>NC_080019.1:43409921-44809265 GCF_030020395.1 Manis pentadactyla | reverse complement strand
ACTTTTCCTGCCTGTGCAACTTTGTGTTTCTTTGTAGTTAATAGCTGTCTTTTTCTGTTTTCTTGGTTTTTCATATTTTTATCACCAAATGGACTTCCTTTTAATAGATTGAACTACATTTCAGTTTTGTTTCTTTGGAAGCCTGCCCTTCTGAACTGAGTGATGCCAGGGTTTGCCGTGCAGCTGTTCCTTGGGGTTCACCTTTGCCAGCGTCTGGATGGTGCTGTTGCCTCTCCTTTGTGTTGGGTCTGTCTTCCACATCCATGTCTTCATCCTTATTGGTTCATACCTTGGTTTTGGTGGACTAATTTATCCAATAGTTTACTAGAAATGAGGCATGAGGAGTAAAACATTTAGAAATGTTATTTGCCTGAAGTTTCCTTTTTTTTACGCTCACACTGTATTGATAGTTTGGCTGATAATAGGATTCTAAGCCAGAAGTCATTTTTTGTTAGATTTTGAGGGATTTGCTCAGTTATATTCTAGTCTTCAGTGTTGCAATAAAGAAGTCCAAAGCCATTCTGATTCTTGATTACTTTGTATAAAACCTGTTTTGGTTTATTCCTTTCTCTCTGGAAACTTGGAAGATATTTTCCCCAGTGTTCTGAAATTCAATGACGTGTCTTGATTTGTCTTCCCCTGGCTTCCCCATAGCTGAGCCTGAGGCAGAGGCTTATGTGCTATTATTTTGTCAGAAAGTTTAATCACACAGAACAAAGAGAGAGGTAGGGAAGCAGGGACTGATGATACCAGATGCATTATTAAGCTGGCTGCTGCTAAGTGCGATGACCACCAGATCCTATGGCCCTAGAGGCTGCATAAATTGAATTCAGGTCCACCTCAGCTGACCCACTGGGTTCCGTCTCCCAGTGATCAAAAGTTTGCTCCCGTTGACATAAAATTCCCTGTGTTCCTTGGTACCACACACCTGCTATGTCACGGGGGTGCAGGGAGAGGCACAGTACCTATGGTGAGGCTGTCAGGGTGTGCCCATAGGTGACAAAAAGAACCCCAAATAGCCAGTGCTGTGGAAGCTTTGGCTGGTAATGGCTCCCTGACTGTGGGGATTGTTAGGGCTGATCCCCTCAAAATGCAAATGCATGTATGTGTGGGGTGGGGATGGGGAGGTTGCAAAAAATTGAATCCACTACAATTGGAATCTTGTTTTTAGCCATTTTGTTGCATACTTGGGGGACCCTTACAATATTTCAATGTTCACTGTGCAAATGCTCTCTTAAAACATGATAAAACATAGTTCCCTTGCCCTCAGTTGTGCCAGAAGCCTCGCAGTATATAGGTTCTCTCGTCTTCTCTCTCCATAGAATAAACCCGTCTTTAGGTGGGTGTAGGAGGGGCCATTACCTGGCTTAGCGGCCTGGAACAAGAGATCTGGGTGTCCAGCTTCTTCTTAAGTAGACTTTCAACCAATTCTTGTGTTTTAAACCTGCACTTCTGGAGGTACCTGGTGGCATCAATTCTTAGCATGCCGGGGCTTCTGTGGGTGGATCACGTTGAGTCCTGCACTTCTGCCGTCCAGTTTAGGATTCAGGTCTCATGGGTCTGCTAAGGCTACTGCCACTCATTCATCTGCTTTCCCGCTTCCGGAATTTTGTTTACACCTGCCTCCTCTCCTGTTATCTTTGTCCTTATAAGTCTGTCCCTTAAAAACAAGATCCCTTAGCTGTCATTTTAGTGACATTTCAGGAGGGAAGAGAGGGAATAAAATGTATTTAATTTCACCATCTTTAGCTGAACAACAGCACTGCTTTTCTAAGTCAAATTGTCTGGTTCCAAGCCAGCCTTCACCTAGGTGACCAGCATCAGCCAGCCCCAGGGACCCCAGTTTGTTTGCCTCCAGAAGTCCTGGCATTTGAAAGCTCAGGCCTTTTTCGTCTCTGGAACAGGAGGAAACCAGCTTGCTTGGAAAAGAGTGCCAGGGAGAGAAAAAACTCTTGTTCTTCGAGGCTTCAATAATACTAGGAGCAAAACTCCAGTAAATAACACTGTGGAGGCAGCTAGACCTGGGTTTGATCCTGCCTCTGCCACTTTGCTGTGAGGCCATGAGAAAGTGACCGAAGGCCCCTGTGCCTCAGTTTCCTTGATGCCTGACGTGAATGATGATGCCTTCCTTACAGGGAGGTGGCAGGGAGCAGATGAGCTGTGGTGAGTCCGGTACCTGGCACAGGAGATGCCCTGTAATGCTGGCCACAGCCATTGTCGTGAAGTTTCTGGGAAGGAGGACCTCCACACCCCAGGGATGGTTCGTCTACATCCCAAGGCCTGGCTGCCTAGGTCCTCCCTGGTTCTCTCAGCCCCGCATCTCCATGAGCTTCCCCACTGCAGGATACTTTATTTCCATGCATCTCAGAGACTGCCCATCTGATAAACTTGCTGAAGGAAACTTAAAGATTAAAGTTTTCTATCCCAGATTCCATGGGTAGCATTGTTTTCTCCCAAGAGCCCATCTTCAAGGCATTTCATGGCCGAGCCCTTCTCTTCTGCTGTCTACCATCGCTTCAGGAGTATTTAACCCTCTCCACAGCTGATGTGCAAGAGCCTGCCGCCCTGGGCTTGCAGAGCCCGGGGTCAGAGGCCACTCTCTTGGTCTCGAGCAGGTGGTGGCTCCAAGGACATGTCTTGGCATCAGTCCCTGCGACGCCCTGGTGCCCTATCCTCTGAACCCCGTCTCAGAGTGCTGCAGCTTTACCTGTTACCAGCTGTCCCCGGGTGGGGACAGTGAGGCACGGCCTAGTAACTAGAGGAGAGCTGGGTCATAAGGTGCCTCAGGGATTTGATAATCCTGGGCTTACATGATGGTTCTAATTAAATAAGGATGCACTATAAAAGTAAATGCAGTGCCTTGTTCTTAGAGCTTTACATATATTAAAACTCACTGAATCTTCACCACAACTCTTGGAGGTCAGACTGTTATCATACCCAGCTTTCTGACGAGGAAAGTGACGTGCAGTTGTGTGCTCGTCCGTGGCAGAGCTGGGGTGGACCTGGCTCACTGCTCCTCTGTGTTCTCCAGCATGTCCTTCAGATGCTGCGTTTGCCAAAGGGTAATAAGCCCGTCATCTCCTCTGTCTCATGGTAGCAGCTCATGTACTGAACAGGGAGACCCAGGTATTTCTCAGGTCTTCGAAAGCCTTCTGCTGGCACTAGTTACCCCCACGCCCCATTGGCTGGGAGCACTGGTGATGTTTCTGGACGAGCACCTGAGGGCCTAAGCTAGTCCCTCCCTCATGCATCCTCAAATCCCCAGGCCTTGGACTGGCTCCTGTGTGCTGCCTCTGCAGGCTGAAGACACGAGTTGGAATTGCGGTTCTTCTATTTGGTTGGTGTGTTACCTTGAGCAGATGCTCTCTGCGCTTCCAGTTCTTCATCTGTAAAACAGGTGTGATGAGATTCCTTCCTCCCTGCCAGGGTTGTTGTGGGGATGTCTGGAGGCAACATCCTTCTGGCAATAATAGTGAAAAACGCTAAAAAAATATGAGATGTTATCAGACCATGGTGGAGTCCTCAAGAAGTGGCAGCCCCACTCTCTGGCTTTCCATCCTCTGCCAGCTGAAACCCTTCAAGCTTGGGAAGATAAATGTTCTGGATGTAGGCAAGGCAGTTTCCTGGGGAGCTTTGGGGCAGCCAAAACTGAGGCACAGCAAATGATTGCATCATTCACATTTTTACAATGAGACAGTGAGCTGCTTGCTGGCAGGGCCAAGGCTTCCTAACACTGGTGTCACTGTTTCCTGCCCCAGCGCCTGGTGTACAGGGGATGCTCAGAAGAAAAAGGTAGACTTGTCATGCAGCAGAATCTTCTGTGCCTCAGCCCTCCACTGTCCCTTTGGAGGAGGCCACCTGCCTGCTGGCCCAGGGTACCTTGACTCCCCCACACTGGTGTCCTGAGGGTCTCAGTTGTGCCTGGCATTACTTGGATTCCCCAGTGTCCTCCGTTCTGGGGTGATAGCCAGTTTCTTGTTGGGTTTTGGTCAGTTGTAGATAGCAATTCAGTTGCCAATTACAGAGACCGCTACAGTGACCCAAGGAGACTGAACAGGCAAAGCCATGCTCAGGTGCACCCGGAAAAGCCTTCTTCCTGCCAGGCAGTGTCCTAATCTAATGCTGTAAGCGATCTGATGCTGCAAGGGCCATTTCCTGAGGCTATCCCAAATCCCCAAGTTTGAAAATACATTATAGAATTTTATGTTCTAAATAAAATGCAGCAAAGTGGACTGAGAGAGTTAAAAGTTCAATTTCTATTACTGTTTTGAAAAATAATTTTTATTTTGGCTGAAGCCTTTGCTGAATTTCTTGAATTGCTCTTATTTTCATGAGGGTGTGGAAAATTCATTTGAATAATAGATTTCTGCCATCCCTAAATTTAACATTCTTCAGTGTATTGTTTTTAAAGCTTGTCCTTTCTGGTGCTCTTCTCCCTGTATCTTTTCTTCCCCTGGACTGAGAACCACCACTGCCTAAGATTTCATTTGGTCTTCATTTCCATTTCCAGCACTAGTATTGCCATTTGTTCACCAAGGAAATGTCTGTAACGTCATAAGGTCACTGCATCCCTGCAGTTAGGCGATGGAAGCTGAGCAGCAGAACCGGGGCAGATAGCCACGGACTCACTGGGGGGTAAATGAGAGCCAAGTCTGAGCCTCAGCAGAACTTCAAATTACCACGTGCTGAAGCTTCAGCCCCCTTCTCTGCCGTAGATCCCCCAAGGCCAAATCTCTGCAGTGCCTTTACCTATTCAAAGTGCTTTTCTTCAAATGTGCCAGGGAGTGCTTTTACCTGGGCAGATTGAGGAAGGCTGAGGAGGAGATGAAAAGAGATTATCCTTTTCAAGTTCACTCTTCTCTGTCCCTTGGAACAGTGTGTGTACTGCCCTTTGCATCTGAGCTGGCCTCTGCCTGGACTCAGCATGCACCAGTGGCTGGCCCTTCCTGAAGCCACAGGAAACTATTGAAAGAGGCAGCAGCAGCCTTGGTTCCTCCCCATGTTTAACCTCCTTAACCTCACCTGTGTCTTCCAAGGTTTTTGAGTCTCCCTTCATCCTTCTGTAGTGGAGTGAAAAGTGCATGGGCTTTGGGAAAAATTCAAATCCTGCCTGCCACTGACCTTCTCTACATCTTGATCTCTCCCATTGCAGAAGTGTCATATTAGTACAAACAGTGTGGGGTTTGGAGTGCCTGGCACATGGGAAGTGCTCCTGAGTGGCTGTTGTTAGTAGGATCTGCTGTACTCACCTCTCAAGTCAGATATGTTCAGTTTCCTGGCTACAGTCTTGAGAATGCTTGAGCTGAAAGAAAATTTGGACACCATCTGGTTCTGCAAGGAGCAGGAGGTATAGACTCTGCCTGGTTTTGAGATCCAGCTCTAGACCCAGTTTGAGGATAACATTATTAGAAATCTGCTTCTTATGTTACCTCTCATGTTTGCTCAAATTTCAGTGGGTCAAATAGTGGCATTTTCTCATTGATATTCTTCTATTTAATACAATAGAACATGAGACACAATAAAGTTATTTTCAGTTTGAAATAAAAAGAAATGTAGCCTGAGAACGTTTATATTTTCCTTCAATCTGCCCCAGTGCAAAAAGGCTACCTTTTACAGATGAACTGACCAGTGCCAAAGAGGTAAACTCCTTTGAGAGCAAGTGGGCCCCCCGACACTGCAGTCTTTGGGGATCAGGGCTGGGGCAGGAGCTTTGAGCGGTGGACCCTTCCCAGGGAGGCACAGTCATTATGTTACTGGCTCTGGAGCCAGACTGCCTGGGCTCCTGGCCTGGAATGGCCCTTGCTGCCGAGGCGGGGCCGCCCTGAGGCTCTGTGCCTTAGTTTCCTCACCTGTAAATGGGATAACCCCTATCTGGTAAGACTGACAAGCGGATTATATAAGTTAATAGAAGTGAAGTTTTTCAAACGGTCCCAGGCACACAGTAACATGGACTAAACGTTTAGTTATCATTCCTTTGTTTTTTTGCCCCTGGAAATTGGCTGGGCCAGAAATTATAAGGGCAAAAGCCCTTTCTGGTCCTGAAGTTGCTGATGTGGAAGGAAAATCAGTGCTATCCAGGGCAGCCTGGATGGGTGGTGGCTTGGGAGACAGGCAGCCTGGGATTCTGTCCACAGAGGAACAGAGAGCTCCAGCCCCCCAGGACCCAGCAGATGTGGCTGGGAGAGAGACGCTGTGTGCTGGAGGTGCTAATGAGCAGTGCCTGTTGCCTGTGCCCCCAGAGGCTTGTGCCTGCCCAGCTGCCCCTGCCAAGGGCCTGACTCTGGGTTCAGCCGAGGGAAGCCGAGTTTGGCCAGGCCCAGCCTGCAGTGTTACTCACAGGGCTGCCATGTGGTTTTAATCCAGCCCTCTGAAAGTATGCTTGGGTATTTCCTCATACCCCAGCCATAGTTCTGTTCTGACAATTCTTTAACTGATATTTTAAAAATGGAACACAAACTCCAAATTCCAAAATCACTGCCAATTTCACTGAGTCTGAATAGTGATGAATCTGTACCCAGCTAGTGGGGCTGCTTAGAAGAGGGCAGAGGTCGGGGGACAGAACAGAAGGGGCTGTCACACCTTTAGTAATGACTCCAGAACCAGAGCCAAACTTGATGTGTATTACACACACACACACACACACACACACACACACACACACAATCATGAGATCATGAGGCTTCCCGCTGCTCCTTTTCCCCCAGAAAACTCCCACCAGGAAACACTTTCCAAGTGCTTTGTCCCTTTGTCTGCTCGATGGAAAGCTGACCATGTGTTCTCTGTCCGCTCTCCATCCTCCTTGCCTGCTTGTCAACCCATCATCCATGGCAGTTCAGTGGAGAACCAGGTTTTTTATATCATTTTTTGACATCTGGGAGTGAAGAAAAGATGGCTTTTCCTCTGTCTCTGCCACCTGGTTTCTGTGCAGCAGCCAGTGTGAATCAGCTGTTAAGCACAGAGGTGTCAGGGTTTAGAGCAGGGCATTCTGGGAGGTGGTGTGGGAAGGGAGACCTAGTACCCAAAAGTGAGGCAAAACTCTGGCTGGATTTTCCCAAAATAGAAGGGCACTCCTTTGCTGTACCCTGTAGAAATAAGAAAAAAAGTCTCCTGCTGGCTGTTACAGTACCAACTGTGATGGGGTCCTTTTCTCCAAGTGTCTCTGCTTCTCAAACTGCCCCTGTATAAGAGTTACCAGTTTGTGTTGGAATTTTTCATAAAGGCTACAAAAGCCCTCTCTGGCTCCCATTTGCCATAAGGCTCCCTCCATGCCATCTTCCCATTTATGGGGGAAACTGGTTCACGGGACACATCTGTGACCAGGGTGTACCATCGTCACCACAGCCTGAGCCCATCTACAGTGACAGCACTATGCCCTTATTAGTCAAGGGAAGGGTGCTACACTTTATTACTAAACTGCCCGACTGCTGTCTGGCCAAGGGCACACATTCAGCCCCACAAAAATCACCAAAGGATCTGTATCAGTTAGGTGTTTCTGTGATAAGGCTGCATAACAAACAACTTCACAATTTCAATGGCTTGTGACAATAGACACACATATCTTGATTATAGGGCTGCTGCTGGGGACTGGGTTCAGCCCAGCTCCAGGCGCCTCGTCTAGGGCGTGCTCCCCTCAAACCGCACAAGCTCATTTAAAGCTTCCAGCACTAGGTGGCGTATGTTATGTCCACATATATCCCACTGGCCGAAGCAGTCACATGGCCAAGATCAAAGACACCAGGCGAGGTGTCCTCAGTCTTCAGCGAAACCCTGGCAAGGTGAGGAGGGAGGAGGCCTAGTGAACAAATGACGCCATCAATGACACCCCCCCTCGCGTCATGTTGAGGGCTGTCTCATGCCCTGTGTGGACGCAGCCCCAGGGAGTTTGGACGCGTCTCTGTCCCTAGTGTGCTCCGCCCCAGCTTCTCACAGGCCGGCTCTCCCTTCCCATAGCCACCAGGGAACCTCCCCCCACCACTATCGACATCTCAGGTTTTTCCTTTTAGCCCCTCGTCGCATTTCCTCCCACCCTTTCTCTCACCTTCCCACCTGCTTTTAATCCAAGCGACGCTGTCTGTTCTGTCCTGCATATCTTTGGATGGAGCCTGCAGCACAAGACCTTTCTGACTACCAAGGTGGCATCCTCCTGGCTCACACCTGTGCTTTTATGAGGAAAGTTTCTCTTTCTGTCTCTGCCTTGAGCTGTGTTCCCAAATATCCCTATTTTTATGCTCTGGCATTACAGTGTGCCAAAACCAGGAGGAGGGTGGGTATTTTTCAGATCCAAGGAAAAATACCTCTACCTAGAGGTGGGAACAGATAAATGTACCATGTAGTGAGCCTTTTACATATTTTGACTCATTTATTTTTCATGCCAATCCTTGGAGAGAGGAATTTCTCATTCTCCCCCATTTTATAAATGAGGAAATGGGGCAGAGAGATCATGTTAACTTGCCCCATTATAATACAGCTCAGAGGGATAGAAGCTGATCGGAACTCAGCGGTGTCTTCCCCAAACCCCCTATTTTTCTGCTCTCCCCTTTCTCCTCCTCCTCCTCTGCGGCTGTGGGTGGACGTGACTTCTGGCCCGTGGCCATCTTCTCTGAGGAGTCAAGGGGCGTCTTGGGGGATGCGTGGGAGGTGGGGATTTGAGGCGGGGAAGGGAAACAGAACAGCTGTAGAACTAGACGTGAGGCACACACCATTTCTCCTTCCCTCCCGCCACCATCATTGCAGGGCAGGAAAAACTGCGTGTTTTGGATGTGGAGAACTGGGGGTGGGTTCAGCTGGCAAGTGCGAAGTGATAGGGTCAACTAAGGCCCATGAGCAAACTTCCTAGTTTATGATGCTTCACTCCCATCTCTTCTTCTAATGTCCTCCTTATTTTGCAGCTGAGTATTTCTCTTCAGAGTGCTTTTTCAGTTTGATCACCCAAAGCTTTACTTGGGTGGCCCTAGTGGGGACACCTGCCTGTGGCTATTTTGTACAACTGCATAATTGTCCACTCTCCCCAGGTTGTTTAAAGCAAGGCAGGGTGAGAGAAGCATCAAGCAGTCTGTCTTCTTGAAACACTTTAAAAAGATGATTTGTTTTTCCCTCATGGTATCCAAAAGTTTGAGAATACAGATTATGAATCCAACTTGAAAACATATTTTTCTTTTTAGAAAGAAAAAAAAACACCCAAACAGATTTCTTTGTCTATGCCCATTTCTCCTTTAATTTAGTTTTAATTAAAAATATTGGTATTGTTGCCAGCAGTGTGACCCTGGGCAAATGTGAGCACTCTGGACTGTCCATTCAGCTTTTTCATCTGTGAAACAGGAATGAAATCACCCCCATTTCCCTATATGTTGTGAGGATTAAAGGTGATAATAAAAAGTTAACATCACTAAGGAGTGGGACCCAACAGCTTTACCTCTTGGCGTCTGCTCTAGAGAGACCCTCACCATTTCCCCAGAGCTCCATGTATTGTGTTTTCGGTGCGGTGCTGATTGCTGTAATAAAGTTTGGAAATGATCTAAATATTCTTCCTGTAGAGTAACCAGTAAAGAAATTATGGTATATTCCCACTGTGAACTGTTATGCAGCAGCAATTAAGTAACTCTGTGTAGACAGATTTGGAAAAAGCTTCAGGACATATTGTTATGTCAACCAAAGCGAGTTGTGGAATGATCATCTCCTTTGTGGTAAAAATAATCACTATGTGACTGAAAAGCAATCTTTCCCAAAATATCCATATCCTGATCCCTGGAACCTGTAAACCTGGAACCTTGGGAAAGAGGGTCTTTGCATATCTGAATAAATTCAGGATCTTGAGATGGGAGTTTATTCTGCATTATTCAAGTGGGCCCTAGATGCCATCACATGTATCCTTAATAAGAGGGAGGCAAAGACAGATCTGATAAACACAGAAATGGAGGAGGCTTGATCACAAACTGAAGAGAGGCAGCCACAGCAAAGGAATGCCGGCAACCACCAGAGGCTGGAAGAGGCTGGGGACGGGCTCCCTAGAGCCTCCACAGGCAGTGCGGCCCTGCTGACACCCTGACTTGGCTCAGCAAAATGGATATTTAATGCACTTCCATTGTTTTAAGATATAGGTCTATGGTAGTTTGTTATGGCAGTTGCAGGAATCTAAAAATACACCATGACATATGCAAAGGAAAAACACAGGTTAAGGAAGGTGTACATCCAAATTGTTGACTGTGATGTCCTCTGGGGAGGGGAAGATGTTCACGTTTTGCTTGATTCTCTTAGTATTTTTTGGGTTTTCCACAATGCTCATCTGTGTGTGTGTGTGTGTGTGTGTGTGTGTGTGTGTGTGTGTGTGTGTGTGTGTGTGTGTGTGTGTGTGTGTGTGTTAAATAGTAATAGAGACCAAATTAACAATATATTTAATATTTAATCAGGACATAAATTTAGAATATCACTACAAAAGGATCACCAGATAAAGGCATCTTAGGGGTGATAAAGACCACCTGTTTTATAGAAAAGAGGTGGGAAAATTCTGTGGAACCATATGGGAAACCTCTCAGAATTGTCCCTCTGAAGGATGGAGGTTGGGCTTTTATCCATTGCCTTTTGTCCCTAATCAGCAGGAGGTTGTCACAAAGGTGTTCAAGAAAGCAGAGAGTGATCTAGGCACTTGAGGTGGGAAGCTGTCAGTGTGCGGGGGGGATTGTCCACTGTGGGGGCAGAGGTCATCAGTAGGGGGCTAAGGGGGCCATAACATGGGGCACAAGAAGCATCTTCTGTAGAGAGGGGGCCTCTGGAACCCCTTAACAGAGGTCAGAGGAGCCTTTCTCACCAGCAGACTCGCAGCGCCCCAAGGCCAGGGAGCAGGGTCTGCACTTCCCTGATGACCCCTCTTGTCTGAGGGCTTGTGTCCTAGAGCTGCATCTGTTCCAGGGATGGTGACAGTCCCGAGATGCCACAGCGTGTGAGTCAGTGTCCTGGCTGTGTGGGCCAATCTGTCCCAGGAGCGACAGACATTAAATGATCAAACGCAAGGCCTGCCCAGGAAGGAACACATGGCCAGGGCACCTAACCCACCGAGAGGGTTCCGTGGCAGGCGGCCCAGGGAGGTGGTGACTAAGCTGAGACCTAAAGAATGAGAAACGGGGGTGGGAATGTTCCAGGCAGAGGGAGAAGCATGTATAAAGTGAGGACACAGAGGAGGTCTGGCGCTGCCCAGGAACCTAGAGGAGTTCAGTATGCTTGAGCACTTCAGGCATTCAGGCTTTCTCCAAAGAGGCTTTGAAGGGTAGGATCCAGTGTGTGGAGAGTGGATCGCGGAGGAGCAGGAGTGGAAGTGAAAAGGCCAGTCAGTGTCCTGGTAAAGAAGAGGGCGCCTGGGCCCAGGCAGACACAGAGGGGCCGATGAGAAATGAACTATTCAGGTTTAGGGGAGGTACAGGAGAAAAATTTGCAAGACTTGGATGTATGGGACAGAGGAAAGGGTGGAATGGAGATTAGGTCCAGATTTCTGCTGTGGGTATCTGGGTAGATGGTACTGCCTTTCAGCAGACTGGAAATAGGAGGGACATGTTTGGAGGTTGGGGAGATGGTGAGTAAGTGATAAAGCAGAGACCCCCTAAGTGACCTAGTGATCCCACCCTCCCAGTCTGACTCCTAGAAGGCTAACTGTGGTGGGGGAGCCACCTCTCCCCCAGGGGCTGATGCATGAAGGACCATGTTCAGAAGCCAGACTTGCAGGGAGCAGCCTGGCTGTGCGGCAGATGAGAAGCAGCAGCATCTGCCTTAGGAAAGCCAGCTGATTTCAGATCCAACCTGCCCCCCTCTAGGAACCTCTTTCAGCGGACTGGTCCGACTCTTAAGAGCTCAGCACCCATACAGAGCCACTGTAAGAATAAAGGAGACAGAGCAGCAAGCTCACGAATGGATGAGGGCCGATCCCCTGAGAATGTCACCCTGAAACAGGTGAAGATTTTGAGCTGGCATTTCACAATGAGTTGTTTAAACTTAGATGAAAAAATACCCTCTATGAAGAAACACCACAAAAGAGAAATGTAAGGACTCAGGAAAAAATGTATGATCACAAGAAGTGAAATATGAGCTGAAAGAAATAGGGAAAAGTCAAAATTAACAGAAATTAGGTAAAATTGAGAAAGTACACAAGGGTGAAAGATTATTGGGTTAAACACAATAAGCCAGACAGAATATAGAAATAAGAAAAGTGAATAAAACGAAATGAGAATAGAAAGGATTACAGAGAAGATGAAACACACATAAGGCAGAAAAAAGAAATCCAACAGATACATAATTGAAGAACCTAGAAAATAAAATAAAATAGTGGAATGGAAAAAAAATTTAATGTTTAGTCCAAGCAAACTTTGATGAAATTAAGTATTTAAATCTACCTTTTCTAACAAGGCGTATTGCACTTTAAGAAAAACTGACCCAAAACAGCCAACACTGAGATGTATTGTAGGAACATAGCTGGTCTTCAAAGAAAAGAAAGGTGACCTCACATGCACTAGAATGGCTGTTACCATAAAGACAAGCAATAACAAATGCTGGTGAGGATGTGGAGAGAACCTCAAAAAACTAAAAACTATTAAAAACTAGAACTATCATATAACCCAGCAATCCCACTTCTGAGTATATATCTGAAGGAAATAAAATCAGTACCTTGAAGGGATATCTCTACCCTGCTATGTTTACTGCAGCACCAATCGAAGCAGTCAAAATATGCAAACAACCTAATTGTCCATCGACAGATGAAGGGATAATGAAAATGTGTGTGTGTGTGTGTATATATATATACACCCCCTCCTGTTTCACAATGAAATATTTAGCCATACAAAAGGGAAACCCTGCCATTTGTTACAACATGGATGGCCCTGGAGGACATTATGCTAAGTAAAATAAGTCAGAGAAAGACAAATACTGTACGGTATGACTTGTATAGAAAATCTTTTTTAAAGAAAGCTCAACTCATAGAAACAGAGAATATAATGGTGGTTGCCAGAGGCTAGGGGATGGGATGGGGAATAGGGAGATGTTGCTCAAAGGGCATGAACTTCCAGTTTTAAGATGAGTAAGTACTGAGGATCTAATGAACAATGTGGTGACTCTAGTTAAGAATACTGTATTATACACTTGAAATTGCAGAGATAGATCTCACCATACACAGACAAAAAAAGGTAATTATATGAAGTGATGGATGTGTCAAATAACTTGATTGTGGTGATCATTTCACAATGTATTTGTATATCAAATCATCATGAGCAGGAGGGGTAAGCAGAGGCCCAGGAGAGCGCACCGATGGATCAGTCCACCCGACTATCCACCAAGAGCTAGAATCACTGGATATTGGGGCAAATTAGGCCTTAAAGCTTGTCTCATCCAACCCAACCCCGTGACGATGAGGCAGCTAGTCTGGAGACTGAGTGACCCGGGCGCCTGCTGCCTGCTGACTCCTTCTCCGCGGCTCTTTCTACCACACACTGGCACACCAGAACAAAAGACTTTATTGCACCAGGACCAGAGATGCTCGGAGAGAGAGAATGGGTGGGGGAGCCGGGACAGAGGAAGAGCCAGGGTGGAGGGACTGGAGGAAGTAAGGAGAAGGGGGAGGGAGGGGCTGGGTTGGGGCAATTTTCAGGGCTGGGCTGTAACTGGGTCCTGCTTCTTCCTTCTGATTCTCTACTGGTGTGCAATAGGCTGAGGAGAGAAATGTTTGGTTCCTATGGAAACTGCCACTGGCCCAAAAAGAGGCTGAAAGCACAGAGAAATGAGAACAAGTGGGCAGGGCCCACTCCTCCAGGCCACACGGCTGGAGGGAAGGGCTGACTGAGTGGGGACTGAGGGAGAGAGAGGAGGCTCCCTTTACCTCCGGGGGAGGGAGTGCAGAAGTCGTCCCTATAGGGCCTGCTGGTCTCCCGCCCAGGAGCAGCCTGGGTCCCCACCCCCAGTGGAGGAGCAGCGGGCTTCTGCGTGGGCACTGCACAGGCTCACAGCCCCAGCCAGCGGCCGCAGCACCCCGGGGCCAGGCTCGGATCCTGAACCAGAAGTTTCAGGAAGTGGGCAAGGCACCCCCTCCTGTTTCTGTTTCCGGTTTGCCCGCAACTTTCTTTTTTCTCTGTGCTACTGGCTCACAAGGCTCGCTGCTGTCGTCTTCAGCCAGGCAGCCGTGCGCCCTTCTCATTTATGAGCAGAACACGCCAACCAGACTTGCTAACATGTCACAAACCCATGTTCCCAGGACTGAGGAACTATTTGGCCCAGTGTGGATCAGGGTCCAGGGCAGCCCCACCAGCTTTGGTCAGGGGTCAGGTGCCTGGACAGCTCCTAGGTGTGCTGAGGGGTGGAGACAGCGCTTCCGGCTCACAGTCACGGGGACTCCACAGCACAGTGGCTTAAGCAGCTCTGGGCCGCTCTGCTCCCATGTGGTTGTGCAGGCTCCTAAGCCCATTCCTTCCCATGGCTCCACAGGCCTGAGCATCAGTCACCTGGAGAGCTTGTTAAAATACAGGTGCTGGGCCCCTATTTGTAGACCCGGGTAGTTCTGGGTGGTGCCTGAGAATGTGCCTTCCTGACAAGTTCCCAGGTGACGCGGTGCAGCTGGCCCAGGACAGCATGTTTAAAAATCACTGCCCCAGGGCGTCCTTGCCAACACGTGCTGAGCTGGTGCCTCCACACCTGGGTACCAAGAAAGGCCAGGGCAGCCAACTTCCTTTTGAGCAAGTGGGTATGGCAAATTGTGCCATGGGCCAGGATGTAGTCCGTGGCCATGCCTGGCTGCAAGGGAGGTTGGGCACCATGTGCCCAGGAAAGGAGGAGCAGCTTTGGGAGGCAGCTATCATCTGCCAGAGTGGGCCCGGGATCTCGTGGAAATGAAGTGGGGGACCAGTATGGGAAGAACCCCTGACGGGGCTCAGAGGCCAGAGGTGCATGGCAGCTTATTGGAGGGGGAGAAGCCCACACCTGCCTGCAGACATCAGCGAAAGCTTCCCCAGAAGGCAAAGCAGGCTCAACCATGAGGCAGGGGAGCCACAGGCTGCAGCTGCCTCATCTTCTCTTGTGTTACTCCGTCCACTCTGCTCTTTCCCCTCTTCATCCACCCGAGATGCTTCTTCATCGCTGTCCGCACTGTTCTGTGGGCTGGGGCTGGCACTTCCCCAGGTCTCAGACTTTCTTCCCCTATCTCATCCTCCAGGCGTCGTGGCTCTGGAGAAGGCTGCGTGGCAAGAGGTGGTGGGTGATGGCATTTGGCGTCCTGATGACTCTGTCCGTGGTGGCTGTCACCTGCTTCCTTGCACAGCATCCAGCCGACAGCCTGGACCCTGGTCCTAAGGAGCCCCTGGGGATAACCAGCGCCCCCAGTCCCCACAGCCAGCAGGCTCTGAGCCTCGGCCGCAGGCAGCAGGCAAGAAACCTGAGGTTCTGGACAGGCTGGGCCCTGCCCAGGAATTCCATCCTGGTGTGCACAGAGGAGCAAGGCCACGGAGGGAGAGTGGGCAGAAGCAGGCAGTCCCCAGGAGGAGACGGCAGACATCCAAGAAGGGGCAGGAGGGATATTACTCTGGCGTCTCTAAGAGATTTGCAACTCAGTACCTGGCGCCGTGTGCTCCTGAGGGAGGAGGAGGTCAGGAGCCCTGGACCCAAAGCCCTGGATCCCCCCTGGCACAGCAGTCTCACTAGGGAGGCACAGAATGGGACCAGCCCCCTGGTCAGTCCCCTAGCAGGGAGTGACATGGCAGCTTTACAGGCTTGGAGATCTACTGCTGGACAGACCACTTGGGCCTATCCAGTGGAAGGCAGGGATCTGTCAGGAGCTGGGAACAGGGACTTCACAGGTAGGCGACAAGCAGGAAGTCCCACTCCAGCTGCAGGGACTCATCAATGGCCTGGCTCTGTTGTGGAGCTGCAAGGATCCATCTGGTGTGAAGCTGAGACCCCTGGGCTGTCGTCCAGCCTGAGGATTGTTGGGCAGGTTCCCCCATGGCTCACAGAGCAGGACATGCAGACCCTCCAGCTGTTGGCACATGGGGAGGTGGTAGGCAAAGCCAGGGTCCCCGGCCACGGGCAGGTGCTGCAAGTCAGCTTCTCTGCGGAGGGTGCCCTTCAGGACGTGTCTCCTGGGCTCAGCCAGCTCTGCTCCCAGGGGCTCTGTGGTCTGATCAAGAGGCCTGGGGACCTGTCCGAGGTCTTGTCCTTCCATGTGGACCGTGTGCTGGGGCTTCACCGGAGCCTACCTGCGGTGGCCCGGAGCTTCCACAGCTCCCTGCTGCCCTACCGCTACACAGATGGCAGCATAAGGCCTGTCATCTGGTGGGCACCCGATGTGCGGCACCTGGGTGACCCGGAGGATGACCAGAACTCTCTGGCCTTGGGCTGGCTGCAGTACCAGGCCCTGCTGGCCCGTGGCTGCAGCTGGCCAGGCCAGGCCCCAGGCCTAGGTATCCAGCACACCGAGTGGGCACGTCTGGCACTCTTTGACTTCCTGCTGCAGGTAGGTGGGGTCGGGTGTGGGCGGCAGGGTGGAGAGTAGAGAGAGGAAATTTAGGGTGAATGAGGATGGGTGGTGGCTGTCTTCCCCGAGTCCTTGTCTTTTGACCACCAACACCTGTTTCTGTTATTTTTTCTGCCTCTGTTTCTTCATCCAGTGGTGTGCTAGCCCTTAGATTCATCTACTAGGGTGAGTGGATGAGCTGTAGCACAAGATTCAGGACCACAACCATGGCCAGGGGCTGATATACCATTATTTGCTCCACATAGGGTTGTTTCACAATGTGTTTTAGAAATTCGTAGACAATACGTAATACTTTGGAGATTCCCCATAAAATCCGGCCTCCTTTGAAACGTTGACTAGGCCTCCATTCCCATGTGTGGTAAGCAGCCTGAGCTGAGTGCCTGCTGCCCCCTTCAGAGGCTACAGTGCTCTCTGTTTGGCCACAGGCCCGCCTCCTTATTGTCTGACATGTGTCTGGTTCGTGTCAGTGTGTGGCTGTTTGTTTCCAGTCGTGGGACCAGCTGGTCTCCTGTGGTGCTTCCAGCTTCCCTGCTCTGTGTCTCCGTGGCTGCTTTGTGGAAGGAGGAGATGGAGCCTTGTGATCCTCATGGACTTCAGCATCAGATGTACCTGGGCTTGAACCCCTTGCCCCAGGCTGCTCCCCACTGTATGAAACTGAGCAGGTTACTTTGCTTGAGCTTCATTGCTCTCACACCATGGGGCTGGGTGTCCTTACATCATCCCCATTTAATGTGCAGTAGCTCCTAATTGCCAGCACATGCATCTGCAGGTTTGCACTGGGCCCTGAGTCTGCCCTGCCCTGTGTGCGACAGGCTGGGTGCTTAGGAATTAATGCCATCCAGATAGTGGGACCAGACATCTGGTTGGAATGGAGGGGCTTCCCAGACCACAAGACTTATAGTCCTGGGCAAACGGGGAAGGTTGGTCATGCTACTTCCAGGAACAGCCTGCAGTGACTGATAGGAGCTGGTGGTAAAAGACTCAGCTCCCTGGCTGGGGTGGCTCCTCAATGCCTGTGCTCTGTGTCTCTCAGAGTCCCTGACAGGACTAAGTCCCCATTACCCATCTGTTCACTTCCCTGATCCCTGCTTGTGTTTTTGGATTAGTTCACAAATAAACTGCTTCCCCTTGAATCTTTGTCTTAAGGTCTGTCTCTGGGGGAGCCCAGCCTATGTCAGTGATAACACTGCCCTTGTGTGGTTTCTGCATGCAGCTCATTTGTGTAATGTACTTAATATGGTGCCTGGTAGGTGGCGTACACTTAGTAATAAGCAGGCACTGTCCCAGTGCTTTATAGGAATTGACTCATGCAATCCTCACAGCAACTTTATAAGTGATACACTTCATTTATCCCTATTTTAAAGTTGAGAAATTGAGGCTCAGAGAGGTTAAGTTACTTGCCCAAGGTTGGCTGCTGGAGCCAAGACACGGCCTAGGTGGTCTGACTCCAGAGCCTGCCCTCTTAATCACAGAGCCACTATTAAACTGGTCATGAATGATGACAGGAAAAAGGGACCTGTGAGGATGCCCCGAGACCTTGTGATCAGAAGCACTTCCTTGCAAAGCCCCAGACAGAGCCCCTCTGTCCATCCTCTGGAGTTGTGGTGTGGGATCCTTCCAAGGCCACCTCTTCCCTGGTTTGCTGAACATCAGTCAAGTCAAACACCCTTGTTTGGCTGATGCTGCTTTCCTAGAAGCCACTGGCAAGTTGGAGAGAGGCAGGGCTTCAGAATGTGGGTTTCGCAGCCCCAGAACCCAAGGTGCCTCCTGCCTGGGGCCTGGGTACGGTTTCCACTTGCAGCTTCTCTGTGGCATGCTTGCTTATTTGTTTTGTTTTATCCAGAATAAACCCTTGTTTTTGTGTTGTGTATCACAGCATAGTCACACACATGTGCACACCATTTACCCAGACAAAAAATATACAAACACTGCACACATACACATTTATTGTGCTCCCAATAGATCATACCCCATGCATCACAAATCCCATATAACACACTGTGTTAGTGATTGCTATAATAATGCTGCATAACACACCTCTCCAAACTTTTTCATAAAAGCTTAGAATACCAGCTCCTTATGTCTTGCTCCAAGGTTGTGGTTCAGCTGGGCTGAACTGAGCTTGGCTCCCAGTGGTGGGTTGGTTCAGGTCTGCTTTTCATTACCCACTGGACAGTGGAGCCTGGGCTGGGGACAACACTACTGTACAAACTCTCCTCATAGGGAATAGAGGGCACCCAAGAGCTCAGCTGAGCTGCACATCTCAGGCCTCTGCCAGTGTCACTTCTGCTAGTGTTCTATTGCCAGAGTGAGTCAATGGCAAAGCCCAATGTAAGGAATGGAAAGTACGCTCTGCCCAGAGAGGACGGGGAAGAGAAGCAAGTATTTGTTGGACAATAACCAAATCAGCTACAGGCCCCAAACACAGTACACTTATGCATGAACTTTATATGACCACACGTGCCATAGTCACACATATGTGCACACCATTCACATGAACCATACACCCACATACACTCCATATGGTTTCCAGACACTGCTGTGGGCTGCTTGGGGCTCAATCCTGCTAAGACCTTTGAGAGAGTGTGTAGAACATGCATCAGATTATCCAAGGGCAAAGCAGCTGGGCTGCTAACCCACTAACCCCCAGTTGTCATTGGCTGAGACCGCTTGTGAGGGTGGTGACCTGGTGCTGCAGCCTGCCCCACCAACCCCGCCTGCCCCGTGCTGGCCAGTCAAACACCCGGAGGTTGTGGTGGGATACTAATGGCATCTGCTTCTCAGAATGAATGACAAGTCAGAAATGTCGGCATTATGGCAGCCCAGTACAACCAGTGCAGCGCTCTCAATTAACGAACTGGTTTCTCTAAGAAAGGTGAAGTACTGACAGTGAGTGGGTGCCCTCCCACCCCACCTGCTGCTGTGTCATAGGAAGGAGTAAAACCAACAGAGAGCCCATCGATCCTGACTGGATCAGTGAGAAACTGGTCTTACTCGGATGGAAAATCGTGTGGGAGACTTGTGTATGCAGGTTTGGGGGTAGGGGTCAGAAAACTCTGCTTAATGTCGGAGGCCACCTGCAACCAGAGTTGTAGTCACTCTGGTAGGAGGTACAGAGCCCTTCTTCTCTCGGGACCATGACAATGGCACAGTCATGTCCTGGTGGGAAAGGGCCAGGGACCATCTCACCCGCAGCAAGCCAGGTCCAATGTGAGGGGCGGGGGGCTGTGGCCGGACCGCCGGGAACCAGGGCGAGAGGAGAGAGTGCTGGGGCTCAGCTCGCTTCTGTTCTTCTTCTTATAGTGGGGCTTCTGTTCTCATATCAGCTCTCTTGGAGAGGCCTGTGATGGGCCGGACCGGGTGGGCGAGCTGTGGGGATGCAGACAGACTGGCAGCCGGTCACGGTAGCTCGGAGCCCATTCTGC
Source organism: Manis pentadactyla (assembly GCF_030020395.1). NCBI lineage: Eukaryota > Metazoa > Chordata > Mammalia > Pholidota > Manidae > Manis > Manis pentadactyla. The sequence goes on along the minus strand of NC_080019.1, from coordinate 44,789,345 downwards.
AGCTTCTGCTCATGAAGGGTCTTCCTGTCCCCGCAAGCCGGGGAAAGCCTCGGCCGCCACCATTCCGGTCCGGGCCGCCGGCTTCCTTACCTGGATTAGCACAACAGCACCTCGTGTGTCTCCCTACTGCACTCATGTCCCCTCCAATCCAATCTTCTCACAGAAGCTGGAGGGACTGTCTTGGTTACGTTCCCCCAGGAAGACCCTGAGACCAGGATTTCAGTGTGGTAGTTTAGTCAGGGGGATCCCAGGAAATACCTGTAGGGAAGTGGAAAGTAAGACAGGAGGGCAGGCAGCCAGTAAAGGTCACTGCTGTGGGTAACTGGGGCTTAGTTCCACAGGTAAACGCTGAGAATGATATAAAATGCCTGTCCAGAGTTAGCCTACCAAGAGGTGAGGGTTGAGGTAGTGAGAGTCAAATCTCCCTTCAGTGTTTGGAGATGTTCCTTCCCTGGCATTTGAAGGAAGCCCCAGGCAAAGCCATGCTGCAGGCAGCAGCAGGAGGGGGAGGCTGGAGCTCCCTCACAGGGGGGCAGGACTGGAGAGCCCACGTCTTTACAATCACCAATCAGATTGTGTCACACCTTCCTGGTAAAAGAAGACAAGGCTTTTACAATGCCATTAATATCCTGTTCTTCCAGGACCTGCGTGATCCATCCTTCTGCTATCTGCAGCCCCAGCTCTTGGCACCTGGCCTTGGTCACTTTCTAAACATACCCGGATGGTGCTGGGTCTATAGTCTGGACTCGCTGCCGACGCCTCCTACCTGAGCCTCTGCTCTCCTGACCCTCCTCCCACCTGTTCTCTTTCTCTTTCATATTCCCTTTCTGATTCCCAGCACAATGTGTGAACATCTTGTTTGTTTTTTCACATATTTACCATCTGTCTTTCTGTTTTGTTCACCACATCCTCAGCACCTAGCACAGAGCCAAGCTCTTGGTTTGCTCCTAGATAAGGACTTGTTGAATGAATGAATGAATGAGCGAATGAATGAGCAAATGAATGGATGGGAAAATGAATATATGAACAAATGAATGGATGAACATCCTGGGTCTCTGTATGACCTCCTGTCCAGGTGTTGCTGTGTTCTGATTCCTTAAGTATCACTTCCTCTAGACCAAAAAGAATCTCAAGACTTTCTACATTTTGTTAGGGCTCTCAATAAAATCACAGAGGTAGAAAACAACATGACAACCACTTGCTGAGCCCTTGTCTTCTGGTAGGAATGAACTTCCAGGACAGGTGACAATGTCTAACACTGGAACTTCCAGGACAGGTGACAACATCTAACACTGTCTGACCTCCTCCACATCAGGCATTATTCCAGCATTTTGCATGTGTTAATGTCTAAAAGCCATAGAAAGCAGATAGTACTCAGTTCCATTCTACAGATGAGGAAACTGAGGTCTAAGGAACTCGCCCATGGGCACAGCCTTAAGTGTCTCTGCTGGGATGGAATCCAGGTCAGTCTGGCCCGAGAGTACATGCGCTGGCACTCTTTGCTGTACTTAACTGACTCTGGAAAAATAATTTCTTGAGTCTCTTCTGGGTGGTATTTATTCATTCTCTTCCTGGGAAATCCCTTTCAGTCATTCGTGAACCTGTGTGCATTCCTTATTTTGAGTCAAAATTTATGGCTTCAGTCCATGTGTTCCTCCTCTGGCTCAGTCTCCCTAGGACATCAGGTGGTCCATCAGTTAATGAGGAGCCCAGATCTGTTGCCATATGGGACACCTCTGGCTTCCAGCCAGAGACACTAAGTCTATGAGTAGCTGCCCTCTATGATGTGCCTACACCTGTCTGTCTGATACAAACCTCTTACAACACAGGACCTCATTTAAGTCCTGCAACAGACCCAGGATAGGAGCTGCATTCCTCCCCATTTCACAGATGGTGCATCCAGCTAGAAAAGAGTGATTCCTGGTTGGACAATGGTATTTAGAGGTGACATTGAGCATCTTTACATATATTTAAGAGTGGGACCTCAATTAGGGTGAGGTATCATGGGCAGAGTTTTAAGATGGTCCCCCAAATTTCCACCCCCATAACATTTACCCCACCCTTGAGTATGGGTGGGACCTCTGAATATGATGGAATATCACTGCTGTGATTAGGTTGTCAGTCAGTCAACCTTGAGTTAATCAAAAGGGAATGTCCTGGGTGGGCCTGACCTTATTATGAGAGTCTTTCAATGAAGATGACACAGCTGAGATATTCCTGCTGGCAAAAAAGTAAACAGCCATACTATGAACTGCCTGTAGGAAAGGGGGCCTCTAGGAAGACCCTGAAGTCCCTGGAGACCTAGTCGTTCAACTGCAAGGAATGCTTTCTGCCCATAACTTGAATGAGCTTAGGAGGAGCTACAGATGAGATGTAGCCATGGCTGACACTGAGCTCAGCCTGGCAAGACCTGGAGCAGAGAACCTGGCAAAAATTTGGCGGACTACTGACCCCCAGAAACTGTGAGGTAGTAAATGTGTACTTTTAAGCCACTAAGCTCCTGGTGTTTGTTATTCTGCAACAGAAAACAAATTTATCAGGCCAGGGAGTGGCTATGGTGCACACACCGCAGGAGGCGCATGCTCTCGGAGGCTGCGCGTGCCCCACCCACCCTGGCGGAGGCCGTGTCCCTCCGCTTCTCCAGCTCACCCTCGTCCAGTCTGTGTCTAGATTTTTTTTTGTATCATTAATCTACAATTACATAAGGAACATTATGTTTACTAGACTCCCACCAACACCAAGTCCCATGCGACAAACCCCATTACAGTCACTGTCCATCTGTGTAGTAAGATGCTATAGAATCACTACTTGTCTTCTCTGTATTGTACAGCTCTTCCTGTGCCCCCCACATTATACATGCTAATCATAATGCCCCCTTTCTTCCCCCGCCTTATCCCTCCCTTCCCACCCATCTTCCCTAGTCCCTTTCCCTTTGGTAACTATTAGTCCTTTCGTGAGCTCTGTGATTCTGCTGCTGTTTTGTTCCTTCAGTTTTTTCTTTGTTCTTATACTCCACAGATGAGTGAAATCATTTGGTACTTGTCTTTCTCCGCCTGGCTTATTTCACTGAGCATAATACCCTCTAGCTCCATCCATGTTGTTGCAAATGGTAGCATTTGTTTTCTTCTTATGGCTGAATAATATTCCATTGTGTATATGTACCACATCTTCTTTATCCATTCATCTACTGATGGACACTTAGGTTGCTTCCATATCTTGGCTATTGTAAAAAGTGCTGTGATAAACATAGGGGTGCATCTGTCTTTTTCAAACTGGGCTCCTGCATTCTTAGGATAAATTCCTAGGAGTGGAATTCCTGGGTCAAATGGTATGTCTATTTTGAGCTTTTTGAGGAACCTCCATACTGCTTTCCACATGGTTGAACTAATTTACATTCCCACCAGCAGTGTAGGAGGGTTCCCCTTTCTCCACATCCTCACCAACATTTGTTGTTGTTTGTCTTTTGCATGGTGGCAGTCCTTACTGGTGTGAGGTGATATCTCATTGTGGTTTTGATTTGCATTTCTCTGATGATTAGCGATGTGGAGCATCTTTCCATGCGCCTATTAGCCACTGGAATTTCTTCTCTGGAGAACTGTCTGTTCAGCTCCTCTGCCCATTTTTTAATTGGATTATTTGCTTTTTGTTTGTTGAGGTGCATGAGCTCTTTATGTATTTTGGATGTCAACCCTTTATCAGATCTGTCATTTATGAATATATTCTCCCATACTGTAGGATACCTTTTTGTTTTTCTGATGGTGTCCTTTGCTGTACAGAAGCTTTTTAGCTTCATATAGTCCCACTTGTTCATTTTTGCTTTTGTTTCCCTTGCCCGGGGAGATATGTTCATGAAGAACTTGCTCATGTTTATGTCCAAGAGATTTTTGCCTATGTTTTTTTCTAGGAGTTTTTGGTAGCATGACTTACATTCAGGTCTTTGATCCATTTTGACTTTACTTTTGTGTATGGGGTTAGACAATGATCCAGTTTCGTTCTCTTACATGTATCTGTCTAGTTTTGCCAACACCAGCTGCTGAACAGGCTGTCATTTCCCCATTGTATGTCCATGGCTCCTTTATCATATATTAATTGACCATATATGTTTGGGTTAATGTCTGGAGTCTCTGTTCTGTTCCGCTGGTCTGTGGGTCTGTTCTTGTGCCAGTACCAAATTGTCTTGATTACTGTGGCTTTGTAGTAGAGCTTGAAGTTGGGGAGTGAGATCATCCCCACTTTATTCTTCCTTCTCAGGATTGCTTTGGCTATTCGGGGTCTTTGGTGGTTCCATATGAATTTTAGAACTGTTTGTTTCAGTTCGTTGAAGAATGCTGTTGGTAATTTGATAGAGATTATATTGAATCTGTAGATTGCTTTGGGCAGGATGGCCATTTTGACAATATTAATTCTTCCTAGCCAAGAGCATGGGATGAGTTTCCATTTGTTAGTGTCCTCTTTAATTTCTCTTAAGAGTGTCTTGTAGTTTTCAGGGTATAGGTCTTTCACTTCTTTGGTTAGGTTTATTCCTATGTATTTTATTCTTTTTGATGCAATTGTGAATGGAATTGTTTTCCTGATATCTCTTTCTGCCAGTTCATTGTTAGTGTATAGGAAAGCAACAGATTTCTGTGTCTTAATTTTGTATCCTCCAACTTTGCTGAATTCAGATATTAGATCTAGTAATTTTGGAGTGGAGTCTTCAGGGTTTTTTATGTACAATATAATGTCATCTGCAAATAGTGACAATTTGAGTTTTTCCTTACCAATCTGGATTCCTTGTATTTGTTTTGTCTGATTGCTGTGGCTAGGACCTCTAGTACTATGTTGAATAACTGTGGGGAGAGTGGGCATCCCTGTCTTGTTCCTGATCTTAGAGGAAAAGCTTTCAGCTTCTTGCTGTTCAGTATGATGTTGGCTGTGGGTTTATCATATATGGCCTTTATTATGTTAAGGTACGTGCCCTCTATATCCATTTTGTTGATAGTTATTATCATGAATAGATGTTGAATTTTGTTGAATGCTTTTTCAGCATCTATGGAGATGATCATGTGGTTTTTGTCCTTCTTTTTGTTGAGGTGGTGGATGATGTTGATGGATATTCAAATGTTGTACCATCCTTGCATCCCTGGGATGAATCCCACTTGGTCATGGTGTGTGATCCTTTGATGTATTTTTGAATTCACTGTGCTGATATTTTGTTGAGTATTTTTGCATCTATGTTCATCAGGGATATTGGTTGGTAATTTTCTTTTTTGGTGGGGTCTTTGCCTGGTTTTGGTATTAGTGTGATGCTGGCTTCATAGAATGAGTCTGGAAATATTCCCTCCTTTTCTATTTTTTGGAAAACTTTAAGGAGAATGGGTATTATGTCTTCTTTGTATGTCTGATAAAATTCCATGGTATATCCATCTGGGCAGGGGGTTTTGCTCTTTGGTAGCTTTTTTATTACCACTTCAATTTCATTGCTGGTAATTGGTCTGTTTAGATTTGCTGTTTCTTCCTTGGTCAGTCTTGGAAGGTTGTATTTTTCTAGGAAGTTGTCCATTTCTTCTAGATTTTCTAGCTTGTTAGAATATAGATTCTCATAGTATTCTCTAAAGATTCTTTGTATTTCTGTGGGGTCTGTCATGATTTTTCCTTTCTGGTTTCTGATTTCTGTTGATGTGTGTAGATTCTCTTTTTCTCTTAATAAGTCTGGCTAGTGGTTTATCTATTTTGTTTATTTTCTCAAAGAACCTGCTCTTGGCTTCATTGATTTTTTCTATTGTTTTATTCTTCTCCATTTTATTTATTGCTTCTCTAATCTTCATTATGTCCCTCCTTCTGCTGACTTTAGGCCTCATTTGTTCTTCTTTTTCCAATTTCAATAATTGTGACTTTAGACTGTTCATTTGGGATTGTTCTTCCTTCTTTAAAAACCTGGATTGCTATATACTTTCCTCTTAGAACTGCTTTTGCTGAGTCCCACAGAAGTTGTGGCTTTGTACTGTTATTGTCATTTGTCTCCATATATTGCTTGATCTCTATTTTAATATGGTCATTGATCCATTGATTATTTAGGAGCATGTTGTTAAACCTCCATGTGTTTGTGAGCCTTTTAGCTTTCTTTGTACAATTTATTTCTAGTTTTATACCTTTGTGATCTGAGAAGTTGGTTGGTAGAATTTCAATCTTTTTGAATTTACTGAAGCTCTTTTTGTGGCCAAGTATGTTGTGTATTCTGGAAAATGTTCCATGTGCACTTGAGAAGAATGTGTATCCTGTTGCTTTTGGGTGTTGAGTTTTGTAGATGTCTACTAGGTCCGTCTGTTCTAGTCTGTTGTTCAGTGTCTCTGTGTCCTTACTTATTTTCTGTCTGGTGATCTGTCCTTTGGAGTGAGTAGTGTGTTGAAGTCTCCTAAAATGAATGCATTGCATTCTATTTCCTCCTTTAATTCTGTTAGTATTTGTTTCACATATGTTGGTGCTCCTCTATTGGGTGCATATATATTTAGAATGGTTATATCCTCTTGTTGGACTGACCCCTTTATCATTATGTAATGTCCTTCTTTATCTCTTGTTACTTTCTTTGTTTTGAAGTCTATTTTGTCTGATACTAGTACTGCAACACCTGCATTTTTCTCTTTGTTGTTTGCATGAAATATCTTTTTCCATCCCTTGACTTTTAGTCTGTGCCTGTCTTTTGGTTTGAGGTGAGTCTCTTGTAAGCAGCATATAGACTGGTCTTGTTTTTTTATCCATTCTGTTACTCTGCGTCTTTTGATTGGTGCATTCAGTCCATTTACATTTAGGGTGATTATTGAAAGATACGTACTTATTGCCATTGCAGGCTTCTTTAGTATTTAACCATCTAACTTAACAAGCTTATTAAGCTATTATAAGCATAGTCTGATGATTTTTTTATTTCTCTCCCTTCTTATTCTCTCTCCTCCATTATTCATATGTTAGGTGTTTTATTCTGTGCTCTTTTGTGTTTCCTTTGACTGCTTTTATGAGTAGTTGATTTTATTTTTTGCCTTTAGTTAGTATTTGGTTGGTCTGTTTTCTTTGCTGTGATTTTATTTTCTCTGGTGACATCTATTTAGCCTTAGGAGTGCTTCCATACAGAGCAGTCCCTTTAAAATATCCTGTAGAAGTGGTTTGTGAGAGGCAAATTCCCTCAACTTTTGCTTGTCTGGGAATTATTTAAACCCTCCTTCATATTTAAATGACTATTGTACTGGATACAGTATTCTTTGTTCAAGGCCCTTCTGTTTCATTGCATTAAATATATCATGCCATACTCTTCTGGACTGTAAGGTTTCTGTTGAGAAGTCTGATGATAGTATGATGGGTTTTCCTTTGTAGGTGATCTTTTATCTCTCTGGCTGCCTTTAATACTCTGTCCTTGTCCTTGATCTTTGCCATTTTAATTATTATGTGTCTTGGTGTTGTCCTCCTTGGGTCCACTCTGTTGGGAGTTCTGTGGGCTTCCATGGTCTGAGAGACTATTTCCTCCCCCAGTTTGTTGAAGTTTTCAGCAATTATTTCTTCAAGGACACTTTCTATCCCTTTTTCTCTCTGTTCTTCTTCTGGTACCCCTATAATGCGAATATTGTTCCATTTGGACTGGTCACACAGTTCTGTTAGTATTCTTTCATTCCTGGAGATCCTTTTTTTTTTTTTTTAGATAATTATTTTTTATTGAAGGGTAGTTGACACACAGTATTACATTAGTTTCATGTGTACAACACAGTGATTCAACATTTATATACATGATAATTCTAGGTACCAGCTATCACCATACCAAGTTGTTACAATATTTTGACTATATTCCTTATGCTATACATTACATCCCGGTTACTTATTTATTTTACAATTGGAAGTATATATATATATATATTTGTGTGTGTGTGAGGGCATCTCTCATTCTTATTGATCAAATGGTTGTTAACAACAATAAAATTCTGTATAGGGGGGTCAATGCTCAATGCGGCACAATCATTAATCCACCCCAAGCCTAATTTTCGTCAGTCTCCAATCTTCTGAAGCATAATGAACAAGTTCTTACATGAAGAACAAATTCTTACATAATGAATCAGTTACATGGTGAACAGTACAAGGGCAGTCATCACAGAAACTTTCAGTTTTGCTCATGCATTATGAACTCTAAACAGTCAGTTCAAATATGAATATTTATTTGATTTTTATACTTGATTTATATGTGGATACCACATTTCTCTCTTTATTATTATTATTTTTAATAAAATGCTGAAGTGGTAGGTAGATACAAGATAAAGGTAGAAAACATAGTTTAGCGTTGTAAGAGAGCAAATGTAGATGATCAGCTGTGTGCCTGTAGACTATGCCTGGAGATCCTTTTATCTCTCTCTGTGCCTAAGCTTCTCTGTGTTCCTGTTCTCTGATTTCTATTCCATTAACGGCCTCTGGCTCCTCCTCCGGTCTGCTCTTAAGTCTTTCCAGAGTTTATTTTATTTCTGTATTCTCCCACCTACTTTGATCCTTTAGCTCTTTCATTTTTCTCTGCAGGTCCATCAGCATGGATATGACCTTTATTTTGAATTGTTTTTCAGGAAGATTGGTTAAATATATCTCTCCAGGTTCCCTCTCAGGGGTTGTCTGGATGATTCTGGACTGGATCAGATTCTTCTGCCTTTTCATGGCTATAGAAGTGGTCGTGGCAGTTGGCCTGTGTGTTAGCTGACCTTCCTGCTTGATGGTTACCTTGCCCTCCTCGGAGCAGCTTCCAGTTTTATTTCCTGAGCTACTATGGGTGGGGCAGCCATCGGAGCACCCCAGAGCCCTGTGGGGAGGGCACGCATGCTGGGTGTGCTCTCCTGCGGGAATCATGACCCATGGCACCCTGTCCTGGCTTCCTCTGTCTGTGCACGCTGGCGGAGCCTCTGGGTCTGGCCTGGGCAGCTGCGGGGGTGGCTCTGGGCAGCTGCTGTGGGTGCGGCTGCTCTCTGGCTGCTCCCCTGCTATGGCAGGGCTGCACTGGAGGGGGAATGGATGGGAGGCTGTTTATCACTGTGAGGGGCTTCAGAGCTGCGCTGCCTCCCAGAGGACTGCAGCACCTGAATTTCCCCGGGATTCCCAGATGCTGGGCCGAGTGTGCCAGGACACTTCCATCCAGCTGTGAGGCTCCTGTCCCTTTAAGACTTTCAAAAAGCACTTGCTTTTCTTTTGTCCCAGTGGAGCCGACTGCGGGGACCCGCTCGCAGGTTTTACTGTTCCATTTCCCTAATATCCAGCACACCACGCAATGTGTGTCTGTGCTCCTGGTGCAGATGACTAGAGCTGGTTGTTTAGCAGTCCTGGGCTTACACTCCCTCCCCGCTGTGACTCCTTTCCTCCCACTGGGGAGCTGTGGTCGGGTGGATGCTCGAGTCCTGCTGGGCCGTGGCTTTTATCTTGCCCCCTTCATGTGGTGCTGAGTTCTTGCAGATGTAGATGTAGTCTGGCTGTTGTACTGTATCCACTGATCTCTCTTTTAGGATTAGTTGTATTTGTTGTATTTTCAAAAATGTATATGGTTTTGGGAGGGGATTTCTGCTGCCCTACTAATGCCACCATCCTGGCTCCTCTGTGGGAGGTCTCTGTTTAGATTTTTTAACTCTTTTTTTAAAAAAAACTGTTCATATTCTCTGCCCCACTTTCTCTTGTGTTTTTAGTCTTTCTTTTAATGATTTTCAGAGCTCTTTACAGGTGAAGGAAATTCACCTTTTGTTTTCATTGAATTGTAATATTTCTCTTCAGGCTCAACTGTTGCTAAATGCTTATAGAAATTAACATTTTTGTTAAAACTATCAAGCTTTATTTTGATGACTTCTAGGCTAGTATGTTTTAAAGGCCATCCTTACTTTTGGTGACTCAAAAAATTCTATGTGTTTTCATATATCTTTGATCCATCTGGAAGTTATTTTGGAATAGGCAATAAGGTACAAAACAATGTTTTTTTTTTTTACAGATGGTACCCCAAATGTGTCAGCACTATTTGTTGAATAATCATTCATTTCCCCAAATGAAATGTTGCCTTTACCATACAGCCAATTTTCATATGTATGTAAGTCTATTTTTGGACTCTCTATCCCAGTGAAGGGTCCGCCTATTTATATGCCAGAAACACGCTGTTTTAATTACTGTGCTTTATATCTTATGTTAATAACTAGTGGGGCTTGGTCTCTCTAATTGGTCGTTTTTAGAACTTTCCTGATATTCTTGCATAGTATTCTCATGTGGAATTTATAGTCAGCTTGTTACTTCCTTCTTCTCTGGTCCTTTTGGGATTTTATTGGAGTCAAATTAAATTTTTGTGGGCTAATATAGAAAGAATTTACATCCTAAAATATATATGGAGTCATTCTAGCCAAGAATAGGATGTGACTCTCCATTTATTTGTGTTCCTCAGAAGCATCTTGATGTTTTCTTCAGCCAGATCTGCTGGGTCATTTCTAGGTATTTTTCATCATCTCTTGAAGAGAAAATTTCAAAATGGGATCCTGTCTTTCATTATATGTTCTGACCAGTAGCTCTTGGTCTGTGTGAAGGCTCTGATTTCTGTGTATTAATTTGGTTACTGGCCACATGCTGACTTTATATCGCTTCTAACCATTGCCTAGCTTACCCTCTGGGTTTCCCAAGTACACTCTTGTTTCAGCTGCAGTGAATGCACTCTGTAGCCTCATTCCCTCTTCTTTCTTTTTCTTACCTCATTACCTTCTCTGGTGACTCCAGAGCAGTGGTAAATATTAATGGGATGATGAATGGGACTTGTTCCTACCAATTTGGGAAAATTTCCAGTGTTTTGCCATAAAAAATCATGCTGATTTTTACTGAAGACATGATGAACAACTATCCATTATTCTCGCTTTATTAGTTTTTATTACCAGGAATGGATGCAAAATTTTATCAAATGCCTTTCCAGTATCCATGGAAGAGACCACATTCTTCCCCCCGACCCAATGCATTCATTTGGGGACTTTAGTGAGAGATGTTGTGTTCTGAAGGGGGTGCATCCTAGCCTTCTATGTTGGACCCTACTTCGCTGTGGTGGATTCATCTTTAGATGGCTGCTGGATTTTGTGTTTATGTTTACAATTTAGAGTGATCTATAGACATCTTTTTAGGTAAGATCTATGTAGTTCTTCTACATCCCTTTGGAATGACAGTGAACGTCCACTGCTGGCCTTCCCACTTGAAGGCAAACTGTTCCTGGCTTTCCTGTGCTATGTCAATAGAGAAGAAAGCATTAGCAAGGTCCTCAACATAATGATACATCCCTAGTTCATGACTGAGGGTGTCCATAGGGCTGCTATAGAGGGGACAGCAGCATGAAAAGGGGGTGTGACTTTATTCAATTCCCTGTAGTCCATGGTCATACGCCAGGAGCTGCCTGGATTTCTCACTGGCCACACTGGGGAATTAAAGGAACTATAAGTGGGCTTTATGATGCCCACCCTCTCCAACTCCTGTAGAGTTTCTCCAATTTCTTTGTGCCCCCAAGGCAGTTTACACTGCTTAGTATTTTTCACCTGCTGAGGTACAGGCAGAGCTACAGGTGAGTCCTTAGCATGTCCCCTCAGAACTGCCTTTACCACATGTACCCTCAGTCTGAACTCACCTGCAGTGGTCTGTAACCACAGGCCCTGCAGGATATCTACCCCCAAAATATATTCAGGGAGAAATGTACATTGTATCCTTATTTGGGGGTAAAAGTCCTATCCCCAATGGGATTTGGGCTTTCTTCACTCTAATTATCTTACTCCCATAGCCATCTATCACAGCAGGGGTCCTGGGCAAATGCTCAGGGTTGCCAGGAATCAGAGAACACTCAGCTCCCGTGTCCACCAGCGCCAGGACACGTTGTACATTCACAGGGACCAATGAATTGCTAATTCTACATGTGGCCTCTGGTTCCCACCATGTCCCCCAAGGTGGGAACCGTGACCCCCACCTCAGTCAAACTGCAATGCTCATCATCCTCCTGTGGGGGTGAGGGTCCAGGTGGAGTCTGATTCCTGTCCCCCAGGAAGTCTTGCAAGGACACAGGCCAGACATGGGGCTTTGACTCCAGCTGCCATGTCCTGGACCTCAGTGGCTGGAACTGCTGCTCTGGCTTTAATTGGTGCCACAGTTCTAACAAGATCTTATTGGGCTGCCCATTGTTTTTCTTTCACTACTCTGGCCTTTATCAAGTAAACCCACATCTGGGTCCTCGAGACCTTCACGGGGCCTTTTGCACTTCTTCTTTCAGTTATGGCCTGTACTTCCTTCCATACTCTTGTTTCTACCTCCCCCAGATCTGCTAAAGTACCAGTAGCCCCACTTATGGGTTGCCCTATGTGGGGGGCAAGAATAGTCACTAGGGACACCAAGGGATGGGGGAGCTGTATGCAGCACCAGCTTTCTCATTCCTACAGTGAACAACTCCTCATTGGGGCCCTGGAGGTCCATATTATAGATAGTATTTTTCATGCCCAGCTCCTGTAACACCTGATGGAGCTCTGCATATGTTTTCCAGCTAGTGGGTAAGTATGGTAAATCACCCTGATTAGGCCAAAATGCCCTGATTGCAGCTGTCAGCCAATCCAGAAGCACCTAATTCCCTGAGGTGTGATGGGCATTTTGCAACCGCTGCTGGAGGGAAGGGTGAGTCGTCAGGGAAGCCAGTCTACTCATTTCAGAACCCAGCATAGTAATGTTTTCCACCCCATATCCCAGAGATGTAAGAGCCATGTAGGCAGAGATTCTGATGCCTTCTGCCTACACCAGACGCCCATGTCCACCAGCTCATCTTGGGTATAGGCGCGGAGCATGGAGTGCTCCACAACCTGGGGGCGGGGGCGGCTCCTCACTCTAGGGAGTCCACGGTTGTTGCGTCTGTATTTTCTTAATTACAACTGGGCGAGCCTTTAATAAAGGAGAGGCTAGTGTCTCAGGCGGTTGTCTCTGCAACAGATGGCCCTTGGCCCCATCCCCTCATCCTCTCTGGACACCTCCTCTACCATCTCTGGGACTAAAGGCACCACCCTTTCCTCCCCCTCCCCCATGGCCTCCTGCAACGTGGCTTCTGCTGTCTCCTCTCGCTGCTGCTAAGGAATCTTACAGGAGGGAGACCCATTCTCTCAACAACTGTCTCTTTTCCTTAAGGGTATCCATAGGTCATTGCCCAGTTCCTGCAAGTGATGCTGAAATGTGTCCCTCTCCTGCTGAAGTCTTTCTCTCTCCTTGGTAACCCTCTCTGTCTCCTCAATAACATTTCCCACTATTTTGAAGAAAAGAGCTTCTACAATACCAGTTGCTACATAGCCACTCAGAGCCTCTGAACTGCCTTCTATAACACACAGGGCTGATTTCACAGCTTCCTGTGTCTCCACCTTTCCTTAATTCTGGGGAAGGCCCCACACCTCTGGGACCTGCTTTACCTTAGACCAATTCTCCATTAGGGGCTCCCCAGTTGGATGCCCTACAGGTAGGGGGCTCCGTAATGAAGCTGCACCCTCTACTGCTGCAGCCACTGGGAACTCCCCACCAACCACAGGTGGGGTTTCAGGCATCTCCCCACCATCTCTAGGGGCAGCCCGCCCAAGGGCTATACCCATGTAGACAGATTCCCAGTTCAGAGGTCCTGCTGACTACCACCAGATGCAACTCTAGGGGGAAAATCCTGGGGCAAAATACCTTTGAAACTGAAATTAGTCAAAGGTAGAAATAAATTTTATTTCTTACATCAGTTATCCATTTCTGCTCCCATGTGTCTCTAGTGACCAGGCTGCAGAAGAAGAACCCCCCACCCAACCTCTCTAGTCCAGATAAGCCCCCTTGCCCTTATAATTACCTATTCATATGGAGATGGACTATTCTCCACCTCCTGGAAACACCCATTGTATGGAGATGCCCTAAAGCCAGGTGAGAGATTTTGGAAATAATGCAATTTTACCCACAACACCAAAACCTTTTGCTGTCAGCCAGCCATGTGCTTCTCATCCATTCTTTGACTAAAAAAACCTCAACTATGTCTCTGGTTGTACTAAACAAGGGCTGGGTGCTGGGCATCAGACTGAGCCATGTCTTTATCTTTACCAGTGAGAAGCTTGGACTCTCTGATGCCAGAAAACACGAGTGCCACAGAGTCTGACTCAGTGGTTGGAGCCAAACCGCCCCGGTTTGTGTCTGGGCACCACTTCCTTGCTGTGGGACCCCCTTAGGCACATTACCCAGCCTCTGTGACTTGGTTTCCTCATTTTTGAAATGGGGGTAATAACAGTATTTATCTCATGGCTGCTGGAAGAGCTAATGACTTAGGGTGTGTGAAGCACTCAGAGTGGCCTTAGTAAGTGGCTTTACTTTACCTTGTACAAAGTAAGCGCTTTACAATTGCTCAAGTGAAAGTGAACAACTTCAAATCAGGGTTATGCAACATTTCTGTGCTGGTCAGAAAACCAAAACTGCAAAGGTTTATATCATTTTTTCTTGGTTATGTCTCATTTTTTTGAACAAAGTGAAAAAGAATCAAACCCTGAAGCAAATGAAATTCAATCTTGGTTTTGTTTGGCTGCTAGTCTGCTGCTGTGTAGGCTGAATTTCTCTTCGGTGGAAAAAACTAACCAGAAGGTGTGACAAAATAATCAAACTGGCAACTGGGCCCAGTCAGGCCCTTCCTGTTAAACATCCAAATGGTTACAGAGTTTGGGAAGCCAGGAGTATATGCCAGTATTTCCTGTAGTTTCCTCTGGAAACAAACACTGCTGCAAGTTGAAGCCTGCACAAAATGGCAGGGAGACAGGCTTTGGAGGGCTGGGCAGGATGAAGGAGGTCCTTGGCTGGCTGTGCATCCAGATAAAGCAGATGCAGAGCAGTCATTGTATTTCAGTCTTGCTAGACCTGCTCTGGTATTTACTCTCCCAGCCACAAGAATCAGCAGGTGGGTGCCTGTCTCACAGGTATGCCCACACTCCAGAAACCAGACCTGCATGTACATGAGAAGGGTACTCTCTTCTGTAGCACTTACCTTGTTTCAAACTCCAATTCTCTGGCTTGTAGCGTTGGGTAAGGTCAGAGCTTCCTGGGGGCTGGGAGACTGCCGAAATTCCTCAAGGTGTTTGGGCCTGTCCCTCCCAGAGCTGGCATAACTGCAGGCTCTCCATAGCAACCACCCCCTGCTTACAGGGATCATCACCCTATGTGGGCCTCAGCACAGCCCCATGGGAATATCATCACCCCATTTTGTTGATGAGAAAACTGAGGTGCAGTGAGGTTCAATAACTTCCTCAGGTCACGTAACTAGAACATACTGGAGGCACAACTCAGCCACAGGTCCATCTGGGCTCCTAACTGGGGTCTCAAACATGGCCCACGGTGCAGGCCAAATTAACCCTTCTCCCTGTCTTTGTAGAGCCCATGAGCTAAGAATGGTCTTAGCATGTTTAAGTGGTTGAAAAAGATCAAAAGAATAATATTTTGTGGCACGTTTGAAGTATATGAAATTCAATTTTTTTCATTTGTGGTGAATATGAATAACGTTTTTGTAATAGTCATTCCCATTTGTTTGCATGTTTTCTGTAATTTATACACTATGCATTACAGAGGCAAATTTGGCTAGTTGTGACAGAGACTCTATGGCCTCCAAATTCTAAAATATTTTCTCTCTGGTCCTGTAGAGAAAAAGTTTGCCGACCTCTGCACTAACCCACTGTGTGGGCAGCCTTGGGAGTGGCTCCTCTAAGGATGGGATGTATAGGAAAGCTTGGGGTAGGATCTCCCTAAGTTCAAGGACACTATGGAGAAATACAGGGGGTGTGAGAAAGGCTTCGGGTAGATTTAAAACCAGTTGGAGGGCTGGGGTCTCTGGTGGCACGCAGCAAGGTTCTGTCCTTAGCTCCGTCCCAGTCAACACTTTTATTGGCAGTGTGAGACAGGGCTTTGGCGCTGCAGCGGACCAGCTGGTCGCTCCGCACTCTTTCTACACAGAACCCTTACGTGATTCACCTTCCGCCTGTTCCTGAATTCAAGGATCAGCACATGACCATCTTCCCCAGGCCTGGGTGAGCGTGTCCCCATCAGGGCTGATCAGGCTGGAGGGGAGGGCGTCACTCCAAGGTGGGGAGAGGTTCCTGTTCTCTTGTCTCCTCTCTGGACACGAATAAGGAAACACCCCCCCCCCCAGTGGCCACCTGCAGGCTTCCTGAGACAGCACTGGTATGTTGTTAACATTGTGGGTGTGAGTGGAAAGCAGAAAGGCACCTGAGTCCTCACCATTACAATGAGGAGCTGCTAGGTCTCCCCAGCCTGCCCTATCTCAAGACTTCCTGCTGTACAGAATCTTAATTTTTGTTAAGGTTAAAGCCATTTCAGTCAGGGTTTTCTGTTACTTATGACTGTGATAATGTGAAGTCCAGGTGGCCAAAGTAGTGGCGGTCTACCTCGGGGGCCGGTTAATGGGCTCGCTGCAGGAGCCTGGCCAAGCTGGACCAGCCTGCTGGGCTTTGCGCATTTTGGTGCCTGGGCTAACGTGCCTTTCCCAGTAGTGCCCTTGGATGTCCTTGGCCCACAGCCCCTGGACCACCTGCTGTGGCCTCATAGACATGCCCTCAGCCTGTTTGGGGTGGCAGTCTGGGCCCAAGGTGTGATTTTCCATGACTAACTGTTGTAAAACAGAGAAAGTAATGTTTGGGGACAGTAGGTGGGACTGTTTAACACGGTCTCATTTCTGGATGTCTGGATTTGGGGGTTGATTGAACAGTAGGTATATTCTTATTTGTGCTAAAGTAAGCCAACTTTGTATTTCTTTAGAACATATGAGAATTTTCCTACAAAGGGATATGGAAATGGAACAAGACCTTTTATTGGCCAACGTTGAGTTGGGGCTGAGTGGATTGAGAGTGGCTTTGGTGGGGTTTGCATCTTGGTAAATTGTGTCCCCCAACCCCTGTGTGGAGAGGGGTTGGCTGCCAAGTGGAAAGAGGAGATAGGGTGGTGGTGCTGGCGAAAGCCGAACTGCCCAGGTTGGCTGAGAAGTGACCACAGAAGACAGATAGGGACCATCCAAACATCACCACGCCCGCCACGGCCTCCGCACTTGTCACCGAGGAGGACGGGCCCTGAGTCTCCCCATTCTTCCTCTTCCTCCTTCATAGTTTTGAGAGGTCTTCTCCAGTCTTTATTACCAAGGCTGAAGCCGAATTAATTAGTCCCATGCTGAGTAATGATGAAGACCTCCCCTGATATCTGTAACTGGCTCGTTCTTCCTGATCTTCAGGGAGGCAAGGCAGGATAACAGAGAGCCAGGCAGACCTTGATTCAAATCTCAGCTGGACTGCTTTTTCATTTATGACCCTGGGCATGTCTGAGGTCAGTGTAAAATGGCGATAATAATGAGGCCTCCATGTGTAAAATGGGGACAATAATGTCTACCCTGCAATGCTCCAGTGAGGAGTGAACACAATAGAGATGGCAGTAATAGTGGTGGTGATCATCTGAGTGATGTTTGCTCCCAATACCAACCAAGTCTCCAACACCAGCTGGTGTCCAACAATTCAATTCAGATACTAACCATCTGGGGTCAGTGTCAGGTCCCACAGGTTAAACGGTTCAGTCCCACAAGACTGCCCCAACTTCAGATGCCAATTGTAAGTCTTGGGCCTCCTGTACTTCTGACCACATGGCAATGAATCTGGAGCTGTATGACTGTATTTTGATGACTTGCTTGTCTCACAGAACTCAGGGAAACACTATTTACATTTTCTGGTTTATTATTATAAGGAAAAAATGAACAGCCAGATGAAGAGGTATATATAGGGTGAGACCCAGGAAGGTCTCAAGCACAGGAACTTATGTCCCTGTAGAGTTGGGCATACACCACCCTCCTGGCACACAGGTGTGTTCACCAACCTGCAAACTCGCCAAATCTCATTGTTGGAGAGTTTTTATAACTAATCTCCAGCTCCCCTACACTTCCTGGAGGTAGGGGGTGGGCTAAAAGTTCCCTACCTCAATTCACTGGTCTTTCTGGTGACCAGCCCCCATCCTGAAGCTATCTAGGGGTTCCCCTGAGTCACCTTACTAGCATAAACTCAGGTATGGTCAAAGGGGCTTATTATGAATAAAAAAAGATACTCCTATCTGTCAGGAAAATCCAAAGGTTTTAGGAACTGCCAGGAATGGGGACAAAGACCAAATACATTTTTCTTATACCAAATGTCATCATCATCATCTCTGAGAGAGAGACACTGGGTCATTGCTTTATGGGATCAAAATGACAGCCATATTTGCCTAGGGGAAGCCCTGGATGTTCTGCATCACCCCACCCCCACGGGAGAGGGTGTCTGAGATCCTGCCAGAGCCCAGCATGCAGCAGAGCAAATCACAAGACGCCTCTGAGGACTGACAGACGGAGCAGGTGCTCCCTTTCTGGGGTTCATCATCAGCTTGGTGCCCTCTGGCTTCCTGCATGTTGCTCTCTCCTCCCTGACTTGCCCTCACCCCTACCCTGACTCTAGGCCCTTTGGCTTGGTCCAGACAGTTGCCCCAAGCAGAGCATGTCGCCTGGCGCTGGTTTCTAGGCTCCCAGGCCGGCACCTTGCTCTCCAGTGGTGTTCCCAGGCCTCCTGAAGTGGATGGCAAGGGCGGACGCTGGGCCTCCGTTCTGGGTCTTCCCCACACAGGCTCTTTCAGGACCTGGACGCATTTTGCATCCTGAGAGAGGCACCGGTGTGATTCATCATCCTGAGTGACTCAGCCCAGGGGGCCCCGAGGCCTTCCTCTCCTGCAACTTTGCCACCACCCAGAGATTTAAGGAGATGATTCAAACCCCTGGTCCCACAACCCATGAGGGTCTGGAGCCCTTCCTAGGACAGGACGAACCCCAGGCAGCTGACTCCTCCTGTACCTCCTGCCATGAGTACTGCTTTGATTTGCCCCACACCCAACCTGAACTCAAAGCTCAGCCCCTTCCCCTAGGACCACCAAGCATTCCCTGGAAGGTGGGGGGGTCACGAAGGGCACCTCTCACACCCCGCTGTGGCCTCCTGCTGCTTCCTGCTTCACTTCTCTACCCGCCCCCTCCCTTTCCTTCCTTCCACAGCAACAAATGGGTTTTTCCTCTTGTCCCATGCACAGCGAGTCCTCCCACACCCGGCCGTCCTTAGATCTCACCTTGCCGTGGCACTTACCAAGGCATTAGATCAAACCAAGTTTCCTTCCCAAGAGGAAAAAGAGAGCACCCTCTCCAGCTCGCTGCCCTGCGGGTGGCGGGGCCTCCCTGCGGCCCACCCTGCCTTCTCTCTCCTCCACTTCCTGGCAGCTCCCAGTCTCTTCCAGACCACCTTCCCCTTCTGCTCTTAGCCCTTTCCTGTCTTTCTCCCCACAGCAAGACCCTCCCTGCCCCCTCCAGAGGTCTCTGCCACCTCTGTGTCTGGGCCTCTCCTTCCTTGACCCCTCTGTCCTTGATACACACAGCAGATCACATCCTCACATAGGTAAGGGCTGGGGTGGGTCAACATTTCTACTTAATTCCTGCCCTGCAGGCTGTAACCCCTTCCTTCTGAAGAAAGCTCCTGGAGCAGGTGAGTGGCAAGTGCTGTTATGGGAATCCTCTGACACTCTAAAATGCCGTGTGTGTTATGTGTGTGTGTACGCAGAGGACGGGAGGCAGGGCTCCTCAGAACTGATCTGACGTTGCACTTGAGATTTCCACTTCAGGCACCCAGTGAAAATAAACGCATAAGGGAAAAGCCTCCCTCTTCCGCGACTTTGATTCAGGCTTGCAAGGGAAGGTTGCCTACCAGGAGCCCTGGAGACAGCCAGTGAGGGGCGCTCACCCCAGAGGGAAGGAATCCCCAGTGCCTTCCTGCTTGAGGAAAGCGGAGTCGGAGGGGTGGTCCAGGCAGCCCGAAGGCCAGCGGCATGTGGCTCCGTTGCCCCAGGCCAGAGTCCAGGAGCAGGGCGTACACTGAGCAGGGGGTACTGGCGGAGACCTGTGGCCCGGGGTGTGAGTGAACAGCCCCTGGGGTGCAGGGCAGGCCGGCCAGAGGGGCCGGGCAGAAGGCCCATCACCGCGGGAGAAGCAGCAGAGCGGAGCAGGCGGCGGGCGGGAGGGCTGCCGCCAGCACGTGGCTCTGGGGTCAGGCGGCCTGCGAGCGCGCCTGGCGGGAGCAGGCACCGTCCACACCCCTCAGAGAACTGGTATCCCCGCAGGTCCATGACCGCCTAGATCGCTACTGCTGCGGCTTTGAGCCCGAGCCCTCCGACCCGTGTGTTGAAGAGAGGCTCCGAGAGAAATGCCAGAACCCAGGAGAGCTGCGACTGGTCCACATCCTGGTGCGTCCCCCTGTCACCCGAGACCCAGGCCTTCCTGTCTCCGTCACAAGATGCTGTTAGTGTCAGAGATCTTCTGGCACCGGGGTTTCCCAGTGTGGTTCTTTGAGGCAGCAGAACCCTTTAGTAATGTTTCCAGGAAGCCAGGATACCTAAAATTGATGAAAGTGGGGCTTTGAGAAAGCTGTTGACGTGGGTGCGGGGTGGGGGCTGGAGCCATTTTCACCAATTCCACTGTCCCCGAGACTCCAGGGAACCCCTGGGGCTCCCGGAAGCAGTGCATGAGAATGATGTGTCCAGCCAGCTGTCCTCACCATGCCAGTAAATGTGGAGCGTGGTCTGCAGCAAGGAAGGGAGCTTCCAGGGCCACGTGGTTGGTGGCAGTGGCAGTGATCCCTCTCTGGACCCTTATGGCTCCAGGCCGCTGCTGATCAGAGAAACACTGTGCTGCCTCCTGTTCAACTGAGAGCCCAAGCGATGTGCAGGGCCATCAGAGAGAATGGCTGGTGTGGCAGAACAGCCCTCTCTCCTGCACAAGGTGCCACACAAGAAGATGGGGAAGCGCTTCTCCGTCTTCTCCGGGGGGCCCAGGGTCCCCACCGCCTCACCCTAGCCGGTGCTCTGGGAGGCTAGCTCTCAGCATGGCGGCCCGGGATGAGTTTCAGGCAGGCTTCAGCTGGTGGTGGCAATTCTCCAGCCCTTGCCTCCAGAGCCATTACTGCTTTCCCTGGTAAAAGGCAAATACCCCTGGGAGACTTAAGGCTTTTACATCCATCACTTACTTCTGGCAGCAGCCATTTCACAGATCCCGTAGGACAGTTACTGGAGAAGGGTATCATCATGCTTTAAGAAGTAGACGATACCTGATGTGTGTGGAGGTGAGGTGGGAGAAATGGCAGAGAGTGGGGAAGCTGGGGTCCTGGAGACCAAGCCAGCTTAGCTTGCTGGAGAGAATTATGGGAAGTTACCGTGGAATCTTGGAGAACGTAGTGGAATAGCATGTGTACATAGGGGTAGGAGTAGGGAGCTGGAAGAGATGGCCTCCCGTTCACGATCACACCATATTTCTAAGGGGTGAGAGAATTCCCTGTTGCTGATTTTAGTTTTGAGGAGGTTTAGGAAGCACCAAACTCTTCTCCTATGGGGATGGAGTGTCAGTACTACGTGAGGAGGGAGGTCGGTGCTGCATGCTCTCGGTGATGCTCAGGGGAATGCCCAGGCGTGGGGCACAGGCTTAGCATGCATCTGAGTGTGCGTATGCGTGATGCACCCTGAAGCAGCAGCCCAGATCAGCAGGCTACCTCTGCACCTGCCAATTCCCCCAGGCCCTCACCCCTGGAACCACCAGAAGAGAAATCAGTCCCTCTGCCTTGCAATGTCATAGGATGGTGCTGTGGCTTGGTGCTATGGGTCCAGGTTTGAACCAGCCAGCTTCTCATTAGCGGTGTGACTATGTTCAAATTACCAAACTTCTTTGTGCCTCTGTTTCTGTAAAATGGGTTTAACACTAGTGGGACCCCTCTCAGGCTGTTGGGAGGGTCACCAAGGTGGTGCCTGGAGGTGCTAAGCATAGCACCAGCATACAGGGAGCTAACTGCCCAGTGCTCAGGGACCATCTGGGCAAGTATCAGGATGGATTGTGGGACTGACAACTCAGGGCTCCCAAGGCCCTTGAGCCCTGATGGAGTCCATGGGCAGCAGCTGGGCTGTACCTGTACCCACCTCTCTCTCCATCTTCTTGCCTGAGGTCCGGAACAGCGATCCTTCCCATCTGGTCTACATCGATAATGCTGGCAACCTTCAGCACCCTGAGGACAAGCTGAACTTTCGGCTGCTGGAAGGCATAGACGGGTGAGGGTCAAGGGGGTGGGTAGAGGTTCAGGGATTGAGGCTTGATGGTCCTGTTGTAGATCATGGGACTCAGTGGCTCTGAGAAGTCGGTAGCCCATAAGACAAAAGTTGTTGGCTCTGAGCCTCAGGAGTGATGGAGTGCCCTGGGGAAGCTGAGAGGGGATACAGCCAGCAGGCCTTTCAACTCCTGGATGGAGGGCCCCATCCCCAATACCGAGGGCCTCCTGGCCCCACAGAACACCAGCTGCCCAGCTGAGGTATGGGCAGGCCAGGCCTTCCCTTGCCCCCGCTGGGGGGGGCTAGCCTGGGAGCCTACCAACCCTGCTTCCTCTTGGCAGGGAGCTTACCCTTCCTAGGCTCTTTCTGGTCTTTCCAAGCAGAGCAGCAGGCATTTCCCCCAGGATGGCACAGTTGACTCTCCTGGCTTCTCTGTGGGATGGGCCCCATCTGACAGCTCTCTCCCTTGCCTGCTTTCACACCAGAGGAGGAAGGGTCTCCTGATGACCCCGCAGGCTGACTCTGCCAGGGTCCCCAGGTACACACATTCTGGCCATCTGGATTCCCCTTTCGTGGGAACTCTGAGATCACTTCTGCTTTTCCTTTTGTTATGGGGCTCGGGGGACCTCCTCCAGGTTTCCTGAGTCTGTTGTGAAGATTCTTGCATCAGGGTGTCTACAGAATATGCTGCTCAAGTCGCTGCAGATGGACCCGGTGTTCTGGGAAAGCCAAGGCGGGCAACAGGGGCTGAAGCAGGCTCTTCAGACCCTGGAGCGGCGGGCACAAGTCCTACTAGGATACATCCGGAAGCATAACCTGACGCTCTTCAGGGACGGAGACCTGTGAGCTGCGCCGCTGCCCAGGCGGGGCGCTCCCCTCACTCGTGGGGCGCGTCACAACACAGCCTGAGTGGGTTGCCACCCATCCTGATGGTCACATTTCCTGGGGTTCACCCATCATCAAGACAAATGGGACAAGCCAGAAACCAGAAGGGCACCGTGAAGGTCATGGCATGTGTCATCTGCTTGGAATGGTGAAGGTGGTTGTGGATTTTCAGTATCACCACATTCCTTTCTAACTTCTCAGTTCTGGCTATTACTCCCTTGCACCAATAAATGCATTCAAGAATGTTCTACGAACTGCTTCAGATAACTGTAAAATTGTGCATCCCACCTGCATATGCAGAGCTGGACAACTGTGTGTGTGTGTGTGTGTGTGTGTGTGTGTGTGTGTGTGTGTACATATAAGTGGCATGTATGCATGCCCACCCACATACACGAGATGAGCCTGATAAAGGATCTTTATAGAATTGTACCTCTGGTTCAGAACTGCTCTGGCTGAAAGTAGACTCAGGTCTAAGAAATGAAACACTATAAGCATTTTGTCTTTAACAGCTTTAAATGTTCAATTCTTATTCAGTTACTTTTTTTTAAGAGTTAGAAAAGCAATACCTGACACTAAAAACAAATTCATAAATAATAGTCATATGAAGATAAAGTGAAAATCCCAGTAACTCGTAGAGATGTGTGTGTATTTTATTCACATTCACACTACATGCAAATTAAAACATGAAAGTAGGATCATCTGTTTGTCAAATCACTATTTTTACACTACTGTATTTAGTATATGCTGTATCAGCCATCTGGATTGACTCAATTCTTATTGATGACTGTGTGGAATTCCAAAGCAGGGAGGTGTCATATTTAATATAGCTACTCTTGTTATGAACAGTTAGGTGGCTCCAACTTTTCACCAATTATAAACAGTGCTGCCATGAACATCTCTGCATGATGTGCAAGTATTTCTGCTGGCTAGATTTTCTTGCATCACAGGGTATATATTCTTTATTTTGAGAGAAACTGCCAAATTGCCCTTCCAAACGGTGGTGTCAATTTATACCCCTACCAAGAGGGGAGGGGACTGTTTTCCCTATACCTCACCAACACTTGCTACAGACTTTCTGCTTTTATTCATCTGATAGGGAAACCTGTTTTTAAAACTGCATTTCCTTAATAGCTGATGATGTTATCTTTCCACTCATTTACTAATCATTTGTATTTTACTTTCTGTGAAGTTTTTTTCATTTTAGTCGTTTGTTCTTTCTTTGTTAATTTGTTAGAGATCTTAGACTCTAATTACTGTAATCAATCTTTTCCCTATTAGTTGTGTTGCAAATCTTTTCTTCCAGCCTATCATTTGTTTCTTGACTTTGTTTATGGAAGTTTTTTGCTAAGTGCCAAATTTTAATTTTTTAATTTCCATATAGTCAAATGTTTATCTTTCCCTTCAAATCTGAGTTTCATGCCTTCTTAGACAGGCTGTCACTATTTCAGGATTATTGAAATAATCTCCTGTTTTAATCTAGTATTTATATATTTCATTTACATTCACTGTAAATCCACATAAAATTTATATTTAAGAATGGTGTAAGGATCTAACTGAAGTTTTATTTTTCCCCAAATTGATAGTCAGCTGCCGGAGTCCAGCTCCTGCGGAGGGTGTGAAACCCGAAAGGATGAGATGAAGTCGGCGCATGGAGAGACAGGACACAGAGTCAGATGGAGGTGGTCTCTCGACAAAGTGCCGATGACAGCTTTATTTATACCATTTTGCACAAGGATATGATTTTTTATTGTTCTGTTGATTAATTGGTATAGGCAGTTGATTAATGGGTATAGGCAAGCTTTTTTTTCTTCTTTCTAATCTATTCATGGTTGGTCAAGTGTTAGACAGGTGATCGTTTTCTGTTCCTTGACTGAAACTTTTCCTAGCAACATGTACTCTATCATGTTTTACGTTTCTAAGCAATGCAGTTTCTAAGTAGTGCATGTGACCGCAGAAGCGTGCAGTATGTAGCAGTGACTATGGAGTCTACCAGTTCAGGGTGAAATACAGGTCACCTACTGCTACAGTTACCTAGGCAGGTATCATCATCTATATTTTTAATGCAATGGGTACATTTTATCCCCTCATAATATTTATTCTATTGTAGGTAGATGCAAGATAAAGATAAAAAGCATGATTTAGTGCTATAAGAAGGCAAGTGTAGATGATCAGGTCCGTGCCTATAGACTAGGTATTAATCCAAGCTAGACAAGGGCAACAAAACATCCACTGGTGCAGACAATTTCTTTCAACACTTGGGGGGTGAGGTTCTAAGCCTCAACTCTGTTGGCCCCCATTTTCTCACCTGATAGCCCCCCTGCAACTGTGCCTGGCTTAGGTTGTTCCTCCCTTGAGGAATCTTACCTGTCTCTGGCTAACCAGCCATCTTCTGGGGCCATACAGGGAGATGTAAAGCTGGTGAGAAAGAAGCAATATTCTTCATAAAGGTTAGCTTTTCACTTCTTTGCAGATTTATGCTCCGTGGCTTCCAGGCCCAGCACTTGTGTTGAGGTATCTTTACCACTTGGAAGAATTATGGTACTTGGTAATTTACGTATAGGCACAAATTCTAGTAAAGGGCTGTAATTAGGAAGGAAGAAGAAAAACGATAGAAGTAGCAGAGGGAGGAAAACATGAGAAGATTGATCAAGTGTCAGGGTTATTCTATTCAGTAATCTCTCATAATTCTATTTCTCTAATTTTCCTATAAAACTCTTCATCACTAATCTCACTAGCATTATAAGTAAAAGGGGGGCATTCCCACTTGGGTGGAGATGGGGTGGTCAATGTTTGACTAACTGACTGCAGGTTTTGGTATTCCATGCCAAGATCGCCATCTGGCCCCTGCGTGTTCTATTCTTCAGGAGCACTGTCCTGAAAAGCTTCTGGGAAGTTTATGTTCTCTTCCTTTTCGTG
The DNA here is from genome assembly GCF_030020395.1 of Manis pentadactyla. Lineage (NCBI taxonomy): Eukaryota > Metazoa > Chordata > Mammalia > Pholidota > Manidae > Manis > Manis pentadactyla. The sequence goes on along the minus strand of NC_080019.1, from coordinate 44,763,383 downwards.
CTTCTTAGCAAAGGTTAGCTTAGTCTTTGGCAAAAATGCAAGCAAAAGCAAAGCCAATAGTATAATGGAGAATAACAAAATCCAGGTGGGTAATAGGCGGAGCCAGCTGCGAAGGCTCCTGCTTTGTGGGGGTCTCCTCCAGCTGGAGCTTTGCTACACAGCTTGAGCAGCATGGCCCCCGGCAGTCAGCTGCTCCAACATCATTATTTAATAGCCTACTCTCTCTACTGATATGAAACTTTTTCTTACTGAAGTATTGTTAATATACAATCTTATATTGGTTTCAAATGTACAACACAGTGGCTTAACAGTTTACCCATATTATTAAATCCTCAGCCCCTCTAGTGTGGTTACTGTCTATCAATGTAGAAAGATGTTACAGAATCACTGACTATGAAAACCTTAAACTAAACTCTCTTATGTGCCCAGGTCCATCTGTGAACTCTCTTCTGTTCCACTGATACATTTTTTTCAGTCTCTGCATCGATGTGACACTGTTTTAAAGTTATTTTATTATTTTGCTATATGGTAGGGCAAGTTCTCATCCTTTTATTCTACTTTAATTCTTTCTTTTTTTAGTTTTTTTTTTCTTTAATAGTGTCATTCTATGAAGCTGCCATCCCTCATCCCAACCATTGTCTTCAGAATCCCATTACTGTTTCCGCTGGGATTGAAATGGATTTATAGGTTAATTAGTAGGTATCTGACTTATTGGCAATATTGAGTGCTCTCATTTAGGGAGGAACATGGTTTATCAATCTGCTTATTTTTATTTTTTGATAACTTCCAGTAATATTTTAAAGTTTTCTTTAAAAGATAAGCTCATTTTAAAGATAGTTTATAATTTTTACTTTTACTGAGAATGAGTTATTTTTCTTGATTATTTTTTTCTCAATAGATTTTTCAATGTATATCTTAGAGTTTTACGTAGAAAATAATCTTTTCAAGTAGTGACGATTTTGCATTTTTATTTCACAAATATGTGTACACATCTGTATGTGTATGAATAACCTCAATTATTTTTTTGGTTGGGATCTCTGGAGGGAAGTTGAATAATAGCAGTAACAGCAAGTACCTTCACCTTAATCCTGGTTTAACGAGAACACCTCTAGAGTTTCACCATTGAATATTATCAGGTCTCTTTAGGGGGTATGAATGGGAGAATGAGGGAGGGTCCCGAGGGACGTGAGGGAATGTGTAAGGACGCCCCCACGTGGTGGAAGATGTCCCTTCCCAGAAGGGGGGTGGGGCAGTGGGGGATTGCCAGAAAGGAGTGAGTGAAAGTAACATGGCCCAAGGAACAACATAAAGGAGGGGTTTGGGCTGGTGTTTCTACTAAGCCGTTCATCCCAACAACTGACAGAGAGGAGGGGAGCAAAGGTCCCGAATATTCAGTAAGCACAGAGAGGTTGGCCCCCATGTCAACCAGAAAAGAACCCTGCCTTCTGGCCACCACCACTGTTACCTGTGGATCCGCTGGTGTCGTCCTGGAGGGGGCAGTGTCAATGGGTCACTGAAGACAAGGCCTGAGGGCCACCACGTCCTCTCTAGGTGTGTCCAGTCTCCTGGAGGGAGAGAACTCAAGGGAGGGGCTGACTTCCCTAGGGGGAAATCCATTTTCCAGCGACCCCATTTTCTGCTATTCGGACATGGCTTTGCAGGAAGGCCTGGAATTAGGGCATTTTGCCCAGTGGCTGGGATTGCCACAGTGAAAACACTTGCTAGGCGGGTATGGGGTGGAGCCTTTGCAGGCTTGTCAGCGGGAGGTCAAACTAGGGAGGCCAGAATCTGATACTCTGTTTTAGCCTCTTTTTCTTTCTGAGTTTTTTGTTCTTCATTCCAGTTGTTGAAACCTTTAAAGACAAGGTCTACAAGCTCTTTTTGGGGTGTTTGGGGTCCATTTTCTAATTTTTGGAGCTTTTTATGAATATCTGGGTAAGACTGGGAAATGAAGTGGGGGTGTAGGAGAAAAAGACACTCAGGAGGGTTAGGACTTGTGTTTGGGTATTTGACCATGGCCTCTGGAAGGCGGTTCATAAAGGGCGCTGGTCAGGCAGGACTTGCTGTTCTAGAGTCATCAAGTTGTATGTCTACTTGGGGACCGCTTAAGCTGCTGGGGCATGGTTAGCAGGGTGCTAGCAGTGCAACTCATCAGCATGATGCATTCCCTCTTGTCATCCGTGAGGGTGGATGCGAGGATGAGGTCAATGTCCCCCCAAGTGAGATCATACATTTGAGTAATGCAGAGGAACTCTTTGGGTTTTTCTGAGAAGGACCCCATCTTTCGTTCGGTATACTCTAGACCATTAGTTGAAAAGGAGATGCAAACATGAAGGGGCCTTTCAGTGCCTGCTGCCTACCGGAGGGGCGGGAGAGGCCGAGGAGCGGCCTGGGGGTGCTGGGAGGGAGGAGAGAGGGCAGGAACGTGTCTGGGGCATGGGAAGGGCGGGTGTGGAGAGGGGGCTGGGTTAGAAGAGGCGGCCTCGCGTGGTACCAGAGAGGAGGAGGGGACGGGGTGTTCGGGGGGCCCACGGCGGGGCGGGATTCGGACTCTGCTGAGGCTGCTGGGGAGGAGGAGGAAGGGAAGACGGAGGGTCGAGCTCGTCCACGGAGGAAGGAACAGGGGTAATGAAGAAGGCGTGGACACAGGGAGCCTCGGACTGTTCATCTGTCCTCGGGAGGAAGTTACCGGGATCTCGGAGGATCTGGAAATTGAACGCGCCCTCCGCTCGCCAGCGCGGCCTGTCAGGAGTGTGTGCTGGGGCCACACGGAAGTGGAGGGAGGATCCGATTTTTTGGTTTAATGTCTCCCTTTAATTCCAACTGGGAAAGACTCCATAGGGGACCGCCGAGGGGGGTGTCTCCTAGTGTCTGGGGGAGAACTGCCCATCGAGGGAGGGCGAGGAAAGTGGCCGAGTTGGGAAACAGGCCGCTGGGATGTCTCCCTGCGACCGGCTCCCCCACCTCCCCCAGAGTCCGCAGGCTCCTGGAGCACACGGGCTTGTCCCGTGCGCTGAGAGGGGCCAGCCCCCAGTCAGAGTGCAGGCGCCCCCCTTTGTCCCGGTGTTCTCGAATGCAGTACACGGAGGGCGGGCGAGGACAAAAGGTAAAACACAGAAGGGAAGGGGGACGGTGGGTCGGCCTTCTCTGGGTGCCAAGAAAAACCCGACGAGGCCAGAGTCACCCTCCTGGGAATGGCGATGGATTAGTGCCTGATGGTGGGTGTGCAAATTGAGGTCTGGCAGGGTGGTCCCCAACTGGAGTTCACGGGGTGAGGGGTGCGGGGTGCAGCCGGGAGGGAAACGGGACGTGACGCAGGAGGCCCTCGGGATCTGGGAGTTGACCTGGGACGAGCTGCCACTGCCCACTGGCTCCCAGGCTGCAGAACTGCCCCTGCTCCCGGCTCCCACTCCCGGATTTCAGCCCCAGATGAAAGGAAGAGAAGGGACGCGAACTCAACAGTCCAAACCTGAGAGGGACCCGTCTGTTCCGGCGAGCAGAACCAAGAAGGCGTCCCTTACAGGCTAAGAGGCTTTTTATGGCCAGGATTTTGAGGGGAGGGGTGGGCTTGTGGGAAAAGGCGGGCCTGCGGCTTGCTGATGTGTTCTACAGAAAATGCTCGTAGCCTAAGTAAGATGACACCCAGGTCTCCCTGAGACGGCAGGTGGGCTTATTCAAAGTGGTGGTACTTCTGTCCAGGCTCTATCAGATACTCAGTTTTTATGTAATAAAATTATTTAGAGGCATAAACTAACACTTATTTAAATAAAACACAATCCTATTAACAGTAGTTCTCAACCTCTAATCTGTAGCTCTTTTATACATTCATCATCAGCTTATCTGGACATGAGATGATGTTAACATTCAAAAACAAGGTTGTTTATACCATAAGAACTGAATTAAATTGTAAGGCTGGGGGCACCAGGGGAAGGGGTGAGCCTGTTGGACAAGCTCAGGCCTCACCAAACAAGGCAAAGAGACCAAAAGGTTCCGGTCTGACAACATTCCAGAGTCTGATCGGACAACATTCCTAACTAGAGCCCTTCCCCCAAGCTAGAAGAGTAGTGGTAACTTTCCAGTACCTGTCTAAAAGCCAATGAGAGACCCCCACGTACCCTAGATGAGCCAATCCTCATGCTACTGTACACCTTTGCTCCCCCTCCCCCTGCCTTCTTTAAAAACTTGCTGCCTGCCCTGCTGAACGCGACTTTCCCAGCCTCTATTTCTGGAGACTGGGAAACCTTGCCTGGGAATTGTGTTCAAATAAACTACCTGGCCCTTTGTTGCCTCTCTTCGCCTGCTATTTTGGCTAGAATTTATCTTACATTTGGTGCCAAAACCCGGGAGAGAGCATGAGTGGGTGCACCGACTGGCCACTGGCGGCCCTGACCCCTCCTTCCCCAATTCGGGACCTCAGCCTGCTCTCCGCTGTGTGGACTATTTTCCGGTGAGTCCCTAAGTTTCCCCTGGTCTGCTTCCCTTCCTAACTCCATTTCACCTGGTCCATCCAAAATCATAGCTACGTCCAGGTCAGGGCATCCGGCCCCTTGGGCATCCAGCCCACCCTCTGCGGGCATCCGGCCCACCTCTGGCCCTGTGGTATGGGAGACATCCCTACCCCAGGCCCCAGGATGTCTGTGGGCATCCGGCCCACCCCTGGCCCTGTGGTGGGGGAGACCTCCCTCACCCAGGCTCCCAGGACGTCTCCCCTGACTTGGCGCGCTTGGGACGCTGGGTGCTTCTCTCAGCGGGATTAGTTGGGGAGTGGCGCAGACATGGGAACCAACCCTCAAAAGCAGAGGCTCAGACCCCACTGTGGTGTCTCATTTCTAATTTTCCTCTATATTTGTCCTGGGAAGTTCGCAAACGGAAGCTAGTCTTCCTTTGCTCTGAGGCCGGGCCTCAGTATCCCTTGGACAATCTCGCTGGCTCCCTGAGGGAAGTTTCGATGTTGGCCTCCTCACCAACTTAACTAATTATTGCCATCGGAGCGGAAAGTGGGGTGAAACCCCTTATGTGCAGGCTTTTTGGACTCTGTGCACCTGCCCAGATCTGTGTGTTAAGTGTACTCCCTCCCAAGTTTTGTTAGCCCAGGCCTCCGCCAAAGACCGCCGATCTCTACCCCTCCTATGACTGGGAGGCTCTTCTCTGATGGACTCGGCGGAGGATCTCGGCTACCCCCCTTCCCGCTCCTCCAGGCCCACCGCAGAGGCCAGCTCCCTTCCTCAATGTTTCTCTCCTCCATCTTGTTCCCCTTCTCTTCCAATTTCTCCACCATCTTGTTCCCCTTCTCTTCCGGTTTCTCCGCCATCTTGTTCTCCTTCTCTTCTGGTTTGTAGATTGACCCGGCCTCAGCGTTAGGTTCCTCTCTCCTGGCCATGCATTTTATAACTCAGTCAGCTCCCAACATCAGGCACAAGCTGAAAAAGGCTGAGGATGGTCCCCAGACCCCTCTAGGAGACCTGGCAGATATGGCATTTAAAGTTTTTCATGCCCAAGAGGATGAGTGAGAGGAGGTCAGCTGCCCGAATGGCAGAACAGACTCGCGCCATAACAGCTGCTCTGCGGCCGGCTCATGGAGATCATTGGGGTGTCCCTGAAGATCGACTCGAACCTCTGGGCCCTTGCTTTCGGTGTGGCAAAGAAGGGCACTGGGCATGGAAGTGCTCCAACCAACCACGCAGACCGACGAGACCGTGCCCCAGCTGCGGTAAGCGAGGTCATTGGAAAGTAGACTGTCCACTCGGGAGTGGTTCTCCTCTGGCGGCAGAGTCCCACAGGGGGCAGACACCCTCGAAGGACTACCCTTCAGACCTGCTGGGCATCCTTGAAGATTGAAGACGCCTGGACTCGGACACCCCGATCACCCTCGCCGAGCCCAGGGCCAAGCTGTGGGTAGTGGGCAAGCCCATCTCCTTCTTGGTGGACACGGGGGCTACCTACTCTGTTCTCCCCTCCTTTAAAGGGCCTTTGAACCCTGCCAAGGTCTCCATAGTTGGGGTCATGGGAACCCACTCCAAGCCTTTAGAGACAGGCCTGGTGGCCTGCACCTTCCAAGGCATCCCGTTTACCCATTCCTTTCTGGTCATGCCTTCCTGTCCTACCCCTCTGTTAGGACGGGATTTGCTCTATAAGTTAGGAGCCTCTATTTCCCTCCCACCTTTTAAATGCTTATAGGATGCCAGAAACTCCCTCATTGCTTTGATCGGCAAAGGAGAGTTAGACGACGGTAACCTGAATCTCCCGACTTCCTGGACTGCTGTCAATCCGGTCGTATGGGACATCTCCACCCCCGTGGTGACAACCCACCACATTCCAGTTTTAATATGCCTTAAAGACCCATCCCGCTTCCCCTCTTGCCCTCAATTTCCTATTTCGCAGGCTCATCGAAGGGGACTACAGCCTTTTGTTAATCATCTACTCTCGCAGGGGCTTTTAGTACTGACTAACTCTCCATGCAATACTTCCATCTTGCCGGTAAAAAAGCCTTCTGGAGTGTATCGCCTCGTTCAGGACCCCTGAATAATTAAAGAGGCTGTTATTCCATTATACCCAGTAGTGCTTAACCCATATACTCTTCTGTCTCAGGTCCCTTCCGGTACCTCTCATTTTACTGCACTGGACCTTAAAGATGCCTTTTTCACTATACCTCTCCACTCAGACTCGCAGCCGTTATTTGCCTTCATGTGGGAGGACCCTGACACCCATCGGTCTAGACAATTAACCTGGACAGTTCTACCTCAAGGTTTCAGAGATAGCCCCCATCTTTTTGGCAGGCCCTGGCAGAGGACCTCTTGTGACATTCAATGGGCGAGAGTACTCTCCTCCAATGATTGCATGATCTTTTACTTTGCAGCCCCTCTAAGGAGGCCTCGGTCCTGGACACTACATCCCTTCTTAATTTCCTGGCAGACATGGGATACAGAGTATCCCCTGTCAAAGCACAGTTGTCTCTATCCCAAGTTACATACCTCGGGCTGGCTCTAACTTGCACCACTAAAGCCCTGACGGCGGACCAAGCGGCTGAGATTAAAGCTCTCCTGCCACCTACTTCAGGAGCCGAGATACTATCCTTTCTAGGATTGGTGGGGTTTTTCAGACACTGGGTGCTTAACTTTGCCCTTCTGGCCAGACCGCTTTATGTGGCTGCCACGGAGACTCCTACTGGGCTGCTAACTTCATCCACTGAGGTAGCTTCTGCTTTCAATCAATTGTGGGATGCGTTGCTCTCATCCCCCTCATTGATGCTCCCTGACTTAACTAAGCCCTTTACCCTATATACAGCAGAGAGGGCAGGGGTGGCCACTGGAGTGCTGGTACAGCCAGTGGGGCTGGGATGCCGTCCCGTTGCCTTTCTCTCCAAACAGTTGGATACCACCACCAGGGGGTGGCAGCCTTGCCTCCAAGCCCTGGCAGCTGCAGGAAGTTTGGCCCGAGAAGCCCTGAAATTAACTCTCAAACAGCCCATTACTGTGTATTCCCCACACCAGTTACAGGATCTTTTGAGTCATAAATCCCTGGCCTCCTTGAGTCCTTCAAGAGTACAAGAATTCCATCTTCTATTCATTGAGCATCCGCAGGTAACCCTACAAGTCTCTCCACCCCTTAACCTAGCCTCCTTGCTTCCCATCAGTGATCAGGCAGATCAGCCCACTCATTCCTGTGTAGAGATTGTAGAGGCTCTTAGGAAACCTAGAGAGGGCCTACAAGACGTGCCTCGCGAGGACCCTGACTCGACCTTTTTCATAGGCGGAAGCTCGGTGAAGGGGAGTGATGGGGTACAAAGGGCAGCCTATGCAGTGGTGACTCTGTCACAGGTGATAGAAGTAAACCTACTCCCATCTGGGACCACCTCCCAGAAAGCCGAATTAGTGGCTCTTACCTGGGCATTACAGCTGGCAGCCGGGAAGAGAGCCACAATTTATACTGACTCTAAATATGCCTTCCTAGTTACACAACTCACACTGAAATTTGGAAAGGGGCTTTCTTACCACTAAGGGAACCCTGATCATCAACGGCAGGGCTATCAGCCGCCTGCTACAGGCCTTAGAGGATCCCAAGGAAGTAGCCATTGTGCATTGTAAGGGACATTAGACTGGAAACGATCCAGTAACCAGACGTAATGCATTGGCAGATGCCACAGACCGAAAAATTAACATCCGGGTCGGGGCAACCCTCTGTGCTGTTTCTTTCCCCCTCTCTATTGCCCCAATACCCTGATGATGAATGGCGACTGCTTCTACATGAAGGGGGGATGTTGGGAGATCAGGGATGGATATATCTCCGGGGACGAATTGCCCTCCCCCAAGCCCAAGGCAGAAATATCATATCCAAAATTCATCAGTTTCTACACATTGGGCCGGAAGCCATGCACCGGTTTCTCTCCCCCATATTTGCCCCTTATGGTCTCTGCAAGGCCATAGATCAGGTGTACCAAGCCTGCACTACTTGTCATTGCTCCCACAAACCACCTCTACAGTGCATTTTGGAGGTACTCCTATAGATGGAAGTATTCTAAGCTAAATAGATGTCACCCAAGGGATAGACAAGGACTATAGAAAATGAATCATAACGTACAAAGAATGGAGGAGGAAGAAAAAGGAGGAAAAAAAAAGAATCTTTAGGTTGTGTTTCTAATAGCATACTAAGTGAGTTAAATTAGACTGTTAGATAGTAAGGGAATTACCCTTGAACCTTTGGTAACCACGAATCTAACACCTACAATGGCAATAAGTACATACCTATCAATAACCACCCTAAATTTAAATGGTCTGAATGCACCAATAAAAACACAAAGAGTCACTGAATAGATAAAAAAACAAGACCTATATATATGCTGCCTACAAGAGACTCACTTCAAACCCAAAGACATACACAGACTAAAAGCAAATGGATGGAAAAAGATACTTCATGCAACAAATAGTAAGAAAAAAGCAGGAGTTGTAGTACTTATATCAGACAAAATAGACTTCAAAACAAAGAAAGTCACAAGAGATAAAGGACATTACATAATGATAAAGGGCTCAGTCCAGCAAGACGATATAACTATTATAAATACCTGTGCAGCCAACACAGGATCACCTAAATATGTGAAACAAATACTAACAGAATTAAAGAGGGAAATAGAATGCAGTGCATTCATTTTAGAAGACTTCAACACACCACTCACTCCAAAGGACTGATCAACCAGACAGAAAATTAATAAAGAGACAGAGGCACTGAACAATGTATTAGAACAGATGGACCTAACAGACATCTACAGAACACTCCATCCAAAAGTAACAGGATACACATTCTTCTCAAGGGCACATGGAACATTTTCAAGAATAGATGATATACTAGGCCACAAAAAGAACCTCAGTAAATTCAAAAAGACTGAAATTGTACCAACCAGCTTCTCAGATCATGAAGGTATGAAACTAGAAATAAATTACTCAAAGAAAATGAAAAAGCCCTCAAACACATGCAGGCTTCATAATGTGCTCCTAAATAATCAATAGATCAATGACCAAATAAAAACAGAGATCAAGGAATATATGGAGACAAATGACAACAATATTCAACACTGCAAAATCTGTGGGATGCAGCGAAGGCTGTGCTAAGAGGGAAATATATTGCAATACAGGCCTACCTCAGGAAAGAAGAACAATCCCAAATGAACAGTCTAAACTCACAATTAATGAAACTACAAAAGGAGGAACAAATGAGGCCCAAAGTCAATAGAAGGAGGGACATAATAAAGATTAAAGCATAAATAAATAAAATTGAGAAGAATAAAACAATAGAAAGGATCAATGAAAGGAGCTGGTTCTTTAAGAAAATAAACAAAATAGATAAACCCCTAGCCAGACGTATCAAGAAAAAAAGAGTCTACACACATAAACAAAGTCAGAAACGAGAAAGGAAAAATAACTATGGATACCACAGAAATACAAAGAATTAAGAGACAATATCACAAAAAATTATATGGTAACAAACTGGATAACCTAGAAAAAATGGACGATTTTCTAGAAAAATACAACCATCCGAAGCTGACCCAAGAAGAAACAGAAAATCTGAATAGACCAATTACCAGCAAAGAAATTGAACTGGTAATAAAAAAACTACCTAAGAACAAAACTCCTGAACCAGATGGTTTCACTGCTGAATTTTATCAAACATTTAGTGAAGATCTCATAGCCATCCTCCTTAGTTTTCCAAAAAGTAGAAGAGGAGGGAATACTCCAAAACTCATTCTACGAGGCCAACATCACTCTAATACCAAAACCAGGCAAAGATACCACTAAAAAAGAAAATTATAGACCAATGTCCCTGATGAACATAGATGTAAAAATACTCAACAAAATATTAGCAAACTGAATTCAAAAATACATCAAAAAGATCATCCATCATCCACTACATCAACAAAAAGGACAAAAACCACACAATCATCTCCAAAGATGCTAAAAAAGCATTTGACAAAATTCAACATCCATTGATGATAAAAACTCTCAACAAAATGGGTATAGAGGGCAAGTACCTCAACATAATAAAGGCCATATATGACAAACCCACAGTCAACATTATACTTAACAGCAAGAAGATGAAAGATTTTCCTTTAAGATCGGGAACAAGACAAGGATGCCCACTCTCCCCACTTTTATTCAACATAGTTCTGGAGGTCCTAGCCACGGCAATCAGACAACACAAAGAAATAAAAGGCATCCAGATTGGCAAGGAAGAAGTCAAACTGTCCATCTTTGCAGATGACATGATATTGTACATAAAAAATCCTAAAGAATCCACTCCAAAACTACTAGAACTAATATCTGAATTCAGGAAAGTATGGGATACAAAATTAATACACAGAAATCTGTTGCATTCCTATACACTAATGATGAACTAGCAGAAAGAGAAATCAGGAAAACAATTCCATTCACAATTGCATCAAAAAGATTAAAATACCTAGGAATAAACCTAACCAAGGAAGTGAAAGAGTTATACTCTTAAAACTACAAGACACTCATGAGACAAATTAAAGAAGACACCAATAAATGGAAACACATCCAGTGCTCATGGATAGGAAGAATTAATATTGTCAAAATGGCCATCCTGCCTAAAGCAATCTACAGATTCAGTGCAATTCCTTTCAAAATACCACCAACATTCTTCAATGAACTAGAGCAAATAGTTCTAAAATTCATGTGGAACCACAAAAGACTCCGGATAGCCAAAGCAATCCTGAGAAGGAAAAATAAAGCGGGAGAAATTATGCTCCCCAACTGCAAGCTCTACTACAAAGCCACAGTAATCAAGACAATTTGGTACTGGCACAAGAACAGACCCACAGACCAATGGAACAGACTAGAGAGCCCAGATACAAACCCAAGCATATATGTTCAATTAATATATGGTAAAGGAGCCAAGAATATACAATGGGGAAATGATAGCCTCTTCAACAGCTAGTGTTGGCAAAACTGGACAGCTACATGAAAGAGAATGAAACTGGATTACTGTCTAACCCCTTATACAAAAGTAAACTCAAAATGGATCAAAGACCTGAATGTAAGTCATGAAACCATAAAACTCTTAGAAAAAAACATAGGCAAAAATCTCTTGGACATAAACATGAGCAACTTCTTCATGAACATATCTCCCCAGGCAAGGGAAACCAAAGCAAAAATGAACAAGTGGGACTACATCAAAGGACCCCATCAATAGAACAAAAAGGCATCTTACAGTATGGGAGAATATATTCATAAATTACATATCCCATAAGGGGTTGACATCTAAAATACATACAGAGCTCAGGCATCTCAACAAACAAAAAGCAAATAAGCCAATTAAAAAATGGGCAGAGGAGCTGAACAGTTTTCCAAAGAAGAAATTCAGATGGCCAACAGGCACACGAAAAGATGCTCCACATCGCTAATCATCAGAGAAATGCAAATCAAAACCACAATGAGATATCACCTCATACCAGTTAGGGTGGCCAACATCCAAAAGACAAACAACAAGAAATGTTGGCGAGGATGTGGAGAAAGGGGAACCCTCCTTCAGTGCTCGTGGGAATGTAAATTAGTTCAACCGTTGTGGGAAGCAGTATGGAGGCTCCTCAAAAAACTAAAAATAGAAATACCGTTTGACCCAGGAATTACACTCCTAGGAATTTACCCTGAGAATGCAGCAGCCCAGTTTGAAAAAAACATATGCACCCCTATGTTTATCGCAGCACTATTTACAATAGCCAAGAAATGGAAGCAACCTAAGTGTCCATCAGTAGATGAATGGATAAAGAAGATGTGGTACATATACACAATGGAATATTATTCAGCCATAAGAAGAAAACAAATCCTATAATTTGCTACAACATGGATGGAGCTGGAGGGTATTATGCTCAGTGAAATAAGCCAGGCAGAGAAAGACAAATATCAGATGATTTCACTCATCTGTGGAGCATAAGAACAAAGAGAAAACTGAAAGAACAAAACAGCAGCAGACTCACAGAACCCAAGAATGAACTAACAGTTACCAAAGGGAAAGGGACTGGGGACGATGGTGGGAAGGGAGGGATAAGGGGGAAAAGGGGGTATTATGGTTAGCACACATAATGTAGTGGGGGGAGATACGGGGACGGCAGTACAACACAGAGAGGACAAGTAGTGATTCTATAGCATCTTACTACGCTGATGGACAGTGACTGTAATGGGGTATGTGGTGGGGACTTGATAATTGGGGGAGTCTAGTAATGATATTGCTCATGTAATTGTACATTAATAATACCAAAATAAAATTAAAAAACACAAAAGACAACAACAACAAAAAAGTAAAACCCCACTGTGGGATCCACTCCTACTACAAGACTCCTGGGGAGCAGCTGGCATTCTGAGGGCTGGAGGCCAGGAGAAAGAAGGTGGAGGGAGAGGTCCATCACAGTCATGCCCCATTCCCAGGGGGCAGGCAGAAGTGCAGAGAGTTCTGGAGGGTGGGAGGCACAGAAGTGCAGTTAAAACTGATGGATATGAGGAGTTCTTTCAAGTTTCTTGTGTGTATGTCTTCCTAGCGTTTTCCAAAAGTGTCATATATACTGCAGACCCTGCATAATGCCAGGAAAGGGCCTCAATTTCTGTCTCCAGGTGAGTGGTCCACCGTGCATCCCCTTGGGTGCACAGAGCAGGAGCAGGCTGGCCAGTGTGTAAAGGGAAATCAGGTAAACGCTTCTCGGTATCTGATTGCCTTATTGTCATGACTACTGCTTTCATTTAAAACAAGTTCTCACACATATAGTGGGGTAGGATCCAGGCATCTTGGATGATTTTCACATGGGGAAGGAATGGTTGTATTCTTTCTCTGCCCTGCAACTTGGAAGCTCTGTCCCCATACAAAGACACATCTAGTCCTGATGGGTGACTGTGGTGGATGTCAGGGATTGGTTGCCCAACTCCCACGCCATCCTCCTTCTAGGTAGCCTTCCTGCACTGCCAAGGCTGACAAGCTACACACGCTGTTACCTGGACTCCCTTGCAGCTGGGCTCGTGATGCAAGTGAGATTCTAAATGCACTCATGGGGGCGTTGGAAGGAGGTGAGGGGAAGGATGTCTTCCTTTGCCTTTCTGCTATTTTCAATTCTCAGGCAGAGTGGTGTAGATGAAAGGTTTTCTGCAGCAGCTTCCAGTGTCATTTTCCAAGTCCAGGTCCTGGGAGGCAGCTGCAGCAGAGGTAGTGCTGAGCTCCAACTCCAGGACTGTGTGACCAGCGCTGTGATGCCTGGGAGGTGGTTCTCATGGTGGCTTCAGCTGTGAGAGTGACAGCAGCACCCTGGTCCCTGGACCCCAGCTCAACTTGTGGTTCCTGAACTCACAGCTCCAACAGCAGCCTCCACCTCCAAGACTATGGAGTTCTCAGAACTGTTCCTTGAGGCTTAGCCTGGAGCCCACTCCTCTGGCCCTGCCAGAGTTTTAAAAAACCTTTTATTTAAAAATAATTATAAATTCACAGTAAAGTTGACCCTTGAACGATGCAGGGGATGGGGTGCTGACCCCCCAGCACAATAAAAAATCCACATGTAACTTGACTCCCACAAAACTTAATAGCCTATTGCCTTACCAGATAACAGTTGATTAGCACATATTTTCTACATATATATATACTTATTATATTAATGATAATCTTTAAGACAGAGAAAATGGTTTTTCAAATTGTCACAAATTTCCAAAAAATTTTTCACTGTATTTGTTTTTAAAATCCACATATAAGTGGATCTATGCAGTTCAAACCTGTGCTGCTCAATGGTCAACTGTAGTTGCAAAGATAGTATACAGATAGTATAGGGGGTTCCTTGTGTATCTTTCATCCATTTTCCCCCAGGGTTACGTCTTCCATAATTATAGTACAATATCAAAAGGATGAACTTGACACTGGCATAATGTATGTGCATGGCTCCATGATTTTATCACGTGCAGAGATTCATTAGTCATCACAGTGTTCAAGATGCAGAACTGGTCCTAAACACCACAAATATCTCCCTCCTGCTACCCCTGTATAGTCATGCTTACCCCTTTTACTGTCTCCCATTCCTAATCTTTGCCAAGTAAAAATCTCTTCTTATCTCTACAGAGATACATTATGTTATGTACATATATATAAATGTTATAAATGCAATCACATAGTATGTAAACTTTTGAGACTGGCTTTTTTCACTTAGCACAGCGCCCTTCAAATTAACCCAAGTTGCAGCCTTTACCAACAAGAGCCTGTTCCTTTTCATTCCTGAGTAGTACTCCATGGTTAGATGTGCTACAGTGGGCACAGTGCCACTGGTGGACATCTGGTCATTTCTAGTTTTTGGTTACAATTATAGCTGCTCTGAACATTCATGCATTTGTTTTTGTGTGAACATAATTTTCACTTCTTTGGGGTAAATGTCCAGAATGCAATTTCATGGTAATATGGTAAGTATATGTGTAATTTCTTCAGAAACTGCTAACTCTTCCCAGACTACCACTTTACATTCCTATCACCAATGTATGCAAGAGATCCTCTTTCCCTGTACCTTTGCTGGTATTTGGTATTGTTGCTATTTCTTACTGCAGTTGAGTATGATCGATTCTTTCCTCCACTAGTAGTGTCTCTGCATTTCCACTTGGAATGAGAGGGTTGGGGGGATTATTAATCTCGTGATTATACAACAAATCTCCCTCCTCCCATTTTCCACTAATTGGAAAAAGGTAGTGTTGCCAAATACTGCATGGTGTTGCCAAATATTTATGTGAAATTCAAATTTAACTGGATGTCCTATATTTTTCTCTGTTAAATCTTAGCATCCTAGAAAAAGGCTGACCTAAGTCTGTGAATTTTGACAGTACAAAATTCAAAAACAGATCATTTGATGATTTCCACTAGCTGTCAGCTCCCAGAAGGCAAGGATGACATCTTTTTGCACTTTTTGTACTTTTCATTCCCAAATCCAGGATGGCATTATCTCAAATTCTAAATTAGTTGTGTGTGACTTCATGGAGTTTTTTTTTGAGAAGAGAAATGAAAGTCATTTTTAAAAAGATACATAGAAACAGCTTTCTGACTGTACTGACATTTAGAATGGAGGGATTTTTAAAAAGTGTTAATTAGAATTTGGCTTTAAAAAATTCATGTATCAACGTAACAAAACCCACACACACAAAAAATATAAACATAAAAATCACAGGAGCCTTAAGACCACAACCCTTTAAGGAACTCACCCGGCCCACCCACTTGGCCCTGCACGCTCACCGTGGCCTGAGCTGCCTGTCACCAGCCCTATTCTGCTGCTGTGAAGGTCCTGGGGCACCGCAGCTAGCACAGCTCCCAAGGGGAGACCCCCAGCACCTTCCTGCATGTTGACGCGGCCTTGGTTCTCAGACTCTGTTGCCAGCTATGGGGGCCTGGCCAGGCCATCACTGTCAATTCTGTGGACAGGGAGGGTGCAGGGCCACACCTTGCAGAGCCCAATGGTAGTGGCAGGATTTTGCCCCCTTTCCACCTGCCCCACATCTAGAAGAGGATTGATGGGGACCTGAAACTGCCCTGCTGTCTTGGAGGGTGGGGGCACTGACAGCAGGGGCCCTCCATCAGCTGTGGGGCCACATGCGCTGTCCAGTAACACCTGGGGCGCGGGTGGGTGCACTTGGAAAGCCTGCCCACACTGGGACGGCCCAGTGGGGGTGACCAGAAATGGGACAGTCAGGGGCTAAGGACCACCTCTGAGGTGTCTGCTTCGGGCTGGGGTTTCTGTGACTGCTTGCGTCCAGGCCTGGTGCCGGCTTGCTGCCATCCCATCTACAGCCAGTGAGGTATCCTCAGAGCTGACTCACAGTGGGCAGAGGACACCCAGGGCTCTGGGGATGTGGTCCAGGGGCCGCTGGTTACAGTGGTGGGCTTCCCAGAGGAGCTCCCTGAGCATCCCAGGCCCCTGCCCACAGGCTCTCCTGCCAGTCTGCACCTGACTCTTGGATGGGGCAACAAGATGATTTAAAATGGATCAAGAAACGTTAATACCCTTAATGTCAAATGTGTTCTACTAACTCCTATGCCTTATCGAAGAAGCAGTCCTTGCCTACTACATTTCTGGAATTTAAAAACCTGCAAATATGCGTATGACGGAAATAATCTACATCTTGTAGGAAATACGGGGGACACGGAAGTAATCTGTCAAGCTCATGGAACTCTACACTGAAGACCTGTGCATTTCAACATAAATTCACAAACATCAACAAAAGAAATATGTTTTTTTAAAAAAAGCAACAAAAGAAGAGTTTCTAATACTCAGTGCTGCCAGAGGGTGGTCTGGGCTGGGCCACTTGCTGTGGAGCCAGGCTCCTGCCACCAGATGCTGGAACTGGGGAAAGGTCACTGACATCATAGTGAGTCCACACAGGGGAGTGTTCCATAGCCAACCAGAATCTTGTTAAGAATGATGTTCAGAGACATGGCAAAGTATCTGTGTTACGTTAAAAGAAAAAATAACCAGGACAAAGTTTCACATGAAATAGGATTTCAAATTGTAGAAAACGATCTGAACACAGGCAGAAACCCATTGTTCCACCAAGCCAATGAATCACCCATGGAGCTCCCTCCACAACTCCATCCACAGACACCGTGACAGGGCAGCAGAGCTGGGGCTCGGGGGATGTGGCAGGCTAATTACCATGGAGATGTAGGAGACAAACACTAGAATTTCCGTAAGTTACCCCTTAAGCCAAGTTTTTCTTTTTTGAGGCATAATATCACATTGCAAAGTGTGTTAAGCACACTTACCTCAAGGTAAGCTGATGACTACTGACCTGGCTAGCCACTGTGCAACCACCATTCAGACCAAGACATTTCCAACTTCCCAAGTCCCCTTGCATCCATCTCAGCCTCTCCCTCCTTCCCAGTAACCACGATTCTGAATTCTATTGCTATAGATTTGCTTTTTAAAAATTTTTAAAAATTTTGGTATCATTAATGTACAATTACATGAGTAACATTATGGTTAGTAGACTCCCCCCACTATCAAGTTCCCCCCACATACCCCATTACAGTCACTGTCCATCAGCGTAGTAAGATGCTATAGAATCACTACTTGTCTTCTCTGTGTTTATACTGCCTTCCCTGTGGCCTCCACCCCCCTACATTATGTGTGCTAATCATAATGCCCCTTATTCCCCTTCTCCTTCCCTTCCTACCACCCCCCACCCCCAGTCCCTTTCTCTTTGGCAACTGTTAGTCCATTATTGGGTTCTGTGATTCTGCTGTTTTGTTCCTTCAGTTTTTGCTTTGTTCTTATGATCCACAGATGAGTGAAATCATTTGGTACTTGTCCATTCATCTATTGATGGACACTTAGGTTGCTTCCATTTCTTGGCTATTGTAAATAGTGCTGAGATAAACATAGGGGTGCATATGTCTTTTTTAAACTGGGCTCCTGCATTCTTAGGGTAAATTCCTAGGAGTGGGATTCCTGGGTCAAACAGTATTTCTATTTTTAGTTTTTTGAGGAACCTCCATACTGCTTTCCACAATGGTTGAACTAGTTTACATTTCTACCAGCAGTGCAGGAGGGTTCCCCTTTCTCCACATCCTCGCCAACATTTGTTGTTGTCTGTCTTCTGGATGGTGGCCATCCTAACTGGTGTGAGGTGATATCTCATTGTGGTTTTCATTTGCATTTCTCTGATGATTAGCAATGTGGAGCATTTTTTCATGTGCCTGTTGGCCATCTGAATTTCTTCTTTGGAGAAGTGTCTGTTCAGATCCTCTGCCCATTTATCAATTGCATTGTTTGCTTTTTGTTTGTTGACGTGCATAAACTCTTTATATATTTTGGATGTTAGATTTGCTCTCTTGTTTTAGGCCTTCATGGAGATGGAATCATACAGTATATATTCTCTTGGCCTGGCTTCTTTCACTCAACATTATGTCTGTGAGATTTATGTTGCTGCATATACCCGTGGTCCATTTCTCTTTTAATTACTGTGTCCTTTACATCCTGTTCTTGGACATTTGGGTTGTTCCCAGTTTTTGGCTAGAGCTATGAATATTTTATAAGTGTCTTTTTGATGACATAAGCACCCATGTCTTTTGGGTATGTATCTAGAAATGGAATTGCTGAGATACAGGGTAGTTACAATGTTCAGCATTAGAAGAAATTGCCAAATGGTTCTCCAAGTGGTTACACCATTTTACCCCCACACCAGCAGTATCTGAGACTTCTGACTGAACCAAATCTTTATGTATGGATTAACACAGCAGTGTGAGATGGTGGTAGATGGAGGGGACAGTCAGCGAGAAGGATATTCTAAGCAGAAGGCATGTCATGGAGGCACCTGGTGACCATGAAATGTGCCACTCACCCCCGCTCTGAATCCACCATGGGACAAGCACAGCGATCGGGACATCTGTCTCACAGATGAGTCCTGGCCAGCCTGGCACGAGCCTCCCAGAACTGAGCCACAGCTTGAGACTTTACCCTCTTTCCTGCTGTCTGTCATGAGAGTCAGGCCTGCATCAGGGTCTTCTTATAAAGAAAAGGCTAAAACTCTTTCTCCTTCTCTAAGGACAAATTTGATCTTGGGTTAACTTTCTAGTTGTTTCCACAGAAACCAGATAAAGGTGGAATGTCAGGTATGGCATACATCAAAACTGCTGATGGTAAAAATGGCCTCTGAGAGATGACATCTGGACTGAAGAATGGAATATCTGGTAGGACTGCACAGCTGTCAGCTTCCGAGTGTGAGAATTCCTGTAACTGGGCATGACCCTTTAGGGATCCCTGGAACTATGACTGTGGGTTATCTCAAAAGCTAATGGCTCCTATGGGGCTTCAAGCCAAAGTGGCCCCTACAACTACCAAAGTAGGGCTTGTCTTGTCACCCACGAGCTGGCACTTAGGGGAGAACCTCTGGACTGGCAGGAGGGCTCCTCCTGTGGAAGAAAAGTGTCTAGCACGGCCCTGCTGAATTCGCTGTCCCATGTCCTTCCAAGGGAAGCCAAGCCAGGTGTGGTCTATCATGGTCTGACCATCCAACTGAGTTTAAGAATACCCCCGGTGGACATGCTCTTCCGCAGCACAGCCCTCGCCTACCTACTGCCAGGCTTTAATCCCACTTAGACGTAAATGTCTATTCATTCAGCAGGCGAGATTAATCCAACCAGCCTGCTTCACAGACTTTGATGCTAACCATTGCCACATCTCTTCAACTGACAGCCAGGATTAAAGAGCACCTGGGTACTAACTACCAGCCCCGCTTCCAACTGGCCAATAAAAACACTTGACCAAGATATTTATCATCATTTAATGAATGTTCCAAATACAACTTTACTGGGCTACAGGTGACTTTCACGATGGTGGAAGCTGATAAACTGCCCCTCCAAACAATGGAAGCTGATAAACTGCCCCTCAAACAATGGAAGCTGATAAACTGCCCCTCCAAACAATGGCATGATTACTCACAGTTTCCAGAAACCTAGATATCAGCCAGACAGACTCAGTGAGGACCAGCATGATCACTCAGCCAAAGAGGCTCCCTGGGAATTCTTATTTTCCTATTTTCTTCCCTTGTTCCTCCTCCCCTAAGGGCCTCCTCCAGGGGTGTGGATGCTCAAGATGGGAGAGGGGGACAGAGGGACAAAGAGTAGTGCCACAAACCCCACACCCCCAACACAGTAAGAAGACATGGGGCCCAGGTCTGCTCAATAAATACATAAATCATTTCCAGAAGCCACCACAGGGGTCAGCAGGCCCAGGGACACTGAGCTGGAGGAGCCAACCTCCTGCGGCCTGACCACGGCATACTTGCTACGTGCTGCACACCAGCACATCTGCAAAGGGTCCCAGGAAGATCTTGTTGAAGATGCAGCGGACCCACACCAGGTAGGTGGTGAAGGGCTTGATGTTCTCAGTGAAGGTGTGGTTCTGCAGGGCCAGGATGTAAGGCACGTAGGTGTTCTCCCCCTGCTCCTGAAGCCACACCTCATACTTCACCTCCCTCACCTTCAGGTACTTGAGGTTCCATGGGATCTGCCAGGAGACCGTGAGGCGGGCCTCAGAGGCACCCTGCACTGACACCTGGCACCTTGCCTCCCGAACCTTGCCTGGGTAGAGGCCGACTGTCGACTTCTGCTTCCGTGGCCCAGGCCGACCCTTCACCACATGCCGTATGGTTTGCATGAGGGATGGGATGTCCACCTTGGTGTCCTGGTAGATTCGGAAAAGCCACTCTGGGTTCCGGCAACAGAGGTGCCGTGGGACCTCACGGCTTTGTAGGATACGGGCCTGCTCAGCCCGGTCGAGGTGGGTGATGCCCCCCTGGTCCCAGGGCCGCTCAGGGTATGTGACCGTGTTCTCTGGCATCATGTTCCGCCAGGCTACATACTGGAGGTCCATGCCAGGCAGTGTGGCCAGTGTCTTATAGGGGGTGTAGTGGTCAGGATTGATGGCATATGGGAACAGCTCAACCACCGTTGCCCCACGGGGTAGGAAGAGGGCTGTGATCAGCTGGGCCCCATGCATGCTGACCAGCATGGAGGCATTGCTGACCAGTCGTACAACATCTGTAAAGGCATGGTCCTCCAGGGACACTGTCACTGTCCTCATTTGGAACTCCTGAGCCAGTGCCAGAAGAAGCTCAGCCTCATTCAGGATGAGTCTATTTTGAGTGCGGCTGAAGACCAGAATGTACTCTTCTTCACCCAGGGGGACCCCTGCATGGCTCACATTCAGCTTTTCCTTTATGAACCGTGCGAACTGATGGATCTCATTGCCTGAGACGAGGATGTTGGCCTTTGGGCCTTGGGGCTGCACGAAGCCATACTGGTACCAGGTAGTAGTCTTGGAGAGGCCCACAAAAGCATGGGAGAAGCACAGCAGCCGCCCCAGGGTCTTTAGCTGTGCCCTCAGGAGGGGCTGCTTAGGGCTGAGAAGCTTGTAGAGGTCAAAATGTGCACCCTCACTCCAGCCCTCCATGAAGAAGAGCCGGGCCTCATGGGCCAGGCCAGGGAACTGCCGCAGGGTGTAGAAGAGGGGCAGCAAGTCATCGTGGAAGACATGCATGAGGTTGTCAGGGTTGAAGCGGTTGGTGATGAGGGCCACGTCGGGCACGAACACGGGCTTGGGCATGAAACGCAGGGCAGCAGCCGGCAGCTCTATGAAGTTGAAGTACTGGGTGTTATGGTCCTCCACAGTGGACAGGTCGAGCAGGGCTGGCTGGAAGCGTCGGGAGCCCAGACTGGGCAGCATGACAGAGGTGTTGCCGTGGAAGAAGATGAATTCCTCGGCCTCGTTGGAGTAGCAGAGCCACTTGAAGCGGCATATGCGGTCGGTGTGCGTGCGGCCCGTGCACACCATGTGTGTGCCACCCTCCATCAGGATCTGCAGGGCCTTTGGGTAGTCAATCCTCAGTGCTGAGGCTGGCTCTGGGGCCTGTCGGCCGAGGGCCAGCTCTTCCTCCAGAGCGGCTACATGCTCACGCAGCTGCACGTGCTTCCACAGGACTGCTGCCAGCACTGATACCAGGAGGGCGTTGAGCACTGCTGAGAGGTGCATCTTAAAGGCACCGAGCGGCCCTACTGAGATGATGGCCCCTGGGAAGTGCCACAGGCCAGGTGGGCTTTACCCATCCCTGCGGGCACCCTGAGGACTGGCAAAAGCCTGCAGGAGGAGAGAAGGAAAAGGGAAAGGTGTTGGCACAGTCAGTCTGGAGTCATCTCAAGCTCCCACTACGTGCCAGGCATGGTGCTAGGCTTTGTATACCTGCTATAGCACTGATCCCTGCACCATTTTGCACATTTGTAGGTACAGATTAGACCACTGTTCAAAAATACTCACTCCCTCCCTCCCCCACTACTTCCATGAGGGGAGTATATATCCCTGTACCTTGACTTTGGATTTTGCCACATGACTTGCTTTGGCCAATGAGATGTTAGCAGGGAGAACATAATCAGAGGTTTAAAAGCTTGTGTGCTGGCCTTGTTTCTCTTTATACTTATGACATTGCCATGAGAAGAATAGTTCAGCCTCACTCGCTGGTCCCAGTCTAGCTCAGCTGGCCTGTAAGTGGGTGGGCCCAGCCAAGATCATCAGAACCACCAGCTGAACAGCCAAGATCAGCCAAGACAGAGACATCTGAGATGAGTACATGTTACTGTTGTATATCCCTGAAATTCTGTGGCTGTTACGAAGAATGGCTGCCACAAAAGCTGACCAACAGAGAGATGTGCAATGAAAGAGGCCACAGGGAGAATTCTCCTTTAGAGACCTGGCATTCCTGCTATGCAAGGTGTTAGGATATGGGGCACATATGCAAAACACCTGCTTTTGCTTAAAGCTTCGGTCTGGAAATCATGCCTTTTGGCTTTTAAAGGCCTATGAAAGGACGGGTAGAAACCTGCCCCCTCAGTGATCCAGTAAGAGAATTATGTCTGAATGTCACCACTGACAAACGTTTTGTACATTGAGGCAAAATCTCAAAGGGTTAATTAAACTCCCTGCCTCACATACCCACACCTACAGAGAGGTGTGCCTGGGCTTTGGGCATTTGTTCCCATTTTCCTGTACTACCAGGAAGGGTATCAAAACTGCTCTGAGGCTGACTGTTCAGACAGTTAAAGAATCTCACCCTCCATCCTCAAAGAAGCAGCATGGGTAATATCTGATGCCTCCTTGGCAACTGCATTGGGGAGAGATTGATGTGCCCCTGCTCTTGGGGCTAGCTTTGGACTCTTCATGTCTTGCAACTTCTATCTCTGAGATCAAAAGAATCAAAGTACAATCTTGCCCAGAAAGAGCCAGTGGCTTAGATTCCCTCAGAGGCAGAGGCAGAGACAAGAGTTTGAGTCAAAATAATTTGAGAAATTATCCCAAGAAACATCATTCCCAGGAATGAAGAGGTAAGATGGAAAAAGGGTGAAGCTAATAGAGGGGACACTAATGAGCAGGTCACCACTTTGAGGAAGCTGGGTTATTTGCCTTCCAACTCCTGTTCAGCATTAATTGAAGGCCATTCTTGGGGGCACCATCTCTTCCAACCTATCCTTATCCAAGGGTTGAACATGCACACATGTACACATATGCACATATTACCCAAAATTTTTCAGGAAGAACTACCCTGGCCAGGTGTAATGCACTCCAGTGTTGTCTCCTCTAGGTTCATTTAAAAAGGGAAGGGGGCATGCTCATCTTAATTGATTTTACAACCTAATAGGGTTGGCAATTTGTTATTTAAAAAATATTGGTCTAGACCAGAGGTTCTCAACCCTGGCTGGTTATTGGAATCCCCAGGAGCACTTGCTACAAACACATATTCCTGGGCACTAATCCTAGAGAACTGATTCAGCAGGTCTGGAGTATAGCTCAGGTAGCTGCCTCTTTTATTCCTGTTTCATTTTCCTGCCTTTTTGCAGATTATTTCAAATTCCATTTTTATTTACCTATAGTGTTCCTGAGTGTATCTCTTGGAATAGATTTTTTTAGTAGTTGCCCTAGGCATTCATACTATACACATGCAACTTATCACAGCCTATTGTTACAAACATTTTACCTTTCAAGTAAGTACAGAGACCTTACCATGTTTAGGTTCCTTTATCCTCCATCCTTTATAATTATCATAAATATTTCCTCTGTTTCCATGAAGACCCACATCAGACAATGTTATAATTTTTGCTTCAACTGAAAAGTGAAGTTGCATTAACTTCAAATGTAATATCCTCAAGAGGAAAAGGAAAGTCTATTAATATTTGTCCATATTTTTACTTTCTCTGTTCTTTCTTCATTCCTGCTGTTCCAGATTTTCGTTTGTTATCATTTTCTTTCTTTGAAGAACTTCCTTTAGTCATTCTTATAGAGAAGATCTGCTGGGAAGAAATTCTTTTAGTTTATTTTTTTTCATGTGAAAATTTCTTAATGTCACCATCATTCCTAAAGGATATTTTCACTGGGTATAGAAGTTTGGGAAATTCTCCTTTCCTTTCAGCACGTGAAGACTCAGGCTGTGCCACTGCCTTCTGGCCTCCATGACTTCTGGTGAGCAATCTGCTGCACGTGCACTGCTGCTCCTCTGCAGGTAACACATCCTTCTTCTGATGTGGCTCTTAAGAGTCCTCTCTTATCTTTAGTTTTCAGAAGTTTGATTATCAAGTGTCCTGGTGTGGATTTCTTTGGATTTACCCTGTTTGGGTTTCATTTGGTCTTGAATCTGTAGGTTTATGCCTTTCCCCAAATTTGGGAGATTTTCAGCCATTATTTCTTTAAATACTTTTTTGGACTCACGCTGTTGTCCTAGGCCTCCAAGCACACTAATGCTATATATTTTTCAAAAACTTATTGTCCTAGTTCTCTGAGACTCTGTCCAGTTTTTTTTCTAGTCTATTTTCTCTGCTGTTCAGATTAGATAATTTCTATTGTTCTGTTTTCATGTTCACTGACTTTTCTGTCATCTTTCTTTTATTGAGCCCATCCAGTGATTTTTACATTTTGGTTACTACATTCTTCAGTTCTAAAATTTCCATTTAGTTCTTCTTTGTATCTTTTTCTCTGCTGAGAGTTATCCTGGGCATTTAGAGTATCATGATACTATGCAGCTTATAAGTCTTCCATTTTAGCAGGTTTTTATGAAAACCATGCTGATGGGAGAAGGGAGAGCAATGACTCTTTACCATTGGGTGGAATGGAAATCCATGATCCCTACTCAGTCTCTACCAACACTACCCTGACAGGGAGGGTGAGAGATGAGTAGGGGTGTAAACCTAGGCTCCTCAGCTGGCCTCTACTGACATTTGGGGTGCCTCAACTCCACCAGGTGGGATGCAAGTTTCCAGTGACACCTCAAGAGGATTGTGGTAGGGAGGGATATCTTGCTACCACTAGGCAGTGGTGAAATTCCAGGCTTCCCATCCAGCCCCATGGGGGCGGGGGTGGAGTGGGGTGCTGAACATGGGAGGCACCTGGTTACCACAGGCAAGTATGGAAATAGGTTACCCATTCAGACTTTAGTAAACCTGGGGATGGGGGGAACAATTTTTGCTGGTGTTTTGCAGGAATAAGATGTTACTGTCAAAAAGGTTTCTGTCTTAGTAGACGGCTCCTTTTCTAGTCCTTCGACAGCAGAGAGCAAGCTTTCTTTGGTGGTATTTTTTTTTTTGGTCTATGCCTGTTGGAATATCTGGGGTTGTAGGCTTTTCTATATCCAGCTGGGATATACAGGAGATGAAAAGAAAACCCAGGGAACTCATCACTGTTGTTCCATGTTCCAGGGTCCCTAGCTGCTCTATATTCTTCTCTCCACCTTTCAGCCTCTGATGTTTTATATATAATATCCTGTGTTTTTAGCTCAGGAGGGATAGGAATAAATGTGTCTACTCCATTTTGACAAGACCCTGAAGTCTCACTGGCATCTCCTTATTTTTACCAAGCTCCCAGATGATTCTGGGGTGTGGCCAGATTTAAGAAAAACCAAGTGGCTCCGAACCAAAGAACCAGGCTATGAATTCCAATAGCTCCAAAAGTCTCAACTCATTCCAGCAACTCAAAATTTTAAGTCCAAAGTCTCATCACCAGGGAACACAGTCAGCTAGGGCTGCCTGGAACCTTGGGCATCCAGCGGTTTGCAGACCCTGAACCTTAGGGGCTAATGAGGGTGGTGGCAGGCAATGAGGACATGATGCCAGGGTCCTGAACCTTCATACAGCTCCAAACAGAACCAAGCCCCTTTAATTTTTTTTTAATATTTAGGGGTACTGGAGTGGGTTGAATGGTGTTCACCCAAAATTCATGTCTATCCATAACCTCAAAATTTGACCTTATTTGGAAATAGGGTCTTTACACGTGTAATTAGTTAAGGATCTTGATGTAAGATCACACTGGATTAGGGTGGACCCCAAATCCAATGAGGGTACACTTGTAAGAGACAGCAAAGAATACACACAGAAACAGAAGGTGGCCATATGAAGACAAAGACAGAGATAGAGACTGGAATAATGCAGCTATAAATCAAAGACCACCCAGGATTACCAGGATCCACTAGAAGCTAAAAAGAGGCAAGGGACAGTTTTCCTCAAGAGATTTCAGAAGGAGTGTGGCCTTGCCAACACCTTGATTTTAGATTTCCGATCTCCAGAACTGTGAGAGAACACATTTCTGTCACTTTAAGCCATGAAGTTAGTGGTAATTTATTGCAGCAGCCTTAGGTATCATAAAAATTCATTTAAAGAGGGGGTTCTTTGCTCTCAAGAAGGACTTATACTGCAACAAAGGTTAACAACCACTAAACAAGTCTTCCTCATTTCATAGAGGAGCAGCAGTTTGTTCTAAATCACACAGCAAGTCTGTGGCACAGCCAGGATGAAAAATGGAAGTGTCCTAAACTTCTGGTGCACTGCTGCCTCCCAAAGGCTGGGGACTAAGCTCAGGGCACACAGCCCAGCCTGCCCCGTTTTCCCATCCAACAACCTGGCTCCAGGGCCGGGGCAGGTCTGATGTAGATGTGCCTCTTCGGCACAGCTCTGCTGGGGAGGGCACACCCAGTTCATCCCCTGCAGCCTCCTTTGCACGAGGGAAGTCCTCTGGAGTTCCCTCTCGCTGACACCGCCACACCCTCCGCTGACCTTCCCCTGGGAGGGACAGGGGATCGCAATACTTCCGTCTCAGTGTGGCTCTGAGTTGCTGCTGCATCACTGGTGGTAGGTAGCTTGCTGAGGAGAATGTGTGCTGTCTTGGAAAGT
Source organism: Manis pentadactyla (assembly GCF_030020395.1). Classification (NCBI taxonomy): domain Eukaryota; kingdom Metazoa; phylum Chordata; class Mammalia; order Pholidota; family Manidae; genus Manis; species Manis pentadactyla. Next base: position 44,736,173 of record NC_080019.1, on the reverse strand, counting down.
TTGAAGATAAAAAGCCAGAGAGGATTCAAGATGGCGGCGTGAGAGGTGAGACAGAGAACTCCTCTCAAAACCACATATAATATGAAATATAGCTAATACAACTAAATCTAAAAGAACAACAGGAAAGAAGACTACACCAGACTGCATACATCTGGAGAACAGAACAGACCTCATGAAACAGGGTGATGTACCAAAGCCTTGATCCAGCGGGACACAAGACCTTCCCCTACCCCAGCTCACCAACAGGAGGAAGAGAAATGGAACAGGGAGTGGGTGGAAGCCTAGAACTGCTGAAGACCCAGCCCTGGAGATCTGCTCTGGGAGCACAAACATACATTGCATAGTGTTCTGGAGATTAGTGGGGCTGGAAAGTAAGACAGGTAGAATATTTGGAGAGATTGAGATTCCAGCCATTTGTGGAGGACAGGGATCCACTTTTGGCTGCTATGGGACAAAGGAAAAGCAGGTGGTCTAAGAGGCTTCCTAGAAGCGAGAGGGCTGCTGAAGGGGTGGGGTTTGCACAGAGCTTGCTGTGCCAGAGAAGGGATAGTGGACAAGGGTGTCTGAGAGCGCTTTGCCCAGCAGGTTGGGAACTTTCAGAAGCTTCAGACGCTCCATCTCCCTGGATGGCTACTCAGCTCCGTGACCCGCACTGTGATACACAGCCTGCTACGCCTTCCTCCTGGCCTGCCAGTACTGGCTTGCAAATCGGCAGGCCTGGCGTCAGGCCAGCCAGGCCTATGGCAGCTACAGACACAAAGCACAGAGGCTTACACATGTGTGGTCGGCGCACTGATTCTGACAGAGGAGACAAGCACTGTAGCCGGGAAGCAGGAAACAGCTCTTTCCACCCCCAAGGCACTAGCCTCGCTCCCCTGCAACCCCAACATCACTCCAGGGGTTGAGAAGCTCCAGAGACTAGAGGTCCGGGCCTAAGAGGGCACCACATACAAATATGAAATGTCAAAGAAACCTGGTTCAAATCAAAATCTCACAAACACCAGAAAAAGGACCAAATGAAATGAAACTCACCGATTTTCCTGAAAGAGAGTTCAAAATAAAAATCATAAACATGATCATGGAGGTATACAAAAATATTTAAAAACTCAGTGACGAATTTAGGATGGAGATTCAATCATTAAGAAATTCCATATCTGAAATGTAACATACAATGGAGGGATTTAAAAGCAGACTAGATGTAGTAGAAGAGATGTTAAATGGAATAGACATTAGAGAAGAGGAATACAAAGAAGCCGAGGCACAGAGAGAAAAAAGGATCTCTAAGAATGAAAGAATATTCAGAGAACTGTGTGACCAATCCAAACAGAACAATATTCGCATTATGGGGGTACAAGAAGAAGAAGAAGAGAGAAAAAGGGATAGAAGTGGAGGGGTAATTGCTGAAAATTTGCCCAGTACGGGGAAGGAGACAGTCTCTCAGGACATGGAGGTGCACAGACCTCCCAACACAAGGAACCCAAGGAAGATAAAAACAAGACATATAATAATTAAAATGACAAAGATCAAGGATAAGGACAGACTTTTAAAAACAGCTAGAGAGAGAAAAAAAGTCACACACAAAGGAAAACCCATCAGGCTATCATCAGACTTCTCAACAGAAACCTTACAGACCAGAAGGGAGTGGCATGATATATTTAATGCAATGAAACAGAAGGGCCACAAACCAATAATACTCTTCCTGGCAAGATAATCATTTAAATTTGAAGGGGAGATTAAACATTTCCAGACAAGCAAAAGCTGAGAGAATATACCTCCCACAAACAACCTCTAGAGTGCATTTTGGAGGGACTGCTATAGATGGAAGTATTCCTAAGGCTCAATAGCTGTCACCAGGGTAAATAAAAGCAGAGCAAATAAAGTAGAACAATTAATTACTAAGTAGATGTAAAATAAAATCAACTATCCCCAAAGTTAATCAAGGGATAGACAAACTGTACAGAATATGATACCTAATATATAAAGAATGGAGGAGGAAGAAAAAGGAGGAAAAAAAAAGAACCCTTAGGTTGTGTTGGTAATAGCATACAAAGAAAGTTAAAATAGACTGTTAGATATAAGGGAATTACCCTTGAACCTTTGGTAATCACGAATCTAAAGTCTTCAATGGCAGTAAGCACATACCTATCATTAATCACCCTAAATGTAAATGGTCTGAGGCACCAATCAAAAGACAGAGTCACAGAATGGATAAAAAAATACAGGACCCATCTATATGCTGCCTACACGTGACTCTCTTCAAACACAAAGACATACACAGACTGAAAGTAAAGGGGTGGAGAAAGATATTTCATGCAACTAATAGGGAGAAAAAAGCAGGAGTTGCAGTACTTCTATCTAGAAAACAGATTTCAAAACAAAGAAAATAACAAGAGACAAAGAAGGGCACTACATATCGATAAAGGGGTCAGTTCAACAAGAGGATATAACCATTATTAATATCTATGCAGGCAAAACAAGAGCACCTACATATGTGAAAAAAATAGTGTAAGACAATTAAATGGGAAATAGAATGAAATACATTCATTCTAGGAGACTTCAACACTCCACTTACTCCAAAAGACAGATCAACCAGACAGAATATAAGTGAGAACACAGAGGCACTGAACAACATATTAGAACAGACGTACCTAATAGACATCTACAAAACTCAACACCCAAAAGCAACAGGATACACATTCTTCTCAAGTGCACATGGAACATTTTCCAGAATAGACAACATACTTGGCCACAAAAAGAGCCTCAGTAAATTCAAAAAGATTGAAATTCGAAATTCTACCAACCAACTTCTCAGACCACAAAGGTATAAAAATGAAATAAATTGTACAAAGAAAGCAAAAAGGCTCACAAACACATGGAGGTTTAACAACATGCTCCTAAATAATCAATGGATCAATGACCAAATCAAAATAGAGATCAAGCAATATATGGAGACAAATGACAACAACAGTACAAAGCCCCAACTTCTGTGGGACTCAGCGAAAGCAGTTCTAAGAGGAATGTATATAGCAATCCAGGTCTATTTAAAGAAGGAAGAACAATCCCAAATGAACAGTCTAAAGTCACAATTATTGAAACTGGAAAAAGAAGAACAAATGAGGCCCAAAGTCAGCAGAAGGAGGGACATAATAAAGATCAGAGAAGAAATAAATAAAATTGAGAAGAATAAAACAATAGAAAAAAATCAATGAAACCAAGAGCTGGTTCTTTGAGAAAATAAACAAAATAGATAAACCTGTAGCCAGACTTATTAAGAGAAAAAGAGAATCTACACACATCAACAGAATCAGAAACAAGAAAGGAAAAATCATGACAGACCCCACAGAAATACAAAGCATCATTAGAGAATACTATGAGAATCTATATTCTAACAAGCTGGAAAACCTAGAAGAAATAGACAACTTCCTAGAAAAATACAACCTTCCAAGACTGACCAAGGAAGAAACACAAAATCTAAACAGACCAATTACAAGCAATGAAATTGAATGGGGAATCAAAAGACTACCCAAGAACAAAACCCCCAGGCCAGATGGATTCTGCACTGAATTTTATCAGACATTTAGAAAAGACATAATACCCACTCTCCTTAGTTTTCCAAAAAATAGAAGAGGAGGAAATACTTCCAAACTCATTCTGTGAAGCCAGCATCACTCGAATACCAAAACCAGGCAAAGACACAGCAAAAAAAGAAAATTACAGACCAATATCCCTGATGAACATAGATGCAAAAATACACAACAAAATATTAGCAAACCAAATTCACAAATACATCAAGAGGATCATACACCATGATCAAGTGGGATTCATCTCAGGGATGCAAGGATGGTACAACACTAGAAAATCCATCAACATCATCCACCACATTAACAAAAGGCAAAGACCACATGATCATTTCCGTAGATGCCAAAAAAGCATTCAACAAAATTCATAATCGATTCATGATAAAAACTCTCAACAAAATGGGCATAGAGGGTAAGTACATCAACACAATAAAGGCCATAAATGACAAACCCACAGCCAACATCATACTTAACAGTGAGAAGCTAAAAGCTTTTCCCCTAAGATTGGGAACAAGACAAGGATGCCCACTCTCCTGCTTTTATGCAACATAGTACTGGAGGTCCTAGCCATGGCAATCAGACAACATAAAGAAATACAAGGCATCCAGACTGGTAAGGAAAAACTCAAACTCTCACTGTTTGCAGATGACATGATATTGTACATAAAAAAACCCTAAAGACTCCACTCCAAAACTACTAGAGCTAACAGCTGAATTCAGCAAAGTTGCAGGATACAAATTAATACAGAGAAATCTGTGGCTTTCCTATACACTAACGATGAACTAGCAAAAGAGAAATCAGAAAAACAATTCCATTCACAATTGCATCAAAAGGAAAAAAATACCTAGGAATAAACCTAACCGAGGAAGTGAAAGACCTATACCATGAAAACTACAGGACACTCTTAAGAGAAATTAAAGAGGACACTAATAAATGGAAATTCATCACATGCTTTTGGGTAGGAAGAATTAATATTGTCAAAATGGCCATCCTGCCTAAAGCAGTCTACAGATTCAATGCAATCAAAATACCGACAGCATTTGTCAATGAACTAGAACAAATAGTTCTAAAATTCATGTGGAACCACAGAAGACCCTGGATAGCCAAAGCAATCCAGAGAATGAAGAATAAAGCAGGGGGTATCTCACTTCCCAGCTTCAAGTTCTAGTACAAAGCCACAGTAATCAAGACAATTTGGTATTGGCACAAAACAGACACACAGACCAGTGGAATAGAATAGAGAGTCCAGACATTAACCCAATCATATATGGTCAATTAATATACAATAAAGGAGCCATGGATATATAATGGGGAAATGACAGCCTCTTCAACAACTGGTGTTGGCAAAACTGGACAGCTACATGTAAGAAAATGAAACTAGATTACTGCCTAACTCCATATACAAAAGTAAACATGAAGTAGATCAAAGACCTGAACGGAAATCATGAAACCATAAAACTCTTAGAAGAAAACATAGGCAAAACTCTCTTGGACATAAACATGAGCAACTTCTTCATGAACATATATTCCCGGGCAAGGGAAACAAAAGCAAAAATGAACAAGTGGGACTATATCAAACTAAAAAGCTTCTGTACAGCAAAGGACACCATCAGTAGAACAAAAAGGCATCCTACAGTACGGGAGAATATATTCATAAATGACATATCTGATAAGGGTTGACATCCAAAATATAAAGAGCTCACACACATCAACAAACAAAAAGCAAACAATCCAATTAAAAAATGGGCAGAGGATCTGAACAGACACTTCTCCAAAGAAGAAATTCAGATGGCCAACAGGCACATGAAAAGGTGCTCCACATTGCTAATCATCAGAGAAATGCAAATCAAAACCACAATGAGATATCACCTCACACCAGTTAGGATGGCCAAGATCCAACAGACAAGAAACAACAAATGTTGGCGAGGATGTGGAGAAGGGGGAACCCTCCTACACTGCTGGTGGAAATGTAAATTAGTTCAACCATTGTGGAAAGTAGTATGGAGGTTCCTCAAAAAACTAAAAATAAAAATACCATTTGACCCTGGAATTCCACTCCTAGGAATTTATGCTAAGAAAGCAGGAGCCCAGTTTCAAAAAGACATATTTACCCCTATGTTTATCACAGCCCTATTTACAATAGCCAAGAAATGGAAGCAACCTAAGTGCCCATCAGTAGATGAATGGATAAAGATGTGGTACATATACACAATGGATTCAGTCATAAGAAGAAAACAAATCCTACCACTGGCAACAACATGGATGGAGTTAGAGGGTATTATGCTCAGTGAAATAAGCCAGGCAGAGAAAGACAAGTATCAAATGATTTCACTCATCTGTGGAGTATAAGAACAAAGAAAAAACTGAAGGAACAAAACAGCAGCAGACTCACAGAACCCAAGAATGAACTAACAGTTACCAAAGGGAAAGGGACTGGGGAGGATGGGAGGGAAGGGAGGGATAAACGGGAAAAGGGGCATTATGATTAGCACACATAGTGTAGGGGTGAGGGGTACAGGGAAGGCATATAACACAGAGAAGGGAAGTAGTGATTCTATAGCATCTTACTATGCTGATGGACAGTGACTGTACTGGGGTATGTGGTGGGGATTTGATAATGGGAGGAGTCTAGTAACCATAATGTTGCTCATGTAATTGTATATTAATGATAGCAAAATAAAAAAACAACAAAAAAAGAGTGCACTCCAAAACTACTAGATATTAGTATCTGAATTCAGCAAAGTTGCAGGATACAAAATTAATATACAGAAAGCTGTTGCATTCCTATACACTAAGCCGGAAGACAATTCCATTTACAAATGCATCAAAAAGAATAAATACCTAGGAATAAACTTAACCAAGGAAGTGAAAGGCCTATACTCTGAAAACTACAAGACACTCATGACACAAATTAAAGAAGATACCAATAAATGGAAACATATCCCGTGCTCATGGATAGGAAGAATTAATATTGTCAAAATCGCCATCCTGCCTAAAGCAATCTATAGATTCAATGCAATTCCTATCAAAATACCAACAGCATTCTTCAATGAACTAAAGCAAATAGTTCTAAAATTCATATGGAACCACAGAAGACCTCAAATAGCCAAAGCAGTTCTTCCTGAGAATGAAGAATAAAGTGGGGGGGAGTGCGCTCCCCGACTTCAAGCTCTACTACAAAGCCACAGTAATCAAGACAATTTGGCAATGGTAGAAGTACAGACCCATACACCAATGGAACAGACTAGAGAGCCCAGATATAAACCCAAGCATATATGGTCAGTTAATATACAATAAAGGAGCCATGGACATACAATGGGGAAATGACAGCCTTTTCAACAACTGGTGTTGGCAAAACTGGACAGCTACATGCAGGAGAATGAAACTGGATTATTGTCTAACCCCATAAACAAAACTAAACTCAAAATGGACCAAAGATCCAAATGTAAGTCATGAAACCATAAAACTCTTAGAAGAAAACATAGGCAAAAATCTCTTGAATATAAACATGAGCAACTTTTTCCTAAACACATCTTCTTGGGCATGGGAAACAAAATAAAAAATGAACAAATGGGACAACATCATGCTAAAAAGCTTCTGTACAGCAATGGGACACCATCAGCAGAACAAAAAGGCATCCTACAGTGTGAGAGAATATATTTGTAAATGACATATTTGACAAGGGGTTAACATCCAAAATATATAAAGAACTCACATGCCTCAACACCGAATAAGCAAATAACCCTATTAAAAAATGGGAGGATGATATGAACAAACACTTCTCCAAAGCAGATGGCCAACAGGCACATGAAAAGATGCTCCACATTGGTAATTATCAGGAAAGGCGAATTAAAACCACAATGAGATATCACCTCACACCAGTTAGGATGGACAACATTGAAAATACTAGGAACAACAAATGCTGGCAAGGATGCGGATAAAGGGTGGAACTGCTGGTGGGAATGTAAAGTAGTTCAACCATTGTGGAAAGCAGGTTCCTCAAAAAACTCAAAATAGAAATACCACTTGACCCGGGAATTCCACTCCTAGGAATTTACCCTAAGAATGCAGGAGCCCAGTTTCAAACAGACATACGCACCCCTATGTTTACCACAACACTACTTACAATAACCAAGAAATGAAGGCAACCTAAGTGTCCATCAGTAGATGAATGGATAAAGAAGAGGTGATACATATACACAATGGAATATTATTAAGCCACAAGAAGAAAACAAATCCCACCATTTGCAACAACATGGATGGAGCTAGAGGGTATTATGCTCAGTGAAATAAGCCAGGCAGAGAAAGACAAGTACCAAATGATTTCACTCATCTGTGGTGCATAAGAACAAAGCAAAAATTGAAGAAACAAAACAGCAACAGACTTACAGAACCCAGGAATGAACTAACAGTTACCAAAGAAAGGGACTGGAGAGGGCGTGTGGGAAGGGAGGGAGAAGGGGAATAAGGCGCATTACGATTAGAACACATAATGTGGGGAGGGGCATGGGGAAGGCAGTATAGCACAGAGAAGACAAGTAGTGACTCTATAGTATCTTACTATGCTGACAGACAGTGACTGTAATGGGGTATCTGGTAGGGACTTGATAATGGGGGGAATCTAGTAACCACAATGTTGCTCATGTAATTGTATATTAATGATACCAAAATAAAAGAAAAAAAGAAGAAAAGCTGTCGGCTCTCCCGCCTCTGACCCGCAGATCTGGAGCGCCTGCGACAGAACGCTGAAGACCTGAAAGGCCACCAGGGGACTCGAGGCGCTGCAGCACAAGAGTAACGCCGAAAAGGCACTCCCCATATTTACTGAGCAAATGAACTTAAACATCTAAAGAAATCTGAGTAAGGGGTTCAACACATGTCCAACACACAGTCATTATCTGACCCTGAGTCTAGCCGTAGGGCCTGATGCTCCTCAAGGACACCGACACCATGTGGGGGGGTCACCAGCTGTAGGAACTGTTCTGGCTCTAATCCTTCTGTTTTTAATCACACATCAAGAGTTGTAGGAAAAACAATCAAGTCATATGTATTTGTACATTTGATTTCTCTATCACTTGATTTATGTATTAATCCCATTAATCCCATAAAAAGCCAGACAGACTTGGGTTCCAACCCCAGCTCTATGACTTAGGGTGTGCCTTTTTGAACTCAACTCTCAATCAGCTAAAATGAAAGCTCAGCACCCACGTCTTAGGACATGGATATGGTCAGAAATAATGTACTAGTTGAATCTCATGAATGCTGATATCTGACTGCTTCTGTTGTACGAAACCAGCAATTTCATGCAATTAGGTTCAACCTAATAAATGTCTAGTAGAGAGGAAAAGAAAATATTTTGAGGCACCAGATGGTTAATATAGGGCTACAGGGATGCACAATGAAGTCGGGCATTTTAAAACATTTGGACGCACACTTGGCTGCCTTCATCCGACTCAAAGCAAAGCTGATCAGTGCTGAAGCAAGAACTGTCACTTTTCATCACGGTCATTTGAAACAAAGGATTTTAAATACAAGCAGAAGATTCCTCTCAAAGATAGAGACTGAGACCAGACAGTGAATGTGGTTACTTGTGAGACCTTGGCCTCCAGGTCAAGTGCATTGATAAATGACAGAGCTTCACTGTTTCCATGTTGCATCCATGCCCCTTTCCTCTTTCTAACAAAACCCTGGGTCTGTCCAGATAGGCACCCTCTATCCCTGGTACCCACAAGGCAAAGAGGAAGCCAAGATCCACCCTGTACCTCCAAGGGGCTAATCAGCAGAGAGCATGCTTCCAGGGCCAGTTACTGGCCCAGCATAGCACACTACCTGAATCAGACCAAGCTAACCAAAGGAAAGGAGTCCCATTCCACAGTCCCAGATGCTGGACAGAAAAAGATGTCCTGTGGCTATTGCCTGCCTTCTGACCATGAGGAAAGCAGCTTAAGAACAAAGCCAGAATGTCAAGGATGGCATGATGGAGGAGCGATCCAAAGGACAAAGGACCCTTGCGACATTCCTGAGCCATGCCCCCACATACTGCTAGGGAGATGGTAACTTTCCTTATTACTGAAGCTGGCTTGGATTATGGTTTTGGTTTCTCATAGTCAAGTGCAATTTAATGGGCACAGAGGGCGAATCTCTTTGCAAAGTGTTGTGTCTGAAGCAAATGCATGGGGGTCTGCCTGCACCCGTTTCTGAGTTCTGTGCTCTAACCCACTGGAGCTTTTTGGTATCCGTTTCCCCATGATCCTTCTAAGTTGGGTAAATAAAGCTCTCCCTCTAAGAAATCCTAGTATGAGAAATGAAAGCAAATCTAACATATTTACTGTAGGTTAAAGTGTAGCTACAATAATTTTCCACACAGGTTCTGTCTGCTGGTGGGGCACATGTACTAAGGTAACTTGAATGTCACAGCATAGGCAGCAGGTGGGGCTCCAGGGAGCCCTGCAGGCATGGAAGGGCCAGGCTTCTTTTGAGTAAGAAACAAGTCCTAGATTGGCCATTTCTTGGAGCTTTCAGAAGGAACAGAAATGTCATCTTGAGGGTAAAAAAGAAGGGAGTCAGGCCTGATTGTTTATAGTTCATAATGCGTGATCAAAACCGAAAGTTTCTGTGATGACTGCCCTTGCACTGTTCACCATGTAAGAACTTATTCACTATGTAAGATTTTGTTCACCATGTAAGAACTTGTTCGTTATGCTTCAGAAGATTGGAGACTGTTGAGAATTAGGCTTGGGGTTGATTAATGATTGTGCATTGAGTCCCCTATACAGAATTTTATTGTTGTTAACAACCATTTGATCAATAAATATGAGAGATGCCCTCTCAAAAAAAAAGAAGGGAGTCAGGGGCTGTCCAGCAGAGTAATCCAAGGAGACCACCAAGTCCAGTCTGGTTAGAGTAGATGGTCTACTACTAAAATCAGCTAAGGCCAGAGTGTCAATAGCCTTAGTACTAGGTCAAGGAATTTGAACTCTATTCTATAGATAACTGAAGGGGTGCTACTGAAGATCTCTGAACAGAGTAGCCTGGAGATGTGGGAAGGGCAGAGGTAGAAAATCCCAGGACAAGTTCCCAGTCTCAATGTCTTCCCACTCAGTATGGGAAAGGAGAGCCTAGGAGTTAGAATCAGGGCCTAGAGGAGAGGGTGCTCAGGAAGCTGGTGGATCATGCTTTCCATGAAGTGTGGGGCTCTCCATCAGAGGGCACAGGAGCAGGTCCTCATGGCAGTTCACATCCAAAAGTCTGCAGACAATTTAAATTTTAAATACATTCCTGTGAACTCAAAGCTAGTCCTTTAATAGAACTCCTACTCACTGACATCTCAGCGGGCCTTCCTGGTCCTAGGAGAAGAGGACAAAGTCGCAGCTACCCTGAGGGCCCATGAACTTCATGTCCTTCATGCAGGTTCTCAAGGCTATTTCAGAACAAAAGCTGAGAAATTCTTATCCAGCCCAGGGATGAGAGGACAGGGCAGGAGCAGCTACCTTTTTAGCTGAGTTTTGACTGTGCCTTCAGTCAGCCCTACTCATCTCCAGGTCTCAGTGAGCCCATAAATCCTGCAGCTGAGAAATGTGCTTAAATGTCACTATTTCTTTGTCTTTTCAAACCCATGCACCCATTGATAATAAAGAGAAACTCTTTCATGCCCCAAACTGACCTGTAAAGTCCAGTATCACCTGCCCCCAAGAATTCCTCATTCACAAGAGACTCTATTCTGCAATATCTGTCCCCCAAGACCACAGAATTCCATCAACCATTACTTTCTGAAATTGGTATTTTATATATATCTGTATGTATAAAATCACATTGCTGCATAAACTTTTCCAAATATATGTGGCCCCTGGAAATTCTCCACCAACCTCACCAGGTAAGAAGTCCTTTGCTATTAGGTTGAACCATGGTTAAATTGCTGATTCTTACCATTTCTGACAAGTGTAAAACTAATTATCCTTACCACCACTATGGTACAAACAGTACCAAGGCTGCTCAAGAGAGAAAACCTGTGTACTCAGCATGACATGACTACAGCTGGAATTCTGACATCTCTCCAGGAGGTAAGAGGAGAAACCAAGAACCAGAAAGAGGCCAGGAGGAGAGAGAGTTAATTCATCATTAGGCCTCAGCTCAGATCTGGGCCAGGGAACTGAAGAGGGACTCATCATGGAATGACAAGGGGAACCCAAGCAGGAGAAATAGCTGAGGGCTATGTGAGTGTGTATCCACATACATACACACATAGCTCGTAGGTCTGACCACTGGAAGGGTCTGCAAGCAATGACAGCACAGTAGGAATGAGTACACCCAGAACTCTGATCTTGGTTTCTAAATATCATTCTTCACTAAAGGGAACCAGGGCTCCTTTGAGAAACAGTTGTTTCCAGGGCTGGAGCAGAGAAAGTACAAGATAAGCTTGGAACATCTTATAGTGCCAGAATGTCAAGAATTTCTCAAAAAATTATAGGAGCATACTGAAAAGCCAGACGCTGTAATTCCCGCTCATGTGACACCAAATTCAATGGTGTATTTTTTCCCTACACATATGTATAACAAACATTATACACAGCAGAGATAATAGCATAACTTCATTCGGGTACCTAGACCCAATTCCAATGTGCTTAAGTATGTGGGAGGGGGTCTTCCCACACATACTTACACCAAGCAATTCTCAAATATCAGCAGGGTGTTGGAGAACTCAACTCAATTCTGATGCTATCTGCCTGGAGACAGCACCAGATTCCCAGGCTAAGGGCTCCATCCTATCACACTGCCTTCCACCTCCCCACTCCAGACACCATTCTCAAGCCAGTTACCTGTGCTTCTGACCTACCGGCTACCGATTGGAGGTTCCAGAGGGCACAGGAGCAGTTCTCTTAATTTGCTCAAGCAGCTCACAGAACTCAGGAAAACACTGATGTTTATCAATTTAATAAAGGACACAAGTTAACAGCGAGATGAAGACAGACAGAGGGCAAGGTCCTGAATAAAGGGGCTTCTGTCCCTGTGGAGCTGGGGCCTGGCTTGGTGACTTGTGGGGGCATCTGGTTCCCCACGCACAGAAGCTCTCTCCAACCAAGAAGCAGGGTCCAACCAAGCAGAAGAGAGAGAGAGAGAGCTCTTCTCAGGGGTTTTGTGAGCGCTTCATTGCATGGTCATGATTGACTAAACTACTGGCCATTGGCTGATTCAGCCTCCAGCCCCTGCCCTTGGGTGGGAGCCCAAAAATCTCTCATTAACATGACAAAACACCTGTTTCACCTTTAAAATTGAAGTATTTTCAGGAACCATGGATGAAGACCAGAAATACTGGGGAAATATATATTTAGTCATATGAATGACCAAATATGTATTTCTTTTTTTTTTTATTAAGGTATCACTGATATACAATCTTATGCTCAGGTTTCACATGAGCATTGTGGTTACTGTATTCTCCCCTATTACCAAGTCCCCACCACATACCCCATTACAGTCACTGTCCACCAGTGTAGTAAGATGCTACAGTCACTGCTTGTCTTTCTGTGCTATACTGCCTTCCCTGTGAGCCCCCCTATATTATGTGCACTAATCATAATGCTCTTTAATCCCCTTATCCCTCCTTTCCCACCCACCCTCCCCAACCAATCCTTTTGGTAACCGCTAATCCAATCTTGGGTTCTGTGAGTCTGCTGCTGTTTTGTTCCTTCAGTTTATGCTTTGTTCTTATGTGCCACAGATGAGTGAAATCATTTGTCTTTCTCTGCCTGGCTTATTTCACTGAGCATAATACCCTCTAGCTCCATCCATGTTGTTGCAAATGGTAGGATGTTTTCTCCTTATGGCTGCATAATATTCCATTGTATATATGTACCACATCTTCTTTATCCATTCATCTACTGATGGACACTTAGGTTGCTTCCATATCTAGGCAACTGGAAATAGTGCTGTGATAAACAGAGAGATGCATATGTCTTTTTGAATGTTGGATCTTGTTTTCTTTGGGTAAATTCCTAGGAGTGGAATTCCTGGGTCAAATGGTATTTCTATTTATAGCTGTTTTTTTAATTATTATTAAGGTATCATTGATATATACTCTTATGAAGGTTTCACAAGAATAACGTGGTTATTACATTCACCCTTATTATCAAGTCCCCCCATACCCCACTGCAGTCACTGTCCATCAGTAGTAAGATGCCATAGAGTCTCTATTTGTCTTCTTTGAGCTACACTGTCTTCCCCGTGACCCCACACACACCATGTGCACCAATCATGATACCCCACAATCCCCTTCTCCCTCCCTCCCCACCCACCCTTCCCCACCCCTCCCCTTTGGTAACTGTTAGTCCATTCTTGGAGTCTGTGAGTCTGCTATTTTGTTTCTTCACTTTTGCTTTGTTGTTATACTCCACAAACAAGGGAAATCATTTGGTACTTGTCTTTCTCTGCCTGACTTATTTCATTGAGCATAATACCCTCTAGCTCCATCCATGTTGTTGCAAATGGTAGGATTTGTTTCTTTCTTATGGCTGAACAGTATTCCATTGTCTATATGTACCACATCTTCTTTATCCATTCATCTACTGATAGACACTTAGGTTGCTTCCGTATCTTGGCTATTGTAAATAGTGCTGTGATCAACACAGGGGTGCATATATCTTTTTGAATCTGAGAAGTTGCTTTCTTTGAGTAAATTCCTAGGAGTGAAATTCCTGGGACAAATGGTATTTCTATTTTGAGTTTTTTGAGGAACCTCCATATAGCTTTCCACAATGGCTGAACTAGCTTACATTCCCACCAGCAGTGTAGGAGGGTTCCCCTTTCTCCACACCCTGGCCAGCATTTGTTCCTAGTCTTTTTGATGTTAGCCATCCTAACTGTGAGGTGGTATCTCATTGTGGTTTTAATTTGCATTTCCCTGATAATTAGCGATATGGAGCATCTTTTCATGTGCCTGTTGGCCATCTGAATTTCTTCTTTGGAAAAGTGCCTGTTCATATCCTCCACCCATTCTTTAATAGGGTTATTTGCTTTCTGGGTGTTGAGGCATTTGAGTTCTGAATATGTATTTCTTATAACTCATTATGTAACAGGAGTCAAACTGAAGGAGCTTTCAGTGGCTAAATCTGGAACAATTTGGATAACAAAATTAAAAAGCAATAGTAATGGATTATAACCCATAGAATAAATATCCATGAGTTAATACTGTTATGAAAAAATTAATAAATATAAATGGGAGAAGGGACAGATCTTTACAATAGAAATCTAGTAAATGTAGAAGCAATGATAGAGATAGAAAATCACTAATTAGCAAATCTCACTGTTGTTTTAGGCAAGCTCCACTGATGGATGCAAAAATTAGTGGATGAAAATATGATCACAAATTATATTTTCATAGCCTCAAACTATCTCCCCATGAGACATATATTAATTACAAAGGTAAAAATAGAATCTTTACAGCAGAGAGGCCTGGCAGACATCCTCTGAACCAAGTAATCAATGTTAACATCACTAGCAATAACACACTGCTATCATGTACCCCTTGACATCAAGCACTGGGAAGAGCTCCTCCCTTCTGCAGTCTTCCTGCCTGAAGTACATAACCTCAATCTATATCCCTAAATGGGGAAACTTGGCTCTAGCTCTGAATATGATCTGTATTAGTTAATAGAGAAAACATTAAACCCAAATTGAAAGACATTCTACAAAATACCTACCTAGTTAACAAAAGGTCAGGAAAGACTGAAGAGCTGTCACAGACCAGAAGAGAAGAAGGAAACAAGGACAACTAAATGTGATGTAGGATCTTGGACCCGAAGAAGAACATTTGTGGGACAACTGGCTTAATTTGAATAAGGTCTGTGATTTAGTTAGTAGTGTTGTATTACATTCCTGGCTTTGATAATTGTACTGTAGTTACGTAAAATGTTAACATTGGGGGAGCTGAGTGAAGCATTTTTTGTAACCTCTTTGTAAATCTAAAATTACTTCAAATAAAAAGTTATAAAAAAGTTAGATAACTTAAGAAACAAAAGAACAAGTATTTATAGGTAAAATGGCAATATGTGGTTTGTTCTAAAATACTCCAGCAAAAAAAAGCACAAAGACAGATGGAACAAGACAGTAGGATATTAATAATTGTGGATGATGATGATGTAGGGTTCTTTATATGATCTTTTGTGTCATATTCTATAATAAAAAGTTAAAAAGGAAACAGTAAAGAATCAAACACATTACTATTACAAATGACAGAATTCTGGAGAGTGAACTAGTAATAAATTAATATTCAGAAAAAATATATATAAAGCCCTTGTTGAAGAGATGAGACGCAGATGTATGTGGCACACGCTATGCATGCTTTGCCCTGATCATAGACAAGAATGGCTTCCAACAGCAGCTAAAGCAAAACAGACACAGCCAGGCATATCTGAAAGCAAGACCTCCAGGGAAATGAGAAAAGGAGAGAGGAAAGACCCACTTCCAACTGCGGTGGGCGCCTCTCTAGTGAGCATTCTGCTACCTGACCCTCTCCTAGTCATCCCCATGGCGAAAGGCAGGCTTGGAAGCAGGTGGGGATGTGGGGCAGGGCCACAGACAGGAAGGAGGCCAGGGTCATCCTGTGGACCTGAGGGGCCTTGTGTTCAGTAGCCAGTCCCAGTCGAGCACTAAGCTCGGGCCTTGAGGCAAAGCTTTTGGGAACTAGGAAACACGGGTGTGAGGGCCTTGTGGGACAGACAACTAGGCGAGACCAGTCTTTGAGCCTGGAAGTAGGGGAGGGCTGTTTCTAATTAGAAGTCAAGTCTTCCATCCACCCCAAAGGCCTGCTGGAATGGTCTTGGCAGTAGGCCGGGCAAGTACAGACTGGCCCTCTGGGACCTTCACTGGGCACTTCAGGCTCTTGAGTTGTCCTTCAAAGGGGGAAAATAAGAAGGAATGTCTTCTGGGGATGCACAGAACACTTTGACAGAAATAATGTGTGGTGAAAGCACAGGAACCAGAGGTCAGATTGCCTGGGTTTCTATCCAACTTTACCACTTGCAAGCCAGGCAGCCTGCACAAACATCTGATGGGAATGGATGACATATATGCAACCCCCATCCTTCGCAGGTGGGACAGCGCTGAGGCATGTGCCACGTGGCTCCCAGAGCTCCCTAATGGATTAACAGCTGCCTACAGTGGGAAGAGACTTGCTGCGCACCCTTTCTCCCTTCCCTGTCTCAACATCCCACTAACCTATTCATTCCCGTTTATTGAGACTGAGTGCAAATAATCTACTTGCACTGGAATCCTTGTCTCAGGATCTGCTTCTGGGGGAACATTAATTAACACAGTTATCATTGTATTTTGCCACTGTGGAGACAAACGGAAAGCTGCCCTTGCACTTTTACCTGCTGTGAAGTAGCCAGAGTGTGGTAAGAAAAAGCCAAGTCCTTGGGCAGCCCAGGGTTATTACGAAGTCTCCCCGGTCTCTCCTGACGTCCCACGTGCCCCTTGCTCACGCGCTGCAGCAGCCTGCATGAGCCCAGAGGGCTGAGGCGCAGGCAAAATCCTCAGCAAGTTTTCCAAAAGATAACAGATGGGGGCAGAGAATATATCAATCAGACTGCCAGCACTAAAGAAGACATAAAAGGCCTTCCTCATTGCCATATCAAAATGTGCCTGACAATAAACTCTAGGAGGAAATTCAAGATGGTGAAGAATAACTGGGCCAAGTTGCTACCTGGGCAACAGAGCCAGTGCGTCCCTTTCTCCAGGCCAATCTTCACTGCTCCTGGGACCACCTGTGCCTGGAGAGGCTGCTAGTCTCAGTCACAAGGGGCTGGCGGCAGGGAGGCGGGGCAGTGAGAAGGAACTCAGGTGGCCATCCTCGCCTTGGAACAAGGGAGACTCTCGTACAAGCTGCTGCCCTCTGCAGGACTGCAGCTTGTCGGCCTGGGTGTGCTACGGGTCCAGGCCTGATGTTTGACCAATTGTTCGGTGCCACCCAAAGCCTCCCCAGGACAGCAGTGACCAGGGTTAAGAACTCTTTCAGCCTGAAGACCTCCATGCCCCACTCGGTCACCTGACTCTGCTGACATATGCGGAGGGACCAGAATCCCGGCACTGTAGGCACCTTACTCTGCAGTGACGGGAGCTTCCTCCCACTCTTAAGCAGTCTACCCTTCTTTGTACTTCCCCTAACAACTCTGTATACTCTCCTAAGACCTCAAAAGCTCAAAAGCGGAGCTAGAATGTGCCTCTTTCTCATCTACTGTCCTTAATCATATCTGTCCTGGGGGAACCCCTTCTGAGCAGTGGGGCAGGCTCCACCCCTGTCTACAATCAGATATGGCAAGCGCTGCACACCCCAAGCTCCTGCTGGCACAGTGCTGGTCCCCTGCATGCATGCACAACCCCACTTACTTCTTCCTTACCACCACACAGCAGGATGGATTGCTTTGTTCCCATTTTCTATCTAGAGAGCGTCTCAGAGGCTGGGCCACATGTCCACAGGCTGAGGTTCGAAGCCATGCAATCCCACCGGGGCTGCCTGTCAGAGGTGACGGCTGCCCCAGTGTCTTGTCACGAGGCTCCCTGGACAGGAAGGAGATAAGATGGTGGCCCTAGGTCCCACAGGCCACCAGGGTAGTATATGTGTCTCCACCTAGTGCCCCCGGAAGCTTCTGCTGATTCTTTAGGATCTTTGGGTAAGCATGAAGATCTGGCCTGTGAGGGGCAAAGGAAATCACCAGCCCCTGGGCTTAAAAGCCCACCCAGAGCCTGCAGTGGGATGGGATCTCAAGAGGACAGAGGGTCTCTGACATGGGCCATTCCACACCAAGAAAAAGAAGAGTCAGACAAACCCTTTGCCTGCTTAGGCAAGGATATGACAGGTGTCCTCAGAGCATCCTCCAGCCCAGCCCCTGCTCCAAGTCAGCCTCATCCCAGCAGCCAGGACAGCTGCTCCCCTTCAGGGGTTCCTGCTGCCTCTACTTGGAGCATCCTATTTGGTGCACACCCCAAGCCTGTGAATTATTCCCATTCTTGGATTAGGAAGCTGAGATCAGTGAGGTTCAACGACTTACCAAAGGCTACACAGTGTGAAGCCTGGATATTAACCCAGTGCTCTCTGACTCTAAAGACTGTGCTCAAAACCATCAAGACACAGAAGATCTAGTTTTAATTAAAGTGAGGCAGGGGAGGGGGGTGGAGGAGAAGAAAAAGAAACATCTCTGGCATTCAAAGGAATCAAATCAGGGACGAGTAAGCCCAATGAAGGGCCCAAACATGCCGCCCTGGTCAAAGGCCACACTCCCACCTGGGCTGGTTGAGTTAGCAGGGAAAGGGCTCCATCAAGGAGTACTTCCTCTCGGTTCTACCTCCCTGAGATGCTGCCACTCCCCTTGGGCAGGGTCCCCTCATGGCCAGGACATGTCAGCCAACATCAAATGGAGCAACACACTTCCCTGTTTTACATCCAGCTATGGGGAGGAAAAATTATCCCCATGCATGGAATAACTGTCCAGTTGGCCATCTGATGTGATCAGCTCCCACCTGGCCATGTGTGGGACCAATGACAGTGACCAGACAGGCCCACTGCTGATTAGCTGAGAGCCATCAGTTTCTGGAGCAGGGAAGAGGATCCTGTGGAGGAGCAAAGGGGTGTGAATGCTGGGGGGTGACAGCAGTGTCCGCTGGTGAAATTCTTGAATAGATAGAAGGGCTTCACAGGGGCCCGACTACCTTGCTCCTTACCCATTTGCTTTTCCTTTAGAAGAGCAGAGGCATTAAAACACAGAAGAGCTGCCTCTCCCCACCACTCCATCTCATTCATGCCTTAAACGGAAATAATGAGGCTTCACTCTGTGGATATGAGGCTTCTCCATCGCTTGCAGATCACCAGCTGGATGCCCTGCAGTGCACCTCTTGTACCGACGCACTATCGGGGATCCAACCTGCACCTAAAATGGATTCCCAGATTATTGCCAGCTATCAAATATGAACCCACTCTGATCTCAAAACATACAATCAAGACCACACAAAAATCTACTGCCTGTGCAAATGGACATCACACCCACTACGTACTTTGCAGAAATTTAAAAAGTAACCCAAATTTAGCCAATTTCCCTGTAAACCCATCATTCTACAAGAAGAGATGTGTATTTTCTTTGCCCAAGATTCTCCTAAGGCCTGTCTGCTAGCTCAGGGGCTTGGTACCTGGTGCAAGGCTGCTGGAAGAAGAGGGCAGGGCCCTGCTGCCTTCTGCAGTGAAGTCCGGGATGTTACAGAGGCGGGTAAGAGTAATGCTGGCAGGAGGCAAGGAGAGGAACAGTAGGGCTGGCCCAAACCTTGATTCTCCTCCTCAACAGGAATGGTCTTGGTACCATCTTCTGTGCTGGGGGGCAGAGGACTTACTATACTGTGTTCTGTGGAAATAAACCTGTTACATGGCAAAGAAAGTCCCCACTGGACTTCTGAAGTGCTGCTCCAACAGCTCAGATCACGCTGTTTTCAGTAGACCTACTCCCTGGTGTGGTGATTATTATGACCAGACCCCCATGGCCTCAAGTTACCTGTCAAGTCACTTTGTCACAGACAAAGCATGGTCTGGTGCAGGGCACTCTCCCAGGAGAGCTAAGGCGCAGGAGGAAAAGGCAGAGGGGGACGCCCACGCTAAGACGGAACAAGGCTTCCAGGCTTGCAGACACAGCACAGACACTTGTTCCGAGCCCCCGTCTCCCAAGGAGGAGGCAAGCCCTGAACTGTCCTCCAAAGGGAACACCGGCAAAGGCCGGGACCCACAGCATGGGCTGGAAAGCTGGACCTGAAGCCATCCATGGCAGAGGTCTTGGATTCCCTCCTTCATTCTCTTGGCAATAGACCTTGGTAGGTGTGAAGAGGCACATCACTGAACTTATCTAACTACCACTATGGCACAGCCAGCTGCCAAGCAGAATGGATGCCAGCCATGAGCACTGCAGCAGTGTGCCCCCCTGGGCCAGCTGGCTACCTACTGAAGTAAGGTGGGTAGGAGACTATCTACGTTTATCTATATCTGTTCATAAACCTGAGTCCAAAGACTTAAGAGGACATGAGGAGAATGGGGGAGTGAGGCTTTCCATCAGTCCACATTAGAAAAGAGTATGTGCAAGAGATACAAAAATGAAAAAAAAAAAAAAAAAGACAGCCCTGTTCTCGAGGTTCTCGCTGTGGTGGAAGGGACAGGAGGCTTTCCTGACACCTGTGAGGCGGCTGCCAGAGGAGGGAGGACGTGCTCTGGAGCACGCCTGGAGCGGCGCCTTAACTGCGGGGGGGACGAGGGAGGGCCGTCGCTCTAGGACGTGCGCTCCTCCGGTACAGGCGACAATCCACTCCCGGCCACTGCTGCCTTGTTCAGGACTGGCCTAACTCCTCATCTGATCACCCCCTGTCATCCCAATAGATGGTCCTATGGTCTTGGGTAAAAATCCCTGCTTCTCACTGGTTTTGCCCTAAGAGCTTCCTAGGGGAAGAGCACTGTTAGGCGGTACAGAAGAATCTATTTAGGAAGCTGGAAAAGCCTGGCACATCTTCCACAGCACACAAACGCATTCAATCTGGGCTAAGCACTGGCATCGGGACACACACGGCTGAAGAGGAGATTTCAGCCTCCTTCCTAACGGTGGTCAGGAATGCTTCCCAGGCCAGACACCTCACACTCACCTTCCTTCACACTGCGTGTGAACTGGCTTTACGATCTTGGCATTCCTTTCCCTCTTTAAGCCTCACTTTCCTCCTCTGCACAGTGGGAGTAATAACCTCCTTGGGGTGCTGTGAGAATTAAATGATGAACGCATGTGAAGTATCTAAATAGGCCTCCTAACACATGAGCTGTCACAGCTGTAGTTCCATTAGGATCCCTACAGTTAACAACAAACAAAAACAGACAGTAAACCAACCGTGCAGCCCCAAACCAATGCCCAAAGGGGCTGAACCCCCAGTCACTGTGGGTGGCACACCCACACTCTCCCAGGCTCGCTCAGGCTTCCCAGTGACTTGTTTCCCTTCTCCCATGAAGATGCCCCCATAAATTTAGAAGAAGCTTCTCCCTGGCCTGAGTAGCCAGTTTTCAGTGTAAAATTAACAGTTACAACCACGACCACCACCACGACCATTTTATGTTGGCAGCATCCTAGAAACTCTTCATACGTTTTCTCATTGAATCCTCGAACCAGCATTAAGAAGCAAGCACAGCACTGTTAACATTATCCCCATCTTACAGATCAGAAAACAGAGGCTAGGGGAGCTAAGTAAATGGTCCCTAGTCCCTCAGCTTGTACGGAATGGAGTCAAGATCTGAACGTGTGGTGTGTAAGCACCTTCTATGCTACCAGCCCAGCCACCATTTGGACCCCATCTTGGCATTCCTGGCACAACAGTCCTGGGGATGCGAATGTCACTGTTTATCATTCTCTGCTGCTTCTACCTTGGGCACCAGATTGAGGACTCAACTAGTGTGGGGCATGAAGAGCTTAGTGGCTCAGCCAGGACAAAATGTGACAGTGCAAGAATATTTTTCAAAAGAAAAGGAAAAAAGAAATAAACAAGAGATTAAAAACATGCCTAAAAAAGCCCTTTAGAAACTGAGGCAGATGGAAGGTTCTGCCAATTCACCCCCTACAACCACCTCACTCAGCTCCTAGGGCAGCTAAATATTGTTAGATTCCCACGGACTTAGGAATCCTTTGGAGGAACCCATCTGTTCCCAGAAGCACTGGAGGAAGGGGTCGGTGCCACCCTGCCTGCAAGGCAGCAAGGACCAGGCAGCTGGAGGGGGCTGCCTGCTGTGGACTCAGCATCTGCACCTGACCCCCCAGTGCCAGGTACAGGCTCCGCTTCAGGGGGCCTTGGCCTTCTCCAGAAACAGAAAAGGCACCTTGGGGTCTGATCAAGAGGAAAAGCTCCAGGAATTCTGGGCCTAGAGAAGGAGGGACAAGCTCACACACGGGAGCCAAGAGCCAGTGGGGAGAGTGAAGTCAGGCTGGGCCATGTCACCGAGAGACCAAGCACTCAGGTTGAAGCCCAAGCTGGTGATGGCCTGAGGGCACCTTTTCATCTTATGGTGACCACAGCATGGTACCACCAACTGGGTGATTTATTTCTCACAGCTCTGGAGGCTGAAGTCCCAGGTCAAGGTGCTGGCAGGGTTATTTTCTCCTGAGGCCCTCGTTGGCTTGTGGGTGCTGCCTTCTCCCTGTTCTCTCACACGGCCTCTTCTCTGTGTGGACTGGGAGAGATCTCTGGTCTCTCCTCCTCACCTTGTAAGGACATCTGTCCTACTGGATTAGGGCCTCACCCTCATGACCTCATTTAACCTTATCTCCTTAAGGCCCCATCTCCAAACACAGTCACATCGGGGGTCAGGGCTTTGGCATATGAATGTGCAGGGTCACAATTCAGTCTGTAACATTATTCTGGTTTTTTCCAGAGAAGGCTAGAAATCCATTAAAATGTGAAATGTCCCAATTCTTCAATTCTGGCCACTATTCAAAGTGAGTGAAGATGATGTGCAAGGACCAGCCCCCCAAGGGCTGGAGCTGCTGGGCCCGCTGCTGCTGGCAATACATGGGCCCAAGTCTGTCGGTTCTGGCGTAAGGGAAGCCCGCCTCCTGTCGGACCCCCAGCTGCACCCAGGTTCCCAGCTGAACAGCTGCCACTTCTGGTCACTCCTCCAGGAGCAGGGCTGTGGAGGTGGGGTACTGAACGGCCAGCTACCCCAGGCTGCAGAAGACTCAGCAGGGCCCAGGGTGGGGTGGCAAAAGCACAGAGAAGGTTTCATGTTAACATTACAACAATTTTATTTTTAAGGATTGTTCCAACTGAAAATCAGAGAATTCTTACTTTGCCATTGAAAGTGCTTTTACCCCAAACACAGCCTGAGTTACCAGTGCTAAACGATGGAAGCTTCTGGTCCTGCACTGATGAGTTCCAATAATGCAAACATCCTCAGGATGCCCTCCTCTTCTCCCTACCCCTCTTCTTCTGTTACCAGAGCAGGACATGGAACTAGTACTAGTGACATAATGCTTCTCTGTCTTCCAAGAGTAGATATTAATACAATGCTACGGATAAACTCGGGCAAACATTTACAGGACATCAGGTTTTCTGGTGAAAGTATATACCCTGTGGAAAAAACTCAGCCTCCGAGTCCTCTTTGTAAAACTTAATATTTAATTGACCAGGCATATTTAACATTTATTAAAGAATTCACATTCTTAGTCTAACATATTGTCTCGACACGGACTATCTCTCTGTTTCAGTATAAAAGGCAAAGCAAAGTCAAAGCTGGAGACATTAATCCCAGATCAATAGCTGATGACTGTGATCCTACTTTCTTACCACTAAATGGGCATGAAACTTCAAAGAGTATGGGGGACCCAGCAGAATTCCAGACCGTGTGACTCTGCTGCAAAGACTAAAGGTCAGGCTTCGCTGAGGCTCCAAGGTGCCGAAGGTCCTCCACACAAGAGGGACAGTGGGGCAGGGGTGGAGGGGCCCTGGCACCAGTGGCTCTCCCACCATCTTCCCACAATTTTCAGCTCCAAACGACAGAAACCTGTGCTCACACAGCCTGTTGTGACATTATCTGGCTTTCACTTGGCACCCATAGGTCAACTGTAAGTTAGACTTGCTATGGTCTCCCCTCTGGCACAACAGAGCAGTGCTCCTGCACACCAGTGTGGTCACAAACAGGGATGCGAACAGGGAGCAGAATGCGTGAGGCTCACACAGGCAACACAAAACATGCCTGTATCAGCTTTTCTAGTGAAACTGCAAATTCAAATAGAAACAATTCTTACAGGGAATGCTCAGATCCCAATGTGTACACAGATTTGGATGGACCTTCAGGTCTGGTTGGAGAGGACTGAATTCAACAGGGGGGTCAGAAAAATCACTGTAGGAAGCATGAAACCTTTGCAAGAAGCATGAAGTGCACGACAACGGTGCACAGCAGGCAGCTGCGCTTGTGTGACTGTGGCAAGCGGATTTTGAGACCAGTGTTGGGGGTGTTTTGGTTGGGGTTGGGAGGAATAAGAGGAGCACCCTGTTATGCGCCCACACGTCCCTGCCGGCAACGCTGCTACAAGTCTCTGCCTACAGCAGGTATTACTGTGCCAGTTCTTGCATCTGCCCACCAAGTAAGACATGAGGCCGGCAAGCCATGGGCTCCTCTCCTGGCCTGGGGTAGTGATGGTCAAGCCCAGAGCCCCTGAGGCAGAATGGGCAATGTGGCACAAGGCAGGTGAAGATTGGGGAGCCTGGGTGCAGGGCAGGTGTGGACAGTGCCAGGAGAAGGGAGAGGGAGGAAGAGGCCAGCAGAGCCCCTTAGGATCAGGCGACCACCCATGAAGCCCCCTGCAGGGTGAAGCTGTGCAGTGCCCAGGTCACTAGCAGTGCCTGCCAGATGTCCAGGGGGCCTGGAACTAACATCAGCAAGTGGAAGGAGGCGGCAGGCTGTGGGGTGGCCTTCCCTTTGGCCTCATCACCGTGGTGTCGCCCTCAGCTCCTCCCTTTCCTAATGAGGATGATAATACCACCCCAGAGCTGACATTCACTGGCTAGTCACTAGGTGCTGGGTCTTCCAGATCACATGGTGATTTTCATTTTATAGATGGTAAAACCAGAGCACAGAGAGGTTTGAAACCTGCCCCAGGTCACAGAGGGAGCACCAATGAGCCTCTAAACAGGCAGCTGGTTACAGTACCTGTCAACTTGTTTTTTCTTCTTATCTGGAAATAATTCCAGACTTACAAAAAAGTTGCATGTAGAGTGCAAAGAACTCTCCTACATTCTTACCCAGATTCACTAACTACTCATTTGACATATTTTATCATTGTCGCTCTTTTTTCTGAACCATTTAAAAGTAAGTTGGAGACATCTGCTCTTTGGCCCTTAACACTACAGCATGCATTTCCTAAGAGTGAGAATATTCTATTGCATGACACAAATTTGTGAAATTAATATTGATATGAGACTCTTAGAAACCCATGGTCTCTGTTCTGTGCTCTGGCTCCAATCCAGGATGAAGCACAGCATCCAGTGATGTCTCTTTAATCTCCTCCAATCTGAGGCCTTCACAGTCTCTCCCTGACTTTCATGACCTTGACAATTTTGAAGTCGGGTCAGTTCTTTTGCAGTTTGTTGCTCAACTGGGGTTTCTCTGATGTTTCCTTATGATTAGACTCAGGTTATACACATACGTCAGGAATCCATCTGTGAGTCTAACCATTAACCTTATTCTATGTGCTGGGATACTTAGCTGTGAGCAGCCAGGATTAGGAAGGATCAAGAAACCCAGTCTTTGCAGTGGGTTTCAGCCTCAGGCAAGTTTACTCTTGATTCAATGAGACTGCAAAATGACAATGGAACAGTTTATACCTGGCTTTCCTCTGACGGTGGCAGCTCAAGTGCTAGAACAGAAACCTGTCCACTCACAGCGAGTCTGCCTGCAGCTAGCCAGTCTCTCCCTCCGGGCCTCTCCGCCCTGCAGCCGTCTCAGTCTGTCCTAGGCTGCCACCACTCCAGCCTCTGCTCTCCTGCAGCCTTGCAGCCCAGAGTACTGGGCGGAGCTCTTTACAAAGTCAATGATAACATATTGCCCATGTTTATGTAGTGTGCAAGAGGCCCAGGGTCAGGTGAGAATCGTGGCCATAGGAATTTCATTTTCTCTACAAACCCCATCCTGTGTAAGATGTGTGAAGGACTAGGGCCACTTCCCTGAAGAGAAGCCTCTGGACCCACGGTACTCTGCCCACCTGAAGGACTGTGAAGCAAGAATGAGGGTGCTCCAGAGGGGTGGGCTACAACCCATTCTTATTAGCTGGACACTTGCGCATGATGGAGAAAGGGCAACCCATGCCCCTAGGCATACATATAGACTCCAGGGACAAGTAATTCCCAGTAGATGGCTGCCACTCTGCCCAAACACAGCTTTGGGGGCTGCTCCAGGGCCCGAAAGTAAAGCCTGCAGAAAGAAGTCACGGTGTGGATAAAATGAAGGTTCCTGTGACCAGGATTCTCACCTGGCCCTGGTGGGCTAGCTCACTACACACGTGTGGGCAATACGTTGTTATTGACTCTATATAAAAAGCTCTGCCCAGCGCTCTGGGCGACACGGTAGCACGGCTGCAAGGCTGTAGGAGAGCAGAGCAGAGGTTAGAGTGGTGGCAGTGCTGAGGACAGAGGCCCAGAGGACGGCTGTGTGGGCAGAGAGGCCCAGAGGCAGAGACCAGCTTGCTGAATGCAGACTCACTATGAGTGGATGGGATTTTAGTGTTTGACCTGCCACTGTGGAAATAAAGTTGGGTATAACCCTCTCACCCCAAGAACATTCTACTGGCATTTCTTTGGTCACATTGAATCCATAGTGAACTTGCCCAGGGCTGAAACCCATTGACAAGATACACGGGTAGTGGCATTTCAGCATGATAGGAAGGAATAGGATTTCTCTAAGGGTTGGAGCTGTTTAACAGGAAAGAATTCGCTTCTTTGTAGGGTAATGAGCCCCTGCATGGAAACAGTAGAGCAAAACAACTGGTGAAGGCTACAAGGGTGCAGAGAGCTTGGCCAAGGGGTCATCCAAACTAGGACTCACAGTGGGACCCAGTATAAGCATCACCTGGGATACCAGAAATGCAGAATCTCAGGCCCTACTCTAGACCTGCTGAGTCATAGCTCTAAAGGGGGAACCAGTAACCTGTGTTTTAATAGAGCTTCCAGGTAATTCTTTTGTGTGCTCAATTTTAAGAACTGCTCTGAGGTGTTTCTAACACTCCACAATTCTGCAATGTCTTGCTGTTAAATATGGCCATAGGGGATTTCTGTCTAGCCCAGGGTAAGCAACTGATTCCAGAGACAACCATGCCCATCGATGAAGGCAGAGGAAATCCTGTTCCCAGCCACTGCTAATATGGTGCATAAGCCTACGATCTGGAGCAGACAGAGAAGCCTGGCCTTCTCTAAGCCGCCTTTTGGGAAAAGTTTCCCCACCCTACTCCTGCCTTGCATGTGTGTGGGAGTGGCAAAAACCCAGCCAGGGTCGCTCAGGCAGCCTGGGTATAATGCAGCTGCCAGGGAGAGGTCCAATCCAGTGCCGGCAATGGTACCAAATGCCCACACCTGCAGGAGAGCAGAGGTGGGTCCCCTGAGAAGTGGTCCCTGAACAGAGCAAGACTAGATGTGTCTCTGGTTCCTTACAATGGCTACTGTCCACCCCCCTGGAAGCTCTGAGACCCAGCACAACTGTGGTAACTCCTGTTGCTGCCCCAGGATGCGCTCTGATTCCTGCCACAAACCCACCCTTGCTGATGGACCCTGGGAGCGTCTCACCCCTGGGTGTGTCTACAACAACCCAACACAAGGGCCTGAAGTGGTAATAGCAGTAACAGTGGTAACAGTGGCAATAGAGCAAACCAGGGCACCTAACCCCTCCCTGAGGCTTGGGGGACTGACTACCCACTACCCAGCCAGGATGGGCCCTCTGTTATGCTTTTCAACATGGAGAAAAGAGACAACTCTTTGCAGTAAGACTGTACAATGGCAGTCCCTACTCAGAGTGAAAGGTCTGACTCTCTGACGGAGGCTGGGCCCCGAGTATGACAAGTGAGGACATGGGAAGCCATTCAAAATGGAAGCATTGAGGGCTGTACTAGCTACCTCAGAAAAGTGGATACTGGCTTCTCGGCAGGGTGTAGAGGCTAATGTTACCACCATCTTACTTTACTGAGCACCTACTATGTGCTGGCACTATCCTAGGTGCTTTTCACGAAAGCCTCTGTGGAGAAAGCGAAGGTTCCTGTGGCCAGGATTCTCACCTGGTCCTGGTCGGCTAGCTCACTACACATGTGTGGGCGATATGTTATCACTGACTCTATATTAGGAGCTCCGCCCAGTGCTCTGGGTTGCTGCACAGCTGCAGGAGAGCAGAGGCTGGAGTGGTGGAAGCACCGAGGACAGAGACTGAGATGGTCTCATTGAATCCATAGTGAACTTGTCCGGGGCTTAAACCCACTGGAATACAGCCTCTCAAAAGCCCTCCAGTGCAGGTACTGGTATTATCTCCATTTTCTTTAAATATGAAAAAAAAAAACAACCCACAAAGTGCAGTGGGGTGAAGTACCTCTCTGTAAGTTGTATAGCTCAAGCAAGTGGCACCAGGATTTGACTCTAGGGGTCTTGTTCATGCTGCTTCAGACTCAGAAAGTACAATCGGTGACGGAGAAGCAGGCAGGCCTCAGAGAAATGCCATTTTATCACTCAAGACAAGAGCAGGTGTGGATGGCTCTGGAAACACAGACCCACAGGCCTTCAGCTGTAACTTAGCAACCCAGGGTTTATGTCTAATTACTCCCCACCTGGCCAGACAGAGAAAGATCCAGCAGTGGCAGGTGCTCAAGGAGCTGTGGCCATTACCTAGCTCCAAGGAAAGTCTGGGTAGCACATTGGGGTGATAATTATCCCACCTACCCTGGTGCTTGCTGAGAGGGTAGATCCCCCAGTTTAGAATTAAAAAGCCATCACTTTTCAGAGCCAGAAGAGCACTTAGAAATGATTTGCTCCTAGTCTTTATTTTACAAGACAACTTGACAGAGAGTGTGAGCTCTCACAGGCAGCCAAGGCATGCCGGCGTTCGGCCTGGGGCTCCTTCTCCCGACACCCGCAGCTCATGGGTGGCCCTCCTCCCAGAGGCGGAGATCAGGCCCAGAGAAGACGCACAGCTCCGGATTCTGCCCATCCCCTAGGCAAGACCACTTCTCATAATCAAGCTCTCCAGGCCCCCCTCAGTCCTGGGGTCCAATGATGAGAACCTCCAGAAGCCACACCACTTGCCTCACTGTCTCTTACTGAAACCTTGTCCCCCTAGCTCCCCAGTGGACACGTCCAGCCTCATCCAAGCTCAGACATGCAGAGGAAGCACAAGCAGTCAGGCTGCAGGGTCCCGTCTCCTCTCCCAGTGGTCCAAGAGCCACTGTTAACAACAGAGAGTGCCCCAGGTCTCATGGGCTCCAAGAACTGCCAAGACTAGGGAGCACAGTAGGAGAATTAAATGGCAATGGTTCTGTAGCTGAGAGGCTAGGATGTGAACTTGTGTCCTGACACTTGGCAGCTGCGTAACCCTAGACCAATTCTTTTCTTTATCTTTTGACATATAGAAAGCTGTACATAATTAATGTATGCAACTTGGTAAGTCTGGAGATAAGTATAGACCCATGAAACAATCACCATAATCTATGCCATAAACGTATCCATTACCTCCAAAAGTTTCTTCCCGCCCTCTTTGAGTATGTGTGGGATGAGAACAGTTAACATAAGATCTACCCTCTTGGGAAATTTGTATTGTTAAGTATACAATACAGTATTGTATTGTACAGGCACTATGCTGTATAGCAGACCTCTAGGACTTAGTCATCTTGTATATTTGAAACTATACCCTTCGACTAATACTACATTTCAACTTCCCACAACCATCATTACACTCTCTGCTTCTATGAGTCTATTTTAGATTTAGCCTATAAGTGGCATCATGTACTATCTGTCCTTCTCTGTTTGCCTGGGCCAGTTTTTAACCCCTGTGAGCCTCTATTTATTGGTCTGAAAAACACACAATTGTACCTACTTCACAAGAATTCTATGAATTCAATGAGACAACACAAGCAAAACACACTGCTTGACAATTATTTTTATAGTATTGTTATTAGTCATAATAATAATGCTGTAACTCTAATTCACTGGCTTTTACTCTATGCCAGCCACACACTAAATGCTTTACATGAATTATCTCATTTCTTCCCTCCTACAAGTCTGAAGTAGGTGTTATCAATCTCATTCCACATTTGAGGAAGTGTGCTTAGAGTCATTAAGTGAACTGTCCAGTGTCGTACAGCTATTAAGTTGTGGGGAGACAGACCCCAAGTCTGACTCCAAAGCCTATGATGACATCCATGGAATATCCACCTTTCATGTTCCATCAGTTTAAAAAACTTATCAGGTGACAGGCGGGTCCTGAGGGAGGGTATCCACTGACAGCCAAACTGGGAGTGCAAAGACTGGGGAATGGAACATGTGTTAATTTCAGCTGATTAGCTCAATACTCACTAGAAGCCTCTGTTTACTGCTAAATATTTCAACAGCAGCAAGGCTCAGAGCAAGAACTTTTCGAACTAGCAAGGCCAGCTCAAAAAATGTTGCAGTCGCTCTGACACCCCACCAGACCAAGGCCTCCAGGACACTTACATGGCCACAGTGCTGGGGAACCCAGTTACTAGCACTCCATCCTGTTCTTGCTGAGGATCTCCACTCTCTGCTTCTCCTCACACTCCAGGGGCCCAAGGCTCAGGCACTGATGTGCTGACCATTGCTGGGGAAGAGGGGACCTGTGTCCTTTCCTGCCTCTGCCTCCAAATGGGACTCAGATTCCTCATCTGTAATGTGAAAGGATGAGCTGGAAGATCTCCAAGATTCATGAGCCAGAGAGGGCAGCTAGGCGCAGTACAAACACAGACCTGGGTTCCAATCTCGCCTATAGGGTTTCCCATAGTTAGCAATCCCAAGTGCTAACACAGTGTGTACCTGACACTGGGCCGAGGACTTCCTTAGCATTATTTTATCTCATCCTCCCAGAAACTCAGTGATGAAACAACTTTTATCCCCATTCTGCAGAGGAAGAAACAGGCTCAGAGAGGACAAGTGACTTGCTTAAGGGCACGCAGCTGGTAAATGAGAGCTGGGATTTGAGTGCCTGGCACATGTAACAGTAAACATTTAGTGAATGAACCCTGTTCTGTCTGTGCTCTCAGCCACTAAGTCCTATCAAACTCACCCCACAACCCTTTGCATACTGGGCCTCAATTCCCCCAGATATGGACTCTCAGAGTTGGCTGGCATGAACTAGACCCTAGCCACCCACCACCAGGTGCAGGACTCCAGTCTGAGGGCCCTACATCTTAGAAGAGGATCCCCCATCAGTTACTGGTGGACAGGTTCCTGAACACACGTATGGGAGTCATGAGTCCGCTGGGTCCCTCCCTCTTCAGAGGCTACCCAGACACTATCAAGCAGGTCTTGGCAGGCTTTTATCACCGGACACACAGCAGGTACCTTACTGAGCCCCAAGGAGGCCAGGGATCAGTTGTAGGCCTGCTCTAGTGGCTTCAAAAGCAGCTCTGAAGGCCCGAGCCCCCTCCACACACCTCACCTGGCTCCCCGCCACCCGCGCCTCGTGCGCATCATCATCTCCCCAGCAAAAGGGCTTGGGGACCCGCTGCCAGTGCCAGCCCTGAGCAAACGGCTCCAGTGGGCGCGCGGTACCGGAACCCCGAGGGTCCACCTCTGTTCAACGGCAGTTCGATCACACGTCACTCCTCCGCTCTGCAAATTCCCTTGGCTCCCTCCCACCCGGAGAGGTCAGGGGGCCCATTCCTCAACTTCAAACCCAGCCGGGTCGCGGTCCCCTCGCCAGCCCCAGCGCGCGCCTCTCACCTGCAGCCCGGGCTCCGCTCAGCGAGATTCGGCTGAACCCGCTACCGCCACCGCCTCCGTTCCCGTCCCGGTCTCCGGGGCCCGCTCCGAGCCTGGCAGGCCCAGGTAGCGAGCGCAGGATCTGCCGCGCCTTCCTGTTACGTCGGCAGCCGCCAGGATTGCGGGTGCCCGCGGTGCGCCGGCCAGGCCGGCGAGTACAACGCAGCAGCCTCTGCACGTGCGCAGGTTCGCGGGTTCAGCGGGCCCGAGGGGGCCAGAACCACCCCCTTGTTTCGCCGAACTCTGGGAATTGTAGTTTGCTTCCATGAACAGAACGCCCATTCAACCCGCGGCATCTTGGGAGTTGTAGTTTGCTCACCGAGAGACGGTGATCAATGCTAGATTTATATAATTATGGGAGTCCAGATAAAAAATTTAAATGCAAATTAAACCAACAATCAGATGTAATTTATGAAATCAAAGTAATTCATACGTTCACATGCTTTCAAAAATGTAATACTAAGGGGAACTTAAATACAAAAACACTATTCTTCTGCCGCCGCCATATGACACCCTACCCCTCACTCTGTCCAGTCCTGACGGACCAGCTCCTCGAGGGTAACCATTCTCAACTCTTATGGCTGCTGCATCTGGCATTTACTGCCCACTCTCGAAATATACATTTGTCCCTATTTCTTCACTTATGAATTTTAGACCTCTGACTCTGCTGATATAGATGAGAATTTAGTTTATTTAGATGAGAACTGATTATGACTTCCTGCATCTCTATTGAGTTATGAGATATTTTTGTCTGTTGAATTGGGAAAACTTTATCTTTCATTTATAATTATTGTAAATGATAATACCCAAATGTTGAGGCAGTAAAAGTTGGTAAATTTATTCAGGACAATTTGACAATACCATTAAAAGCCTTTAGAAACATGCAGACCTCTAACCAAGAAATTCTAATAATCATGGATGACATCAAAAACTAAACAGTGTCGTTTGTAGTGATAAAAATTAAAAGGCTGGAGTGAAATGATTTCAGACGAAGTAGAATAAAGAGCAAGGAAAATCACCAGGCATAAAAGGGGATATTATGCAATGACAAAAGGGTCAATTCACCAACAAGACATAAATCCTAAATGTGAATGTGTCTGACAATAGAGCCTCAAAATAATAAATACTGATAGAACTAAAAATAGAAACAGACAAATCTGCAATTATTGTTTGAGATCTCAACATCCCTTTCTCGACAATTGATAAAACAACCAGACAGAAAGTCAACAAGGATATAGAAAAGCTCAGCAACACCAAAAACCATTTACATTTACATAACTCCACTGAACAATAGAATACACATTCTTTTCAAGTACTCACAGAATATATATTAAAATAAACTGTATCCTGGGCCTTAAGTTAAAAAATTAGCAAAAGACACATGAACAGATATTTTAGTAAAGAACATATACATATAGCAAATAAACACATGAAAAGATGTCCAACATCATTAGCCATCAGGGAAGTGCAAATTAAGACCATGATGAGATAACACTACACATCTATAAGGACAACTTATATTAAAAAATAGTTACAATATCATGGTGAGTATGTAGAGAATTGGATCTCTCATACATTGCCAGTGAAAATAGTTTGGTAGTTTCTTAAAAAAACTACACATACATTTACTCTGTGACTCATCAATGGCGCTCCTGGGCATTTATCCCAGAGAAATGAAAATCACGTACATACAAAAACTTGTACTGATTGTTCATAGTTGCTTTATTTTAATATCCCTAAGCCAGAAACAAACAAAATGTCCCTTAACAGATGAACAATTAAATGAATTACAGTGCATCCACACCATAGAATGCTATTCAGCAATAAAAAGGAATGGACAATTGATACATGCAACAGCTGGAGGATTTTGAAGGCATTGTGCTGAGTGAAAAAATGTTAATCACAAAAGGTTACATACTATATAATCCCATTTATACAACATTCTTGAAATGATAAAACTAAGAGTTGGAAATAGATTAGTCATTGTCAGGAGTTAGGGATGAGGTAAAGGGGGAAGAGGTGTGACTATATAGGGGTAGGAGGAGACAGATCTTTGAGGGGATGGAACAATTCTGTATCTTCATTGTAGTGGTTCCATGAATTGACTCATGTGATAAAATGACATAGAACTATACACAACTTTATACCAATGTCAGATACCTGGTTTTTGATATTGTAGTAGGATTATGTAAGATGTAACCATTGGGGGAAACTACATAAAGACATCCCAAGGAACCTCTCTCTCTGTACTATCTTTGCAACCACTTGTGAATCTCTAATTATT
Organism: Manis pentadactyla; assembly: GCF_030020395.1. Taxonomy (NCBI): domain Eukaryota; kingdom Metazoa; phylum Chordata; class Mammalia; order Pholidota; family Manidae; genus Manis; species Manis pentadactyla. The sequence continues at coordinate 44,701,799 of NC_080019.1, read as the reverse complement.
TCAAAATATAAAGTTTTTTAAAAGAAAGAAACAAACAAAAACACGGAAATTGCTTAATTCCTCAGCCATACAGGATTAGTGAAATAGAATCATGGACAATTTAAGAAATCATTAAAAGGATATTGCCGAATAATACTTACTTAATGCTGTGGAAGATATTTCACACTATATCATATTTAATGAGAAAAGCACCAGAACATTTAATATTGTGCTTTAAAAAAAAGTGTATTTGTGCATAGAAAAGAACCCAGAAGGATATCAACACACACCCTATGTGGTTTTTTATTTGGGAGATTTTTATTTTTATCTTGGGAGACTTTCATTTTTACCTTGTTGCTTATCTGTGTGTGTATATACATATATATATTTTTTTTTCCTGCAATAGACATGTATTGTTTGTGACTTTTAAAAAGCTCCTATGTTGAGTTTATGATTCTCTACAAGAAAGCCAGTGATGGTCAGGTGGAAAGAGGCACCAGGCAGCCCAAGAGAGCAGCCCATTAGGAGGTGGGCAGGTATTGGGTTCTGGCCAAAGCAGAGTCTTCAGCTTAGGATTCCAAAAGACATGGCCTGTGGCCCCCCTAGGACCTGGTTTATAGACAGTGATGATGTTACATTTTATGAGCCCATTATGTTTTAAAAACTATTCTGGCTGTGGAGCATTAAGTAGTGCTTTATTTGCTGGTGGGAAGCTTTAATAGACTGGAAGAAATAAATACTTGCCACTGTAGTAAATACCCAAGGTGGGCTGGGTAGCCGGCTTTTTGAGTTCTTGCCTAATACTTTCAGTAAATCAAGGAATTATGCAGCACCAAGCTTGGTTTGGCATTCCTCAAGGCTGAGCTCTCTCCCTTTCTCTGGGGTCACCTTCCCTTTCTATTTCTCTATGTGGGTGACTCTCAAATTCACATCTGTAACCCTGAGTCCCAGATCCATATTTCCAGTCAAGCCGCTTGAGGCACATCCGCCTGGCTGGCCAGCCAGCATCTTGGCCTCGACATCATGAACGTGATGATCATGGTAACGATGTCACATGTATCTGCCAATCATTTCACTGTCCTTCCCTCAACAGGTGGAGTTAAATTCTCTTTCCCTTGAGAAACTTAGTGACTCATGTGGTGGCATAAGTTAATGGCTCACTCTAATAAATAGAATATGTCAGAAGTGATGCTATATGACTTCTGAGGGTAGGTAATAAGAAAGATACAGCTTCTACACCTCTGTGTGTGTATGTGTGTGTGTGTATTGGGGGGAGTAGGGGAGGCTGCCTTTGAGACATACCATCATGTTGTGAGGAAGCTCAGGCCACATGGAAAAGACATTCATGTTCAAACAACAGAAACATATTTTCTCCCAGTTGTGGAGCTGGAAGTCCACAGCAAAGTATCAGCAGGTTTGGTTTCTCCCAAGGCCTCTCTCCTTGGCTTACAGACAGCACTTCTCACTGGGTCCTCACTTGCCTTTCCTCTGTGCACAGACATCCTTGGGGTGCCCTCCCTTTCTTACAAGGACACTGGCCAGATTGGATTAGGGCTCACCCTAACAGCCTCATTTTAACTTAATTACCTCTTAAAGGCCCTATCTTTAAATATGTTTATATTCTGAGGTACTGGGGGTAAGGTTTCAACATATGAGTTTGGGGGGACACAGTTTATCTCATAACTATGGGTGTACTGCCAACAGCCCCACAGCTGACAGCCAATAGCAATTGCCAGACAGGTGAGTGAGTGAGACTGAAGATTGTTCCAACATCCAGCCTTCAGGCTACCTCAGTTGATACCCCAGACATCATACAGCAGAGAGAACAGGATAGAAGAGCTCTACCTAGTTTTTTTTTTTTGACCTACAGAAACCTATAATAAGTAAAAAATGATTCTTGTTATTTTTGAGTCTCTAAGTTTTGGAATATGGCTATGCAGCTAATTATTAATTATGCAGATAATCAATATCCTCCAGTAGTAGTTATCTAATGCTGTATAACAAATCACCCCAAAACTTAGTGGCTTAAAATCACAACATTCATTTATTATATCTCACAGTTATGGGGGTCGCAGAATCTGGAAGAGACTTGACTGGCTGCTTCTGCTTCAGGGTGTCTCATAAAGTTGCAGTCACATGTCAGTCAAATGCCATACTGACAGAGATTGGAGGATCTGCTCCCAAGGGGGCTAGCTCACTGCCGGCAAGTTTGTCCCTCTCCATGTGGCCCTCTCTGTGCAGTCTCCTGACTGTCCTCATGGCAAGGTGCTTTGCTTTTCTCGAGAGCAAGTGACTCGAGAGATCAAGGCAGAAAAATGCCTTTTGTGAGCTAGCTAGCTTCAGAAACCTCATACAGGGTCTCTTCTGCGGTATTCTGTTGGTCACGAAGGTCAACACTGATTCACTGCAAGAGGGACTGTGCAAGGGTGTGACTGCCCAGAGACAAGGATCTTGGAAGACCTTCTGGGAGGCTGGCTACCACAATGATCATAAGAGATACCATCTGGGCAGTATTTACTATGTGCTTGGTTTTAGATGGAAATGATCTCATTTAATACTCACTACACTCTTATGCAGTAGATTATATTAGTCCTCAGTTTATAGATGAGAAAACTGTGGCTAAGAGTCATTAAATATCTTGCCCGAGGCCATGTAGCTAGCAAATGGAGGGAAATGGAACCCTGCTTGGTGTGACTCCATGCCAGCCTCTCCATTCGCTCCCAGAGGCCTGAAACCTCTACTCTTATTACTGTTCCTCTTCCTTCTCACTACCAGGTTGTAGAAAATCCTGCAGTGTGTATCCTCCCCCTCATCCTCGTCCATCCTTGCTTCTACTGGTCTGATTCAGGGTGGTCCTATATGTATTAGCTCTTTCAAGAAATATAAGATCAAGAAGTATGTGTTTGGTAAATTAATAAACTCTATCAACCTGTTATAATCCTATTCAATTTGAAACCCATGCATCTACTAGGATCTTTAAAAGGAATCGTCAGACTCAAAGCATAAGGAGAGACAGACCAGATTCTCTCAATGGAATCTGCAACCGGATCAGAAAATGTGGCCATGCCAGGCCCAGGAGAGCCGACAGGGATGAGAGGCAGAGAAGAAAAGCTCTTCTACCTGACCGTCAATCCCGGGGCCATTTCTCCAGGTACGGCAACAGAATGAGGTTCTGAAGGGCTTTAAACATGTACTTTTTAAAATTTAATATTACTTTTGAGAAAATATAATTATTGTAAACCTTCCCTATTGTGTGTTTTTAATTCAAGGTTATATTTGCGCAGCTCACTGATGGCATGATAGGCAGTTCTGCCGGTGTTTGAGCTTCCCGGGTATGTTTGTCGTGGGGACACTCCTCTCTCCCTCCCACGGTCACTCACCTCCAGCATAAGCAGGGTGTATAATCAGGGCTCTGGAGAGCCCACGCCCCCCACCCCCACCGCATTGCACTTAGGGATAATTAAATACTACTTAGGGAGGAGGATAATTATAAAAGACATATTCATTTCCTGAAACTAAAGCTTAGCCTTTAATAAACTTTAAATTTCAAAGGAAGCCATGTAATTTTGCATAATTCAGAATCATTTATTCGTTCATCTCCTCACCCCGAACACAGCCCTTTTCCTTTTGTTCCTGGCACTGACTGTTATTTGATTCGTCTTGCCCAGCAGGCATGTGGAAGGACATTTTGTTCTGAATGTGAGAGGGAAATAAGACACATCCTGTAGTGGCAAATGCCCGAGTTACACAAACAATAGTGCATTTGGTGTATGTGGGGGCACGTGATGGAGAGCCCCAGGGAACCGGCCTCCCTCCATCTTACAGGACTGTCCTGAACCACTTGCTTGCCTCTCGTTGGTGGCTCCTTGGCTCAAACTGATGTACTGTCTGCCCCAGATATGGCTGCTTTTGAAATGTCCACCTCAGTAACTTACTTCACTTTCTCCAGCTCCACTCCTTGAATTTCTTGGAGGATGATTTCACTGGCAACACAGTAGTCAAAAATAGGGCACAGTGGCTAAGTGATACAAGTCAGACAGAGGAAGACAAATCCCATGACTTCACTTGTATGTGGAATCTAAAAACAAAATGAAACAAAGCAACAAGCTCATAGATACAGAGAACACACTGGTGGTTGCCAGAGCCTGGAGGTGGGGTATGGGTAAAATGGGTGAAAAGAGTCATATGGTACAAATTTCCAGTTTAAAAAAAATTAAGTCAGCAGGATATAATGTACAGCATGGTGACCATAGTTAATAATACTGTATTGCGTATTTGTTGCTAAGAGTGTAGATCTTAGAAGTTTTTGTTACAAGAAAAAAAATTCTTTACCTATGTTTAGTGATGGATGTTAACCAAACTTATTGTGATCATTTTGCAATATATAAGTATTGAGTCACTATGTGGTACACATGAAACTAATATAATGTATATCAATTAAAAAATGATATAAAATAAAAAATAGGGTACATTGTAATAGCTGATGTTGGTGAGGGTATGAGGGGAAAGGCACTGTCATACACTTTAGGTAAGAATGTAAATCAGTGTGAATCAGGGGCTATATTGGGCTTTTAGTAGCACAGGGTTGCCTGAGGTAGCTTAGAACAATTAAGATTTATATACTTGTGTCTGAGAAACAGCCCAGAGCTGTCTGAAAGCTTTGAGAGGTTGGCCTTCTTACTTTTCCATCCTTAATGCAAGGCTTCCATTCTCAAGGCCACAAGAAGGCTGCTGCAGTTCCTGCCATTACAAAAAGGATCCATATAGGAAGAGGAGGAAGAACTGGAAGCAAAAGGGACTTTCCTAGAAGTCTCACTCAAAACTTTTGCTGACATCTCATTGGCCATTCCTACCTGTGAGGAAGACCCAGAAATGTAGCTTCTTGATTATTAAGGAAGTAAGGGGAAATTGATATTGGGTAATAACTAACTAGCACACTCTCTGCCATGACGTACAGCCTTTATGGAGGACAATTCAGAAACTATCAAAAATAGAAAATTTAAATGCACTTACCTCTGACTCAGGAAGTAGCCTGCTAGGAATTTATCCTGGAGATGTATTTTCACATATGTGCATGTGCTTAAGCACTACAAGCTGTTACTTGCAGCAAGAAAAATCGATGGAGATACATTTTCACTAAGTGCAATGTCTCAGCATTGCAAGCTCTGACCCATCAGATTAGCAACTTCTCTTCCCCAGAAGGAGGTGGATGGGGACAGGGAGCGGAAGTGTTGGCAGTTACTGTCTCTAAGCCAAAGTCCGAAAGTAGGGAGAGAAACATGAATGTTTCCCCACAAAGTGACCACTCAGCAGGGAGTCAGAGGGCAGGCAGATCATCCTGGAGACTGAAGAGGGTCGCTGAAGGGTCTGTAAATAATTATCTTCCCTTTTTACTTTTCCAGGTAGAAGCAGCAGGAGAAGCAAGGCTCAGAATGTGGCCATTGACACTCAAGTCTCTTGAAGACAATTGGGTCCATCCTTTGTCTTCAGAGAAGGAAGCTGAGATGCAGGGAGGTATATAGTAGTAGCAGTGATGGATGTTTTCTGGGCCAAGCTGTTGTATGTTGTCTGCCTTACAATAGAACCTCAGATACTTTGAGGCCATCATGGTGACCCTGTTGACAGAAGTCATCTCTTAGTGTCACACTCCACACTCAGAAAGGCAGCTGGTGGTGCTGAATTGGCATTTCATGTGCCGGGGCTGCTCAGTCCTCCAGAAACTCAGGCCGAGTCCTGGGCAGCCCCTGCCTGACAGCAAAGACACAGCAATAATACAGCTCAAAGCAAAGGGCTTCCCGGTGGCCCCATTCACCAAAGACTCCTTCTAAGTGAAAACCTGAGAAGACCCCAGGGATGAAAGTTGTTGGGGATTTATAAGGGAACAGCTCCATCCATAGAGGAGGAATAAGGCCTGAGTTATCATCCAGCTACAGCTTTGTACTTTCTCCAAATTAATGAGGCACCTGGAGAAGAAAGGATCAAAGTGTGATATTACAGAAATGGGTGCTGGGAGAAAGAATGATGTTTTTTACAGTCCTGACTGTTCAAATATTCAAAAGGGAGTGGAGATTGTCATTTGCGCGTCATCCTAGTGAGGATGATACATTCACTCCGGTTGCGTCAGTGGCAGGGAGCCTGTGCTGAGAGTAACCGGCGCCTCCCCCGCTGGCCCTCTTCCCGTGGCAACCTCAGAGGCCTCCACGGGGCGGGGAACACGTCGTCTGGGACATCGTTCTGTCCCCCATTTCTCCCGACTCCTTCCCCTCGCCCAGATCTCTCCGCCAGGGCCCTTCTCAGACAAAGAGGGCGCTCTGTGTGGAAGTAGGCACGGCTTGAAAGTCTTCCCACGCACGTTGCTATGAGGGATTTCAACAACTTGAAAGAAGCAGAGCCAAGTAACATCCTGATCAGGCAGAATCTGAGGGTCTTTCCCCAGCAGTCTTGGCCCACACTGTGAGGTTGTTCTGAGTCCCCTCCATCCGTGCAAAAGATGTTGGTAACCTGTCCGTTTCCCTAGCCTTATCCATTCATACCACAGACATTGTCCAGACACCATACCTGCACCAAGCATGGTGCAGAACACTCGTGATAAAAGTGAGGCAGAGCTGGGCAGGTATAACCAGCGAGCCAGGACTTGTCCTAGCACGGCCATGACCTGGAAAAGCTCTGCTGAGAAATGCTGTGGGGGAGTTTAGAAGGACCCTAGTGGAACAGAAGAATGATGCTCTGAATAGAATATGTGGTGAAGAAGGGAAGACTGGGTGTGGAGAAGGCTATAAAGGAAGAACAGTGGACATTCCTTGTTTCAGCACACGCAGCGTCCATTCTCCTTGCGGTCATGCTCCCTGGCATTCTCATGGAAAGCTGTCCTTCTCTTACCTCAGCCCATGTGGTTTCCGGAAGCAGGCTTCGTCCCCAGTGCCGAGGTGGGGCCTGGTCCAGTCATGGCCAACCATAGCAGTCCTATTCCTTGGCCACAGGATCTGATTCGGAGGTGGTCACTGAGCCTCAACTCCAGGACTTTTGTTGTATCTCCTGAGAAAGAGAGACGATTTCTTCTGGGGTCATTAAGGGTATGACCTTGGGTACGAAAAGAAGCACATTAAGGTGAGACTTTTCTGGAGAATTTTTAAATGGAGTAAAGAGATGAGGAGAAAATGCAAGAAAGTTAGTGAGGGACCACTTGAGTCCTTGGATCCAGCCAGACCTGAAGCTAACAGTCCTGGGCTTTTCAGAAACATGAGCCAACTAATTACCCATTCTCTCCTTTTTTTTTGATCAGTTTGAACAAGGTTTCTATCACTGTTAGAAATGAGTCAAGCTGATAAAGATATGTCCTTTAAAGAAAAGGACATAAAGGCACTTTCACCCCTTTACCATCCTTTAAGTTCACAAAAGATTGAAAGGAGCAAAACTGGGACCACAATGTTGCTGGTAGTCTCTGAGAGAGCCAGGAGGGACCCCAAAGCTGCAGAAGAAGAGATGATGAGGTCAGAGATCAGAGAGCCACATCAGTGTGCAGCAAAGGCTAGGGGAAGCCAGCTCAGAGAGCATCCTTAACTCTCCTGTGCCCACAGCGGGTAAGGGAATCTCCTATTGGGACTGGGCCACCCAGGAACTTTCCTCCTTTCATGCACTACATGCTGGCATGGTGTTTATCATATGCTCTTTCCTGCTACTTTAACTTGGCTTTATCGCCAAACTGGCAGCTCAGTGTGAGCAGAGCTGTTGGAAGACAACTGTTCGCATGTAGGCTTTGAAATCAGACAGATTTGAGTGTGAACACTGACTCATGGTGTGACCTTTTTAAGCCTTAGATTATAGACATAGAACATGGAAATTGACATTGTGCGGTCATGCTGACACCTGTGCCAGCTGGGGGCTGCCCTGTTGAGAATCAAGGAAAATTACCTTGATTCCCTCCTCTCCCCAATTCCTTGAGTCTCATGGCCTGATTGGTCACAAGAACACCCAGGATTCAATGGGCTCCAGGGACTTTCATCTTCATGGTTACTGTTATGAATCAGTCCAAACTGGAAGCTTTGTCCCTTCACTAGTTTTCCTCGACAAAACCTCACATAAAGCATTTGTAAGCATAATGAGGAATAGACTTTACTGAAGAAGCACCAAGAGTTAGCACATGTCATGCACCCTCTTAAGCAATATCCAAACTAGATGCTCTTTGTCTGCCACCACCAAGGGGTCTTATTTTTTCCTTCACTCCATCCCCTGTGTGTGCTGTCTGTGCACGTGCTTCTCCTCCCCTCCTCTCCCTTCTCTTCCTCTCCCCTCTCTCTTCCTCTTCTTCCTTCTGCCCTTCACTTCTCCAAAACAGTCTTTTCCTCTCTTTGCCTTATGCAGTGGAGTCACTGGCTGGCACTCAGGACCAGAAGTGTCAACTTTTGCCCTGCGTCAGAAGGGTTCTTAGGTGCAGACAATGAAGTCCACTCCAGCTGGTTTAAGCACAATGGGATTTATTAAGGGATATTGGGTGACCCACAGATTCACTGGGATGATGGAGGAGCAGAATCTGCACTGGGCTTCCAGGAACAACTACCACACCCATGATGCCCAGGAACTGGATGTCAAGGGAACTGCTGCCTCCCCGCCTCCAGGATCATGCTGTCCTGCTGTAAGACAGAAGCCGCCACTGCCGCTGCCAGCCACAGAGGAACCACAACCCTCTGCCACCATTTCTTGGTGCCGGGTTACCATATCATGGAGTTCCCTTCCTTCTTCCAAGTTTCATAGGGCGCATCTGTTTGGTGGAGCCTGGGTCCCAGATGGATCTCTAGCTGCAAACGGCGTAGGAGCTGGAGTTTGTGGTTCTCCACCCCCAGTGTGGACAGCACTGTAGAAGGGGCTGGAATGAGTGTTGAATGAGATGTTGGTGAGTGTGGTCTTTGGTATCTGCTGTCCTCACCAGGTACCTCATGTAGTTGCTTTTCGAAAGGTAGTCCATCCTTAAGAGGAATTCTTTTGCCAGAGTTTAAGACATTTTTCTCTGTCATAGTACATGGCAGTGAAACAGCTGGAGTTTCCCACTGAAGTCCAGATGGAGCCCTGGATCTCTACTCTGTATGGGGTACACTGTTCTTCAACAATTTCCTTCATTCAGCAAACAGCCTGTGCAATATATCATTTGGGTATCTATTAGTGCTTTAGGGATCTTCAATGTGTATTTTCAGACCACATCACTTCAGAGAAGGCATTTGAGCCAAGTTACATCCAGCAGAGACAAGGTTAAAGGCTTTCTGGCTTTGCTTCCTTTCTTTTTGGAAAAACTCTTCTAGTCTGATTGACAACCTGGTTCACAGCCAAGCTGGCTGGGGGCAAGCACCTGACAGACGTTCTACACAATTCTGGAGGAAAGAGAAACCTGCAGTCTGTCCTACTCTTATCACATTACCATCACCTCCACCCATTCGTAGAAGAAATTGCCAGCCCTGGGCCTGACTTTGATGAGTAGAAGACCAGGCTCTTGAACTCTCTTTATCCCATTTTTGTTCTCCTGTCAAGTAATTGATCCTGGCTTACGGAAGAGACATTTTGTAAAAGCAGAAATAGTAATAAGGCCAACCTGAACAGTGTGACCTAAAGAGCAGATGATCTCCCTGGCACATTAAGATTCACCAGTTCAGAAGGGGAAGATCATTCCTGAAGGTGAGGAGGAGAATTCTTAAAGCAAACCGAAGGCAGCTTGCTAGAGCTGGAAAGTCACTCCTTCCTAAGAGCAGGGAAGGAAATATAATACAGGCTGCTCGTGTCCCACACCTGTCCTTGGACAGTTTGCACACAGAACTCCCTCCATGCTCCTTCTCCAATCCAGGCTTCCAAAACCCAAGCAGTGTACTAGATGCTTCCTGAAAACTACCCGGTCATCCCACCCACAGGGATCTCTTGCCCTCTATAACTTCTGTTTGTTTATCATTCTCTTAAGTTGGGTTTCCCAAAACAAAAATTTGAGGGCAAGCAGTTTATTTGAAAGGTGGCCCCAGGAAGCTCCAGCCAGGGAGTGGAGAATTGAGACAGGGAGGGAAGGAAGCCAGCACAGGGTAAATGAATATATTACCACTGCGGCAGACATGGGTGCAGCCCGCCAGGGCTGCCTGCATATAACACACTTCATGGTCATCTTGCCCGAGTGGGGTCGGAATGCAGGCTTTTATCCTCCAGCTCCTACCCACTGTGGCAGGCACTGTTTGTAGGAGTCTCAGCATTTCCTTTTGCCCACACCTGTGGAGAAAGCCCTCAGACTGAGAACCCCAGGTACTTTCCTTCAGAAGCTTTTACTGTACAAGGGAATGGGGTGTGCTAGGGGCACATTAAGAGGCACCAACAGCATCTGCTGTTCTTCCTCTCCTTTATCCATCAGTTCATCACTCTGTATGAAGCCCTGGGCTAGAGGCTGTAGCTGCAGTGGCAAACAACACAGACATCATCTATGATCTCCTGGATCTTAAATAAGCAACATTCATGAAAGCACACGAGTATATAATAAAATCAGTGAAAGTAAGATGAAAGAAAAGAATGGAGTTCTGGGAGAGGATGGCAGGAAAACATATTCTAGTTTGAAGAATCATGGGGCTTCTTTGAGGAAGATGTGAGTTATCTAAGTAGAGGTGAGAGGGATATAGGAGGAGGATTTCAGGCAGAAGAAATAGCATGTGCAAAGGCCCTGAGGCACTGGGGACCACAATTGTGAAGCTGAAGGTCAGAGAGCAAGAGGACATTTGGGACTAAATAAAGCTTGAGATAAGCAGGAAGCAGAGTGTGCAGTGTTGTGGAAGCTGTGCTCGAGGTTTTGGTCTCTATTCTTGGAGCAATGCAAGCCACTGAAGAAAGACAAACTGGAAAGTGATGTAAGCAGATTAAAAAAATTTTAAGGTAGATTTTTTAAAAAAGGAAAGACAGCTGTAGGGCAGAGAGGGAAAGAGTGGAAGTCATGAAGTCAAGAGTTGATGGTGGGATTTCTCGTCCAACCAAAAGAGAGTAATAGGGTCCTGACTTATCCTCTGACCTGAAATAATTATAAAATTGGTCAAAGCATATGAAACAATGGTTTTTAAGACACTGGACATCAGTCAATGAAGCACAGTGATCCCTGAGAGGAAGTAAACAGATAAGGCAGAGTTCACAATCACGCCAGCTTACTGCATAGAGAGAGTTCCTAGGCCACGAAGAGGGTAGGGGGCACTGGGAAGGTCCTGGGCTGGGAAGCCAGAGCAGCTAGAATTCATAGGACAGAACCTGGAAAAGAGATCTCTCAAATAGAGAGGGTTCTAGAGCTCCATAGGGCCCCCCTTGAGTTTCCAGCTGAGCGTCAATCAGTGTATATGCATGAGGAGACCCCCAGGGGCCAAAGAAACAGTCACCTGGAAGGACTGAGTGCCCAGAGTCCTTACCAGGCTGGGAGATGTCAAACTTCTTTTTGAATAATTAATAAATCAAATGGACAGAAAATTGGTACAGATGTACAAGACTTGACTAATACTATCAGCCCACTTGATCTAATTGATATTTATACTATACTCTACCCAACAGGACTAGAATTTGTTTTTTCAAGTGCACATGGAACACTTACCAGGATAGACAATATTCTGGTACGTAAAATTAGTCTCAATAGACTAAAAAGGTTTCAAATTAAAGGTAGAGTCTCTGACCAGAGTGGAATTAAATCAGGAATCAATGATGAAAATACACCTTGAAAATACCCCAATTTTTGGAAACTAAATCTAACATATTTATGAACAAACCATGGATCAAAAAGGAAATTAGAAAATATTAACTGAATGAAAATGAGAACCCAATATACTAAATTTGTGGGATGTCACTAACTCAGGTCTTAAAGGGAAATTTATAGCACTGAAGACCTAGATTTTTAAAAAAAGAAAGGCTTCAAATGGATGTCTTCAGATGCTGTGGGTGAGGGCTTGGCAGGCAATAACAGCTGGAACACAGGGTCCCAGGGAACCTGACCTGCTCATGCTGCAGTCTCTGGTGCTCTGCTCATAAAATGACACTTGTGACAGTCTGCCCAGGATGTACAAGTTTGTAAATAGAAGGTTTTTTGAAACAGCTTTTGTGTTTCCTTCACTGAAGCAGTAATAATATGGTCACTGTGAGCAACAGTATAAGCCGCCATAAGCTAAACCAACACAATGCAAAATTACTCTTAATTTCACCATCCTGAGAGCACCACATTTAGTCTTTGGCTGTGTCACTTTCCAAACTGTTCTCTCTGTGTGAGTATGCCAATATGCAAAGTGAGGCCATACTGTGCACAGTGTTTTGCAACCTGCCGTTGTCACTTGCCAATAGGCCGTGAGTGTCTTGGTGAGGAGAGTCTTCAGGAAATGACAGCAGTTCCCATAGGAATCACAGATAGGTTGGAATGAGGTTGCTGACTCATCTGCCTTGGCCAAAACCACTTTCCTTTAGGTGACTTAGAGATGAATGCAGACATTTTTAAATTAAGATTTTCTATTTTTAATAAACCCATTATTTTCTTTATTGCCATGGTGCATGTGTTTACTTTGTTCAAGATTAATAAATTTTATTCCATTGGGGTGAGTCTAATTATACAAGTTACGTGAACTAATTGCTTACTCTTTCAGATCATAGAGAAATTATTTATTGTACAGAGGTTAAAGAGATTTTAGCAATGATTTAGTCTAATCTCTTTACTATATGGGTTAGAAAATTGAGGTCCAAGATAGTTGGAACTGGATTTGGGTCATAAAGCTGGCTGATGACACAACTTAAGACCCTGGAAATGGTTTACACATTTTCCAAATCCTTTTGTCTTGTTGGAATAGCATAACCAGAAAGATCTGAGAATGTTGTAACATTGCAACAAGATAAGTACCGCTGATGGGAACATCCAAATAAAGGCCACACCAGTTGCAAACTTCTTTCCTTTGCAAGAACCCATTCAACCCCAGTGGAAACTCTGATCATGTGGGCTGATGACAGAATGGGACCCTGGGGCTGGGTTGGGGTCCAGTGAGGTGAAGGCTGGAGGAAGAGGGGAAGGAGGATGAATATAAAACCATGTCCAGGAAGGTGTGCTGAGAGTAATATTGGAGAAGTCAAATGACCATCAGATCCAGGGATAAGCCAGTGACGGTGAGCTTGAAACCACAGAAACAGTGGGAAGTAAAGAGCAAGGCCAGGCCAGGGGGAAATATGCTGGCTGCTGGAAGGACCCTCTGTAGGAGTGGCTCTCAGTGAGCTGTCCCTGACCAATAGCATCAGCACCACCTGGGGGTATAGGCGCCTTCCTAGAGCTACAGAATTAGAAGCTCTCTGGTAAACAGCAATGTTTGTTTTTTTTAAAAAAAAACAAGGGCATGGGACCTCAACATACAAAAATCAAATAATGCAATTAAAAAGTGGGCAGAGGAGCTGAACAGACAGTTCTCCAAAGAAGAAATTCAGATGGCCAACAGGCACATGAAAAGATGTTCCACATCGCTAATCATCAGAGAAATGCAAATTAAAACCACAATGAGATATCACCTCACACCAGTTAGGATGGCCACCATCCAAAAGACAAACAACAACAAATGTTGGTGAGGATGTGGAGAAAGGGGAACCCTCCTACACTGCTCGTGGGAATGTAAATTAGTTGAACCATTGTGGAAAGCAGTATGGAGATTCCTCAAAAAACTCAAAATAGACATACCATTTGACCCAGGAACTCCACCCCTAGGAATTTACCCTAAGAATGCAGGAGCCCAGTTTGAAAAAGACATATGCACCCCTATGTTTATTGCAGCACTATTTACAATAGCCAAGAAATGGAAGCAACCCAAGTGTCCATCAGTAGATGAATAGATAAAGAAGATGAGGTGGTACATATACACAATGGAATATTATTCAGCCATAAGAAGAAAACAAATCCTACCATTTGCAACAACATGTGTGGAGAGGGTATTTCACTCAGTTAAATAAGCCAGGCAGAGAAAGACAAGTATCAAATGATTTCACTCATCTGTGGAGTATAAGAACAAAGAAAAAACTGAAGGAACAAAACAGCAGCAGACTCACAGAACCCAAGAATGGACTAACAGTTACCAAATGGAAAGGGACTGGTGAGGATGGGTGGGAAGGGAGGGACAAGGGAGAAAAAGGGGCATTACGATTAGCACCCATAATGTAGTGGGTGGAGGGACACGGGGAGGGTTGTACAACACAGAAAAGACAAGTAGTGACTCTATAGCATCTTACTATGCTGATGAAAAGTGACTATAATGGGGTATGTTGGGGGGGACTTGATAATGGGGGGAGTCTAGTGACCATAATGTTGCTCATATAATTGTACATTAATGATAGCAAATAAAAAAAAAGAAGAAAACAAATTCTACCATTGGCAACAACATGGATGGAGAGAGAGGGTATTATGTTCAGTGAAATAAGCCAGGCAGAGAAAGACAAGTACCAAATGATTTCCCTCATCTGTAGAGTATAAGAACAAAGCAAAAACTGAAGGAACAAAACAGCAGCAGATGCACAGAATCCAAGAGTGGACTAACAGTTATAGAAGGGAAAGGGACTGGGGAGGATGGGTGGGAAGGGAGGGATAAGGGCGGAAAAGGGGCATTACTATTAACAACAAAATGTAGGGGGGTTGTACAGAGAGGGCTGTACAACACAGAGAAGACAAGTGGTAATTCTATAGCATCTTACTACGCTGATGGATGACTGCAATGAGGTATGTGGGGGGGACCTGATAATGGGGGGAGTCTAGTAACCACAATGTTGCTCATGTGATCATATATTAATGATAACAAAATAAAAAATAAACAAAATAAACAAAAAGCAAGGGCAAGGGGTAATTCTGATGCCCATTTAAGTTTATGAACCACTGGTCCAGCACAGTGATTCTCAACTTCTGGAGTTGCACATTTTAAAATACCCATATCTGGGCCCCACCCACAAACATTCTGATTTGGCTGTCCTGGGATGGGGTCATGGTTGTCCTTTTCCCCATCAGAAGTTCCCAGATGACTAACATGCTGCCAGGGAAGACCTGCTGATGTAGGTGATCAAAACAAAGTTTAATGGCCCCTGCTAGGCTTCCACTCTGGTTTCTTTTGGAGTCACTTTCAGCTGGTCCCACCAGGGATGGATGGGTGATGGGGAGAGGAATTGCTCATTCAGAAGCTCTTGCCTGAGGTTCCTGGCCTTTCCTGTCACTTCTTTCCTCCAGCCTGCAATCCACAGAGTAGAACAGGCCACTTTAAAGAGGATGATTTCTCTTTACAACCAAGAGAGCAGCACAGCAATTACTGAGTGTCTCATTTTCCTCAAGTCTCTTCATCAATCTCCTCCTGGCTCTTTGTCTTCCACTTCCTTCCATTGGGGCGAATTTTCCCTTGCCTTAAACCTTTGAAGCTTCTGTGCAGTATCAGGAAGAGGGAAGGAAGTATCCAGGGTGTGTGTGGGTAACCTCCCAGAAGACAAACACAGCTCCAATTGTATGAAGTTCCCCATAAGGGTTATAAGAAATGCACTTTATGGGTGGTAACTTATGGTGTTATGTGGTCTGTAATAGTGTAAAAATCACACTGTTTTCAAGGTGGAAAATATAAATTGAAGAAAATCTAGACACAATTTGGTATTGCTCAGTGTCAGGGATACTGAGGCACGTCACCTCTAGCCACCTGGGGCTTGCTGATTTGTCTCATTGACATGTGCACAGAACTGAAAAATTTTATTATACAAATACCTTACTCTCCTTCAGCATTTTGATTTTCAATAGTGGTTGGCTGCAGTTTGTGTTTCTTATAATTATGTGAAAGTTCTGTGAAAGCAGAAGTCCACCTTCCCCCGACACCAGCAATCTCTTGGAGGATCTCTCTTCAGCAGCGTCTGTACATTTTTTCTGTTTCTCTCATTTTTTTGTCTATTTCTTGATCTCTCCAGATATCTTCCACTCCCCCTACTTTCTTTCTACCTGGCTCAGAATACCTGAAGAGGTTCACAAGGAGGTCCAGTATTCTAGGGTCAGGAGAAACAGTTCACACCAAAGAAGGAAGCCTTCAGAACAAAGGACAGCTGCCTGATGCCTCTCGGGCCAGAGTGATCACACTATGGCACAGACTGTGGATCTCTGCCTGATCTTGCTGGTGCATCTTACTTCCACCCTAAGCCTAGGCTAACTTCTCTCTCACTCCTAGGGATCCAGGGAAAGCAACCTCTTTCTTATCTGACACTCAGAGAACAGTTTCCACTGCCCTACTGATAACTACACCCCCCTGAGCTACTATCTCATGAGCTCTGCCCTCAGAACTATTCTGAGCTTGTGCCTTCTTGGTTGTTGCTTTGATTACTTTTCTGGGGGCCAATTACTCTAGCCCATCCACTGGCACCCACCCTTCTTACTTTAGAGTTCTCTTTTCCTACTTCTCAACAGTGTTCAACAAATATTTACTGACTGTTTACTGTTACCTGCTTCAGGGAACATGCTGCAGCAAGACAGATTCAGTCCCCACCATGGTGGAGATGCCTGCCTGCTGGGGTCTCCTGTGCACAATTTAATAAGCAAATACAACACAGGATATTATGGGTACTCTGATGAGTACGAATCCAGACCTGGGGGCTCAGGGAGGAGAAACTCCTATAGAAAGTGCTGTTTAAGTGGATAATTGAAGAATAAGTAGGAACTGGACATATAAAGGGAGGTGGAAGGGTGGTGGTGAAGAAGAGTGTATCTGGAAGAAGGAAAAATGAATGCAAAAACCTGCTAATGGGTCAGAACAAAGATTGTTAGGAAATGGGAAAAAATGATTATGGCTGGAGCACGGGATAGAAGTGGTGAGTAATGAGGCTCAGAAGTAAGTGGTGGTCCTTCTCAGGGTCCCCATATAACCATTTTTATTAGTTATCTGCATAACAAATTACCCCAAATGTAGCAGCTTTAAGCAACTGACTATGTCATAATTTCTATAGGTCAGGAATTTGGATTCAGTTTTGCTAGGTGCCTCTGACTTAGGGTCTTTCACGAGTCTATAACCTAGGCCTTGAACCAGGGTCTACTCTTTGATTTGAAGGCTTGATAGAAGCAGGATTCACTTTTATTTTCATACTTGTGGCTGTTGGGAGGTCTTGGATCCTTCAGTTGTTGGGCAAAAACATCAGTTCCTTGTCTCATGGGACTCTTCATAGGGCAGCTCACAACATGGATGCTGGATTTCTTGGATAAGGGCTCTGGGACACAGTGGGGAAAGCCAGCAAGACAGTCACAGCCTTTTTGTAACCTAACCTTGGAAGTGATACTCCATAACATGATATATTCTAATTGTTAGAAGTGAGTCACTAGGTCCAGGAACACTCAAGGGAAAGGAATTCACAGGATGTGAATATCATGAGGTGGGGATCGTGCAGGCTCATTTCAGAGACAGACTGAACCACTTTCTCCTTGTGTCCAATTCGTTCACATGGATGGGAATGTAAATTAGTTCAACCATTGTGGAAAGCAGTATGGAGGTTCCTCAAAAAACTAAAAATAGACATACCATTTGACCCAGGAACTCCACTTCTAGGAATTTACCCTAAGAATGCAGCAGCCCAGTTTGAAAAAGACATATGCACCCCTATGTTTATTGCAGCACTATTTATAATAGCCAAGAAATGGAAGCAACCTAAGTGTCTATTGGTAGATGAATGGATGAAGAAGATGTGGTACATATACACAATGGAATACTACTCAGCCATAAGAAGAAAACAAATCCTACCATTTGCAACAACATGGATCCTCATCCATTCCACACTTCCCTTCCTTGCCTTTCTTTCTTCCTTGTATCAAGTTGTGTAAAGCTCACATTCACATTCACTCCTTATTGGGGTCAATCTACAAGAATTTGAGGGAGAAGAGTTTTCTCAAGGAAAATCCTATTCTCTGCTTGATTAAGTTACCACTACTATCTTTCATTATTGTTCAAAAGCTGCAGTATTTTGAACTGCCCTAACACTTCTCAGTTGCATGTAGTATTTTGACTTGGAAGTGACACATGTACCATCCTCACCTATTCTTTCTTTCTGTATATAAAAATATTATCAGACCTGTTTTTTTTTCTGTCCTGAAGTTCTATTTTTGATATATGAAAACTAGATGAGTTTTTAAAAAGCACAAACAATCAAGGTTTCAGGAGCTTGCAGGAACATTGAAATCAGACATATGGTGGGGCTGCAGGTGCCAGGAAAAGAAGGCTGAGCCACACAAGACTCCTTAGTGTGTTGCTGTCCTAGGAAGCTGCCAGCATTCAGAGGACATTACATAGACTTCCAGCCCAGAGACTCTGTCTTGCCTACACCCCAGAGATGAGTAGTTGGAGAAAGGTTGACTCAAATTGACTACACTCACAAAAAAACGAAAACTACAACTGAGGATCAGCTTTTTAATTTACATGAAGAAATGTAAATTCTGGGGGCCTGAATACTTGTGTCTCCTGGCCTGATGTTATCTCTCCATAGAGAAAGCATTAGAATGATTTGGAGGAAAGTAAGTTAGGTTTGTGATCTAAATGCTTAAGAGACGTGTATTCTAATGATTTGAAGTAACAGCTATGTGACAGGGATGCCCTGATACTGGGAGGCTCAATCACGTTCCAGGCTAGAGCATCCTCCCCATAGCACAGCTCTCCCAGTATCTGTGGCTAAGACGTGTCAGCCAACCACAGCCCGTGTGCAAGGAGAGCAATCCAGACTCTTTGAGTTGTAAGGGAAAGAAACCCATCTGAAATGATGGATGGAAATGGAATGTATTTGTTCATGGAACCCGGAAAGAGCAGGAGTGAGGCCACACTGATGTGCTCAATCTCAGCTTCTCTGTACACTGGCTTCATTTTTCCCCTTTGCCGTAGGCCTGCTTCCATGGCATGGAAACATGGAAACATGGTCCTCAAGCTTTACATCAGAAATGGCAGGCTAATGACAAGGAACTTACCCTATTTCTCAATTTCTAAAACCTCCCAAAGAAAGGATCAAGGGCCTCCCTGAAGCAAGCAGCTGCATCAAAAGTGGGCAGGGGCAGCATCACATAATAAAATGGCAGCTGCTGGGCAATGACATGCGACTCGTAGTTGGAGGGGTGGAGAGGAATCCTTGAAGAAGGTAGTGGGGACAGAATCCATCAAAGGACCTCACTACACCATGGGCCTTGCAAGTAAACCCCAAGAAACCACCTCTTGGCCTACTTTGGACACCAGAAGCAGTCACTGTACACACGCACGTTCTGATGTCTTTACACATCTGTTCTCTTCCACTCTAACAGATCAACACCCATGTGTTTTCAAACACAATTTAGATATGTGAATTTGGGTTTGGGATGTTTCTTCTCTAGCAGTCATTGGATCAGCCATGTCCTATGTGTACTTAGAATGAATGAAAATGGTTTCAAACAATATAAATTGCATATAGGGTGGCTGCTCACCATGATTGCTCACCCCACCACAGTCCTGGGAATAGGTGTTAATGACCAATATTCTTACCAATCAAACGTATTAAAGCTGGAGAAAGGGCTTGGAGAAGAACAAAAAAGGAGGGTGAAGAACAAACTCAGTGACATTCACTGCCCACATAAACCGAAAGGAGCAAAGATTTTAGTATGAAAATTAGGATTTTAGAACTTTAGTCCCATTCGTTTATTTACACAGAAGGAAACTGAGGCCTGATGGACTGAAGTGACTTGCAAAGATTTCAGTATGAAATTTTGATCTTTAAGGAAATTCGTCACTGAATAACACAGAACTTAGAAAATTAGGATTTTAGAACTTCAGTCTCATTCCTTTATTTGCACATGAGGAAACTGAGGCTTGATGGACCTAAGTGACTATGTAAGTCACTTAGTCATAGGTGGCCAAAGACTCTCATGACTTAATATTAATGATGCTTTCACACAGAGATATTAGTGCATCTACTGTCACCAAGAAGTTCATGAAGGAAGCATTATGATTTCCATTTCCCAAATGGTGAAAGAGAAGCTCAGAGATGTTGAGTGACTTGCTGAAGGGCACACAGTGAATAGGTGCTGGAGGCAGGTTTCAAACCTAGGACCCTATAGCAAGGGCAGAGAAGGATACAAAATGCAGAGAAATAAGATTTAACACTGCTCAGGATGCAAAGATCAGAAAAGTTTTCACAGAGGAGTTGACATCTGCAGGACCTAGAAGTATGAGTGGGACAGAGGAAAGAGCTTTCCAGGTAAATTGAATGGTGGGAACAAAGACCCTGATGTGGAAGAAGAACTAGCAAGTGACTTTGGTGGGGGTGGGGCGGGCGGATGAGAGTGGAAAAGGAGGCGAGGCTTAGCATACCAAGGACTTAAACACCAAAAGAGTGTTAGATTTTATCCCTTCAGCAGTGCTTTGCAAACTAATGTGTTTGAGGATCACCTGGGGATCTTGTTAAAAGGCAGATTCTGAATCAGTGAGTCTGGGGCAGAGACCAAGAGCCTACATTTCTGCCAAGCTCCCCCTTGATACTGCTGTTGCTGGTCTGAGGCCCACACTCAGGGCTGTGATCTACGCTTCCCACTGCCCAGGATGGAAGCCACCAGCCACATGTGGTGACTGAGCACTTGAAATGTGGCTACTGAGTCTGAGGAGCCAGAGTTTTTATTTAATTAAATTAATTTTACTTCATTTAAAATTGAGGTTTAAAACATACTCAATTTACAAAATATACTCAATTGGATTAACAATGGATGCATCTTTAAGATGAACAGCTCAGAGACCTCGGAGCTCAGGCTGTCACAGCTCGCTTTCAGGTTCACCTGTAACCATGTCAACCCCACTAACACAAGCTGCCATGGAACAAAATTTAACTTGAATCAGATATTTTAAAAAGGAAGGACTGGAAAAATACTAGGCTTTGGCTCAAGGGATTATTGGAGAAGGGATCTCTGGCGATATCCTCTTAGCTACCATACTGATTTAATTACTTTTGCTTTTGTTTTCCCTGGGGAGGTGTTTCTGCCAGGAGATTTCCTGGGAAGGGGAAAGTGTTTGCCTGGAAATGGTCGGTGTTAAGGAATCCAATGGCTCACATGACTGAATTGGTCCTGGTGGAAAAATTTTTATCACACCCCCTCAAGCCCATCCTGTTTCTACTATGTTAGCTGTAATGGGGGAACTACCAGAAAATCCTTTATTTCAGAGCTAAAAGGTGCTCAGATAGGAAAGTAAGATGAAAGTCAGGGATGGATCTGAACCCACTTAGGGGTTTAAGCTTGGGTCTATACAGCTAAAATTAAGGAAGCAGAAAAAGCTGGGAGAGCATAAGAAGAAAGAAATAAGGTCAAAGAAATAATGGGAAAACCCTGTAATGCTACATTTAAATGGAAATTATCAGTAACTCATTATTTCTTTTGTTTCTTTCTAAAAAGAAGTGTTTCCTTACTCTGCTGAAAAGGTCTGGTAGCGATAAATGGCCTTCAATTTTGAACTGTAGTCTCTAAATACTATTTCCCACTCAAAGGAATCCATGTTCCCTGAGAAATGGGTGATTTCACACCCAAGACAGAAAGTGTACCAGATGATTCTGAGACGTGGTTGTGCTAGAACAGGAGTAAGTCATCAAATACTGATGGACTCTTATCAAAGACACCCAGGGGTCAACTTGAGAGTCTCCCCCTGGCTAAAAATGAAACAATTTAGACATACAAAATTAATGCAACAGACTGAAATTGCAATTGACAGACTTAAAATCTCTAAGTTTATAACGGTATTTAAAAGAAGAAAGCTTTACTGGTCAGTCTTTGGATGTTGCTAGAGATCCCAACAAAGAAAGGGAAAGAACCAAGCACTTGTCCCGTCTCCACTGCATGGGCTGTTTTTAAGGGTAACTGACTAGTTGAAAGACCTTTGTAGAGAATTCCAGTGAATGAACACAGAAGGAAGGACACAAGCAGTGAATCTTTTGGAGTAACGTATTTAGGTAAAAATCATCTGTGGATACTGAAACCATTGAGTGAAATGTTGACAAGGGACTTCCTAAAGACAGATCAGGTTGATAACACTTGAATCCATGGATTGATCTTAGCATTATACAAGTGCAACAGCCAGAATTATGTGCCAAAAAGCAATCTTTGCCCTAGTCAACCAGAGACTCCATCACCACCCACACAACCCCACCCTAGACAGCTGGTGGCTGAGACCAGTACGGCTCTTGCTCCCCTCAAGCAGTTTCAGCAGGGCCCAGTGGGAGCCCTAGTGCCACCAGCTACACCAAGCAGACCAAATTGCACTGAAAAAATTCTGAAAATTAAACTGTCAATGGAGCCACAGCCCATAAAAGTAGGCCAAAACCTGCATTCTAAACCTGAAGAGAGGTGACTACCTATCACAAAAGAACTAAATAGGAACTGGAATCTTCTAATATAATAGCCAAACTATCCAGAATACAATAGAAAATCACCAGTCATACCAAAAACCAGGAGCATCACAATCTGAATGAGAAAAGATAATCAGCTGATACCACCAATGACAAAATGAATCAGATGTTGGAATTACCTGGCAAGGAGTTTAAAGCAGCCATCCTAAAAATGCATTAACAATGATTAAAATTCTCTGAAGAAAATGGGAAAGAACAGAAAATCTCAGGAAAGAAATAGAAGTTATAAGAAAAAAATCAATGGAGATGATTGGAAAATACAATAACAGAAAGAGAAATAAAAAGCAGTGGAGGTAACAGGATACAATCCAGTGAACCTCAGGACAGATCAATAGAATTTGTCATATATGAGCAACAGAGAGACAACAGAGTGAAAAATAAGTGACAAGAGATGCCCTTCAGCAGGTAAACAGGTAAACGAGCTGTGCCCATCCATCCCACGCAGTGCTCCTCAACAGTTAAAGGGACCAGCTATTGATACATGCGACAATTTGGATGAGTCTCAAGGACATTATGGTGAGTGAAAAAAAGCTGATCCTGAGGTGGAGCCAAGATGGCGGCGTGAGTAGAGCAGTGGGAATCTCCTCCCAAAACCACATATATTTTTGAAAATACAACAAAGACAACTGTCCCTAAAAGAGAGACCAGAAGACACAGGATAACAGCCAGACTACATCCACACCTGCGAGAACCCAGCGCCTCGCAAAGGGGGTAAGATACAAGCTGCGGCCTGGCGAGACCCAAGTGCCCCTCACCCCAGCTCCCAGCGGGAGGAGAGGAGTTGGAGCAGGGAGGGAGTGGGAGACCAGGACTGCTAAACACCCAGCCCTAGCCATATGCTCCAGAGCACAGATACAGTGCATGCGTGGGGTGCTGAAAACTAGGGAAACAGGACAGTAAGACCTGTAAGCAGGTCCCCGCAGCAGAAGCCCCAGGGACAAAGAAAAGCGAGTGCTTTTTGAAAGTCTTAAAGGGACAAGGACCCCACAGCTGGACAGAAGCGTCCTGGGACATTTAGCCCAGCAGCAGGGAATCCTGGGGAACTCCAGGCACCCTAACCTCCTGGATAGCAGGGTACCTCAGAGGCCCCTCACAGAGAAAAACAGCTTCCCAGCCATTACCCACCCGAGGCAGGCCATGCCCACAGCAACAGCAGAGACAAACTCCATAGCGACGGGGCAAGAATCAGCAGCCCCATCTGCGTGCAGCTGCCCAGCACAAGCCACTAGAGGTCGCTGTTCTCCCAGGAGAGGAGGGCCACAAACCAACAAGAAGGGAAGTTCTCCCAGCCATCACTCATGCCAGCTCCGCAAACTATCTCTATCGCCATGAAAAGGCAGAATTTGAGGCCGACAAAGATCACAGAGTCAACACCTGAGAAGGAGATAGACCTAACCAGTCTTCCTGAAAAATAATTCAAAATAAGAATCATAAACATGCTGACGGAGATGCAGAGAAATATACAAGAGCTAAGGGATGACGTTCAGAGGGAGATTACAGAAGTGAAACAATCTTTGGAAGCATTTATAAGCAGAATGGATAAGACGCAAGAGGCCATTGATGGAATAGAAACCAGAGAACAGGAACGCATAGAAGCTAACACAGAGAGAGATAAAAGGATCTCCAGGAATGAAACAATATTAAGAGAACTGTGTGACCAATCCAAAAGGAACAATATCCACATTATAGGGGTACCAGAAGAAGAAGAGAGAGAAAAAGGGGGTAGAAAGTGTCTTTGAAGAAATAATTGCTGAAAACTTCCCCAAACTGGGGGAGGAAATAATTGATCAGACCATGGAAGTACACAGAACTCCCAACAGAAAGGACCCAAGGAGGACAACACCAAGTCACATAATAATTAAAATGGCAAAGATCAAGGACAAGGACAGAGTTTTAAAGGCAGCTAGAGAGAAAAAGGTCACCTACAAAGGAAAACCCATCAGGCTATCATCAGACTTCTCAACAGAAACCTTACAGGCCAGAAGAGAATGGCATGATATATTTAATGCAATGAAACAGAAGGGCCTTGAACCAAGGATACTGTATCCAGCATGATTATCACTTAAATATGAAGGAGAGATTAAACAATTCCCAGACAAGCAAAAGTTGAGGGAATTTGCCTCCCACAAACCACTCTACAGGGTATTTTAGAGGGACTATTCTAGACTGGAGCACTCCTAAGACTAAACAGATGCCACCAGAGAAAATAAAATCACAACAAAGAAAGCAGACCAACCAAATACTAACTAAAGGCAAAAAATAAAATCAACTACCCACAAAAAGCAGTTAAAGGAAACACGAAAGAGCACAGAATAAAACAACCAACATATAAAGAATGGAGGAGGAGGAATAAGAAGGGAGAGAAGAAAAGAATTTCCTGACAGTGTATATAACAGCTCAATAAGCGAGCTAAGTTAGGCAGTAAGATACCAAAGAAGCTAACCTCGAACCTTTGGTAACCACGAATCTAAAGACGGCAATGGCAATAAGTACGTATCTTTCAATAGTCACCCTAAATGTAAATGGACTGAATGCACCAATCAAAAGACACAGAGTAACAGAATGGATAAAAAAGCAAGACCCATCTATATGCTGCTTACAAGAAACTCACCTCAGACCCAAAGACATGCACAGACTAAAAGTCAAGGGATGGAAAAACATATTTCATACAAACAACAGAGAGAAGAAAGCAGGGGCTGCAGTACTATAATCAGACAAAATAGACTTCAAAACAAAGAAAGTAACAAGAGACAAAGAAGGACATTACATAATGATAAAGGACTCAGTCCAACAAGAGCATATAACCATTATAAATATATATGCACCCAACACAGGAGCACCAGCATATGTGAAACAAATACTAACAGAACTAAAGGAGGAAATAGAATGCAATGCATTCATTTTAGGAGACTTAACACACCACTCACCCCAAAGGACAGATCCACCAGAAAATAAGTAAGGACACAGAGGCACGGAACACCACACTAGAACAGATGGACCTAATAGACATCTATAGAACTCTACATCCAAAAGCAACAGGATACATATTCTTCTCAAGTGCACATGGAACATTCTCCAGAATAGACCACATACTAGCTCACAAAAAGAGCCTCAGTAAATTCCAAAAGATTGAAATTCTACCAACCAACATTTCAGACCACAAAGGTATAAAACTAGAAATAAATTCTACAAAGAAAACAAAAAGGCTCACAAACATATGGAGGCTTAATAATATGCTCCTAAATAATCAATGGATCAATGAACAAATTAAAATAGAGATCAAGGAATATATGGAAACAAATGACAACAACAACACAAAGCCCCAACTTCTGTGGGACGCAGCGAAAGCAGTCTTAAGAGGAAAGTATGTAGCAATCCAGGCATACTTAAAAAAGGAAGAACAATCCCAAATGAGTAGTCTAACATCACAATTATTGAAACGGGGAAGAGAAGAACAAATGAGGCCTAAAGTCAGCAGAAGTAGGGACATAATAAAGATCAGAGAAGAAATAAACAAAATTGAGAAGAATAAAACAATAGAAAAAAATCAATGAAACCAAGAGCTAGTTCTTTGAGAAAATAAACAAAATACATAAGCCTCTAGCCAAACTTATTAAGAGAAAAAGAGAATGAACACACATCAACAGAATCAGAAATGAGAAACGAAAAATCACGACAGACTCCACAGAAATACAAAGAATTATTAAAGACTACTATGAAAACGTATATGCTAAGAAGCTGGAAAACCTAGAAGAAATGGACAACTTCCTAGAAAAATACAACCTTCCAAGATTGACCAAGGAGGAAACACAAAAGTTAAACCAATTATGAGCAAAGAAATTGAAGTGGTAATCAAAAAACTACAAAAGAATAAAACCCCCGGGCCAGATGGATTTACCTTGGAATTTTATCGGACATACAGAGAAGACATAATACCCATTCTCCTTAAAGTTTTCCAAAAAATAGAAGAGGAAGGAATACTTCCAAACTCATTCTATAAAGCCAACATCACCCTAATACCAAAACCAGGTAAAGACCCCACCAAAAAAGAAAATTACAGACCAATATCCCTGATGAATGTAGATGCAAAAATACTCAATAAATTATCAGCAAACCGAATTCAAAAATATATCAAAAGGATCATACACCATGACCAAGTGGGATTCATCCCAGGGATGCAAGGATGGTACAACATTAAAAAATCCATTAACATCATCCACCACATCAACAAAAAGGACAAAAACGACATGATCATCTCCATACATGCTGAAAAAGCATTTGACAAAATTCAACACCCATTCATGATAAAAACTCTCAGCAAAATGGGTGTAGAGGGCAAGTACCTCAACATAATAAAGGCCATATATGATAAACCCACAGCCAACATCATACTGAACAGTGAAAAGCTGAAAGCTTTTCCTCTGCGATCGGGAACAAGACAGGGATGCCCACTCTCCCCACAGTTATTCAACATAGTACTAGAGGTCCTAGCCACAGCAATCAGACAAAACAAATACAAGGAATCCAGATTGGTAAGGAAAAACTCAAATTGTCACTATTTGCAGATGACATGATATTGTACATAAAAAGCCCTAAAGACTCCACTCCAAAACTACTAGAACTGATATCGGAATACAGCAAAGTTGCAGGATACAAAATTAACACACAGAAATCTGTAGCTTTCCTATACACTAACAATGAACCAATAGAAAGAGAAATCAGGAAAACAATTCCATTCACAATTGCATCAAAAATAATGAAATACCTAGGAATAAACCTAACCAAAGAAGTGAAAGACCTATACCCTGAAAACTACAAGACACTCTTAAGAGAAATTAAAGAGGTCACTAACAAATGGAAACTCATCCCATGCTCTTGGCTAGGAAGAATTAATACCGTCAAAATGGCCATCCTGCCCAAAGCAATATACAGATTTGATGCAATCCCTATGAAACTACCAGCAACATTCTTCAACGAACTGGAACAAATAGGTCTAAAATTCATATGGAAACACCAAAGACCCCGAATAGCCAAAGCACTCCTGAGAAGGAAGAATAAAGAGGGGGGGATCTCGCTCCCCAACTTCCAGCTCTACTACAAATCCATAGTAATCAAGACAATTTGGTACTGGCACAAGAACAGAGCCACAGACCAGTGAAACAGATTAGAGACTCCAGACATTAACCCAAACATATATGGTCAATTAATATTCAATAAAGGAGCCATGGACATACAATGGGGAAATGACAGTCTCTTCAACAGATGGTGCTGGCAAAACTGGACAGCTACATGTAAGAGA
Source organism: Manis pentadactyla (assembly GCF_030020395.1). Classification (NCBI taxonomy): domain Eukaryota; kingdom Metazoa; phylum Chordata; class Mammalia; order Pholidota; family Manidae; genus Manis; species Manis pentadactyla. The sequence goes on along the minus strand of NC_080019.1, from coordinate 44,674,123 downwards.
ATGAAACTGGACCAATGTCTAACCCCATACACAAAAGTAAATTCGAAATGGATCAAAGACCTGAATATAAGTCATGAAACCATAAAACTCTTAGAAAAAACATAGGCAAAAATCTCTTGGACATAAACATTAGTGACTTCTTCATGAACATATCTCCCCCAGGCAAGGAAAACAAAAGCAAAAATGAACAAGTGGGACTATATCAAGCTGAAAAGCTTCTGTACAGCAAAGGACAGCATCAATAGAACAAAAAGGTACCCTACAGTATGGGAGAATATATTCGTAAATGACAGATCCGATAAAGGCTTGACATCCAAAATATATAAAGAGCTCATGCACCTCAACAAACAAAAAGCAAATAATCCAATTAAAAAATGGGCAGAGGATCTGAACAGACAGTTCTCCAAAAAAGAAATTCAGATGGCCAACAGACACATGAAAAATGCTCCACATCGCTAGTTATCAGAGAAATGGAAATTAAAACCACAATGAGATATCACCTCACACCAGTAAGGATGGCTACCATCCAAAAGACAAACAACAACAAATGTTGGCAAGGTTGTGGAGAAAGGGGAACCCTCCTACACTGCTGGTAGGAGTGTAAATTAGTTCAACCATTGTGGAAAGCAGTATGGAGGTTCCTCAGAATGCTCAAAATAGAAATACCATTTGACCCAGGAATTCCACTCCTAGGAATTTATGGTAAGAAAGCAGGAACCCAGTTTCAAAAAGACAGATGCACCCCTATGTTTATCGCAGCACTATTTACAATAGCCAAGAAATAGAAGCAACCTAAGTGTCCATCAGTAGATGAATGGATAAAGAAGATGTGGTACATATACACAATGGAATATTATTCAGCCATAAGAAGAAAACAAATCCTACCATTTGCAACAACATGGATGGAGCTAGAGGGTATTATGCTCAGTGAAATAAGCCAAGCAGGGAAAGACAAATACCAAATGATTTCACTTATCTGTGGAGTATAAGAACAAAGGAAAATCTGAAGGAACAAAACAGCAGCAGAATCACAGAACCCAAGAATGGACTAACAGTTAGCAAAGGGAAAGGACTGGGGAGGATGGGTGGGAAGGGAGGGATAAGGGTGTGTGAGAAGAAAGGCGGTATTATCATTAGCATGTGTAATGTAGGGGGTGAGGGAAAGGGGAGGGCTGTGCAACACAGAGAAGACAAGTAGTGATTCTACAGCATTTTGCTATGCTGATGGACAGTGACTGTAATGGGTTTGTGGGGGGGACTTGGTGTAGGGGAGAGCCTAGTAAACATAATATTCTTCATGTAATTGTAGATTAATGATAACAAAAAAGGGGGGGATTACTCCCTGAATGGATAAAATTAACTGCACATCAACAATTAATGCATGCTTTACATATCCTTAATTTTGATCTTTTAAAGGGTGTCAGATGATCAGCTATGGAAGTACATTTTTCTGATAATATTTATTTCTCTTAAAAAAAAAAGCGCAGTTCCTGTGTGGTGGTCTCCAATAGGTTCTTCACAATGGTATAAAGGGCATATAAAGTGTGGGCAAAGGGTTTGTTTGTGTTTATACAGAGGATCAAAGCCTAATTTGGCTACCCAGAAAACGAATTAAGATACGATATGTAGAAGAACTTCCAACATCAACATCCTCTGGAAGAGTCATTCCAGAAGATGATCATCAAAAAACTTCAACAAAGATCCTGGTGCTGTTGCAGTTGTAGCTGCATTCATCCCACTGGTTCCTGGACTTGCCATTGGAATGAAGAAGGAGATATCTAAGCTGGCCTATGCATACAGTAAAACAAAAAATTTGACTGGATCTATATTATTTGAACTCAATCAAGAATTGGGAGAATTGCAAGTTGTAGTGCTCCACAATCATGTGACTATAGACTATCTACTATTAAAAGAACATATGGGATGTGAACAGTTCCCAGGAATGTGTTGTTTTAATTCTTCTGATTTTTCTCAAACTATTCAAATTCAGTTAGACAATATCCATCATATCATTGATAAGTTTTCACAAATGCCTAGGATACCTAACTGGTTTTCTTGGTTTCACTGGAGATGGCTGGTAATTGTAGGTCTGCTTTTGTTATGTATCTGTATTCCTGTTCTGTTAATGTGTGTATGCAATTTAATTAGTAGTTTGTTAAAACCTATACATGCTTATGTTACTCTACAAGAAGTTATGTCAAATAAATAATCAATCTTCCCATGTTTTCTTCCATCTGCTACTTCTATAGCTTTTCTTCTTCCTTCCTAATTACAGCCCTTTAGTAGAATTTGTGCCTCATATTGAAAATTACCGAGTGTCATAATTCTTCCAAGTGGTAAAGATACCTCAAGACAAATGCTGGGCATAGAAGCCACAGGGCATAAATCTGCAAAGAAGTAAAAAGCTAACCTTTTCAAAGAATATTGCTTCTCTCTCACTTACCAACTTTACATTTCCCTGTATGGCCCCAGAAGATGACTGGTTAGCCAGAGACGGGTAAGATTCCTCAAGGGAGGAACAACCTAAGACAGGCGCAGTCGCAGGGGGGCCATCAGGTGAGAAATTGGGGATCAACAGAGGTGAGACTTTGAACCTCACCCCCCTGTTTTGAGAGAAACCTTCTGCATCCATGGATGTTTTGTTGCCCTGGTCTAGCTTGGATTAATACTTAGTCTATAGGCACAGACTTGATCATCTACATTTGCCCTCTTACAGCACTAAATTATGTTTTCTAACTTTATCTTGCATCTACCTACCACTTCAGCATTTTATTAAAAAAAAATACGGGAGAAATGTGGGATTCACATATAAATCAAGTATAAAAATCAAATGGATAATCATATCTGACTTGGTTGTTTATAGTTCATGACGCGTGATCAAAACCGGAAGTTTCTGTGATATGATTGCCCTTGTACTGTTCACTATGTAGGAACTTAATCACTATGTAAGAACTTAATCACCATGTAAGAACTTGTTCATTTTGCTTCAGAAGATTGGAGACTGTTGAGAATTAGGCTTGGGGTTGATTAATGATTGTGCATTGAGTCCCCTATACAGAATTTTATTGTTGTTAACGACCATTTGATCAATAAATATGAGAGATGCCCTCTCAAAAAAAAAAAAAAAGCCAATCCCCAAAGTTTACAGCTGTGTGATTCCCTTTATACAATATTTCTCGAATGACAAATTATGTAAATAGAAAATGAACTGATGACTGTCGTGAGTTCAGGACAAAGTAGGGGTGTTGGAGGCTAGCAGGAGGGAAGTGGGTGTGGTCATGGATGGTAACCCAGGGATCCCTGTGATGATGGAACTGTTCTGTATCTTGACAGGTGGTAGATACACAAACCTAAATGTGGTGTAAGATTACATAGAACTAAATACACACACACATACACAGTTAAGTACAGGTAAAATTGGGAAAATCTGAATAAGATTGGTGGATTATATCAATGTCAATACCACAGCTGGTATTGTATTATAGTTCTACTGGGAAAACTGGTGAAGGGTACCGGGAATGGCTCTGTACCACCTCTTACACCGACATGTGAATCTATGATCTCAAAATAAAAAGTTTGATTAAAATAAAAAGCAGCAGAAGGGAGTTGCTGTCCCGCCTGACCATCGTGCTTGTCTTTGGCCTGCTTGCCCTCCCGCCTTCCCCTTCCCTTACTCTGTCTGTGTTGCAGGGATGAGGATGCACCTAGCAGGCCACGTTTTCTAGGCACCTGGCTCTCAGGCTTTGGGCTGAGTTCAGTGGGTAGGAGATACTGGTTGATGAGAAATGGTGTGTCAAGACATCTACTTGGACTTGGGCTTGCTCACAGCATGGGAGCTGGGTTTCAAGAGTGAGCACCAGGGAGAGGCAGAAGATGGCGGCGTGAGTAGAGCAGCGGAAATCTCCTCCCAAAACAACATATATCTATGAAAATATAACAAAGACAACCCTTCCTAGAATAAAGACCAGAGGACACAGGACAATATCCAGACCACATCCGCACCTGAGAGAACCCAGCGCCTCGCGAAGGGGGTAAGATACAAGCCCTGGCCCCGCGGGAGCCGAGCGCCCCTCCCCCCAGCTCCCAGCGGGAGAAGAGTAGGCAGAGCGGGAGGGAGACGGAGCCCAGGACTGCCGAACACCCAGCCCCAGCCATCCGGGACAGAGTGCAGGGCGCTCGATACTAGGAAAACAGGGCAGCAAGGACAGTGAGCAGGCACTGGAGGCTGGGCAACAGAGGGCATGAGAAAAGCGCGCGACCATTTTTTTTTTTGCTTTTTTGCTGTTTTGTTTTGGCGAGCGCTTTTTGGAAGTCTTAAAGGGATAGGGACCCCAATACTAGGGAAACAGGGCAGAAAGACCGGTGAGCAGAGGCCTGAGGCTGGCACCGCAGAATAAAGAAAAACGAACGACCACCTTTTTTTTTTTTTTTTTAATTAAAAACTTTTTTTTTTTTTTTAAATTAAAAAAAATTTTTTTTTCTTTTTTTTTTTTGGTGGGCGTTTTCTTTTGGCGGGTGCTTCTTGGAAGTCTTAAAGGGGCAGGGCAGGTCACTTAATCCAGAGGTAGGGAATCCGGGATCTCTGGGCACCCTAACCCCTGGGCTGCAGGGAGCAGGGAGGCCCCTTACGGAGATAAATAGCCTCCCAGCCGCTCCTGCTCCAACGCGACTCCACCATTTTGGAGTAGCTGCCCGAGCCAGGCCACGCCCACAGCAACAGCGGAGATTAACTCCATAGCAGCCGGGCAGGAAGCAGAAACCCTGTCTGCGCGCAGCTGCGCAGCAAAAGCCACTAGAGGCAGCTGTTCTCCCAGGAGAGGAGGGCCACAAACCAACAAGAAAGGAAGTCCTTCCAGCCGTCACTCGTCCCAGTTCTGCAGACTATTCCTATCACCATGAAAAGGCAAAGCTACAGGCAGACAAAGATCACAGAGACAACACCAGAGAAGGAGACAGACCTAACCAGTCTTCCTGAAAAAGAATTCAAAATAAGAATCATAAACATGCTGACGGAGATGCAGAGAAATACGCAAGAGAAATGGGATGAAGTCCGGAAGGAGATCACAGATGCCAGAAAGGAGATCGCAGAAATGAAACAAACTCTGGAAGGGTTTATAAGCAGAATGGATAGAATGCAAGAGGCCATTGATGGAATTGAAATCAGAGAACAGGAACGCATAGAAGCTGACATAGAGAGAGACAAAAGGATCTCCAGGAATGAAACAATATTAAGAGAACTGTGTGACCAATCAAAAAGGAACAATATCCGTATTATAGGGGTCCCAGAAGAAGAAGAGAGAGGAAAAGAGATGGAAAGTATCTTAGAAGAAATAATTGCTGAAAACTTCCCCACACTGGGGGAGGAAGTAATCGAACAGACCACGGAAATACACAGAACCCCCAACAGAAAGGATCCAAGAAGGGCAACACCAAGACACATAATAATTAAAATGGCAAAGATCAAGGACAAGGAAAGAGTGTTAAAGGCAGCTAGAGAGAAAAAGGTCACCTATAAAGGGAAACCCATCAGGCTAACGTCAGATTTCTCAACAGAAACCCTACAGGCCAGAAGAGAATGGCATGATATATTTAATACAATGAAACAGAAGGGCCTTGAACCAAGGATACTGTATCCAGCACGACTATCATTCAAATATGACGGTGGGATTAAACAATTCCCAGACAAACAAAAGCTGAGGGAATTTGCTTTCCACAAACCACCTCTACAGAACATCTTACAGGGACTGCTCTAGATGGGAGCACTCCTAGAAAGAGCACAGCACAAAACACCCAACATATGAAGAATCGAGGAGGAGGAACAAGAAGGGAGAGAAGAAAAGAATCTCCAGATAGTGTATATAACAGCTCAATAAGCGAGCTAAGTTAGGCAGTAAGATACTAAAGAGGCTAACCTTGAACCTTTGGTAACCACGAATTTAAAGCCTGCAATGGCAATAAGTACATATCTTTCAATAGTCACCCTAAATGTTAATGGGTTGAATGCACCAATCAAAAGACACAGAGTAACAGAATGGATAAAAAAGCAAGACCCATCTATATGCTGCTTACAAGAAACTCACCTCAAACCCAAAGACATGTACAGACTAAAAGTCAAGGGATGGAAAAACATATTTCAAGCAAACAACAGTGAGAAGAAAGCAGGGGTTGCAGTACTAATATCAGACAAAATAGACTTCAAAACAAAGAAAGTAACAAGAGATAAAGAAGGACACTACATAATGATAAAGGGCTCAGTCAAACAAGAGGATATAACCATTCTAAATATATATGCACCCAACACAGGAGCACCAGCATATGTGAAACAAATACTAACAGAACTAAAGGGGGAAATAGACTGCAATGCATTCATTCTAGGAGACTTCAACACACCACTCACCCCAAAGGATAGATCCACTGGGCAGAAAATAAGTAAGGACACGGAAGCACTGAACAATACAGTAGAGCAGATGGACCTAATAGACATCTATAGAACTCTACATCCAAAAGCAGCGGGATATACATTCTTCTCAAGTGCACATGGAACATTCTCCAGAATAGACCACATACTAGGCCACAAAAAGAGCCTCAGAAAATTCCAAAAGATTGAAATCCTACCAACCAACTTTTCAGACCACAAAGGCATAAAACTAGAAATAAACTGTACAAAGAAAGCAAAGAGGCTCACAAACACATGGAGGCTTAACAACACGCTCCTAAATAATCAATGGATCAATGACCAAATCAAAATGGAGATCCAGCAATATATGGAAACAAATGACAACAACAACACTAAGCCCCAACTTCTGTGGGACACAGCAAAAGCAGTCTTAAGAGGAAAGTATATAGCAATCCAAGCATATTTAAAAAAGGAAGAGCAATCCCAAATGAATGGTCTAATGTCACAATTATCGAAATTGGAAAAAGAAGAACAGATGAGGCCTAAGGTCAGCAGAAGGAGGGACATAATAAAGATCAGAGAAGAAATAAATAAAATTGAGAAGAATAAAACAATACCAAAAATCAATGAAACCAAGAGCTGGTTCTTCGAGAAAATAAACAAAATAGATAAGCCTCTAGCCAGACTTATTAAGAAGAAAAGAGAGTCAACACAAATCAACAGTATCAGAAACGAGAAAGGAAAAATCACGACGGACCCCACGGAAAGGCAAAGAATTACTGGAGAATACTATGAAAACCTATATGCTAACAAGCTGGGAAACCTAGGAGAAATGGACAACTTCCTAGAAAAATATAACCTTCCAAGATTGACCCAGGAAGAAACAGAAAATCTAAACAGACCAATTACCAGCAACGAAATTGAAGCGGTAATCAAAAAACTACCAAAGAACAAAACCCCCGGGCCAGATGGATTTACCTCGGAATTTTATCATACATACAGGGAAGACATAATACCCATTTTCCTTAAAGTTTTCCAAAAAATAGAGGAGGAGGGGATACTCCCAAACTCATTCTATGAAGCTAACATCACCCTAATACCAAAACCAGGCAAAGACCCCACCAAAAAAGAAAACTACAGACCAATATCCCTGATGAACGTAGATGCAAAAATACACAACAAAATATTAGCAAACCGAATTCAAAAATACATCAAAAGGATCATACACCATGACCAAGTGGGATTCATCCCAGGGATGCAAGGATGGTACAACATTCGAAAGTCCATCAACATCATCCACCACATCAACAAAAAGAAAGACAAAAACCACATGATCATCTCCACAGATGCTGAAAAAGCATTTGACAAAGTTCAACATCCATTCATTTAAAAAACTCTCAGCAAAATGGGAATAGAGGGCAAGTACCTCAACATAATAAAGGCCATCTATGATAAACCCACAGCCAACATTATATTGAGCAGCGAGAAGCTGAAAGCATTTCCTCTGAGATCGGGAACTAGACAGGGATGCCCACTCTCTCCACTGTTATTTAACATAGTACTGGAGGTCCTAGCCACGGCAATCAGACAAAATAAAGAAATACAAGGAATCCAGATTGGTAAAGAAGAAGTTAAACTGTCACTATTTGCAGATGACATGATACTGTACATAAAAAGCCCTAAAGACTCCACCCCAAAACTACTAGAACTGATATCGGAATACAGCAAAGTTGCAGGATACAAAATCAACACACAGAAATCTGTGGCTTTCCTATATACTAACAATGAACCAACAGAAAGAGAAATCAGGAAAACAACTCCATTCACAATTGCATCAAAAAAAATAAAATACCTAGGAATAAACCTAACCAAAGAAGTGAAAGACTTATACTCTGAAAACTACAAGTCACTCTTAAGAGAAATTAAAGGGGACACTAACAGATGGAAACTCATCCCATGCTCGTGGCTAGGAAGAATTAATATCGTTAAAATGGCCATCCTGCCCAAAGCAATATACAGATTTGATGCAATCCCTATGAAACTACCAGCAACATTCTTCAATGAACTGGAACAAATAATTCAAAAATTCATATGGAACCACCAAAGACCCCGAATAGCCAAAGCAATCCTGAGAAAGAAGAATAAAGTAGGGGGGATCTCACTCCCCAACTTCAAGCTCTACTATAAAGCCATAGTAATCAAGACAATTTGGTACTGGCACAAGAGCAGAGCCACAGACCAATGGAACAGACTAGAGAATCCAGACATTAACCCAGACATATATGGTCAATTAATATTTGATAAAGGAGCCATGGACATACAATGGCGAAATGACAGTCTCTTCAACAGGTGGTGCTGGCAAAACTGGACAGCTACATGTAGGAGAATGAAACTGGACCATTGTCTAACCCCATATACAAAAGTAAACTCAAAATGGATCAAAGACCTGAATGTAAGCCATGAAACCATTAAACTCTTGGAAGAAAACATAGGCGAAAACCTCTTAGACATAAACATGAGTGACCTCTTCTTGAACATATCTCCCCGGGCAAGGAAAACAACAGCAAAAATGAGTAAGTGGGACTATATTAAGCTGAAAAGCTTCTGTACAGCAAAAGACACCATCAATAGAACAAGAAGGATCCCTACAGTATGGGAGAATATATTTGAAAATGACACATCCGATAAAGGCTTGACGTCCAGAATATATAAGGAGCTCACACGCCTCAACAAACAAAAAACAAATAACCCAATTAAAAAATGGGCAGAGGAACTGAACAGACAGTTCTCCAAAAAAGAAATACAGATGGCCAACAGACACATGAAAAGATGCTCCACATCGCTAATTATCAGAGAAATGCAAATTAAAACTACAATGAGGTATCACCTCACACCAGTAAGGATGGCTGCCATCCAAAAGACAAACAACAACAAATGTTGGCGAGGCTGTGGAGAAAGGGGAACCCTCCTACACTGCTGGTGGGAATGTAAGTTAGTTCCATTGTGGAAAGCAGTATGGAGATACATCAAAATGCTCAAAACAGACTTACCATTTGACCCAGGAATTGCACTCCTAGGAATTTACCCTAAGAATGCAGCAATCAAGTATGAGAAAGATCAGTGCACCTGTGTGTTTATCGCAGCACTATTTACAATAGCCAAGACTTGGAAGCAACCTAAATGTCCATCAATAGATGAATGGATAAAGAAGAAGTGGTACATATACACAATGGAATACTACTCAGCCATAAGAAGAGGGCAAATCCTACCATTTGCAGCAACATGGATGGAGCTGGAGGGTATTATTCTCAGTGAAATAAGCCATGCAGAGAAAGAGAAATACCAAATGATTTCACTTATCTGTGGAATATAAGAACAAAGGAAAAATTGAAGGAACAAAACAGCAGCAGAATCACAGAACTCAAGAATGGACTAACAGGTACCAAAGGGAAAGGGACTGGGGAGGATGGGTGGGTAGGGAGGGATAAGGGGGGGGAGAAGTAGGGGGGTATTAAGATTAACATGCATAGGGGGGTAGGAGAAACGCGAGGGCTGTACAACACAGAGAAGGCAAGTAGTGATTCTACAACATTTTGCTATGCTGATGGACAGTGACTGTAAAGGGGTTTATAGGGGAGACCTGGTATAGGGGAGAGCCTAGTAAACATAATATTCGTCATGTAAGTGTAGATTAGTGATACCAAAAACAAAGCAAAAAAAAAAAAAAGGGCAGTTCCTGTGTGGTAACCTCCAACGAGTTCTACACAAGGGTATAAAGGGCATATAAAAGTGTAGGGAAAGGGTCTGTTTGTGTTTATACAGAGGATCAAAGCCTAATTGGGCTACCCCGAAAATGAACTAAGATACGATATGAAAAAGAACTTCCAACATCTGCACTCTCTGGAAGACTCATGCCAGAAGATGATCATCAAAAAACCCCAACAAAGATCCACGCACTGCTACGGCTGTAGATGCAGTCATCCCACCAGTTCCTGGACTTGCCATGGGAATGAAGGAGATATCTAAGCTGGCCTGTGCATACAGTAAAACAACAAATTTGACTGGATCTATACTGTTGGAACTCAACCAAGAATTTGGAGAAGTGCAAATTGTAGCGCTCCAAACTCTTACAACTACAGACTATTTACTGTTAAAAGAACATATGGCATGTGAACAGTCCCCAGGAATGGGTTGTTTTAATTTGTCTGATTTCTCTCAGACTGTTCAAGTTCAGTTGGACAATATCCACCATATCATAGATAAGTTTTCACAAATGCCTAAGGTGCCTTAATGGTTTTCTTGGTTTCACTGGAGATGGCTGGTAATTACAGATATGCTTTGGTTATGTAACTATACTCCTATTATGTTAATGTGTGTGTGCAATTTAAGTAGTAGCTTAAAACCTATATATGCTGAAGTTACTCTACAAGAAGATATGTCAAAGAAATAATCAATCTTCCCATGTTTTCTTCTGTCTGCTACTTCTATAGCTTTTCTTCTTCCTTCCTAATTACAACCCTTAAATAGAATTCATGCCTCATATCAAATTTACCGAGTATCATAACTCCTCCAAGTGGTAAAGATACCTCAAGACAAATGCTGGGCATAGAAGCCACAGGGCATAAATATGCAAAGAAGTAAAAAGCTAACCTTTTCAAACAATAAGGCTTCCCTCTCACTTACCAACTTCACATTTCCCTGTATGGCCCCGGAAGATGACTGGTTAGCCAGAGACGGGTAAGATTCCTCAAGGGAGGAACAACCTAAGACAGGCACAGTCGCAGGGGGGCCATCAGGTGAGAAATTGGGGATCAACAGAGGTGAGGCTTAGAACCTCACCCCCCCTGTTCTGAGAGAAATCTTCTGCATACGTGGATGTTTTATTGCCCTTGTCTAGCTTGGATTAACACATAGTCTACAGGCACACACCTGATCATCTACATTTGCTCTCTTACAACACTAAACTATGTTTTCTACCTTTATCTTGTATCTACCTACCACTTCAGCATTTTATTAAAAATAATAATAATAAAGAGAGAAATGTGGTATCCACATATAAATCAAGTATAAAAACCAAATGAGTATTCATATTTGAACTGACTGTTTAGAGTTCATAATGCATGAGCAAAACCGAAAGTTTCTGTGATGACTGCCCTTGTACTGTTCACTATGTAACTTATTCATTATGTAAGAATTTGTTCTACATGTAAGAACTTGTTTGTTATGCCTCAGAAGATTGGAGACTGACGAAAATTAGGCTTGGGGTGGATTAATGATTGTGCATTGAGCATTGACTCCCCTATACAGAATTTTATTGTCGTTAACAACCATTTGATCAATAAATATGAGAGATGCCCTCACAAAAAAAAAAAAAAAGAGTGAGCACCAGGCAGAAGCTGTATTGGCTTTTACGACCTAGTTTTGGAAGTCACAAATGTCATTCCCACTGTTCTCACAAGTCCACCCAAAATCAAGGGAAGGAAATACGGAATGGATTCAACCTCTCAATGGGAGGAGTATCAAAGTCACTTTGTAAGAAAAGAATGTGGGTTGAGAGGTATCATTTCAGCCATTTGTGGAAAAACACAGTCTGACACAGTATTTACTGAACATCTGCTATATGCTTAGCCCTGTGTCAGGGGCTGTAAGAGCCCCCTAAGACGGAGCTCTGCTGTCCGCACCCATGCTGGCTGGACGGGGGCTTTCGTGAGCCCCAGCCGAGGCTGCTTCCCGCCTCACGGTGGCTCTGCCTTCTCCGAGGACAGCCCCAGTATATAATAGCCTGTGTGTGTTACCCGGCCCAGCCGCTCAGCCACTGCTGATTGGTCCAGGGACGGACACCTGACACCAGCTGGGTGAAGCCCTTCCTGAGCTCTGTAATGGGCTCCGGGAAAAGTGGGGCAGTCGTGTCTTGTGGTGCAGAATAGGCCAGACAGCATTAGGGGGGACAAAACTGACACTCAGAGAGACACAGATGAGACAGAGAGGGAGAGAGGCCTTGCCTTTCCACAGAACATGAAATCTCCTAGATTCTTCCCAAATATCCTCCTTTTTGTTTTTGGAGACCTCAGCTATTCAAGTTGAATTTCCGTCATTTGCACCAAAAGGGTTCTAACAAGCACAGGAGGGGTTATTATCCAGAGAGGCTGGCCCCAGAGCAGGGAAAAACGGAGAAGGAGCAGGGGGCCGAGGACCAATATTTCAAGAGCAATCCCAGCCATTAGATTCAAGGGGCAAGTGAGAGGCCATAGGCGGAGGCGGGTGAGATGGCAGGAGGTGAGGACCCGAAAAGCTGGTAATGAAGTAGAGTTCAAAGTCACAAAGGGAAGTTTTTGGACTTAGGCAGACCCAGATTCAAATCCTGTCTTGAGGATTTGTTGTTACACCTCTCTGAGCCTTAGTTTCCTTGTCTGTAAAATGAGACAAATACCCACCCCATGGGATTATTGAGAAGATTCAATAACTAGTTGTAGGATTTAGCACCAGGCCAGCTACTTAGCGAAACATGATTCCTTCATGTAGAAATGCAAGATTCTGAATTTTCTTTACTTCTTTCAGCCTCTTTTGATCTGAAACTGATGATCAGTTAGGGTATCACTCTCACGCGGGGGCTGCTATTAACGTCCCACCCCATTCCCTCCTGGCCCACCTCTGAGTCTGTCTGCAGCCGAGGCAGACAGATCCCGGCACGCTGCTGCCCCACCCCAAGCACCGCTGCGCTGCTCTTCTGCTGAGGGTTTTCTCCATTCTAATGGGAGCTTGCTGTACTCTGGATGCAGAGGAATTCATCTCCTGGCCCCCCTCATCAATAAAGGACAGAGTCAGCAGACAAATGCCCCAGCTCCCCTGTCTCCCACTGGGAAAGTGAGTTCTTCAAGGTTTCTCGGAGGTCCACAATGGGACTGTGCCCCCGTCACCCACATGGTGACTGACCCATTGGCATGTACTCTGTTGGCTTTTCCCTATTCCCTGTCTCACTTCTGCACACCTCACTTGGGAGTCTTGCCACCTCCTGATTTTTAGCCAAGAATACGGGTCATATGCTCACTGTCTCTGGATTCTCCCAAATCTATCATTTGCCGCATGCTCAACCAGGGATGCAGGGGCCAGATGCAAGGTTCTCCAGAGCAAGGACCAAATAGGACTGTGCAGGTTTTTCTGCCCTTGGTTTCTCTTTCCTTCAGCCAGGGAAAGCTCTAGTGTCATAGAGTGAGGTGCTCTGCTCTTATTATATCATCATGCATTCTTCCAAAGCACTAATCTTTATCATATTCCTTGCTGAATCCTAGTGCACATAAACTTTGGAAACTCAAAAGCCAGGAAAATTTTCTTTTTTCTCTAACCTACATCCCTTCCCTGAAACCATAAGGATGAACATGATGAAGGCTTGGTGACTAAATGGAAATAAGGGTGGAGGAGGGCCTGAGCCCTGGAAAACAGGTCAAGAAAAACTCAGCCCACATCTTGAAATTTTACCCTACTTCATAGGGGCAAGAAAAGTAAGGCACAAAGAGGTGATGTATCATGATCAAGTCTCACTAAGTTAATAAACAGAAGAGTTGGGAACACGACCCAATGAAATGGCACATTTAGCCAAAATAGGCCCTAGAATATATGCTGAGATCTAATATCCCTCCCACAGATAATTAGGGTCCTTGAGAGTAAGGGCTCAATGCCTGATACATTAAATCAAATTCTGTCTTTCAGAGATTAACATTGGTTGTGACCCAAGAAAACCTTTGGAGACAGAATCATTCATTGTGAAGAACTACAACTGCAGTTGGCAAGGTACTGCTCCTTTAACATGGACACGTCCTCCACGTGGGGCCTGGCATTGCATGTCCAGTGTATGTCCCATGCACAGAATGGGTGCCTGAAAATTAAACAGCTCACTAAGAGATTTCACAAAAATCCGCAATGGTCTCCAGCTTCAGCTGGCCTTGGTTTAGCTTGAACGGTCTGTATTCATCCACTTGGAGACTGAGGACTGAGAAATGAGGGCCATAAGTCTCAATGCATATTGTGTGATGGATTTTTCTTTTGTTTGCTAATGTATTCAGATTATCAATGAATAATAATTCCATATTCCAAGGTTACGAATCTCCTTCAGTCTCTTGAAGGTTACTTCTGTTCTTGGAGTAACCTGGAGACAGTGTGCAGACAGTATGTTCAGAGGTAGTAGCCTGGCCCCACTCTCCCTGGGTGCTCAGCATACAGCCTGGGCACCTGCCTCGCTCCAGGTGTCAGACGTCAGCATTTACTGCAGCCCTGAGCAACTGCAAGAGAATGCTGGATGACTTGCAAAATAACCATGAGGCAATATCTAAACACAAATCGTAAAGCTGAATTATGAGCTGGGTTTCTCATGCCTTGGTATTTAAAGCCACTAGAGGTTTCTTTTTTATTTTTTGGTATCATAATATGCAAATACATGAGCAACATTGTGGTTACTAGATTCCCCCCATTATCAAGTCTCCAACACATACCCCATTACAGTCATTGTCCATCAGCATAGTAAGATGCTATAGAATCACTATTTGTCCTCTCCGTGCTATATTGCCTTCCCCATGCCCCCCCTACATTGTGTGTGCTAATTGTACTGCCCCTTCTCCCCTTCTCCATCCCTTCCCACCCATCCTCCCCAGTCCTTTTCCCTTTGGTAACTGTTACTCCATTCTTGGGTTCTATGAGTCTGCTGCTGTTTTGTTCCTTCTGTTTTTGCTTTGTTCTTATACTCCACAGATGAGTGAAATCATTTTATTTCTCTGCCTGGTTTATTTCACTGAGCGTAATACCCTCTAGCTCCATCCATGTTGTTGCAAATTATAGGATTTGTTTTCTTCTTATGGCTGAATAATATTCCATTGTGTATATGTACCACATCTTCTTTATCCATTCATCTACCAATGGACACTTAGGTTGCTTCCATTTCTTGGCTATTGTAAATAGTGCTGCAATAAATATAGGGGTGCATATGTCTTTTTCAAAGTGGACTCCTGCATTCTTAGGGTACATTCCTAGGACTGGAATTCCTGGGTCAAATGGTATTTCTATTTTTAGTTTTTTAAGGAACGTCCATACTGCTTTCCACGATAGTTGAACTAATTAACATTCCCACCAGTAGTGTAGGAGAGTTCTCCTTTCTCCACATCCTCGCCAGCATTTGTTGTTGTTTGCCTAACTGGTATGAGGTGATATATCATTGTAGTTTTAATTTGCATTTCTCTGAAGATTAGCAATGTGGAGCATCTTTTCATGTGCCTGTTGGCCATCTGAATTTCTTGTTTGGAGAAGTGCCTGTTCAGCAACTCTGCCTATTTTTTAATTGGCTTATTTGCTTTTTGTTTGTTGAGATGCATGAGCTCTGTATATATTTTGGATGTCAACCCTTTATCGAATATGTAATTTATGAATATATTCTCCCATACTGTAGGATGACTTTTTGTTCTATTGATGGTGTCCTTTGCTGTACAGAAGCTTTTCAGCTTGATATAGTCCCACTTGTTCATTTTTGCTTTTGTTTCCCTTGCCCAGGAAGATATGTTCATGAAGAAGTTGCTCATGTTTATGTCCAAGAGATTTTTGCCTATGTTTATTTCTAAGAGTTTTATGGTTTCATGACTTACATTCAGGTCTTTGATCCATTTTGAGTTTTCTTTTATCTATGGACTTAGGCAGAAATCCAGTTTCATGTTCTTACATGTAGCTGCCCAGTTTTGCCAACACCAGCTGTTGAAGAGGCTGTCATTTCCCCAGTGTATATCCATGGCTCCTTTATCATATATTAATTGACCATATGTGTTTGGGTTAATATCTGGACTCTCTATTCTGTTTCACTGATCTGTGGGTCTGTTCTTGTGCCAGTTCCAAATTGTCTTGATTACTGTGGCTTTGTAGTAGAGCTTGAAGTTGGGAGGTGACATCCCCCCCTTCTTTATTCTTCATTCTCAGGATTGCTTTGGCTATTCAGGGTCTTTTGTAGTTCCTTATGAATTTTAGACCTATTTGTTCCAGTTCATTGAAGAATGCTGTTGGTATTTTGATAGGCATTGCATTGAATCTGTAGATTGCTTTAGGCAGGATGCCCATTTTGACAATATTAATTCTTCCTACCCAAGAGCATGGGATGAATTTCTATTTATTTGTGTCCTCTTTAATTTCTCTTAAGAGTGTCTTGTAGTTTTCAGGGTATAGGTCTTTCACTTCTTTGGTTAGGTTTATTCCTAGGTATTTTATTCTTTTGGGTGCAATTGTGAATGGAATTGTTTTTCTGATTTCTCTTTCTGCTAGTTCATCATTAGTGTATAGGACTGCAACTGATTTCTGTGTGCTAATTTTGTATCCTGCAGTTTTGCTAAGTTTAGATATTAGATCTAGTAGTTTTGGAACAGATTATTTAGGGATTTTTATGTACAATATCATGTCATCTGCAAACAGTGATAGTTTGACTTTTTCCTTGCCAACATGGATGCCTTTTATTTCTTTGTGTTGTCTGATTGCCGTGGCTAGGACCTACAGTACTATGTTGAATAATAGCAGGAAGAATGGGCATCCTTGTCTTGTTCCTGATCTTAGAGGAAAAGATGTTGGCTGTGGGTTTGTCATTTATGGCCTTTATTATGTTGAGGTACTTGCCCTCTATACCCATTTTGTTGAGAGTTTTTGTCATGAATGGATGTTGAATTTTGTCGAATGCTTTTTCAGCATCTATGGAGATGATCACGTGGTTTTTGTCCTTTTCGTTGTTGTTGATGTAGTGGATGATGGTGATGGATTTTCGAATGTTGTACCATCATTGCATCCCTGGGATGAATCCCACTTGATCATGATGGATGATCTCTCTGATGTATTTTTGAATTTGGTTTGCTAATATTTTGTTGAGTAGTTTTGCATCTGTGTTCATCAGGGATATTGGTCTGTAATTTTCTTTTTTTGTGGTGTCTTTGCCTGGTTTTGGCATTAGAGTGATGTTGGCCTTGTAGAATTATTTTAGCAGTATTCCCTCCTCTTCTACATTTTGGAAAACTGTAAGGAGGATGGATGCTAGGTCTTCACTAACTGTTTGATAAAATTCAGCAGTGAAACCATCCAGTCCAGGGGTTTTGTACTTAGGTAGTTTTTTGATTACCAATTCAATTTCTTTGCTGGTAATTGGTCTATTCAGATTTTCTGTTTCTTCCTGGGTCAGCCTTGAAAGGTTATATTTTTCTAGAAAGTTGTCCATTTCTTCTAGGTTATCCAGTTTGTTACCATATAATTTTTCATAGTATTCTCTCATAATTATTTGTATTTCTGTGGTGTCTGTTTTGATTTTTCCTCTCTCATTTCTGATTCTGTTTATGTGTGTAGATGCTCTTTTTTTCTTGGTAAGTCTGGATAGGGGTTTATCTATTTTGTTTATTTTCTCAAAGAACCAGCTCCTGCTTTTATTGATTCTTTCTATTGTTTTATTCTTCTCAATTTTATTTATTTCTGCTTTAATTTTTATTATGTCCCTCCTTCTATTGACTTTGGGCCTCATTTGTTCTTCCTTTTCTAGTTTCATTAATTGTGAGTTTACACTGTTCATATGGGATTGCTCTTCTTTCCTGAGGTAGGCCCGTATTTCAATATATTTCCCTCTTAGCACAACCTTTGCTGCATCCCCCAGATTTTGCAGTGTTTTAATTATTGTTGTCATTTGTCTCCATATATTGCTTGATCTCTGTTTTTACTTGGTTATTGATCCATTGGTTATTTAGGAGCATGTTATTAAGCCTCCATGTGTTTGTGGGCTTTTTCATTTTCTTTGTGTAATTTATTTCTAGTTTCATACCTTTGTGGTCTGAGAAGCTGGTTGGTACAATTTCAATCTTTTTGAATCTACTGAGTTTCTTTTTGTGGCCTAGTATATGATCTATTGTTGAAAATGTTCCAAGTGCACTTGAGAAGAATGTGTATCCTGTTCTTTTTGGATGGAGTGTTCTGTAGATGTCTGTTAGGTCCATCTGTTCTAATATGTTGTTCAGTGCCTCTGTATCTTTATTTATTTTCTGTCTTGTTGATCTGTCCTTTGGAGTGAGTGGTGTGTTGACCTCTCCTAAAATGAATGCATTCCATTCTATTCCCCTCTTTAATTCTGTTAGTATTTGTTTCACATATGTTGGTGCTCCTGTATTGGGTGCATATATGTTTATAATGGTTATAGTCTCTTGTTGGACTGACCCCTTTATCATTATGCAGTGTCCTTGCATTGTCTCTTGTTATTTTCTTTGTTTTAAAGTCTATTTTGTCTGATACTAGTACTGCAACTCCTGCTTTTTTCTCCCTATTAGTTGCATGAAATATCTTTTTCCATCCCTTTACTTTCAGTCTGTGTATGTCTTTGGGTTTGAATTGACTCTCTTGTAGGCAGCATATAGATGGGTCTTGTTTTTTTATCCATTCAGTGACTTTTTGTGTTTTGATTGGTGCTTTCAGACCATTTACATTTAGGGTGATTATTGATAGGTATGTACTTATTGCCCTCTTCCCATGTCTGAGTCTCCAGCTTCCTGCCCAAACTTTGAGATATCTTATCTCCCTGCAACAATTTTCCATTTTGCTATGTCAGCCAAATTGAGTTCTTGCTATTTTAACTGAATCAAGTTGTGAACACAAACTTGGCAGGGGGAAGGAATGGAAGAATAGCTTAAAGAGGAAGCCTATCAAGCTTGGCCCTGAAGGATGGGAAAGGGAAATAAGGGCAGAGGACCTCCAGGGATCAGGGCAGCATGACAGAGGCCTGTAAAGGAAAGCCTGAAGCAGAAGATGAGAAAAAAGGTTTTGTGTTTATAAAACTGATAACAGATATCAGAGAACATGCACTGGGGTGGCAGATACACCAGCCCATGTTACGACAAGAGGAAGCAATCAGAGGAGTTGTGGCAGCCACAGCCCGATTTCTTATTCCTCTGCAAGTCCTTCCTTGTGTCTGGGGTGCTCCTCACCTGAATTGCAGCAGCACCTGCCATTTACTGCCTGCTGCTCTCCCTGGCACACCATGGAACTAAGACCACTGCAATTAAAGGCTTACTCTTCAAAGGAAGGATGACCTGTTGGCCCAAGCAAGCATCTGATGGGAGGGTGTCAGAGCTGGAAGGGACCTCAAGGATGACTTTGTTCAGTCACCACATTTTATAAAGGAAGAAACTGAGGTCCCTGGACTTATTCTGTGTCTCAGGCCACATTAGTAGACTTGAGCTTCCTAATCCACAGTCACAGACGAATTCCATAGTGCATTAACACCTCCAAACCAGCGAAATGGGGACTGCTTCTGAGAACACATGCTTAGAGCTTAAGTACAGATGATGCAGAAAGTTTTACAGTCAGACGCATGGTTCTGGCTATCACTAGTGTAGCTGTTCACCATCCCAAACCTACTGGACCTGAAGAATTTGAGCCCAGAAGAATTAAAGGACAAATAAATAAAGACCTGGTTCCTTACCTTTCAGAGCAATCCTCCAACCATGGTAACTTCTAGATTCAAGAGCTGCAGGGAGATGGAAATGGAAGCTCCTAAAGACTGTATTGTCACTCAGTTCCATGCCTTTTATGTCACCAGGCTAGTGTCCTGAGGCATGAGATCTGCAAAGCCTTCTCTTGATCTGAGAGGCCAGGGGTCTCTTTCAATCTTAATCATGACCCCAGCCATTCTCCTTTGAAATCCAACCATAGACACAAATCTCTGACCTTTAGGTAGTGCCTGGTTTCTTATAGAGATACAAGGAAATACTCCTTGTATAAGGGATGTGAGGGTGAAACGACTTCCTCCCCCCGCGGAAGTGTCAAAGGGCTGGAACTGCTTTAAGCCAGGTGAGAATATCTCTCCTTTCTGAAATGGTGAGTAAATTGTGACAATGGCAACCCCAAAGTGGCAGGAGTAAAGGGGGCAAAAAGAAAAGCTTTCTGTGCTCAAATGCTGATTTGGGGGCCTTGGGTGTTATCTACTAGGGAGTAAAAGCCTGCAAGAGGAACTTTGAAACTGCAAATATACACCATTGCCCCATGAGGACCTTCTGTGTAAGGTATATGTCCTCCAGGCTGAGATAAGCAGGCACCCGGGTATTGGCCCACAAGCGGCCCCAGATAACGGGAGCAGCTGAGTGAAAGTGCCCGCAGGGAGCTGCTCCGGGACAGGAAGAAGGAGCCAGGCACAGACAAGAGCCAGGAAAGTAGGAACTACTGAGAAAGCACTTTCCACCTCCAGGGCAACTTATGGAAAATCTGTGACTGTGGCCAAGCCTGCTCGCTCACCTCAAACCTTTTTACAGCTTCCTGGGTACCAGCTAGACCACATTTCCCATCTTCCTTTGCAGATGGATGAGGTCATGTGACTGACTTTATAGCCAATGGAACAGGAGCAGCCTGCTCCAGGAAAGCCACCCAGGTGTGACCCTTTCTCTATTCCGTCAGCTCAAGGTTATAATGTCCAGGGTGACCGTGGGAGCTACCTGACGTAGAGATGCTGTTGGCCTGGGTTCCTGAATCACTGGATTGAGAGATACCCCCATCCACATCATCCTCCAACCCCCACAGTCTAGAAACACCTATTTTGTCCTATTATGTAAGTAAGATAAATACTTTTATTGTGTTAAGTCACTAAAGTTTTGAGGATTGTTACAGCATGTAGCAATACACTAAGAAGCAAGCCTCAGACTCTCTTAAAATTGCTTTACCTAGTAATGAAGAGTAATCATGATAAGATCACCGGCTGTTTCTGCAACCCTGTGCAGTCAATCAGGGACACCCCTATGCTGTAGGTTGTAAGTAGAGGAGATGTCATCATCTCTGGTTTCACAGTTGATAGGTTAAGGCTTAAAGAGACATAGTATCTTTCACAGGCTGGCACATCTGGAAAGCCCTTTATCAGGACCCAAACCCACATTTCCAGGGGTGTATAGAGTATGGCGTGTGGAAGGGCGCTCTTATATATCACATTAGAGACCATATCAGAACTCCACCCATATTGCCTCAGATCCTATCCCCTCTCCCAGAAAGCAGCATCTGCATCTTTGTCTGAAGGCTGCCTACTTAACCCGTGCACATGACAAGCTGGAGACGCCTGGGACTTTGTGGCCCTCCAGGGGCACCCACTGGATTGTCAGTGCAGGCATATGAATGTTCCAGCTCTCTCACTCACAGTCAAGGCACTGGGACATGACCAACACCGTCCCAGGGACTCCCTGTGGGATGGAGCCGGGTGAGAGCCCTCAGGGCACTTTCCCTGGGGCCGCGCCTTTCATGGCCTCCTGCCTTCCCGGCCCCACATTCACACTGTCCCATCAGGGCTCCTTACTAACAAACTGCTTTCCCATTAATGCCTGTTGCAGAGTAGGGACCTACCCTAAGGTATTTCTATAGAGTGTACCCACCTTATCTAAGGGGGGAAGCTCATGGGCAAGGAGGGAAGGAACTTGCTGGAGATCACGCAGAAGAGAAGGGAGCCCCAGTCCTTGGCCAGCATCTTCTGTTGCTCTGACCACTGGTGAGGGGAAGAAATTTCCATTCCTAAGTCTGCACTGCTGACTGTCATCACTGAGGCAGAAGTCCGTGTTCAAACTTGAGCCGAACCTACTGAATCAGCCAGACCAGCCCTTACCTGATCTCCTGATGCTCTAATTTGCACCTACCTTACCAAAATAGCAGGTAGCCATTGAACTAATAGACATTATAGAGCATCTGTTTGTGCCAGGCAGGGTTCAGTCTGCTGAGAATCAAGGTGAGCGAGACAATTCACCTATTTGCCTCTTGTAACTGAGAGAGAGAATAGCACCAGCAAGTGATAAATGCTAAGAAGAAACAGAAACAGGAACCAGAAGTTTGACTGTGATGGAGGCTGCTGTGGTTATGGAGGGGGGCTGTGTCAGCTTGCCTCTGCGGTGTCCACTCTCCTCTCCTTATGCATCAGCTGTGGAGTCGGTGTGGCACACCTGGTTGGCACTCAGTGAACGCTGGCCACAACCAGTGGGTGGCTGGCTCTGCCTGGAAGGACTCCTCTGGGTGCCGAGCTTGTGCGGTGTTGCTGCAGAAGCCAGAGGGCCAGCTGGCTCTTGCTCTGAGAGGGCAAAGGAGACAGGCTGGGAGCAAGGTTTCTGTGGCTTCTGACTGCACACAGAGCTTGTACCCCGCAGAACAGCCTTCCTGCCACTGAAGGATGAAACTGGAGTTGCCCTCAGATTTCAGACAAGACATTATTTAAAAAGGATATCTGGAATTGCACATCAGATGCACCCCCACCCCAGCCCTTGCTGACTTCAGATAGCACTCTGGCCTCCTCTGTCAAACTCAGGGCATAAGTTTCTCAGACTGACTATCTGAGAACATTTTTGGAGCTTAGCTTATGCTTGTGAGGTTTGCAGTCAGGCAGATATTAGCTCAACCCCTGTGCTGTGTGATCTTGGGATCCTCATAGACCCTCTCTGAACTCAGACCTGAAAGATGAGTGTCCTAGACAGGGAGAACAGCCAGCACAAAGCCTCTAGGGCAGAAATGAGCTCATGTTTCAGGAAGCACTTATGAAAAGCAGTAATAAGGTCCTTCCCTCCCAGGGGTGCTCTGAGGGTCAGTGCAACCAGCTCCTCCTCCCACTTGCCCGTGACTCTCAAACGTTGAGGCTAGTTGCATCTGGAAGAAAAGGAGGCCGTGCTACCATGAGCAAGGCCAGTGCTTCTCCAGTGGGAAAGATGTGAGGGATCCTCCACCCTCCCAGGCAAGGGCCCCCCACCAGCCTTGGCATCCCCTGCTCTGCTTTAATCCCACTGAAACTGGCCTTATGGGTGTAGGGAGGTACTTTAAAAAATACTTAAGTTTTGCTTTTACAACAGCAAAGAAAGTCAAAGTCACCTTGAGCCTATCTTCCAGAGATAAACTTCCTAATTCTTGGATGTATTTCATTCCCATCTTTTTAATATTTCCACATAGTTGAGAAATCACCATATATCATTTTTTCCTCTTCCTACCAATTCACTTATTTTCTTGGCCTGCTATTCCCTATAAAAGGAGCAACATATGGTGAGGAATCTTCCTCCACCTGGGGTTTTGAAAATAATTCAAAGTGATTCTTGGTCATGTTGGCTGAAATGTGTGCTTTATTTTATGAAACCTGCTACTTAGAACCAGGGGTCATAAAACTGAACACGTCTGGGGAGCACAGATTTAGCACTCTTGCTAAAACAAAAATCCCTTGTCACAGAAAGGAATGCTGCAATGCCGGTATGTGCTTGTCTGCGCCCCCAAATGCCCACAGCACTTATTCCTCAGGGCTTTTCCCCTCCATTTTGCTTATTTGCGTTTTCCCACAATGAACATGTAATATGTATATGCTGAAAAGATTTTTAAAAGCCAGTAAGACAAGGGGGACAAAAGGTCAAATAAAAGGCAAAGCATTTTGTGTAGTGTAACTTAGTGTGATGCAGGATAATAGATGTTTCATGAAGTTGTCTAGTGAGGAATTAAGTTGGAAAACACTGAGTTAGACAAAGTTAATTGGATTTCTTCCTTTCAAGATTTCTCAGAGCCTTTTATACACTGGTGAGTATATCATGACCTTTAAGAGGCTGTTATAGCTAGCAACATTACTCACCTTATTTGATCTCTGAACCCTTCTTGGGAGGAGCATCTCTGCCCACTGATTGTCTATGGAACACACTTTGAGAAACCCTATCTCAAAACACTGGCTGTGTGCAGAATCAGGGAAATGTTTGAGTCATCAGGAAATGAAGGAAGTCTTGTTTAGGTGGGGAAATTTCAGACCATGTCAGCTCTTATATCAGAACACTCCTGCAATCTCACCAGCAGATTAAGAAATGTGGCCAGATCCATTATGAACTTTATTATCAATTAAGAGATCCAGAAAGTAAAAAGATATTCTTGGGCATTTGGTTATTAGGATTAACCGAACTTTTGGTTCAGCAGAGACTATGGGCCTTGGAGAACCACAGGAATATACCCTGAATTCCAAGGGCATAAAATATGCCTGTAAATAAAACAGTCCAAAGGAGAATAGAGGAATAATGAAGGCTGGGTGCAGTAGACAGCTCAGTGGCTGCCTACATCCACTATCTCAAAGGGCTGGATCTCTGTCTGCCAAGATCTGCATCTCTGAGGACCTCCTGTGGCCACTGGTGCCTGCCACGGCCAGAGGCCAGAGATGCATAAGAATGGATGTGGAGCAGCTCCCAGGGAGCCCTCAGGGGGGAGGTGGAGGCTCAGAGTCCACACTGGCTCCCAGAACTGGCCAGTTGGCTGAATTCTCAGTTGTCCACAGTGGTCTCTGGCTTGGCAACACACCGTTTATTAGCTGCTTTCCCTCCCCTGCCTCACTTTCCCTCGAAAACAAGCTGTGTCCTCCAGGAATTCTTTCCTGATTGCTACTGAGAAAGCCCGTGTCCCTGGGCTTCCGTGATTCTCCACACCGAGACTTGCTCCACGCTAGCAAGTGAAGAACAGTTCCGCCCGATTTCCGACAGAGGGCAGCATTTAGTTTTCTATCACCCAGCGCGACAGATTTCCGGGCTTGTGAATGACTCCAGCTCAAAATAAAAACAAATTGAAATGAGGATTTTAATCACCGTGAAAGGAATGAAAGGCTGTGTCAGCGTTTCTATGGTAAGCACCGCCTTTCAGGGATTTATCATCCCAGATATAAAATATGCTTTATGCTAGGATTTGGTAAGAGCAAGCCTTCGGTCACTTAAAATTTGTATATTATTAAAGAGGCTATTTTCGATCAGTTTGGAAATGTGACTCTTTAAAGATGGCATAGAAGGCTTCTCTACCGCTTGCGGCTGCCTGCTGCGCCTGCCGCACTCCCTGCCTGACCTGCCCCGCACCAGCCTCCAGGCGTGCCTAGGCCGACTCCTGGGCCTGACAGGTATACGGAGGGGAAGGCCCAGTTCCTTGCGGAGGCAATGTGGTGCTCCTTGTGGGGCCCTGTCTGCGGGGCTGCAGGCGGCTTTCCTCTGAGCCCTTTCCACCTGCCCCCTCACCTGCCTGCCAGGTCCCAGGGCCACCGAGGGGAAGGAGAGGTGTCAGCAAGACCACACAGCATGCACTGCTCCTTTTGGCTCATGACGCCGCGGTTCCTGATTACATCTCAGAGAGAGAATCTCAGGTTGAGTTGACTGGAAACCTTAGTCTCATTCTGATTCTAACCTGCAGCCTGAGCTGCTGTGATATTGAGACAGAGGCCATGGATGTAGTCAGAGTAGGGTGAGGGCTTCCCGAGGGGGGAGGGTGGGATATTTGCAGTCAGAGCAATGTAACTACATGCAAGGAAACCCCCCTATTAAAACTCTATGTTGAACATTAAGCTCTAGAGTCATTCTTCAGTGAGATCAGTTAATGTTCCCCAGATAAAGAAGAGTAGCACATGTTTTATTATGCTAATCATTTGTAACCATGTGTAAGATTGACTTTAGCACACTAAAAGGCCCAGGCCTCTGTGCTGTCTTTCCTCCTTCAGATCTGACGAGGTGATTCTGCAAACTGAGCAACTATTAGCATATAGACCCAGCTGTAGACGGCATAGTAAAAGGCAGGAAGAATTTCATCTTAAAGATAAGATTGCATTTTAACACCCAGGAAGTTCAAGAGGCAAGCTTCATTAGCAAGTAGACAATGCCTCAGCCCACCTTGGGGGCTGGGCAGGCAGCCTTTTGATGTGCTCCCAGACCAAGGCGCCGGTGTCCCAGAGAGAAATCAAGGCAGGAAATTCCTTACAGTTTCAAAGCAGGAAATTCCTTACAGTTAAGTTAATTTTTAATATTCAGGGACCACTGAACGAGTCCCCACCCCTAAGTTTTTTCATGTTCCCAAAAATCCTCAACTGCCTATAAAACCCCCTAGACAACGCACCACTACGGACTCTCTTGTCCCCTCCTGGCATGAGCCAGGAGCTCTGTCCTCTCACTTTACCTCTAAATAAAAGCCTGTACCTTGCTCTCCTACCTTGACTGTTTGTGAAGCTCATTCTTCGGCTCCGCAAACAAGAACCCCGGCATCATCATGAGGGGAATGAGGCAGCTAACTCATCGTACTGTAGCCAGAGAGGAGACAGTTTGGCAAGATGGGACTCAGTCTGAATCTTAGTCACATCACATGAAAGGCACCTGTGCTTGACTTTGAATAAGACCCAACTTACTGAAAGCTTGGTATGCCTTTTATTTGAAACGCGGTGCTGGGAGTGGCAGGGGCATCTTTACAATTAAAGAGGAGAAGTAAGAGCAGAATGGCAACTTTTTATGACCTGGAATGAGTCCTTCACGTGTGCCAGTTGGTGCTTACCAGGTCTTAGGCATCAGCAATGATCTTCCCCCAATATAGAGTGATAGGTCTATTATTCCCATTTTAAAAAATGAACAAACTGACACTCAGAGGTTAGGAAACTCTCCCTTACGGATGTATCATGGAGAGTAGGGGGCAGAGTAGGCCCTGGAAGGCACAGGTCTGACTCCACATCACTAAGCTCTGGGTATTGCCCACGTAGGGCAGGTCTGAATCCCCCTCGTCTGAAACAGTGCCGGAGCAGGACTCTGGGACCCCACCAGCCCATCTCCTAGTTCTTCCCTGGGCGCCGAGCAGCCTGGCCCTGCACTTGGTGTGCACCGGCCCAGCAGATTTCCTGCGGAGGGTGGGGCTAGAGGCAATGGCTAAACTCTAAAGGGGCAAATGGGTTTTTAATGCTAATGTTTTTTGAGTGATTACTGTTGGCCCAGCACAGCACAGATGGAAGAGCTATATGTACATACGTTATCTCATTTACTCCCACTCCCAGCAACTGCCAGAAATAGGTACTAGTATTGTGCCATTTTATAGATGAAAAGCTAAGGACAGAGAGATTGGGTCATTTGCCCAAGGTCATCTGCAAGCCAGTAGGAGATGAAGATGGGATTCCAGCCCAGGCAGCTTGATGCCCAAAACAGAGACTGCTGCCCTGTGTGGATGGCAGGGGATGGGAGAGGTGAGTGTCTCTAAGCTCAGAGCGTTCAAGCAAAGCCTGTGTATTTGTTGGTAACCTAATCACAAGTGGCTGGGCTGGACAGGGCATCCGGCCTGTCAGTCAAGCTCATCTACCTGTTGACCAAGCTGATTCTGCAGGCGGGGAGGTGGCTGCCTCAGGGTGTCCCCCCTTCCTCCAGAGCAGAGCTGGAACAGGAGCCTGAATCTCCTGGGACTTCTGCTCCTGAGAGGGTATGACCTAGTGAGGGAGCCTCACATTGATCAGGTAAGTCAAGATCCTATAGTTGGCCCTCAGAGTAACTCACAGTGAGATGACCCTCCCTAAGCTATGCCTGGGAGGGGTGTGTCCAGGGTCTAGGCGGGGCTGCTGCAGACTGTCCTGTGCCCCTAGACACTCTGGGTTTATTTCCCATGTCTTTCAGTCTGGAGAAAGAAAGAGCAAACAAAGAGCTTGGGGTGGGATGGACATAACTAGTGGTTTTAAAGTGCATTTGGAAGCAGAAAAACAGATTATTGTTAGGATGAGAGTGTCATCCATGCTGTCCCAGGAAACGGACTGTGCAAGCAGCCGTACCAAGCAATGACATCCCTGATGCTGAAGCTTCAATATCTTGATTGAACCAAGATGTTTGGGTTTTGACATTATCATTTCTGAGTTGGTCTAAGATAGTTTTCCATTGGCACTTTGAACAACAGAAAAGCAAAAGTCAGGAACGCAAGTGGGACTTCACTGTTGGCCTTCAAAAGCAAAAGGGCTTTTAAGGGACTTCTCTGAATAGTGTGTGCCAACACTTTAGATACCCTGGATGAAACAAATAAACCCCAAGGAAGACACAAACTGTAAAAATGGACTCAAGAAGAAATAGACATTCTGAACAGACTTGAAAGTAGAGAGATTGAATTAGTAATTTTAAAACTTCCCTCAAAGAAAAGCCCAGACCTACATGGCTTCACTGGTGATAATATTTAAAACATAAATATTCATCCTTCCCAAACTCTTCCAAAAACTAGAAGAGGAAGGAATACTTCCTAACTCATTAAATGAGGTCAGTATTAACCTGATGCCAAAACTCTCTAAATTTAATGCAGTCCCTATCAAAATCCCAGCTTGTGCCTTTTGCAGAACTTGGCAAGCTGATCCTAAAAATCATATGGAAATACAAGGAGCTCAAAAGAGCCAAAATAATCTTGAATTAGAGGAAAAAATTGGAGGACTCACATGTCCATGTTTCAAAACTTACTACAAAGCTACAGTATAGTATTGGTGTAAGAATAGACAATTAAATTAAAGAAATAGAGTTGAGAGTCTAAAGATAAGTCCTTACTTTCATGCTCAGTTGATTTTCAACAAGGATCCTAAGAAAATTCAATGAGTAAGAATCATCTTTTCAACAAATGGTGCTGGTACATCTGGATAGCCATATGCAAAAGAAGGAATTTGAATCTTTACCTCACATCTTACAAAGATTAACTCAAAGTGTGTAATAGAATCAAATGTAAGGGCTAAAACTATAAAATTATTTGAGGAAAACATAGGAGTAAGTCCTTGTAGCTTTGGGTTAGGCAATGGTTTCTTAAACATGATACAAAAAGCACAATTCAGAAAAGTAAAGATAGATCAGTTGGTCATCACCAAAATGAAAACATTTTTATTTTTGCTGCAAATGATACCATTAAGAAAGGAAAAGATACCCACAGAATGGGAGAAAATTTTTGCCAGTCATATATTTTTGGTAAAGGATTTGCATCCTAAATATATAAGAACTCTTATAACTCAATAATAAAAGGACAACCCAATTTTAAAATAAGTGAAGGATCTAAATAGACATTTCTCTAAAAAAGATATACAAATGGCTAACAAGCACATGAAAAGATGTTCAACATTTTATCCATCATCAGTCATTAGAGAAATGGAAATCAGAATCTTAACATTGTACACCAACTATACAACAATAAAAAAATTTTAATTAAAAAAAGAAATCCACTTTAAATGTAATAATACAGATGGGTTGAAAGTAAGATGGTTTCAAAATATGCCATGTAACTACAAAGCAAAAGAAAGCTGAAATGTCTACATTAACATCAGAAAAACTAAACTTAAAAACCATGAAACTTACCAGGGTTAAAATGTACAGTACAAAATCATGAAAGAGTCATTTCAACAAGAATGCATAACAATTTTAAATGTGAATGAACCTAACAGCATGGCGTTCAAATACATGAAGCAAAAACTGATAGAACGGAAAGGGGAAAATGATAAATCCAAGATTACAGCTGGAGACTTCAGCATGCCTCTATCAGGATTCAGCAGAACAAGTGGGCAGAATATCATCCAGGATGAAAAAGATATAAACAATAGCAAAACAGCTTGAGCTAATTGACATTTATAGAAAATTCTTTCCCTCCACAAAAGGGAAAACATTCATCTTAGGTGCACGTGAAATATTCACCAAAACAGGGGTCATAAAACAAACTTTAACAAATTTGAAAGAATTGAAATCACACAAAGCATACTCCCTGACCACAATGGAAAAATCAAAAGAAGCCATCCTGCATGACACAATACTTCACACCCACCAGGATGGCTGTGATCAAAGGCACAGAAAGTAGTAAGTGTTGGTGAAGATGTGGAGTGACTGAACCCTCATACACTGCAGGTGGGAATGCAAAAGGAGTGGCCACTTTGGACAACAGTTGGCAGTTCCTCAAAATGCTAAACATATTGTTTCTATATGACTAGCCGGTCTACCTCTAGGAGAATTAAAAACATGTTTGTACAAAAATATGTATACGAATGTCTGTAGCACCATTATTTATGTCACAAAATGGAAAACCCAAATGTCTATCAATCGATGAATGGATTTTTAAAATATGGGATATCCATACAACGGGATATTATTTGTCAATAAAAAGGAATGATGTACTGATTCATGTTACAGCATGGATGAACCTTGACAACATTATGCTACATGAAAGAAGCCAGACAAAAAAGGCCATATATTATTTTCTTTTCATATATTATTTTTTATTCAGGTATACAATCTTATGAAGGTTTCACATGAGCAACATTGTAGTTTCAACATTCACCCATATTATCAAGTCCCTCCACACAACCCACTGCAGTCACTGTCCATCACCTAGTAAGATGCTATAGAGTCACTATTTGTGTTCTCTGTGCTGTACTGCCTTCCCCGTGACCCACCTATATTATGTGTGCTAATTAGAGTCCCCCTTAATCCCCTTCTCCTTCCCCACCCACTTCCCTTTGGTAACCACTAGTGCCTTCTTGGAGTCTGTTAGTCTGCTGCTGTTTTATTCTAAAAGGCCTTATATGCATGCCTCCATTTAAAAGAAATGTCCAGAATAGGCAAATCTGTAGAGAGAAAAAATAGATTACTGGTTGCCTATGGCAGGAAGAACAGGAAGAACGGCGAGTGACTGCTAAGGTGTATGCGTTTTCTTTTTGGAGTGGTGAAAATGTTCTAAAACTAGATTGTGGTGATGGTCATACAACTCTGAATACATACCCACTGGGCTGTACACTTTGGGTTAATTTTCTGGCATATGAATGTCAATGAAGCTCTTAAAAACTATAGGGGATTAGGTAAAAATATTATGGTAAAAGTATACAATGGATTACTCTGCAACTACTTAAATTAACAATGTGATTTATATACATTGATATGGGAAGTTATCCAGGGTATAGTAAATGAGGGAGAAGTAGGTTATAACTCATTATAACATGATCTTAATTTTATGGAAATAAGCAAAATGCATGTGTGTATGTCTGTGTGTATGCAGAAAATAAAACTGGGAAGGATAAATATTTAGAGTAATTTTCACGGAGTACCACATAATAAACTATTCTTTCTCAATTTTTTATTTCATCTCGGAAAAAGTAATAAAATCACATGGTATAAAAATCAAAAGCTCTAAAAGACTGTCTAATAAAAAATCCCTTCCAAGCTATTCATTCTCCTTCCAGAGAGCTGCTAGCATTACCAGTCGCCTGCGTGTCCTTTGGGGGAACTAGACATAAGCAGTGGGTGCTCTGTACCCTGGGCAGCACTTTACTTTCATGTGTTACATGAATCTTGTCCACACTGAGATAAAACAGGAATCCTTCAATGGTATTTTTATGACTCTGCATTCTGTAGATGTATCATTAGGAAGATTCTTTATACTGAGGGATTTTCTAATTTGTTTTTGCATTTAGCAGGTATTTCACTTGTAATTGTAAAGAAATTAAGCTTCTTCTCCAAAAGAAGTACATGTACTGAGGATTCAAACCAAAGGAGAGTGAGTCCCCAGGAGAGTGGCCACATGTGCACCCAGAGGAGAAGAAGGAGACACGCTAGAGGTGAAAGCAGGATGGCACGGTGGGGTCACCCTCCACTGCCAGGCAGGGAACCGGACAGACGCTGGAACCAGAAAAGAAAGATAGCATTTAAGAGTCATTCCTTCTCCATTTTTCCACTTTTAATCTTCCCAAATATGAGGAGAATTTGAGATTTACTGGGGACAGTGGAGCCAGAATTCATTCCTCAAGGGCTGTCTGCCTTCACTTGCTCACAGCCCTCTTTCTCTGCTCTCCAGTCCAGCCCTTAATAGGACTTGGGTCCTTGCCCACAGGGCAGTGGGACACAGAGAGCCCTTTGGGGACCTTCTATTTTACTTTTTCTAGAGCTTCTTGGGTCATTTAACCTATACTCGGCAGGAGCTTTAGAAACTGCCTGATTTTGATTACTGTTTCCCCATGCCTAGCTATGTGACCTTGAATGAGTTACCCAGTATTTCTGTGTCTTGGTTTCCTATCTCACCAGCAGGAAGTCAAAGGGACTATTTAGCTGTCATCGTCATGCTGTTACTGAAGGAGGGCTGCAAGATGGCATTCCATGTGCTGGCTGCCTTCAGCCCTTCAGGGGGCAGAGAGAAGGTTTGATTGTGTGGAGAGAGGGGCTAAGGGATAGGGGCATGCAGGACCCCTTTGGTGAATGAAGTCTCCCTTCTCCTTGAGGGACTCACTGGTCCCCCATGGCCTTCTTGTCCTCTATTTGATCAGCCTGTGGAAGGCATTTCCTGCTGCCCTCCCTGCCCACATCCAGCCACTCCACAGGTTGGTGCCCACCAGGCCTGCTGGGAGTGGGGCTAGAAAAGAAGAAAGGAAGAGATTCTGATAATGATGGCTTTTACTGTGCAAAGGCCAGCTCCAGGTTAAGATCATACCCAGGACCTTGATTTTTTTTGTTTGTTCACTGTTTCAAAACAAAATAAAATTAAATCAAGACAAAACAGAATAGAACCCCACAGGCCTTGCGGGTGTCCTACAACTTTCCTACTGTTTCCTCAAAAGAGCTCTTCTCTTCCCAGTCCCTCCTAGCCCACCCCCAACTTTGTTGGGCTCTAATCTGCCAGAACCTCGTCTCAGGGATGTCCTGCATTGCTGGCCCCCAGCTGACCGCCATGCTGGGCCTGCCACTGTTCCACAGAAACAAATTTCTTTCCGTTAGTGAGCTGGTTTCTTTGCAAATATTCTTACCCCTTATGCTTCCAGGTCCCTCTGCCCACAACCCAGGCCTCTGCACCCTGGGCCAGTGACTCAGAGGTTCCAGCAAGAATCACCTCCAGCCCTTCCTCTGGGCTGAGCACCAACCCTCAGCTCCTGGGTCCTGGGCCTGGAACAGCACGTGGCCGTGGTGAGAGTTCAGCCTGCCTCCCTGGAGCAAGTTTACTGGGAATTTCTGATTAATAAGTTATCAGATAGGAAAATGAGTCCTAAGCCCCAACAACTCAGGTGAGGAAGAAATTAAACTTCTGGAAGTTGGCCCAGAATAAGTACAACACATTTTCTTCCACAGGAATTTATGCTTGACCAAGCTCAGAGGGAGGAATCATCTTGTGGTGACCCGGTCTAGAGCAGAAGGCAAGGGCTCTCAGGACCCCTTGTTCCAATGAAAACAACCCCAAGTATGCACAGGAATTTTCCCTTGAGCATTTCTAAGGGCTTTATAAACAACAGTGACTCTTCAACAGTAGTCTTCCGAGAGAGGTAGATAGGCAGGGGGCTTCTTTCTTTGCAGATGGAGGTGCCAAGCTGGGAAGTGATTTATTTGAGAGTATGAAATGCTAATGACCAAGACAGGGAATGCTTCTCCAAGCACCTGACTGTATCCACAATTTTTTGATACTGACAAACCACTTATCTGAAATAATGCAGACTAATAGCATTTATCAAGCACCTTTTTAGGATGGATCTTGGGGAAAATGCTTTGCACAATTCATCCTCACAGTATTAGTAATGTTGGTACCATTACCATGCCCATTTTACTGATGAGGAAACCGAGGGTCAGAGAGGTTTCCCCGGTCACTTAAGTTACACTACTGGTGAAGGAACTAAGATTGTAACCCAGCCCTCTCTCTGCCAAAGCCAGTGCCTTCCTTCTATTCTACTCCTCAGTCTAGCCAGCCACTTTAAACATGCATCAACAACCTCAAAAATGTTCTAACTCTTCGGTCCAATAGTCCCACTCCTGGTAACCTGTCCTCATGAAATAATTTTAAATGCAGAATAAGTGTCTTGCAGTTTAACATGGTCAAGAACACACTGGTGTGTACCCCACTCCTTCCCTACATCCCACTGAAGTGATGGAAGAAATACAGAAATAAAAAATTAATTTCTGGTGGTTGTGGGCAGCCAGGAGGAGCAGGATCATCATTTTGCCAGTGTTTCTTCAATTCAGGGAAGTTTCCTTTGATTCTTTCTTTTCTTTCTCTGAGAATCCTATTAGATGAATGTTCAAACTTCTAGACCTGTGTCACTTAATTGTCCCCTCATACTTCCCATATCTTTGCCCATTTGTGTGCCCTTTCTGATAGAAACCTCAGCCAGATTTTACAAGTAATAACTTGCCCTTCAGCTAGTTGTTCCTTTCTCAACAAGTTTTTGTAATTTTCATAGTCAACTTTTATTTCCATTATCTCTAATTGTTTCTGTTTTCATATCAGCCTGCTCACCTATTGATGTAATGGTTCTTCAGTTCCTCTGGGGGTATTAATTGCATTTGCAAATAACAAAGTCTCCTTACATTTGCTCTGTTAACTTGTTTCCTTGGGTGCTGGGCCCAAAGACCTGGAGGACTAAGACCCTGCCTTTCCTGATGTTAGCTCTTAAATATTTTGCTTTCCTGCTCTCTTTTGCCCTCACATCAGCAAGGAATTTAAAGCTTGATGGTCCAAGAGTTGTCTACGGTGTAGGGAAATAGTGTTTCTACACACTTCCAGCAGGAGTGTAAATTGATAGTTATTTGGGGGTGATTTGGCAATATCTTTAAAATGCAAATATATGTGACCTTTAACTTAACCATTCCCCTTTTAGTTCTGAACTCTAGAGAAATACTCATCTGTGTGTACAGAGATGTTCACTGCAACTTTGTTTGCAAATGTGAAGACCAGAAACATATGAAAAGATTATCAGTTGGGGAATGATCCAATAAACACTATGAAATTCCATGACCCAGTTGAAAACAATGAGATACTGACTTGTACTGCTATGAAAAGATCCCTCAGAAGTGTTCATTGAAAAAAAAAAATTGTAGAGCAATACATACAGTGGTCTACATAAAAACACATAAGCCCACAAACAAAATCTGTATTTCTGTAGGTATTACATATGTGAATAAATCATAGCTAACAGTGAAGGTTAAAGTCCAAACCAATGGATGCTGCTATCTCCGGGCAGTCATTGAGATTAGAAGGATATTAATGGAGATTCATTGTTTAAATGGTAATGTACACAATTTAAAATAAAACTTCTCAAGATGAACAAATAGCAGAGGAAGATGTGTTCAGTCCTCCAGAACAGGCACCAGCCCTAGGTTCTTGCCAAAAGGCAAGTCCCTAGAGTCTGACATTAGCTCAGTGTTGGGGCTGTCAGCTCACCACATCAGTGTGCATTGGGGGGTCCCCCACAGAGTGTACAACCACAGAGGATGGAGTGGGGATGAATTAGGACTGTTGGCGTTCAGGGCTCAAGAACTCTTTCCCAAAGCCCTGTTCTCACCAGGAAGGACACTTCCAACTTTACTTAAAGAGATTTTTTAACTCATTTAACCTCAAAAATATTTCCCCCTATTCTCATCTCTCATAATCTGTAGGAGGGGTGCTCCATGGTCAAATAAGTTGGGAACTGCTCCATAAATATAAACATTAGGATACACATTAGGATGTGAGAGTCCCAGAAGCCGTAATTCAGGCACCTGCTGCTCAATTTCATTCCCCCTAAACTTACTTGACTATGGGACCACCACACCATTTCCCTCATAATAGCAATAAACATCCTTGGAAACCATTTTAGGAAATACTGTGCTGCCTCTCCCCACTTTGCCTACATAGTGATGGGACAAGTGCGGGGGCTTTGCACAGGTGCTCGGGGAGAGAAGGCGGTGGGGGACAACGTGCTGGCATGATAATGGCTCTTCCCACAGACCTCTACACCAGTGTTTACACCTCTTGGGGTTGCCTGTGCCCACAGGAAGTTTAGATTCAAACTCAGGCCCCTGGAGCACCTGGAGGGATGCCACCAGGGTCCCAGAGCAGGTGCCAGCACTCCCCAGACGCTGGGGCAGCATTGGGTGAGGCAGGGCCCTGGCCTTGATGCCTTCCTGGGCAGGGCACACAGACACAGGAGCCTGGAGAAGAGCAGGAAACTCCCCTCCGAAAACACCTGAGTGAGTGTGGAGGTCTCCATGGCAATGGAAGCTAGCAGTGGAATAGGGTTGCTGTGTTAACGGGAGCCCACTGTACCCACTAAGTGGGGGAAACCTGGTTATTTTTTAAAAGGTGGTTGCAGGTTGTTCTGGAGTCTAGGGCTCTTCTGCCCAACATAGTCACTACCAGCCTCACGTAGTTACCACACACATAAAGCCGGGTTAGCCTGAGTTGAGGTGTGCTGTAAGTGCAAAATACATACCAGATTTAAAATATCTTGTTACATAACAGAATTAAAATATCTTATTAATAATTTAAAATTAATGTTATTAAGAATAGTGCATTTTAATTTTAAATTAATACTTTAAATGTTGACATGATAATATTTGGGGTATATTGGGTTAAATAGAACATATTAAAATTAATCTCACCTTTTCTTTAAATTTTTTCATGTAGCAACTGGAAAATTTAACGCCACATATATCTGGTTCAGTGTGTATTTCTCTGGGGTGGCATGGATTTAGCAGGGATCTGCTGGAGAGAAAACAGCCCTCTAGTTTGAGAGAACAGCTATTGGACCCAGACTTGTGGGAGACTTTGAGGCAAATGGGATCTCAACTGCTTTGTATAGGAAAGGAGAAGAAAGGGAAAGTAAAGTATAGGATGAGGACAGGCGAGTGTGGCCCAGGGACGGGGCCAGGGGAGAGAGGAAATGGAGAAGCCCAGGGACACGGCAGCAGAGACCAGGGAGACGTGGCTGAGGAAGTCTGCCCTACCTGAGGCGGGGCCAGCGGCGAGTTTTGCCAGCAGTGATGTCTGCTGACAAATCTTCAGTGAGTTCTCATTCCATGCCATAACGTCGCCTGCTCTCCCCACCGCCCGAGGACAGGCTGTGTGGGGCTGGGGAGCCGTGTCCACGGCTGGGCAAAGCAGGTGGGGTGAGGACAGTGATGTGCTCAGCGACGGCCTGGGAGCCCGCGGCGAGGGGGCAGGTAGAGATGACAGCTTCCAGGAGAAGGCACCACCCGGGAGTCCGTGCAAATGCACGCAGAGCACTGGTACTGCCGGCAGGGGGCGCGAGGCGGCTCAAGATTTTCCTGTAGCGTTTGTGGGAAGCACTGCCCCACCAGGCCTGCGGACAGAGGGCCCTAGGTCACATCACACCAAGACACTGTAACGCCCTCGGCAGTCACGGCCCTGGGCGTGTGAACGGCTCCGCGGCAGTGCGGGCTGGGAAGGTGAGGAAGCAGGACAAAGAAATGTCTAAAGCCACACTAGCGAGCAGTGGGGAAAGATCTCCAGGACAGCTGTCAGGTGGCCAAAGGGGCAAGGCTGGGGCAGGCTCCATATGCCCCTCCTGAGACACCCCACCCTACTCAGCCTGCTCTGTCTCAGGAAGCTGGCCTTGTAAAGTCTACACACACAGGTCTCCTTCCTGACTTCCGGTGAGGGCAGGCCAGTGGGGGCCTTGCAGAAGGCCCAGCGGGTGGGAGGGAGCGAGGGCAAGGTATTTGAGCCTGGGTTCTTCCCTGGTGCCGTGCAGCAGGTCACCCCATCGCCTTGAGCCCTCTCCACAAAGTCCTCTCTCCCTCCCTTCCCTTCCCTTCCTCCCCCTCCCCCTGCAGGCTCGGCTCCTCACAGTCACCAGCCCTGGGGTATCCACCTTCCTTTTGCTTCTGCCACACCCTGTCCACACCTTGTCAACAGTTTCTTATGGACTCTCCCACAGCTTGGTGCACCACTGGCTTCCACACGGACCCTGGCTGACAGACAGGGCATACACCATGTGCTCACTTCTGCACACTTTAGGAGGAAGCAGACTGAAAATGCGTATTTGAATTTGCATAAAGAAACTAGAAGGATACATGAGAAACCGTACAGGTACTAGGGGTACAGTGGGAAGAAAGGGTGAACCAGGGCAGAGCAGAGCAAGATGTCTCATTGCATCTAATTTCTATTACTTTGATTTTGAAACATGTGAATTACTATCAGGCGAAATGAAACTGGAAAGAATCGTTCGTCTCTACCCCAGGTAGAATTATTGGAGGAATCAGTTTAATACTGTGTAGACCTTCCACTGGGGAAGCTCCAAATCTTGAGCCAGAAAAGCCATGGCACGGAAGGAAGTGGCTTCTCCAAGTTGGCTCCATGAAACAGGGCCACAGCCAGAGCACCACCTGCCTCTCTCCCTCCTCCTGTTTTTCTAGGGCTCTGGCCTCAGCCACCAGTATCCTCACAGTGGTGCCATGGGGATTTGTAAAGAGAAGAGATCACAAAACCAAATTATGTAAGAAGTCGGCCAGAACATGGGAACCTAGAAGAGCAGCATTTCTGGAGAGATGGACCCAGTTCTGCCCACTCCAGCCCTGAGAGGTGCTATTCTGTCTGTGATTTTGCTACCAGAAGCTTCCAAAAGGGTCAGCAAGGTCCATTCCTTTGGCTGATTTGCCATGAGAAATGCCCCAGGCATGTGGCCTGAGCTTGGAGAATATACACCCTCTACCCTATTTGCGCACCCGCTCCTTGTAAGTGTGTCCCCTGGGCCTCCAATAACCGAGACACAGATGCAGAGTTCAGAACCACCCCGGGAGAGGCGCCTCCTGCAACCTGGGACCTCAACCTCCCATAAAGAGAACTTTGACCTTTGCTATTTCTCATCTGGTTTGTGGCATAAGCAGAGGAAGTGCATGGGAACAAAGCTTGCAGTCACAAAACTTAGTGCTTATTCCCTCATTAATTCTCTGAGTCACCATTACGAGGCAGGGAGAGGCCAAATGCTATTACACAGCCTTTTAGCCATAACTGTGGGGTAATGACCTGCCTAGTGTCATGCATGAGTCATGAGCACAGCAGTGTCTGAATCCTGATCTCTGGACCCTGGCACAACACCGGCTCCTGGCCCTCAGCAGTGAGGGAGGTCTGGCATGTGTGCTACACAGCCCCCGAGGGCGCCTCCCCTCCTTTTCACAGCTCCCTGATGTCTCTGAGACAGAGAAGGCACGGATGCACAGGTCACCTAGCCCTTCCCTAGGCAGTGTGACCTGAAGTTCAGGAGCAGTTTCCTCGCGCATGGGTCCAATGCTGCCCAAATAGCCACCATTAGTCTCCCTGTGGGGGTGGGGCTCAGTGCATGGCAACATTTGTCTTCTGGGCCCAAGACATTAGGTAAAGACGAGTGCCAGCCTGGGCTTTCCTGAAGCATCGTCTCTGGGCCTCAGTAAAACATCACCTCACACACTTGAAGGGTCAAAGCTAGTCTGTCAGTCTGACTGGATCCTGGGCAGAGACTGGGACAGGTCAGACTTGTTTGGGTGGGAGCGAGTCACAGAAGCCTCTGTAGAGAGGTGAGGCCGACCCTCCTCAGGGGCTGAACCAGGGCATGAGGAAAATCCATGTCTGAGGGGAAGGCTGTGGAGGGAAGCAAATGGGAATTAGGCCCCTCAAAAGCAGCTCTGAGGACAAACTGCCTCAGACTCACATCCAGGCTCCTCCAGTTATTGACCCTTTACCTCGCACCGAGCTCGGGGCTAAACCATTTCCATGTGTTCTCACAGTTTCCCAATGGAAACCCGCCCCTCGGAGCAGAGCTGGGAGACGCCTGAGCTGGAATTTGAACCCGTCTGGCTGGAGCCTAAATGTTCCCGTTTCCTAGAACATTCCTGCACATTTACCCACGGATCTGAACAAGCTGTGGGGAGGGAGGGAGGGAGGGAGGAGGGGAGGGCCCAGCTCAGACGCAGGGAGGGAACGGCCAGGTGCAGGCTCAGGAAGTCCTGGCTGGTACACACATGTTGTCAGCACATAACTGGAGCTCCTTAAGTCAGGGCCAGGCCGCAGACCGAAGGAACCGCAAAGGCACGTGCATTTGCTTCTGCAGTTGGCCTTTAGAGTTTTTCTCTAACAGCTGGAGCCCTGGTGTACATCTGGATCTTGATAAACTAGGCCTTTGACATTAAAAAAATAATAATTTCATTAATGAAGCAAAAATGAGTCAGGCTTTGTGGCCAGAAGTCGCCTGACCTCTGAGATCCAGCCTGTTCCTGCTTGCCTGGTCCCTCCTTTTAATGAATTTGCTGAAAGGAGCTCCAGAGAAGAGGTGCATCCTGATAAAGGGTGGCCAAGCAAATGACGCAGGAGGAAGGCAAGGCCAGCAGACACTGATACAAATTAGGCAGTGCCTGCAGACAAAGTCCCTGGATAGTTGGCCTCATTTGACCCTTTGGCATTCTCTGCAGGCTCCCTCTGCAAGGGGGCCATGGAAAGTTCTGGAGCCCTCTGCATTTCATGGTGTAGGACTCCCATCTCTCTTCCAGGTTCCACAGGATAACTTCCCATGTGAGTCAAGCTGAAAATGCCCCGCAATTGCAGTGACATCATTCCCAGCTCTGCCATGCTGGGTGACCTTGAGCAAGTTACTTAACTTCACCATGCTACTGTTTTCTCATCTGGAATGTGAGTGTAATACTAACGTACAGTGTGAGAAGATATGCAAGTTTGCTGGAACAGTCCTGGGGCCCTGAGCACCCTGTAAGTGTGCTGTTATTACTTGTTCTGGCAAGGCCATGGAGATCATATGGGGCAGGGGTGTGGGAGGGATTTCTCACACACTTGCTGTTACCAAAGGTTACAGATAAGGACTCAGAGAGGATAAATAACTTTACCCAAGGTCATGGAGTTTGGGCACTAGGAGTCAAGGTCAGAACACACAACAGCCTGACTCCAAACACTGTTATCTGAATCATTCCACACCTCCTCCCTGAAGCCTGCTGGCCCTGAATTCATATTTGTGACACCTGCTTAGGTTGTTTGGCAATGAAACCACACCCCTGGAGGTGGGAAATGGGAACTGGGCCACACTCACTCACGCCCCCTGTGGGTGGGCCTTTTCTGTCATTCACATTCTGGTTGGTGGGCCCGTGGGGAGTGGGCAGGGAAAGTACACTGAGGCAACTGAAAAGTGAGAACAAAACCAGAAGAGGAGGTGGGATCCTTGGGGCCTGGGGGGAAGGTGCACATTCCAGCAGAAACACTTCTGTATTTCCTGCCTGGCAGAATTGCCTCCTGGGAGAGCAGACCCCAGGCTCAGCAGCCGGCAGGCAGCAGCAGGCAAACTGGTGGGGGAAGCCCTTGGGTAACAGAGTGCCCAGCTCTGCCTGGCCTTTAGGGCTGTGATCCATTCAATCTCCACAGCAATCCTACGACATGGTGATTAGTATGCATCTTATAGACCAGGCAACAGAAGCCTGTTCAAGTTAAACAAGTTGCTCAGAGGCACACAGCTGAGGAAGATTTGGCCCCAGTCTGTCTGGCCCCAAGTCTTGGGGTTCCCTGTGACAGCCCCCCTCATGCTAACAGCAACACTGCTCATACAACAGATGCTACGTACTGCCCCCACGGAGGCCACGCTCCTGCCTGTGGCTGGAGCATAACAACATGCCAATCTATGGGGATAAGGAAACCGAGACAGGGCTCGGATTCCAGGAGGACAAGGACAGGGGAGCATGGGAAGAGGGAGACAGAAAAGGCGAGGAAGAGGAGAAAGGACAGAACTTAGGGCAACGAGCTGCAGAGCCATCCTTCAGGCGTGTGACTGGCAGTGAGTGGGCAGCAGTAGCGCCCACAGCAAGTCAAGCCTAAACTCTGCCCACCAGGCCCCAGGACAGGCCTATCTCCCAGCTTCCTGAATGGCTGCCTCACTGTCCCCTTCCCACGGGCTCTGAGAGCAGGGAGCTCAGGAGAGAAAAAGGACTAGGGGAAAGTGATGTGGAGACTCAGGGAGGGTGAGGAGGCAACCCAGCGCTGAGCTTGGGCAGATGGGCTCAGACCCAGGAGGGACCCAGCGTGCGACGGCCGGTGTGATGATGACGTGACACACCCAAACAGACCGCGGGGGTTGCAGCTGCACACCCAGAGCCCACGTCCTGGGCCCTCCTCTGCCACCCAAAGCGAGGTCCCATCATCCCACATCACCTTAGGGTCCCTGGATTTACCCCTGGCTCTATTTCTGGGTTTGGCCTTGATCAGAACAATGGAAGGCTCTGGGACTGGCTTGCCAGATCCCTTCACTACCTTCAGGCAGAGGAAGGATGGCTCAGCCTTCTTGTGGCCTCAGTTAGCCTGCTTTTTGTTTCTTTCTGACTTCCTCCCCAGACAGATTTGAGACTCACTGGGCTCCTTGGAGGGCAAGTAAGGCCCTGGCAGGATCTCACTGCCCTCTCCTGATCTGACGGACCTCAGGGGTGGCTCCTAGAGGGGCCCAGCCTGGAAGCGAGGTCGGAGTGGTGGGGGGTGCAGGCAGGGGAGGGAGGGGCTCTGTTGGTCACGCACCCAGGCTGCACCTGAGGTAGATCTGCTTTTTTCTGGGCACGAGCCAGGCCTTCTCCTCACATCCTGCAGGTGCACCCAGAGCCTCCTCCGAGGCACGCCTGGGGCTGGGAGCCCCCAGGTCAGACCAAGGCGGTCCACTGCAGAGGAGGGCCAGGTCCTCGTCCATGCCGGAGGGCAGCAAGCCCCATATCCAAGGAGTTTCTCCAACTCTGCCCCAGAGGAAAGTCAGCTTCGTGATGAGAGCTGTGAAGGAGGTGAGAGCAAGCAGGACAAAGGACAGGGGGGAAGACCTGCGCCCACTGCTCAGGGGCGGCCATGAGAGGATCCGCAGAAGCTCCAGATTGCGCCCCCACTGCCTCTTCATCTGGGCCAGTCGTTCCCAACACTGGCCGCACATCAGAATTCTTGGCAAACTTGGTAAAAATACAGACTAGCAGGTTCCTTGAATTCTAACATGAAGCCAAATTTGGAAACAATCAGGTGTAGGCCAGGGCTTCTCAAACTCTAATGTGGACACTGATCAACCAGGGATCTTATCAAAATGCAGATTCTGACTTACTGGTCTAGGACAAGACCTGGGAATCATCATGACCAGCACGAGTCAAGGTCATGGTGATGCAGCGCTGTGGCTGGGGCACCACACTCTGAGAAGCTGGGCTCTGAGCCGGACTTCTGAAACAAAACCAGAGGTGGACACTGAGGCCCCTAGGGCTGCTTCGGTCATGAAGGGGCCGGCCACTGGCTCCTCAAGCAGCCCCCAGTGCTCTCCTGCAGGTGGGGGCAGCAGAGCCCACCTCACACTCATCAGCCTGCCTCAAGGCCTGAGATGCTCCAGGTTTCTAAGCAGAGCCTTGGGATTAACAGAGAAAGAACTGTTCTGTGAATGACCGGCCGCAAGTGCCCTGTCGTGTCTCCGTAAGGTCCTTGAACACTCACACCGAGAATAGAAGGGAGGAGCTTCAGCTGCCTGCCTGCTCCAGCCAGGACGGAGGACAGAGCGGGTGGGCCGAGGCAGGGTCTTCGGCCCAGGGCGCTCTGGGAAGGACACTGTGTGCCTGAGTGTGGTGAGTCCTCCCTGTGTAACAGGGAAGTTTGGAAATCCAGGTCCAGACTCAGTCACTGTCAAAGGTCATGACTCTAGAACGGGCCGATTCTCCTGGGAGCCCCAACCCACTGGCTTTGGGGCCCTGCAGGTCCTGCTGTTCCGAATGTGCCAAGCTCTCTCCCCTGGGTGCTGGGTCATACCCTAGAGGGAGTCAACATGGCTGGCTCAGCTCTAATGACATTCACATGCATGGGTCAGCCGCTAACCATGGGCAGAGCTCCCTCCGTCACCCTTCACCCAGCCAGTGTCCTCCCTGAGGGCTGGGATGTGCTGGCAGGCATCCCAGCCGATGTGTCTGATCATGCCAAGGCTGGGCACTCACAGCCATAGTCCAA
The DNA here is from genome assembly GCF_030020395.1 of Manis pentadactyla. Taxonomy (NCBI): domain Eukaryota; kingdom Metazoa; phylum Chordata; class Mammalia; order Pholidota; family Manidae; genus Manis; species Manis pentadactyla. The sequence goes on along the minus strand of NC_080019.1, from coordinate 44,630,274 downwards.
GCACACTGGGGAGCAAATGACTTCACTCAGTGGGAATGGACCTCAGTGACCCTTGCCAGATCCCTGCTGGTCTCCCATCCAAGTACCTTTGCCCATGTTGGAAGGACTTTGTCCTGATATTTTACCTGCTTATTCTTGGGTAGAGGTGACAAAAATGCCCCTAAACTTTGCATGAACAATTTGTATTCTAAGACTTTAAAAGAATGAAAAAGGGTAAAGAGGCTTGTGGGCTGGAGAGTTCCAGATTTATAATAACAATGCCATTTGCTTGCAATAGGAATGTCAATAATAATGATCTTTTGAATAGCTGTGTATTGTTGCTCTGGCTGATGAAAACCTGGCTGATGAAAACCAACTGTAGCCCAGCTGAGCAGACCTTGAGGCTCACAATACATCAGGCTGTTTTGGGATCATGTAATAAACGGTAGCTCACCCCAACCCCAAACAGAAGAGGGAGTGTGGGCTCTGCACCCTTGAGGTGATGCCTGGTCCCAGCAGTCGGGGGTGGGGCCCCAAGAGCAGCAGTGGTGGCACTGTGTGCATCATGGCTCCCAGCTGAGTGGCCACCCTGTCTCCAGCTTTCTTTGGAAAGGAGACATCCTATACAATGAATCACTGAACCCCCAGTCCCCAACACAGAGCTGGTGATGCAGCAGATCCACAGGAACACTTGCTAAATCAGCGGACAACCCTGCCACCAAGCCCACAAGTGGGCCTGTCTTGGAGGCCCACGAGCTGAACAACTGTTCAGAGGTGCAATCCAAAGAGGCACAAGCATTCCAGAAATTGTTGAGAGTGAAAATGGTTCATGAGGGCCCAGGTTCCAGGCACAGATTTGGGGATAGCACAATGCCTTGCCTGTCCTTGAGGCTACAAATAGCCATTCAGGTAGCATCTCTGACAAATCAAGCCAGAGGATGTTGCTTTTCTGATTTTAGATCAGCTCAGGCACAGAGAAAGAGCATGCACAGCTTGCCCAGGAACCATGATGTCTACCGACCAGGAGAGGACCCTGTTCACCTTGAAAATGCACTTTCTCTGCCACCTGTAGAAGGCCCAGATGAAGTATCCCTTCTCACTGGTTCTCTTTAGTCCATTAGCCCAGATGCAGTGAGCTGAAGTCCTAAGGTGCCCAGCACATGCAAGGGTGTCTGGATGACCCAGGAAGTGCACTGGAGGAGCTCACAGTCTGCAAGAGAAGCTGGCTCCCTTGTCTACTCTTTGTTCTTTGCACATTGGACTCTGTTAATGGTATCTGCTGCATAATTTTGCAAAATGAAACCAAAGCATTAAAACACGCCTGCCCTTTATCCCAGCAATTCCATCTTCAGGAATTTGCTTAAGGAAACAATCAAGCTCATGAACCAATTTGGCTACAAGAAGGTTCAGTCTTTTTTATTTGTTTTTAATAGCAGCAAAGGATTGGAAACAATCCTGATGACCAACAATAGGGGCTGATACCAAAAGATGTGTATGCCACACAATGGAGTGACATTTGGCCATGAAAAAGGTTTTGTAAAAGTATCTTTACTGGGAAAGGAGTCCTAATATATTATCAAGTGAAAGAAGCAGGTAGTGTGTGTGGGTGCACACACACACGCCTCTCTCCGCCTATCACTGTCTGCACACGACGTGGTGCTTCGTGGTGCTTGGTGTTTCATTGTCTTCACAAGAGCTGGGACAGGGCCCCCTTATTCACCCCTGGAAGAGCAAACCACTACTTCCAAGGGGTCTCAAGGGGTCTTTTGCCTTTCAGGTGTGTGTTGGTGGGAGGTTGTGGGTGGGGATACCTTACACCCCCAAGATGCTTCCACCCAAGTGGAGGCGGCAGCTCTGGCAGGACACCTCTGGCCTCTCTCCCTCCTTCCAGGGCCATCTTTGTCACCCTCCCTGGGGGAGGGGTTTAATCCAATTGTGTGTTTGAAAGAAACTGGACAGTAATAGCCCAGACTCTCTTGGTTCTACCCTCCCTCCCATGTTGTAGATCTTACAGGACAGGTCTCATAGTCCAGTTCTGCCCTGATTGGGTGAGCAACATGCTTAATTCTGGGATTCAGTATTTGCAAAGACACGTTGCCAATACAAACCTCTTCCTCCAACACCAGCTGCATCTGTGTAAGTGGCATTGTGGTCTCCATCTGCCTTATTATTCCTTTGCTTTATTTCTCGACTGGTTCAGGACTCACATGAGGAAGTGAGAAAGGGGATGACATTCCCCAGGCACCCCAACACCCTGGGCCATCTTTTGGAAGCAAGCAACACTGTCCTGCAAGAGAGGGAGCGGAATCAATTGTTTCTGTTTCAAGGGTTAGAAAGCTAAGCTGTCTGGTCGTGGGGGGGCTTGTCCCTTGAAAAGCCATGCACCCCAGAAGAGCCTCTGTCGCCGCGATGTGGCATGGTCACTAAAGGTGAGAGGGGCAGCAGCTGTAGCGGCATATTAGGGGCCAGGGCTACCCGCACCTAAGAATGGAAATTGGACCCTTGTGTCTAAGTCCAGCGTCTGTTCTGCCACCACTGCTGCTGGTCTCTGGGGGCCTCACCATCCCCAAGGCTGGTGCCCTATCCCTGCCCCCTGCATATATCCCTTCTTTAAATTATTCTTCACTACACCGTTTTGAGGGAACTTCCGCTCCTGTTGGGCTCCCAGCTGATACACCTAGTATGTCACATGGAAGAAAGGGAGCTGCCTGGGGTCCCCTTGCACCATGGTGGTCCCTGGCACAAGGCTGAGGAGTCTGAGTCTGCAGCCCCTGGCCTACATACCCGCCAGGGCATGCCCTGCTGTTTTGGATGTCTGCCAGCTGTGGGCGCCCCCATCTGGCAGCCTGGTGAGGCTGGGGGCCTGGGTCCCTCTCTGTCTTACACACGTACCAACAGCTCCTGCTTTTCAGAGCCCTGGGGGCACGTCCCCCGCATTCTGGGAGACAGAGGCTCTTCCAGGCCCCCTTTCATCTCCCTGGCACGCTTGCCCACCTGCGCCGCATCAGAGAGGAGCCCCGGCACGGGAGGGGAGATGTCAGGGGGTTGCCGGTCCACCCAGTCCCTGCCAGGGCAGCCTTCGAGGAAGCGCACTTAGAGCAGCTGCCCTGCTACACGCCCACGCCCGCGGGTCCTGTGCCGGCCATCCTCCATCACCGGCACCCTGAGAATGTGGTGCTGCGCCAGCCCTGCCTCTCTCCAAGGGGGCTGGAAACTTGCTCCCCCGAGTAGAAACCACTGGTTCAGTCCCTTGTACCTGACTTTATCAGGAATCAGGGCTCTGCATGTGTTTCACACGCACACTCACAAACACACGCCTGGCACAAGCCCCTCCAAGAGGAAGAGCGGTCAAGGGTGGTCCTGACAGGTCAGAAGCCACTTTCTGGGAGTCCTGTTCTCCCTCCTGTAGAAAAGGAGCCTGAAGCACCTCAGAGGGGGTGCCAGGAGCTGAAGACATCAGGGAAGCCACCTGCCCTGGCCAATGACACCTGCTTTGCTCCCATCAGATAGGCAGCCCACAGCAGACACCCAGACCTGCGGGAATGTCCCTCAAGGCAGAGAACCCTCTGACCGGTCCATACGTATCTCTCACTCTTCCTCAAAACTACATTTCTCAGAACAAGTGCTCAAATTGGCATGTGAGTTTGACCATCTGTCTCTACTGATTTTGATTCCCATCAAGCAGTTCCCCCAAAGCCTTATTCAATAAGAACAATTTTAAAAGGCATTTGAATGTCCATTCCTGCATTTATTCATCCACATCAATTGCTTACTATTGAGGCGGCTGGTAGAGCCTGGGAGGTGGACTGAGGAACGAAAGCTGTCCTTGCCCACCAGCAGCTTATGGTCCAGGAGGAGGCACGGGGCTGGGCCGGGTGCCAGGAATGCGAGGGGGCACTGACAGTCACGGGTGCACATCTGCATGTATGGGCAAGACACCACTGGGGGGGCCCGTCCTCTCTGCCTGCCCCTCCTCACTCTGCCCCTGTCTGTTCCCCTGTGCCTGATGCCTTCTCGCCACCTTTCCCCACCTCTTGTCCCCCAGCAATAACCGGCCCCAGCCTCCCTCTCCCCTGTCTCCCACGCACAATTCCGTCCTTCCTCTGAGTCTCTCCTCTCATCCTGCCCCCACCTTTCCCAATCATGATCCAGCCCCTCCAAACCTACAGAAATGCTCCACAATCAGAGGAAAGGAGGGAAGCAAACATCCCCCAAGACAGGGAACATAACTAGGGTGGAAGACCAGAGTCACATCCCCCATCTCCCAGGGGAGGTGACAGGCCACTGATGGTAATAAACATGTTGCTTGCTGCCATGACAACTGCAATCATTCAGCCACAATGCCAAGGGTTTGGAGGCAACAAAATCAATTGAACGTTTATTTCCCCAGCACAACCGGCATCCCTAAGGAGGAGGAAGCCAAGAAGGAGGTGCTCTGGGGCCTCCACCTGTCACCTGCCAGAGAAGTAGGGTACATGGTGGGGATTTGCCCTCCTTTCTCCAATTCGCCATTGTTTTCAGCTGTGCCCTGTATCTAACTTCACCTGTGTCAACCCAGTTAGCTAGGGCCATTGGGAGTCTGCAGGGAGCCCAGGGGAGAGACTCTGCCCCAGGTCGGGGAGCGGCCCCTGGCGTGAGGCACAGACAGAGCCATGGCACACATCAGGGGGCTATAGGGCCCGGAAGACTCAGTGCAAAGTGCCCAGACTGTGTCTGCAAGTGGGAGGGTGAGAGGTGGGACCCCACATAACAAAATAGGAAGCAGCCTGATTATTACGGATAAAGCCTAAAACCAAGATGGGAAACTAAGAATAATTAACAAGGCCCCATTCCAGCGACAGCCAAAGTCACACAGCTAAAGATCTACCAGGTCTAGCTAAGTAAAGGCTATGAAGGGATTGTTTGCTGTTTCTGTCCTTGGTAGTTTATGAATATGGACATGACTGTTCTATAATGAATTTCCTCAAGCTCCATTTCAAGCTGAGCCAGTCGCAGAGCCACAGGGCTGGGCACCTCTGAGGTGGCAGTGACTGCTGTCCCTGGAGGCTGCCGCCTGCCCCGAGGCCATCGGCAGGTGCTGGCGGCATAGCAGGACCCAGGTCTCCAAGTCAGTCTGCACTGTTTGGATGAGCAAGAGGCTGAAGAGAAGAGTGGGTGATTGCTCTCCCCACACTATCTTCCTCTCACTCCCCAGGCTTTATGCGACTTTTGAGGGTCTCTGCACTTAATAATATTGCCAAGTGTCAGAATCTTAAACTGTGAGAGATTTAATGGGAGTATAAAAATGTTGTCTGGTGTGTATGGCTGTTATAAGCAAACCCCTGTAAGAGAATCCGTCTGTGCTGGGGCATGTGGGAAGGGGTGAAGAGATGGTTAGAAAGAACATGCCACCACTGTCCATTCCATTAAATATGATGCGTGGTTCAGAGTCAGACAGGCTTTTGTGGATCCCACTTCTCTATTGGCTAAATGGAGCTTGATTTGTGTGTGGATCAAAGAAAAGCTACTTATCCCCCATGGAAATTTTTTTCTAACTCATTGGCATTGTTCAGCAGGGAAAGGTGAAACAAAGCCTGAATTTATTCAGACAGCAGCTTCAAAGTTAAGGCATCAAGGAAGCAGCTCAAAACTTCAAAAATCAACTCTGACCTAAGTTCACTAACATTTCATATTTTCAAAAATCATAAGAAAAGGATGAACTATCCAAAAAGAGCAAATTCACTTTAATTCCTTTATAAATGCCTCAAAGCAAAATGTCCAAGGGTTCAGACTCTTCTCCCACTGCTGTCAGGCAGTCTGGGAGCTCCTCAGATTCTCCCTTCTTATTTTTCTGTCTTTTGGTGAAAGTCTACTTTCCAAACTGGTGGGGGCTGATACTCCTCAATGGGACATTTGCCATAGCATACTATGGCATTGCTATCAAATAAAAGAAGTTGAACATTTACATCCAAACATCTCACTGATTTACTGTACCACCACCACATGGATCTACAAACAATCAGATAAAAACTGGATTTAAAATAAATGCCATTCCAAACAGTTTGGCCTATTCTTAAAAAGTTACACACATACCTACCATATGTGTATATGTTCCAGCCATTCCATTCCTAGTTATGTACCCAAGAAGAGAGAAAACACATATCCATAAAGACTTTTATGTGAATGTTCATAGAAGTTTTGTTTGTAATAGCTGAAACCCAAAAGTAACACACATGTTCACCAATATGAATAAATATGATATAAATGAAATAGCTAAACAAATTGTGCACTAGCCAATGTGATGGAATACTACTCAACAAGGAAAAAGGGAACCTAGTGATATAAGCAACATGGGTGAATCAAAATGATTATGTGAGTGAAAGAAGCCAGACCAAAAGGGAATTATGTAACTCTTCAGAAAATGCAAACTAACCTGCTGTGACTAAACAGATCAGTGGTTGCCTTGGGGAGATGGGTCCAAGGAACCAGAAGCAGGGATTGCAAAAGGGCATGATAAAACTTCTGGGGAGTGATGGATATATCCACTGTCTTGAATGTGGTAATGATTTCAGGTGAATATGCATATGTCAAGTCTTGTCCATTGCACACTTTAAATGTATGCAGCTTATTATATCAATTATGCCTCAATGAAGCTGATTAAAAAATTAGAGACAAAATATGCCATGATGTAGTAGCAGGAGCTAGATACATACCCCTGCTTTCAACAACTAGAAAACCAAAGAAAAAACAAACAACAAAAAGACATGAAACAATGATTTTCAACACTGGACAAGAATTGTAGTCTCTGAGGGAAGGAAAACAAACAAGGTGAGCCCTGTGGCAGCATCAGCTCACTGCCCTAGGGAGAGCCCGGATGAAGTTTGGTGGCTTCACAGAAGTGAGGAGACAGAGGTCAGAGTTCTGAAAGCCCAAGGCAGTTCAGAGCACCAGAGAGGAGGGAGTTTTACTCACAGCGAAAACTCCAGGGATTGTCAGGTCTATGATCTCTGATCAGTGCCTGCATGTGAAGAAATGCCTCAAGGCAGGGAAAAGAACCATGTAAAAGGACTAGACTGAACAATTCCTGGAGTGCTTAGAGAGCTGGGAAGAGTTGCTATTCTCACAGCGAAAGTGAGGCCATGTAATAAATGGGTAACAAACTAAGAAGTCTATTGCCTTAATATTAGAGCTAAATTAGTGCTAAACTAAAGGTTATTCTGGACCTAGAATAACAAAGTTTAAAAGCAAGCCCTGAAAGATGAAATTGTTTCCAAGTAGCTGTGTGCCAGAACAAAGTCTAACACTCTTTCAAGGAATAAAACAAAACCCAGTACCAAACTCTATAAAATTTCAATTACCTCATATCCAATAGAAAATTACCAGGCATGCAAAACAGGAAAATATGGCTTGTAAGCAGGAGAAAAAATTGAAATAAGCCCGGAAACGGCAGAGATGATGAAACTATCAGGCAAAGATGTTAAAAGAGCCATTATAAATCTTATCAATAGATTCAAGGATGTTAAAGAAAAACATGAAACTCAATTATGAGAGAAATAGGAGATATAAAAGCAAACCCAAATGGAACTTCTGGAGGTGGAAAATACAGTAGCTGAAAAACAAATCATGAACAAAATTCATCATTTCAATAGTGGAACTCACTTTCAGGCTGTCAAATGATAATTGAGTCATCACTTCCTTGGAGAAGACTCCCTGGCTGGAACAAACTTAATATACCATGCTGTTACAGTGCTTCAACCTCCTCTTCAAAGCACTCGCCATAGTTATAATGCTTCCATTATCTGTGGGACTAGCAATGCACACTTGTCTTTCCCACTATACTGAAAGGCCCATGAAAGCAGGAACAGTGTGGTTTTGCTCACCTGCATAGTGCCCAGAGCAGTGCCAGGCATGAAGTAGGCACTCAATGAATATACTTTGAATGAATGAATGAACTCCCATAATCAGCTTCACAATGCACTCATTCAGCAGCTCTTGTTTAAGGCGGCACCTCTGTTTTCCCTTGTCAGTGTAGTGACACTGGTTGCCTGTCGTACCCACAGGGCCTCATGAAATGTGCTTCCTGCAGTCACAGTTGAGTCCTGAATTAGTTGTGAACACATGACTCACTGAGTGACCTGGAGCAAGTTGCTTAATGTGTCCGACCTTCAGGTTTCTCAGCTACTAAATGAGGTTGTTGAAACAGATGTCCTCTAAGAACTCCCCCAACTCTGATGTTCCAAGATATTTTTATGGTCCAGTCTCCAAAAATACACTGCTCCCCCCAACACACACCCCAGGATCCTCACCTCCTAGTATCCATGCCCCTGAAAATGTTCTGCCTACAATGACTCTGAGCTTTCCATGTAACCAGTAAAGTAGGTGGAGAGAACAGTGCTGACTTCTGAAGCGAAGTCATAAAGGACCTGGTAGTGTTTGCTCTGGTCTCTTGGATTGCTTGCTGTCAGGGACGCCAGCTACCACAGCATGACAAAGCTCAGGTTGCCCTGCAGAGAGGTCCTCATGGAGAGTAACTAAGGCCTCCTGTCAACAGCCATGCAAGTGCACAATCTTGGAACGGAGCCTCCAGCCCCAGTCTGACCACAGATGACTGCAGCCCCAACCAACATCTGGCCTTAACTTCAAGAGATGCCTGAACCAGATCCACCCAGCCACGCTGCTCCAGAATTCCTGACCCATAGGAACCGTGAGAGATAATAATTGTTTACTGATAATTTAACAACCAAGTGTTAATTTGTTATGGAGTAATTTGTAATAGATAACTAGTATCCTAGTACTGAAAGCTGTCCTTCCTTCATTTTTTAATTATTTCTGCCATGAAGAAAACACTAAATCATTGCATAAGTGAAATCTCCAAAAACAGAAATCTTTCCTAATTTGGAGGCCAAGTTTGGGGCCTAGATTCTAGACCAAAGTTTCAATAATATCGTTGTCCCCACCTTTTCTCCATTTGGCCCCTGGAGACCTGAGGCCACCACATCTCCACTAAGCACCCCTTTCTTTTCCTTATTTTTCTCACCAGCTGTTTTTCACTCCAGTTTCAACAATCCCACTCCTACTCTGCTTCAGGTTTTCCAGGTGACCTTGGGACACATGTCCTGCTTTCTTGAATGGGTTTCCCAAGTTCCACAGTCAGTTTGAATGTATTGGAAGAACCTGTGGGCACACAGCAGGTGTTGAGTAAATATTATTTACAGCCTTGGTCCAGGTCTTCCAGAAAGCAGAATCTGAGAAAGGACTGAGTTTCTAATAATTTAGTTACAAGGCTCAATGCCAGAGCAATGGAGGAGAAGGAAAAAGGGAAGCAAGACAAGAAGAAGCCACACAGGGCGATGTAACACGGTACCCTGACGGCCTCTGTCTCACTGTGAGCAGTGAAGGGTGCCAAGTTCACTGAGTAGGGGGTTTCTCCGGAAAGGCTGCAAGAAGGAATTACAGTCCAGCGTCACTCACAGGGACAGGGAAGGTGGGGGAGTGTCTGCCCGGCCCCAGCTCTCTGTCGCCTGGGGCTATATTTAGCCTACGGATCATCCAGCCCCTGATGATGTGCTCAGAAACCACTTCCCAGGCCCCACAGTGAAGAATTTCATCTAAGCCCAAAAGTGGAGGGCATCCAGGAGCAGGTAGCACACCAGCCCAAACAGATAAAAAAGTTATTGAGCAACCGAAGAAGATATAGAAGGTATGTGTCAGATATCACCTAGCCAGCACACCAATAGAGGGCCTGGATTCCTGCTTACCCCATGAGTCCTGAAATGTGTTGTGCAGCTGGAGACACAGTGAGGCTGCATATTAATGTGAGATGACCCTTGCAGGCTCCAAGACAGATGGATTTACTTTAAATCCTGGGATGAAAATGAAAGATTTTCTTTTTCTTCAGCTGGCTGAAAGGGAGCTCTTATCTCTCAGCTGAGGGGTCTCTGAATAGTAACATTCGTCCACCAGCCTAGAAATGCTTGAGTAGGACTGAAGCTTTTAAGCAGACTGTTTTAGACAAATTCAAAAGATCCTAAAGTCCTCATTTTTTAAAATGTAGGAATAGGAGTGTTTCCTCCCAAGAGTTCTCCAAACTTCTTAGAAGCAACTGGGAAAGTGGCTGTGAGCAGCAGGTAGAGGCCCCATAAGTCCCTCAGAAGTCTTGTGTGCCAAGCTCTCATTAACACATGAGGGTGGATGATTGGACGGGAGGGTGCATGGGCACGTGGTGGGTGGGTGAGTGGGTGGGTGAAGAATGGATGCGGTGGCCACTCAGTTTTGTAGATATGTAAGAAGTGCTGTCCAAGCATCCACCTCCCTTAAATGTCCCCCTTTCTAACAGGCAATCAAGGAAATCATTGCTGTGGCTTTTACTGTCTCAAATCAGTCTCTTCAACATGCATTTTTCGTGCACCTGACCCAGCCACCCCCATCTGATTCCCCATCTGATCCCCACCTCCATCGGCTCCATGTTGTCTCTCTGCATTTAAGTGACAAGAGGCAGCAGCCCTGATGTTCACCAGCATTACCCACTTATTGCTTGCTAAGCCAAATAGGAGATTTGCCTGATTGCAGTCCCAGGAAGAGAAATGCCAATCCTGCCCCACTCCTGACATTCAAAACAAGGTGCCAGGCTGGTCCTCAGGCCTGAGTCCTGGCTGGCGATGCCCACCTGCATGATGTGGGCCTTCAGAATCATCTTCCCATTCCCCAGCCGGAACTGCCTTTCAGGCCCGACATCCAGCAAATGTTGGGTGGGGAGCCACGGGCAGCAGGGGCAATGTGTGATGCCATGCCAGTCTCAGCTGGTGACAGTACAGCTCACAGAGGTTATCAAAGGACCCTCTGGGGGAATTAGTGTTCCTGGGAGGTCAGGCTCCAGTTGGAAGTACCTCAGCAGCCCATCTTCTGCCTCCTCAATCCCTGTCTGTAAAATCTCCTGCTGTAAGAGAAGCGACCCCAGATGAGAGGCTCCCTAGAAGTCACATCGAGCTAGCCTGTGGACATGGTCTGCTGTGTGACCTACAAGGCCCAGTACAAAATGAAAATATGGGATCCCTCCAAAAAAGCAGAGAAAGGACTGGTAAAGCGCCACAATACAGGCTGCCACCTCTCTTCTGTGGGCTCTCTGACTTGTCACGGTTTTCTTATTTGCTATGTAATGCTGTTTTAAGTAAAAGTAAATAGATGAGAGAGAGAAATATTAATTGTTGTGTGAATTTTACCATACACCTTGTTTTTTGGTATCATTAGTCTACAATTACATGAGGAACATTGTTTACTAGACTCCCACCATCACCAAGTTTCCCCCCATTCCCCATTGCAATCATTGTCCATCAGCGTAGTAATATGTAGAATCACTACTTGTCTTCTCTCTGTTGCACAGCCCTCCCTGTGCCCCGTACCCCCACATTATACATGCTAATCATAATGCCCCCTTTCATCTCCCCACCTCCCTTATCACTCCCTTCCCACCAATCCTCCACAGTCTTTTTCCCTTTGGTAACTGTTAGTCCATTCTTGGGTTCTGTGAGTCTTCCGGTATTTTGTTCCTTCAGTTTTTTTCTCTGTTCTTATACTCCACATATGAGTGAAATCATTTGATACTTGTCTTTCTCTGCCTGGCTTATTTCACTGAGCATAATACCCTCTAGCTCCATCCATGTTGTTGCAAATGGTAGGATTTGTTTCCTTCTTATGGCTGCATAACATTCCATTGTGTATATGTACCACATCTTCTTTATCCATTCATCTACTGATGGACACTTAGGTTGCTTCCATTTCTTGGCTATTGTAAATAGTGCTGCAATAAACATAGGAGTGCATCTGTCTTTTTCAAACTGGAGTGCTGCATTCTTAGGGTAAATTCCTAGAAGTGGAATTCCTGGGTCAAATGGTATTTCTATTTTGAGTTTTTTGAGGAACCTCCATAGTGCTTTCCACAATGGTTGAACTAGCTTACATTCCCACCAGCAGTGTAGGAGGGTTCCCCTTTCTCCACAACCTCGCCAACATTAGTTGTTTGTCTTTTGGGTGGTGGCGATCCTTACTGGTGTGAGGTGATATCTCATTGTGGTTTTAATTTGCATTTCTCTGATGACTAGTGATGTGGAGCATCTTTTCATGTGTCAGTTGGCCATCTGGACTTCTTCTTTAGAGAACTGTCTATTCATCTCCTCTGCCCATTTTTTAATTGGATTATTTGTTTTTTGTTTGCTGAGGTGTGTGAGCTCTTTATATATTTTGGGTGTAAACCCTTTATCGGATCTGTCATTTATGAATATATTTGCCAATACTGTAGGATGGCTTTTTGTTCAATTGGTGGTGTCCTTTGCTGCACAGAAGCTTTTCAGTTTGATGTAGTCCCGCTTGTTCATGTTTGCTTTTGTTTCCCTTGCCCAGGGAGATATGTTCATGAAGAAGTCACTCATGTTCATACTGAAGAGATTTTTGCCTATGTTTTTTTCTAAGAGTTTTATGGTTTCATGACTTACATCCATTTCAAATTTCCTTTTGTGTATGGGGTTAGAAATTGATCCAGTTTCATTCTCTTGCATGTAGCTGTCCAGTTTTGCCAATACCAGCTATTGAAGAGGCTGTCACTTCCCCATTGTATGTCCATGGCTACTTTATCATATATTAATTGACCATATATGTTTGGGTTAATGTCTGGAGTCTCTATTCTGTTTCACTGGTCTGTGGCTCTGTTCTTGTGCCTGTACCAAACTGTCTTGATTACTGTGGCTTTGTAGTAGAACTTAAAGCTGGGAAGCGAGATTCCCCCTGCTTTATTCTTCCTTCTCAGCATTGCTTTGGCTATTCAGGGTCTTTTGGGGTGCCATATGAATTTTAAAACCATTTGTTCCAGTTCGTTGAAGATGCTGTTCGTATTTTGGTAGGCATTGCATTGAATCTGTAGATTGCTTTAGGCAGGACAGCCATTTTGACAATTTAATTCTTCCTAGCTGAAAGCATGGGATGAATTTCTATTTGTTAGTGTCCTCTTTAATTTCTCTTAAGTGTGTCTTGTAGTTTTCAGGGTATAGGTCTTTCACTTCCTTGGTTAGGTTTATTCCTAGGTATTTTATTCTTTTTGATGCAATTGTGAATGGAATTGTTGTCCTGATTTCTCTTTTTGCTACTTCATTGCTAGTGTATAGTAAAGCAACAGATTTCTTTGTATTAATTTTGTATCCTGCAACTTTGCTGAATTCCGATATTAGTTCTAGTAGTTTTAGAGTGGAACCTTTAGGGTTTTTTATGTACAATATCATGTCATCTGCAAATAGTGAGTTTGACTTCTTCTTTACCAATCTGGATGCCTTGTATTTCTTTTGTGTTGTCTGATTGTCGTGGCTAGGACCTCCAGTACTATGTTGAATAACAGTGGGGAGAGTGGGCATCCCTGTCTTGCTCCCAATCTTAGTGGGAAAGCTTTCAGCTTCTTGCTGTTAAGTATGATGTTGGCTGTGGGTTTATCATATATAGCCTTTATTATGTTGAGGTACTTTCCCTGTATACCCATTTTGTTGAGAGTTTTTATCATGAATGGATGTTGAATTTTGTCGAATGCTTTTTCAGCATCTATGGAGATGATCATGTGGTTTTTGTCCTTCTTTTAATTGATGTGGTGCATGATGTTGATGGATTTTCTAATGTAGTACCAATTGGTCATGGTGTATAATCCTCTTGATGTATTTTTGAATTAGGTTTGCTAATATTTTGTTGAGTATTTTTGCATCTATGTTCATCAGGGATATTGGCCTGTAATTTTCTTTTTTGGTGGGGTCTTTGCCGGTTTTGGTATTAGAGTGATACTGGCTTCATAGAATGAGTTTGGAAGTATTCCCTCCACTTCTATTTTTTGGAAAACTTTATGGAGAATGGGTATTATGTTTTCTCTATATGTCTGATAAAATTCAGTGGTAAGTCCATCTGGCCAGGGGGTTTTGTTTTTGGGTAGTTTTTTGATTACCGATTTAATTTCGTTGCTTGTAATTGGTCTGTTTAGATTTTCTGTTTCTTCCTTGGTTAGTTTTGGAAGGTTGTATTTTCCTAGGAAAGTGTCCATTTCTTCTAGGTTTTCCAGCTTGCTAGCATGTAGATTTTTGTAGTATTCTCTAATAATTTTTTTGTATTTCTGTGGGACCTGTCGTGATTTTTCGTTTCTCATTTCTGATTCTGTTTTTGTGTGTAGATTCTCTTTTTCTCTTAATGAGTCTGGCTAGAGGCTTATCTATTTTCTTGATTTTATCAAAGAACCAGCTCTGCTCTTGGTTTCATTGATTTTTTCTATTGTTTTATTCTTCTCAGTTTTACTTATTTATTCTCTGATCTTTATTATGTCCTTCTGCTGCCTTTGGGCCTCATTTGTTCTTTTTCCAGTTTCAATCATTGTGAATTTAGACTATTCATTTGGGATTGTTCTTCCTTCTTTAAATAGGCCTGGATTGCTATATACTTTCCTCTTAAAACTGCTTTTCCTGCGTCCCACAGAAGTTGGGGCTTTGTGCTGTTGTTATTTGTCTCCCTATATTGCTTGATCTCTGTTTTAATATGGTCATTGATCCATTGATTAATTAGGAGCATGTTGTTAAGCCTCCATGTGTTTGTGAGCCTTTTTGTTTTCTTTGTAGAATTTATTTCTAATTTTATGCCTTTGTGGTCTAAGAAGTTGGTTGGTAAAATTTCAATCTTTTTGAATTTACCGAAGCTCTTTTTGTGGCCTAGTATGTGGTCTTTTCTGGAAAATGTTCCATGTGCACTTGGAAGAATGTGTATCCTGCTGCTTTTGGGTGTAGAGTTCTGTAGATGTCTATTAGGTCCATCTGTTCTAGTGTGTTGTTCAGTGCCTCTGTGTCCTTACTTATTTTCTGTCTGGTGGATCTGTCCTTTGGAGTGAGTGGTATGTTGAAGTCTCCTAAAATGAATACATTGCATTCTATTTCCTCCTTCAATTCTGTTAGTATCTGTTTCACATATGTTGGTGCTCCTGTATTGGGTGCATAAATGTTTATAATGGTTATATCCTCTTGTTGAACTGACCCTTTTTTCATTATGTAACATCCTTCTTTATCCTTTGTACTTTCTTTGTTTTGAAGTCTATTTTGTCTGAGAGTAGTACTGTAACACCTGATTTTTTTCTCCCTATTGTTTGCATGAAATATCTTTTTCCATCCCTTGACTTTTAGTCTGTGTATGTCTTTGGGTTTGAGGTGAGTCTCTTGTAAGCAGCATATAGATGGGTCTTGCTTTTTTATCCATTCTATTACTCTGTGTCTTTTGATTTGTGCATTCAGTCTGTTTACATTTAGGGTGATTATTGAAATATATTTACTTACTGCCATTGCAGGCTTCAGATTTGTGGTTACCAAAGGTTCAAGGGTAGCTTCTTTACTATCTAACCATCTAACTTAACTCTCTTATTAAGCTATTATAAACACAGTCTGATGATTCTTTATTTCTCTCCCTTCTTATTCTTCCTCCTCCATTCTTTATATGTTAGGTGTTTTATTCTGTAATCTTTTGTGTTTCCTTTGATTGCTTTTGTGAGTAACTGATTTTACTTTTTGCCTTTAGTTAGTATTTGGTTGGTCTGCTTTCTTTACTGTGTTTTCATTTTTTCTGGTGACATCTATTTAGCCTTAGGATTGCTTCCATCTAGAGTAGTCCCTTTAAAATATCCTGTATAGGTGGTTTGTGGGAGGCAAATTCCCTCAACTTTTGCTTGTCTGAGAATTGTTTAATCCCTCCTTCATATTTAAATGATAGTCATGCTGGATGTAGTATTCTTGGTTCAAGGCCCTTCTGTTTCATTGCATTAAATATATCATGCCATTCTCTTCTGGCCTGTAAGGTTTCTGTAGAGAAGTCTGCTGATAGCATGATGGGTTTTCCTTTGTAGGTGATGTTTTTTTCTCTCTCTGGCTGCCTTTAATACTCTGTCTTTGTCTTTGATCTTTGCCATTCTAATTATTATATGTCTTGGTGTTGTCCTCCTTGGGTCCCTTGTGTTGGAAGATCTGTGGGCTTCCATGGTCTGAGAGACTATTTCCTCCCCCAGTTTGTTGAAGTTTTCAGCAATTATTTCTTCAAAGACACTTTCTATCCCCTTTTCTCTCTCTTCTTCTTCTGGTACCTCTATAATGTGAATATTGTTCTATTTGGATTGGTCACAGAGTTCTCTTAATATTCTTTCATTCCTGGAGATCCTTTTATCTCTCTCTGCCTCAGTTTCTCTGTGTTCTTGTTCTCTGATTTCTATTCCATTAACAGCCTCTTGCACCTCATCCAGTCTGCTCTTAAGTCCTTCCATAGATTGTTTTATTTCTTCATTCTCCCTCCCAACTTGATCCTTTAGCTCTTGCATATATCTCTGCAGGTCCATTAGCATGGTTATGACTTTTATTTTGAATTCTTTTTCAGGAAGATTGGTTAAATCTATCTCCCCAGGCCTCTCTCAGTGGTTGTCTGGGTAATTCTGGACTGGACCTAATTCTTCTGCCTTTTCATGGTGATAGCAGTGGCTGTAGGCAGGTAGCATGTGTGTCAGCTGGGAGAACAAAGTCCTTTCCTGCTTGCTGGTTGCCTTGCCCTTCTTCGCTGCCTGGGTTGGTTACCCACACACCTGGCGCAGCCTCTGGATTAATCCCCTAAGCTGCTGTGTGCAGGGTCACCATCAGGGCAGCCCAGAGCCCTGTGGGGAGTGGCAGGTGCATCGGGTGTGCTCTCCTGCGAGAACAGCGCCCCTCCGTGCCTTGCCCCAATTTCCTCTACCTGCACTGGCAGCTGCGTGTCGGCTGTGGCCTTGGTCTGGCTCAGGTGGCTGCGAGCTGGGAGGAGATTTTGGGCAGTTGCTGTGGGTGCCGCTGCTCTCCAGCCCCTCTACCACTGCATGCATGCATGCGGCCACTCCCAGTCCTCTGCGCTGCTGCATGCACGCTCACGGCCACCCCCAGGCTTGTCTGCCGCTCTGTGCATGTGTGGGCGGCCTCTCCTCGGCCAATCAGCTGCTGCGCACCCACGCAGCCTCTTCCTGACTGCTTGGCCACTGCATGCATGCTAGGGACCACTCTCTGGCTCCTTGGCCGCCGCGGCAGAGCCGCACCGGAGGGTGAATGACTGGCAGGCTGTTTAACTGCGTGTGGGGCTTCACATCCATGTTGCCTCCCAGGGGGCTGGGGTGCCTGAAGTTTCCTGGACTCCCAGCTGCTGGGCTGAGTGTGCTGGGATGCTTCCATCCAGCTGTGAGGCCCCTGTCCCTGTAAGATTTTCAAAAGGCACTCACTGTTGTTTTTTCCCTGGGGAGCCAGCTGCAGGGGACCCACTCTCAGATTTTACTTTTCTGTTTCTCTAATATCCAGCACACTGTGCACTGTGTGTCTGCACTCCCAGTGCAGATTACTAGAGCTGGTTATTTAGCAGTCCTGGGCTTTCACTCCCTCCCCGCTCCAACTCCTTTCCTCCTGCCTGTGAGCTGTGGTAGGGGGAGTGCTTGGGTCCCGCCAGGCCGCGGCTTGTATCTTACCCCCTTCGTGAGATGCTGAGTTCTTGCAGATGTAGTTGTAGCCTGGCTGTTGTACTATATCCTCTGGTCTCTCTTTTAGGAATAGTTGTATTTGTTGTATTTTCAAAAATATATATGATTTTGGGAGGAGATTTCTTCTGCTCTACTCATGCCGCCATCTTGGCACCTCTCCACCTTTTTATTATACAGGTTTAAATGCTCCTATAAGAGCTTTTAACTAAGATGCTGGATCACCAAAATGACACAATTCATATTTCCTGACTTGTGTATGTATATATTTCTCATTCCTATCAGAGCAATGGAAATGTTGCATAAAACAGTTCTCATTTCCCATCTTGATGCATACGTGTTCTACCAACACTCTTACCTTCATCTTACTGACAAGTAGGGAAGGACTGAAAGCAAAAGAAACTGTGGATGCTCTTTTTCTTTTCTTTTGTCATTTTCAGTGAAAGTGGTTGCTTAATATAGGCAAGTCATTTAAGAATAGGACAGCATTCCTTGGCCTTTCTTAGAACATGGTTGTTAGAATGAACCTGCATTTGAGGCAAGTTGTGGGCAATCAGGAAGCTGGACCTCTCAGGAGTGTCATCAGGGTCCCCCTCCTTCCCTCTCCCAGTCATACAGCTCACACAGGTAGCCAGTCATACAGGTAGTGTGCTTGCCTTGCACTCATGATGGGCCTCACTGAACTCTTGCACAGTGTGAGTCCACTGGGATTAGGTGCTTGTGGGGCATTGCATGGGATGGTGGACATGCATATTGCTCTCACATCTCTGCCCGTGTGTGCACTCTCTTGTCTTATTAACTTCACTTATAAAACACAAGTTCAAAAATTAAAATTATTGAGAATTTCAAGATGATGCCAGTAAAGCATCAAACTAAGTGTGTGACCCTTCTGAGTATACGGGTTCTGTGCAACTGCAAAGATCTCACAATGCTAGCTCTACTTATCAGGATGTGGAAGGCAAGAAAGCGACTCTGTGATCTCTAATGCTCAGAGAGTGCCTCCTGTGATCAGGCACTGGCTCAAACACTTTCTGCACATTAACTCATTGAATCCTCCTGACTACCCTGTAGAGCAGGCAAGTTATTATCCCACGTTTCAGATACAGAACTTGAGGCACTGGGAGGTTAAACTGCTTGCCCAGGGTCACAGAACACTGGCAGTGGAGAGACTCAGAGCCATGTAGTGTGGCCCTAATGCCCATGTCCCTGTACATTAGCCTAAACTGCTTCTCAAGATAAAGCAAGCACCTGCTTGAGGGGAGTCATGTGTGTCTCTTTCCCATGTCTGTACCCAGGTTTATGTATCAGGGTTGGGCTGTCTTTCCCTTCAAGTGGTGATACATAACTTTAATTCTTTAAATTACTTTTGCTTAAGCCCAGGTCAAGGGGCTTAGAGATGTCTGAAAGATGAGCAGGGGGGATGAAGTTCACCTTGGGGGACCTTGGAGCCTGGTGGGCCCAGATATGTTGGGGGAGGGCAGCTAGGGGCCTGGAGAAGCCCCTTCCTCCCAGCTCCTGCTACATTAGGGAGGGAGGGAGTTTTGCACAGGAACCTAGCCAGTTAAGCATTGGCCTGGTTTTTCTTCACCTTCAGTAACTCATGCGGCATGGGTGCTCATGTGCACCTGTACACACACACACACACACCAGCTCTGCCTCAGGCCACATACTTAGAAATGGTGTCCCTTCACCACCCCCACATCTCATCTTTCTCAATGTGACTCATATGCATTCCCCACCACCTGGGAAGGCACTTAACGAGTTCATGGCATCTAAAAGAAAGCCCTCTGCATCCAGAGCTCCTGCCTGCATACGTCAGCAGGGAAGAAGTAGGACAGCCAGCCAGCAAGAAGGATGGAAGTGACAACATCCCACTGGTGCTTGTGTAGGAAGGGTAGGGACAGCAGGAGGGTGGTGGAAAGGAATGGTGGGTTTGGGGAGGGCACAGAGGATGGAAGTGCAGGATCAGATAAGCACTTTGCACAAGGTCCCCAGAAGATGGAGGGATTCAGGCAATGCCTGATATTGGCCCTAAATGATATTGATATTGGCCCTAAATGGTTTATCAGTCACCGAACAATTCAGTCCTATTCAGTCGTCTTTAGGTCCGACAAAGCTGGTTACCTTTGCTCCGAAGTAGTATGTGCTCCCTGATTAGCTGTCCGAACAAGGACGATGTCAAATGGGAGCTGTGTCTTCCCTCTTTCAGCTTGACAGTCATGGGCAGAAAACCCCCAGCGCCACCTACCATAAAGACTTCTGTACCATACTGCATTAATGCACAGTTTGAAGTGTTTTCTGTAAACATTCCTGAGGACACAAATTTAAATGTCCCATCATTTAGGAAATCACAAAAAGTGTAACATGACTGAATACTGACTGTTACAGACAGGATGCCTGAGCACCAGGGCAGGGAAGCTATGGCTCAGAGAATTGTGTGCATCATTCTGGTGGCAGCTGTTGCAGTTCTTGCAGCTGTTTTTCATTTTCCCAGAACACAGAAGGTTTTCTCCACTTTTATCCTCCTCTCCCATACAATGCCGTGGGGGCTTAACGACCAGCAGCAGCATGGGGCAGAGTGCTCTTCCCTCTGTTTATTTTTTGGGTTGTAATGCTCTATTTCTCTCTGGACATGTTGTTTGGAAACCAGCAGGCATGTATTTGATGCATGACGCAAATGTCATGTGGTGTTGTTACTGTCAAACCGTTGACAAAAGAAGACAAGGAAAAGGATCCCAGTGGATGGGTTGGTGTTACATTTCATACTACACACAGTTGATTCCTGACAGCCCGGAGCAAACAGCAGCCACTTCATCAGAAGATGCATGGTTTTATGTCATCTCAAGCAAGAATTCCACCAAACTGCTATTTGGGGCTCTGCACCCTCTTATCTTGCCAATGGATTTCAGCACCAGGCAAGTTCACTATGGATTCAGTGAGACCAAAAAATGACAATGAAATGTTCTTGGGGTGAAAGGGTTTATATCCAACTTTATTCCCACAGTGGCAGGTCAGTCACTAGAATCCCATCCACTCAAAGCAAGTCTGCACACAGCAAGCCGGTCTCTGCCTCTGGGCCTCTCTGCCCCTGCAGCCGTCTCAGTCTCCATCCTCAGTGCTGCCACCACTCCAGTCTCAGCTCTCCTGCAGCCATGCCACCGTGTCACCCAGTGCACTGGACAGAGCTCTTTATATAGAGTCAGTAGCAACATATTGCTCACACATGTGTAGTCAGCTACCTGACTAGGGCCAGGTGAGAATCCTGGCCACAGGAACCTTCACTTTACCCACACCCCTTCTCAGGGAATTTTCTTTTTCATGGTTCTCTTTTTCCTCCCTGAAAATGCTGCAGGTCCCTGGGCTTAGGAATCTTAGGAATGGTAATTGCTGCTCCCCCTCAACATACAGGTCAGGGTCCTTTGTTACAAAGAAGGTTTGGGGCTCAGATAAAGTTGGGCAGACATGATCTCTACTAAAGAGCAACAGAAAATCACTCACTCCCTGGTTGCCACATTGGGTCAATTGGAGTGAGAAAAGGGAGCTCATGTGTGTAAAATCGTATGAAACCACACAATTATGATCTCTTGCTTGTCTTTTCATACATGGGCCAAAGAGACCCCAAAATGTGAGGGATGAGCCTTGAGGGGAACTTCAATTACAAAAAAGTAGTTGGTATCTTCTTTTGTTCATAGTTTTCTGTTAATATCAATTTTAAGACTCCAGCAAAGCTACTGACATTTTGATGAAATAGTTTATGTTTCCAAAAGATGGAGCACCTGCTTTCATCCTGACTTGCTGATTTCTACATTTCTCCTGGCTTTAACACAGGAAAGCAGTATTAAATGCAAGGTAGTTGGAGGTGGAGCCCTGGCCGGCTGCCCCAACCTCTGGGTTCATCAGCACAAGCAACCAATCAGGGAGGAGTCATCACTTGAGTATATGGCCACTGAAGACCATCCCTTTCAAGTTGTTGTAGGTTGCCACAGAAACAAAGATGTCTTAATATTAGGAATAATTTGCTTCTTAATGAGAATGGTCTGTCTCTAAAGGAAAGTTAACTTGGAAACCATTTGAGTCATCCCCAGTTGCTGTCCCCACCCCACTCCCGCCCTATTTTCTTCTGCTTGCCTGGAGGTCTTAATTTTGATGATCTATGAGGTGTCAGCCAGAAGGTCTTGTGCTTTGCTGTGAAGCACTATAAAAAGGCAGATGTATGACTGTGTCATCCACAAATACCCTAGAAAGTTAAGTGTTGAACCAATGTTAATAATAAATGTTTTCCTCTG
The DNA here is from genome assembly GCF_030020395.1 of Manis pentadactyla. Classification (NCBI taxonomy): domain Eukaryota; kingdom Metazoa; phylum Chordata; class Mammalia; order Pholidota; family Manidae; genus Manis; species Manis pentadactyla. The sequence continues at coordinate 44,608,500 of NC_080019.1, read as the reverse complement.
AAGTAGGTTATGGCAGCATCGCTAGAGCCCTTAAAATATAACAAAACAATAAAATCCCAGGGAGCTCGGGGACACCTAACCCTGCCATTGTCCTTAGAGGACAGTCAGGAAAGTTATTAAATGCCACTCCATTTTTTCTGCCAGAAACCCTCAGATGCAAAGAGGGGACAGTCCCTCCAAACATCTGAACTAACCCTACAAATGGGAAGTCTTGAACTAGAAGCCCCAGGGAATGCAGAAATTACTCTTTAAAAGTCTTTTTGCTCTTGCATGTTTGCTTCTCTGTCTGGAGAGAGCGTCCACCCTTGGGAACCAGGAAGCTCCATGTGTCACCGACCAGGGCCCCAAGCTCTGTGAGGACAGAAGCCCCTGTATTTGGGTCCTTGCCCTGTGTCTCTCTTCATCTGGCTGTTAACTTGTATCCTTTATGGTGTCTTCTATTAAACTGGTAAACATTTCTTAAAAAAGTATTTTTAAGGACACATGGCCAATGATCCATCACATTGGTTCAGGTGCACCCCCTCCATTTGGCTACAAGGCCCCCTTGATCAAAACTGGGGAGAGGAAGAGACCCTCTGGTCTGGGTCTCGCCTGAATTCCGTCAGAGACGCCTGTGGCTGTCACTTAGCAACTACTGCTCTTGACTCCCTCCTGCAGAGGTTTGAAGATAGCTCCCAGTGGGGAGTCTCTGAGTACAGCCACACATTTGCCCGATTAAGAATTTGAAGCTTACTTTGCAGTGATCCATAGTTGTGCTATCTTTGCTCAAGCAAATTCCAAGCTGAAATCCTGTATTCCAGTCCCAGTGGCTGTAAAGTCTTGACTGTTCCACATCTTCTATTGCTTCTCTTCCAATAGTAAGATTGGCTGTTACCATTTTCTATTAGAAGGTCCTTTCTGGTGCAGGAAAAGGAGTCAGCATCACTGGAAAATGAGCCGTGGTCAAGAAATTGAAATGCTCCACTTTCAAGCTAGGTTCCTCAGAGGCAGACCCTGACAGGAGATTCTAGTGGAAGTGACTCACTGGGAAGTGTTCTCTGTGTATGGCAGGGTGGGCAACAGGTCTGCGGAGGCAAGAAGAACCAACGAGGTCATGGTGTTGAGCCAGGTCCTAGGAGGGTAATGCTGGCACAGTTCCCCAGGGCACAGTACAGGGCACACGTCAGTGTCCCCATGGGGGGTGAGGGAGTTGGAGAGTTTGCAGCCCTGCAGTCCTCAGTCATTGGTTCAGATCTGCAGGAACAGGACATGGAGGACATGCAGCCAAAGCTGCTCTAGTAGCCCAATCTGCAAAGGACTGACAGCCACTGCTCCACACCCCATACACCAGAGAATAAGGCAAAGGAGGTTTACTTCCAGGTTAATTGATTTGTTCATCACTCACTCATTCATTTAGCAAACATTATTGAGCACCTCTTATGTTCCTGTCATTGTGTAAAATGCTGGGGATTAAAAAAAAAGAAGGCAGTCCCGATTTGAATTGAGAGGCTAATAATGTAATAGGGTAAGTGGGGAACATGTTCCCCAAATGTCTGTCACCCAGCTCAGGTTTGGGCCCAGCTATTCCTAACTTCTGTCCAGGTCTGTTCCATGTAGGTCCAATTTGTATCCTATATTGAAGAAGCTCTCTGTATAATTACATAATCCAGGGGTTATAGGGCTGTGCTGCTTAATGTTAACAGAGTACCTAGAGATCTCTGGATGAAAAGCACAACAGGAGTGCAGGTATTATTAGTAATAAAGATGGTGTTTAATAATACCAATGTAAATAAGCTGAGATAGGAGTTTTGCTCTGCATTTAGGGAAGTGTTCTGGGTCTCCCAGGCCATTTATCTAAGAACCAAATACTCCCAACAGCTATAAAACATCCCTGGCCTGGTTTGTCTTAGGACCTGAGCATTTTTCAGGCATTCACGCTTTGGTAAGTGCCCTGCTGATTCCAAGGAGTGTGGCTGTGTGGGTGGCATTTCAGCGCAGCCCAGGCAGATGGTTACTTAAGGTCACATCCATCTGTTGCCCATGGCCAACAGACCAGGACCAGGAGGGAGGGAAAGGAGTTGGAGTGAGTGGAGACTAATAACAAGACATTTCTCATTTGTAGGTAAAACTGGTTAGGAAAAATAGAAATGGTCTTCCTGTTCCTCCATTCTTAGCACCACAGATCAGAAGATCAGACAGGCCCTCAAGGTAGAACTGTCAGATAAAATGTAGGGCACCCAATTAAATTCAAACTTCAGATAAACAGTGAATACTTTTTAAAGTGTGAATATGTCCCAAATATCTCATGGGATATACTTATACTAAAACATTTTTGTTGTTCATCTGAAATTCAAATGAAACTCGGCACCCTATACTTTCATTTGCTAGAGTTATCAGGCAACCTTGCCCCCAATAGCTCGATCAGAACAACTTCACCCCATCCACATCCTGCCTAGGTGACACGTGGAGAGCCAGAGCACGGCAGAGGGCTCCATGTCAGTCCCAGGGCAGGGCCAAGCTCTCTAATCGGACCATTCATCTGAAGCCAGCTGAAATCCCTTAAGCACCTCAGCTGTTCCTGGGACTAGGAATGTGGACCCAGAACTCTTCTTTAACACTTATGTTCCCTAATGCCAAGCAGAAAGCCCTGCCCCCTTGAGAGGACAGCAGGGAAATGTGGTCCTGGGCAGGAAAACGAGGGGGAGTAATGACCAAGGTAAGGACCAGAAGCAGGGGCTCAAATCCCAGAATTCCTTTTTCCAAATGTAACTCCTTAGGATTTAGTCTGTGATGGACTTTCCTTAAGCATATAAGGAAGCTAAACAATGCCATATTTTCTTTTTGAACTACAAGAATGAAAAGGTCATCTAAAATTAAATGCTGTATGCAGATTGTAAAGCCATAACAGAAGCATAAGCATTCCCAAACCTTGAATTTGTCAAACCTTTTTCCTGGCAAAGCACTTTCCCAGCAGTCACTTTATTTGAGCCTTGACAGAGGCCTGGGGGTGGGCAATGGAAATGTCATCCAGCCTTTGCCAGGTGAGGCGGGTCAGGCCAACACAGGTCGGGGTGTGTGCTCAGAGCAACGGGGCTGGGGACAGAAACCTCATTTGTGGTCCCAGTTCTTCCCATCTGAACAAGCTGTTAGGAAGTAATCCCGAAGCTAGATACTGGATTTTAGAGTCAAGGTTGGGGAGATGTGGTTTAAGGACTTCAGATCCTGCTTTCCATAGTGTTGTTGGTAGAGGCCATGAATTCATTCCATGAATCTTCACATGTACAACATGTCAGGCAGGCCCATTCCAGAAACTGGGGATGCAGCAGGGCAGAGCAGACACTCACATTCTGGAGGTGTCAGGCAGCGACAAGTGCCCTGAAGACAGGGACAGAGGAACAAGTGGGAGGCGGGGCTGCTTTACGGAGGCTGCGCTCCTGCCCTTTCTGGAGAAAGGATGCCTGACCAGCCAGGCTGTATCCATCTGGCACCCAGCTTTGCAGGTACAGGGACTGCAAAGCTCCAAGATGGGAACAAGCTTGCTGTTTGAGGAATAGCAGGGAGGCCACTGGGTCAGAGTGGAGCCGACAACTTAGAGAGCAGGGAGGTGAGGCCCCAGCACCAGGCAGGCTCAGGCATGTCAGGAGTTTAGATGTTATTTAACTTGTGGTAGGGAAGCTGCTGGAGAACAAATCTTAGGCTAGGTTCTCACCTTCTAAAATGAAGTCCAAGAAAGAAAGAGGATGCGGGCTCAGGCTATGTGGGGTGGAGAGTAATGGAGGCCCTCACAGGTGGTGGCCAGCCATCCTCCTTTTATGGATCTTTGGCCTTTAGAAAGGGGCAGGTGAGATACCTGGCTGCTGCCTCGTGTGCAAAGGTTGGCTGCTAGAGCTTGGGGTTTCCTTAGGAAATTCTGTTTCCTGAAGCTTCACATGCTTCTCCAGAAAGCTAGTAGGTCCCCTTGGAAGGTTTCAGACCCCACAGTACTGATTTTTAGAGCCTGATGGCCTTTTAACACAGGCTGGGATGGCCTGGTGGGCCTATGCAGACTGTCGAGAGGAGACAGTCCGAACCTGGTGAAGGATGAACAAAGCAGAGCCCTGGAATAGAACATCTACACCCAGTTCCTTGAAATTGGGGGAAGTCAATCTGATACCTTGTCCAGGGGCCAGATTAAAATATTTAGACCACTGGTTCTCAAAGTCCCTGGACCAGCAGCAGCAACAGCCTTAAGCGGGAACTTGTTAGAAATGCAAAGTCAGAAAATTTCTGTGTTTTATCAGGCAATTCTGATACTCAATAGTTTGAGAGCCATTGCTTTAGAAGAAAGCTGGGAAGATGGGTTAAAAATAAATCCTGCTTTTGCTAAGACTTGGCACTCAGTGTAAAGTCAAACCAAACCTTCAGGGCATGGAGACATGAGATAGTCAACACACATATCTGCCAAAAACCCAACCAACCATGGACACAAACATCTAAGTTGTGACTTCTTCATTCAATAAAACTCTGTGATGAAACATATTAATTAAGTTGAACTTCTCCTGACCAGGTTCTGCGCCCTTAGGTTATTCCTGGTTCACTCTGGATGCTCCTGGGGCATTCATTCCTTCATCCCCACAGTCTGAGTGGCTAAGATACAAAGATAAAAAAAAAAATACCCTATTTCCACCATGGAATGGCTTGTATCGAGAGGAAGAGTAGGACTTGAGAATGAAAACTTACAACGCAGGTCATCAGTACTACTACCAGAGCACCCTGGGCTGGGGCGAGGGGGGCCTAGAGAAGAAAGAGCTCTCAGCTAGGCCTGGAGGAATGCAAATACAGGAGTGTGCTGAGCTTAATCCAGTTCAACCAGTCTAGCGGCTGAGTCAAATCAGGACAGTCAGGTGGGAAATCTCAAGTTCATATCCCTCTGTCATCCTGAGAACAGCATCGTCTGCAGAGCCCAAATACACCCCATGGCCACAAGTATGTGCTTGGAGACTGGAGGAGTGGGCGCACCTCTGGCAGCCCTGGCCCCCAAATTGCTGACCAGAGGCTATGTTCCCAGCATCTCTTTCCAATCATGGTGCTCATTGACTGGGCAGCAGCTTCAAAGCTCAGTACCATCACACTCATAGACAACTCCATATCTCATTTCTACCCCAGAATTTTGTCTACTTGAAAATACTTTCAATTGAACCAGGAGGGACCAGGAACAAATCCCTGTGCGTATAGTCAACACTTCAACAAACCCTGGACTTTGCATACAACTTCACTAATCTACTCATACCTACAGTTGGCACACCCTTGAACATTCATTCATTCAAAATGGTTTATCATACCAGGCCCCAACCGAAATGTCTCTTCAAGCTGAGTTATCCTGTTACTGATAGTTGATCATTGTGCAGACATTTTCAGCCTGCAAAATGTAACAATGAGCTTTCCACCTGCCAAATTAGCAATGCTTTGTTTTAAAGGAAACACTCAGTGCTAGTGTGGGGGCTGGGAGATGGACACCCACAGCCCTTATCATTAGTTATAGACATTGGGGCATCCTTTCTGAAAAGCAGTTTGAGAGTCTGTATCAAAAACTACTTAAATGTTAAAACTCATTAGCCTAGCAAGTTCTAACCCTTAGAAATTTATTCTAAGGAAATTATCAGGGATTTAGACAAATATTTATATGTAACATATTACCCTTTATTAAGTGCATGTCATGTGCTTTGCACTTAAATACATATACTTCTCCTGTATCAACAATGATGTACACCTAAACATTGTTCTTAATAGCAAAAAATTAGAACAAGCTACATTTGCCATAACAGAGAATGCTTATACAAATCAGATTAAATCCATAGAACATAATACAGTGCATTAAAAACTATGTCATTAAAGAATTTTAAATGCCATGGGAAGTCAGTATGATCCTAACATAAAAATATATAATGAATACATATGCATTAAAAATAACAAAGATAAATAAATCAAAATGCTACTGTAGAATAGGAGCTTTTATTTTTATGCTTTCTGCATTTTCCTATGTTTCTACAATTGGCATGTATCCCATTTATAATGAAAAGGTCACAAAAATTAAAACACATACATGTGACTTCCCCCTGGGTATCAGAAACTCCTTATCTCATTCCTCCTTTAGACAGCTGCTTCCTGATCCAGTCCTGGTGAGTCACCTACCTTGTCTGAGTTTTTTATTTTCTCTTTGCAAAATGGACGTGATAATCTCAGCCTCTTCACATCCTAAGACATTTGTATGTTGCAGCTACCTCCTGCTTATAAAACCCCAGGTGAATGCTAATTACTATTATTACTAATACACTAATGCTTTCTGGGAGAGGTGAGTCATGGCGACTGTGACATCAGTAGTGGGATTCACATAAGGAGTGAATGGTCTCCTGGGACAGGATTTCACATGAAGTCTCCTCTTCCCAGAAACCTTGCTCCGGGTAGGTTTCCAAGAGGGACTGGAGGGCGGAATTGTATATACGTCAGCTATTGCTGGGTACCATACAACTTGAAACATCAGTAGCATACCCACAGACCATTTTCTCACTCATATGTCACAGGTCAGCTGGGGTTTGGCTGATCTCAGCTGGGTTGGGCTCCAGGCTGCATTTTGGGTCCAGGTCTGTTCCACATGCCTCTCATCCTCCCAGGACCAGCAAGCTAGCTGGGACATGTTCTTCTCATGGATGGTTATGGCAGAGGCGCAAGAGGACACGCCCAATCACACCAGCACATTTTAAACCACTGTATGTGTCACATCTGCCAATATTGCCGGCCAAATTCAAAGTCACAGGGCAGAGACGTGTTTCCCTCCTAAAATGGTGAGAGGATCGGCAAAGTTACATGACAAAGGGTGGGATGCATCCAAAGGTGGAGGATTGAGGCCAGTAATTCGACCTGGCTCAGGGAAGGCTGGGAAGAAGCTGTTGGTTATCTGACTGTCCAGATGGGGGGGAAGAGGAAGCAGAGGGATTGGAAGCACAGGCTGTGACCTGTTGGAGACAGCTGGGGACACCCACTCTACATTCTTTCCTTCAGACAGCCAGTGTTGATTGGGGGTTGGGCTTGGAGCTCGGTGAGGCTCTGAGTTGGACATGATATAGACGAGAATGTAGGCAGGACTCTATTTCCTCTAGTTGCTTTGCTAATAAACTTTATCTCCAAACCTGCAGCCCATAGCCTATGTGAAAGGCACTTTAATTTGCAGCATTCTTGTCTCTTGTCTCTTGTGTTGCCATGGTTTTAAAGGTTGCACGTATTTCTATCACCTCAAAACCATGTCTCAGGCACTTCTCTCGTGTGTGAACATCTTCATGAGCAGAGTCCTCCCCGGGGAGACCAGAGGGATGTGTCTGCAGCCTGGATGCTAAGGACCCGTGTGGTGGTGTGATTTGCCTGTCGGGAAGGCCCCTGAGGAAGGCAGGCAGTGGAGGAGCTTCCACAGATGTGCACACGCAGGGCTAACCTAGGAGCTGCCTCTCAGAGACAGCAGAGACAAAACCAAGAGTTGGGAGATGGAGGCACCCAGCCATGCGTGTGGCATGGGCTGTGGCTGTGGGTTAAGCAGGGAGCAACAAAAGCAAGAGGATGCTTCAGTCACAAGGAGGCAGGTAGAACTGGGCGACAGGTGAGTGGACAGGGCCGAGTCCCTCACAGTGTTCCCTTGGCACTTTTTTTGTGCCAGGGTCCAAGTCTTAGCAGGGATGAAGGGCCAGGCTGGAGGGCTGAGGGAGTTGAATGCAACCTGTGATCCCGAAGTATGGAGGCTGACATAGACCGAGGTCCTCACACCAGCTGGAGAGTCTGGGTTAAGGTTATTCTTTTTAATTAGAACCAGATGACTCAGCACAGCTGCAAAACGGGAGTCTCCTCTTTCTTCTGGAAAGAAACAAATATGTGAGAAACAAATACCTAGTGTGGAATTCTGTCAAATAATGGCAGAACCAGCATCAATGTCCTGTTAAGCTTGCAATGGCCTTGTGAGAGCTCACCCTAACTATCAAAAGTCAAGGGCTGAGCCCCAATGTGATTGTTAGAAAACTCATCATGCGCATCCCCAAGCACCTTGGCCAGCACTCCTCAAAACCATCAAGGTCATCAGAAGCAAGGAGAGCTGCAGACGCTGCCCCAGCTCAGCGGAGCCCGAAGAGACAGGACGAATGGCTGTGATGCAGTGCCCCAGGAGGGGCCCTGGGGCAGGGAAACACTTCAGGTGAAAACTAAGGAAGTCCAGGTAAGCTATGGCCTTTGGTTAGTAATGATGTTTTAATATTAGTTCATTCAGTGTACCATCCTAATGTAAGATGTTTATAATAGGGGAAACCAGGCATGGAATGCACTGGAGCCCTCTGTACTACCTTCATAATTTTTCTATAAATCTAAAACTCTTTCAAAAAATAAAATCTAGTTTAAAAAAATCAAGTCAATGGTCAAGGCACAGAATGCCTGGAGTCCAGTCCCACCTCACCTTGAGCAACCTTCATGCCTCCATGTCTTTACTGTAAAATGGGTGTAATCGTAGTACCTCCAATTGTCCTGGGAACTAATTGAGTTAAGATTTGTCAAACTCTGGAAGAGTACCTGGCACCAAGTGCGTGCTACAAAGCCTTATTTAATGCATAAATAAAACTAAAGTTGCAGGCTCACATCAAATGTTCTGTAAAACAGGAGGAACATACATTAGCTGAGTTTGAAATTTTCTTTAAAAAAAAAGCATACTTGGGGCTTACTCAGGGCTCCACTGTCCCAAAACCCACTACTCTGCCCCCACCCTCCACCTTGGCCTGAGTTCTGCTCTTTGTGCTCCTTTTCCATTTCATCCTGTCATTTTAGACAGGATGATGCACCCCCTCTTGCCCGTCTTACCACTTCCTTCTTCCCTGGTTATGTCTTATTAAATTTAGGATCCAGCAAGGACCCTAGACGCCTCCAATCCCACCACCCTGCCCCAGACACACGGCCCTCAGGCCATCCAGCAGCCTCTCCTGTCTGCACTGACACCCTTGCCTCTTGGACAGCCTTGGGAACATCACCACCCAACAGGATGCTTGGGAAATGCGTGTATTCCTTATTGCTCAGGAAGAGGTCTCCCTAAAGAACAACCCTGAAATTCGTCCAAATGGTTGAAAGCTTGACACCAGTCATCTTCCTGCAAGCATCTGAAAAAAAGTCTGTGTCCAAGCAGAATCAGATGCACACATCTGCTGTTTCCTTCAGTCAAGACTTTGGATTCCTGGAGCTATTTCCTGCACCCACTCATGGCCACACTCACCGTCTGGGGCTGCTAGGTAAAACAAAAGCCAAATACTGCAACCATTGGCAGTCACTGAAAATCTAAAGTTTCGGGATGAGGCTAAATCTCCCAATACAATTCCCCAGTGGATTCCCCCACTCTCTTTTCAAGGGGCCTATTTCTTGTCAAAAATCTTGAGATACTGGTGAAGGGGGTTGTTTAGATAACCCCCACTTTACAGGTGAAGGAATCAAGTCCTTCTGGAGACAAAGAGATTTCAAGTGTGTTTCCTGCTTGAGAAAGGAGTCGCCATGCCTTGCCCACATTCTGTGTAGGGTTAGATCATTTCTTTTGCTTTTCTTCGCTTTCCATCATGGCAGCACCTGGCAATGACCTACACAGACCACATGCCCGATAACATGAGCTTCATCAGTACCCAGTGTGCAAGGGCCTCTGGGGATTTGGCAAAGACTAAAATTTTCCAAATCATCTGCTTGTTGCAAACAAACCTCTGTGCCTCTGGGGTACCTTTGAGAAGAAGGGACTGCCAGCTGGCAGTAGGTGCCCAGCAGTCTCTTGTCTGTTTTTTTCTTTTTCACTTCTTTTATATGGAAATCTCTGAGATCATGGCTCACCTGCACAGGGTTGGTATTAAAGATATATAAAAACTAGTATGGCTCAGTTACTGACCAGTCAGAGTGGATGCTGGCCAGGGCACCTAGCCAGGATCCCACCCCCACTCCGATCCCCTGGCTGTCCAGGCAGCGTCCTTGAAGTTGCATTAGGAGTAGGCCCAAGGAGGTCCAGAGAAGGGATCCAGGTGGTCAGGGTGTGGGAAAACGGCTGTACCAAGGGATAAGGGAAATTATTCAGTATTTAACCAGCTGACTATCAACCTTAAATGCACACATATACTCAATTCCTGGAAAGAACAGATCCAGACAAGGCTGAACATGACTTCTCCCTATGCATACAAATTGGTTAACTATGATGAGTCAAGTTGTGAGGTGTTTGGATTCTAGAGATTTCAGGGTTTTATGTTATTGCATCTCACCACCCCTCTGGTCCACCGGAGCTTGAGATGGAATTGGAGGTGGATCAGGTAAGTGGCTACCTGACACAGACAGATGTAGGAAAAACAAGAGAGTGGGTGCCAGTTACACATGATCGCATGAGATGGTAAATGCTGGGGAAGCTCAAGGATCCCCACATCCAAAGGATCCCCACATCTGATCTGAGGGCAGAGTCAGACCTGACAGGGCAAAACAAGGCAGATGCCATGAAGATCCTAGCACATGTGGGTTGAGATGGCCCGAGCACAGTGAAGCAAGGGGGTCTAAAGCCATGGCCTCCAAAGCCCCACCATCCTTGCCATGAACAGCTGCAGTTAAAAGTGCACAGAAGGGGTGAAGCTACTCAGTACTCACCATTCCTCAGAACCCCCACTCTGAAAAGATTTCCTGAGCATTTGCAGCTAGCTTACACAGTAAATTCTTTCTAGAAAAGTCCCAGATGCTAAAGCTGATGTATCAGAAGGGCCTTTATCATTTGAAGGGCTGCTTCCTACTGGGAAAAAGCATGATTTGATGAGTGGTCTTTTCCGTCCCAGAGTCCAAATTCCCTACAACTTAGAACATACAGTAATTCTAACATAGTCCTTTTCAAAGTGGATGTGAAGGCCAGTGATGGGATGTAAGAATACTCTTGATGGAAGCAAATCACCCTCCAAACACGTGAGTCCGCTCTTTTGTTCTTCTGAGTCAATGCCAACTGTCATTTATGGAGAACTGATCACTTCTTTCTAGTAATTTATTAAGTAAATCACTAAGGATGACTGAATTTGGAATTTGTGAACCAAAATTAGTGTGTAATTAGAATACTTTATTTAGAATTCTACCCAAAACTCTTATCATCCATGCAACATATGGCCAGTTGCAAAGCTCCTGTTGTGCAGGTACAACTGTGGATGGACAGCATGCCCACACTTAAGAGGAAGCAAATTTTGTTATTTCTTTCAGCAGTTGCTGCTACTATGTTTCCATGTACTGTAGTTGGTTGCAGATGATCTGATAATCTCTGCAACATTTTTAGGATTCTGTATTTACCACATCACTATTTGGGGTGTTTAATTTTCTAATAACTAGATTGGAAGATATGTATCCATTGTGCTTCAAATAGAAATCATCAATTCCCCTACTGCAAAAGTAAATGTTAACGTAATGCCATCTCTCCCTTGCCAAAAGCAAGCAGTTTATACAGTGACACTTTATTATAAACAAATCTCATCTTTTTTCCACTAGAAAGTGTAAAAGAGTAGAATAGATAGACAGTGAGGTCTTTTGCTCCACCTAAGGGTGTTGGAGTAAAAAAAAAAAAATTGAGAGTCATTACTCTTCTCAGGGAGTTTTTAAAATGTGATTTTATTCTTTTCATGATTACAAATTGCTATGATTCAAAAGTCAAAATAATATCAAAATTTACAATCAAGAATATTTGACCCTCACTCCCCTGCAGACACTAGGATTCTCCACCACAGTCCTGGAAGTCACCACTCTGCTAGTTTCTGTGATACCCTTCGAGTGTTTCTGCAAATAGAGGTATTTGTATTTTCCTCTAAAAGAGAGTTTTAAATATTCCACTAATGCTCAAAGCTCCCCTGACACCACATTAGAATAAAGTTAAATAAGGTAGATAAACTCTTAAGTGACCCCAGAAGACTGAAATTTCATCTGAAGTGTATCTAGGACCATCTGTAGCACTGATCTTCTTTATATGCCTGGCTTTGGGGAAAATGATGGAATGAAGTTTTTTCCCTTCTCCCTGGCTCTATTTTTATACTCCTCTGTATCGTCTCATGTCAACAACTGTGCAAAGGTGTCTGACAAAGGCCTATCTTCTGTTCTATACCCCAGTCCCACCTCCAGCAAACATATCCGACTGGGTTTCCATCACACTGGTGCCCGTGGGGTGAGCAAATGGATTCTAACACGTGCAGTATTCAAGGAAGAGGGAGTTGGCTCGTTCGAATCAAGGTTTCTTCTAACTGGAAACAATCCTTCAAAATGGGTCCACTGGGGACCCTTGACACTGGAGGATGTCCCAAATGTGCAAAACTAAACCTATTTATGGAGTGCTTATCATGTGCCAGGTGTAACGGCACATGCCAACTGGAAGGGTGGGCAGGACACAGTTCCTGCATGAGGAGAGCTATGAGACCGTGTCCTAAGAGCCACGGGAAAGGACCCCTGACCAGGGAGGAGAGCCCTGACTGGGCAGAGGCCTCGTCACAGCTGAGATGGGGCAAGTGGGGCTCAGCTAGGCAGTGAGTGGAGGTGTGAAGAGGTGTTATGTGCAAAGGCCTCAGCGTGAGCAAGCCATGGCCTGTTCCTTCTCTCCTACAACTTCCTTTCCCATTGGCACCTTGTGGAAATAATTTTGGTAACTAAAGGAGTGACTTTAATGTAGGTAGAGTAGGAATTGGAGGTCGTTGGAGTCAGTGGAGGTGTGGTATCCCTCACATCATAATATACAGACATGGGCCTGGTCCAGCTCTGTGCAAGGTCTGGTGGGGGTGGTGCCAGGGAAGAGTCAGGAAATTAAATACCTTCTCTCCCCAGGATCCCCCAAGTTGTTTACAGGCACCACTTGACACATTGCTTTGGAAACCTCAGAAAATGTCATGGCAGTGGGAGCTTTGAGGGAAAAGTCTCACCGTGTCAATGAGTCAGGAAGTGGGACAATAGGGTTCCCAACAGAAAACAGATGGCATCTTCACACCAGGATGACCTGGGAGGGGTTATTTAACAAAACTGTAGGTGAGTGGGCACAACTAATGGTGTGGCAGCTGGGGTCTTACCACCCTTAGGCCCAAAGGAAGGAGGTCAGGGAGAGTTACCCACGCCTGGCAGGAGAGAGGGTCTGGCTGGGTCCCTAGGTCTTGAGAAGGGCAGTACCCTTCAGCAGAGGTGACTTGACTAAGTCCCCCAACCACACTCTCCTTCCTCCTGGCAGGCCTCCCAGGCAGCTGGACCCACCGTAAGAGAGGGCATGGGGCCCGCTGGTGAGGCTCCAGGCGCAGAACAGTGTGAGGCAGGCTCTGGAGGGGGGCCGGAGGCATGAAAACAGGCGAGACCTGCCAAGCCCTCACTGCAACTCCAGGCAGCAGGAGACAGGACAAGCTTTCTTTTCTTCTTTATTTTCCCTATTTGTCTAATATTCTCAAAATGAGCACATGTAACTCATGGAACTGGAGAAAATACAATTTTTAAATTAAAAAGGCGAAAACAAAAACCACTTCAACAGCAGCAATAGGGAGTGTGTCCCCAGGAGGCCCCACGCGGCGTCACTCGCCCTCGCCAGTCCTCAGGGGAAGGGGCCTCACAGAAATCCCGTCCCGCTGCCAACAGCGCGGGCCCTTCCCCGGAGGGTGCTGGCCACACACAGCCAAGGCAGCTGGCGCTCTCCCCTGAGCTCCTGCAGGAGAACCACCAGGCTCTGGGGGAGGTGACACCGGAGCTTTCTCGCAAGTAGGGCTTGTGGGCATGGAGGGGGTCGCAGGGGAAGACCAGCTTTCAGGGGCACGGGTTCAGGTCCAGGTCAGCCACCTCGTCGCGGGAGAATCTCCAGCAAATCATGCGCAAGTTCTGAGTTTTGGTGTCCGAATGACCCTGCATGCTGACGATGGTCCTTCCCACCTGAGGTCATTGTGAGGGTCCACGGCCTTGTAAAACTGTCAGAATTTGCAGACGTTATTTGTAAGTGAAAAGTGAGGGGGGGTAAAAGATAGCAACCACCACAAAAAGATAGGAACAAATACCTCCCCTGTTCCTTTCTGCCTTGGCTTACAACACTGAGGAGGCCTGCTGCACAGCTAGTGTTTGGGCAGAAAGAACAGTCTTGGAGAAACGCCCCTGGCGCCAGAGGCAGGTGTGGAAGAACATATTAAGCAACATTCTAAAGAAGCGGTCGGCCCAGTCCAGAATGTGGGACATTCTACAAGATAAGTGACCTTATCTAGTGTCCTCAACAGATTAATGGCAGGGAAAAAGGGGGAAAAAAAGGAATGAGAGATGTTAAAGAATGAAATAGACCCAAGATATGGGGACCATCAAAAGAAATGGCTGAGCCTTGTTTGGATCCTGATTTAAAATAAAAAAAATAAAAACAGTCCTAAAGAGACTCCTTTAAGAGAGCTCTTAAAGAGATCTTTAAGAGAGCTCATCTAAAATTGAGGAATGACTGTTAATTTTGTTAGGGTGGATAATGGCCTGGTAGTTGTATTTCTAAAAAGTCCTCACAATTACAGATGCACATTGTTGTATTTACGGGGGGAATGGAACAATGTCTGGGATTCGTAGTCTCGGGGGGTGACAGAGGGAGTTAACGTTGCCTCCACAGTGTCCAGCAGAGGGCTTCACCCGCAATGGGCTGGAGCAGGCAGCAAAGGAAACCACCAACAAAATAAAAAGGGAACTTACTGAATGAGAGAGTATATTTGCAAACGATATGTTCAATAAGGGGCTAATATCCCTTATAAACATATAAAGAACTCATGCAACTCAGCACCAAAACAACAAATAATCTGATTGAAAACCAGGAATTTTCCTGAATAGACATTTTTGTAGAGAAGACATACAAATGGCCACAGATACATGGAAAGATGATCTATGTCACTAATTATCAAGGAAATGCAAGTCAAAATCACAATGAAATATCACTTCACACCAGTCAGAATGGCTAGTATAAAAAAAAAAAGAAATAACAAGTGTTGGAGAGGATATGGAGAAAAAGGAACCCTTGTACACTGTTGGTGAGAATGTAAATTGGTGCAGTCACTAGGAAAATCAGTGTGGAGGTTTCTCAGAAAACCAAAAATAGAAATACCATACAACCCAGCAAGTCTAGTTCTCAGAATTGGAATTTGTTTCCTTCAAGAATTGCTTGAAAAAAACAAAATCACTAATTCGACAAAATATATGCACCCTATGTTTTCTGCAACATTACTTACTACAGCCAAGACATGAAGCAACCTAAGTGTCCAACAATAGATGAATGGACAAAGATACTAGTACATAAATACAGTGTAATATTACTCAGCCATTAAAAAAAGAAATTTGGGAAGAAGGGGGCGGAAGATGGCGGCGTGAGTAGAGCAGCGGAAATCTCCTCCCAAAACAACATATATCTATGAAAATATAACAAAGACAACCCTTCCTAGAATAAAGACCAGAGGACACAGGACAATATCCAGACCACATCCGCACCTGAGAGAACCCAGCGCCTCGCGAAGGGGGTAAGATACAAGCCCCGGCCCCGCGGGAGCCGAGCGCCTCTCCCCCCAGCTCCCAGCGGGAGAAGAATAGGCAGAGCGGGAGGGAGACGGAGCACAGGGCTGCCGAACACCCAGCCCCAGCAATCCGGGCCAGAGTGCAGGGCCCTGGATACTAGGAAAACAGGGCAGCAAGAACAGTGAGCAGGCACTGGAGGCCGGGCGCCGGAGGACATAAGAAAAGCGCGCGACCATTTTTTTTTTTTTGGTTTTTGCTGTTTTGTTTTGGCGAGCGCTTTTTGGAAGTCTTAAAGGGATAGGGACCCCAATACTAGGGAAACAGGGCAGAAAGACCGGTGAGCAGAGGCCTGAGGCTGGCACCAGAGAATAAAGAAAAACAAGTGACCACCTTTTTTTTTTTAATTAAAAAAAATTTTTTTTTTTTCAATTAAAAAAATTTTTTTTTTTTTTGCGGTCGTTCTTTTGTTTTGGAGGGTGCTTTTTGGAAGTCTTAAAGGGACAGGGCGGGTCACTTAATCCAGAGGTAGGGAATCCGGGATCTCTGGGCACCCTAACCCCTGGGCTGCAGGGAGCAGGGAGGCCCCTTACGGAGATAAATAGCCTCCCAGCAGCTCCTGCTCCAACGCGACTCCACCATTTTGGAGTAGCTGCCCGAGCCAGGCCACGCCCACAGCAACAGCGGAGATTAACTCCATAGCAGCCGGGCAGGAAGCAGAAAGCCTGTTTGCGCGCAGCTGCACAGCACAAGCCACTAGAGGTCGCTGTTCTCCCAGGAGAGGAGGGCCACAAACCAACAAGAAAGGAAGTCCTTCCAGCCGTCACTCGTCCCAGTTCTGCAGACTATTCCTATCACCATGAAAAGGCAAAGCTACAGGCAGACAAAGATCACAGAGACAACACCAGAGAAGGAGACAGACCTAACCAGTCTTCCTGAAAAAGAATTCAAAATAAGAATCATAAACATGCTGACAGAGATGCAGAGAAATACGCAAGAGAAATGGGATGAAGTCCGGAGGGAGATCACAGATGCCAGAAAGGAGATTGCAGAAATGAAACAAACTCTGGAAGGGTTTATAAGCAGAATGGATAGAATGCAAGAGGCCATTGATGGAATTGAAATCAGAGAACAGGAACGCATAGAAGTTGACATAGAGAGAGACAAAAGGATCTCCAGGAATGAAACAATATTAAGAGAACTGTGTGACCAATCAAAAAGGAACAATATCCTTTTATTGGAACAATTATAGGGGTCCCAGAAGAAGAAGAGAGAGGAAAAGAGATGGAAAGTATCTTAGAAGAAATAACTGCTGAAAACTTCCCCACACTGGGGGAGGAAATAATCGAACAGACCACGGAAAGACACAGAACCCCCAACAGAAAGGATCCAAGAAGGACAACACCAAGACACATAATAATTAAAATGGCAAAGATCAAGGACAAGGAAAGAGTGTTAAAGGCAGCTAGAGAGAAAAAGGTCACCTATAAAGGGAAACCCATCAGGCTAACATCAGACTTCTCAACAGAAACCCTACAGGCCAGAAGAGAATGGCATGATATATTTAATACAATGAAACAGAAGGGCCTTGAACCAAGGATACTGTATCCAGCACGACTATCATTCAAATATGACGGTGGGATTAAACAATTCCCAGACAAACAAAAGCTGAGGGAATTTGCTTTCCACAAACCACCTCTACAGAACATCTTACAGGGACTGCTCTAGATGGGAACACTCCTAGAAAGAGCACAGCACAAAACACCCAACATATGAAGAATCGAGGAGGAGGAACAAGAAGGGAGAGAAGAAAAGAATCTCCAGACAGTGTATATAACAGCTCAATAAGTGAACTAAGTTAGGCAGTAAGATACTAAAGAGGCTAACCTTGAACCTTTGGTAACCACGAATTTAAAGCCTGCAATGGCAATAAGTACATATCTTTCAATAGTCACCCTAAATGTTAATGGGTTGAATGCACCAATCAAAAGACACAGAGTAACAGAATGGATAAAAAAGCAAGACCCATCTATATGCTGCTTACAAGAAACTCACCTCAAACCCAAAGACATGTACAGACTAAAAGTCAAGGGATGGAAAAACATATTTCAAGCAAACAACAGTGAGGAGAAAGCAGGGGTTGCAGTACTAATATCAGACAAAATAGACTTCAAAACAAAGAAAGTAACAAGAGATAAAGAAGGACACTACATAATGATAAAGGGCTCAGTCCAACAAGAGGATATAACCATTCTAAATATATATGCACCCAACACAGGAGCACCAGCATATGTGAAACAAATACTAACAGAACTAAAGGGGGATATAGACTGCAATGCATTCATTCTAGGAGACTTCAACACACCACTCACCCCAAAGGATAGATCCACTGGGCAGAAAATAAGTAAGGACACGGAAGCACTGAACAACACAGTAGAGCAGATGGACCTAATAGACATCTATAGAACTCTACATCCAAAAGCAGCGGGATATACATTCTTCTCAAGTGCACATGGAACATTCTCCAGAATAGACCACATACTAGGCCACAAAAAGAGCCTCAGAAAATTCCAAAAGATTGAAATCCTACCAACCAACTTTTCAGACCACAAAGGCATAAAACTAGAAATAAACTGTACCAAGAAAGCAAAGAGGCTCACAAACACATGGAGGCTTAACAACACGCTCCTAAATAATCAATGGATCAACGACCAAATCAAAATGGAGATCCAGCAATATATGGAAACAAATGACAACAACAACACTAAGCCCCAACTTCTGTGGGACACAGCAAAAGCAGTCTTAAGAGGAAAGTATATAGGAATCCAAGCATATTTAAAAAAGGAAGAGCAATCCCAAATGAATGGTCTAATGTCACAATTATCGAAATTGGAAAAAGAAGAACAGATGAGGCCTAAGGTCAGCAGAAGGAGGGACATAATAAAGATCAGAGAAGAAATAAATAAAATTGAGAAGAATAAAACAATACCAAAAATCAATGAAACCAAGAGCTGGTTCTTCGAGAAAATAAACAAAATAGATAAGCCTCTAGCCAGACTTATTAAGAAGAAAAGAGAGTCAACACAAATCAACAGTATCAGAAACGAGAAAGGAAAAATCACGACGGACCCCACGGAAAGGCAAAGAATTACTGGAGAATACTATGAAAACCTATATGCTAACAAGCTGGGAAACCTAGGAGAAATGGACAACTTCCTAGAAAAATACAACCTTCCAAGATTGACCCAGGAAGAAACAGAAAATCTAAACAGACCAATTACCAGCAACGAAATTGAAGCGGTAATCAAAAAACTACTAAAGAGCAAAACCCCCAGGCCAGATGGATTTACCTCGGAATTTTATCAGACATACAGGGAAGACATAATACCCATTCTCCTTAAAGTTTTCCAAAAAATAGAGGAGGAGGGGATACTCCCAAACTCATTCTATGAAGCTAACATCACCCTAATACCAAAACCAGGCAAAGACCCCACCAAAAAAGAAAACTACAGACCAATATCCCTGATGAACGTAGATGCAAAAATACTCAACAAAATATTAGCAAACCAAATTCAAAAATACATCAAAAGGATCATACACCATGACCAAGTGGGATTCATCCCAGGGATGCAAGGATGGTACAACATTCGAAAGTCCATCAACATCATCCACCACATCAACAAAAAGAAAGACAAAAACCACATGATCATCTCCATAGATGCTGAAAAAGCATTTGACAAAGTTCAACATCCATTCATGATAAAAACTCTCAGCAAAATGGGAATAGAGGGCAAGTACCTCAACATAATAAAGGCCATCTATGATAAACCCACAGCCAACATTATATTGAACAGCGAGAAACTGAAAGCATTTCCTCTGAGATCGGGAACTA
This sequence comes from Manis pentadactyla, assembly GCF_030020395.1. NCBI lineage: Eukaryota > Metazoa > Chordata > Mammalia > Pholidota > Manidae > Manis > Manis pentadactyla. The sequence continues at coordinate 44,589,113 of NC_080019.1, read as the reverse complement.
GACAGGGATGCCCACTATCTCCACTGTTATTTAACATAGTACTGGAGGTCCTAGCCACGGCAATCAGACAAAACAAAGAAATACAAGGAATCCAGATTGGTAAAGAAGAAGTCAAACTGTCACTATTTGCAGATGACATGATACTGTACATAAAAAACCCTAAAGACTCCACCCCAAAACTACTAGAACTGATATCGGAATACAGCAAAGTTGCAGGATACAAAATCAACACACAGAAATCTGTGGCTTTCCTATATACTAACAATGAACCAACAGAAAGAGAAATCAGGAAAACAACTCCATTCACAATTGCATCAAAAAAAATAAAATACCTAGGAATAAACCTAACCAAAGAAGTGAAAGACTTATACTCTGAAAACTACAAGTCACTCTTAAGAGAAATTAAAGGGGACACTAACAGATGGAAACTCATCCCATGCTCATGGCTAGGAAGAATTAAAGTCGTCAAGATAGCCATCCTGCCCAAAGCAATATACAGATTTGATGCAATCCCTATGAAACTACCAGCAACATTCTTCAATGAACTGGAACAAATAATTCAAAAATTCATATGGAAACACCAAAGACTCCGAATAGCCAAAGGAATCCTGAGAAAGAAGAATAAAGTAGGGGGGATCTCACTCCCCAACTTCAAGCTCTACTATAAAGCCATAGTAATCAAGACAATTTGGTACTGGCACAAGAGCAGAGCCACAGACCAATGGAACAGACTAGAGAATCCAGACATTAACCCAGACATATATGGTCAATTAATATTTGATAAAGGAGCCATGGACATACAATGGCGAAATGACAGTCTCTTCAACAGGTGGTGCTGGCAAAACTGGACAGCTACATGTAGGAGAATGAAACTGGACCATTGTCTAACCCCATATACAAAAGTAAACTCAAAATGGATCAAAGACCTGAATGTAAGCCATGAAACCATTAAACTCTTGGAAGAAAACATAGGCAAAAACCTCTTAGACATAAACATGAGTGACCTCTTCTTGAACATATCTCCCCGGGCAAGGAAAACAACAGCAAAAATGAGTAAGTGGGACTATATTAAGCTGAAAAGCTTCTGTACAGCAAAAGACACCATCAATGGAACAAAAAGGATCCCTACAGTATGGGAGAATATATTTGAAAATGACACATCCGATAAAGGCTTGACATCCAGAATATATAAAGAGCTCACACGCCTCAACAAACAAAAAACAAATAACCCAATTAAAAAATGGGCAGAGGAACTGAACAGACAGTTCTCCAAAAAAGAAATACAGATGGCCAACAGACACATGAAAAGATGCTCCACATTGCTAATTATCAGAGAAATGCAAATTAAAACTACAATGAGGTATCACCTCACACCAGTAAGGATGGCTGCCATCCAAAAGACAAACAACAACAAATGTTGGCGAGGCTGTGGAGAAAGGGGAACCCTCCTACACTGCTGGTGGGAATGTAAGTTAGTTCAACCATTGTGGAAAGCAGTATGGAGGTTCCTCAGAATGCTCAAAATAGAAATACCATTTGACCCAGGAATTGCACTCCTAGGAATTTACCCTAAGAATGCAGCAATCAAGTATGAGAAAGATCAGTGCACCTGTGTGTTTATCGCAGCACTATTTACAATAGCCAAGACTTGGAAGCAACCTAAATGTCCATCGATAGATGAATGGATAAAGAAGATGTGGTACATATACACAATGGAATACTACTCAGCCATAAGAAAAGGGCAAATCCAACCATTTGCAGCAACATGGATGGAGCTGGAGGGTATTATGCTCAGTGAAACAAGCCAAGCGGAGAAAGAGAAATACCAAATGATTTCACTTATCTGTGGAATATAAGACCAAAGGAAAAACTGAAGGAACAAAACAGCACCAGAATCACAGAACTCAAGAATGGACTAACAGGTACCAAAGGGAAAGGGACTGGGGAGGATGGGTGGGTAGGGAGGGATAAGGGGGGGGAGAAGTAGGGGGGTATTAAGATTAACATGCATAGGGGGGTAGGAGAAACGCGAGGGCTGTACAACACAGAGAAGGCAAGTAGTGATTCTACAACATTTTGCTATGCTGATGGACAGTGACTGTAAAGGGGTTTATAGGGGAGACCTGGTATAGGGGAGAGCCTAGTAAACATAATATTCGTCATGTAAGTGTAGATTAGTGATACCAAAAACAAAACAAAACAAAACAAAAGGGCAGTTCCTGTGTGGTAACCTCCAATGAGTTCTACACAAGGGTATAAAGGGCACATAAAAGTGTAGGCAAAGGGTCTGTTTGTGTTTATACAGAAGATCAAAGCCTAATTGGGCTACCCTGAAAATGAACTAAGATACAATATGAAAGAGAACTTCCAACATCAGCACTCTCTGGAAGACTCATGCCAGAAGATGATCATCAAAAAACCCCAACAAAGATCCACGCACTGCTACAGCTGTAGATGCACTCATCCCACCAGCTCCTGGACTTGCCATGGGAATGAAGAAGGAGATATCTAAGCTGGCCTGTGCATACAGTAAAACAACAAATTTGACTGGATCTATACTGTTGGAACTCAACCAAGAATCAGGAGAAGTGCAAATTGTAGCGCTCCAAAATCTTACAACTACAGACTATTTACTGTTAAAAGAACATAAGGGATGTGAACATTCCCCAGGAATGGGTTGTTTTAATTTGTCTGATTTCTCTCAGACTGTTCAAGTTCAGTTGGACAATATCCAACATATCATAGATAAGTTTTCACAAATGCCTAAGGTGCCTAACTGGTTTTCTTGGTTTCACTGGAGATGGCTGGTAATTACAGATATGCTTTGGTTACATAACTGTACTCCTATTATGTTAATGTGTGTGCACAATTTAATTAGTAGCTTAAAACCTATACATGCTGAAGTTACTCTACAAGAAGATATGTCAGAGAAATAATCAATCTTCTCATGTTTTCTTCTGCCTGCTACTTCTATAGCTTTTCTTCTTCCTTCCTAATTACAACCCTTAAATAGAATTCGTGCCTCATATCAAATTTACCGAGTATCATAATTCTTCCAAGTGGTAAAGATACCTCAAGACAAATGCTGGGCATAGAAGCTACAGGGCATAAATATGCAAAGAAGTAAAAAGCTAACCTTTTCAAACAATAAGGCTTCCCTCTCACTTACCAACTTCACATTTCCCTGTATGGCCCCGGAAGATGACTGGTTAGCCAGAGACGGGTAAGATTCCTCAAGGGAGGAACAACCTAAGACAGGCACAGTCGCAGGGGGGCCATCAGGTGAGAAATTGGGGATCAACAGAGGTGAGGCTTAAAACCTCACCCCCCCTGTTCTGAGAGAAATGTTCTGCATACGTGGATGTTTTATTGCCCTTGTCTAGCTTGGATTAACACATAGTCTACAGGCACACACCTGATCATCTACATTTGCTCTCTTACAACACTAAACTATGTTTTCTACCTTTATCTTGTATCTACCTACCACTTCAGCATTTTATTAAAAATATTAATAATAAAGAGAAATGTGGTATCCACATATAAATCAAGTATAAAAACCAAATGAGTATTCATATTGGAACTGACTGCTTATAGTTCATAATGCATGAGCAAAACCGAAAGTTTCTGTGATGACTGCCCTTGTACTGTTCACCATGTAACTTATTCATTGTGTAAGAATTTGTTCTACATGTAAGAACTTGTTTGTTATGCCTCAGAAGATTGGAGACTGACGAAAATTAGGCTTGGGGTGGATTAATGATTGTGCATTGAGCATTGACTCCCCTATACAGAATTTTATTGTCGTTAACAACCATTTGATCAATAAATATGAGAGATGCCCTCACAAAACAAAACAAAACAAAACAAAACAAAACAAACAAACAAAAAAAACGGGACTGACTTCCAATGGTAAAATAAATAAGTAACCGGGATGTAATGTGCATAAGGAATATAGTCAAGATATTGTAACAGCTTGGTAGGGTGATAGCTGGAACCTAGAATTATGTATATAAATGTTTTATCACTGTGTTGTACACTTGAAACTAATGTAATGTAATACTGTGCATCAACTACCCTTCAATAAAAAATAATTATTTAAAAAAAAAAAAAAGAAATTTGCCATTTGCAATAACATGGATAGACCTCGGGAGTACTATGCTAAGTGAAAAACACCAGAGAAAGACAAATACCATCTAATTTCACTTTATATGTGGAATCTAAAAAACAAAATAGAAAAATAGACAACAGACTGTTGGTTACCATACGGGAGGGGGCGGGGGAAGATGAAAGGTGAAATAGGTGAAGGGGATAAAGAAGTTCAAACCTCAAATTATAAAATAAATTGGTCACAGGAATGGAAGTACAGCATAGGAAATAGAGCCAATAATATTGTAATATTGTGGTATAGTGACAAAGGGTAGCTACACTTACTGTGGTGAGCATGGAGTAATGTATATAATTGTCGAATCACTATGTTGTACATCTGAAACCAATATAAGAATGTATATTAACTATATTCCAATAAAAAAATTGTTGGAGCTGGGTGATGAGTGCCTGAGTTTTTGTTACACTCTTCTGTCTATATTGTGTAGTTTTGAAGGTTTCCATAGTAAAGTTTTCACACAGGCACAAATGCATGACAACAAATTATTTTAGGAGCTGGACTGGACGCCTCCGGTAGGCCCTCAGTATCCGTCAGGCTTACCAGCACTTGCATCCGCGGCTGTGGCAGACAGGTGCCTGCGGCTTTGATCTGCCTCACTTCCAGAGAAGTGTCCCTCAGGTCATGCCTGGTCAGGACTCCCCAGCCCTGCCCTGAGGAGCCCACAATGCAGCGGCAACAAGCCCACCTGCCTTGTCTCAAAGGTGCATAAACGGAAACTGTGTAAAGTGAAGGGACACCTTCATGACAGCTCGATGGTGACACGGCTAGACCAGGGGTTCTGTCCCAATGGCTTCCACAGTGTCCAGCAGAGGACTTTGCCCACGAAAGGCCATTAATAAGGATGTTTTGCATGATTAAATAAACACCTGTGTCAAAAGAATAGAGACTATACAACACAACACAATTAACAATAGAGAGCTCTAAAAATAGGTATATTTTGTTTCATATGATTTTAAGATTCCAAAATATCATTTGACAAAATGAGTTATAGTTACATAGTAAGTTTATAGTTATAAAGGAAGATAATCTGTTGTGCCACCCAGCATACTTACACACAGGTGGTAACACACCAAGCTTATATGCTGTTAGCTCTGCCTTCAACATAATGAACCTAAGTGTCTCTGAACATAGATTTATGTGTGAACAGGTGTGTGCCCTTCATATTGTTGCAGATAAAAATAGCTCATGAGTTTGGAAGAACAATCTGCTTTAATTCCAGGAATCTGAAAAAAACACTTGTGGCCAAGAACAGAATCTCAGTTTTGAAGATAACTGGCATTTCCTCCCAAGCACAAATATTTTAAATATTAACACAAGCAAGATAACACACAGAAGCAACTGCCCAAGTCCTTGTAAACATGGGGACCCATTCCTTCTCCCCTTCTCTCTCTTTCCACTCTTTCCTGGGGCTTGCAGAGAGCTGTGATGCAATTTGTGGGATTGCCAAGGTTTAAAAAATAAGCTAATTGCAACAGATATGCAAACAGATATCCTTACAGTCTTTTTTTATAAAGAGCAAGGTAGGAGATGTTTTTCATTAGAAAATTAATGAGAAGAAAGCTAGTTGAGTGATGAAGCTTCCAACTGCGCTGGTAACCTGTGTATCCAGGACCAGATGGTTCCAAGGGCTGCTAATGAGATCCAAAGTATTCTCTATCTAGGTCAGTGTTGAATCCAGTTTAGGTCACAAATAACAGAGTTGTTTGGCCAGATGTGTGTTCAGAAGCTGATGGGGATAAGAGGATGTTCTGAGACAGAACATACCTGAATTTGGATCTAATTTGGCTCCTTTTGGGGCAGGTTTTGGACCTGAGCTTCTCACATGGAGCTGTCATGGAAGGAAAGCTTTCTGCATAGGATAGCTCTGCAATTGTGGTTCTTTCCCGAAAGATTACAGAATGTCATTAACTTTCCAGAACTTTAAAGAAAAACGCAGTGTCTAGTATAAACTGGAATGTAGGGAATCCTCTTGTACAGGGTAGAGGAGTATAAATCATTACTTTCCTACAGCTAAGTTTGACCACATATATATATCAAAAAACCCTAAAAGTTTGTACAGCATTTGTGCAGAGCTTATTCTAAGGAAATAATCAAGCATATGCTCTAAGATCTTATTTATGTCAATAATAATAGTAATAATGATAATATTGTCAAAAATAGAGCAATGGACTAATCTTACTGCTCAACAAAAGGGGACTATTTTTTAAATGATAATGCAATAGAATATCTTTAGCCATTAAAAACAATATTATAGCTCTTTTTCATGGCACCTCAGAGCTGGTCAGCTGCTTCAGGATGAAGCTGAACTTCTCTTTCCCAGCCATTGGCTGCCAGCAACTCATTGAAGTGGACAATGAACACAGACTTCGTACCTTCTAGGAGAAGCATATGGCCACAGAAGTTGCTGCTGCTGCTCTGGGTGGAGAATGGAAGGGTTATGCAGTCTGAATCAGTGGTGGGAATGACAAACAAGGTTTCACCATGAAGCAGGGTGTCTTGACCCATGGCCTGCCTTCTACTGAGTAAGGGGCATTCCTGTTACAGGACTAGAGAAAGAAAGTGCAAATCTGTTTGGGGTTGAGCTGTGGATGCCAATTTGAGTGTTCTCAACTTGTCATTATAAAAAAAGTGGAGAAGGATATTCTTGGACTCACTGACACTGCTGTGCCTTGTCGCCTGGGACCCAAAAGAGCTAGCAGAATCCATAAATTTCCATCTCTCTAAAGAAGATGCTGTCAGCCAGTATTTTGTGAGAAAGCTCCTAAACAAAGAAAATAAGACACCTAGGACCCAAGTGCCTAAGTTCAGCATCTTGTTACTCCATGTGTCCTGTAACACAAACATTGGCGTATTGCTCTGAAGAAATATCGGACTAAGAAAAATAAGGGAGAGGGTGTAGAATATGCTTAACTTTTGGCTAAGAGCATGAAGAAAGGCAAGGAAAAATGTCAGGAACAGATTACCAATACACAGAGACTGTCCTCTCTGAGAACTTCTGCATCTAAGTTTGAATCCAGATGAAAATGAGATTTTTTGAGTAACAAATAAATAAATCAGACATTGAAATAACCCAATATGATAGACATACATTTATTGACATAGAAAGATATCCATGGCATATTGCTAAATGACAAAAAGCTGGTTATAAAGTTGTCTAAGCCACTTTTCCTTCTCAAAAACTTTTGTACATACATGCATATATATACATACATTGTGCATAAGTGCTTAGAAAAATATGTGAAAAGTTAGCACAGTAATCTCTGGGTAATAGAATAACAGGTAGATTTTTCTTTCCTTCATTTTAGTTATCTCTATTTTCTAACTTTATATAATAGACAAGCATTTACTTTAATGATTTCTTTTATGTTGAAAGGGTATTTGAAAACAGAAATTAAGAGCTGTTCAGAAGGCTTCTACATAGTGGCCAAAAGGCAGGATGATGGAAGGGTGGTCCGTGGAGAAAAGGAGCTCTGCAAAGGGAATGAGCAAACGGGACTCCATCCTCTCTCGCGGGGGCTGTGCTTCTCAGGCAGCCAGCCCCAGGCCTGCGTGGAGGGCCCTACTGTGTAGTTGAGCAGAAGCCTCGTGGTCCTTCCCCAGCCATGCAGAGCCACCTACGCTCTTTAGATGGTCAAGCTGCACCCGGCTAGCTCATAAGAAGGAAGCTTCCCCTGCAGCAGGGCATGGAGTGGGCAGTTCCTGGGCAGGAACACAATCCGGGCCACCATTCTTTCTTATAAGTTACTCTTCTTGGCTGATTCCTCATTCTCAATGGTTTAAAGATGAAATTTCCTAATCTCTTAAGAGAGGGCTTTGAAAGTATGAAAGGAGCCCATAAGCATCAAGAGAGAACAGAACAGCCAAAGGGGGTTTCTTTTCAGCTTTCTCAGCTCCAGGTGTGCTCTCCCAACGACAGATGCCTGCACACTGCGGGGAGCCCAGCTCTGGGGAGGTGCTCCTTTTCCCTTTAGTCCCCTGAGGTCTGCAGCAAGCACTCTCCCACCGACCCTTAGCACGGACTGTCTTCAACAAAAGATAGTGCTGCAGTCCAACCTAAGATGGATGAGTCTGCCCCAGAATGCAGCCCAGAACTTAAGACATGGGTTCAAAAAGCAAGCAAGCCAGCAGCCCTGCCTCAGGTCCAAGCTTCTGGGTAGATGTAGGTGTTTAGAGGTGACCAAGCCTAGAGCCACAAGGCCCACAAATAAACCAATGCAGCCATCCCTAGGCCAGACTCTACTTATCACCTCTTAGTACTACAGAGGTAGGGACTTTGGGACCAAACAAGGCTGATTATGAAGGATTTGGGGACCGATGGCACAGTTTACGGGGCTGCTTGAGATAAGTGACATAAACTCTTGGAATTTTAGCACCTTTGTTTGTAGAGTGGGAATAACATAAACCCAGGGAAGTTGTAAGACTTAAATAAAATGATTAGGCCAGAGGTCCTAAAGAGTCTCGTGGAGAAGGTGTGAGGTGCTTGTGCTGACAACTCCGGAGTCCTATCTTCTGACCTCCCCTCCCAGTGGCAAAGGTCGCTAGTCATCTAGTCTGACAGGAGCCCTTCCCCTCTTTGCTGGGCAACAGCCCCCTGGAATAAAGATGCCATTTCCCTGCCTCTCTTGCAGCTGAATGTGGCCATAAGAATACATTCTGGGATATGAATGGGAGTGTCATATGCAAGCCTCTTTCTCCCAGACCAGAATATAGACCTGATGGCTGAAGCTTAAATAGTCAAAAAATCACATTGTTCTAAGAGCTGAAGATTGCAGGGTCATAAGACAGAAGGAGCTGGGCTCCCTACAACTACCCAAGCTTCCACACCAGCCCAGACTCCTTACCTCTGGATTTACTTATAGGACGGAGAGATAAACTTCTGCATTATTTAAGACACTATTGTTTGGACTTTCACTCATATGCACACAGACCTAATTCTAATTTAAATTATCACCTGTGTTGTATTTAAAGCAGGTTTTCTGGCTTTGTTCTCACCCACTGTGAAAATAAGGATTAGCTGCTCACCACCCTCCTAGTAGCTTCTCACACTTGTGAAATCTCCTGATAAACACCTCCGTACTCACAGCATCTTGTCACCCACCAGTCTCTCTGCCTATTTTCTATAGGTTTCCCAGATGATTCAAGAAACAGGGTTCTTCTGGGGGTGCCTGCCAGAGGGAGAACCCAGCATCACCAAATCTATTTGACCATCAAAGAAATACTACATTTGTAAGAGAGGAAGTAAACACGTCCATAGACTGGGAGGAGGTTATCTTACTTTAAAACCTTTAAATTGCAACATTTCAGAGGCAATTTTAAAGACCCAGTAAGACCTGCTTGTAAACTTTTAGGAGTGACTTTTTTCTTTAAACAGATGATTTATTTTAGTCTCACATATCCTGTTTCTCTCTGTTTATTTTATGGCAAGGTACCCTGATAGGATAAAAGAAGCTTGTTTTGTATTAATTTTCTAAAGATTTTTGTACAAAATTAAAGTTATGTTCTTGGCTATGATTTCTTTGAGGTGGATTGTTTCCTTGCTGGAGCGATGCACGTGGTTTGTTTTCACGGTGGCTGAAGGTATTAGTTGGTTCGTTGGCATTTTGTGTGTGTGGTAAAATACACACAATATAAAAGTTACCATTTTAAGTATTTTTAAGTGTACTGTTTATTGGCATTAAGCACATTCACATTGTTGCACACCATCACCACCATCCATCTCCAGAATTGTTTGCACTTACCTAAACTAAAACTGTGTACTGATTAAATAAAAACATTCCATCCCTCCCTGCCCTCAGGCCCAGGCAACCCCTATTCTATTTTCTGTCTCCATGAATTTGACTGTTACAGGAACCTCATGTGAGCAGAATCATACAGTATTTGTCTTTTTGTGTCTTGCTTATTTCATTTAGCATGGTGTCTTAAAGAGTCATCCATGATGTAGCCTACATCAGAATTTCATTCCTTTTTTTTGCCAAACAATATTCCATTTTATGTATATACCACACTTTGTTTAGTCATTTACATGTGATGGCCACTTAGGTGGCTTCTACCATTTGGCTTTTGTCAATAATGATGCTATGAATATGGGTGTACAGATTATCTGTTTCAATTCCCTGTTTTCAGTTCCTTTGGGTATGTGCCCAGGAGTGGGATTGCTGGATTATACAGTAATTCTGTGTTTAATTTTTTGAGCAACCATCCTACTGTTAAGGATCCAGAATTAGAGCAGGAGGGTGTAGTTTACCAGAGGTGGGTAAAACAATGGTTCCAGAACCAGATTATGCATCAGAATTACCTGAGAGCTCTTAAGGGCCAATGCCTAAGTGCCCTACTCTCCAAGTCTATTAAATGGGATTCTCTAGGGGAGGAGCTGAGAATCTGGAATTTAACAGGTTTCCCATGGCATTCACCTGTGGAGTGGCCTTTGGGGTCCCTAGGGTGGGGAGAGGAGGGTTCCAGCTGCCCCTGTGGTATCTGCTACACATACACACAAAGGGAGACAAGCTTTGTTTCACACTCAGTCACACTCTGCCTAGCCCTCCACATGTGGTAGAAGCTTCTTATAAGAAAGTGAAGGAGTAAGGAAGGCCGTCTCTGCCTCCCCAAGGAACCAGATAATAGCTCTTGTGGCTCAGGATTCACAGCTGTGTAACGGCATGGCGATCCTCATTAAGTTCTCAGGACTGGGGGAGGAGCTTCCTCAGGGAGGTTTTTCAGGCACCCTTCCCAGACAGGATCTGACTGGCCCTGTTTTTCACCATCCAATATCGAAAGCACTGTGTGTCAAGCATTACAGGTGGTTGGGCTTCTTTCCACCCAGCCTGTCAGAGCCCTTAACAAGGGTTCCTGGTTCACTGGGTTGCACCCAGTGTGGCAGGGTCACTTAGCACAAGGTGAGGCAACTCTATGCAGGAAGCAACGTCTGCTTGGCCTTTCTCCCAACAGCCTGGGTTCACGGGAATGCTCATGAGGGTCTGTGGATTTTTGGCACTGGTCACCACCCAGTGCTGTGAGCACAGCTTTCCACCTTTGAGTACCAGAATTTTTTTTCAAGTTTTGCTTTGTAAGTATAGACTTATTCATATTAAACTTAGAAAGTCTGGAAACTATAGGAAAATGGAATGAAGGAGGAGAAAAATCATTCCTAATCCCAGTCCCCAGGCCCTACCATTTTAGTGAATATCCTTCTTGTCTTTTTTCTCTGCATATTTTTTTCCTTGCTCACTTATCATTATATCATAAATACTTTCTCATGACATTATAAACTCATAAACACATGTTAGTAGGTGTTTTAATTCTTGCCTTACTGTTTAATATATTTGTTTCCCATTTTTCTCTGTTGAAAACAGTATCCCAATAAACAACTTTAGACAGAAAGCCTCTTTCAAATTGTTTCCTCAGTGCAGAGTCCAAGAAGTGAGATTATTAAATCAAAGTTATATTAAGGTCTCAGATAGGTATCCCATCTAACTTATGAAAGGATTGCTGCCAAGCTGCACAACCATCAGCAAAGTACAAAAATGGGCACTATCATCTAGATTCTAGCCCAGTGGTCCACCACTGTGTTACTTTGCACCCAAGGAACATTTGGTGGTGTCTGGAGGCATTTTTGGCTGTCACAATGGGAGGGACATCACTGGCATCTGTTGGGTAGAGGTCAGGGAGACCACTGAGCACCCTACAAGGAACATCACAGCCACACACAGAAAAGAGCCATCTGGCCTAGATTTGTCAATGGTGCCAGGGTTGAAAACTCAACTCTACTGTAACCATCACTTGAATCACAACCCACTCAGAAAGAAAAATATAGAATCTCATCAGTCCAATCTCAAGGCCCAGTTGTCGACCGCTGTTGCTTCTGTCAGTGCTCTATGATGTTGATGATGGACACTGGTCTAACACTAGTTCGGTGTGTTCTTGTCCAGGGTTGGCACCCTGATACAGAATAGGATTTCCTTTTGGCCAACCCAGGGCACTGAGAATTCTTACCAGTCAGCTGCAGGCTCTCAGTCCAGACAACTGTCACCCATCAGAAACAGTCCAGTACAATTAATTACATTTCAAAAAGGAAAATCCATATGCTTGGATTTTGAGAAATTATCTGGGATCTTATGCAAATTTACCTGCACGTCACCACTGCATCCCAAACTCATAGTAACCCCTGTGCAATACACCAAGCCCTAGGGCTTTGAGGGCACAATTTCAAAGTCACCAATCTGATTATGGGGAAGCTACAGTCAGCTCTTCCCAATATCTGTTCTGCTTCTCCTCCAGGGTAATACAATCTCCAATTTTTAGCTAACAATTGTTTTTCAGAATAAACACTTCATTTCCCAGACTCTCTTGTAGCTATCCAAGTGGAAGAGTGAGTGTAACTTCTGGTGGTGTCTGAATTTCAGGGAAGCAACATGTGCTTTTTTACTGATGGCAGAAGTGTGGACATACTGGCTTGATCTAGAGCATCCATCTTAGACCACAAGGTGGAAGTAAAGTTTGGAGCATGTCAGAGCAACAAGATAGAAGGAGCTTGGGTTCCTGATGATCATGGAGTTACATTACCAGCCCTGTACTCTTTATCACCAGGCTTCACTATGTGGGAGACAAATAACCCCATGTTTGATTTAAGCTACTGTTATTTTGGTCTCTGTTAAAGCTGAACCTAATCCTAATTGACACATAATCCAAATCTCTCATTTTAAAGTTAAAAAAGTGGAGGCCTGAATAGACTATATCAAGCTTGATTCATGGTGCCTTTTCAGTTAGCTGTCTGGAGGTTTGCTGAGTAAGATAAAAAATTTGTGAATCATTTAAGAGAAATGGTGTGTTTTTTGGATACTTTATGAGATTGATAACACAACAAAAGACAGAAAGATTTGAATTTGGAGGAAAGCAAAGTTTTCCAAATATATAAAGTGAGATTTGGGGCACAGTAAAGAAAGGGAGAATAAAACATCAGCTTTCCATTTTCAGGGTTATAGTCTCTGGATCCGGGAGTAGTTAAAACTCTAACAACACCCTTGGTGATGTAATGATCCATTTTTAGCAATTGGCATGTCTGAATGCAGAAACTGTTTATAGAGCAGCGTAATTAGTAGATACTTCATGGAAGTGATTGTTGCTGGTTCAATTATTCTTTAATAGATTGGATAGATCAAGTGACTGCTCTGGAAGGAGAATCAACCTTTCTTCCCCCCCTTAAGGATAAGTGAGCACTCATAATTTATTTAAATTATCACCTTGGTTTCATTTCACACACAAAAGAAATACATGCACCTTCTTAAAGTACACAGATCTATTTTCCCTAGTGTCTAACAGGTAAAGAAAAAGATAATCAGCATCCCACTGAGCTAGAAGAAAGCTGTGTCTGCATATTGCCTAAGCAACCAGTCACTAAGGACACGTCCACCAAAAGCTATATCGATTCTGTGAAAAATCTATCAGCCTGGTTATGTGACATCCCATAACCTTCTGTTTACCCTTCTTGGCTTGAGTAACTGAATTTCTTGTTTCCTATTGCCTGCATTGGCTTCCTAAAGACCTTACTACAGGTAAAGCTGTGATTTCATAGAGGAAATCATCTATCTTTAAAACTCCCCAATGGGTGGCTTAGCTCATGATCATCAGAAAATTCTCTGCAGAAATGAGGTTCAGTTGCCCAGTGAAGCTTAAAGGGCTGGATGAAACCAGTCTCCTGGATGAGCAGAAACAATCTGAAAGGTGATCATTAATTGGCATCCTTCTTTTTCTTCTTTTCAGTGCCCAGAAAATGGTTTTTCTTAGCTCCGAGACTAAATGGAGTGAACACCTGGTCCAGATTTGCTTGGATCCTTCTTCTCTCAGCAACCTACTTTTTTTTTTTTGAGAGGGCATCTCTCATATTTATTGATCATATGGTTGTTAACAACAATAAAATTCTGTATAGGGGACTCAATGCACAATCATTAATCAACCCCAAGTCTAATTCTCAACAGTCTCCAATCTTCTGAAGCATAAGGAACAAGTTTTTGCATGGTGAACAAGTTCTTACATAGTGAATAAGTTCTTACATGGTGAACAGTGCAAGGGCAGTCATCACAGAAACTTTCGGTTTTGATCACGCATCATGAACTATAAACAGTCAGGTCAATTATGATTATTCGTTTGATTTTTATACTTGATTTACATGTGAATCCCACATTTCTCCCTTATTATTATTATTATTTTTTTTTAAATAAAATGCTGAAGTGGTAGGTAGATGCAAGATAAAGGTAGAAAACATAGTCTAGTGCTATAAGAGGGCAAATGTAGATGATCAGGTGTGTGCCTATAGACTAAGTATTAATCCAAGCTAGACAAGGGGAACAAAACATCCATGTATGCAGAAGATTTCTCTCAAAACAGGGGGCGTGAGGTTCTAAGCCTCAACTCTGTTGATCCCAGATTTCTCACCTGATGGCCCCCCTGCGACCGCGCCTGTCTTAGGTTGTTCCTCCCTTGAGGAATCTTACCCGTCTCTGGCTAACCAGTCATCTCCCGGGGCCATGCAGGGAAATGTAAAGTTGGTAAGTGAAAGAGAAGCAATGTTGTTTGAAAAGGTTAGCTTTTTACTTTTTTGCAGATTTATGCCCTGTGGCTTCTATGACCAGCATTTGTCTTGAGGTATCTTTACCACTTGGAAGAATTATGATACTCGGTAACTTCGATATGAGGCATGAATTCTACTTAGGGGTTGTAATTATGAAGGAAGAAGAGAAGCTATAGAAGTAGCAGACGGAAGAAAACACGGAAGATTGATTATTTCTTTGACATATCTTCTTGTAGTGTAACATAAACGTGTATAGGTTTTAAATTACTAATTAAATTGCGTGCACACATTAAGATAATATGAATACAGCTACATAACCAAAGCAGACCTACAATTGCCAGCCATATCCAGTGAAACCAAGAAAACCAGTTAGGCACCCTAGGCATTTGTGAAAACTTATCAATGATATGATGGATATTGTCTAACTGAATTTGAATATTTTGCGA
The DNA here is from genome assembly GCF_030020395.1 of Manis pentadactyla. NCBI lineage: Eukaryota > Metazoa > Chordata > Mammalia > Pholidota > Manidae > Manis > Manis pentadactyla. The sequence continues at coordinate 44,573,938 of NC_080019.1, read as the reverse complement.
AAAATCAGACAAATTAAAACAACACATTCCTGGGAGCTGTTCACATCCCATATGTCCTTTTAACAGTAGATAGTCTATAGTCGCAAGATTTTGGAGTGCTGCAACTTGCATTTCTCCTAATTCTTGGTTGAGTTCTGACAGTATAGATCCAGTCAAATTTGTTGTTTTACTGTATGCACAGGCTAGCTTAGATATCTCCTTCTTCATTCCAATGGCAAGTCCAGGAACCGGTGGGATGAATGCAGCTACAATTGCAACAGCACCAGGATCTTTGTTGAAGTTTTTTAATGATAATCTTCTGGAATGACTCTTCCAGAGAATGTTGATGTTGGAAGTTCTTCTTCATATCGTATCTTAATTCGTTTTCTGGGTAGCCAAATTAGGCTTTGATCCTCTGTATGAACACAAACAAACCCTTTGCCCACACTTTGATATGCCCTTTATACCATTTCAGCAACCTACTCTTGATGGTAAATATGCTTATACGCATAAGCTAATTGAGGAAAAGCCTCCATTTATCATGTCTCTTTGATTCATTCAGCCTCCTGGAGGCAGTCAGCCCAGGCAAGCCTCATCCAATACTTCACAGCATAGCTGACTGACTGACCTGGCTGACTGCATTATCATCACAGTGCAAGAGAACTTTGGCAGCAGTCTTTCCAGCAGGTTACCGTGTTTCTAAATGCTCTTTGTTTTGCAAAAGAAAAACTCAGAGCTGCACTAACATTCATCTTATAAAGCACGTGGATGACCAGCCCTGCATACACCCAATTTTATATGCCAAGTTACTCTTCTCATCCATGACTGGCCTACTTTCATTCTGTCTCCATCTCTCATACCCCTTAGTCTAGCCAGTTTCAGCTTTACATGAACTGCCACAACCTGATTCTATCTGTTTGTTTAATCCCTCACTTCAACCAGTAGTGTGCTGGAGCCTGCTCCTATTGGCTCAAGAAAGCCAATCCTGCATAGCTCTTCACAGTGTCATGTTCCATAGCATGACATAGGTACTTTACATAGGGCACAATTATACCACAGAAATCAGCAGTCTATAAAGGTTTTATTTTCCCCCAGAGTGCCAGTTGTTAAACATTTACCATCACATTACTGGACTTACCACTTTTCAAAAGGAGTAAATATCTACTAAATATATGCCCTTTTATGATAGTGCAAATAATTCAGTACATTAAAGAATAACAATTTTAAGAAAATAAAGAATGGTAGGCCATCCAAATTAGATTGTTTGAACTAATGTAAAAAAGATACTTGGAAAAATTTGAAACCAAGGTAGATGAAGTTAAAGTGCTCCTGTTAATTATTTTAGGTATAAAAATGATATTACGGAATAATAGAGGGGAACTTCCTCAACTTGATAAAGAACATTTATAAAAACCTGCAGCTGACATCATGCTTAGTAATGAGCAACCAGAAGCTCTCCTGCTAAGATCATGAATGAGGCAAGGATGTTCCCACTTCTTCTCAACATTGTAGAAGGAGTCCTAGCTAAGGTAATAGAAGGGGAAACATAATGGGAGGTACAGGTTGGTAAGGAAGAAAAAAAACTGTCTTTGTTTGCAGATAACATGATTGTCTATATCAGAAAATCTGAAAGAATCACCAAAAAATATTTCTATTATAGTTAGGTTGCAGGATACAAGGTTAATATACAAAACCTTGTCAGTCACTTTTCTATACACCAGCAAATAACAAGTGGTGAAATAAAAAATGCCTTATTATTTACATTAGCACCCCCACTAAAGTGAAATACTTAGATGTAAATCTAAAAATATGTACAAGGACTGAAACTACCCAACTCCAAGACTTACTATAAAGAACAGTAATCAAGATTGCATGGTATTAGCAAAGAAGAGACAAAAAGATCAATGGAACAGAATAAATAGTTCAGAAATGGACTCACATAAATATAGTTGACTAATCTTTGACAAAGTAGCAAAAGTAATACAACAGAGGAAAGATGGTCTTTTCAATAAATGGTACTGAAACAACTGGACATTCACATGAGAAAAAAAAGAAGAATCTAAACACAGATATTACACCCTTCACAAATTAACTCAAAATGGATCATAGACCTAAATGTGAAATGCAAAACTATAAAACTGGAAGATAGCACAGGAGACCTAAATGACCTTGAGTATGGCAATTGCTTTATAGGTACAATACTGAAGGAACAATCCATGAAAGAAATAATTGATGAGCTGGACCTCATTAAAATTAAAAACTCTTTTCTGCAAAAGTCAATGTCAAGAGAATGAGAAGACAAGCCACAGTCTGGGAAAAATTATTTGCAAAAGAAATTTCTGATGAAGGACTGCTATCCAGAATAAATAAGGAATTCTTAAAACTCAATAATAAGAAAATAAACAACTTGATTTTTAAAATTAGTGAAATACCTTAACAGACACCTTGCCGAAGAAGATAGACAGCAAATAAGCATATGAAATGATGGTCAACAGCATATGTCATTAGATAATTGCAAACTAACACAATAATGAAATACCACTATATACCTGTAGAATGTCCAAAACCCAAAATACTATTAACACCAAATGCTGCCAAGGATATGGAGGATCAGGAACTCTTGTTCCTTGCTACTAGCTGTACAAAATGGTATAGCTACTTTGAGAGATGGTGTGGCAGTTTCATACAAAATGAAACATATTCCTACCATACAATCCAACGGTCTTGTCCTTTGGTATTTATTCAAGTTAGTTGAAAACGTATGTCCACCCAAAAACCTGTACATGGGTGTTTATAGTGGCTTTATTCATAATTGCCTAAACTTGGAAGCAACCAAGAGCTACTGTCTTTCAGCAGGTGAATGGAAAAATAATTGTGGCACATCCAGGCAATGAAATATTTATTGCTAAAAATAAATGAGCGATCTAGCCATGAAAAAACACGGAGGAACCTTAAGTACAAAATAATCTAATCTATAGAGTCTACATACTATATGATTACAGTTACATGATATTCTGGAAAAAGCAAAACTATGGCGATGGTGGTTGCCAAGAGTTAGGGGGTTTGATGAATAAGTGATGAATAAGCCCAAAGGAATTTTTGGGTAGTGAAACTATTCTGTTTAATGCTATAATGTTGGATACATGTCATTATACATTCATCAAAACACACAGAATGCATAACACTGAGAGGGAGCTCTAATGTCAGCTATGGACTTGAGTGATCATGATGTGTCCATGTAGATTTATCAGTTGTGGGGATAAATCACCCTAGTGGGGAATGTTGTCAGTGAGGGAGTCTATGTATGTATGGGGGTAGGGAGCATATGGGAAATTTCTGTACTTTCTGCTTAGTTTTGCTGTGAATATAAAGCTGTTCTAAGAAATAGTCTATATTTAAAAAATGGAATTATGGTTATGTAGGATATTGTTTCTGTAATTCAAAGAAACACTTAAGGATAAAATGCCATAATGTCTGTAATTTACTTTAAAAGTTCTTCAGAAGAATGAGGCACATGTAGAAAAATGTTAACAACTGTTAAATCTAAAGGATGGACATATGGAGGTTCATGCTACTATACTGCTCCTGTATATTTGAAAATTTTCAGAATAATAATTCTAAAAGAACTCCTAGCCATGGAAGCTATAAATTTGGGCAATCTCAAGTAGAAGTGTTCATATTCATCCCCCCAAATCTGGGTCTGGATTATTCTAAGAGTTGTAAACCTACCGGGCTGTTACATAATCCCAGAAGAAACCTGTGAGGGCACACGACTGGGAGTTGCGGAGCTGGGAGCCGGCCCCGTGCTCTGCCTGGCGCCACGTTCACATGGGGCCTGGTCAGAATCCTTAGGTCTGTAGTGGGCAGGGTGAGGGAGTGACTGACCAGCAGGCGTTTGGGGCGTTCTCAGTTACACTGGAGACAGTTGAGTGTAGTGTACATTTCATTGTTTTACTTTTGTGCTTTTTAAAAACTCTACAGACTAATTGAAAATAACTGTTTTTAAATAATTCTCATAAGAATGACCCTCCATTTTATTCAATTGTTTTAGTTTCCACTAACTGCACTTGGTGTAGTGTTCTATTCTCTGAGCAGCAAATCCCATTTAGTCAAAATAATATTTTAAAATAGACTAATATATGTTTGCTTGTACTGATGCCTCCCCCTTTTTCTTCAAGGGGAATCCTTTGGCTTTGGGGTGTTTTAGGTATTTTGTAAATGCAAAGCAAGAGAAAAGACTTTGCTTCTAGCAACAAAGTTAGGATCTTGAAACAAGAAAATAGTCTTGGAGTCCAAGCTGTGTCCTTAGGGAAGGGTTTTGCAAGTGCCTCTATTCCCACCCTCTAGGAAGAAAGGTGTCCTGTGGACCTGAGAACAAGCTCAGCCTTTCAGGTCACAGAGTCCCGCTCATCCTTGAAGGGGAGGAGGACTGGGGGGGATGTTAACAGTAGTCAGGCATGCATCCGGACTTCTGCCTCAGGACCAAGGCAACGTGTCAGACAAGTGGAGAGAAACAAGAGAGAGCCTTCCTGAGCACATGCCACTGGGAACCCCGGGAGGTCACCCTGCAAGCTCCTCACACCAGACTTCTGTGTGCAGCCAGGTCAGAGGAAACTCAGGGCACAGCATGGCCTAGGAGAGGGAGTTGGCTCCTGTGCGATGTGGAAGGCACCCATAGTCTCCATGTGCCCTCTCAGGGGACGACAAAGCTGAACCGTGAGGCACTGGGCCTGCCAGGAGCCCCTGGTGAGAGGTGAGGTGGCTCAGAGGAGAGTGACACAAAACTTGGAATGGCCTGTGGTGTCAACAGAAGCTGTGGTGGGCCAAGTGGCCTGTCTGTGAGTAAGAGCAGCAGCAGGGGACGGCAGAGACACCAGGAGAATGCCCAGGCCCAGGGGTCACCGTCCATGCAGCAACCCCAGCCAGCTGCTCCAGGGCCAGATCGGCCAGGACATCCATCTAACCACCCCACTCCACCATCCCTCTGAGAGCAGAGGGTCATGCAAAATTCAGCTCTCTTCCCTTCACTGAGATGTCACCTCAGAGGAACAAAGGTGGAGATGGAACACTCCCCAAAAGACCTAGAAAGACTGAAAATGGCTGCAGTTAGCCAAGCATACTGGACCTAACTAAACATGGCTGCTTCCGTGCCTTACTCCTGCTCCCCAGCAGGGTGGGCTTTCCTGAGGAAGATTAGACTAGTTCCAGAAAAATGAGGAAATACATTTTCTTTGCTCATCTGATTACAATGTGAAAAGAGCCAAATCATGCTATACACAGGATTCTACGGCACATCCTTCTCAGATGCTCACATGGCAGGAGTCCAATGGCCAAACAAATCTGGGCATCCCTCTGCCCTGAATGCCTTTCCTGGAAACATACACTGCACCTGGCATGTTAAGGGCTCTGAATGGCCTGCGGTGAAAACCTGTTGAATTTGTATCTCAGTACCAGGTTTGGTTGGCCCCAAGCCTTCCATTGAATAATCTCGGTTAATGTCTGAAAGTATTCATGCTCTCGTGAACACATTTGGGAAGCTTGTCCAGTAGAAGGCAGATCGCTGGGCTCTCCTATGGGGAGCTGTGTTCGGCTCCCACAAGCCGGGGAGGTTATTTCCATTCATGTCCTTGCAGAAGAAAGAAAGTGCTCCCTAACCAGACATTGTTCCCACGTGGCCTGGGACATGATGTGGACACTTCCCAGCATCCCTGGCCCCTTGTGGACAGGCAAATTTGTGTGCTTAAGGTCAGGTATATCCTACACACAGGACTAGACACTAGCTGATTCATGGTTTTCACTTTTCTGCCAGAGACAAGTTGTTAGAATATATACACATTTTTGGTTTTCTTATCCAAACCATTTACTGGAGTGGAAAGAGCACAGGACTCAGGAATCTAGAAAAACCTGGGTTTGAAGTCCCCCGCCCCCCACCACTAGTGGACCATTAGCTCTGGTTCAAATATCAACAAAACTGTGAAAGGCAGATAAAATCAGGGCCTTGGATCCTTCTCCAAAAACCTGGCACAGCAAGATGTGGCTTCTAGACTACCCCAGGAATCCCCGCACATCAATCGTGCGGCCTCTTTGCCGTCTCAGCCCTTCCTCATTTTGTACTTGCCCCTCAGACCATGAGACCGTGTGTGGTATTTCTGGCCCTCGATGTGGGACCTCCTAGGACCCCAAGTCACAAACCCCATCCTTTCCTCCGTGGCCAGCTCCTGACTCAGCGCATCTTCCTTCTCTCCTGCTGAGACCTGCTGAGCTGAAGAGGACCACAAAGCCGAGGCAGGAGGGTCTGCAGTCTCAGACACCTCCCGGAGCCTTAGTTTCCCACTCTGTAATGAGATTAACAAAAGTCGTCTGTTCTATCTGCCTTGCAGGGCTGTGGTGAGGATCAAAAGAATGAAAATCTACCTAAGTCTGAGGTTTTCTGTCAAGCCCCATACCAATGTTCCTTGTTATTATCTTTGTCTCATTTAATTTTTCATGTTACACTACATCTTCCATAACATGCCAAACAGACAAGGCTGTTACTTATTTTCTCATCTGAAAAAAATAAAAGGGTTTTTTGCAATATTTTTCTACTCAGGAAAGTTTTAAATAAGGAAGGAGGGCATCAGTGTTCTCATATACATCCTATGCACGGAGCAGCCCCTTGCAGAGGGTGCCCGGGCCTGTGTTCCTGAACTAGGCTTTGGCTACAGATCCAGGGCCTGTTCATTTGGGAACTGCTGACATTGAATTTTCACTGGCATCGATTTTCTGTTGGCCTTCCTCCCTTCCTCCCTCCCTCCCTGGCTTCCCAAGCTTTTGTGTTGTTCAAACCTTTGGCACACAGGGCTGCTGACGTACCTTTTGTACAGCAAGCTGCCGTGCTCTGATTTTAGAAGTAAACACAATCAAATGCTCTTTTAAAGAGCTTCTGGGAACCTCTTGGGAACAGATCCTGTCTAGTTCTGTCCAGATTCTGAAGAGAAAACTTCCAGTTCTTCCTACTTCCCCACCTATTAATAGAATATCTGCTCCCAGTTCAAGAGTCAACAAGACTATCAAAGGCAAATGGAAGCCAAGCCTTGGATCTTTCATCACTTTCTTCATAACAGAATTTGGGCTCAGATATTCTGAACCAATTACATTTCTGGCAGCACCACTAAAACTCAATTTAACAACCATCTTGGGAGAGCTGAAGTAGGGCCTAAAGAACTGGAGGTGAAAAGTATACACGTACACCCCCAACCAGCCTTGCTCTGGGTCAGCTCCAAGCCAAGCGGACGACGGCTGTGTTAGAGGCCTGGCAGAACTGGTGTCCCTGGAGGAGGACTAGGGACAACAGGAGTGAGTCCAAGAGTGGAGCCAGGTAGCTGGTCGCCCTGCTGGCAGACGGGGGATGCCCCGAGGCAAGGTCACAGCCCGAACCAGGTCTGGAAACCTTTCTAGTCCCTAATATTTGATCACCTTTGTTTCCCTGAGTAATTATTAGATTCGATTTGGCAAAGCCTGTCATTTAGTTTCCCTTGGAATTTCTATTTGTATAACACTGGCAATCACAAATCCTCACCTCCCTCCCTCCAAAAGGTGAGATTTTGAAATCCCTCTAAAATCTTAAGGATGGGGAGTGTTCAGGTATAACGTTTTCTATGTTTGTTTTCAGTCTCTCAGCATACCTCACTACAATTCCACAATTAAAGGCAAGTATTACTAGACCCACGCTATGGTTGAACAAACTGAAGCTTGGAGAGTTTGAGGGGAGTTCCCTGACCTCCTACTGTTGGTAAATGACAGAGCTACATCTGAGTCTCACATACATCTAAGCCTCATTCACTTTCTTTTCACTCAGCAAGCTCTTAACCTAGAGTCTTCGTCTGGATTCAGGAAATTGCCTAGAAAAATTTCTGTGTAATGCATTTTTCTAGAAAAAGGGTCCATACCTGTCTTTTTCAGAGTTGCAAGATTCAAAAATGAACACACTGCCTGTTTTGTCTGGCGTGGTGCAAGTGTTCAACACTTGTGTGCTGACTTGAATTGAGAAATGGGGAGGTGGTCTCAGAGGTTTATCCAGAAGAGTGCCCTGCGGCATCCCCCCACGCCGCAACAGTGGGAGGCCTGGCCACGGCGGCTCAGGGAACACACGCAGAGCCAGGGGACAGGCCAGGAGAAGTTCATGATGGACAGGAACAGCCCATGTCACATGGAGGCAATGTACCCCGAAGAAGTCTACAGGGAGGACACTGTGGGAAGAAAGCAGTGTCCTGCCGTCTCCCGGGACTGGCAGCGTGGCGGCCAGTTTAGGGGTTCTGGACCTTCTTTGGGTGAACAGATCGTCCAGGACTTTCCTAGAAGCAAAGACATGAAATCTTCCTGAGGAGATTTCCTTCATGAGCCAGCCCCAGGCTCATTACAGAGGGAGACAAAAGGGGAGGGTTGAATTTCCCAGACTTATGCAGAGAAGATAAATGAATATGAGCCTTTGGCAAAGTTGCTGAAACAAATGTGGGGATCAAGGAGCATTATTGTCAAACCAGTTGTCATCTTGGCAACTGGACTGGCATTCAGTATACTCATTGGGCATCTTACAGAACTAGACATGTATCATAGTCTGGCATCCATTCAGAGACATGAAGTAAAATCAGGACATTTTAATCCTAATAACAGAATATCATGCCCTTTCTTAGCTAACAGATTACCTGCTGTTAGGATGTGTAAAAGCTGATTAACTTGGACAGTAAGAAACAAGTGTAACAATCCCAAATCAGGCGTCCAGGTTGGGATGTTTTTGGTCTTTGTGTTTAACAGGATGTGTTTAGAGAGAGATTTCCGTGGCCACTGAAACACTGAGAAACTTGGTGCCCAAAGAAGAATGAGGGGAAGCAAGAGCCTGCGTGTGTGTGTGTTCCCTGGTACACAAGGGGGCCGGGAGCGCCATATGGAATCCAGCCAGCAGTCAAACCAGTGGGCTGCTGGAGTCCCAGTGCTCTTGAAATGAAGCAACTCCTTAGCAAAACTTTGCTGGATAACAGATATGAAAGGATGGGTGTGTGGGAATGAGTTTGATGCCGGGGTTCTTGTTCACGGGGCCGAAGAATGAACTTAGCAAACAGTCAAGGTAGGAGAGCAAGGCAGAGGCTTTTATTTAGAGAGAAAGTGAGAGGACAGAGCTCCTTGCTCAGGCCAGGAGGGGACAGAAGAGCCACCCAGGGGTTTCAGAGGCAGATGAGAGACAAAGGGCTAGGGATGCACACCTGCAAGTGGTCCCAAATACCTTTTGAAGAAACACTAAATTTCTTGTTAGTCTTCCTGGTCATTTATAAGAATTTTACTGCTCTGATTTCCTCCCAGGATAGCAGCTTCCTGGTCTGGGAGCTTATCGCTCAAGGCTGCCTGCTTCGCTCCCAAGGTGGGCTAATTTATTGTCTCTTCGTTAAGAAAATTACTTTTTAACTATTTGGGTTTTAAGATGGAATCCTTCCTGTTTTTACTACGTTGTTTTGGGCTGGCTTGCTACATTGCCCAAGTTGCAACAAACCATTCGTTTAGGGCTGGAGGAAGAAAAGCAGCACCTGGGTAAAGTTAGAAAAATAAGCTGGCCCTCCAGCAGGCCAAAGCAAATCTCACAATGGATTATCTTGCTTTGTTTATTTCCAGAGGCCCTCACCCTACTCTGTCTAAGCCCATGGTCCCTGTCTCAAGTTGTATGGGGAAAAGTTGGGAACAAGACTCCTTAGCAGCCAAATAGCACATGTTGGTGCATGAGAGAGGAAGACAGAGAGCTGGGAGTGTGCCGGCCGGCCGGGAGGGAGACCCTGGGGGAAGGGAGGCTCAGGTGCTACGGCTGGAAATGCTCTAAGTTTAAAATTCACCCCACAGTCCCGTCTCTTTCAGTAGAGTCCTGGCACCAGACTTGCATTGTGGCAGCTCCTTGAGGAGCCCTGAGTATAATAGCATGGAAAAAAAATAGGGTATGTTTCAAGATCCTTGAATAATTCTTAATCAAGATGTAGTGAGGAGGAGAGGTTCAAGCAGCCATGCTGGCATTACTTTAATTCACCTACTGGAAAATTTTTGAAGAGTATTTCATATAATTTGGGTCAAGAATGTATTTGGCATCGTTTAAGACAAATGTCTCAAACACAAAGCCAATTCAGCTGGCATGATTTCTTGTCCTGCGAACAGCAAATCTGGCAACAATTAAGCAGGCAAGAGGAAACAGTAGAGCTTCCACTGCTCGGCCACCCTCTGCACAAACCAGAGCAAGGAACTGTGGAACTCCAGCAATTAGCAGTGTGAGGGGCCCACTGGAACACAGAAGAATGTTGTGCGTAATGGCTTGGGTTGGAACATCTCAGGAAGGTTTGTGCAATAAGTCAGGAAAATAAGTGGTCCTTGTTTTACAAAGACTGGTGTGCTGGGAGCTGAGCCTCTTTGAGTCTCACCACGTGTCCTGAGGCGAGTTGACTCTACATCCTGATGCTGAGAGGAGAGGAGAAGGGAGGGCAGGGGAGGAGAAAGGAGAGGAGAGGAGAGGGGAGGGGAGGAGAAGGGAGGGGGGAGGGGAGGGGAGGAGAGGAGAAGGGAAAGGGAAGAGGAGGGGAGAACAGAAGGGGAAGGGGAGGGGAGGAGAAGGGAAGGGGGGAGGGAGGGGAGAAGGGAAGGGGGAGGGAGGGAGGGGAGGAGAAGGGAAGGGGAGGGGAGGGAGGAGAAGGGAAGGGGGAGGGGAGGGAGGAGAAGGGAAGGGGAAAGGGAGGGGAAGGGAAGGGGGGAGGGAGGGGAGAAGGGAAGGGGAGGGGAGGGGAGGGAGGAGAAGGGGGAGGGGAGGGGAGGGAGGAGAAGGGGGAGGGGAGGGGAGGGAGGAGAAGGGGGAGGGGAGGGGAGGGAGGAGAAGGGGGAGGGGAGGGGAGGGAGGAGAAGGGGGAGGGGAGGGGAAGAGAAGGGAAGGGGGAGGGGAGGGGAGGAGAAGGGGAGGGGAGGGAGGAGAAGGGGAGGGAGGGGAGGGGAGGGAGGAGAAGGGGGAGGGGAGGGGAAGAGAAGGGGAGGGGGAGGGGAGGGGAGGGGAAGAGAAGGGGAGGGGGAGGGGAGGGGAGGGGAGGAGAAGGGGAGGGGAGGGAGGAGAAGGGGAGGGGGAGGGAGGGGAGAAGGGAAGGGGAGGGGAGGGAAGAGAAGGGAAGGGGGAGGGGAGGGGAGGGGAGGAGAAGGGGAGGGGAGGGAGGAGAAGGGGAGGGGAGGGGAGGGGAGGGAGGAGAAGGGGAGGGGGAGGGAGGGGAGAAGGGAAGGGGAGGGGAGGGAAGAGAAGGGAAGGGGGAGGGGAGGGGAGGGGAGGAGAAGGGGAGGGGAGGGAGGAGAAGGGGAGGGGAGGGGAGGGGAGGGAGGAGAAGGGGAGGGGAGGGGAGGGGAGGGAGGAGAAGGGGAGGGGGAGGGAGGGGAGAAGGGAAGGGGAGGGGAGGGGAGAAGGGAAGGGGGAGGGGAGGTGAGGAGAAGGGAAGGGGGGAGGGAGGGGAAGAGAAGGGAAAGGGGGAGGGAGGGGAGGAGAAGGGAAGGGGGAGGGAGGGGAGGGGAGGAGAAGGGGAGGGGGAGGGAAGGGGGAGGAGAGGAGGTCAAACTACATTATTATCAACACAACTGATGAGCAGAAACTAGCTTTGGAACAGAATCATTGTGCTTGGCATAGATGCTTCCATTCAAGACCAAAAAATGTCCTGAGCCTTAAAGCTGCAGGCCAAGTCCAAGAAAGGATGGCAATGAAAACCCGAAACCAGTCTCATGGCCTTCTTAGATCATAAGCCTCCAGCGAGCCTGGCTCCCAGTGAGTGGAGATCAGTCTTAGATGTGGTGACATCTTGGCTTACTAGCGGACGCCGTGAGGCCAGAGCCGAAAGGCGTGCGTGGCACTGCCGTGACTGCTTTGCTTCCCCCCAGGGCTGCTCCGAACGATGCTATGGGGATAAGACCGGCAGGCTTGTCTGCAGGCACATTCCAAAGGGAGTGCTGGGAGGCAGAGCACCAAATTCTGTTTCATACAGCAGAACACTTAACTGGGTGGATGGCAAAGGGCGCATCATAAATACAGGTGACATAACATAAGGGGGAGACAATTTGCCAGGGTTTAAACAAGACGGAAGTTACTTCTCTTTTCTGTAACAACCTGGGCATAAGCAGTCCAGGGCAGGTATGATGTCCTGTGATGGAAGGACCCAGTCTCCTTCAGCCCCATCTTCTTCTCCACTATCCCTTGGGTGTTGCCCTCATCTAAATAGTCCAAAATGACAAATCACCAACATGTGCACATTGCAGCAGCAAAGAAGAGGAAGGCACTCCTCTCCCTGATAAGAGAACAATCTGGATGTTCCATATATCCCACTGGTCAGGAGGTAGTCACGTGACTACACCTAACTGCAAGGGAGAACTGGGAAATGTAATCTTTTCTTTTCTCTCTAGCCACGCTCCCAGCCAAGAAGCACATTTCTGTGGGATCAGGAGAAAGGCGATCTGAAGGAGTAGCATGTGATGCAGCCAAGGCTTCAGCTCCCTGTGTGTAGTCCCCCGTGCCAGGTTCTTTCATCAGTTGTTTCTCCTCTTCCTTCCTTCTGACCCCTAACCTTTCCTTTCCTGTGGTATCATTTAAGAGAGCCCACGTGGCTGCTCCAGACTTTCTCTTTGTTATATCCTCTATCCCCTAAACCCCATGGATCAGAACTCTCTCCTTATTCTCTTTTCACATTCTCTTCTTTCCTCAAATTAGAGAAACTTAAAAATAGGGAAATAAAAAGTTGTATCTTGCATGAACATCTGACAAGTGTTTTTTCCTGGATATGTTCCTTGTGCTATGCCATCCACTTTAAACAATCACCTCCCTAAATAAGCGGGGGGCAGGGGAGCTTCCATAGATGGGAAGTGGCTCTAACATTTTTGTATACTCTGTGTGCTCAAAAACACTACTAATTTCGAACACAAAAATCAATATTCACTCTGTTCTGGATGGTGGTGACAAGTATATATACACATGTGAGAGACTGAATATGCAAGTGGACAATGGCCAGACTGCGTGACAATAATACAGACTCTGAGAGAAGCCGCAGGAACTAAACCACAATCCCTTCAGCAACCAGCTCAGGAAGCTGAAGCCAAGTCACAACCTCTGCAGCAAGTGTTCCGGAACAGACTCAGGACTTGCTCAGTAACTGACAGCCTATTCTTTGTATTGTTGTTACTGCCCTCAGTCCGGCCTGCTTCCAGTTTAAGACCAACCACAGAAATACAGATACCAAATATGCTCCCCTAGCCAATCACAGCGGATGCCCTGCTCCTAGTTACCCACCTCCAGATCCCTAACGCCTCAGCCTCCAATCAAGTCATCCCTGAAGCCTTCCCTTCTCCACTCAAAAGCTTTCCGGTGAGTCGGCCTGCCTCTAAAGGCCTGTAAAGACAGTGATGGTGCTGACTGCCCTGCTGCAGTAAGCTCTGAATAAAGTAGCTGTTACTTGTTCTTATTTGGGTGTTTTTGCTTATTTTTACACTTGCAGAAAACCCACTGAGCTGAACATTTAAGATCAGTGCTCTTTATAACTGTTTATATATCTTACCCATTAAAAAATGTAAAACCTTTACTCTGCTTAACCTTCTGAATAAAGAAAAACTTAATAATATTAGGACAAGTGAAGGAAAGCAAAGAACATGGTAAAATAAAGTAAGCACCCCAGTTTTAATGGGCAGCGAAAAGACCCAGAACTTCTTGTGGCCCGTTCATCTTAAATGCCACAAGTAGATTTAGGAATAGCTCCCTCACTTTGTGAAAACACCAGAATCACTGTGCTGAAAAGGAACGTTGAGAGGGAAGATCCACAGAAGTACATCCAGTGCTTCTGAGTGGGGCCCTGTGTCCTTCCTTGGCAACTGCATGGAGACTAGGGGAGAGGCAGGCTAAGGTGATGCCGGTCCTAATTAGGGTTGTAATGAATTGTACACCCACCCCGTTCTTTCCTCTGTACCTCTACCCTAGGGACACACCTCTCTGTAGTGGTTCATTTCATCCTAACAAATAACTTGCCCCGGCTGATGCTTCCCTGAGACGGTGAACGGTCTTATGTCCTGGTCCCCTGGAGCTCTCCAGCACCACAAGGAATGTTCTTCAGTTTTCTCCCATGGGGCAGTGGAGCGTGTTATGCAAATTAAGCCCAGACGATTATAAAACAAAGAACTCTGCCACCAACAAACTGATGGTTATTTTTAAATATATTTGAAGACTTTAATTTAGTGTAGGTCTAGGAACGAAATGGAACTTTGCCCCAGTGTTGGCTGAGTTTTTGACATAAGTTTTGAGGCATTAAATATTCAAAGAAACAAAATATAAGAAGTTAGAGTGAGGTTTAGGATTAGGGTGGAGGCATTGATGCAAGTGGCAGGGCTATTTGTTATAATAACAGTGTAACAAGGTTATGTTAAAATAACACAAGGCTGTTCTCCGGGATTCCAGAGTTGAATTTCAAATGGTAAAGATAAACTCTTCAGTTTGAACTCCAGAGTGAGGTCCACCAGAATAAAACACATTAACACTGAGCAAAGTATCCCATGGGACTCCAAGGCTTACACTCATGGTCATCGCCAGTGCCACAGAGAGATGATGCATGGAGGGAAATATAGCCACTAACACATGGTGGGTATTAGAGTCAACTCAATGATGGTAATTGGTTGCAAAGTAGAAAACAGGACTTTAAATATGAATGCTGCGAACAAGCTAGCTATGTATGAGTCCTGTGTGCAGCACAGGCTTCTCACCCTCCAGGCAGAACACTTTCTGTCAGGTGTCACCAAGCGCTTCCATGCTTTCTTAATGAATCCCCCCAGCTCTGGGAGGGGTTTCTAATGTTTTCTTCCGCTAAAACTGTCTGCAGATGTCCTTATCTTGCGACTTAATGTGGTTTCAATGTCACTTCAACCATCACCTCTTGACTGACCATACCGTGGCATCTTCCCCGTGTCACTCCTACCCAGAATGCTCCTAGATTCTTCCATGGAGTCCCTCACCCCTCCTCTCCATCAGCCACAAGTGCTGCTCACATCCAGCCCCTTCTTGCCCCACTTCTCTCCCACTAGTCAGGCCTCCGAGTGGCTCCACTGGACACTTGCCCTGGCCCCTGGCTGGTGGCTTTGTGTCCCAGCCTCTGTTGTTTGGCTGAGCTGCTACCAAACGCCTTCCAAACTCAACCACAACCCCAGGTTGCCTCCCCAGGCCCTCCTCCTTCCAAGCCCAGCCTCACCCTGACAGTCCTTCAGACATCTTCCTGTCCAGCCCTACACATTTTTCTGGTAATATTGCTTTTTTTTCTCCTTTTTTAAAACCATTTTTATTATGAGATATAATGTAAAAATCCTACTTGGATATAGAAAGCAACAAGAGACCATCATTCTCATCCTAGCAATGTGAAAAGACAGATAACCTATAAAATCATAAGTTTTCTTCAATTCATCGGAGAGCCACCGTCACAAGAAAACCAGGTGAACTAAATTTCAAAGGTGACAGCCCCTCTTCAAGGACAAATGGGACACATGAACTGTTCCATTTTTGGCAGAACATGGACAGAAGAAGTTGTTGTGGCTCACGATGAAATACAGCATAAAAACAGAAAAGTGCATAGAACATACCTGGAGAGCTTAATGAATTATTGGAGAATAAACACCTGTACAATTGCCACCCAGGGTGGCAGATAGGCCTCAGTGCTCCCTCCTCTCCTAAGAACAACTGTAGATGGTTTGTATGGTAAAGACTCACTTGCTTTTCTTTGTCTTTTTACCACTACATGTTAAGCCTCTAATCACTAGTTCTTTTTGGCTTTTTAAGACTTTATGAAATGTAATACTACAGTAGATCTGCTTCAGCAGCTGGCTTTCTTCACTCAGCACTGTGTGCATGAAATTCTTCTGCATTGCATATAAATGTAACTTGGGTCCACGCATCTCTGCTCTTGACTCCTCCCACCTAGAACGCCTGTCCCCCACTGTCCCACCCAGTCCCCACAACCACCTGCCGAACTGTCACCCACCCTTAGGATTCAATGCATATGCCCTTTGCTTTTCCAAGAAGCCCTTCCTGAAGCTGTGTAGAAGCTGTCACACCTGCGTGTAACTCCTCCGATATGTTGGACTTTTCTTCTTGCTCTTTCACCTACACTGCTCTGCACTATGGTTACTTGTACCACTATTTCAACATATCGTAGTGTGTCCTCAAAACCAAGCAGCTGTACTATTTTATTTATGTGGGATCCTGCAGAGTGCTTAGCACCCAGCTGACACATGGTGGATGGTCAGTGAATTCAATATAGAGGTGGGTCTACCTACCAAACTCTGCCTGCATAAACCAAAGTATCAGGGACTCCACTGGGGCAGAGCCAGGTAGTATCTGGAAATTTTTCTTATAATTGTTTGATTGTCTCATATGGTCCTGCAGATACAAGAGTGTCAGAAACTAGAGGCAATACTGAAGGTGCTCTGGAGGTTGCTTTGGGGACTAAATACCCACCCAAACCGTTCCCATTGTGCCCCTTTGTTCAGCGAAGTGATGGGTAGAGCATCATCTGGCTCTTTGAGTTTTCTTATTATTCTGATTTGGGTGAACAAGAGTTTCCTTTCTGGCTCTCCAGGATTAAAAAAGTTGGTATATTATTGCAGTTTGAATAAAAACCGAGAAATATCTTTGACACTGCATTTTGAGAAATGGAAATGGGAGAGATGATCTTGGTGTGTTTTTGATAACCAAGGGCAGAGAAAGAAGTGGTTAAGAAACCTTATAAAACTTGACTTCCCGCTCTGAAAAGGGACATGGGTGTGGAGGGAGAGTGAGAGAAGTGTACGAGTTAAACAGGAGCCCAGAGCAGTAGGTCCTCTGACAATCCCATGAGGACCAAGCCTCTTGCCTGGGGCTACAGCGTATCCTCCAGGGGCCCGGTTGCCTAGTAGGACACTCTGCTTGGGATTCAAGTCCTTTATCTCTATTATTGTTTGCACTCCATGGAGTCTAGAAGCTGAAAACAACTGTAAGCTAGAGGAGGAGGAAAAACTTATCCCCCTCGAAAAGATGAGCAAAACAAAAAACAGTTATTGTTACCCAGCTATTAACAGTGTTTACTGTTGGCAGCTGAGCTTAATGGAAGGTCCTGTATTTCAGTATTGCCCCTTCTGGAATTGCTTGAAATTTTTATAACAATGGAAATATTTGATAAAAGAAGAAACAAAGTACAGATAAAACATTTTTGTATAATTATAAAATAAAATATAATGTTTCTTACAAGCATGAAGCCAGTCACCTCCAGACTGTCCCCACCTTAGCCAGGCCCCTGACTTTATCCCACCTGCAGTTTCTACTCTTCCCCTACAACCCCTCCCCTCTGGGCACGCTCTGCAGGAAACCCTTGGCTTGTCAGGCCTGAGAGACAGCGCCCTCATCCTACCAAAATTTACCCACGCCACATTCCATTCAGTCAGCTGAGGGGCCTGCCTTGGCTGGCTGTCACAGCTGATAGATTACTTCACGGTAAAGTATTAATGTCCAGGCTAATGCCTCTATTTCCCACCCAGTTTAAGAGTTACATGCCTGTTGCACCATTTTATCTAGTGATCCCACTTCTTGGGAGATATTTCAAAAAATCACCCAAAGAGGATGGAGTGGGTACTGCTGATATCCCACCCAGACCCCCCTTTACAATGCCACACTGACCCCACATCTGCGTGGGGTATGGAGTAAATAGCAGGCCACTGACCCCTCCTCTGGAGCCAATTTGCTGGGGGCTTACTGACCCTCCGGCACCACCCAGGGCAGCCCTCAGCCCACAGCTGGCTGGAGTTCCTTTGTCCCAATTGGGGATCCCCTCTGTGATGCAATTCCTGCTCCAGAGCTCCCGTTGGGATCCGGCCAGAGCTGAGCCCAGCTGACACCCCATCCTTGCTCAGCTGCTTCTGTGCTGCATCCTGCTTCCCTCGCTCGCCTCCTCCTCGGGCCCCACCTTCAAGAAACTTCAGGCACCTGAATCCCATCTCAGGCTCTGCTTCTGAGGAACCTCATCTAAGACATGGGGACAAGTTATACTCAGGAAAAAGACTTATTACAGAGTTACAGGGATAAGCTAAGCAGATGTCAAGAAATATCACCATGAGGGAGTGGAACTGTTGATTTTTACCAGAAACTTTTTTATTCTCTTTAATTCATTACCATATGCTGGCATTACTATCATTAAAATATATTGTTTATAAACAAAAAATAAACATCCATCACACCTCCAAATGAAGTGGTGGTCCTGCATCTACTGGTCCAGAAAATTCCAAACTTTTGCCAGGCCTAGAACAAAAATCTGTAATCCAGTTGAATTCATTTTTCTATCAGTAGGTAGATAAACAGTTCATAGCATTTTCTGCTGGAATTTGGGTCATTTACTGAAGGTAGCAAAATCCCAAATCAGAGGGAAAAAAAGCCAGAGGACACTCCTGGATCTTCCCAGGACACTGAAATTCCAGTACAGGTTGCTGGTGTCACCCAGCATAACAATGGTGAAGGCTCTGCAGGTTCTGGGCTCTCGGGCCTCCACCTTGGCCTCAGGCCCAGAGCTCTGCCAGTGAGGTCTTTCAGGTGGGCTCGGTCCTCTGCTGCAACTGCCCCTCCGGGCAGCGTGTTCAGTGATCAAAGCTGTCCTCAAAGGCCCGTGCCAGCCCACCGAAGCTGGTGGTGAGGAACCTGGTGGGCCCTGCTCACTTTGGCCGGAGCCGCATGGGCGGGCAGAGGCCCAGACATCCTACAGGTGTTCAGGGCCCTCTGTGTGCCAGCCCACGTCCCGCAGCTGCCTGTCAAAGAGGCACACTTCCTCTCCAGAAGGTGCAGTGCAGGCCTATGATACCCCTTCAGAGGAAATGGGAGGAACCAGGATGGGAGACTCATCATAGGGTATCTGGTGGTGAAGGCATCAAGACCTTCTTATATGGAGCAATAAATAGGGGATGTGGCCTTGTCGTGTGCTCGTGGTCCCAGAGCCCACCCCTCCTCCCGCCCCATGCCCCCACAGGCTCACCATCATCATGGCAATCACGGCACTGACACAAGAGGCACTTACACTCACCTGGTGAAGGGGGCTCTTTATGTGCTTCTCAGGGGTGCACATGTGCAGGTGTTGGAGCTGGGGGCTAGGGCTGAACACTGGGCACTGTCTAAGCATGGGCAAGTGGCTTAACCTCCATGCCTCAGTTTCCCCATCTGTCAAGTGTGATAACAGTAGCACCAGCTTCATGAGTTGTTGTGAGGGTTAAATGAACTAACACCCCTCTGGGCACATCCACACCCTCAGAGCACAGAAGCCTCAGGCAGGCAGAATCTCTATCAGCACTCCATGTAAGTCAATGGCACACTGGGCACATCCTTAGTTATACTCAGAGCAAGGCTGTGCCAACATTCTCTTACAGGACGTTCACAACTACAAACAGCAAAGGAAACTGAACAGGACAGGGCCTGGTTGGAAGTGAGGGCTGTGGATCTTTGGGAGAAGCTTTATTAAGGAGTCTGTTTTAGTTTACTAGCAAGGCAAGGTCTTGAACCAGGCCTTCTGGGGCCCAGATCTGCTTCTGATTCAGCCAAGAACACAAGGGTGATGTCCACACATTCTGGTGCGGTTTATGGGTGCACATCCACACCCTCAGAGCACAGAAGCCTCAGGCAGGATCTCTATCAGGTGCCCCATCTAAGTCAATGGCACACTGGGCATGTTATCATTAACTATACTCAGAGCAAGGCTGTGTCAACATCCCCTTACAGGATATCTACAACTGCAAAGAGCTAAGGAAACTGAACACAACTCACTGTATTTATCAGTGTATTAATTTCCTAGGATATCCCTGCCTTCGTAGCCTCCCAATTCTGGCTGCTTTGGTGTTCAGGAAAATAGGCAACTGGGGATTCAGTTGATCATCTGACCTGACTTTCCTGGTGGCAAAACTTGAGTTTTGTTCATCTGTTTGGTGAGAGTCAGTAGGGTCTTAGATATGTGGCTCTTGGACTGAGGTCCTTGGGTCTTTCAACATGCTGCAGGTTTCCATAACAAGCTTCAGGAGCTACTGCAGATGAAAGGAGATCCATTCCTACTGGGTTGGCTGTCTATATGTGCTAGTTCATGATCCTTTGGGGACTCTTGTCTCTAAAGCTGGGGTGGGAGCATGTCTGGACCAAGGTAAAACATTAGGCACCTGAATAATTCTCCACTCAGCTTTGGATGAGAACAAGTTCCAAGCAGAAGGGGACAATTCCTCTGGTGTGACAGCAGCCAATTCACTATGCTGTTGCAATAACCTTTTAATTAGAACTCTAGCCTCCTGTTATGTGTCCTTCTGATCCATACTGAAGTGGCCACAGGGAAGGCTCTGTGAAATATGACCATTTCATTTGCTTGCTTAAAACCCTCCTTCAGTTCCTGCAGCCTAGAGCAGCACTGCTGGAGAGAACTCTGTGATGGTGGAAATGTTCTGTATCTGTGCTGTCCAGTATGGTGACCCCCAGCCACATGTGGCTAGTGAGAACTTGAAATGGAGGTGGTACATCCGAGGAACTGAATTTTTAATTGCATTTTATTTCAACTAAAAATTGACACTGAAATCAAAATGACCACAGATGGCTACTGGCTACCAATCTTAGACAGCACAGGTCTAGAGAGCCGAAGTCCCAGA
Source organism: Manis pentadactyla (assembly GCF_030020395.1). Classification (NCBI taxonomy): domain Eukaryota; kingdom Metazoa; phylum Chordata; class Mammalia; order Pholidota; family Manidae; genus Manis; species Manis pentadactyla. The sequence goes on along the minus strand of NC_080019.1, from coordinate 44,553,274 downwards.
CATGTCCTAGCCCTACTTGAGCAACCTTCATCTTTTGCCAGAATTCATTCAAACTTGGAATTCAAGCCATAGCAAATGACTACAGCTCCCCAAACCTGTGCCCATTTCACACCTCCATGCACTGGCATCTGCTGTTCTCTTTGCCTGGAATGTTCTCACCCCTGCCGCAAACCTGCCTGCCAGTCCTTCAAGACACAGACAGCTCCAGTGTTACCTCTACTATCAAACTTTGTCAACCACCTCCTGCCCTCCCCACGCAGAATTAACCACCCCCTCCCCTTATCCATTGGGTACAGACATGCTTTGTGGCCCTTCTCACACTTAGCGTGCTGACATGTTTCCCTTCTGCTCCCCTCTGGGCCTAAAGGTAGACTCCTGGAAAGAAAGTTCTGTGTCATATTCACCTTTGGGACTCCAGCGCTTAGCACAGGGTTTGGCTCATAACTAGCATCCATTAGCTGATGGCTGAGGAAATAAAATTATTATAGTGACCTATGTCATAGTACAAGCTGTCTTACCTCCAACTTCCTGCCTTGTTCTACCCCAGTCATTCCTGAGGATTTCTCTTTGTGTGTGGCCTTGGGAGTGAGGGGAGTCAAAAAGGCAGACCCTTCTCTCACTGCCCAGGCCAGTCATTGCAGAGACCCGCAAGGGGTGCTGTGATGCAGGCGGATGAAGGCTGTGATCACAGTAGTAGCACACAGGCCATGTCATTGCCCAGCCTGCCAGAGCTCCATAACTGGTTCCTCCAGCCTCTTGTCAGACGTGTGAGCCCAACAGCCTTTCGGAAATGTGCTGAGTTGGCTATCTCTTGGTAGCCTGCCACCAAGTGACATTTAGCAGCCATCATGCAGATAAGCTTCCAGGTCTACAGAGCCCCACAGGACAGGGTCTGCCCTTCTGGGACAAGACTCAGTGGGTGCCAGGGCTGAGCTTCACAATGCACAAAGCTGAGGTTGAAGCCAGAACAGAAGGCCCCCAGGCAGCAGAAGACCCAGCTGGCACCAGAGGGAGGTGTACCTGGCAGTGCCAGGAGCTGGGCCACCTCATGCGCTCAGGGAGAGGAGGTAGGTGACCTAGAGACTCCAAGTGATGATAAAGAATCGCTTTGGTAGGGATTGGGAGCCATGCTAGGGCTGTGGGGTACTACTGGCAAGTACTACTGGTCGGGATTCTATGCTGCCAACTAAATATCCCCTCAAGTAACTGTGAACCAAGAAATTAATTCAATTCAACAAAGCCTCTGGAGGGCCTCTTCCTCTGCACAGAGACCACGCCAGCACTCTTTCCCACCTCGGGCCTTTGCCCAAGCTGCGTCGCCTGCCTGGATCTCTCTTTTGCCTTGTCTGAACAGCTCCTACCCATCATTCACACTTAGTCTAAAAGTCTCCTCCTTATGAAAACCCTCCTTGACACCCAGATTAGGTCTCCTGGGCCCTGGTACCTCACCGTTTGCACTTATCAGAGCCTTAACTGTGTGGTCATTGGTGGTGTCATTTGAAGAAAGACCCTTCCTTGCTCAGTAGCAGGCTCCATGAGGGCAGGTACAGTGCTGTCCTGTTCATAGATGCATCCCCAGCACTACACAACAGTGAACCACATTCAAGGAATACTTGTTAAATGAATGAACAAAGGAGTGGAGGTGGAGAGGAAGAGGAACAAAGCAGCATTGCCCTCTGGCCCTCTTGAGTGACTATGTATAATTGTCCCCACTTATGTTTTTGCCCCTAAAAGATGAAATAACAAGTGGCCTCTTCAGGCCATGCACTGGGGGTCCCTGGGACCCTGGACCTCTGCCACGCACCTCTGTCTTAACTACCTTCCATAACCCCACACCAGAGCCTCTGGTAAACTCTCTGTGACTGTGTCTGAATGTTTGTGTCCCTTTAAATTCCATGTTGAACTCCTGTTGCCTGATGTGATGGTGTTAGGAGGTGAGAACTTTGGGAGGTGTTTAAGCCATGGACCCCCCTTGAATGGATTAGTGCCCTTATAAAAGAGGCTCCAAAGGGCCCCCTAACCCCTTCTCCATGTGAGGATACCGTGCTAGTCTGTCGCCTGAAAGAGGGCTCTCACCTAACCGTGCTGGCACCCTGATCTCAGATTTCCAGCCTCCAGAACTGTGGGCAGTTTCTGCTGTTCAAAGCCACCCTGTCTGTGGTATTTTGAAGCAGCCCAAAAGGACTAAGACACCTACTATACACACTTCAGACAAGAGGGTTACAGATGGCCGATGCTTTATTCTGCAGCTCAAAAAATACCAATGTAAATGCAATTATTTTTTTATTAGTATTTTATATATTATGCTTGGTGAGAATGGAGATATATAAAAACTGAGCACTAAGTGTATCCGATGTCATAGCCTGGTTGGGATCCTGGACCAGAGAAAGGACATTAGTGGAAATATCGGGGAAATCTGAATAGACTTTAAAGTTTAGCTAATAGTATCATACCAATGCTAATTTCTTAGTTTTGATGGATGTTCCATAGTTACATAAGATGTTAGCACTGTGGAAGCTGAGCAAAGGGTATATGGTATTATCCTTGCAACTTTTATGTACATCTAAAATTATTCCAAAATTAGAAGTTTATTTAGGAAGAGTTCATCCAATTTCTTAAAGTGCTACCAAATAACAATTTCTGGGGGGAGAGATGATGGGTGATGTTTATTGTCTTTATTATACTTTCTCTGTTTTCTACAGAAGCATGTATTGCTTTTCTAATTAAAATAAAAGATGTTTTTATTAAAAGTAGGTAGGTTGGTTTAGAAAATATTCAAGTGTTATGATAAGTTTTGTTTTTAATTGAAAAGACAGTAGTGCCATTAAGATCAAATTGTAAAAGATATAATAACCCATAATCTTACTACCACAACAAAACTGGATTCTCAATTTGCACGTAACCTTTAACAGGCAAAGATAATTCTCCTAAGCTGCAACTGGAGCTGGGTTGTCAAGTTTTAATGCAGATGCTTACCTGTATTTCTTTCAGATACAAATGAAAGATTGTAGGGTCATCTAAAAATGACAAGTATGCAACATGGGCAACGGTCAGCATAGATCATGTAGAGGTTCTGAAAGTGAAATGCTGTGTCCTTTTGGCCCCTTCAAGATCTCTGGTCATTGTCACGGTGTATGGAGGGGGCCATGGGGTCAGGTGAGACTGGGAAGGTCATGTGTCACCGTGTCCCAGAGCACACCTGTGTGACACAACTCTGAACCCTGGCTGCCTGCTGGAGCTGCAGGCGAAGCTGCCTATGAAGTTGGATATGCAGAACAGGCGCTAATGCAGCCTGATGCTCTCAAGTCATCTAAATTTGAGTTTGGGAAAAAGTGGGTGGCCCCATCTTCTCCTGCAAAGTGAAGCAGAAAATAGCTCTTCAGAATTAAATAACCAACTTCAGAGTCCAACCTGACCCAGGGATGCTGGGGATTTGCAATGCTTTGTCCCTGTCTTACCCCATTCTCTATTCTCATCTTGATCTTAATCATCTACTTTGTCTGGAAGACCTCTCAAAAGTTGTGAGCTGGTCTGAACCCTGTTAAAGCTTTCTTCTACCAAGTTGGGAAAAGTGCCATTTTACATAAGGAAAAGTGACACTGGCTTTGTTTCTATGAAAATACTCCCCTGGCCCCATTAATATGGAAAGCTTACCTTTGTCCCAGGAGAGGGACCCAAATGAGGTCACCCCTGCTTGGGGCAGTGGGGGCCTGGCTTGCAGTGCAGCCCTGACCTTCTATCCAAGCCCAGCCCTTGGATCCCTGGCTGCTCCTCAGACACCTGTGCCTGGGATCATGTGACCCTCCCAGTTCCCTCCTCCTCTTGTGAGTGGGATGCTTGGCCACTCCCTAAAGCCTAATGCTACAGTGAACATGCTCAGACATACCCCTTGTGCGAGGGAGTGTGGGTTTCTTGAGAGTAGAAACAGCAGAAGGCCAGAAAATGGAATTGCTCGTTATGGAGGGATAAGCATTTTAAACGTCAACAGTTACTGCCAGAATAGTTTCAGCTGTTCAACCCTTTGTACCTCTTTGTTTTGGGGTCAATTTCACAAGAAGTCTGGAATTCAACATTGTGTTTTGGCATCAGAACTCCGGCTTCAAAAATGCTATAACTCACTTCTTGGTACCAGTGCAGCTGGCACAACCCCTCCAAGCACTCTTCACGACCTCATTCTCTTAATCCACACCTGCGACCCTTTGAGGCAGGTACTGTCATCACTCCCGGAATGCCAATGCCAGAGGCGAGGCCTTGACCGAGCTTGGGCAGCAATGAAGGAGCCCACCCAGGATTCAAAGTCCGTGTCTGCTGCACTCCCTTTGCTCTTCAGAGTTCTGGGTAAGCAAGATCCGACAGGATCTAAATTCACATAATCAGACTGAGGCTTCTTTAAAGGCTTTTTCAAGCCCACATATTCACAACTGACTTATTTCAAGACTTCATCAGGAAATTACCCACATAGGAAAGCCAATTCGATTTGCAATGCAGGCAATCCTGAAATATGGTAAAAATACAAATCAGAAGCTTCATCTTGAGGCTTACGAAAAGCCTAATAAGAGTTGCTGAAGCAGACACAGAAATTTTAGGGAAGTCATCATAAGCACTATTAACAACAAAAGAAACATTTGCGTTTTGTCCCATGGGTTAGCATGTGCCTGGGCCTCAGCATTTCAGTCTGCACCCTGTGGCCATCCGCTGATAAAGCAGACACTGACCTTGTGCACCTTCTCTAAGTGGAGATTTCTCGTGGTTCTCTAGGGGGTCACAATATATACTGAATTTAAAAACAGTCTGAGCCCTCAGCCTATCAGGAGTGCAGCTGCACTCAGCCTTTTTTTTCTTCTTTGACACTTTTTAGAGAGAGAAAATGTGTGACTTTTCTTGATGAGCAAACAGCTAAAGGTGTTTAGGAAAGGTCTATCATTTTCCCGGTGGCAAAACACCCTAAACTAAATTCATTAGCAGCTTTTCTGTTTGGAATTTAAAAATATTCTCTGACCTACATAAATTCTTGTTATCCTCTACTAATGTAAGAAAGTCACCTGACACGCACTAGGACTACAAAGCAAAGCAGCAGTGTGGCGGAAGGGAAGGGGGCTTGGAGACAGTCATTTCATGGCTGAACACGCCAAAGCCTGTGCACTGTGCCCTGCTTCTTCTCTTCCTAAGACATGTTCTTCATGTCTATAATTTTGTGAGTAGTAGATACCGATTTTTAGATGCGGGTCATCTTATCTTTAGTTCTACATGTCATTTAATGATGTTTCTTTATTTTCCTACCTTCTAGAAAATATTAGAGGAACCAGGAAACAGAGGAAACAGCTTGGCTCTATTTCATGAGTAACTAACTGTAATGAGTCATATGGGCAAACGCTAAGCAGTTGTCCACCAACTCAAATTAATCGGTTCACTTCTCTACATCTCAGTTTTCTTTCACCAGATACACATGACACCATATGCCAATTGGTTCATTCAATTGACAAATGCTTACTGAGCTCTTAGTCTGTGCCTTGCTGCAGTGCAAGGTGCTGGAGCTACAGAGGTGAATAAAATACACAGGGTTTAAATTTAAATATTGGTGGGCATTTTGCAGGGGCAAAAACTGTACCAGTCAAAAGCACTATCCTTATCTGCTTAAGGAGATGTTCTTTTTTCCTGTCTCTGAAACCAGTGTTCTCACATGGCTACATTGTATTGGCATTCACTCTGCGGCACCTTGACAGCAAATGAACTATAACCTGCTTGAGGGCAAATACATGGCTGAGAGTTTCACATCCCAGTGCTTAGGATGATGGGGTAGCTGGCTCTGAGCCTTGAACATGGCCTTAGGCCCAAGAGTACCTTGCCTTTCTCCATTCTAAATGGCCTTTCAGCTGGAGCAGTTTATTATGGATACTAAATATGCAGTGACAATGATGGTGAGGGTGATATTTTCCTACCAGAACTAAAAATGGTGAATCTGTTGAAAGACACCTTTTTTAATATTAATGATATGAACTATTCAGTCCTGAGGTTATAGACATTTGGGGATAGTACATTCCATGTTCATTAAAACTCTACTGGTTTAATGATTCCCCCCGCCCTGACCCCCCCTAGTTTATACATCATTGGCCCCTCAAGTCTGCATTAGGCCCTTCTGGTTGATTCCATTTGGTGTAGAGTTAGATATAGTTCACTAATTTGTAAAAGAAACCATCCTGTTTTCACTCATTTGGATTTGGGCATTTTCTGGCCCTTCTCTTGGCTCTGAGCTCCATAATTACTCCATTACCTTGAATAACTGAGACTTTATTATTTAGGAAGTATGGGGATTATTATGAATAACCCACACCCATCCTTTGCAGATTGAGATCTACTAATTAGCATCAGGTCCAGGCAAAGGGCCCTGTTGGGAGGGACCCTGAGTACTGACTGGGGATCAGAGTTGAGTCATCTTCTGGGTGAGTCAAGTCCCCACGCAGGGTAAGGGAGTGTCAGAAAAGGACGGCTCAGCTCTTGCCCGCAGTGTTTATTCCGTTCACTGTCATCCACACTCCCCACATGCCTCTGCTCAAAGGGGCAGAACAGAGGACTGGAGGAGGAGGACAGGTAAAGCCTCTGCTGGCCATTCAGAGGTGGGTTGAGAGAAAGAGAGAGAAGAAAAAGAGAGGGAAGCATTGGTGGGTGCCTACATAATTCATCCCACTTCCATCCAATCTTCTGATCAGTTTCTCAAGATTAGGTGATTCCTCCCCTTTCGACTTTTTTTTTTTTTTTCAGTTAAACCTTGAGGACAAAAGATCTTTAACACCTTAACAGTTAGGAGGTCTGAATTTAGACTCCCCATTACTGGACTTTTGAATCTTGAAAACTACTCATTTGAGTACTTGAGTTAATGACTACAACAGGTGTTTGACTGAGTAGCTATCATGTGCAAAGCACTGGGATAGAATGCTGAATACTTTCAGTCTCTGTCTGGGAGGAGCTTGTGATCTAGAGTGAAGGTAAGAAGCAATTGTAATAGTGTGCTGAAAGAGCCATGCTGGATGAAAGAGGCGGCTATACAATCCAGATTGGGAGTGGGGGGTGTCAAAGGCTATGACATTGAAGATAAGACTTGAGGGACATAGAAACAGCAGTGAGGGTGGGAGACACATGCTGGCTTTCCATCACTGTGATGTGTGACTCTGGCAGGGGGTCAGTCTTCCCTGAAGGTGCCTGGGTGGTCTACGTGAGTATGACTTCTCATCGCAGGCTGGTTTGGAGTGGTCCTCAAGGCTCAGAGAAAAACAAGGTTATTATTAGTTAGAAGTGGATTGCCACGTTTCCCACAGTATATGCCAGGACTTTGGGACCCAAACTCAAGAAACATTAAAGCTATTTCCTGGTTTCCTTTTCTTCCTCAGCAAATTAGAAACTGGAGGAAAAATAAAGGAAGAGTTGTTTTGAAAACATGTGTGCTAAGGATTTAATGTATTCTTGCTATTATTTAAAACACCATGTTGTCTGTGTTATATTAATTAATTATAATCTTTCCTGCTGAAAACAAATTTGCATAATGTCTTTCAGAAAGACATAAGAGCCTTATGGCAGGGAACACTATGCATTTGTTGTGAGGGGTTGGGGGTTGGGAGCGCATTGGAAATGGCACATTTGGTACTGGAAGCGGAAGGATCCTCCCATAAAGACTTTTGGAATCCAAAATGAGGTTCAGAAGTGGCGCTGGAATTGCAGTACTAGTCCAGACACTTCAACCCTTGAGGTTTCATTCTCTATAGGTGTAAAACATTGTGTTCCTATATTCCCAAATCATTTATTGAGCATCTACTGTGTGTCTATACCTCCCTAGGCGTAGGGAATGTACAGAATAATCGGAATTGATTCTCAGTCTTTGACTGAGAGTTTCGGAGGGCTGGCTCACATGCTGATAGAAGAGGATGGTCCAGTCAATGGAAAGAGCAAAGTGCTCTTGGCACCATAAGGAGACAGAGTGGAGAATCAACCTGGGAGTCCCACTGGTGGACAAAAACATGGAAGGCATGCTGGGAAGGTCTAGTATCTTTAAAGTGTCTCTAACACCCTATGCTTTCAGGAAAATAACACTATGAAGGAAGGAAACAGAATTCAGGGACTTTGACAGGATTTCTCTTTTCTTTAATTGTGTTCTCATTTTCATTGCTATTGGTATCTCTGAATGCAGAACAGTCCAACTAAAATAATAATCTTTTAAAAAAGCTTTTTATACAAAATGTTCAACCATACATAAAAAGGCTAGAAAAAAATGAACTCCTTTATGGATCACCTGCTTTGGTTCCTTCTATAGCCTCCCCCACAACACATACAGTTTTTCTTTAGCTTTTGCTGGAAATTTTTAAAGCAAATTCCAGGCACCATTTCATTTCATCCATAAATATTTCAGTAGGAATCTCTATCAAAGAATAGCTTTTTTTTCCTTTTGGTATCATTAATATACACATTACATGAGCAACACTGTGGTTACTAGACTCCTCACATTATCAAGTCCCCTCCACATACCCCATTACAGTCACTGTCCATCAGCGTAGTAAGATGCTATAGAGACCCTACTTGTCTTCTCTGTGTTGTTCTGCCTTCCCTGTCCCCCCCCCCCTACATTATGTGTGCTAATTGTAATGCCCCTTTTCCCCCCTTAACCCTCCCTTCCCACCCATCCTCCACAGTCCCTTTCCCTTTGGTAACTGCTAGTCCATTCTTGGGTTCTGTGAGTTTGCTGCTGTTTTGTTCCTTCAGTTTTTGCTTTGTTCTTTTACTCCACAGATGAGTGAAATCATTTGATACTTGTCTTTTGCCACCTGGCTTATTTCACTGAGCATAATACCCTCTACCTCCACTCTTGTTGTTGCAAATGGTAGGATTTGTCTTCTTCTTATGGCTGAATAATATTCCATTGTGTGTATGTACCACATCTTCTTTATGCATTCATCTACTGATGGATACTTAGGTTGCTTCCATTTCTTGGCTATTGTAAATAGTGCTATGATAAACATAGGGGTGCATGTCTTTTTCAAACTGGGATCCTGAATTCTTAGGGTGAATTCCTAGGAGTTGAATTCCTGAATCAAATGGTATTTCTATTTTTAGTTTTATGAGGAACCTCCATACTTCTTTCCACAATGGTTGAATTAATTTACATTTCCACCAGCAGTGTAGGAGGGTTCCCCTTTGTCCACATCCTCACAAACATTTGTTGTTGTCTGTCTTTTGCATGGTGGCGATCCTTACTGGTGTGAGGTGATATCTCATTGTAGTTTTAATTTGCATTTCTCTGATGATTAGTGATGTGGAGCATCTTTTCATGTGCCTGTTGGCCATCTGAATTTCTTCTTTGGAGAACTGTCTGTTCAGATCCTCTCCCCTTTTTTAAATTTGATTATTTGCTTTTTTTTGTTGAGGTGCGTGAGATTTTTATATTTTCGATGTCAACCTCTTATTGGATATGTCATTTATGAATATATTCTCCCATACTGTAAGATGTCTTTTTGTTCTACTGATGGTGTCCTTTGCTGTACAGAAGCTTCTTAGTTTGACAGAGTCCCACTAGTTCAATTTTGCTTTTGTTTCCCTTGCCTGGGGAGATGTGTTCATGAAGAAGTTGCTCATATTTATGTCCAGGAGAGTTTTGCCTATGTTTTCGTCTAAGAGTTTTATGGTTTCATGACTTACATTCAGGTCTTTGATCCATTTTGAGTTTACTTTTGTGTATGGGGTTAGACAGTGATCCAGTTTCATTCTCTTACATGTAGCTGTCCAGTTTTGCCAACACCAGTTGTTGAAGGGGTTGTCATTTCCCCATTGTATATCCATGGCTCCTTTATCATATATTAATTGACCATATATGTTTGGGTTAATATCTGGACTCTCTATTCTGTTCCACTGGTCTATGGGTCTGTTCTTGTGCCAGTACCAAATTGTCTTGATTACTGTGGCTTTGTAGTAGAGCTTGAAGTTGGGATGCAAGATACCCCCTGCTTTATTCTTCCTTCTCAGGATTGCTTTGGCTATTTAGGGTCTTTTGTAGTCCCATATGAATTTTAGAACTATTTGTTCCAGTTTGTTGAAGAATGCTGTCGGTATTTTGATAGGGATTGCATTGAATCTGTAGACTGCTTTAGGCAGGATGGCCATTTTGACAATATTAATTCTTCCTATCCAAGAGCATGGGATGAATTTCCATTTGTTAGTGTCCTCTTTAATTTCTCTTAAGAGTATCTTGTAGTTTTCTGGGTATAGATCTTTCACTTCCTTGGTTAGGTTTATTTCTAGGTAATTTATTCTTTTTGATGCAATTGTGAATGGAATTGTTTTCCTTATTTCTCTTTCTGGTAGTTCATCGTTAGTGCATAGGAATGCAACAGATTTCTATGTATTAATTTTGTATCCTGTAACCGCTGAATTCAGATATTAGTTCTAGTAGTTTTAGAGTGGATTCTTTAGAGTTTTTTTATATACAATATCATGTCATCTGCAACAGGGACAGTTTGGCTTCTTCCTTACGAATCTGGGTGCCTTCTATTTCTTTGTGTTGTCTGATTGCCATGGCTAGGGCCTCCAGTACTATTTTGAATAGAAGCAGGGAGTGGGCATCCTTGTCTTGTTCCCGATCTTAGGGGAAAAGCTTTCACCTTCTCACTGTTAAGTATGATGTTGGCTGTGGGTTTGTCATATATGGCCTTTATTATGTTGAGGTACTTGCCCTCTGTACCCATTTACCAAGTTGAGAGTTTTTATCATTGAATGGATGTTGAATTTTGTTGAATGCTTTTCCAGCATCTATGGAGTTTATCATGTGGATTTTGTCCTTCTTTTTGTTGATGTAGTGGATGATGTTGATGCATTTTCGAATGTTGTACCATCCTTGCATCCCTGGGATGAATCCCACTTGATTGTAGTAGTGTATGACCCTCTTGATGTATTTTTTAATTCAGTTTGCTAATATTTTGTTGAGTATTTTTGCATCTATGTTCATCAGGGATATTCAAAGAATAACTTTTTAAAAACATAATCACAATACCATTATCATGTAATACCCATGACATACCAAATTTCTTAATTAGCTTGAATAATATTTTTATAGTAATTTCATTCAAATCAGGAGCCAAATGAGATCTACACACAGCATTTGATTGGAAGGACTCTGAATCTCATTTACTCTGTAACAGTTCTTCTCTCTCTGCTTTTATGCCTTTCACTCAAGGAAGAGGAGAAATGAGGTACTCATCCTGTAGAATAACAGCCTACATTCTGGATTTGGCTGATTTTTTCCTCCTGGTGTTATTTAACTTGTTCCTCTATTTCCTGTAAAGTGCATTAGATTCTTGCTAAACTTTTTTTTTTTGGCTAGAAAATTTCACAAGAGATGCTGTGTACTTTCTGATGTACTACATCATGAGACACATGATGTCTGATTGTCTCACTTTTAAGATGTAAAAATTGATAATGGGTTCAGGTGTTAACAGCATGGTCTATCAAGTGTTCCTGTCAACCTTTCCCCTAAGAGTTGATGGTGGTTGCCTAGATTCTTTATTTCATCAGGTGTTCCAATGTGGTGGTTTTCTAATTCTATCATTCTTTCTGTCTTTATTAGCTGGAATTCTTCTATAAAAATCTCTTTACCATCTCTTTGGTTGCTCTGAAATAACAGTTCATATCAGAAAGACAGGATAAGTGCTTGGTTATTTCCCTTTATTCATTTTTAACTCAGTTTAATCCATTGAAGTCATTGTTTTTTGATTCTCAAATTGTCCCCTCCTTGGCCAGTGGAAACCCCTCCAAGTTGACTTCTGTGTCATTTTGAGCTGACTCAGTAATGGCTGATATCACCCTTGCCTTTGAGAACAAATGTCCATGGCTTCTTTCTTATGTATTAACTAGATTTGGAAAATTCTCACCACCACAACCTCCTCTTTCTCTTTTTGCCTCTCCATGACAAGTAATGGTTTACATTAGTTGTATTAATTAGGAATGCTTTCAGCTATAAGTAAGCATAATGGATAGTTTTTGATTTTTCACAGAATGCAAAGTCTGGAGCAGACAGCTGTTGGCATTTTTTTCAGAAGCTCATGAGGCCCAGAGCCAGCACTGCAGTGATTCTCTTGGCCTCTCTTTCATGCCTGCAAGATGGCAGCTCCTATTCCAGGCATCAGGCCCAATCAGGGCAGGAAGAGAGGAGAAGGCCAGAGCCAGCTGCAGCTGTCCCTTTGTATCAGAAAAGCAAGCTCCCTCCACAGCCCCCACTTAAGAATTCCACCCAGACCCTACTGGCAAGACTGGATCATATGGCTGCCCTTACTTGCAAGGGAGGCTGGGATGGTGAGCAGTTAGTTCTGCTGGACTCTATAGTCCAGGCAAGCAGTGGAGTGGAGGCCGAGACTGAAGGCAGGACTACCATTTCTGGAAGACTGGTCTTGAGTCATGAATCAGCTTTTTCTATCTTGCTTTTATTTTTATAAAATGTCCAACACCCTTTGATTTTGAAACAGGGTGGGTTGTTAAAAAGAATTGTGAGCTGGACATGAGTAAAGCTTTATTTGCAAGACTGCCCTCAGGAAATAAGCATCAGCTGTTTTGACATCCATGCCCTGATGGCTCAGCTCCACTCCGTTCAGTTATCAGATGCCAACTCCAGCTGCAGGGCCTGTGCTGCCAAGTGTTCTATCTCCTTCTGTAAGGGGACAGACCAATCTCACCTTCATCAAGATAGATGCCTCATCTGAGCTCTAGTGATCCACAGGATGCCAGAATGCCTCGTGGCCTGTTTTGCCAGAGGCCCCCCGACCTTATGGCCTCACTTATGGCCAAGAGCAGCACTGACATTCGGCCAGTACTGTGCACTGACATTAAAACACTGAGCTGACTCTACACCGAGGAACACACAGCTGCTGCCCAGAACTGCAGAGTGCCGCTGCCTTGGTCCTCCAGCTTCTCTCTGAAGACCCAGCCCCACCTGAGACCTCCTCACAACCAGCAACGGAAGGCTAAGGTTGGCCTAGCAGGGGCCCCAACACCCTACTCCCAGAAGCATAAGGGCCATCCGTCCTGCGTCCATACATTTAGGGATCACGTGGCTTTAATTTAAAACTACTTCTCCTGTGAGAAAGAACACTTGTTACTGCTTTTACTGATCACTTCTCTTGACTGTCCATGGCTGAAGGACAAATGGGTAAAGATAACTAACTCAAGGAATGGAGGTGGGTTAATTCCATCACTGATAGTCTTGGCTTCCCCAAGGCTAATTAGTAAATCCCCTGTTAAAAAGTTTGAACTGTTCTGATACTGGATTTTTTTTTCTTTAACATTCATGCTGCAAGTGAAAGAAGCCAGACACAAAAGACTACACATTGCATGACTCCGTTTATGTGACACCATTTCCTCTAGGAAAGGCAAATCTACAGAGATGGAAAACAGATAACTGGTTGATGAGGACTGGAGACTGGAGGGTGAGTAATAGCAAATATACATGAGAGAACTTTTTGGGAGTGACAGGAATATTCTAAAAGTGGATTACAGTGATGGTTGCACAATTTTTTACATTTCCTAACAATCAATGAATCACCATGTGGTGAACTTTATAGTATGTAAATTAGACCCCAATAAAACAGTTAAACTAAAAAATTAAATTACCCAATTTAAAAATGTTCACAACTAATTCAAATTTTTTTTTTCTAATTCAAGTTCTTAAAGGACCTATAAGGAAAAACAAATACCCCAAGTCTGTGGCACACGGACTTGGGCTGCCTACTTAAAACCTTAGTGCTATGTGGCATGAATAGAAATTTGAATGAAATAAAATCCTTGTCTTCTAGGAGTTGAGATGCAATGGGAGAAAATGGAACAGTAAACAGTTACAAAACTACGATAAAACCCCATGATAAGTAGGAAGTGCAGGAAGGTCGAGAAGTCCTGGCTGTGACTGGGCAGGGATGGGGCACCACAGAGGAGGCTAGACACTGGAGTCTGGTTTGGAAGGGTAAGTGGAGAAAAGGGGTGGGTGACATTTCAAGGCAGAGGAACAGAATGGGCAAAGGCTTGGAGGTGTGAAAAAGCAATTATTTTTCTGAGAACTGAGAAGGTTGGAGTCATGACAGAGGATAGAAAGAGTGGGTAAGCAAGGCAGAGTCAAGATCATGAAGACCTTGGTGGGTCATGTTAAAGTCTTTGGACAAGGAATTAAGCAGGACGTGTTTCTAAAGGAACATGGACATACTTCTTTTGACCTAAATTAAACTTTGTATATCTTGGCGATATCACATTGCAATCATTTAAACATATTTATTAATATACTGTTTACCATGTACCAGGCACTGTTTTAATACTTTATATATACTCAATCCTGTCAACAGTGGTTCTCAAACTCTAACCTGCATCAGAATCACATGGCAATCTTCTTAAAACGTAGACACCATAGAGTTTCTGATTTAGTAGATCTGAAGTGGAGCCCAACACTTTGCATTTCAGTTCTCAGGTGAGGCTGATGCTGCTGGTCCAGGAAGTACACTTTGAGAACCACTGCTTTATACCAACTTGATAAGAAAGGTGTCATTATCATCACCATCAGTCCCATTATACAGAAGAGGAAACAAACAGAAGGTTAAGCAACCTACCTAAGGCCACATGGCTTTCAGGAACGTGGTTGGGATTCAATGCCGGGCAATGTCTTCCATGTCTCCTAGTTCACTGGTTGCAAACAAGTAGTTAACGGCTGGCATTTTCATCCTTGTCTGTGACTATCAAAAACATATTACACACACGTACACTTACACACACACTGGCTTTAACTGGCATCTGAGATAAAAGAGTTAGAGATGCTAACTGATGCCAAGGGGTAGTGAGGGAAAGCCCCAGGGCAGATTGGAAAAGGGGTTTCTTCATTAACAACAAATACATTTGCTTAAACTCAAAATTATATATTAATTTGTACTTGAATATTTTAAAATATTGCCTAAGCATAATCATATCATGTTACCACATTTACGGTGTGGAACTGAAAATGGGTCATGTTCTTGCCAGCAGCACTCCAGCTTCCCAAGAAACACTGGGGTGGAATAAATGATTTACCATGTGGCCAGTACTATATCCCTGTCTCTGGAAGAGAGTTGTGGCTGACTTTATTTAAATCAATTTACTATTCTGTTCCTTTTCAATTTAGTGTTTGCTATTTTTAGGCCATTGTTTTCCTTACAGAATTTATTCAAAACCTAAGTTACACAGCAACAATATAAATACTGTTTTCCAAGGGCTTATCTGTTGTGCCCATTGTTTTGTAGTTACTGTTCTATGTCAGGGGCTACAGACCTGGCAGTGGAGGCCTCAACCAGTGGAATTCCTTTGGGGGATCATTAGAGTAGTATATTTTTTCCCTTTTCTTAGCTATAGGGTTCCCTGAATAGTGGTATCTCTCTGAAGGAAAAAGTTCATGGCCTTCCAGCTTTCGGGCAACAAGGAAATGAATTCCACAAACCAAATTAAGAGCTCTTGCTTAACATCCTGCTGTCAGTGTCACAGTGAGATTATTCTTTATGGTCTTTCTAAGTCAGAGTGATCCTAGATTTGGGGACTTGACTCAGCCCTAAGGGGCCCAGGCCCAGTCTGAGGCTCTGCCCAGCCAATGATCCATCACCCTATGCTAGAGCATTAGGGCAACTGGCAGTCCCCCTTTAATAGAAAACCTTTTGTGTTATTACCCTAGGGGTTTGCACCTCCCAACAGTCCTACTCTTCTCAATTATCTTCAGACATACTAAACTGATGATGTGGAGAGAGTCTGAAAGAAAACCTTCTGACATTTGCAATCTAGACTTCTCTTCTCTGTCCAGTCAATTTAATCAAACATGGAGGAGCATCTTAGCAACTTTTTTTTTCTTGCTTGTGTTCTTTGCTAGGCGTCCTTTATTGGAGGCAGCGGGTGGGGTGGGGTGTGTGTGCAGAGAAGGGAAACACAGTAAGGGAAAAGCAGGCTGGAGAAACCTGGCACCTGGCTAGTTGGTGCTCCCTTCCAGAAACCCCCGGGAGATGACCTGCATTGAGCCCCAAGTTTCCCAAGGTGGAAGTCAGGAGTCGCCTGCCCACTCCCCGCTAGGGTATGCCCCTTTTCCCGAATCATCCGGCCTAGTGACCATGCGGCTTAACTATCCAATACTACGGCTAATGCCTTTTGAGGCCTTGACTTAATATACTTTAATACTTTTCACTACTTTTGCTTGTTCGACGCTGTGTCCAAAGCTGGCAATTTGGCCAGGCCAGTGTCTCCCGCTGATCTTTACAGCCAGCGCTGCCTTCAGCCAGCGCTTATTTCCTTTTGATCAAATAGCAACAAAATCAGCAAAATTCCTTTAAATTGGGTTTCCGGGGCTAAGAAACTACAGGGGGGAAAATGCATGTCTATATTTATGACTGTCTGTTTGATTTTTTTTCCCTCTCCGTGCTTAAACCTGGGCGAGAGATGGGGTGAACCTTTTTGAAAGTGTGCAGTGCGTGCAGCCCCGGGACCCTGGCCCCAGGACGCCGAGCCGAGTGCGTGCGCGGCCCCTTCCCTCCGACTGTCCCCAACAGCACGCGCTAAACTTCTCAGCTATTGCCCCGTGTTCCTCCTCCACAGCCGCCCCACATCCTGTTCGGCGCCTCGCCCTCTCCCTACCGTCAGCCGCTGCCCAGCCTCGCCAGGGTCGGGACAGGAGACGAGCCCCAGACGCCCTCCAGCACACCCGCCGGCGCCCGCAGGTGCTCCCTGCCCCCGCGGCCCCGCGCCCAGGTGCCGCGTCACAGTGACGCGCGCCCTGCGCAGGCGCAGTCGGACCCCACCCCTCCGCGCCGGCTGCCCGTCCTGTACTATGACTCGCGCTGGGTGCGGGGTTCTGGCGGCCGGTAGGCAGTCGTCGGCGCCGCGGCCGTTGCGAACGGCCACCCGCTTGCCGGCTGAGGTAGGGGCGAGCGCGGGGCGCGGCCGGGCGCGGCGGCCGGGCGGCGGCGCAGGGCCGGCCTCCTCCGTCTAGTGGCCTCCGCCGTTGCCGGGCTGGGGGCCGGGGAAGGGGCGCCCGCCGCAGGAGGAAAGTAAGTTGCGCGCCCCGCGCTCCCCGCGCCGGCCGCAGCGCGTGCCCGGGAGGACCCGGGGCTGGGGCTGCGGCGGCCGAGACCCGGCGAGGCGGCGGCGCGGCCTGGACGCGGGGCGGCGGCGGGGCCCGGGCGGGAGCCGTCACCGCGGCGGCCGGCCGCGGGCACCCGGAGGCCCTGCCCTTGCGGCCGGATTGCGGCACCTCGGGAGGCGCCCGCATCTCCGCGCCCCGCCCTGGAGCGGGCCGAGTGCGGCGCCGCTGAGCTCAGCGCCGGCTGGGCTCCCTGCGCCCAGGTTCTCTCGTGGGGTGTGTATTCTCCGATGTGATTTCCCTGTTCAAACCAATCTAGAAATCTGGCCGCAGCAAGGGGAGGTCCTTGGTAATGCTTCAGCCTTACAATAGAATGGGGGTATTGTTGTTTAGAGAAGGGGCATCGGGGTAAGGAAGGAGGAGCAGTGCTGTTCCCCGAGGGAGAGCTAGAATTTTGCAGATTGGGAAACCTCCGTTCTTTTCTTTAAGTCATCGCCTGTTGATTTCTTTCTGGACCGTTTTGCATAAACCTTCCTGCCTGTTACTTGGACTTGGTATCCAGCAAAGTGACAGCCGTTTATTCTGGGGGTCCTTGGAGCTGTGCTTTTCCTAGCAGCTGGGTCAGATACAATCCAATAGCTTCGTAGGGAGTTCGGTTCAAATCCAGTAGCTGGGGGGAATATAGCAGCAGGGTTTTTAAATCTATAGACGTCTGACGATAATAGGACCTTCCGAACTGTTGTTACTTTTTTTCCCCTTCCATTTAATTGAGTGCATTACTCAAAGACGTAACGCCTTTCACATTTTAGCAGGGTTTAAGGTGAAGCATGATGATGGAACTGCAAATGTTGGGTATCCTGTTGAATTTCTACCGAATTCTTATAAAATACCAGCTACCTCAGTTTGGGTTCCTTGTCCAGGTTTGGGGTGCTATGTCTCAAATCAGTCTTATTGTATCAGAATGTGTATCAGTGTACTTTAAAGCCTGGAGTTGTCACGCTTATGTAATCAACTTGTTAATTTATAATTTTGTTACATTGCTTTACAGATTTATAAAATCATTCCCTTAAGGAAATCTGTCTTCAACGTCTGCTTAAATATTTCTCTTGAAATTGGATTCTTGAAGACGAATGTACTGTACAAGTGGTGATTAAAGCATACTAATTAGACAAGCTTCCTTAAAGAACCATATTGATTCTTTTCTGATTGTCCCTGCTAGGAAAACAGATGACATTCCCATTTTGCAGTACTAGAAATGAGAGAAATTATGTGACATTCCCAAGGTCACATATTGAAGCAGTGTAGTAATTGAAAATCAAGTGCGTGGTGCTAACTTTTCTTAAAACTCCATCTTGAAAGCTTTCCAGGCTGGGAACTTATTGAGTGTCACCTTTCTATTTTTTTAATTTGCACAATCTGTTTTTATTGTTTTATTTTTGTGTGCAAAAATTACTCTATTTTTTTATTATTCAGAGTTTTTCTGCCTTTTTGCAGTAAGATCCATCAGTTTAAAATATATGAGAACTCAGAAGTTATATTGATTTTTATTTTTCTAGAACAGAAGCTCAGATTCAGTCTTTATGTTCAAATTTATTCCCATAGCCCTAAAACAAAGGCTTTTACATGTCCTTATTAAAATTGAAGGGCTTTCGTGATATTTTTGCTGGTCACAGGAAGTATTACTATTCATCTAAACTTTACTATCGGTGTTTTTCTCATATAGAAAGTGAAACTAAATAGAAAAAAAGCTATTTATTTTTGGAGATAATTGAGCAGCGATGGTTCTAAGCACTTGTATAAAAAAGGCATAATTTCTTCCCTGTAGCATCTTGTCTGAGCCTAAGAGCTTATTACACTGCCCAGGAAGAAAAGGGTACAAGTGAACTTTCCATGTAGTCAGAATTTTAGAAATTAAAAAACAAATATGAAGAACTCAAAAGACTCAATTTTACTGCATGGCAGCTGTTTGCTTAACAACCAAAAGAGAGTTTTTAGCAAAATGCTTTATAAGAAAACTGTTACTTAGCATTTAGTTACTTCCCAGTGTGCATGTACACACAGGTAAAAAAAGCAACTGAGGTGGAAAAGTTGAGTGGATTCTAGCAGTTTTGAAGGTAAACTTAACCAATGATTACTTATTCATGGAGACTTTGTGTATGTATTTTTGGGGCCCTAGGTTAGAGGATAGCAATAGAAAAATGAGTAAAAACCAGTTCCTGCCTTTAGATGTTGACTGGCTGTTGGGGACACCCAGGTAAACAGTAATAATAGGATCCAACAAATGCGGTTTTGAGGCATAGGCAAAATTCTACAGAAGCACAGAGATGGGGGCAAGGGACAGTCTGATTCGGAAATGCTCCACAAAGGAGGTGATGGTTGAACTGGTCATGAAGGTAGGTAGAGTTTCTGTGCAGAGAACAGGGGAAAGGGTTCAGAGGATTCAGGGAGGATGAGAAGACAAGGTCAAATGGTAGAGGAAGAACTTAAATTCAAGTTAGTGAAAAGGAGTTGAGAAGATAAAGACAATGCAGCTGTTTTGTTTTTTAATAGTATGAAAAGGAAAGGGAAGGCATGAGGCAGTAACTGGGCACCGAGGGGGAAGTGTTTTGACATTTTGTTTTATTTGGCACTTAATAGCCTCACCAGTGAGTCCTGGAAGTGTGTTGTCTGCTCTGGATGATCTGGAGCTGTTACTCACACTGTGGAACATTTCCTCATCTCTCTTTCTGTACATCTGCTCTGAGTTGAGGCCTTATATCCCATGGGAAAGCATTTCTTGCTGGTGGTAGGGGAGGAAGCTGTTTAAAGAGGATTCCTCTCTACCTTCCCTGAACACTTACTTCCCTGCTGTACTTCCAGAGCCACTTGAGAGTCTGCTTTGGCACCTCCAGCATTTGGCCTCTGCTCGTGTAGTCTCTTCCATGACAAATCAGGCCTCTTTCATTCTCCTTGTGTTGAACCCTCCAAACTGCTGCTGTGTGGCTGCTCAGCAGTTACTGCAAAATCAGAGGGTGTTATCTGTCTAAGCACCTTGCTGTTTTAAGTTCTGGAGTGTCTGCAGGCTCAAAGTAAGTTTGGATCTGTCTGTCTGTCTATATACATACTTCTTCAGCTATGTATTGGCTTGGAAGTATAATGCAGGTTATGAAATCAGTGCCCCAGAAGTGTGAGTTACAGGTCATTCATGTCACTGGTCACATCAGAGCCTCATGAGGCCTCATTTCTCAGGTGCTGACATGCAGTTATCTTCCTCAGACTCAAAAGACCTCAGCTCCTGGAAGGCAGAGGCTACTTATTTGATTTTTACATCTCCAGACTGGTGTAATGCTTCATGCATAGTCAGTGTACCGAAGAAGTGTCTTGATGAAGAAAGCTTAAAAATCTAAACTTTAGTTTATTGATTTTATCAGCCTATTAATAGAAACCATACTCCTTTCAATACAGCTGGGCTCGATTCAAATGGTTTCCCCTTCATGGAATTTCAGAACCAGAAGCAAATCTTCCACTCTATAGTAGCATGTAGTAGATGCTCAGGAAATGTTTGTTCCTGTCCTGTATTTCTACTCTGAGTGAATGGTACCACCGGCTACCAGTCTTTACTAGAATCATTCAAGATTTCCCTCTTTGTTTTGCCCCTGTGCATTGAGCTCTTGAAATCTACTTCATAAACGTGTCTCCTCTGTAACATCCTCATCATCACAGCCCTCACAGGGTGCCCTCACTTACAAGCTTTTCAGTAGTGATCTACCTGGAGATGTTGTCAGTGGTCTGTTGACCAGACTCCTAGCTCTGGTCCTGCCCTTGCAGTCTGATTGTGACTTTTCTGCCACTGTGGTTTAACTGTCATCTCTGATTGCCTTCCCCTTCTCAGGATTCTTTACTTTTTAGTGCCAGTTTTTATTTGTTCATTTAATAAATGTATCCACTGCACTATGGTGCTGCTGCTCCCATGCTCCCATTTGCTGAATAAATGAATTTTGATCATTAAAAAATTTTGTATTTTCGGTGAATGCTATACTCAGCAGGCCCTGAGATACAGAGCTGAGTAAAATGGACATGGGCCTAACATGGACTGAATTTATTATTGAGTTGAATGTGGTGGCTCAGATTGTTAATCACAGAATGGCACAAATAATTATATAACCACAGTTGTGTTAAGGGCCATAATGGAAAAAAATGTGTGCTTTGAGGGCAGAGGTGTGCAGGGATATGGGGAAGAAGACGACCTTTAAGCTGGACCCTAAAGCACGCTAATGGCACAGTAAGCTCTCAGGTCTTTTCAGGAAAGCTTCTTTCCCACCATCACCAATTTTGATTCTTAGCTCAAACAAAAAATGAATTCCTCTGGATGCATCCTATGAACTTCCCAAGGCAGATTTATGGGAAACAAACAGCTCTTCTGGCTTGCCTGTCCCTGTAAGGGATTGTAAAGGACTTGAGGCTGGAGCCTTCCTAGTATGCGCAGTTGGAGACATTGAGGGGCAGTTTGTTGGGCCAGTTAGGGGCGAGGGTACTGATATAAAAATAAAAAGGGGAACTAAGTGTACAATCCCTCTCAAATATAAGACTCCTGGGATAGAGGCCAGTTCTGAAGTCAGGGAAGAAAATTATTGGGTGATTTTGATCTCACTCACACCTTACTAATATGTATTATCCCGTTTAGCTTTTGTAATCACTGTTCAAGGCTGTGATTATCTTTGTAGATAAGGACATGCCTGTTGGTAGAAGTTGGGTAACTTGTGGAACTCCAGATGCTATGGTACTCTTTCCACTGCACTGTGATGCTGCTGCTCCCATCTGCTGAATAAATGAATTTTGATCATTTTTAAAGTGCACCTCCATGGTGAAGAAAACATGTCAAGTTGGCCATGTGGTACATTGAAATGCTGAATCTTAGGATGCTATCCCAGCTCCTGTCTGATGTTCCCTAAGCTCTCTATATGTGCGTGTACCTCTTAGGTTATTATATTGCTAGGGAAAAATGTTTAAGATGTCAAATTGGGTTTAATATTCAGCCATGTTGGTTTGTATTTCAAATAATATGTTAGAATTTGTATCTGTATCTCTGTATCTCAGGGCCTGCTGAGTATAGCATTCACCGAAAATACAAAATTTTTTAATGATCAAAATTCATTTATTCAGCAAATGGGAGCATGGGAGCAGCAGCACCATAGTGCAGTGGATACATTTATTAAATGAACAAATAAAAGCTGGCCATATTAGATTGTATTTCAAATAATATGTTACTTATATAACTTATCTAGAGAAAATTCATTGTAGGTTTAAGACTATACTAACAAATACTCATGGGCAGATTATGAAGCTAGAGTGTACTGTGTTCATGGATCTCTTTTAAAAAGTAGTAAAACTACAGTTTTTTTATTTAGCAGTGGACAAAAGCAGAATGAATTTTTAAAGTTTACCTTTCTGTTTTTATTTCATTTCCACAGGTTAAACAGTTTTCTCTTGGCATCAAGTATTATAAGTGCTACTGAAGAAATTTAGAATGAAAATATTCAGTCTTTGGTTTCAGGGCTTGATTTTGTCCTTTGCTCTCCTATTTTATATAGCAATTTATACTGCTAATCCTCTTGTGAAGGAAAATGCTTTTTCAGAAACAAATGGAGAGAATATAATTTGCAAACTGTATTAAACTTGCAGTTTAGGAAAAGATAAAGTTTTTAAGCAGCTTATAGAACCTCCCTAAATTTTACCTGAATTACTTGCTTGGTATTGGCTGCTCTGGGGAGGAATCTGCCATCAAATATTGTGTGCAAACTCTATGGTGAAAGTTATTTTCAAGGTGTCATTACGATTTTAGGTGACCAATAATTATCTCAGTCTGTCTTTTGAATGGTTATTTGTTTATGATTTCTTTTCAACTTGAAAAGCAGTTTCTGAATATTTAAAAAAGTTTTTAATGGAATCATTTGTTAACGCTTATTAGGTATGTCTTTTCTGGTGGTGCTAGGGAATGTCCTCCATTTAATTGGTTGCTGAGCCAGGTAAATCACACGGCATATTAGAATTGTAGGAACACCAGAAATGTCAAAATAGATTTATTTTGGTGTTGTCATTTCCCTGGGAATTAGAAAGGTGTAGGTAAAAGGGAGGCATTGCAGGAAAAATTGCAGGGCCCAGTAGTCAGTGGGACCTGGAGTCCAGCCCAGGCAATGCTTAAAAAAGTCCTTACCCATTTTGATCCTGCTTTTTCATTTGTAAAAAGGGTATGATACTTCCATTACATTGCTCGTTGTAAGGAATAAATGATATGACAAATATAAAGAGTCCAGTACATACTTAGATTCCAAGTAAATTGTTTACTCAAAAATTTTGAGATCTACATTACAACAAAACTGGAATTGTAAAATGGGCAGTTGTAGCAGAAAAGGACATTAAAAAAATCTGAAATGAAACAGTGAAAGAAAAGTCAGTTGTGATTTTTCTGTGGGGCTCATTTCTATATAAACCTATTTAGGTTGATAGTGGGTTTTTAGGAAAGTAGTATGTGTGGTAATGGCAGATCTAATCTAAGACAAAACAAAAATTGATGCTTTGTGGAGAACTTTAAAGTAGACTGAACTTTTAAAATTGGTTCAAATTCTCTGTTGGCCTTATTTCTTATTCCCATGTTTCTTTCATGTTACAACCTAAAGATTTCCTCTTTTGCTGAGGCCTCTTGTCAACTCTGTGATGAAGCTGCTTCTGTGCATTTTTGACTCTTTAATGATATTCTAATTAAACTTAAGTATAATTCAGAAATAGATTTCTGGTGAGTTATGTAGTGTGGCAAGTTTTCCATTTCTGAGAACGTAAGTATTCATCACAGTTGCTTACGTGGGGAGCTATTAGTTATTTTTCATGATTAGCCTTCTTAACCCTACTGAACGTGACTCACTTCTACCCCAAATCATAACCTCGCCCAGACTGATGTTCTCCTTTCTGAAACCAGACAGCCATGTACACTCTGCTGCCTCAGTTTCCCCCACTTTTAGGAATGTGTTCATTACCCCCTGATAAAGGGTCAGTCCTGGTCTTTGGGCTGCCCTTGTCCTTGGGGATCCTGCCTTTAGTGTCTCTTACTCTTCCTTTGGCACACCTCACCTAGGGTAACTTGTGTAATTATTTATCTTTTTATATGTAGACAACTTATTTATAAGATTCTAAAGGACAGGGTTGTATCCTGTGCAATTAGGGTTCAGATATTTGTGTATGAAAATAGACTCAGTGTTCTTGTCCCTTCCTCAGCCTGAAGAAATTGCATACTTGTCCCTCACTGAATATATCTTGTTTATTAAGATTATATAAATAGGCTTTAGACAGTATGTTCTCAGGAAAATGGATTTATTTCATAGATCCCAGTGGAAAAGTAAACTGAATAATTATGTGCAGAAAGTCAAAATTTTAATAACTTCTGCCTCTTCTAGGTTATAAAAGCACACATTCATTGCCAAAAATCTGAAAAGAACTGAAAAGCATAGAGAAAAAAAAATTCAATTTTACCATTTAACATTTTGGTATGTTTAAAATAAATATATAGGCAGATTAGTTACGTTTTTTTAATTGGGATCATATACCATGACATTTGGTATATGAATTTTTTTACTTAACATTTTATTGTGAGAATTTCCCCATGAGATTAAATAGCCTCAAAGTATAGCAGCATAGTGTTATTGTTAAGAATACTGTATGTGACTTATTCAACCATTTCCTTATTGTATACCTTTAGGTTATTTCTGGGGATTTTTTTTGGCTATATAAATTTCACTCAATATTGTTGAATATAAATAGTTGCCTGCATCTTTATTTCTTTTAAGACATAAATCTAGTAGTAACTTATTATATCAAGGATATTAATTATTTTAAGGCTCTTGATATGTGTATTGCCACATTGCTTTTCAGAAGGATAATTTGCTGTCCCAGCA
This sequence comes from Manis pentadactyla, assembly GCF_030020395.1. NCBI lineage: Eukaryota > Metazoa > Chordata > Mammalia > Pholidota > Manidae > Manis > Manis pentadactyla. Next base: position 44,528,254 of record NC_080019.1, on the reverse strand, counting down.
ATTTAAGAGAATCCCCAAGTGATTCTGTCTTTTAAGTAAATGAAGTGTTTGGTGCCAGTATTTTGTTTATGGATTTTTTTTTTCTGTTCCAACATTCTTTCATTTTTAAATAACCATCTTCATCACAGTATCAGCAGGGGAAAAAAAAGATGATAGGGAGTTTTGACAGTGTTAATAAGAGTTTGGAGGTGAGATTTAGATAAAGTTTTTCAGTTCCCCAATGCTTCCAACTTAATACTCTGTTTTCCTGGCAACAGAACTATTTGTGGGTTGGCTTTATTTATTTTGGAGTAATTTCTACACACCAGCTTTTTCTTAAGTCCTCATTTATTATGTGAGCACTTTATACCAGGTCTGTACTGTATTAATTTTTAAGTCTCACCCTTAGGGAAAAATGGTGACATCCTTAGCATTTTTTATCACTTTAAAGGGAGGCAGATTCTGTCTTGGAATTTGAGCGTTATTATCTGCACTGCCAGTCCAGGTTTTCTGGCTTGGATGTTAACCCTTTCTCTCTACAAATACCAAGTACTTGCCTACATCAGTTAATCAATTGCTTGACTCCTGATTATATTCCTTGATGCATCCTGGACTGTAGTTTGTTTTACTTAGCAAAAATAAAGGTTACTTAACCAGCACTTACGGGGATTGATCCAGATTGGCAACCCAGTCACTGCCTTGAGAGACTCAGCATTTCAACCGCCCATGCCTGGTCATCTCCTGGCTGAGTCCTTTAAAATTGACTGCATGGAAGAAAACATTTATTGAATGTAGTATTTCAGAGCATATCTTAGTAGGCAGTTACCTTCCCTTAGAAGATAACTTTCTTAGACGTTTGGAGGTACAGTTTTGCCTATGAGAACATGTCTCAAAATAATTGACTTAACTTTTTAATTTGTTGTTCCATTTTGATTGTATCCAGTGACTGCAGACTGATACTACATAATACTCCATGATTATCACATAACAATATTCAGTCAATCCAGTGGATAACTGGATTTTTCTGTAATTTAGGACCTGTTGACCTACTTAAAGTTTCTTCATCTTTATTGTATAGCTTATATTGATATCTCCCAGGAGGAGGGGTGCTAATCTAGCAATGTGGACTACTATTTACTTTGGATAAAGACAACAGTAGTGATAGCTGTGTGGTAGGGTAGTGTTTATTTTGCTTGACCTGGAGGCTGTTGATATCCTGGAGGTTTTAGTCTACTGTCTTCCCTTCAGTCTATACCATTTTATTATAGGTATCTTTGAAATTTTAGCATTAAGATCAGGGAGGTAATATTCATTGAGAGTGTTAATTCCTTCATTTAAGTTGGCTTTTTTATAAATGTTAAGTTTAGTCTGATATTTCCCATGAATAAGATTACAGTTTTCATTTTTTTGTATTAGTAAAAAATACCATATAATTTCCTTGTGTAAGAAGCTTAAATACAGTTTTAGTGTGGCTTTGTAAAAATTCATCTTTCAGTTGTCTATTAGAAGGAGAACATTTGCACAGATTTTTTTTTTAAACATTTAATTTGTTTGGAAGATTTTTGTATATGCGAATATTGGTGGTCTGATTTTGGGGGGAAATTTATAATATTCCAAACAAAATGTAGAAAGAGTCTGTAATTTTTGTGCATGGCCTTCTTTGTTTAAACTTCCTATACTGTTTCATGCTGTGGGTTGGCTCATAAAGGCAGTCCACGCAGAGCCACCCTTGTTCAGGGTGCTGTTTTGTCCTTACTGCTTCTGATGACATTTGCTTGATAGTGGTGATGATGTCAGTGAAAACCTAAAAGTGAAGTTTGACAAGAATTACAGGGTGAATTCCAAATTGACAGTAGGTTTAACAGAGGCTCATTCTACAACTGTTTTCAGCAGCTTGCAAAATATGTGTAGGGCCACCCACACTTCCTTCCTCTTCTCCAGCCACACCCGCACACTTCATTGCTTCTGCTCTCTTGAGCTGTGAGAACATCAGTGTATTCTTGCAACACATACTAGTAGTTGTTTCTCAAAGCATGGATTCATGGATTTCCATATAATAAGCAACCTTGACTAGTTGACCTATTTCATTTAGGCCCAGCCTATGGTATGCATATGTGTGAGCAAATGCTAAATGAGACTGCTTTAGAATGGCCTAATTTAGTGACTTGGCTGTTTTAAAAGATGTCATCTTAGCTATGTAGTCATTAAAAATACTGATTTAAAAGAATAGTCCAGGGGAAAATGTTCATTATATAAAGTGGAGGAAAAAGTACTTCTCAAACTTCATATACTTTGCTTTGTAAAAAAATATAGGTCTAAAGGATATATACTCAAACCTGAAGAGGGTAAACCTAGATGAGATTATAGGTGATTCATCACCACCACCACCATTGTGCCTTTTTGCATTTTCCAAATTTTCCAGAGTGAACTTCTGTCAGCTTGTTTTGTGGAGAGAAATACTTCAGAAAATGATTACTCCCCACACTCATGTCTGTATATTATCCCATTTTATTTTAAAAATTTGTGTCTGGGCATATATTATACATAGAAGATAATTTTGGAGGCTGTTCACCAAAATGTTAGTAGAGGCTATCACAGGGGGTAGAACAATGGATGATTTTTAAAAAATCCTCCTCTTTTCTCCAGTCTATATGTTCTAATTGTATTTTTTCCTGCACTGTACAGATATTTCTTTCATAATTTCATAATTATGTATTGTATTAACTAACTTTCTTAGATGTTTGGAGGTACAGTTTTGCCTGTGAGGACATTTCTCAGAATAATTGACTTTAACTTTTTAATTATTTTTCCATTTTGATTCTACCCAGTGACGGCAGACTGATACTACATAATACTCCATGATAATCGCATAGCAATATTCAGTCAATCCAGTGGATAACTCTGGATATATATAAATACAAGTATCTATTTCCTTTTCTACTAAAAGGGAAGTGATATACCAAGTGAAAAAGTAGGATACAAGATACATCATTAGGGACAGAATGATCACATGTTTGTAAAGCAAAATAAAGAAGAAGCTGTGTATTATAAATATTTGCAGAAAGACCACCAAAATATAAATAGTGCCTATCTTCAGTGGAAGGTCTATGGAACCTTTTTATTCTTTCTACTTCCTATTCTGTATTTTCCAGATTTTCTATAAGAATATATTTTCTGGGGAAAAATGTAATGGAACATTTAGTTCTTTTTGAAAGGGTAGATTTAATAGAAAGTCATCTTAATATCATTTTTAAAGTAAATACTTAGATGTTGTGGCATGTTTTATTAAAAAATCATCAGGCTTTGATGCCCAGCTAGAGACATTATTTCCTTTATATTGCAGTCTTACATCAATCATTTTTAATTTTAACACATTTTAGGAAACAGAATAGCTCAGTTAATTCATTCTCTTGAAGTAGAGTGGAATAGTAAAAGAATTTCCGCTTGGGTGAGGGAGACTACCATCATTATAACAATGATGGTGGTGGTGGTGGTAGTGGCTGGCATTGACTGAATGCTTACTCTGTGCCAGGCTGTATTCTAAACCCTTAACCTATATTAACTCATTTATTCTTCACCACAACCTGTGAGGTTATACTCTTTGCTATATACATTTTTTAAATGAGGAAACTGACCATACAGAGAAATTGGGTCTTGCTGAGGTCCCATGGCTAGTGATTGACCAGCTGGGATTCACATCCATCATTGGCCCTTCAGAACCAGTGTTTAGCTAGACCGAACTCCCACACTTGCCTTGCCAGACAGAGACAATGGATCAAACAGGGACTGTTGGGAAGAGATAAGCAGGCAAGGGTAAGGGCAGGGCCTGCCATAGCCCACTTGGAGCTGAAGAACCAGGTAACCATCCCAGGGTTCACCTACTGCTAGACGTGGGTTCGTGCCCATGACTTTGCTGGTCTCATTAGTGCAGCAGAATCAGTCCCTCTTCCTCTCCTCAACCCCAGCAGTACACTTGTTTTCTCACCTAGAGGTTATGTACCTTTCCTGTCTACTTTGCCCCACCTGTTTGTACTCCTTTTCCTCCAGGCTCATGTGACCTTGTGCTTAATGGTTACCTAGACACTCACTTTTTTTTTTTTTGCTATCATTAATGTACAATTACATGAACAACATTATGCTTACTAGACTCCTCCTATTATCAAGTCCCCCCACATACCCCATTACAGTCACTGTCCATCAGTGTAGTAAGATGCTATAGAGTCACTACATGTCTTCTCTGTGTTATACTGCCATCCCCATGTCCCCACCAACTACATTATACATGCCAATTGTGATGCCCCCTTTCCCCCTCATCCCTCCCTTCCCACCCATCCTCCCCAGTCAGTTACCCTTTGGTAACTGTTGGTCCCTTCTTGGGTTCTGTGAGTCTGCTGCTGTTTTGCTCCTTCATTTTCTTTCTTTGTTCTTGTGCTCCACAGATGAGTGAAATCATTTCATACGTGTATTTCTCCACCTGGCTTATTTCACTGAGCATAATACCCTCTAGGTCCATCCATGTTGTTGCAAATGGTAGGATTTGTTTCATTCTTATGGCTGAATAATATTCCATTGTGTATATGTACCACATCTTCTTTATCTATTCATTTGCTGATGGACACTTAGGTTGTTTCCATTTCTTAGCTATTGTAAATAGTGCTGTGATAAACATAGGGGTAAATATGTCTTTTTCTAACTGGGCTGCTGCATTCTTAGGGTAAATTCCTAGGAGTGGAATTCCTGGGTCAAATGGTATTTCTATTTTTAGTTTTTTGAGGAACCTCCATACTGCTTCCCACAACGGTTGAACTAATTTACATTCCCACCAGCAGTGTAGGAGGGTTCCCCTTTCTCCACAACCTTGCCAACATTTGTTGTTGTTTGTCTCTTGGGTGTTGGCCATCCTAACTGGTGTGAGGTGATATCTCATTGTGGTTTTAATTTGCATTTCTCTGATGATTAGTGATGTGGAGTATCTTTTCATGTGCCTGTTGGCCATCTGAATTTCTTCTTTGGAGAAGTGTCTGTTCAGATCCTCTGCCCAGTTTTTAATTGGATTATTTTCTTTTTGTTTGTTGAGGTGTGTGAGCTCTTTATGTATTTTGGAAGTCAATCCTTTATTGGATCTTCATTTATGAATGTATTCTCCCATACTGTAGGATGCCTTTTTGTTCTATTGATGGTATGCTTTGCTGTAGAGAAGCTTTTCAGCTTGATATAGTCTCACTTGTTCATTTTTGGTTTTGTTTCCCTTGCCCAGGGAGATATGTTCATGAAGAAGCTGCTCATGTTTGTGTCCAAAAGATTTTTGCCTATGTTTTTTTCTAAGAGTTTTACGGTTTCATGACTTACATCCAGGTCTTTGATCCATTTCAAATTTACTTTTGTGTATGGGGTTAGGCAATGATCCAGTTTCATTCTCTTACTTGTAGCTGTCCAGTTTTGCCAACACCAGCTGCTGAACAGGCTGTCATTTCCCCATTGTATATCCATGGCTCCTTTACTGTATATTAATTGACCATATATGTTTGGGTTGATGTCTGGAGTCTCTATTCTGTTCCACTGGTCGGTGGATCTGTTCTTGTGCCAGTACCAAATTGTCTTGATTATTGTGGCTTTGTAGTATAGCTTGAAGTTTGGAAGTGAGATCCCCCTTGGTTTATTCTTCCTTCTCAGGATTGCTTTGGCTATTCGAGGTCTTTTGTGGTTCCACATGAATTTTAGAACTATTTGTTCCAGTTCATTGAAGAATGTTGTTGGTATTTTGATAGGGATTGCATTGAATCTGTAGCTTGCTTTAGGCAGGAAGGCCATTTTGACAATATTAATTCTTCCTACCCAAGAGCATGAGATGAGTTTCCATTTGTTAGAGTCTTCTTTAATTTCTCTTAAGAGTGTCTTGTACTTTTCAGGATATAGGTCCTTCACTTCCTTGGTTAGGTTTATTCCTAGGCATTTTATTGTTTTTGATGCAACTGTGAATGGGATTGTTTTCCTGATTTCTCTTTCTGCTAGTTCATTAGTGTATAAGAAAGCAAAAGATTTCTGTGTATTAATTTTGTTTCCTGCAACATTGCTGAATTCAGATATTAGTTCTAGTAGTTTTGGAGTGAAGTCTTTTGGGTTTTTTATATACAATATCATGTCATCTGCAAATAGTGACAGTTTGACTTCTTTTTTACCAATCTGGATGCCTTGTATTTCTTTGTTTGTTTTTTTTTTCTGATTGCTGTGACTTGGACGTCCAGTTCTGTGTTAAATAACAGTGGGGAGAGTGGGCATCCCTGTCTTTTTCCTGATCTTAGCAGGAAAGCTTTCACCTTCTCACTGTTAAGTATGATGTTGGCTGTGGGTTTGTCATATATGGTCTGTATTATGTTGAGGTCCTTGCCCTCTGTACCCATTTTGTTGACAGTTTTTATCATGAATGGATGTTGCATTTTGTCAAATGCTTTTTCAGCGTCTATGGAGATGATCATGTGGTTTTTGTCCTTTTTTTTGTTGATGTGGTGGATGATGTTGATTGTTTTTCTAATGTTGTACCGTCCTTGCACCCCTGGGATGAATCCCACTTGGTCATGGTATATAATCCTGTGGATGTATTTTTGAATTGCTGTTTGCTAATATTTTGTTGAGTATTTTTGCATCTGTGTTCATTAGCCATATTGGTCTGTAATTTTCTTTTTTTGTGGGGTCTTTTCCTGGTTTTGGTATTAGAGTGATGCTGGCTTCATAGAATGAGTTTGGAAGTATTCCCTCCTCTTCTGTTTTTTGGAAATCCTTAAGGAGAATGGGTATCATGTTTTCTGTATATGTCTGATAAAATTCAGTGGTGAATCCATCTGGACCAGGGGCTTTGTTCTTGGTAATTTTTTGATTGCCAATTCAATTTCATTGCTTGTATGTAATTGGTCTGTTTAGATTTTCTGTTTCTTCCTTGGTCAGTCTTGGAAGGTTGTATTTTTCTAGGAAGTTGTCCATTTCTCCTAGGTTTTCCAGCTTGTTAGCACATAGATTTTTATAGTATTCTCTAATAATTCTTTGTATTTCTGTGGTGTCTGTCATGATTTTTATTTCTCATTTCTGATTCTGTTTATGTGTGTAGATTCTCTTTTTCTGTTAATAAGTCTGGCTAGGGGTTTATGTATTTTGTTTATTTTCTCCAAGAACTAGCTCTTGGTTTCATTGATTTTTTTTCTATTGTTTTATTCTTCTCAGTTTTATTTATTTCTTCTCTGATCTTTATTTTGTCCCTCCTTCTACTGACTTTGGGACTCATTTGTTCTTCGTTTTCTAGCTTGTTAATTGTGAGTTTAGACTGTTCATACGGGATCGTTCTTTCCTGAGGTAGGCCTGTATTCCTATATATTTCCCTCTGAGCATGGCTTTCACTACGTGCCACAGATTTTGCGGTGTTATTGAATTATTATTGTCCTTTGTCCCCATATATTGCTTGATCTCTATTTTTATTTGGTCATTGATCCATTGATTATTTAGGAGCATGTTATTAAGCCTCCATGTGTTTGTGGACTTTTTCATTTTCTTTGTGTAATTTATTTCTAGTTTCATACCTTTGTGATCTGAGAAGCCGGTTGCTACAATTTCAGTCTTTTTGAATTTACTGAGGCTCTTTTTGTGAACTGTATATGATCTGTTCTTGAAAATGTTCCATGTGCACTTGAGAAGAATGTGTATCCTGTTGCTTTTGGATGAAGTATTGTGTACATGTCCGTTAGCTCCATCCATTCTAATATGTTGTTCAGTGCGTCTGTCTCTTTACTTATTTTCTGTCTGGTTGTTCTGTCCTTTGGAGTAAGTGGTGTGTTGAAGTCACCTAAAGTGAATGCATTGCATTCTATTTCCCTCTTTAATTCTGTTAGTATTTGTTTCACATATGCTGGGGCTCCTGTGTTGGGTGCATAGATATTTATAATGGTTATATCCTCTTGTTGGACTGCCCCATTTATCATTATGTAATGTCCTTCTTTGTTTCTTGTTTTTTCTTTGTTTTGAAGTCTATTTTGTCTGATACAAGTACTGTAACTCCTGATTTTTTCTCACTATTTGTTACATGAAATATTTTTTTCCATCCCTTTACTTTCAGTTAGTGTATTTCTTTGGGTTTGAAGTGAGTCTCTTGTAAGCAGCATATAGATGAGTCTTGTTTTTTTATCCATTCCATGACTCTGTGTCTTTTGATTGGTGTATTCAGTTCATTTACATTTAGGGTGATTATCCATAGGTATGTACTTATTGCCATTGCAGGCTTTAGGTTCATGGTTTCCAAAGGTTCAAGGATAATTCCCTTATTATGTAACAGTCTAATTTAACTCAGTTCGTATGCTATTACAAACACAACCTAAAGGTTCTGGTTTTTTTAAATTTTCCTCCTTTTTCTTCTTCCTCCTTTATATCTTAGGTATCTTATTCTGTACTCTTTGTCTGTCCCTTGTGTGACATCTATGTAGCCTTAGGAATACTTCCATGTATAGGAGTCCCTCCAAAATGCACTGTAGAGGTGGTTTGTGGGAGGTAAATTCTCTCAGCTTTTGCTTGTCTGGAAATTGTTTAATCCCTCCTTCAAATTAAATGATAACCTTGCCGAGTACAGTATTCTTGGTTCGAGTCCCTTCTGCTTCATTGCATTAAATATATCATGCCACTCCCTTCTGGCCTGTAAGGTTTCTGTTGAGAAATGTGATGATAGCCTGATGGGTTTTCCTTTGTATGTGATCTTTTTTTCTCTCTCTAGCTGCTTTTAAAAATCTGTCTTTATCCTTGATCTTTGCCATTTTCATTATATGTCTTGATGATGTCTTCCTTAGGTCCTTTGTGTTGGGAGATCTGTGTACTTCCATTGCTTGAGAGACTATCTCCTTCCCCAGAGTGGGGACGTTTTCAGCAATTACCTCCTCAAAGACACTTTCTATCCCTTTTTCTCTCTCTTCTTCTTCTGTTACCCCTATAATGCTAATATTGTTCTGTTTGGATTGGTCACACAGTTCTCTCAATATTCTTTCATTCTTAGAGATCCTTTTTTCTTTCTGTGCCTCAGCTTCTTTGTATTCCTCTTCTCTAATTTCTGTTCCATTTACTGTCTCTTCTTCTACATCTAATCTGCTTTTAAATCCCTCCATTGTGTGTTTCATTTCAGATATGGAATTTCTTAGTGATTGAATCTCCGTCTCAAATTCGTCCCTGAGATCTTGTATATTTTTCTGTACCTCCATGAACATGTTTATGATTTTTATTTTAAACTCTCTTTCAGTATGATTGTTGAGTTCAGTTTCATTTGGTCCTTCTTCTGGAGTTTGTGAGATTTTGGTCTGAACCATGTTCCTTTGACGTTTCATAATTCTATGTGGTGCCTTCTAGTGCCCAGAAGCTCTAGTCTCTGGAGCTGCTCAGCCCCTAGAGTGAGGTTGGGGGTGGTAGGGGAGTGGCACTGGTGCCTGGGGGGAGGAAAGAGCTGTTTCCTGATTCCCGGCTGCAGTGCCTGTCTCCAGTATCAGAGCCAGTGGGCCAAGCACACAGGTGTAAGCCTCTGTGTTGTGTGTCTCTAGCTGTTGTAGGCGGGGCTTCCCTCTTGCTGGCCTGACGCCTGCGCAGTGACTGCAAGTTTGCGAGCCGGTGCTGTCAGGCCAGGAAGGAGGCTCGGCAGGGTACATATCACAGTGGGTGGGGCCTCGCAGCTGAGTAGGCAGCCAGGAGGCCGGAGTGCCTGAAGCTCCTCAAAGTTCCCAACCTGCTGGGCAGAGTACACCCAGACAACCTTGTGCAGCTCTCCCTTCTCCGCGGCAGGAAGCTCCATGCAAATCCTGCCCTCTCAGCAGCCGTCTCGCTGCTAGAAAGCCTGTCAGACCGCCTGCCTTTCCCTTGTCCCAGAGTGACCGGAATGGATCCCCTCCTCCACAAACAGCCGGAATCTCAGTCTCTCATGCACTCAGCCTGTCCCAGCTCCCCAACATCCAGAGCACCACACAGTGTAGGTTTTTGCTTGCAAAGCAGACCTCCAGGGCCGGGTGTTCAGCAGTCCCAGGCTTCCACCCCCTCCCAGCACCGTTTCTTTTCCTCCCGCTGATGAGCTGCTGTGGGGCAAGGGCTTGGGTCCCACCAGATCAAGGCTTTGGTACATTACCCTGTTCCGTGAGGTCTGCTCTCTTCATGAGGTCTGTGTGCAGTCTAGTTCAGCCTTCTTTCCTGTTGCTGTTTTAGGGCTAGTTGTACTAACTATATTTTCACACTATATGTGGTTTTGGGAGGAATTCTCTGTCTCACCTCTCATGCCACCATCTTGAATTCGGCACCTGGACACTCAGTTTTAGTGTATTATGTAAATTGCCTTGGCCTGGTATGAGTCTTTAGGCCTTTCACTTACTTGTGTGGTATTTCAGTGTCTCAGAAAGGCCTGCAGAGCTTTCTCTGTCATGACTCTCTCACCGTGACATGAAGTTCGAGAGCAGCAATATGCCCACATTCTCTTTGCTTATAGTGGTAGTTTCTTTTTTACTACCAAATGGAAAGGCTCCAGTGCAAAGGTATTTAGTTAGTTCCCTAATGTTGGCATTGTAACTAGAGGAGAGTGTATTGTAAAGGTTGCTCTCTTTGGCTATTGGAGAGTGTCATGAGCCTGGAGTGGCTTTGCAGGCAAGTTGAGCTTTGCAGCCAGGCTGAGCAGAATTGTATCTGCAGCCTGCTGTGTGCTGGGCACGTTGAACCTCAGTGTGCCTACCTTTCAAGCTCTTAGTGAGGATTCAGTGACATGCCAATTTGGTGCTGGTTGCCCAGAAGGCGTTTAGAAAATGATGAATTTACTATTGCTCATTATTCTTTCCTCCTCCTTCCAGTGGAATAATCTTTCTGACCTGTTTACTTGGAACAATCTCTTTGTGTCTGCTCACTGTGAAATTCTTGTTAACTGAAGATTCCTTGAATGGGTTGTAATTCAGAGGGAAGAAAGATAATGGAGATTGGGTCACTGAAGACAGATTTGCCATTTTTATATGTTTGGATCTAGTGTTAGGGTATATATTTTAACTTGAGGCAAAGTTCAAAGAAATAGAACTAAACTAAAATCTTTCTCTGTATTTTCTTTTAGGAGAAAGAAGCAACTAATAAAACAGTGCTACCAAGGATTGTTCAATATGCAGTTTGCATGGTATGTCTTGGAGCTGATATGAAGTCACCTGTGCTTTATACAAGCCACATCTTACTATTTGTCATTGATGTCCCGAATGACTTTTGGGCACTTGAACATCCTTAGAGATGAAAAAACAGTATTTCCTACGCTGACTCATAATGCATTTGACAGTAGAATTAGACACTGGACTGGTATTTAAACAGATGTTCAATAAAAGGATATTTTTCCTTCCAACCTTCAATTAATCATATGCTCTATTTTTAGGTATATAATTGTAGCTTCATAGAAACTGAAAAAGGGATATGTGTGCAATAAAAAGCAAATTCCTTGATAGTGAGAGTGATTAATCATTTCACTGTGGGGTAGTCTGTTACTATGAAGAGACCCTATTAGAATCTTTCTCATGAACTTGCCAGTAGATAAAAGTTAGTTCATTGTTTGCTATTACAGTTCTGGGAAGAGAAACCTCAGAGTGTTTATAATGATTCTCTCTGGGTGTTCGAGACTCTAAAAAAATACTTATTTTCTTTATCTGTATGTTCATTTATTACTTTTGTCATACAACAAAATTAAAATTTAAAAAACCTGATAAAATGAAAATCTAAACAAACTCAGATTTGTTTATGAAATCTGATTTGTATGCCACTTTCCAGGAATACATGTAAACTAAAGTGATAGATGGTAAAAAAATACTGTATAACTTCGGAGAAGCCTGAAGAAGTTGTTTTGAAAGCAAACATTGCATGTGCAAGCTTGTACAATAGAAAACTAAACTTGGGTAGAATTTTAAGAACAATTACTGCAGTTATAATTAATTGAAGTTAAAGAGCTAAAGATAGTTTTCTGCCCCCTAAAGTTAACTTAGAGTTTCTGTTTTAAAAATATACCTGAATTACACTTTTCTTTTGGGGAACTGCTATCGAAATAAAGCAAGATCTTTCCACTTGGATTTTCTATTATTTGCTCAGATGAGCAGGATAATATAAAGTATTGAAGAAATTTGCTTTTTCTCCGACACTTGTATGTAGTACTGGTTTCTTATTTTAAAATCTCAATAGAAACAGGATTAACATTTAGTTTTGGTTCTGAAAATTAATTTGCAGAAACTGTAACATTGTAGTTAAAAGCACAGATTCTGATGTCAGATAGCCTTGGATTCAAATCCCAACTCTTTTACACACTGGCCCTATAGCCTAGGCCAATTATTCACTATTTCTGTGCCTCAGAATGGAGCTAACAGTCTTTATCTCTGAGGGCAATTGTAAGGATTAAATGAAGATGATATAAAGCATTTAGTATGTGACTGGCATATTTTACTTATTCACTGAATGGTAGTTGATATTTATTATTGCAGTAATTACTAAAATATAAAAAACATTAGTAAAATTATTAACATTGGTTTTATATATTCTGAGGTGGCCACAGATATGTTAGTTGGATCATTTCAATTTGCAAGTAAGAATGACTGTATGCCTCTTTTACAGTTGGTATTTTAACCCTTAAGATGGTATTATCCTAAATATAACATGTTTTGTAGTGATCAAATGTTTATAAAGAGGATGGGCTCGGAAGTGAGAATTTGGTTTGAATCTTAGCCTCAACACTTAATATGTTACTTATACCTAGAACAGTCTTTCGTTGGCTGTAAAAATGGGTCTACTAGTAATGTGTTAGGATTGTCAATCTTGTGACTGATTCATTTTTCACAAAATACATATAATAGATTTTTAATAAATGTTAGCTTCTGTTCATTTAAGCAAAAAAATGAGATTTAAAGGAATTTAATATTAGTACTGTAAAAATACCGTATTTTATGTATAATTTGGGGGATATTTCCATCTAAGTGGAATAAATAGTATAAGCACTTTTCTTAATAAAAAGTAACTAAGAATGTGAAACTGTTCACTGGGAGCATTAGAAAAGGCTTCACAGGAGGGAAAGACATATGCTGATAGGAAGGAGCTAGCCTTGGGAGATTGTGGTATTCCTCTTTGGATTTTTTATTTAAATTTATTAAATTTTGGTCAGAAAAAATAATAGGAGTTCAGTCTCTGAGATTAAAGTGACGTCTTAATTTCTCTATGGACATTTATTTGTTTTCCTCAGTTGTGGCCAATTATAGAACCTATTTCTGTATTTAGAGTTTATATTATACAGGTTGAGAATTTTAAATGCCGTATGAAATAGAGTCTTTGAAACTAAATGATCTTTAAGATTTAAGTGGTTTTAGAATGTATGTTTGTTTTTGAAATATAAGCAGATCGTGGTGGGTTTTGTTTGAGAGTTGAAAACCATGATAAAGATAAGCATACTGATAAGTACAAGGAGTGAGTACCAGTCAGTCAGCAAATACTTCTTAAGCACCTGCTGTATGCCAGATACTCACTGATAGAGCAAGAGCAAACAATTACCTTGTAGGCCTTCTGAAAACAATTTGCATTTTAAAATTTAACATAAGTTTGATTACCTGTTAAATGTTAAACACTGTTCTAGTAATTAGGGGAGAGTAGGAGAAAAAAATAGAAACTCACAGTCCTCAAGAACCTTGCCATCTTAGGATGGAGGTGGTGTATGCAGAAACCTACAGAGTAAGATGACATGGGATGGAGTGTCCGTATGTGCTTTGGAGATACAGAGAAGGGAAGTTATCTTCCCATTGGGAGAGTTAGAAAAGGCTTCATTGAAGGGATATTTTTGTACTTACAGGAAATTTAGTCTTTGTCTTGGAACAACAGGAAAAAATTGAGTTTGTGTCCAAATGTTTATACTTTGGGTTTTCCTTTTCTTAAAAATTTTTTAGCATACCTTATCAAACTTGCCAGATTTCTTATTTCTGACATCCCCCAAAAATTGTTTCAACAAACTTTTTTCCAGTTTGCAAAGTTTAATCTGGTATTTAAATTTATAATGTAAACCCTAAATACATATATGCAGATATAAATAGATTGTTAAATGGCTCTGACTCATTTTCTGTCTCAATTTATTTCAAGCTTCTCTTAAAACAAAATAAAAAAAATGAAACTATTAGGGAAAAGTTTCAGAAGCTTAATTTTATTTCTTCTCTTATTTTGTAGATGTCCATGGTGACATTGAAAATGAATTCCTTATTTTCACCAGATATTCTTATATGAGAAGATCCATCCCAAACACTCTAAATATTTTTTCTTCTGTTGGACCAGCATGGCAGGATTCAAGCGAGGGTATGATGGGAAGATTGCTGGATTATATGATCTGGATAAAACCTTGGGTCGAGGTCATTTTGCAGTGGTTAAACTTGCCAGGCATGTCTTTACAGGTGAAAAAGTGGCAGTAAAAGTTATTGACAAGACAAAATTGGACACTCTAGCTACTGGTCATCTTTTCCAAGAAGTGAGATGCATGAAGCTAGTGCAGCATCCCAACATTGTGCGCCTGTATGAAGTCATTGACACCCAGACCAAACTGTATCTTATTCTAGAACTTGGAGATGGAGGAGATATGTTTGATTACATAATGAAACATGAGGAGGGACTTAATGAAGACTTGGCCAAGAAGTACTTTGCTCAGATAGTTCATGCTATATCTTATTGCCATAAACTCCATGTGGTTCACAGAGACTTAAAGCCAGAGAATGTGGTCTTCTTTGAAAAACAAGGTCTTGTAAAGCTGACAGACTTTGGTTTCAGCAACAAATTTCAACCAGGGAAGAAGCTGACTACAAGCTGTGGGTCTCTTGCATATTCTGCTCCAGAAATTCTGCTTGGTGATGAGTATGATGCACCTGCAGTAGGTAGGTAACCTCTTCTTAGTATTGCCCATTGAATTCTGCACTGAAGTATAGCTGGTCAGATTGGCTGTTGTTTGCCTGAAAATAATTTCTAAGAGATTTCTATTAAATATGTCTTAATGAACAGATCAGATTTCATGTATGCTATATATTCCTAAATATGGTAAGAAATGTATTTGACCCTTCAGATGACTAATATCTAAAGTACATGTCTTAGATTCTTCTAGTAGCAGCCCTAGTTATCTCTTTCCTGTGAATACACTTTAACACTCATTGCAACCCATATTAGAAAGGTACTGGGAATATTACATGCAGTGTGAAGAATTTGGATATTGGAATCATGTATTAATTGTGATCTTGAACAGTGTACTTGATGCCTTTCTGCTTTGTTTCTTTTTCCAGAAAATGAAATTAGATTAAATACAGGTGTCATATTCTCTTACTGTCTTACTTACTTTTCACAGTAATCTGTGCGGTTGTTACTGTCGATCTCATTGTTCAGAATAGAAAACTGGTGTACTGAGTGCCTGCTGTGTAGTGGATTCCAGAATAGTGGTAGCCCTTGGCAGTGCCAACCGCCCTTTCCCTTCACTCTACCACATTTTTGTGCTCTCACTCTACTTGGGGTGAAAGTATATCCTGATTTTCAACTTGTATCAACTTTGTCTTGAAAGTCATGTAGGAATTTACTTTTGATTTTTTAAGGATTTCTTAATCTGAAGGTGTGGTCAGTTTCTTATATGTTTAGGTTAATTTTGGAAAAATATGCCCTAATACTACATACACATGATGTCAAACTTCATTAATATGAGTCTTAATTTGCAGCCTGGTCATCTGAAATGCAGGTTACAGAAGATTAAAGACACACATTGAAGAGTGCTGATTTTGTACTGAACACTGTGTACACTAAAGTAGCACCTTTCTTGTTAGACTATGTGTTCTCTAAAAGAAAGTGCTAATGAATAGTTTCTACCCACTACAGATAACCAGTCTTCACTGAAGTCTTTCATTAGAATATTTGAGCCAGAGATTTTTGATTAGCCAGCTCTAATCAGAAAATGAAGCCAAGAATTTGCAGAACAGGAAACAAATATCTGAACATGAAAAAGATGTTCAACCTCACTAATAATCAGGGATAGGTAAATTAAAATCGCAAGATACTATTGTATACTTTTCATATTGGGAAAAACTAAAGTCAGACAAAACCAAGTGTAGATAAGACTATAGATCGTCAGGAACTCCTGTACTGTGTAGAAGACAATTTGTCAACAATCTAGTAAAGTTAAAGATGTACATATCCTGAGATCCAGCAATTCTACTCCTGTGTCCACACCCTGGAGAAGTTCTCACTTATGTACACAAGAGATATTCAAAGAATGTTTTAACAGCATTATTGAATATTTATCAGCAGGGGAAGAAATTATTCAATATTCATATGATGGGATTCTCTGTGTTGATGAAAATTAATGAACTATGTATGTCAGCATGGCTGGAGTTCACATCTATAATGGAAAAAAGCAAATTGGTGAATACTACATACTGTAACATTTATATAAAAGTTTAAAACATAAAAAGCAGTGTTATACATTCTTTAGGGGTGCATTAATAGTAGTAAAGGATGAAGGGTATATAAGATCAAGATAGGGATAGGCATACCTGGAAGGTTTCAGCTTCCTAAATTGGGTGGTGGGTACATTGGTGTTCATCGTAATGTCATTTTCTTTTCAAATATTGCATATAAAACCTTTTAAAAGTTTTTAAAAAGGAAAATTGCCCAGAAGGGTGCTCACTGGTCTGATAAATGGTTGCTTTGTGTTGGCAAAGTAGGACTGGGTGGAGTTCATTTTCTTTATTTATATTTATTTCACTTCATTTTGTATAATTGTGTGATTGAAGTAAATGCAGAATTGCTTCTAAAGACAGATGGACAGTTATCTTTCTGTTAATTATAGTATTTATTGTGCCAGTGATCTTTCACAAATATTTAGCAAAATTAATGGGAACAAAGATTAAAATCTGCTTTATTAAACTGCCATAATTATTAAATAAAACAACTTTGGTTCAGTTTTATGAGTGTATTAGAGTCTAGTAGTCCTCAACATTGAGACCTAGTTCAAGAAGTATCTATTCTTTGAAAGAATCAGATTGATCTTATAAACTGTACTTCTGTTTTCTTATATCATTACTTCCTACATTTTTGTTGTTCTTTCTAGGATCTTTTGAGTTTCCTTCCTGTTTTCTTCCTTTTTTTCTTTTTAGTGTCTTGAACTGAAAGCTTTTCTTCTTTATTGTCCTGATTTCTTACAAATACATTTATGACTATATGCTGCCCTCGCCTGCAATTTCTGGTCACATCCTAGGGGTTTCACTCTGTAGTCAGTGTTCATTGCTAAAGTTTATCTTTACTGTTTTGTTTCTTGTTTAACCCTAAAGTTTTTGGTTTTTAAAAAAATTAACATGGATGATTTTGTTTTTCCTTTTAGCTATTTGGTTTTTAATTTCTAATTTTAGTACATTGCAATCAGTAAATATGCTTGATTAGTTTCTGCTTTGGGGAATATTTCTAGACTCTTTGTGTAGCTTAATAGGTAGCAATTTTGGTGACAATTTCCTGTGTGATTAAAATATTTGTATTTTTGGTACATACAAGGTTTTTACACATAATTAAGGTTGTTAAATATGTAGTTTATTCCTTTGTGTCATGTTTTTATTGTGACCTGTTTCTGAATTATGCTAGTCTTCTACTCTGAATTTTGTATTTTAAGTCCTTTTTGCTTTTTATGTATTATATTCAAGCTAAATTAAATACATAAAAGTTTTTAGTTTATTTACCTGGTGGGCTGTACCTTTTACCAGTATGAAACTGTACTTATTTGGTGCTTATTGTCTTAGATTCTATTTTGTTACTTTGCTTTAGGCTTATCTTTTTTAAACAATGTGTAGCCGTATTTGATGTTTCATCCATGAGTTAGTCTTTTAATTGGTGAATTCAATCCATTCATATTTTTATTACTGGAATGTTTGCATTTATTTTGCTATCTCATTTTATGTTTTACATTTGCCTTATTATTTATTACCTTTTCCCAAATATTGTTGGGTTGTTCGCATTTTCTTTGCTTCTCCTCCTCCAGTGGTTTCCAAGATAATGCTGTTTGTTTCTGTTTATATTAATGTCTACCCTAATGTCCAGAGTTTATATCTGTATCATTCCCTGCACCCTACCAATAGTAACTGTGGTTTGCTTTTACTTAGGTTTTAATAATATATTTTTTATTGCTTTATTTATTTATAATACATGCTTGTTTGGGCTTTTTTTATAATTTCTCGGTTTGCCACTGATTCTTGACCTCATCTTCATTTGGATTGCTTTTGTTTTGTTTGTAATCGTAGAGAGGATATGTGTAAAATTCTCCGAAGTCTTTTGTCTAAAAATGTCCTCATATTTGAATGGTAATTTGGCTGGGTATAGAACTACTTATTGAAAATCATCTTCCTCCCAACTTTGAAGATATTTTCCAGTCATCTTTTTGCTCCTAAAGTTGCCAGTGTGAAGTCTGATACGAGACTAATTTTATTTTCATTGTAGGACTACATTTCCTTTCATTTGTGAAGCATAGCTTAACATTTCTGAATGTGCTCCATTAATGGGTTTTCTTGGGTATTAGTTCTTCTCTTTGATGCACTTGCTTCTTCTCTGATGGTGCTAATTTTTCCTATGTGCTTGGGGATTGTATGTTTATCTCTGTTTTTAAGATTCCCTAATAGCCTGCTTTTGGTTATAATGTCTGAATATTGTCATCTACCTCCAGTGGATGTGGGAGAGGAGCAAGGTGTAGCTAAACGGGCTGTCTTGGGATCTGATCTTACTGTCAGGACACTGCTGCTTCTAAAGCCCATGGCCACTCCTCCCATGAAGAACTTGTTTGTTCCTGTTCTGCATATTCATGCTTGGTATGTCACAGGGTGAGAGGAATTAATCAATCACTCAAATGGCTGTCATGGTGTAGTTCCTTCCTGTTTCCAGTCTTTGTCTCCAAGAAAGGGACACCACAGAAGCTCCTGCCAGCTGGGTCTTGGAGCTCTGTTTTCCTCTTTCCCACTGATCTGACCTGCCACCTCCCTTTTCTGTCATATCTAGGAACTTGGAAGGAAACTGGAGAGAAAATGTGGTTAGATCATGTTCAGTGAGCTATTGATTCAGTTGCCTCTCTGAGCTTTCAAGAATGTGTAGTAAGTTGACTTCACTGAGTTATAAGGAAAGGGAAAAAAATGGATCTGTGTGGAAAATTCTGGACTCCAATCACAGTCTTTCCTGCAGTAGAGATAGCAGTGCAGCAGTGTCCGTGGTGGAAAACTCATTCCTGCTGCTTGTTGTATCAGTCTGGGGAACGGGAAGACAGGCAGGGGAATGGCCGGCGCCCGCTGGGGTCAGGTGCTCTGCAAGCCTTGCTCTGCGGAGGTCTGGCTCTGCTGGGATCGGTGCCTTGCTGTTTGTACCAGGCTTCACGTCAAGTGCTGGCTTAGGGTTTTTGTCAAAGCAGCATTGGAAAAGAGCCTACTCTGCTTTAAAACACAGAACTAGTGCTGTAAGGATTTCTTTATCATAGAAACTCTAAAATAGGAAACTGTTTTGTAGATCACAGACAACTGCAATTGTTAAGAAATCTGGTATTGTTTATGACTTTTTTCCTTCTTCACTGGAGTTTTTAGGTTTCTTTTCAAGTTAAAGTGAATTAAATTTAGTGTTGAGAACTTTGCCATCTTCACTTGAGATTTGGAGGCTTCCTAGGGTATTAAAACTCTGGAACTGAAAACCTATATATTAGATGCTTCCTATTTCAGAGATGAAAAATTCAGTCTCTGCATTAATTTATTCTTTGGCAATAATAAAATGGCAGTAGCTATCATTGAAAATTAAATAGCTTTTTGGGATGGAAACAAAAAATTCATACACACTTTATACAGTTTGCAGTTCAGCATTTAATGGAGGTCATCCACAGTTATGAGAAGTTATGCACATGATTATGCAAAAAAACCTATTTTTTTTTCTTTTCATCACATATTTGTATTTGCCTTACATTAGAATATTACTCTTTGCTAGCTGTCAGCAAACTAGGAATAGAGGAGAACATCCTCAACTTTAATGAAAAGCATCTACAAAAAACCTACAATTAACATACCTAATGGTGAAGGACTGACTGCTTTCCCCTAAGTTTGAAAGCAAGGCAAGGATGTGCACCCGCCACTCTTATTTGACACAGTACTGAAAAGGCATACAGATTGGAAAAATAGAAATGAAAGTGTCTCAACCCACAGATGACATAATTGTCAACATTGAAAATCTCAAGGTATCTACAGAATGACGTAATTGTCAACATTGAAAATCTCAAGTTATGTACAGAAAATTCCTAGAACCAGTAAATGAATTCAGCAAGATCACAGGATATAAGATCAACACCTAAAAGTCAATTGAATTTCTGTATGTTAACAGCCATTTCAATACACTAACAGTTACTGTGTGGTGAAATTAAAAATACACTACTATTTACATTCATGTACCTAATAAAGAAAATGTATGCACCTAATAAAACACATATAACAAAAATAATTTATGCTGAAAACTATAAAATACTAGTGAAGGAAATCAAAGAAGACCTAAATAAATGGAGAGACAAGTCATGTTCATCAATTAGAATACAACATAGTACAGATGTCAGTTCTCCCCAAGTTGATTTATAGATTTAATGCAGTTTCTATCAAAAGCCCTGAAAAGTGTTTGTAGACTTATAGACAACATTATTCTAAAAATTTATATAGAAAAACCAAGAACCTAGACTAGTTAAAATAATTATGGAAAGGAATAATAAGAAAAGAATAATCCTTACTACAATCACCTTGGAAAATAATGTGGCAGTTTCTTATAAAATGTGTACACAGAGAAGACAAGTAGTGACTCTGTGGCATCTTACTACACTGATGGACAGTGACTGCAGTGGGGGGGTAGGGGGGACTCAATGGGTGAATGTAGTAACCACATTGTTTCTGATAAACCTTCAGAAGAGTGTATATCAATCATACCTTAACTTAAAAATATGAAAAAAATTAAATGTGTACTTACTGCATAGCCCTGCAGTTGCACTGCTGGATGTTTATCCCAGAGAAATGAATGCCTGTGTCTACATGAAAACCTATACATGGGTGTTCATAGAAACTCTGTTTGTAATAGCCAAAAACTGGAAACAACCCGCATGTCCTTCAACAGGTAAATGATTATCTGTTGCACATCCTTGCCCTGTAATATTATGCAGAAATAAGGAGGAAGAACTATTAATACACTCTTAATGTACTATTAATACTTTGAGATATCTCAAGGGAATTATGCTGAGTGAAAAAAACCAGTCTCAAAACCTTATGTATCATATAATTACATTTCTGTAACTCTTTGGAAATAAAATAGATGGAAAACAGATTGGTGGTTGCTAAGGGATAGAGATGGTGGCAACTAGTGTAGCTGTAAAGGTATAGCATGAAGAAGCCTTGTAGTGATAGAACATTTCTGTGTCTGGTGACAGTTATATGAATTTACACATGTTGTAAAATTGCACAGAAACTGGAACACACAAGTGAGTGCTTGTGAAACAAGGGAATCTGAACAAGCTCTGGGGACATAACCAACGTCAGTTCCCTGATTCTGGAATTATGCTGTAGCCAAGCAAGATGTTGCCACCAGGGGAAACCCAGTGAAGACTACATGGTTCCCTCTGTCCTTTTTTGTGTGTGATAATTGCTGTGAACTTACAATTATTTAGGATAAAAAGTTAGAAAATAATATATATTGTTCATTGCCCAGAAGGCAGCTATCCCAGTGTAGGTGATCTTGAGATGTTGTATAGGGGTTGTTTTTACTTTATGTTTTACAGTAATGAAGGTTGCTATGATAGAAACACATTGTATTTTTGTGGTGTTTAAATGTATGCTAACAAATGTCAGTCTTATCCTGTATTCTTAAAAATAAAAATACCTTTAAAACCAGATAATCAGCCAAAAATTTTCCTGTATCCACTGAGGTGAAAGTATTTCGCCCTCCTCATGTTAGAAGTATGTACTTGTATTATGCAGTGGTTCTTTCTGGTTCAGTGATGCCTTAAGGTCTGATGAATGGACACATTGGACCCATCTTAAAATGGTGTTAAGCATCTCTGTTTATTCTTTCTTTGACCTTATTGCATGTGAAGAACATCTCAAAATGCATTGAAAATTTTAAAATGTCTGATTTATCTGAAAAGTATTGTCTTGTGAAAAAGATTAGTGACACATAAATTGAGACATTCTTAACTATGTGCTATTCACAGTTCATATAATATGTCAGTTTTTGGAAAACTTGACATAGTCAAGCCAAGAGATGTGGTTAAACTGGAAGCCACATTTAATGTACTTAAGACGGTCACTCCTTGCTCTGGCCTAGTCATGTGGCAAAATAGCTCGGCGTGCTTCCTTCTGTAAGAGTCTTTTAGGAAATTTAGGAAATTGGTGGCTACCAAAAGACTTGTGATTGTAACATTATGTGTATATAATATGTTTGTGTATTTAAATATTTCCTCCTTGAAAAGTTTTAAAAGGATTACTCCTTCCTGTACAGATAGTACAACCAAAGCTGTAAGTCCTTTGTGATAGAACTTTGAAATAGTCCAAAAAACCAGAAATGAGTTGGTTATTTTCTCTTTGCTGTATGTATATTTGCTATTACAGTTTATGTCATGAATTGATACCACTTGCTCTTATTTCAGATTTATTCCAGTGAAGTTGTTAATGTGCTTGCTCTTACAGTCTTTCCCAAGCTAAAACTGCATGTGTACGGTGTCATTTCCTATCTTAAACTTAACATTTATTAGAGACAGATGTCTTAGTGTTTTTCAACTGGGACCTTGTCTTCCCAAGTCAGAATCTGGTTAAATTATATATTACTTACTCTTAGGCTATTTGCCATTTGGACATGGGGGCCTGAGGGTTCTAGTTAGAAGACCTTAGGTTTGTGTCACAGAGTTTTAGGCCTGAGTGTGAAGTTTAGGATTATACATTTTTAAGGGATGACTTGTGCCCCTTCCATGCATAAGGAAGGAAGTTTGGTCTGCTTTAAAGCAGTACTTTGTTCTATTTAAAAGGTAAACATAAAACCTGCCTGCATGGTATGTGCCCCGTACGAACTGCGTTGCAGCCTGGCATCCAGGCAACCACATGTAGTGTTCAGTTATTGAGAACTGAAGAACATTTGTAGAAATGTACACACCTTACACAACCCAGTTGCCAAGTGCAAGGTCACGTACTCTGAAAGATAACCTTTTCTAAAGTTTAACTTCATTACTTGTCATAGAAAACCAGAAGAAAAAATGAAAATCCTTCCTTAAACTTCCTAAAGTTTCATATGCTTATAAGAAAGGATAGTTATTTCAGAAATCACAATTAAAACCTTATCTCACATAAGGGGCCTTCTGTAAATAAAAGCACTTTGGTATTCTGTGTTCACAGTGTATGCCTTTATAATGTAAATGTTGTGTAAGTATTTGGGAAACAGCAGAGGTTCTGTGTCTTGAATAAAATCTTTTGGATTTTATAAATAAGCTATTATGGGATTTAGTATTTGTAATAAAGATTCTTGAGCATGAAATGTTAGGGATGATACAGTCTGTAGATGCCATGTAGACAGGTTTTTTGGGTTTTTCAATGAGAGGCCTGAAAAATAGAATAGAAATGATGTGTGTATTTTTGGTGTTTTTCCTACTGCATTTTTAACTCTGGCACTCACTGTTCTCATTGTTGTAAGGCTCAGATAAAATGAAACATTTGTTGACACTGTTTTGAAAGTATGGTGTATTGTACTAGTGACATGGTAAGATTTAAACTAGTAGATCTCAACTCACCACCCCATGAGGTTCACCTAGGTGAGATTAAAAAAAAACCTTGCCTAGGCCCCACCGTAGAGATTCTGGTTCAGATAGTCTTAGGTGAGGCCCACATCCACAAGTTTCTGTGGGATTCTGGTGTGAGTCCAGCCTTGCATACGGCTGATGTAAACCCACAGAATCAAATGTTCATAGGTTTTAGTGGGAAAATGGATTCCCAACATTTTAATTCTAATGTTCTTTAAAGAGTGTTAGGGAAAAACAATTTTTAACCTCTGTGTTCAAAAAGTGAACAAGAATGTCTCTTTTTTGATGTTAATAACAGCATAATTTTCTCCCCTCTGTCTCCCACTCCCCCACCCCCAGTTTTAATCACACTGCTCATTTAAGGATAAGTATGTGAAAACCGAATTTCAGGTCCTTTGGAAATGTTTTCTGATGTGCCTGGAACCTCAGGCTAGGCACCTCTCGGGGACCTGTGTCCTTGCCTCTCCTCTAAGGAGCCCAGAGACTGCCCTGCCTGCCTCCTTTCCACTGCCATCTCCTGGAGCTCCTGATTAGTGTTGCCTGGCCTTGTGCAGGTCCAGAAGTTGCCTCACTGACTCACTGAGAATCATTTTCTTCATCCAGAAGATTTTTAGCACCTGTGCAGTTTTCTAAGGGCTCTTACTGCTGTTAACTGGGCAGGGTTTTTGTTTTAAGTGGAAAGACAAAGGTGTGCAAAGGTGTGCTGATAATTGTAGGTCCTGTTGGAGTAAGGCCCAGAAGTCACAATGCATCTACTTTTCAGCTGGAGCCCCTGGCTCCGGCTTTGGGTGCTGCCCCTGAGGAGGTGAGACCCGGACTGCCTGGTGTGAGAAGGAAGGGTCTTTAGAAGCAGGTTTCCTTTCCCTTGTTTCCTGCCCCGGCAGTTCTCAGACACCACGGCTGCAGGTGAGAGGAGGCCCTCAGGCCCTTGGCGAGGGCAGTGTGGGAATTGGGGTGGGGGGAACAGCTGTGAGGAGGGGGGCTCCTTGGGTCCGCAGTCCCTGTGGCCATTCCAATGGCCACTCAGAAGGAAAACAGTGCTCATCAGTTCCTTGTCAGATTGGAGTCGTTCATGTCACTCTCCTGTCAGAATACTTCCTGTTTCATTCAGACTTAACCAGAGTCCTCACAGTGGCTATCATGGCCTCAACATTGGCTGCCCCATTTCTTCCCTGATTTTCCCTTCCACTGTTTTCCTCGTCGCACGCTCAGCTTCGGCCATGCTGTCTCCTTCGTGTTAGTCACATTTCACATCCAGTCCCACCTCAGCTCCCTCCCATCTCCCATCTCTCTGCCTAACCCCCCTGCCCACATGCCACCCTCCTGGCAAGGTCCCACCTTCTGGCCCAAAGGCGGAGGGCCCAGGCACTGCCCCCCCCCCCCCCAACCTGGTTCATTTCTCTGGTCTTTGTTACTTCCATTTGTGAAATGAGGGTGGTAATAGTTCCTGCCTTTAGGATTGTTGAAGGGGTTAGATGAATGAATACATGTAAAGTGCTTGGCCTTATGCCCGGCAGAATCAGCCCTCAGTCAGATGTCTGAGCAAGTCCTCTTTTGGAGGGGTCCCAGAATGCCTTGTTTCTGTTGTGCTTGGGCTGCGGCCCCAGAGGGTGTGTGACTGACACAGCCTTGTGGCCCTGCTGAGGCACTCGCTTCAGCTTGGGAAATTGGTCCTCTGGGGAATTTCTGAAATGTTGGCTGTTGTGGGAAAACTGGGAGGAAGGGCAGTCCCAGGACCTTTGCTCTTGTGTTTTTCTCACACATGTTTTCAGTTGTATTTAGCTGTCAGAATGTTAGGTTATTTTTTTAAGGTAATAGGTTAACTTCTAAAGTAGGGATTTTTCTTTGTGTGTTTTTTTTTTTTTTTTTAGTGGTAGATAAAAACAAATGAAGTTCTGGTATTTATTTGATAACTGATTAGTTTCTTGGAACTTGAGAAGAGCTTTTCAACTACCCCAAAGAGTAACTATTTTAATACAGAACTACAAATAGAAACTAAATCTACTTAATACATTCATTTCCGGTTATAGCATAGGAAATCTTTAGGGAGTTGGAAACATCAAATCTGCCAAGGTGTTTTTTTTGTGTTGGGGGAAGTGGAGAAACATAAGCTTGTTTGCAAAACAAGATACCAGTGGGTAAAAAAACTTTTTAACACAATAAATTTGGAATCCCATTTGTCACAATACACCATGCTGGACAGACTCAGAGCTCTGAATGTCAGAGTGGTGTTAATTGCAGTATTGTCAGGAACTGTTAAAAAATATGCGGTCTGTTTACATGCAGTGTTCTTGTGCCCACTCTGAGATGGGCCTTTGGGGGCTAGTTAGTGACAGGTCTCTGTTTCAGGGGAATCTCCATCCCTTCACATCGTAAAGCTGGATGTACAGTCCTGGAGTTGTGAAGCACTTTCACAGTCACGTTAATATACGGAGTGTGGTTTACTTCTTTCAAGGGCCGTGGCTTCTGTCAGTTGGATCCTTAAACGTCAGTATTGATTTTGGTAGAGAAGGATAGAGAGCGGATGAAGAACAGGGCGCCACAGAGCTGGGCCAAGTCAATCAGCAGAGACCACTGTGGAGCTGGTACTTCATTACAGCTCTGATTCCAGTACATACCCTTTGCTCCCTTTGCTGTTGCTTAATTGCTTTCTTCCATCATCTTGTATAACCCATTTTCTGTATAACCTATTTGGTCTTTGTAAAACATTGATTTATCTTACCTAATTTTTATTGATTTATTGGCCTTACAGTGTTGTTTAACATTACATCCAGTATGGTGTAAAACGGTGCCTACCTCAATATTTTTAAATTTTTATTAAGAGTTATTTAAAATCCTGGAACCTAAGGAAAAAAACTGTAGGACCTCAACATTTGTGGCACTGGCTGCTGAATAGGAAAACAAGACTGTGGGGGTGCAGATGCACTTTATAGGCATCGGATCTCAATTTTGGTGCCTGGGATGCAGGCACAAAGTGGGCACACTAGTTTGTTGGACTAAAATAATGGAGAAGTTGTAGATGCTAAAAAAGAGGATGATGAGACGCAGAGATGCACGTCCATTACCTTTTCCCTTTGGAACTAGGTAGTGTGATGCCAACCAAGCCCCACTCAACTTGAGAGGGCTCGCCTGTCCCCCTTGCTTAATAGTATAAGGTCCTTGAGAGAGGGGACTTTGTGTTTGTTTACCTCTGTCCCATCCGCATTGCCTGATAAACACAACAAGGTTTTAATGTTTGTTTAAATGAATAAATACTACAGAGATGAACTAAAGAAATGAAAATTTACATCCTAAACTTCACAAAGTTTAATTGTGGTGGTTCTCCATGGTGCTTCCTGATCTCTCTGCTTGTACCGTGACTTCTTTTCCTTGCCTTCGGTATGTATAGTTACTGAGCCCCAGGGTCTAATGAAAGCTGTGGCTCCTCTCCAGAGAGATGCGGAGGCAGTTTCAGAGGTGTTCTGTGGCCTACCCAGAAATCCGATTTGGGGTCTGATCTTGCAGGCTCATGGGGCTGGTAAAAGGTGGGCCCACAACCTTTTGACAGAAAGGATGAGCACAAGCAGTTTTGAAATAAACTTTGGAGGATAATAGTCTCATTTTTGTTCCTTTGGCTACTTGACTGTTAAGTTGTTGTTTTCTATATTAGATGTCTCATTTTCTTTATTGTGTTTTAAGTTTCCTAGCTATGACTTGAGATGATTGTAATGGAAAATTGGCAGTAAGGTAATAAATAGGGCTGCTCCCAAAAAGAACATCAGGTCACTGAGGGTATAGTGTTTTTATTTTTTAAAGTCAACATAGACTTAGTTTATAGGTATTTGGTATGTTTGTATGATTTTTTTTTAATAAATCCATTTTGTGGTATTTTCACTTTGTATGTATCAGCTCTTCCTTGACATTTGGAGGTCCTTGATACAGTTCAAGAGACTTAACATGGATTCAGAACTCCAGTAAATGTCAGGGAAGCCCCTCAGATGGTAGGGTTCCCCATGTTCCAAGGTGTGATTTTCAATTTTGTACTCAGTGGTAATTAGTTTCTAGATGACAGAAACCGACCTAAGAAATTCTTAAGGAATTAGTATATGAATACCGATTGATTGATATATGAGATATTGAATACTTGTATACTATAAGCTTATATTTTTATATCATAATAGCTAGCTTTCTAAAATGATGTTATATAAGATCTCTTTTAGTTACAGTGTAAATTGATTGGGTGTAACCTCTTTCAGGAACTTTGTGATCCATTGAAACTCCTGAGGTCACATAAATCTTGCCTGGATTTCTGCCTCAGGTCTAGAAAGGGCTCTTCTAGATCTGGAATTTTAGTTCATCTGTTCCTGTTGCTTCCAAGGCTTTGAAAACATGATTTCTGTAAGTTATCATTTTGTCTCTAGTTGTTAACAGCAAGACCTTCAGTCTTCTGCAACCCATCATGTTTTACCTGGAAGAAGATTCCCAGTGGTTTTAGATTCACCCTAATTTTGTTCTCAGTTGTCAGTTTGTAGGTTGGGCATGTTGCTATCTGTCTTGTACAAGGACAGCCTTATTACCAAGTTGTCAGGGAACAGCTTGACAAAAATTTCTTGGATTTACTGTTTAGCTTCAGTATCAAAATGAATTCGTTAGTCAGCAAAGGCAAGAATAGGTTGAGAACTGTGTTCCCTGACATGATAGCTTTTGACTGTTCTAGCTGCTGTTAGGGGAGTAAAGGGAGCAGCTTTCCATATGGTAAGGAGGCTTCCTAGCTACTTTATGTAAGATAAATGAACTTAAAAATCCTTAGCTTTCAGTGTCTCTTAACAGTTAGAGAACTACTTACTGATCACTTTCTTTAGATCAGTTCTTGAGTTGTCCCAAACATAGTAGAGCACCAGGAAGCAAACAAATAAAGGACAGACAAAGCTCGTGTATTTTGTTCATAATTGTTATTCAGGGTCTTATGCAGACCCTTATTTAATTTTACATAAAATTCTCCTAATTTATATCTTCAGCTGGTAGATAGGTAACAGGGACTCTTGGGAGACTGGCACTCTGATAACAGCAAAGATAAGAAAGAATCATGAAGTCATAATTGAAAATTCTCAGCATGATATTCACGAACAACCAATGAATAAAAGTGGAAATTAAAGGAGAAATAAAATATTTCTTGAGGCAAATGAAAATGGAAGCACAACATACCAGAGCTTATGGGATACAACAAAAGTAGTTGTAAGAGGGAAGTTCATGTCTATAAATGCTTACATTAAGCAAGATAGATTCCAAGTAAACATCATAACTCTGTATCTTAAATAATTAGAAAAAGAACAAACAGCTTGAAGTTAGCAGAAAAAAGGAAATTATTAATTAAGATTAGAGCAGAAATAGAGAGCAGAAAACAGTGGGGAAAAAATTAATCGAACTAAGAGGTGGTTATTTGTAAAGACAGACAAAATTGACAAACCCTGAGCTAGACTATACACTTAAGAAAGATCCAAATCAACAAAATTATAAATGAAAAAAGAAAAAATTACAGCTTAAAACACAGAAATTCAAAGGATCCTAAGAGGCTACTATGAACAGCTATATGCCAACAAACTGGACAACCTAGAAATGGAAAAATCTTAGAAATATACAACTACCAAGACTGACTCAGGAAGAAATAGAAAATCTGAGTAGACTAATTATTAGTAAGGAGATAGAATCAATAATCAAAAATCTCCTAATGAAGAAAAGCCAGGACAGAATGGCTTCACTGGTGAGTTTTACCAATCATTTAAAGAAGAATTAACACCAGTCCTTCTCATACTTGGAAAAAATCAAAGAGGAGGGAACACTTTCACACTCATTTGTGAGGTCAGCATTGTTCTGATGCCAAAACCAACAAATGACACTTACAAAAGAAAACTAAAGGCCAATATCTCTGATACATAGATGGCAAAAAAATATCAATAAAATACTAGCACACCAAATTCAGCACATGAAAGGATCATCCACATAATCAGGTGGGATTTATCCCTGGAATGCAAGGATGGTTCAATATATGCAAATCAAATAGATACATCATGTTATTAGCATGAAAGAAAAGAATCATGATCATTGAGATGCAGGTAAAGCATTTGACAAAATTTAGCATCTGTTCATGATAAAAATACCAAACAAATTAGGCATAGAAGGGACTATCTCAGCATTATAGAGGCCATATATGACAAGGCCAAAAGCTAGCATCATACTCGATGAAAAGTTGAAAGCTTTTCCTCTGAGACCAGACCAGGAACAAGAGAGGATGCCCACTCTCACCATTTCTATTCAATATAATACTGAAAGTCCTCGCTAGAGCAGTCAGGTAAGAAAAAGAAATAAAAGTCATCAGAAACAGAGAAGTAAAATTGTCTCTCTTTGCAAATGACATGACTTTGTGTATATATAGAAAACCTAAAAACTCACCCCAAAACTGTTAGAACTAATCAACAAATTCAGTTGCAGGATACAAAATTAACATACAAAAATCAGTTGTGTTTCTATACACTAACAATGTATTCTCTGGAAAAGAAATTGGTAAATCCCTTTTACAATAGCATCAAAAATTGTGAAGTATTTAGGGATAAATTTAAGGAGGTAGAAGATCTCTACTTTGAAAACTACAAGACACTGATGAAAGAAATTGAAAAAGGAAAAAATAAATGCAAAGGTCTCTTTGTTCATGGATTGAAAGAATTAACATTGTTAAAATGTCCATGTTACCCCAAACTATAGATTCAATGCAATTCCTATCAAGATTCCAATGGCATTTTTTTTACAGAAATAGAAAAAACTCCTAAAATGTATATGGAGCCCCAGAAGACCCCAGGTAGCCAAAGAAATTCTGAGAAAGAAGAACAAAGCAGGAGGCATCACACTTCCTGATTTCAGGCTATACTGTAAAGCTGTAGTCATCAAAACAATGGCATAAAAACAAATAGACTAATGGACTAGAATTAGGGGCTCAGGAATAAACCCAAGCACATAAGTCAACTAAATATTTGACTTTAGTTGGGAGCTGAGAATACTCAATGGAGAAAAGACAGTCTCTTTAATAAATGGTGCTGGGAAAATTGGATATGCACAAGTAAACTTGACCCTCTGCCTTACAGCAATCACAAAAATTAAATTGAAATGGATTAAAGATTTAAACTTAAGACCCAAACCCATGAAATCCTAGAAATAAACATAGGAAAAAACTCTTTGACATGAGTCTTGGTAATGATTTTTTTGGAAATCACACCTAAGCAACAAAACCGAAAACAAACAACTGGGACTGTATCAAACGTGAAAACGTTCACACAGCAAAAAAACTTATAAACGAAATGAAAAGACAAGCTATGGAATGGGAAAGAGTATTTGCATACCGTATATTTGATAAGGGGTAACTATCCAAAATATATAAAGAACTTACATAATTTAACAGAAAAAAAAGGCAAAACATTTGCATACATATTTTTCCAAAGAAGATAAATGGCCAATGGGTACCTGAAAAGATGCTCAGCATCACTAGTCTTTAGAGAAATGAAAATTAAAACCACAGTGAGATGTCACCTCTTGTCTGTTAGAATGGTCATCATCGAAAAGGACAGATAACAAATGCTAGCATGGATGTGGAGAAAAGGGACCCTTGTGCACTGGTAGTGGAAATGTAAATTAGTACAGTTACCATGGAAAACAGTATGGCGTTTCCTCAAAAAATTACAAGTAGAACTACCATATGATCCCGCAATTCCCTTTCTGGGAATAAACCCAAAGGAAACAAAAACATTAACTGGAAAAGATATCTGTACCCTCATATTCATAGCAGCATTGTTTCAATAGCCAAGAAAATAACCTGTGCCCATTGATGGCTGGATAAGGAAGTTGTAGTATATATATATATATATATATATATATATATATATATATATATATATATATATATATATATACACACACAGTAGAATATTATTCAGGCATTAAAAAAAAACAAGGAAATCCTATTTGCAACAATAATGATGAAACTTGAAGGCAGTTTGCTAAATCAAATAAGTTAGAGAAAGACAAATAGTATATGATCTTATTTACATGTGGAATCTAAAAAAGAGAGAGAGAGAGAGATCAGACTTGTGGTTACCAGAGGCAGGGGATTGTGGGAGGAGGAATTGGAGGAAAGTGGTCAAAAGGTACAGACTTCTGTTATAAGTAAGTACTAGGGATGTAAAGAATGACATGACTATAGCTAACACTGCTGTATGATGCATAGGAAAGTTGTTAAGAGAGTAGATTCTAGGAGTTCTCATTACAAGGAGAAGTTTTTTTTCATTTTATTAATCTATATGAAGTGATGGATGTTAACTAAGCCTATTGTAATCATTACATAATATGTAAATCAAACCATCATGTTATACGCCTTACACTTATGCAGTGATTTATGTCAGTTATTTTTCAGTAAAACCAGAAAAAAAAGGTGTCCTCTGTTTTCTCCTTGGAATCCAGGTGTTTAGCTGTGCTTATGGGCACTTTCGTAGGTAGGGTGAAGTACATACTCGCCATGGAAGCAGCTCTGAAAGGGGGCTCTGAGATGAAAGGTGAGGTGGAACCATCTGTTTTTTTCTTTTTTTTTTCCTTTGGTATCATGTAATCTACAATTACATGAAGAACATTATGTTTACTAGGCTCCCCCCTTCACCAAGTCCCCCCTACAAATCCCATTACAGTCACTGTCCATCAGAGTAGTAAGATGCTGAGGAATCACTTCTTGTCTTCTCTGTGTTGTATGGCCATCCCCATGCCCCCCCCCCCCACATTATACATGCTAATCGTAATCCTCCCTTTCTTTTTCCCCCGCCCTTATCCTTCCCTCCCCACCCATCCTCCCCAGTCCCTTTCCCTTTGGTAACTATTAGTCCATTCTTGGGTTCTGTGATTCTTCAGCTGTTTTGTTCCTTCAGTTTTCTTTGTTCTTATACTCCACAAATGAGGGAAATCTTTTGGTACTTGTCTTTCTCCGCCTGGCTTATTTCACTGAGCATAATACCCTATAGCTCCATCCATGTTGTTGCAAGTGGTAGGATTTGTTTTCTTCTTATAGCTGAATAATATTCCATTGTGTATACATACCACATCTTCTTTATCATTCATCTACTGATGGACACTTAGGTTGTTTCCATTTCTTGGCTATTGTAAATAGTGCTACAATAAACATAGGGGTGCATATGTCTTTTTCAAACTGTGCTGCTGCATTTGTAGGGTAAATTCCTAGAAGTGGAATTCCTGGGTCAAATGGTATTTCTATTTTGAGCATTTCGAGGAACCTCCATACTGCTTTCCACAGTGGTTGAACCAATTTACATTCCCACCAGCAGTGTAGGAGGGTTCCCCTTTCTCCACAACTTCACCAACATTTGTTGTTGTTTGTCTTTTGCATGGTGGCGATCCTTACTGGTGTGAGGTGATATCTCATTGTGGTTTTAATTTGCATTTCTCTGATGATTAGTCATGTGAAGCATCTTTTCATGTGTCTGTTGGCCATCTGAATTTCTTCTGGAACCATCTTTTATAGGCCAGGTTGTCATTACTTTCTAAATGAACGAACAGACTCTTCTGGGAGTTCTCCATTCCCAACCTCAGGATCTCCTTACAGTTATATCTCAGTGTCCAGCACAGTGCCTGGCAAATAGTGCCACGCATTTGTTGAATACACATGCCAGTATCAGCTTTATGGCCCTGTAGTGCAAGGACTGATGCCCCCAAGGCACTTCTGTATCTTAGCTTGGATCTTTACTTGGTGATTTTAAGTTGTGTAGAAAAACAGGCTTTAATAATTTTAAATCCCTACATTATCAGAAGACACCAGAGGAAGAATTATTTAATAAACTGTACTGGAATAACTAAATATTTGAAGAAGAAGGAACAATAGCTCCTTACCTATGTCATATGTCAAAATAAGTTCCGGGTGATTTAAGGATTTGTATATGAAGAATTGAGCCACCCCCTCACCCCCCAGCAAGGGTGACCACTATTCATAAGGCCTTGGCCTTTCTAAACAGGAATCATAAGGAAAAGATGATAGATATGATTACATTTTATATGAATATAAAAACAATGTTTTGCACATATATTTAAAACAAAATTATAATGGAAACAAATGGGAAATAATTTGTAATAGGTAATTATTATCATAGAAAGAGCTCTTAACAACCAATGAGAAATTTAAAGACACATGAAAACAGAGTTCATTAAAAAGTCATATAAATATCCAATAAAGAAAGAGATTCTAACCATAAAAGTAATTAGAGAATTCAGGACTTAGTATAAAACTACAATAAAGACACTCATGAGAGAAATTAAAGAAGATACCAGTAAATGGAAACACATCCCGTGCTCATGGATAGGAAGAATTAATATTGTCAAAATGGCCATCCTGCCTAAAGCAATCTATAGATTCAATGCAATTCCTATCAAAATACCAACAGCATTCTTCAACAAACTAGAGCAAATCGTCCTAAAATTTATATGGAACCACAAAAGACCTCGAATAGCCAAAGCAATCCTGAGAAGGAAGAATAAAGCAGGGGGAATTATGCTCCCTAACTTCAAGCTCTACTACAAAGCCACAGTAATCAAGACAATATGGTACTGGCACAAGAACAGACCCATAGACCAGTGGAACAGACTAGAGAGCCCTGATATAAACCCAACCATATATGGTCAATTAATATATGATAAAGGAGCCATGGACATACAATGGGGAAATGACAGCCTCTTCAACATCTGGTGTTGGCAAAACTGGATAGCTACATGCAAGAGAATGAAACTGGATTATTGTTTAACCCCATACATAAAAGTAAACTCAAAATGGATTAAAGACTTGAATGTAAGTCATGAAACCATAAAACTGCTAGAAGACAACATACGCAAACATCTCCTGAATATAAGCATGAGCAACTTCTTCAGGAACATATCTCCTCGAGAAAGGGAAACAAAAGCAAAAATGAACTCATGGGACTACATCAAACTAAAAAGTTTTTGTAGGCAAAGGACATTATCAACAAAACAAAAAGGCATCCTACAGTATGGGAGAATATATTTGTAAATGACATATCTGACAAGGGGTTAACATACAAAATATATAAAGAACTTACACACCTCAACACCCAAAAAGCAAATAACCCGATTAACAAATGGGCAGAGAATATGAAGAGACAGTTCTCCAAAGAAGAAATTCAGATGGCCAACAGACACATGAAAAGATGCTCCACATCACTAATCATCAGGGAAATGCAAATTAAAACCACAATGGGATATCACCTCACACCAGTAAGGATAGCCAGTATCGAAAAGACTGAGAACAACAAATGCTGGCAAGGATGTGGAGAAAGGGGAACCCTCCTACACTGCTGGTGGGAATGTAAGCTAGTTCAACCATTGTGGAAAGCTATATGGAGGTTCCTCAGAAAACTAAAAATAGAAATACCATTTGACCCAGGAATTCCACTCCTAGGAATTTACCCAAAGAAAACAACTTCTCAGATTCAAAAAGACATATTCACCCCTATGTTAATTGCAGCACTATTTAAAATAGCCAAGATATGGAAGCAACCTAAGTGTCCATCAGTAGATGAATGGATAAAGAAGATGTGGTACATATATATAATGGAATACTATTCAGCCATAAGAAAGAAACAAATCCTACCATTTGCAACAACAGGGATGGAGCTGGAGGACATTATGCTCAGTGAAATAAACCAGGTGGAGAAAGACAAATGCCAAATGATTTTCCTCATTTGTGGAGTATAACAATGAAGCAAAACTGAAGGAACAAAATGGCAGCAGACTCACAGACTCCAAGAACGAACTAGTGGTTACCAAAGGAGAGGGATGTGGGAGGGCGGGTGGGGAGGGAGGGAGAAGGGGACTGATGGGTATTATGTTTAGGACACATGGTGTGGGGGATCACGTGGAGAACAGTGTATCACAGAGGAGGCACATAGTGGATCTCTGGCAACTTGCTGCACTGATGGACAGTGACTGCATTGAGGTATGTATGGGTGGGGACTTAATAACATGAGTAAATGTAGTAACCACATTGTTTTTTCATGTGAAACCTTCATAAGAGTGTATATCAATCATACCTTAATAAAAAATTTTAAAAAATAAAAATAAATAAAAATAAAGAGACAAAAAAAAAAACCCAAAAAACTCTCCAGTAATCAAGACTGTCATTAGCAGAAGGGTATACATGTAGATCAATGCAACAGAAGAAAGAGCCACAGATAAACCTACACGTATATGGTGAAAGGAAGGGAGCGACACACAGCAGTAATTCACCGGAGAATTCCGCTTTATTGGGGAAAGGTGCTGGGTTATATAGGAAGGGGCATGGGGTGATTGTGGTGTTACTTCTACGGGGCTGGTGGCTATTGGCTAGGTGCTGGGAGTGGGAGTGGGGAGAGAGGTGATTGGTCTTTAGGTGGTGCCGTCCGGAACTGAGGACCCGGAAGAGTAGCCGGAAGTTTGCCATCTTACTGGTGGGGGCCCTTCGTTCCCCCCTTTCTCCTCTATGGGGTTGTGGACGTTGCTTTCTTTCTAACTGCTTCCTGCTGAATGGGGGCGGAGAAGGGAGTGAGGGCTTGAGGATTGGGGGGAAAGGGTTGATAGGACTCCCCAAAGTAAGGACGAGTAGATGTGGACTTCTTCAGGTTGGAAATCAATGAAGGTTCCTTGTAACTATAGGTCGAGGACTTGTTGATTCCAATGGTGCCAAGAGGATATGGGTGCCAGAAGCCAGCCGTCTGCGGCCATTGTCTCCAGGAACAGTTTCCAGCGGAGAGAGGGGTCCATCTCAGCGTGTGGTGAGGAGGTTACATGAGGGTGAGGGATCTTCTGTGGCCAGAAGCTGATAGTTCCTGAGTAAAAGCTGGTTGAAAGTTTGATTAGAGATTTTTCCGACTTGGGATTTGATGAAGTTTATTATAGAAGGTAAGAAGAGACAGGCGAGAAGAGTGATTATTATAGGGCCTGCAATGGGCCAGAGCCAGGTAAGGAGGGGGTTTGTTAGTATTGAAGAGAATGGGTTGGAATTGGAAGCCGAGTGGAGGCTGGAGGCAAGGTCGGTGAGTTTGGTAATGTCAGTTTCTACAATGCCGGATTCGTTGATGTAATAGCAGCACTCTTCTCGAAGGAAGACTCAGGTGCTGCCCTTTTCGGCTGTAAGCAGATCTAAGGCCCGCCGGTTTTGAAGGGTGACCTTAACTAGCGAAGTGACCTGTCTTTGGAGAGAAACCAGGGAATCGGCAGTGGATGTCAGGGCTCCCTCAAGTTTGTCGTTGAGATTTCTAATTGCCCATAGAGAGTGACCCAAGGCTCCCCCTGAAAATCCTTCCCCAATGGCTGAGGTGGTCAAAGAGATACCGACCATGATGGGAAGGAAAGCAGCCCTTTTTGTGCACGAGGGCAAGGGAGGTTGGAGCTCAAGAAATTCTGCCATGCTGTAAAGTGTAAGCTGTGGGATTAGGGTGATGAGAATGCAGGGTATATTGGAGTTGGGAGGCAGTGAGTTGAAAAGACTGCCATTACACCAAAAGAAGTGTCCTGGTTGAGTGAAAGTCTTAGAGCCGGAGTTAGGGGTGTAGATAGAGAGGCAGTGAAGTGCGCTGGAGGGGGGTGGAACTGGGCCTACACAGTGGTGGATGGTGAGATTATCTGCGCATTCTGGTTCTCATAGGGGTATGCTGCCAGGGGGCGGAGGGGTTGTCTTTCTGCATGGAAGGAGTAGTTGGAAATATTAAGGGGCACGGCGGCCAGCAATGGGCGCTGTAGTGATGCACACAAGAAACAATTGGCGGTGTTGAGGGTGTGGTTGAGAAAGATGGTGGTGTCTTGAATAAGCTGTAACCAAGAGTAGGAGGAATAAGAAGATGAAGAAGTGCCGTCAAGAGTTTGGATAATGACCTTTTTGGAATGTCTGATATCTGAAGCAACTTGAGAGATCAAGGAGTGAGAGGGAACATACTCTCGAGAGATATGAAGGGTACCGTGGGGGGTTGAGGACCCCCCCATCGTAAACTGAGGCTGTGACCCCAGCGGCCCATCGAGAGTCCCAGGGATCTGGGATTGATAAGGAGAATGAGCCGTTGGGGTATTTCATGAAACGGTTGGAGGAGTAATATGGTAGGTACTGGGAGTTACTCATGTAGTGAATGGCGCAAGACCAGTAGGGACATCCCCCGTAGGTGTCTTGCCATCGCCTGCAATAGGCTTGTCTTTGGTCATAGTGGAAGCAGAGGTAGGGAGAATAAAGGTAGCTGTTAGTGAACACTTCGGTGGAGGGAGGAAAGTGGAGGTATAAAGGCTCGGAGCAGCCTTTCAGAGGGCAGTCTGATGTGGCAATGAGGACAGTAATTTCTGTTTGATGCTGTGTGTAAGTCTGTCTGACTTTGAATCACCATACAAAGGAGGCTGGGGTGGCGGGGAAGACAATAGGAATGAGGAGAAAAAGCAAGAGAGCGGTAAAGGAGGAAAAAGTCATGATTCGGGTATGGATGGCAAAGGGGGTGAACGGGAATTTGGAGGAAAGAAGACAGTAAGGTCAGGAGTCTGGAGGGAGGGAGAGTCTGTAAGCTTTTGTAGGTTAAGAGATCCTTTAGGTGATGTGGGGACAGAATGGTAAGGGGCGCCCCGAATGTCAGTTTATGAGCTTCCTTCTGCAAGAGCTGTCCAGCGGCTAATGCCCGTAGGCAGGGGGCTCATCCCCGAACTGTGGGGTCTAATTGCTTGGAAAGATAAGCTACTGGGGCAAAGGATGGGCTATAATATTGGCCTAGGACTCCTAGAGCTTGACTGGACTTCTCATGAATGTATAATGAGAAGGGCTTCGACAGATCAGGAAGATGGAGAGCTGGGGCTTCCACAAGGGCTCCATGGAGCTTAATGAAGGAGTGTCGGGGTGAGGAGGATAATGGTTCTTCAAGGGGGCCCTTGCTGAGGTTCTATAGGGGTCTTGCCAATAGGGAGAAGTTAGGGATCTACGCTCTAAAATACTTAGCCAGGCCTAGAAAGGAAAGGATTTCTGTCTTGGTTTTGGGAACAGGCAGGTCAGAGAGGAGCCGTTTTCTGTCTAAGGTAATGGACTTTCTTTGTTGAGATAGAAGAAATCGGAGGTAAGTGACAGAAGGGGAAGAGATTTGAGCTTTGACGGGGGATACCCGGTAACTTCTGGAAGCTAGAAGGTTAAGTAGGGAGGCAGTGTCAAGTTGAGACTGTTCTCACGAGGGACTGCAGAGTAGAAGATCGTCCACGTATTGTAATAAGGTGGACTCGGAAGACTTGTGGCAAAACTGTCCAAGTGAGTTGTTCAGAATGTCTCGTGTATGGGTCTGTCCAGGTGAAGGCGAAAAAATCGTGGGAGGAGGGGTCTCGGGAGGCTAAGGCAGGGCAGTGATAAAAGGGTGTATGGATTTGGGACTAAGGGATGGATAGGGACGATGGCCATGTTGATGAGGCGAAGGTCTTGGACGAGGCGGAAAGATCTGTTGGTTTATTTAACAGCTAATATGGGGGTATTAAACGGGGAGTGAGTGGGTCTGAGGTAATTTTTGTTTAAAAGATCTTGAACGATGGGTTGGAGGCCTATGAGGGCTGAAGTGGTTAGGGGGTATTGGGCCTGACAGATATACTGAGAGGGGTCACGTAATTTGATAGAGGCAGGAGGACATAGAGCCACGGAGGGGCTTGTAATGTCCCAAACTCTGGGATTTACAGGATGTATGAGGGCGGAACTGGAGCTTTCATTGGGTAGAGGGGGGTCGTCGGCTATGAGGGCCATCAGAAAGGGAGTACTGGGGGCTGTGGGAGTGGATATAGTTATGGAAACATGGAGGAGAGAAAGGATGTCCTGTTTTAGTAAGGGGATGGGACACTGGGGCATAACTAGGAAGGAGTGGGAGAAAGGTATGGGATTGTCTTGGATTGTGCATAAAAGGGGGGGGTTAATGGGAAAATCTGTTTACCTCCTACCCCGACTATAGGAGTAATGGCAGGCATGGTAGGGCCCCAGTATTCCCGCAAGACTGAGAAGGTGGCTCCTGTATCTAGGAGGAAGGAGATGGGGCGACCGTCTATTACTGAAGTAACCCTGGGCTCCTGTTTGGTGATGGAAATGGTCGGGCGAGAAGCCCCC
Source organism: Manis pentadactyla (assembly GCF_030020395.1). Lineage (NCBI taxonomy): Eukaryota > Metazoa > Chordata > Mammalia > Pholidota > Manidae > Manis > Manis pentadactyla. The sequence continues at coordinate 44,488,277 of NC_080019.1, read as the reverse complement.
AGGCCCCATCAATCTTCTTCTGCCAGCCCCACTACGGCGGGCTTAGGATGGGGGTTGTTCGTCCAGCCTCCCCTTCGGGTGGCTGGGCAATCAGACCTCCAGTGGCCCTTTTTGTGGCATCTGGGGCATGGGGTGGTAGGAGATCTGGGGTAGGGGCATGCCCTTGACCAATGTCCTTCTTGTCCGCACTTGAAACAAGCTCCTTTGGGGGGCTTGTTTGTAGAGGGGTGCCCAGGTTGTGGTTTTATCAGCTGGGCTAACATTTGGAAATTGGCCTGATCAGCCTTTTGTTTACGGCGTTCTTTCTCCTCTTCCCGGTTATGGAAGACTTTAAAGGCCACTGTTAGGATCTCAGTCTGTGGGGTAGCAGGGCCCTGTTCTAACTTTTTGAGTTTAGCTTTAATGTCGGGGTAGCTTTGAGCCAGGAAGTATGTCATAAGGACGTGTCTCCCGTCAGGCGTTTCTGGGTCCAGGCTGGTATACTGTAATAGGGCTTGAGTGAGGCTGTCTAAGAACTCGGAGGGAGCTTTTGAAAATTGATTATTTACAAGCTGTTTTTTTTTAGACTTGCTATTAAGCAGCAGGCGAAGATATCTCGAGAGCGGAGACTCACAGTGGTGTTATAATCTCAGTGTGGGTCTTGTTCGGGGACAGCGGTGGGGCCAGGGGGATAGGTGGGGTCAGTCCTCTGGGTTTAGGTGGCATGCGTTTGGGCGAAGTCTCAAACTCATCTATGCTCTTCAGGAAGGAGGGTATTGGCTAGGAGCATGAAAATGTCATGATGTGTGAGGCTGTATGACTGGAAGGTCTATTGAAACACTCTGATATATGTTGTGAGATCAGTGGAAAAGGAACGTAGGTGTTTCTCAAGTTGGGCTAAATCTCTTAAAGAGAAAGGGACGTGAACGCGCACGATGCCTTCGGATCTTGCTACCTCTCGGAGGTGGCGATAATTTTGGGAGGCCCTCGGGACCGAGTCTGAGGAGGACTGAAGGGTTCAGGCTCAGTCTGTGGGGGAGAAACAGGTGATGGGGGCCAAGACAGAGGAGGCTCTTGGAACTTAGTTAGAGGGGGGCTGAAAGGCTCAGGCTTGAACTGCAAGGGGGTGAGGTGGGGGAGGAGATGGTGGTGGAGAAGGGGGAGGGGTTGTTGTAGGAGAGGAGGGGAAAGGGAGTGAACGGGAGGCTTTTGTGGGGGAGAAGGCTCGCAGGCTAGGAGAACTTGGGGGGGGTGGGGGGAGGAGGCGGAAAGCTTCGGTATAGGGAATCTCCTTCTAGTTTTTCAGGCGCTGGCAGTAGTTAAAGAGATCGCGAGTGATGTTAGGATCAAGAGTTCCCCCTGCGGGCCATTGGTTGTTATTGTCTAGGGGGTATGTCGGCCAATCTTGGGAACAGTATTTGCGGAGAAGTTTTGGTTTTATATCAGGCGTCAGGGAGAGGGTGGCTAGATACTTGAGCAGGCATTCAAGAGGTGAACTTTCAGGGAGGGATGAGGAGGCTCCCATGGCTAAAGGACAGAGAAGGAGACAAACAGGGGAAGACGAAAGGAGACCCTCGGACTGGGAGCAGACGGCAAGGAGACAAAGGGCGTCCCCGGTGATCCTTGGTGGTCTGCGGAAACTTGTATACGAGTCGGTTTCTAGGAAGTGTGGGTCGTCACCCAGACTTCTCTAAGAAGGCAGAGTGCCGGAGTCCGAGGTACCTAGTACGAGGAGTTTTCGGCGGACGGAACAGATTTCGGCAGGTAGAACGGAAGGAGGAAGTGGAAAAGGGAGCATTCTAATCCACAAAGTTTATGGCTGTTGGAGGAGGGGCCTGAGGGTCTGCAGCAGCCGTGAAGGCCTGAGGTGGGGTTTATGGCTGTTGGAGGGGGGCCTGAGGGTCTGCAGCAGCCGTGAAGGCCTGAGGTGGGGTTTATGGCTGTTGGAGGGGGGCCTGAGGGTCCGCTGCAGCCGTGAAGGCTGGAGGCGGGGAGAGTTCCTTATTCGTCCCCGAGCGTCAGGGCTTTGCCGGACGATCACAGTCAGTGGCGCTGCGATAGCTCGGGGAAGAGTGGCCCACTCTGGGGGAAAACTTACCTAAAGGCCAAAGAGGAGTGGTGAGTGTGAGGAGCCAGCGCCGGAAAAAGACATCGAGGGCAAGCTGCTGCTGGTGTCAGGGGGAAGATGGGGCCCAGTTGGGGTGTCCCGTCTCCCGGGTTTCGGCACCAATGAAAGGAAGGGAGCAACACACAGCAGCAATTCACTGGAGAATTCCGCTTTATTGGGGAAAGGTGCTGGGTTATATAGGAAGGGGCATGGGGTGATTGTGGTGTTACTTCTACGGGGCTGGTGGCTATTGGCTAGGTGCTGGGAGTGGGAGTGGGGAGAGAGGTGACTGGTCTTTAGGTGGCGCCGTCGGGAACTGAGGACCCGGAAGAGAAGCCGAAAGTTTGCCATCTTACTGGTGGGGGCCCTTCATATGGTCAATTGATTTTCAGCAGAAGCGCTGAAGCAATGCAGTGGAGAAAGGATAAAACAAATCTTGACCCATACCTTACACCACTTGTAAAAACAGCCTGGTTCATAGACATAGATGTGGAGTGTAAAACTAGAAAACTTCTGTAGGAAAACATAAGAAATCTTTGCAGCTTTGGCTTAGGCAAAGCCATTTTAGGCACAACACCAAAAGTAGAATCTTTAAAGAAAAATTTGATAAATTGGATTTTATCAAAATTGTTCCTTGAAAGATATTATTAAGCCACTAAATGAGAGAAAATACTTGCAAATCACATGTCTAATAAAGAATATATAAAGAACTCTAAAAACAGTAAGTTAAAAGGCATCCCAATGTTGCAATGAGCCAAAGATGGAAGGAAACAGTTCATCAAAGATGACATAATATGAGAGATTAGCACATACAGATGCTCCACATCATTAATCATCAGGGAACTGAAAATAAAAACTACACATGAGAATGGCTAAAATTTTTTAAACCGACAGTGCTGAAAGCTGACAAGGATGTGAATGAAGCAATAGAATTCTCATAAATTGCTGATGGGAATGTAAAATCATACACGCCTCTTTTGAAAATCGTTGGCAGTTCCTTATGTTATAAAGCTAACATGTACTTGACCATATGACCCAGCAAGCGTGCTCCTAGGTATTTACCCAAGACAAATGAGCATTTATGTTCTGCATAAACTCCTGCAACACAAATTTTTTTAGTGACTTTACTCATAATTGTCCAAAACTGAAATAAGCTTTGGGAAATCTGTGTGATGAAATGCCACTCAGCAGTAAAAAGTGAAGAACTGTTGGCATGTGCAACAACAAGGATGGACCGCAAGTATGTAAGTGAAAAAAGCTAGGCTGTGAAAAACTCCGTACCGTGTGATGCCATTTATAGGCAAAAGTATAGGGACATAAAACAACATGTGGTTGCCACGGCTGGGTTGTGAGGAAGAATTGACTGCAAAGAGACACAAGGGAGCTTTTTGTGGTGATACATCTCTGTGTCTTCTTGATGGTGGTGGTGGTTACGTGACTGCATTTGTTAGACCTTGCAGAAATGCACACTAATAATGATGATTCTAGTGTATGTAAATTATACCTTGAAGAAACTGGGGAAAAATATCAGGATGGTACAAATTAGAATAAATCAGTTATGTCTTTATCCAATAGGCTAATAGTAATGATGGTGGTATTGGTGAATGTGTGGGGGCCTTCTCACTGGCTGCTAATAGAATCTTACTGTAATTAAACATGTATTAACTTTCATAATCTGAAAAAAGTAAATGTTAACTTAAAAACAGGAACTGTGTGGTTATATGTGAGGGAACTTCCTGCCTAACCTTTTAATATGAAAGAATAATCTCAAAGTTATAGTCCTGTGTGGAACCAACCAAGTTACATTTATTGTCATTCCTAGAAAGATATGTAACATACTGATTTTTTTAATGTAGGAAAATAAGTTGTACACATTTTAATACCACATGTCTAGTTTAAATGTTATGCATTGAGAACTAATCAAAGCAAACATTTAAAAAATGAGTATCTTGTATTTTGAATCTTCTTATAGCAAATACACTGTTTTAAAGTTTATTCCTTTTGCAAGCTTAAACATTTTGAGGAATCTAGGGTAATGCCATGTTCCGTTAAGGGCATACCCCATATGATTTTGTATCCCTCATGCTCAGAAAACCTTGTTTATTGTGCTTAAACATGGTATGCGTTTTGAAAGAGAACCTACAAGAATTGGCATATGCGGTTGATTTTTATTGACTGATTTTATTGGCTTGTGTATTTGTCTTACTTGAGCACACCTCAACCTCATGCAAAAGGCTCAGTGTTTTTAAAATTAACTTAAGAAAGAAAATATCAAAATACTCCACTACCTGTTGAACTAAGGCCTCAAGTAAGTCCAGACTTCAGTTGTCTAATATGCTAACCATATAGTTCTTTTGTCTGCCTGTTTTGTATTGTTAGACTAGACAAATCGAATTGGACATTTTTAGATTTTGTACTAAATCTAAACTTTCTAGATGAAAGTTAAGCTTGTGAAATTGCTTTGCATTTGTCATAATCTTGTGGGAAATTTGAAATGTGCAATCACTTCTTAAAGCTAAATATAAAGTCACTGTGTATCCACAGGAAAGCAGTTCTCCAGGGGATCCCCTCTTTAAAGAGTACCCATATTGAAATTTGCAGTACAAGAATGTACTCTTATGCGTGCTGCCATTTATTTTGACTAGTATCATAATACAGTTGGACAAAAGTTAGAGATTTTTCCATAAGCTTATGAAAGGAAGCAATTAGGTTTCAAAAGGTATTTCTAAAAAGATCGATCTAGTTTTGTAAAGGTGTGAATTTTTAACTGATTCTTGCTTCACACAGGTAGTAGGGTTACCTTGAAGAATGGTTGTGGGTAGGTGGAAATTTTGAGACAGCGGGAGATCCAGACTGACTGGAATCTACGCGGTGGGGGACTCTGTGTTGGCTTTGGCTTCAGCATCAGCTTCCCCTTGAGAACCCTCAGGTTCATCCTGAAGCAGGGAATAGCCCTAGCAGGTGAAATGCACCCAACTCCACTGACCTCTGACCTGGCCTCATGAGACCGAGATCTCTCTCTAGAATGCTGCAATGTCGAGATAACAGCAGGAAAACTGAGATTTCTCCAGAGAGTCTGTGGACCCGTAGCCCTGCCCTTTTTCTCTCATCCCGTTTTATAAGACTGATAGGGACTTCAGTGGGATATCAGAGAGCTTAGTATTTGAGTTTTCTTAATCCTTGCAGGAAGTTGTTTGTGATAAAAATTTAAATTAAAATTAAAATAATTCTTACTACAGCTATTCATGCCATGAAGAGATTGGTTTATGAATACATTAACGGAGCCTTGCAGAACCAAGTATCCTGAGATGACAGGTTGAGAATCACTGTCTTAGTGAGTAGACTTTTTAAAAAATTTTCTTTACATTCCTATAAAGAGGTTTCTGCTTATTCAGTTAAAGTATGAACACATCATAATATTCAGCTAATTTTTAAGTACTGGTTTTTTTTTGGTATCATTAATATACACTTACATGAACAACATTGTGGTTACTAGCTTCACCCCATTATCAAGTCCCCACCACATAACCCATTACAGTCACTGTCCATCAGTGTAGTAAGATGCCACAGAGTCCCTATTTGTCTTCTCTGAGCTACACTGACTTCCCGGTGACCCCACACACCGTGTGCACCAATCATGATACCCCACAATCCCCTTCTCCCTCCTTCCGCACCCAGCCTCCTCCATTCCTCCCCTTTGGTAACCACTAGTTCCTTCTTGGAGTCTGTAAGTCTGCTGCTATTTTGTTCCTTCAGTTTTGCTTCATTGTTATACTCCACAAATGAGGGAAATCATTTGGCATTTGTCTTTCTCCACCTGGCTTATTTCACTGAGCATAATACTCTCTAGCTCCATCTACATTGTTGCAAAAATGTTAGGATTTGTTTCTTTCTTATGGCTGAATAGTATTCCATGTGTATATGTACCACATCTTTATCCATTCATCTACTGATGGACACTTAGGTTGCTTCCATATCTAGGCTATTGTAAATAGTGCTGCAATCAACATAGGGGTGCATATGTCTTTTTGAATCTGAGAAGTTGTTTTCTTCGGGTAAATTGCTAGGAGTGGAATTCCTGGGTCAAACGGTATTTCTACTTTTAGTTTAGTTTTTTTTTTTTTATAATTATTTTTTATTGAAGGGTAGTTGACACACAGTATTACATTAGTTTCAGGTGTACAACATAGTGATTCAACATTTATATACATGACAATTCTAGGTACCAGCTATCACCCTACCAAGCTGTTACAATATCTTGACTATATTCCTTATGCTATACATTACATCCCGGTTACTTATTTATTTTACCATTGGAAGTGTGTACTTTTTTTTTTTTTTTTTTTGTGAGGGCATCTCTCATATTTATTGATCAAATGGTTGTTAACAACAATAAATAAAATTCTGTATAGGGCAGTCAATGCTCAATGCACAATCATTAATCCACCCCAAGCCTAACTTTCGTCAGTCTCCAATCTTCTGAGGCATAACAAACAAGTTCTTACATGGAGAACAAATTCTTACATAATGAATAAGTTACATAGTGAACAGTACAAGGGCAGTCATCACAGAAACTTTTGGTTTTGCTCATGCATTATGAACTATAAACAGTCAGTTCCAATATGAATACTCATTTGGTTTTTATACTTGATTTATATGTGGATACCACATTTCTCTCTTTATTATTAATATTTTTAATAAAATGCTGAAGTGGTAGGTAGATACAAGATAAAGGTAGAAAACATAGTTTAGTGTTGTAAGAGAGCAAATGTAGATGATCAGGTGTGTGCCTGTAGACTGTGTTAATCCAAGCTAGACAAGGGCAATAAAACATCCACGTATGCAGAAGATTTCTCTCAGAACGGGGGGGTGAGGTTCTAAGCCTCACCTCTGTTGATCCCCAATTTCTCACCTGATGACCCCCCAGCGACTGTGCCTGTCTTAGGTTGTTCCTCCCTTGAGGAATCTTACCCGTCTCTGGCTAACCAGTAATCTTCCAGGGCCATACAGGGAAATGTAAAGTTGGTAAGTGAGAGAGAAGCCTTATTGTTTGAAATGGTTAGCTTTTTATTTCTTTGCATATTTATGCCCTGTAGCTTCTATGCCCAGCATTTGTCTTGAGGTATCTTTACCACTTGGAAGAATTATGATACTCGGTAAATTTGATAAGAGGCACGAATTCTATTTAAGGGTTGTAATTAGGAAGGAAGAAGAAAAGCTATAGAAGTAGCAGGCAGAAAACATGGGAAGATTGATTATTTCTTTGACATATCTTCTTGTAGAGTAACTTCAGCATGTATAGGTTTTAAGCTACTACTTAAATTGCACACACACATTAACATAATAGGAGTATAGTTACATAATCAAAGCATATCTGTAATTACCAGCCATCTCCAGTGAAACCAAGAAAACCAGTTAGGCACCTTAGGCATTTGTGAAAACTTATCTATGATATGGTGGATATTGTCCAACTGAACTTGAACAGTCTGACAGAAATCAGACAAATTAAAACAACCCATTCCTGGGGACTGTTCACATGCCATATGTTCTTTTAACAGTAAATAGTCTGTAGTTGTAAGACTTTGGAGCGCTACAATTTGCACTTCTCCTAATTCTTGGTTGAGTTCCAACAGTATAGATCCAGTCAAATTTGTTGTTTTACTGTATGCACAGGCCAGCTTAGATATCTCCTCCTTCATTCCCATGGCAAGTCCAGGAGCTGGTGGGATGAGTGCATCTACAGCTGTAGCAGTGCGTGGATCTTTGTTGGGGTTTTTTGATGATCATCTTCTGGCATGAGTCTTCCAGAGAGTGCTGATGTTGGAAGTTCTCTTTCATATCGTATCTTAGTTCATTTTCGGGGTAGCCCAATTAGGCTTTGATCTTCTGTATAAACGCAAACAGACCCTTTGCCTACACTTTTATATGCCCTTTATACCCTTGTGTAGAACTCATTGGAGGTTACCACACAGGAACTGCCCTTTTTTTTTTTTTTGGTATCACTAATCTACACTTACATGACGAATATTATGTTTACTAGGCTCTCCCCTATACCAGGTCTCCCCTATAAACCCCTTTACAGTCACTGTCCATCAGCATAGCAAAATGTTGTAGAATCACTACTTGCCTTCTCTGTGTTGTACAGCCCTCCCTTTTCTCCTACCCCCCCCATGCATGCTAATCTTAAAACCCATTACTTCTCCCCCCCCTTATCCTTCCCTACCCACCCATCCTCCCCAGTCCCTTTCCCTTTGGTACCTGTTAGTCCATTCTTGAGTTCTGTGATTCTGCTGCTGTTTTGTTCCTTCTGTTTTTCCTTTGTTCTTATATTCCACAGATGAGTGAAATCATTTGATATTTCTCTTTCTCCTCTTGGCTTGTTTCACTGAGCATAATACCCTCCAGCTCCATCTATGTTGCTGCAAATGGTTGGATTTGCCCTTTTCTTATGGCTGAGTAGTATTCCATTGTGTATATGTACCACATCTTCTTTATCCATTCATCTATCGATGGACATTTAGGTTGCTTCCAATTCTTAGCTATTGTAAATAGTGCTGCAATAAACATAGGGGTGCACTGATCTTTCTCATACTTGATTGCTACATTTTTAGGGTAAATTCCTAGGAGTGGAATTCCTGGGTCAAATGGTAAGTCTGTTTTGGGCATTTTGATGTACCTCCATACTGCTTTCCACAATGGTTGAACTAACTTACATTCCCACCAGCAGTGTAGGAGGGTTCCCCTTTCTCCACAGCCTCGCCAGCATTTGTTGTTGTTTGTCTTTTGGATGGCAGCCATCCTTACTGGTGTGAGGTGATACCTCATTGTAGTTTTAATTTGCATTTCTCTGATAATTAGCAATGTGGAGCATCTTTTTACTTTTAGTTTTTTTTTTTTTTTTTTTTTTTTCTCTTTTTTTTTTTTTTTTTTTTTTTTTTTAGATAATTATTTTTTATTGAAGGGTAGTTGACACACAGTATTACATTACATTAGTTTCAGGTGTACAACACAGTGATTCAACATTTATATACATGATAATTCTAAGTACCAGCTATCACCATACCAAGTTGTTACAATATTTTGACTATATTCCTTATGCTATACATTACATCCCGGTTGCTTATTTATTTTACAATTGGAAGTGTGTACTTTTTCTTGGTTGTTGTTGTTAGGGCATCTCTCATTTTTATTGATCAAATGGTTGTTAACAACAATAAAATTCTGTATAGGGGAGTCAATGCTCAATGCACAATCATTAATCCACCCCAAGCCTAATTTTCGTCAGTCTCCAATCTTCTGAAGCATAACGAACAAGTTCTTACATGGAGAACAAATTCTTACATAGTGAATAAGTTACATGGTGAACAGCACAAGGGCAGTCATCACAGAAACTTTTGGTTTTGCTCATGCATTATGAACTATAAACAGTCAGTTCAAATATGAATACACATTTGATTTTTATACTTGATTTATATGTGGATACCACATTTCTCTCTTTATTATTTTTAATAAGATGCTGAGGTGGTAGGTAGATACAACATAAAGGTAGAAAACATAGTTTAGTGTTGTAAGAGAGCAAATGTAGATGATCAGGTGTGTGCCTGTAGACTATGTGTTAATCCAAGCTAGACAAGGGCAATAAAACATCCACATATGCAGAAGATTTCTCTCAGAACAGGGGGGGTGAGGTTCTAAGCCTCACCTCTGTTGATCCCCAATTTCTCACCTGATGACCCCCCAGCGACTGTGCCTGTCTTAGGTTGTTCCTCCCTTGAGGAATCTTACCCGTCTCTGGCTAACCAGTCATCTTCCGGGGCCACACAGGGAAATGTTAAGTTGGTAAGTGAGAGAGAAGCCTTATTGTTTGAAATGGTTAGCTTTTTATTTCTTTGCATATTTATGCCCTGTGGCTTCTATGCCCAGCATTTGTCTTGAGGTATCTTTACCACTTGGAGGAGTTATGATACTCGGTAAATTTGATATGAGGCACGAATTCTATTTAAGAATTCGTTGTAATTAGGAAGGAAGAAGAAAAGCTATAGAAGTAGCAGGCGGGAGAAAACATGGGAAGATTGATTATTTCTTTGACATATCTTCTTGTAGAGTAACTTCAGCATGTATATATTTTAAGCTACTACTTAAATTGCGCACACACATTAACATAATAGGAGTATAGTTACATAACCAAAGCATACCTGTAATTACCAGCCATCTCCAGTGAAACCAAGAAAACCAGTTAGGCACCCTAGGCATTTGTGAAAACTTATCAATGATATGATGGTTATTATCTAACTGAATTTGAATAGTTTGAGAAAAATCAGACAAATTAAAACAACCCATTCCTGGGCACTGTTCACATCCCATATGTTCTTTTAACAGTAAATAGTCTGTAGTTGTAAGATTTTGGAGCGCTACAATTTGCACTTCTCCTAATTCTTGGTTGAGTTCCAACAGTATAGATCCAGTCAAATTTGTTGTTTTACTGTATGCACAGGCCAGCTTAGATATCTCCTTCATTCCCATGGCAAGTCCAGGAGCTGGTGGGATGAGTGCATCTACAGCTGTAGCAGTGCGTGGATCTTTGTTGGGGTTTTTTGATGATCATCTTCTGGCATGAGTCTTCCCGAGAGTGCTGATGTTGGAAGTTCTCTTTCATATCGTTTCTTAGTTCATTTTCGGGGTAGCCAAATTAGGCTTTGATCCTCTGTATAAACACAAACAGACCCTTTGCCTACACTTTTATATGCCCTTTATACCCTTGTGTAGAACTCATTGGAGGTTACCACACAGGAACTGCCCTTTTTTTTTTTTTTGGTATCACTAATCTACACTTACATGACGAATATTATGTTTACTAGGCTCTCCCCTATACCAGGTCTCCCCTATAAACCCCTTTACAGTCACTGTCCATCAGCATAGCAAAATGTTGTAGAATCACTACTTGCCTTCTCTGTGTTGTACAGCCCTCCCTTTTCTCCTACCCCCCCCATGCATGCTAATCTTAAAACCCATTACTTCTCCCCCCCCTTATCCTTCCCTACCCACCCATCCTCCCCAGTCCCTTTCCCTTTGGTACCTGTTAGTCCATTCTTGAGTTCTGTGATTCTGCTGCTGTTTTGTTCCTTCTGTTTTTCCTTTGTTCTTATATTCCACAGATGAGTGAAATCATTTGATATTTCTCTTTCTCCTCTTGGCTTGTTTCACTGAGCATAATACCCTCCAGCTCCATCTATGTTGCTGCAAATGGTTGGATTTGCCCTTTTCTTATGGCTGAGTAGTATTCCATTGTGTATATGTACCACATCTTCTTTATCCATTCATCTATCGATGGACATTTAGGTTGCTTCCAATTCTTAGCTATTGTAAATAGTGCTGCAATAAACATAGGGGTGCACTGATCTTTCTCATACTTGATTGCTACATTTTTAGGGTAAATTCCTAGGAGTGGAATTCCTGGGTCAAATGGTAAGTCTGTTTTGGGCATTTTGATGTACCTCCATACTGCTTTCCACAATGGTTGAACTAACTTACATTCCCACCAGCAGTGTAGGAGGGTTCCCCTTTCTCCACAGCCTCGCCAGCATTTGTTGTTGTTTGTCTTTTGGATGGCAGCCATCCTTACTGGTGTGAGGTGATACCTCATTGTAGTTTTAATTTGCATTTCTCTGATAATTAGCAATGTGGAGCATCTTTTTACTTTTAGTTTTTTGAGTAACCTCCATATTACTTTCCATATGGTTGAACTAGTTTACATTCCCAGCAGTGTAGGAGGGTTCCCCTTTCTCCGCATCCTTGCAAGCATTTTTTGTTCCTACTCTTTTCAATGTCGTCCTTCCTAACTGATGTGAGGTGATATCTCATTGTGGTTTCAGTTTGGATTTCCCTGATAATTAGGAACGTGGAGCATCTTTTCTTATCAACTCTGTTCAAACAAGGCTAAATCTTTGTCAGTTATTTTTGTGATGCTTTAATATAGTTTTCGAAGTACTGTATAAGCATTAATTCTTTTTCTTCTAAATGTTGTATTTGACTCAACACTTAAAAACACAGTTCAGCATCTGTTGGCCTTCTGAATTTCTGTTTTGGAGAAGTGTCTGTTCATATATTCCACCCATTTTTTTAATAGGGTTATTTGCTTTTTGGGTGTTGAGGCGTGTGAGTTCTTTACATATTTTGGATGTTAACCCTTGTCAAATATGTCATACAAATATATTCTCCCATACTGTAGGATGTCTTTTTGTTCAGCTGATGGTATCCTTTGCTGTACAGAAGTGTTTTAGCATGATGTCCCGTTTCTCATTTTTTATTTTGTTTCCCTTGTTCGAGGAGATGCATTTAGGAAAAACTTGCTAATGATAGTATACAATAGATTTTTGCTTATGTTTTCTTCTAAGAGATTGATGGTTTCATGACTTACATTCAGGTCTTCAATCCATTTTGAGTTTACTTTTGTGTACTTTTAGTCAATAATCCAGTTTCATTCTCTTGCATGTAGCTGTCTAGTTTTGCTAACACTGGTTTTTGAAGAGGCTGTCATCTCCCCACCGCATATCCATAGTTCCTTTATTGTATATTAATTGACCATATATGCTTGGGTTTATATCTGGGCTCTCTAGTCTGTTCCATTGGCTTATGGTTCTGGTCTTGTGCCAAGACCAAATTGTCTTGATTACTGTGGCTTTGTAGTACACCTTGAAGTTGGGGAGCATAATCCCCCCGGCTTTATTCTTCCTTCTTAGGATTGCTTTGGCTATTTGGGGTCTTTCACTGTTTCATATGAATTTTAGAACAATTTGCTTTAGTTCATTGAAGAATGCTGTTGGTAGTTTGATAGGAATTGCATTGAAACTGTAGATTGCTTTAGGCATGATGGCCACTTTGAAAATATTAATTTTTCCTATCCATGAGCACAGGATGTGTTTCTATTTATTGGTATCTTCTTTAATTTCTCTCATGAGTGTCTTGTAGTATTCAGAGTATAGGTCTTTCACTTCCTTGGTTAGGTTTATTCCAAGGTACTTTATTCTTTCTGATGCAATTGTGAATGGAATTGTTTTCCTGATTTCTCTTTCTGCTAGTTCATCATTAGTGTATAGGAAAGCAAAAGATTTCTGTGTATTACTGTTGTATCCTGCAACTTTGCTGCATTCAGACATTAGATCTAGTAGTTTCAGAGTGGATTCTCTGGGATTTTTTATATACAATGTCATGACATCTGCAAACAGTGACAGTTTAACTTTTTCCTTGCCAATTTGGATGCCTTATATTTCTTTGTTTTGTCTGATTGCTGTGGCTAGGACCTCCAGTACTATGTTGACTAAAAGTGGGGAGAGTGTCTTGTTCCCAATCTTTAAGGAAAAGCTTTCAGCTTCTCGCTATTAAGTATGAGATGGCGGTGGGTTTGTCATATATGGCCTTTATTATGTTGAGGTACTTGCCCTCTATACCCATTTTGTTGAGAGATTTTATCATGAGTGGATATTGTAGTTTGTCAAACATATTTTCAGCATCTATGGAGATGATCATGTGGTTTTTGTCCTTCCTTTTATTAATGTGGTGGATGATGTTGATGGATTTTTTAATGTTGTACCATCCTTGCATCCCTGAGATGAATCCCACTTGATGATGGTGTATGATCCTCTTGATGTATTTTTGAATTTGGTTTGCTAATATTTAGTTGAGTAGTTTTGCATCTATGTTCATCAGGGATATTGGTCTGTAGTTTTCTTTTTTTGTGGTGTCTTTGCCTGGGTTTGGTATTAGAGTGTTGCTTGCCTCGTAGAATGAGTTTGGGAATATTCCCTCCTCTTCTACTGTTTGGAAAACTTTAAGGAGGATGGGTGTTAGTTCTACACTAAATGTTTGATAAAATTCAACAGTGAAACCATCTGGACCTAGTTCTTAGGTAGTTTTTTGATTACCAGTTCAATTTTGTTGCTAGTAATCAGTCTGTTCAGATTTTCTGTTTCTTTCTCGGTTAACCTTGGAAGGTTGTATTTTTCTAAAAAGGAGTCCATTTCTTCTAGGTTATCCAGTTTGTTAGCATATAATTTTTCATAGCTTTCTCTAATGATTCTTTGTATTTCTGTGGTGTCTGTAGTGATTTTTCCTTTCTTATTTCTGATTGTTTATGTGTGTAGACTGTTTTTTTCTTGATAAGTCTGGCTAAGGGTTTATCTATTTTGTTTATTTTCTCAAAGAACCATCTCCTGCTTTCATTGATTCTTTCTACTGTTTTATTCTACTAATCTTTATTATATCCTTCCTTCTACTGACTTTGGACCTCATTTGTTCTTCCTTTTCTAGTTTCATTAATTGTGAGTTTAGACTGTTCATATGGGATTGTTCTTCTTTCCTGAGGTAGGCCTGTATTGCACTGTACTTCCCTCTAAGCACAGCCTTTGCAGCGCCCCACAGATTTTGTGGCGTTGAGTCATTGTTGTCATTTGTCCCCATATATTGCTTGATTTCTGTTTTTATTTGGTTATTGATCCATTGATTATTTAGGAGCATGTTATTAAGCCTCTATGTGTTTGTGGGCTTTTTCGTTTTCTTCATGTAATTTATGTCTAGTTTCATACCTTTGTGGTCTGAGAAGCTGGTTGGTACAATTTCAGTCTCTCTGAATTTACTGAGGCTCTTTTTTGTGGCCTAGTATATGATCTATTCCTGAAAATATTCCATGTGCACTTGAGAAGAATGTGTATCCTGTTGCTTTTGGATGCAGTGTTCTGTATATGTCTGTTAGGTCCATCTGTTCTAATACGTTGTTCAGTGCCTCTGTCTCCTTACTTATTTTCTGTCTGTTTCATCTGTTCTTTGGAGTGAGTGGTGTGTGGAAGTCTCCTAGAATGAATGCATTACATTCTGTTTCCCCCTTTAATTCTGTTAGTATTTGTTTCACATATGTAGGTGATCCTGTGTTGGGTGTATAGATATTTATAATGCTTATGTACTCCTGTTGAACTGACCCCTTTTTCATAATGTAATGTCCTTTGTCTCTTTTTACTTTCTTTGTTTTGAAGTCTATTTTGTCTGATACAAGTACTGGAACTCCTGCTTTTTTCTCCCTTTTAGGTGCATGAAATATCTTTCTCCATCCCTTCTTCACTTTTAGGCTGTGTATGTCTTTGGGTTTGAAGTGAGCCTCTTGTAGGGGCATATAGACAGGTTTTATTTCTTTGTCCATTCAGTGACTCTGTGTCTTTTGATTGGTACATTCAGATCACTTACATTTGGGGTCATTATCAATAGGTATGTACTTATTGCCATTGTAGGCTTTAGATTCGTGGTTACCAAAGATTCAAGGGTAATTCCCTCAACTATCTAACAATCTAATTTAACTCACTTAGTATGCTATTACAAACACGATCTGAAAGTTCTTTTTTTTTCCCTCCTTTTTCTTCCTACTCCATTCTTTATATATTAGGTATCATATTCTGTACTCTTTGTCTATCCCTTGATTGACTTTGGGGGTAGTTGATTTGATTTTGCATCTGCTTAGTAATTAATTGTTGTACTTTGCTGTGGTTATATTTACTCTGGTGACAGCTATTTAGCCTTAGGAACACTTCCATGTATAGCAGTCTCTCCAGAGTATATTGTAGAGATGGTTTGTGGGAGGTAAATTCTCTCAGCTATCGCTTATATGGAAATTGTTTAATCCCTCCTTCAAATTTAGATGATAATCTTGCTGGATAGGGTATCTTGGTTCTAGGCCCTTTTGTTTCATTGCATTGGATGTATCATGCCATTCTCTTGTTGTCTGTAAGGTTTCTGTTGAGAGGTCTGATGATAGCCTGATGGGTTTTCCTTTGTATGAGATTTTTTTCCCCTCTCTAGCTGCTTTTAAAAGTCTGTCCTTATCCTTGATCTTTGCTATTTTAATTATTATATGTCTTGGTGTTGTCCTCCTTGGCACCCTTTTGTTGGGAGATCTGTGCACCTCCACGGCCTGAGAGACTATCTCCTTCCCTAGATTGTGGAAGTTTTCAGCAATTACCTCCTCAAAGACACTCTCCATCCCCTTTTCTCTTTATTCTTCTTTACCCCTATAATGTAAATATTATTACATTTGGATTGGTCACACAGGTCTTTCAGTGTTCTTTGATTCCTAGAAATCCTTTTTCCTCTCTGTGCCTCAGCTTCTTTGTATTCCTCTTCTCTACTTTCTATTCCTTTTACCGTCTCTTCTACTGCATCGAATCTGCTTTTAAATCCCTCCATTGTATGTTTCATTTCAAATATAGTATTTCTTAGTGATTGAATCTCCATCCTAAATTCGTCCCTGAGTTCTTGAATATTTTTCTGTACCTCCATGAGCATGTTTATGATTTTTATTTTGAACACTCCTTCAGGAAGATTGATGAGTGTTCAGTTTCATTTGTCCCTTTTTCTGGTGTTTGTGGAATTTTGGTTGGAACCAGGTTCCTTTGATGTTTCATATTTGTATGTGGCTCCTTCTACTGCCCAGAAGTTCTACACTTTGGAGCTGCTTAGCCCCTAGAGTGATGTCGGGGGTCACCGGGGAGCAGTGTTGGTGCCTGGGGGGAGGACAGAACTGTTCCATGCTTCCCAGGCGCTGTGCTTGTCTCCACTGTCAGAACCAGTGGGCCGAGCAGACAAATGTAAGCCTCTTTCCTCTGGCTAGACTGACGCAAGGGCCGGGACTGTCAGTTTGCAAGCCGGTGCCAGCAGGCCAGGAGGAAGGTGCAGCAGCCTGTGTGTCATGGTGGGGGGGCCTTGGAGCTTAGTAGCCATCCAGGGGGATGGAGCACTTGAAGCTCCTGAAAGTTCCCAACCTGATATGCGCAGTGTGCCAGGACAATTTCGTCCACCTATCCTTTCTTCTGAGCAGCAAGTTCTTGCCCCTTCAGCAGCCCTCTTGCTGTTAAGAAGTCTGTCAGACTGCCTGGCTTCCTTTTGTCCCAGGGCAGCCAGATATGGATCCTTGTTTTACACAGATGGCTGGAATCTCAGTCTCTCCAAGTAGTCTGCCTGTCTTAGCTTTACAATCCCATTAATCTCTAGAGCAACATGCAATGTAGGTTTGTCCTCCCAGCGCAGATCTCCATCGCTGGGTGTTCAGCATTCCCAGGCTTCCACTGCCTGCCCTCTATGTTTCTCTTCCTCCTGCAGGTGAGTGGGGGTAGGGATAGGGCTTGGGTCCCTCTGGATCAAGGCTTTGGTATGTTACCCTTTTTCTTGAGGTCTGCTCTTTTCTCCAGATGTATGCTCTGGCACAGCCTTCTTTCCTGTTGCTCTTTTAGGATTAGTTGTATTAACTGTATTTTCATATTTTATTTAATTTTTGGAGGAGTTCTCTGCTTCACCTCTCATGCCACCATCTTTAATCTTTTTCCATTTTTATTAATGAAGGACCTACAGCTGGGCCTGAAATAAAAAACATAGGCTTCATATGATAGTAGAACATTACATTTCATTTTTCAGATGGTTTATATTTGTTAACTTGTGTACCTTCCATATGAATAGACAATTCCATTAACATCTTTTTATTGTATTATTAATCTACAATTACATGAGGACCATTATGTTTACTAGACTCCCCCCATCACCAAGTGCCCCCCACATATCCCATTACAGTCACTATCCATCAGTATAGTAAGATGTTGTAGAATCACTATTTGTCTTCTCTGTGTTGTACACCCCTCCCCGTGTCCCCCCACATTATACATGCTAATCATACTGCCTCCTTTTCTACCCCCCTTATTCCTCCCTTCCCACCCATCCTCTGCAGTCCCTTTCCCTTTGGTAACTGTTAGTCCATTCTTGGGTTCTGTGAGTCTGCTGCTGTTTTGCTCCTTCAGTTTTTTCTTTGTTCTTATACTCCACAGATGAGTGAAATCATTTGATACTTATCTTTCTCCACCTGGCTTATTTCACTGAGCATAATACCCTATAGCTCCATCCATGTTGTTGCAAATGGTAGGATTTGTTTACTTCTTATGGCTGAGTAATATTCCATTGTGTATATGTACCACCTCTTCTTTATCCATTCATCTGCTGATGGACACTTAGGTTGCTTCCATTTCTTGGCTATTGGGAATAGTGCTGCTATAAACATAGGGGTGCATATGTCTTTTTCAAACTGTGCTGCTGCATTTGTAGGGTTAATTCCTAGGAGTGGAATTCCTGGGTCAAATGGTATTTCTACTTTGAGCATTTTGAGGAACCTCCATACTGCTTTCCACAATGGTTGAACTAATTTACATTCCCACCAGCAGTGTAGGAAGGTTCCCCTTTCTCCACAACCTCGCCAACATTTGTTGTTGTTTGTCTTTTGGATGGTAGCCATTCTTACTGGTGTGAGGTGATACCTCATTGTGGTTTTAATTTGCATTTCTCTGATGACTAGTGTTGGAGAGCATCTTTTCATGTGACTGTTGGCCATCTGAATTTCTTCTTTGGAGAACTGTCTGTTCAGCTCCTCTGCCCATTTTTTGATTGGATTATTTGCATTTTGTTTGCTTGAGGTGTGTGAGCTCTTTATATTATTTTGGATGTCAACCCTTTATCAGATCTGTCATTTATGAATATATTCTCCCATACTGTAGGATCGCTTTTTGTTCTATTGATGGAGTGCTTTGCTGTATAGCTTTTCAGTTTGATGTAGTGCCACTTGTTCATTTGTGCTTTTGTTTCCCTTGCCCGGGGAGATATGTTCATGAAGAAGTCACTCATGTTTATGTCCAAGAGAATTTTGCCTATGTTTTTATCTAAGAGTTTTATGGTTTCATGACTTACATTCAGGTCTTTGATCCATTTCGAATTTACTTTTGTGTATGAGGTTAGACAGTGATCCAGTTTCACTCTCTTACATGAAGCTGTCCAGTTTTGCCAGCACTATCTGTTGAAGAGACTGTCATTTCCCCATTGTATGTCCATGGCTCCTTTATCATATATTAATTGACCATCTATGTTTGGGTTAATGTCTGGAGTCTCTATTCTGTTCCACTGGTTTGTGGCTCTGTTCTTGTGCCAGTACCAAATTGTCTTGATTACTGTGGCTTTGTAGTAGATCTTGAAGTTGGGGAGCGCGATTCCCCCCACTTTATTCGTCCTTCTCAGGATTGCTTTGGCTATTCGGGGTCTTTGGCGGTACCATATGAATTTTTGAACTATTTGTTCCAGTTCGTTGAAGAATGTTGTTGGTAATTTGATAGGGATTGCATCGAATCTCTATATTGCTTTGGGCAGGATGGCCATTTTGACGATATTAATTCTTCCAAGCCAGGAGCATGGCCTGAGTTTCCATTTGTTAGTGACCTCTCTAATTTCTCTTAAGAGTGTCTTGTAGTTTTCAGGGTATAGGTCTTTCACTTCCTTGGTTAGGTTTATTCCTAGGTATTTTATTATTTTGATGCAGTTATGAATGGAATTCTGCTCCTGATTTCTCTTTCTGTTAGTTCATTGTTAGTGTATAGGAAAGCCACAGATTTCTGTTTGTTAATTTTGTGTCCTACAACTTTGCTGAATTCTGATATTAGTTCTAGTAGTTTTGAAGTGGAGTCTTTAGGGTTTTTTTATTTACAATATTATGTCATCTGCAAATAGTGGCAGTTTGACTTCTTCTTTACCAGTCTGGATTACTTTTATTTCTTTGTTTTGTCTAATTGCCCTAGCAAGGACCTCCAATACTATGTTGAATAACAGTGGAGAGAGTGGGCATCCCTGTCTTGTTCCCGATCTTAGAGGAAAAGCTTTCAGCTTCTCACTGTTCAGTATAATGTTGGCTGTGGGTTTATCATATATGGCCTTTATTATGTTGAGGTACTTGCCCTCTATACCCATTTTGTTGAGAATTTTTATCATGAATGGATGTTGAATTTTTTTTAATGCTATTTCAGCATCTATGGAGATGATCATGTGATTTTTGTCCTTCTTTTTATTGATGTCGTGGATGATGTTGATGGATTTTCAAATGTTGTAACATCCTTGGATCCCTGAGATGAATCCCAGTTGATGATGGTGTATGATCCTCTTGATGTATTTTTGAATTCAGTTTGCTAATATTTTGTTGAGTATTTTTGCATCTATGTTCATCAGGGATGTTGGTTCGTAATTTTCTTTTTTTGTGGCATCTTTGCCTGATTTTGGTATTAGAGTGATGCTGGCTTCAGAGAATGAGTTTGGAAGTATTCCTTCTTCTATTTTTTGTCAAAGTTTAGGGAGAATGGGTATTATGTCTATCTATATGTCTGGTAAAATTCCGCAGTGAATTCATCTAGCCCAGGGTTTTGTTCTTGGGTGTTTTTTTGATTACCTATTCAATTTTGTTGCTTGTAATTGATCTGTTTAAATTTTCTGTTTCTTCTTGTTCAGTCTTGGAAGGTTGTATTTTTCTAGGAGGTTGTCCATTTCTTGTAGGTTTTCCAGCTTGTTTGCATATAGATTTTCATAGTATTCTCTAATAATTTTTTGTATTTCTGTGGGGTCCATCATGATTTTTCCTTTCTCATTTCTGATTCTGTTTATTTGTAGATTCTCTTTTTTTGTTAATAAGTCTGGCTAGGGGATAATCTATTTTGTTTATTTTCTCAATGAACCAGCTCTTAGTTTCATTGATTTTTCTATTGTTTTAGTCTTCTCAATTTTTAAAATTTCTTCTCTGATCTTTATTATGTCCCTCCTTCTGCTGACTTTGGGCCTCATTTGTTCTTCTTTTTCCAGTTTCAATAATCGTGACTTTAGACTATTCATTTGGGATTGTTCTTCCTTCTTTAAATACACCTGGATTGCTATATACTTTCCTCTTAGAACTGCCTTCACTGCGTCCTTCAGAAATTTGGGCTTTGTGCTGTTTTTGTCATTTGTCTCCATATGTTGCTTGATCTCTGTTTCAATTTGATCATTGATCCATTGATTATTTAGGAGCATGTTGTTAAGCCTCCATGTGTTTGTAAGCCTTTTTGGGTTTTTTTTGGTACAATTTATTTCTAATTTTATGCCTTTGTGGTCTGAGAAGTTGGTTGGTAGAATTTCAATCTTTCTGAATTTACTGAGGTTTTTTTGTGGCCTAATATGTGGTCTATTCTGGAAAATATTCCATGTGTACTTGAGAAGAATGTGTGTTCTCCTGCTTTCAGTTGTAGAATTCTGTAGATTTCTGTTAGGTCCATCTTTTCTAATATGTTGTTCAGTGCCTCTGTGTCCTTACTTATTTTCTGTCCAATTGGTCTGTCCTTTGAAGTGATTGGTGTGTTGAAGTCTCCTAGAAGCAATGCATTGCATTCTATTTCCTCCTTTAATTCTGTTAGTATTTTTATCTCCCATAAGTTGTTGCTCCTGTATTAGGTGCCTATATATTTATAGTGGTTATATCCTCTTGTTGGACTGACCCCTTTATCATTATGTAGTGTCCTTCTTTATCTCTTGTTACTTCCTTTGTTTTGACGTCTATTTTGTCTGATACAAGTACTGAAACACCTGCTTTTATCTCCCTATTGTTTGCATGAAATATCTTTTTCCATCCCTTGACTTTTAGTCTGTGTATGTCTTTGGGTTTGAGGTGTGTCTCTTGTAAGCAGCATATAGATGGTTCTTGCTTTTTTATCCATTCTGTTACTCTTTGTGTTTTGATTGGTGCATTCAATCCATTTACATTTAGGGTGATTATTGAAAGATATGTACTTATTCCCATTGCAGGCTTTAGATTCATGGTTACCAAAGGTTCAAGGGTAGTTTCTTTGCTATCTAACTGGCTAAGTTAACTCTTTTATTAAGCCATTATAAGGACAGTCTGATGATTATTTCTCTCCCTTCTTATTCCTCCTCCTCCATTCTTTATATGTTAGATGTTTAGTTCTGTAGTCTTTTTTGTTTGCTTTGACTGCTTTTTTGAGTAGTTGATTTTATTTCTTGCCTTTAGTTAGTATTTGGTTCAGTTGCTTTCTTTGCTGTGATTTTATTTTCTCTGTTGACATCTATTTAGCCTTAGGAGTGCTTCCATCTAGAGCAGTCCCTTTAAAATGTCCTGTAGAGGTGGTTTGTGGGAGGCAAATTCCCTTAACTTTTGCTTGTCTGGGAATTGTTTAATCCCTCCTTCATATTTAAATGATAATTGAGCTGGATACAGTAATCTTGGTTCAAGGCCCTTCTGTTTCATTACATTAAATATATCATACCATTCTCCTCTGTCCTTTAAGATTTCTGTTGAGAAGTCTGATGATAACCTGATGAATTTTCCTTAGTAGGTGACCTTTTTCCTCTTTCTGTCTGCGTTTAATACTCTGTCCTTGTCTTTTATCTTTGCCATTTTAATTATTTTTTTTTAAGAAAGAAGTTTATTGAAGTGTTTATCAATGTTACACAATATCATTATTATTATTATTATTATTATTATTATTATTTTTTAGATAATTATTTTTTATTGAAGGGTAGTTGACGCACAGTATTACATTACATTAGTTTCAAGTGTACAACACAGTGATAAAACATTTATATACATAATTCTAGGTTCCAGCTATCACCCTACCAAGCTGTTACAATATTTTGACTATATTCCTTATGCTATACATTACATCCCGGTTACTTATTTATTTTACCATTGGAAGTCTGTCCTTTTTTTTTTTTTTTTTTTTTTGTGAGGGCATCTCTCATATTTATTGATCAAATGGTTGTTAACGACAATAAAATTCTGTATAGGGGAGTCAATGCTCAATGCACAATCATTAATCCACCCCAAGCCTAATTTTCGTGAGTTTCCGATCTTCTGAGGCATAACAAACAAGTTCTTACATGGAGAACAAATTCTTACATAACGAATAAGTTACATAGTGAACAGTACAAGGGCAGTTATCACAGAAACTTTCGGTTTTGCTCATGCATTATGAACTCTAAACAGTCAGTTCAAATATGAATACTCATTTGGTTTTTATACTTGATTTATATGTGGATACCACATTTCTCTCTTTATTATTATTATTTTTAATAAAATGCTGAAGTGGTAGGTAGATACAAGATAAAGGTAGAAAATATAGTTTAGTGTTGTAAGAGAGCAAATGTAGACGATCAGGTGTGTGCCTGTAGACTATGTGTTAATCCAAGCTAGACAAGGGCAATAAAACATCCACATATGCAGAAGATTTCTCTCAGAACAGGGGGGTGAGGTTCTAAGCCTCACCTCTGTTGATCCCCAATTTCTCACCTGATGACCCCCCTGCGACTGTGCCTGTCTTAGGTTGTTCCTCCCTTGAGGAATCTTACCCGTCTCTGGCTAACCAGTAATCTTCCGGGGCCATACAGGGAAATGTAAAGTTGGTAAGTGAGAGAGAAGCCTTATTGTTTGAAATGGTTAGCTTTTTATTTCTTTGCATATTTATGCCCTGTAGCTTCTATGCCCAGCATTTGCCTTGAGGTATCTTTACCACTTGGAAGAATTATGATACTCGGTAAATTTGGTATGAGGCACGAATTCTATTTAAGGGTTGTAATTAGGAAGGAAGAAGAAAAGCTATAGAAGTAGCAGGCGGAAGAAAACATGGGAAGATTGATTATTTCTTTGACATATCTTCTTGTAGAGTAACTTCAGCATGTATAGGTTTTAAGCTACTACTTAAATTGCGCACACACATTAACATAATAGGAGCATAGTTACATAACCAAAGCATATCTGTAATTACCAGCCATCTCCAGTGAAACCAAGAAAACCAGTTAGGCACCTTAGGCATTTGTGAAAACTTATCTATGATATGGTGGATATTGTCCAACTGAACTTGAACAGTCTGAGAGAAATCAGACAAATTAAAACAACCCATTCCTGGGGAATGTTCACATCCCTTATGTTCTTTTAACAGTAAATAGTCTGTAGTTGTAAGATTTTGGAGCGCTACAATTTGCACTTCTCCTGATTCTTGGTTGAGTTCCAACAGTATAGATCCAGTCAAATTTGTTGTTTTACTGTATGCACAGGCCAGCTTAGATATCTCCTCCTTCATTCCCATGGCAAGTCCAGGAGCTGGTGGGATGGAGTGCAACTACAGCTGTAGCAGTGCGTGGATCTTTGTTGGGGTTTTTTGATGATCATCTTCTGGCATGAGTCTTCCAGAGAGTGCTGATGTTGGAAGTTCTCTTTCATATCGTATCTTAGTTCATTTTCGGGGTAGCCCAATTAGGCTTTGATCCTCTGTATAAACACAAACAGACCCTTTGCCTACACTTTTATATGCCCTTTATACCCTTGTGTAGAAATCATTGGAGTTTACCACACAGGAACTGCCCTTTTTTGTTTTTTTTTTTTTTTTTTTTGTATCACTAATCTACACTTACATGACGAATATTATGTTTACTAGGCTCTCCCCTATACCAGGTCTCCCCTATAAACCCCTTTACAGTCACTGTCCATCAGCATAGCAAAATGTTGTAGAATCACTACTTGCCTTCTCTGTGTTGTACAGCCCTCCCTTTTCTCCTACCCCCCCATGCATGTTAATCTTAATGCACCCCTACTTCTCCCCCCCCTTATCCCTCCCTACCCACCCATCCTCCCCAGTCCCTTTCCCTTTGGTACCTGTTAGTCCATTCTTGAGTTCTGTGATTCTGCTGCTGTTTTGTTCCTTCAGTTTTTCCTTTGTTCTTATATTCCACAGATAAGCGAAATCATTTGGTATTTCTCTTTCTCCACTTGGCTTGTTTCACTGAGCATAATACCCTCCAGCTCCATCCATGTTGCTGCAAATGATTGGATTTGCCCTTTTCTTACGGCTGAGTAGTATTCCATTGTGTATATGTACCACATCTTCTTTATCCATTCATCTATCGATGGACATTTAGGTTGCTTCCAAGTCTTGGCTATTGTAAATAGTGCTGCGATAAACATACAGGTGCACTGATCTTTCTCATACTTGATTGCTGCATTCTTAGGGTAAATTCCTAGGAGTGGAATTCCTGGGTCAAATGGTAAGTCTGTTTTGAGCATTTTGATGTACCTCCATACTGCTTTCCACAATGGTTGAACTAACTTACATTCCCACCAGCAGTGTAGGAGGGTTCCCCTTTCTCCACAGCCTCGCCAACATTTGTTGTTGTTTGTCTTTTGGATGGCAGCCATCCTTACTGGTGTGAGGTGATACCTCATTGTAGTTTTAATTTGCATTTCTCTGATAATTAGCAATGTGGAGCATCTTTTCATGTGTCTGTTGGCCATCTGTATTTCTTTTTTGGAGAACTGTCTGTTCAGTTCCTCTGCCCATTTTTTAATTGGGTTATTTGTTTTTTGTTTGTTGAGGCGTGTGAGCTCTTTATATATTCTGGATGTGAAGCCTTTATCGGATGTGTCATTTTCAAATATATTCTCCCATACTGTAGGGATCTTTTTTGTTCTATTGATGGTGTCTTTTGCTGTACAGAAGCTTTTCAGCTTAATATAGTCCCACTTACTCATTTTTGCTGTTGTTTTCCTTGCCCGGGGAGATATGTTCAAGAAGAGGACACTCATGTTTATGTCTAAGAGGTTTTTGCCTATGTTTTCTTCCAAGAGTTTAATGGTTTCATGGCTTACATTCAGGTCTTTGATCCATTTTGAGTTTACTTTTGTATATGGGGTTAGACAATGGTCCAGTTTCATTCTCCTACATGTAGCTGTCCAGTTTTGCCAGCACCACCTGTTGAAGAGACTGTCATTTCGTCATTGTATGTCCATGGTTCCTTTATCAAATATTAATTTACCATATTTGTCTGGGTTAATGTCTGGATTCTCTAGTCTGTTCCATTGGTCTGTGGCTCTGCTCTTGTGCTAGTACCAAATTGTCTTGATTACTATGGCTTTATAGTAGAGCTTGAAGTTGGGGAGTGAGATCCCCCCTACTTTATTCTTCTTTCTCAGGATTGCTTTGGCTATTCGGGGTCTTTGGTGTTTCCATATGAATTTTTGAATTACTTGTTCCAGTTCATTGAAGAATGTTGCTGGTAGTTTCATAGGGATTGCATCAAATCTGTATATTGCTTTGGGCAGGATGGCCATTTTGACGATATTAATTCTTCCTAGCCATGAGCATGGGATGAGTTTTCATCTGTTAGTGTCCCCTTTAATTTCTCTTAAGAGTGACTTGTAGTTTTCAGAGTATAAGTCTTTCACTTCTGTGGTTAGGTTTATTCCTAGGTATTTTATTTTTTTTGATGCAATTGTGAATGGAGTTGTTTTCCTGATTTCTCTTTCTGTTGGTTCATTGTTAGTATATAGGAAAGCCACAGATTTCTGTGTGTTGATTTTGTATCCTGCAACTTTGCTGTATTCCGATATCAGTTCTAGTAGTTTTGGGGTGGAGTCTTTAGGGTTTTTTATGTACAATATCATGTCATCTGCAAATAGTGACAGTTTAACTTCTTCTTTACCAATCTGGATTCCTTGTATTTCTTTGTTTTGTCTGATTGCCGTGGCTAGGACCTCCAGTACTATGTTAAATAACAGTGGAGATAGTGGGCATCCCTGTCTAGTTCCCGATCTCAGAGGAAATGCTTTCAGTTTCTCGCTGTTCAATATAATGTTGGCTGTGGGTTTATCATAGATGGCCTTTATTATGTTGAGGTACTTGCCCTCTATTCCCATTTTGCTGAGAGTTTTTATCATGAATGGATGTTGAACTTTGTCAAATGCTTTTTCAGCATCTATGGAGATGATCATGTGGTTTTTGTCTTTCTTTTTGTTGATGTGGTGGATGATGTTGATGGACTTTCGAATGTTGTACCATCCTTGCATCCCTGGGATGAATCCCACTTGGTCATGGTGTATGATCCTTTTGATGTATTTTTGAATTTGGTTTGCTAATATTTTGTTGAGTATTTTTGCATCTACGTTCATCAGGGATATTGGTCTGTAGTTTTCTTTTTTGGTGGGGTCTTTGCCTGGTTTTGGTATTAGGGTGATGTTAGCTTCATAGAATGAGTTTGGGAGTATCCCCTCCTCCTCTATTTTTTGAAAAATTTTAGGGAGAATGGGTATTATGTCTTCCCTGTATGTCTGATAAAATTCCAAGGTAAATCCATCTGGCCCGGGAGTTTTGTTCTTGGGTAGTTTTTTGATTACCACTTCAATTTCGTTGCTGGTAATTGGTCTGTTTAGATTTTGTGTTTCTTCCTTGGTCAGTCTTGGAAGGTTGTATTTTTCTAGGAAGTTGTCCATTTCTCCTAGGTTTCCCAGCTTGTTAGCATATAGGTTTTCATAGTATTCTCTAATAATTCTTTGTATTTCTGTGGGGTCCGTCGTGATTTTTCCTTTCTCGTTTCTGATACTGTTGATTTGTGTTGACTCTCTTTTCTTCTTAATAAGTCTGGCTAGAGGCTTATCTATTTTGTTTATTTTCTCGAAGAACCAGCTCTTGGTTTCATTGATTTTTGCTATTGTTTTATTCTTCTCAATTTTATTTATTTCTTCTCTGATCTTTATTATGTCCCTCCTTCTGCTGACCTTAGGCCTCATCTGTTCTTCTTTTTCCAATTTCGATAATTGTGACATTAGACCATTCATTTGGGATTGCTCTTCCTTTTTTAAATATGCTTGGATTGCTATATATTTTCCTCTTATGACTGCTTTTGCTGCGTCCCACAGAAGTTGGGGCTCAGTGTTGTTGTTGTCATTTGTTTCCATATATTGCTGGATCTCCATTTTGATTTGGTCGTTGATCCATTGATTATTTAGGAGCGTGTTGTTAAGCCTCCATGTGTTTGTGAGCCTCTTTGCTTTCTTGGTACAGTTTATTTCTAGTTTTATGCCTTTGTGGTCTGAAAAGTTGGTTGGTAGGATTTCAATCTTTTGGAATTTTCTGAGGCTCTTTTTGTGGCCTAGTATGTGGTCTATTCTGGAGAATGTTCCATGTGCACTTGAGACGAATGTGTATCCTGCTGCTTTTGGATGTAGAGTTCTGTAGATGTCTATTAGGTCCATCTGCTCTACTGTGTTGTTCAATGCTTCCGTGTCCTTACTTATTTTCTGCCCAGTGGATCTATCCTTTGGGGTGAGTGGTGTGTTGAAGTCTCCTAGAATGAATGCATTGCAGTCTATATCCCCCTTTAGTTCTGTTAGTATTTGTTTCACATATACTGGTGTTCCTGTGTTGGGTGCATATATATTTAGAATGGTTATATCCTCTTGTTGGACTGAGCCCTTTATCATTATGTAGTGTCCTTCTTTATCTCTTGTTACTTTCTTTGTTTTGAAGTCTATTTTGTCTGGTATTAGTACTGCAACCCCTGCTTTCTTCTCACTGTTGTTTGCTTGAAATATGTTTTTCCATCCCTTGACTTTTAGTCTGTACATGTCTTTGGGTCTGAGGTGGATTTCTTGTAAGCAGCATATAGATGGGTCTTGCTTTTTTATCCATTCTATTACTCTGTGTCTTTTGATTGGTGCATTCAGCCCATTAACATTTAGGGTGTCTACTGAAAGATATGTACTTATTGCCATTGCAGGCTTTAAATTCGTGGTTACCAAAGGTTCAAGGTTAGCCTCTTTTGTATCTTACTGCCTAACTTAGTTCACTTATTGAGCTGTTATATACACTGTCTGGAGATTCTTTTCTTCTCTCCCTTCTTGTTCCTCCTCCTCGATTCTTCATATGTTGGGTGTTTTGTGCTGTGCTCTTTCTAGGAGTGTTCCCATCTAGAGCAGTCCCTGTAAGATGTTCTGTAGAGGTGGTTTGTGGAAAGCAAATTCCCTCAGCTTTTGTTTGTCTGGGAATTGTTTAATCCCACCGTCATATTTGAATGATAGTCGTGCTGGATACAGTATCCTTGGTTCAAGGCCCTTCTGTTTCATTGTATTAAATATATCATGCCATTCTCTTCTGGCCTGTAGGGTTTTTGTTGAGAAATCTGATGTTAGCCTGATGGGTTTCCCTTTATAGGTGACCTTTTTCTCTCTAGCTGCCTTTAACACTCTTTCCTTGTCCTTGATCTTTGCCATTTTAATTATTATGTGTCTTGGTGTTGTCCTTCTTGGATCCTTTCTGTTGGGGGTTCTGTGTATTTCCGTGGTCTGTTCGATTATTTCCTCCCTCATGTGGGGAAGTTCTCAGCAGTTTTTTCTTCTAAGATACTTTCCATCTCTTTTCCTCTCTCTTCTTCTTCTGGGACCCCTATAATACGGATATTGTTCCTTTTTGATTGGTCACACAGTTCTCTTAATATTGTTTCATTCCTGGAGATCCTTTTGTCTCTCTCTATGTCAACTTCTATGCGTTCCTGTTCTCTGGTTTCAATTCCATCAATGGCCTCTTGCATTCTATCCATTCTGCTTATAAACCCTTCCAGAGTTTGTTTCATTTCTGCAATCTCCTATCTGGCATCTGTGATCTCCCTCCGGACTTCATCCCATTTCTCTTGCGTATTTCTCTGCATCTCTGTCAGCATGTTTATGATTCTTATTTTGAATTCTTTTTCAGGAAGACTGGTTACGTCTGTCTCCTTCTCTGGTGTTGTCTCTGTGATCTTTGTCTGCCTGTAGCTTTGCCTTTTCATGGTGATAGGAATAGTTTGCAGAGCTGGGACGAGTGACGGCTGGAAGGACTTCCTTTCTTGTTGGTTTGTGGCCCTCCTCTCCTGGGAGAACAGCGACCTCTAGTGGCTTGTGCTGTGCAGCTGCGCGCAGACAGGGTTTCTGCTTCATGCCCGGCTGCTATGGAGTTAATCTCCGCTGTTGCTGTGGGCGTGGCCTGGCTCGGGCAGCTACTCCAAAATGGTGGAGTCCGTTGGAGCAGGAGCTGCTGGGAGGCTATTTATCTCCGTAAGGGGCCTCCCTGCTCCCTGCAGCCCAGGGGTTAGGGTGCCCAGAGATCCCCGGATTCCCTACCTCTGGATTAAGTGTCCCGCCCTGCCCCTTTAAGACTTCCAAAAAGCACCCGCCAAAACAAAACAACGACCACCAAAAAAAAAAAATTTTTTTAATTTAAAAAAAAAAAGGTGGTCACTCGTTTTTCTTTTTTCTCCGGTGCCAGCCTCAGGCCTCTGCTCACCGGTCTTGCTGCCCTGTTTCCCTAGTATTGGGGTCCCTATCCCTTTAAGACTTCCAAAAAGCACTCGCCAATACAAAACAGCAAAAAAGCAAAAAAAAAAAAAAAGCATCGTGCGCTTTTCTTATGTCCTCCGACAGCCGGCCTCCAGCGCCCGCTCACTGTTGTTGCTGCCCTGTTTTCCTAGCATCGAGGGCCCTGCACTCTGGCCCGGATGGCTGGGGCTGGGTGTTCGGCAGTTCTGGGCTCCGTCTCCCTCCCGCTCTGCCTACTCTTCTACTGCCGGGAGCTGGGGGGAGGGGTGCTCGGCTCCCGCGGGGCCTGGGCTTGTATCTTACCCCCTTCACGAGGCGCTGGGTTCTCTCAGGTGCGGATGTGGTCTGGATATTGTCCTGTGTCCTCTGGTCTTTATTCTAGGAAGGGTTGTCTTTGTTATATTTTCATAGATATATGTTTTTTTGGGAGGAGATTTCCGCTGCTCTACTCACGCCACCATCTTCCTTCCCTCCCCTCGCCATTTTAATTATTATATGTCTTGGTGTTATCCTCCTTGGGTCCCTTGTGTTGAGAGTTCTGTGAGCTTCCGTGGTCTGAGAGACTATTTCCTCCCCCAGTTTGGGGAAGTTTTCAGCAATTATTTCTTCAAAGACACTTTCTATCCCTTTTTCTCTCTCTTCTTCTCCTGGTAGTCCTATAATGCTTATATTATTCCGTTTGAGTTGGTCACACAGTTCTCTTAATATTGTTTCATTCCTGGTGATCCTTTTATCTCTCTGCTTAAGCTTGTCTGTGTTCCTGTTCTCTCATTTCTATTCCATTAACGGCCTCTTGCACCTCATCCAGTCTGTTCTTCAGTCCTTCTAGAGATTGTTTTATTTCTGTATTCTCCATCCCAAGTTGATCCTTGAGCTCTTGCATATTTCTCTGCACGTCCATCAGCATGGTTATGCCCTTTATTTTGAGTTCTTTTTCAGGAAGATTGGTTTAATCTATCTCCCCAGGCCCTCTCTCGGGGGTTGTCTGAGTAATTCTGGACTGGACCAAATTCTTCTGCCTTTTCATGGCGATAGAGGTAGCTGTAGGCAGGTAGTGCATGTGTTAGCAGGGAGAACAAAGTCCTTTCCTGTTTGCATGTTGCCTTGCCCTTCTCTTCTGCTTGTGTCAGTTAACCGCACACCTGGAGCAGCCTCTGGATTAATCCTCTGTTCTGCCATGTGCGGGTTCACCGTCAGGGTAGCCCAGAGCTCTGCGGCGAGTGATAGGTATGCCAGGTGAGGTCTCCTGTGAGAACAGTGCCCCATTGTGCTTTGTCCCAGTTTCCTCTACCTGCGCCGGGCAGCTGCGTGCTGGCGGTGGCCTCTGGGTCTTGCTCCGGTGTCTGCGCGCTGGGAGATATTCTGGGCAGTTGCTTTGGGCTTGGCCTCTCCTGGCTGCTCCGCCTTGTGGGCGGGCGCAGCCGCTCTCTCCTTGCTCCGCCTACGCGGGTGTGCATGGCTGCTGTCAGGGTGCTCCGCTGTCAGGGTGCTCCACTGCCGCAGGTGCGCGTGGCCGCTTTTCGGCTGCTCGGTTATGTCGGGGCTACACCGGCCGGGGTAACTACTGGCAGGATGCCTGTCGCTTTGAGGGGCTTCAAGGGTGCATTGCCACCCAGGGAGCTGTGGTGCCCGAAGTTCCTCAGAATCCCCAGCCTGCTGGGCTGAGTGTGCTGGTACGCTTCCATCCAGCTGTGAGGCTCCTGTCCCTTTAATACTTGAAAAAGTACTCGCTCTTCTTTTGTCCCAGGGGAGCCGGCTGCAGGGACCCGTTTGCAGATTTTACTTTTCTTTTTCTCCAATATCCAGCATACCATGCAATGTGTTTCTGCACTCCTGGTGTGGATGGTAGGGCTGGTTATTTAACAGTCCTGGGCTCCCACTCCCTCCCCGTTCTGACTCCTCTTCTCCCTCCAGGAAGCTGGGGTGGGGGAAGCACTTGGGTCCCACCGGGCTGCGGCTTGTATCTTACCCCCTTCATGAGGCGCTGAGTTCTCCCAGGTGTAGATGTAGCCTGGCTGTTTTACTGTATCTTCTGGTCTCTCTTTTAGGAATAGTTGTATTTGTTGTATTTTCCAAAATATATATGGTTTGGGGAGGAGATTTCTGCTGCCCTACTCACACCATCTTGGCTCCTCCTCATTAACATCTTTTAAAAGTAGAAATCATGTAGAATCCCCGTTCCATATTTTTCCTCTCACCTTGTCCCCCAGGGGCTCCCCAGCACAGACTAGGTGGGTCGTCTGTCATCATAGGATCTCAAGCTGAGGCTATAATCTGTCTACATCTTGGTAGTGTATAGTTTTTAAGCAAGTTTTTTTTTAATGGGAAATAATGAAAAATATCTACTAAAATGAATTTTTATTAAGACAAACAAGTACCACCTGCCCCCTTAATTTGTGGGGCAATGTAGTAGATAATCCTTGTTGCCATTCTTAGCTCTGTGATGCAAGCTGTCCTGTTCTGAGCAGCCAAGATCCTGAATTGTTGCCTTTTTTCACCCATGGTACTGAAAGGCCTTCCCTGATCATTTCCCCCGTCTCCATTAGATTTTCTCTCTGTCTTGTTGGCTTTGTACCTTCTTAAGCTTATCTATGTTCTGTTTCTGTTACCTGTCTCTTTCTCACAGCGAAGTGGGAGCCTTGTAAGGACGAGTCCCTCATTTGTCTCTGTTGGCAGTGCCTGGGAGCAGCGCCCGGCACAGATGCATGGGAGTGGGGCCGTGGCTACCTCCACAGTGGCATTCTCTGCTGGGCTCTGTCCTGAATACTTAACAAGAGTTTGATTCAGACCCTTTCAATGACCACAACAGCTTTAAGAGGCAGTACATTACTGTTACTTTTACCATTTTAAGGATGGGAAACACATTTTTAAGTAACTTGGTTAAAGTCACACCACTTTTTGTTTGTTTAGTGATTGTTTTTCTTTTTTCTTTGGCTCTTAAGATGGAATACTTAAATCAAAGACAAAAAGTAGTAGAGTAAGTAAGAAGAGAAAAAGACTGGAAAATAAGTGCATGGAATAAACCACCTCTTGCATCACTGTTGTCTCTGTGGGAGGAGCACTTGCCCTTTCCAAGACTGTGCCGTTTGTCACACTGCTGCTCTCTTTTAGTTTATATGCTTCATGTTATGTCATTTAGCCTTGTTACATCAACAAAATTGTATTTCTAAGTTTCTCAAAGTTTAAGCATTTTCACATTCAGAAATTATTTGAGCCCTAACTGGAAACTATGGAAGCAGACATATCCTTATGTTGTTTTCCTTTTTTATCGTCTAATCAGGCATTGCTTCTTCATGAGCACAGTGTGTTAGTTTACTTGGCAAATGATCCTGAAGAGAACGTTTTCATATAATTGGACCTCCTTGCTGCCACAGAGATTAATTTTTACCAGAAAAAGAAAGTTTTCTCTAACTAAATAAAACTTGAGGCTAATTATTAGTAGTTATTTATATTACTTACATTTTTTAAGCATCATCTTTGTATAATTGCACTGTCAGATATCCTTACCAGTTTAGCATAGAGAGAAAGTAAAAAAAGCAACTAGTTTATTCACAAAGTATGATATGGTAGAAGAAACAATGTTAACCAAACATATTTTTAAAAAGTAATTGTTTTGTAGGATTTACATGGAAAGATATAAATTTACTGTATCTCAAATACATTAATGGTTAGGTTTGGTTATAGGAGTAGCATTAGACATTGTCAATATTTGAACTAAAGAAGAAAGTTTTAATGACCCTGATTTTTGTGTTTATGCATTTTTATTATGAGACATTTAAAGTCTCCCCTTTTTGGGGAGAAGAAATAGCCAAGTAGATATATTGTAAACAAAAACTTGGTGAATTTCTGTCCTTGTGTAATGAACATCAATACAAAGATGGGTTTATTTTATAGTTAATTTCTAGGGTGTAACATATAATGAGAGATATGTGCAATAAAGGGAGAATAATTCTAACTGCCACTTACTTGTTTATAGCGGTGGCTTTGGAATTGGGGCAGGTAACCAAAAATAACAGGTTCAGGTTATACAAAGAGCATTTAAATTAAACATCAACTGTGGAAATATCCTTTGAAATTCTTAAAGAGGTACTACTAGAATTGGTGCTATAAATTCTTCTTACTGGGCGTTCAAGGAACAGGTACAGCTAACCACCATTACTCAAGATTATTTGACTTTGAAGGGGATGGACCTCCAGATTCAAAGGTCAAGTAAAGAAATGTGGGTCCCAAGCCAGCTTGCTGTCCTGGGGCAGTAGGTCAGATAATTCATGCATCCAGCAAGCAGTGTCAGGTAGACCTCTGGGATGCTGCAGAGCCAAGCATTTGGACTGAAAGATCCTTAACTCCCTTTCATTCTCATTTACATAATATTTTAATTTTAGTAGATTTTTCCATCTGCTTCACTAGTTTCCATTGGAGCATCCTTAGTAAAATTTATTGTACATATGAAAAAAATCACAAGTGTGTACAACTTTTAGGTTTCTGTCTTTATTGCCCTCTTTGTTTAGTTTGGACCAAGGAAAAGCTATTTTGTTAACAAGTTGTACTTTTCTTGGGAAAGAACATGGAACCTACATTATTTTGGGTGCTTAAGCTTAAATGAACACAGCAGTTGAGTATTAACAGATGTGGTGTCAAAGGCTACATGGCCTGCCTCTCCATTCTCTTGTAAGCCTTTTGTCATAGAAAACTTCTTAAATTGATCTTGTCATAAATATTAATATAAGCATGTATACTTCAGTTTCTGGAATGAATGAATGATTTGTGATAGTCTTACTGAATGGATTCATCCTTTTTTCATCTGAAAAAACTTTGTTTTCCATCTGATTGATATGTTTGTTTTTTATTTAATTACAAGAGGTAGGGGTTTGTTAGTATAGGAGTTAGTCTAATGCTAGACTTTGGGGGGTGGTCCTCAGATATCCAGCCTTACAATTGGTACAGGAATGCCTTATGCAGATTATTAGACAGATGGTTGCGCAACACTTGCTGTTAAACATAGCACCTTCTCCAGTGTTTCAATGGCTTATAAGTAGTTTCTGTTGTTTTTTAGCCACAGTGTGCCTCTTGGTTATTTATACCTTTGGTCCAAGTTCTGTCCTCTGAAGTTTTGTATAACCAGACTTTTCCCTCATTGTCAACCCAGGAATATTTCTTTCCTCTCTGGGCTTTAATTATTTTCTTAACTGTAAATTGACCATGAGTTCCATCATCTGGTTATCTCATCAGGATTGAGGTAAAGCACAACTGACATCATTGTGACCTTAGACAAAAGCCTTTTCATGTCTCAGACTATTAATACCTTAGTTTTATCTCTTGTGTATAATGTAATAGGAAAGACAGCAGTCTGTTGTCCATGGGGTACTTTCCAGTTGATACTCTTGCCATTGACAAGTGGATCAGTTTGTCTCTTCATTGAACATTTATTGATCATTTGCAATATGGTTGGCATTTGCTTGGGCCTTAAGTGAATTTTAAAAACAGTGAACCAGACAAATACCTTCTCTGCCTTATTGGGGCTTAAGTTTTCTTCCTGAGATGTTTCTACTTTTAAATATGAATGCTTTGACTATTAAAATAATACTGTAAGGCTACCTTTTTTCTTTTTAGCTTTTGGTTTTCTAACTGTTATGGAAAATAATGGAAAACCTGGATTGGGTCACTGACGGAAGAACCAAGCAGCACTTGGAGGTCTTGGAGTTTTGAGGTTTATTTCACACCGGTGGGCTCAGAGGGGAGTCATCCCCCAAGGTCTGATCCCTGAGCACAAGCAAGGGGAGCAATTTATATTATTTTGATAGGCGGCATTTTGGCATG
Organism: Manis pentadactyla; assembly: GCF_030020395.1. Classification (NCBI taxonomy): domain Eukaryota; kingdom Metazoa; phylum Chordata; class Mammalia; order Pholidota; family Manidae; genus Manis; species Manis pentadactyla. The sequence goes on along the minus strand of NC_080019.1, from coordinate 44,452,377 downwards.
TGCAGGGCAAAAGGGGAGCCTCAAGGAGGGGAGTGGGGGAGCTGGGAGGGCTCTGCCAACTGGAGGGAAAAGCGGTTTGCTGACCTTGATGGCTGTGTTGAATATTTTCCTTATCACTCTCCCCTCTGATGCCCCTTTAAGCACTTCATTTTAGGGGACATCATCTTTTTGGTTTATGATAGGGTTATAATAGCTTGTATTTATACTTTTAATTGCTTTGAGCTAGGGTTTTTTCCTTGTGACTTTTTCTTTAAAGACCTGAGTACTTTGTGAAGAACACAAATGATTATGTTTTTATGCATTTGTCTGTATGGGCCTTGTGTATACAGGTTGAAATGAGTCTTTCAGATGCTTGATAAGCCTGTACTTAAAAAAACACTCAGTTTTTTTCAGTCCTGATTTATTTTTATGCAGCTGAGAATTACACTCAGGTGCTAAGGGTGTAGGGCCCTGAGGGCAGCTCCCTTGGCTGATGACCATGCACTTTATAACTTTTGTGCAGGTAAACATTATAGAGAGGTACTTTGGAAATGCGGGCTGAGACTTGAGTTCAGCCGGGAGAGACAGGTAAGCAGAGCAGAACAACTTAAAGATTACCCAATAGACAATAGAAAGGGTAACTTTTGAGAAACAGTTTAGTCAGAGGGGGCAGCAGCAGAGAGTTTAATTAATGCCCAGGATGAGAGATTCTGTTCTGGCGAAGGCCAGGATCCATAGCGTGCAGGTGTTCATTAGTCAGAGGGTGATCATCAGATGCAGAGGTGGAGAGGATCTGGAGGTCTGGCTAGGCTTTCTACTGGTGTATTTCTTTGTCCGGAGTCTGGGCTCTTCTCACTCTGGAATGATGGACCCACGGAGTGATACCTGTAACTTTGAGGGCAGTAGGAGTAGTTAGAACAATAATGTGGGGCCCAGTCCACTGAGGTTTGAGGGGGTCCCTTTTTCAATTTTTGACTCAGACTGTGTCCCCAGCCTGGAAGGAATGTACTGGGGTCCCTAAAGAGATGGGGGCTCTCTCTATGGTGTATTGCTGCAGCTTATTTAGGGTGGCTCCTAAGGCTTGGAGCTGTTCTCTTACTCTCTTATTCCTATTTGGTTTAGGTTCCCTGGGAGGCTTCCTAGACACGGGGGAGGGCGTCCATACACTAATTCAAAAGGGGAAAAGCCTTGAGTCCCAGGTGTGCAGCGAGCATGCAGGACAGCCAGGGACAGTAGGTCTGGCCACAGGAGGCCAGTTTCTTGGCAAAACTTAGCTAGGGTTCTTTTGAGGGTGCAATTCATTCATTCCACTTTCTCTGAACTTTGTGACCTGTATGCAGTGTGGAGTTTCCAGGTAATATTGAGAGATTTAATTAAAATCTGTACTGCATCTGCTACAAAGGCAGGTTATTAGTATTGCTTTTTGAAGAGGGCTTCTAGTGCAGTTTTTCTTAGGTGGGTGAGCTGATGGTATTTGCTGACTACATGCCTTCTGGTTGCAGTTGGGAGACAAAGATGGCTGTCAGGCAGCAGCCATCATTTTTTTTTTTAGTTAGGGTGGTTCCTTCAGCTATGGCCCAGTCTTTCTCTTTTTCAGTGTACTTGGGTGAAGGGGCCTCCACTGGGGACGTTAGGGCCATGGTGAGGGAAGGAGCTTTATCTGTTTTTTTATTGGCTGCTGTTTTAGCTGCCTTATCTGCCAGCTGGTTCCCCTGTGTTATAGGGTTGTTTTCTTTTTGGTGTTCTTTGCAATGCAGAATTGATACTTTTTCTGGGAGTCAGACAGCCTTGAGGAGTTTTAGTATTGTGCCAGCTGAGAGTTGGAGAGGAATCGGTGTCCCTGTGTGTTTGAGGAACACAACAAGTATGGGGACCTTGACATTTTTTGTCCCTAAGTAAGTTTATCTGCTTTTTTAATGAATAGAACTGTGGCTGCCAGTGTGCCTCAATAGGGTTTAGTTTTTTGTTTTGTTTTTTTCTGACAGGTATGCAACCGGCCACTGCCAGGGCTTAACAGTTTATGTGAAAACTTCAAGGGCTACTTTTTTCATGTATGAAGAGACTGAAGGGCTTTTTTATACCTGGCAGGCCTAGGGCTGATGCCTGTTCTGAAGCAGCCTTTATTTTCAGGAAGGTGGCTCTTGCTTCTTCTCTCTAGACAGGGGGTTCTCGGTATGGCCCCCCGAGGAGGCTGCAGAGGTGTTTTGCCATTGCCGAGAATCCAGGAATTCAGATTTTGCTGAACCTGGAGGCCCCCAGGAACTCTCGTATGCCTTCCTCATCTGGAGCTGGGCTCAGGAGATAATGACCTTTTCCTTCCTCGGCCCTCGTGCCCTTTTTCTCTAGGTGAGGAGGAAGCCCAAGTACCAGATTTGCTGCTGGCAGATTTGTACCCTTTTTTTATAAGGCTCAGTATCCTGAGTCTGACAGGAGTTGCAGGAGGGCCTTTGGACCTTTTGCACAATTTTCCAGGGTGTCACTGGCAAGGTGGAGGTCATCTACATACTGCAGGAGGGCACAGCACGTGGCTTCCCTCGGAAAGCTGGTAAGGTCTGCGGCCAATGCCTCTCCAAAGAGAGTGGGTGAGCTTTTGAACCCTTGTGGAAGCTGCGTCCATGTTAACTGCATCTGCTGCTGTATCCGGTTCAGTCCATTCAAAGGCAAACAAGAGCTGGCTTTGGGGGGCCAGGCGGAGGCAGAAAAAGGCATCTTTTAAGTCTATGCACGTGAACCATTTGGCAGACCCCGGGATCTGGCTGAGGAGGGTGTACAGATTTGGGACCACCGGGTACAAAGAAACAGTCACTTCATTGATGACTCACAGGTCTTGAACAGGCCGGTGCCCTCCTCCTGGCTTTTTGACTGGTAGAAGCAGGGTGTTCTAGGGCAACTGACACTCGGTTAGAATGCCTGCCTCTCTCAGTCTGATCAGGTGCTCCTGGATGCCTGCTCTTGCCTCTTGTGAGAGAGGTACTGCTGCTGTCTTTGTGGCTGGGCCCCTGGAGCCAATTCTACAATGACAGGGGCTCGGTTATGAGCAAGTCTGGGTGGGTTGTCTTCAGCCCATACTGAGGGGAAGGCAGCTCTGACTTCAGGTGGGCTACTTGAGAGGGTCTGGGCACAGAACAGTCCTCTTCCCTGGATGTGGTTATTGCCAGCACGAGTGACCCTGGCTCTTCTTGGCCTGAGTTTAGTTTGAGGCTGGTGCATCCAGTTGGTTCAAAAGTTATTTGGGCTCTGAGCTTTGAGAGTACATCCTGGCTGAGGAGGGGAATGGGGCACTCGGGCAGGTAGAGAAACTCATGTCGGGCCTTGTGACCTCCAAGCTCACACTGGCGGGCTTGGCAGAAGTGTTGCTGGCCTGCTTATGTCCCAGTGGCTCCGAGGATAGTTGCAGTCTCTTTACTGAAGGGAGTTACAGGGAGGGTGACCGCAGAGCATTCTGCCCCTGGGTCAACCATAAAAGTCGTCTGTTGTCTCCCCACTTTCATTCTGACCATGGGCTCATGGGGGCCGAGTGTGAGAGAGCCTGGGGCTTGTCAGGTTGAGTCTGCTCCTGCCAGGCCAGTGAGCCTTTCCCCGTGGGGCTCCTCCATCAGCAACTGAGCCTCGGGGCTTTGCCTTGGTTGGGGCATTCATTCTTCCAGTGCCCCTTCTCCTCACAGTAAGAACACTGGTCCCTGGCTGGGGTCGTCCTAGGCTTTTCCCTCTTTGTGGCCAGCTTTTCTCTGCCTTTTGGTCATCTCTCTTTTAGTGCAGCTGCCTGGAAGCTGGCCTTTTTCTTCACTTTTCTTTCAGCCTCTCTGTCAACCTGAACTTCTGTTTAGATATACTTTGCTGGCAGTTTTAATCAGTTTAGTGATATTTATCCCAGCAAAGCCTTCAAGTTTTGGAGCTTTTCTCTGATGTCTGGGGTGGCTCGAGCTATGAAGGAGCTGTTGACCATTTGTGGGCTCCCTGGGGACTCAGGATTGAAGCGGGTGTAGATGCGATAAGCTTCACACCGTCTTTCATAATAATCCTCAGGACACTCTCCTGGTTGTTGAGTGACTGAAGAAACTTGTCATGTTCATAGGCTTTTTGGACTTGCCTTTGATCCCCTGGAGGAGGGCGTCCTGATATTGGTGGATCTGGTGCTGTCTCTCAGGGGTAGTGAAGTCCTACTTGTGGTGCTCCTTAAGGACAGCAATTTCAGCCCATGCTCCCCAATCAAGGACCCCAGCTGCCTCCTTTCTTCCATTGTGAACAGGGTGTGGAAAAGCTGTTGGCAGTCTTTCCAGGTTGGCTGATAGGTTTGGAAGAGGGATTTCATGAGATCAACCAGGGCTTGTGGCTTTTCTGACTGGGTGTTGTGTTTTTAATTGAGGCGGTTAGTCGTGGAGAAGGGTTGACAGTAAAACGTGGACCGGCCGGGCTGGATGGTCCTGTCTTTATTACGCCTTTCAGGCTCCCATGTCTCTTGCACTGGCATCTGAGGGGTGCCTGCTCCTAGCCGAGGGCACAGTCTGGCTGCTGGTCCAGGGGAGAGTGTGTCCACTGGTTCTGGAGTTGGTGGGGAAGCTAATGGCAGCAGGGTGTCTGGGACCAGGGGGCTGGGTGCTGCCATCCTGGGGGGCCACATAAGGTGGGGGCAGTATTGGCTCTTCCTCTAGGTCACCAGCAAGAATTTGCAGAGGCTCACGCTTCTATTGATTCTTTGCAGGCTTCTTTGTTGAGGCACCTAAGACCCTACCCTGTGCCTGCCTGTTGCAAGTGAATTGCACCCAAGGGGGAAGAGTCTGGGCATCTTCTAACCACGAGTTAAAGTCTGGGAACTGATTGGGATGATCTGGATCTCTAGGCATGATCCGCCAGACTCGGCGGATTGTTGGGACATCTAGGGTTCCTTCTGGAGGCCACCCTACTATAAAGGTGGGCAATACAGATTCACACAGGGTTTTCAACCTGCCAGGAGTTAATTTTACTCTGTAGTCTTCTGAAAATCCCTTCCTGAAATTCTTGATCATAGTGTCAAGGACGGTGGGTTTACTGTGTCCTGACTGTGACGTGTTCATGGACGGTGCCACGACAACAGACAAGGGAGGGGTGCCTCCTCTAGAGAGGAGACCAGTCAGATGCCCGTCTGTTCCCACTCCTCGTGGAGACTTTGGGCAGCCTTGGCTAAGGTGCACCCATATAAGTCCCGGGCCAGGTCAGCTGAAGCTGAATCACCGTTATGTCGTGACAGCTGACCGCAAATGCGGATGAGGGGTCCACTCAGATTCTGTAGCACAGGCCGTGGAATCACAGATTCAGTGCAGACTGAATGGCAGCCTCCTTGCACACTCACACACACACACTCAGACAAGAGTTTAAACATTCCCCCCCTGGGAATGTCCACCTGTGAGACTTCTAGGAAGTCTCTGGGAGGTAATCAGGCTGCCCTTCCACCCCAACGGGTGGGACTGGCCGGGTCAGGTGCCCCGGAGCCTTAACCGGATTCAATGTCGGAACCAGGTCCTCACCTGCCAAGCCTCCTTGAGTCCGGCAGGAACAGCGGAGCGGTGCTGGCCCAGGGCGACCAGGTGGGTGGGAGACTGCCGAGGGAGCAGGAGGGGCGTGCCTTCCCCATTGCGATCTCCTGTTCCATCACCCCCCATTGCCCCAAACCGGTGGCAACAATGGGCCAGTGCAGTTGGGTTTCCTGGTCAGGGAACCAAATGTTATGGAAAATACTGGAGAAACCTGGACTGGGTCACTGATAGAAGAACCAAGTGGCACTCGGAGGTCTTGGAGTGTTAAGGTTTATTTCACCCTGGCGGGCCCAGAGGGGAGTCATCTCCCAAGGTCTGAGCCCTGAGCACAAGCAAGGGGAACAATTTATATTATTTTGCTATGTGGCATTTTGGCATGTGCAGGGCAAAAGGGGAGCCTGGAGGAGGGGAGTGGGGAGCTGGGAGTGCTTTGCCAACTGGAGGGAAAAGCGGTTTGCTGACCTTGACGGCTGTGTTGAATATTTTCCTTATCATAACTAGTCCAGTATTTAACGGTCAGTCTTTGATTTGCAGATATATGGAGTCTGGGAGTGATTCTCTTCATGTTGGTCTGTGGGCAACCACCTTTTCAAGAGGCCAATGACAGTGAAACATTGACAATGATCATGGATTGCAAATACACAGTCCCATCCCATGTGTCTAAAGAATGTAAAGAGTAAGTAAAAAAAGTTTATGGAAACCTTTAGCGCTCATAGAAGTGTAAGTTTTATTTTATTCCACTAATATGTCAAAAAATTTTGAGGTGACTTCAATATCCCAGCTTCTGGGTTTGGTTTAATTTTTGAACTCATTATTTTGTTCTTGGTGTAAATATGTTTGGGAGGGGGTTAACCTCAGAATATGATTTGAAATTTACTATTAGAGTCCAGAATGTATTCTTAAACATGCCCATTTTCAAGAAAGCCATCCCTTCCATGTCTCTCTAACCACCAGGGATGGGGGTCCCCTCCCTTGAAGAGAAGACATTGGCATGGGAACACCCTTGTTTCTGATCCAGCAAAAAGCGAGACCCACTGGGCATATTTTAAATTCCAGACAAGATTTAGGGCATTTTCTTTCCTGAAACAGACCATCAGCCTGGATTGTGGGATTTACAAAGCATGTCTCATTTTATTCAGATACTCCCCATTGACTGACTAAAGTGCTCTGTTTTGTTTTATGTGACTATGGGAAGCCAGCAACTAAAAGTACATTCAAGTTGGGGTGCTATGTAGTATTATGATATATGCTGTACTAAGAAATACAGTAATGGAATGAAAGAATTGTTGGAAGTTCAGTATTTCATTGGCATTACGGATGATATTTTCAAAGCTCAGCTGAGATTATAGCTACTGCTTAAAGGATTTTGTGTAATAAAGTTTTGGGTATCTCCCGTCAGCTGGTAAGAAGGACATCTGACAGCTTCAGGAGTACTTCCTCCAAGTGGAGCCCCATCTTAGGCCGTGTTCTGGATGGTTAAGAACTTAGGTATTCAAACTGCCTTCTCCATTTACTAATAATGTGAGAATGGTAGAATCTACTTTGTAAGGTTATTGTGAAAATTAAATGAATTAATATATAGCTCTTAGGTCAGTCCTCCTTAGCACATAGGAAGCATGCAGTATAATACTGATGAGGAGGAGGAGGAGGGTGATGATGATCTTTATGCCTTTGCTATTATTTTCTGCCCCAACAAGCAGGGTTGCTGTCCGTGAGTATACATAGTATGCATGTTAGATATTTGTAATGCAAGGAGTGTCTCTGCAGCCTCTACTGAAAAAACTTAAACAGATTAACTTATTTTTATATTAACATACCTCATTCTCAAAAGAATGTATAAAATATAAATGTAATAAAATGAACACCTATGTACCTATTTTCTAGCTTAAGAACTAGAACAGTTTTAGTATCTTAAAAGCCTTCTCTGTGTCTCCCTCCTACAGGGATTATTTTTTATAATCATAGGGCCATTCAGTTTTCTACTTTCTCCTGTATCAGTTTTGCTAAGTTGGATTTTTTAAGGAACTTGTACATTTTATCTAAATTTTCAAAAGTATTGGCTTCAAGTATTCATATCCTCGAATTACTTTTTTAAGATTTATAAATCAGTGTCGATGTTGCCCTTTTTTATTACAATATTGACAATTTTTGCCTTTTCTTTTGTCTTGGTCACTGGCCTGAGGTTTGTTAATTTTACTAGTCTTTTTCAAAGGACTTCCTTTTGTCTTTATTAATTTGCTATTATATTTTCTTATGTTATGAATTTTCTTTTATCTGTATTTTTCCTTCAATCTACATCATGGGTTAATTCTCTTACTCTGTCTCTCTTATGATGGATACGCAGCACACATTTTCCTTTTCTAACAATAGTTAAGGCTATAAACTGCCTCCTGGTACCGTTTCAACTGTATCCCACTAGTTCTGATTTATGGTCCTTTTGTTATTGAGTTCTGAATATTTTCTAGGTTCCATTGATTTATTTGATTCATGAGTTCCTGAGGAGTGTTCTAAAATTCCAAATATATTGAGTTTTTCTAATTAGCTTTTTGTTATTCATTTCTAACTTAATTAATTGTATTGTGGTCCAAGAATATAGTGTGTATATACTAGTTTGTCTTTTTTTTCCAAATTGCTGAGGTTTGCTTAATACCTAGTATGGAGTTAATTTTTATAAATGATCCTTTGTTCTAGAAAAGAATGTATAGTTTATAATTGCTGGGGTCACAGTTCTATGTAAATTCTTGAGGTCATGCTTGCTGATTATGCTATTTGAAATTACTTACATCCTTTTTGAATTTTTGACAGGTATTCTTCCCCTGTTATGTTGGATTTATTGTTTTATTATTGGAGGTCTGTCAGTTTTTGCTTTGAGCATTTTGAGACAATGTTATTAGGTACAAACAAGTTGAAAACTGTTGTATTTCCCTGGTGAATTGAACCTTGATATCACTATTTTTAATAATGCTTTGTGCCTTAAAGTTAATCTGTGTTATCTAGTTTTAGCTAACTACCAGTATTCCTCTGGTTAGCATTCCTATGCGTTATGTACATATATATGTATATAGTTTTCCATTTTTTCACTCTAAACCATTCATCGTGTTGGTTTTAAGTACTTTTTTTTTTTTAATAGCTGGGAGCTGGGATTTCTTTAATTTCATCTGAACATTTTTGTCTTTTAGTTAGTATGTTTACTTTGCTCACTGGTAGATGTAGATGTATTCATGCTATCTTTTTATATGCTCCATATTTGTCCTACTTTTCTTTTTCTTTTTTTCGATTCCTTTGGTATTGATGGAGGTTTTTCTTTTCTCCCTTTTATGGCTTTTCCCCCTCAACCAGTGTAAAAATTATAGTCCAACATTTTAGTCATTTTCCTATTTTAACACATACGTGTTTTTATGCTTAATTTAATAAAATCTACACTTTTTATCTTTATTCTCTAAGCAACATACAATTTTTAGAACACTTTACCATTCAATATTTTAGTTATCTTTTTAATGCCAATCATTCCATGTAATAAACATTGTTTAGAATTACCCTGGTATTTGAGTGAGCACTTTGTTTATCCTTTCAGTTGGGATCATATTCTTCTGCCAAAATTACATCCTTTAGAATTTCTTTCAGTGAGCATCTGTTGGTGGTCAACTTGTTCGGTTTTTATTTGAAAATGTCTTTATGTCACGTATGCTCTCAAAATACAGTTTTATTGAGGGTGGAGTGCTATGTTGATAGTTACATTCTGTCATGTTATTAAGATGCATTCCACTATCTTCTGATTTTCTTGTTTCTATTGAGAAGTCAGTTGCCTATCTTATTGTTGTTCTTGCATAGAAAATCTCTCTTTTCTCCCAGGCTGCTTTAAGAGCTTCTACTTACTCTGCTTAGGACACGTTAGGCTTTTGGAATTTGTGTTCTTCAGTGAAATTTGGAAAATTCTCAGCCCTATTTTTGTGTCTATGTGTTCAATGGCATGTTTATTAAACAAATGCTCATGACAGATTTTCACAATAGCAACAAATGTTATTTCACTACATCAAATCTCCCTCCCTAAAGAAAGAAAATGCCAACCACAGCAAGATGGATGGATTGGGATTATTTTTCATGTTTTCTGGGGGTAAAGCCAATTCTCTCACTTGTTTTCCCCTATATTCTCTTCTTGATCACTTTATTTCATTTTCTTCACCTGCTTTCTGGCTAAGGGCCCCGGAAGGCTGCTTGGAGTTTGACAGCAGCATTCTCCTCTTCATCCTTTTCTTCTTCTAAAGATTCTAGGGCTGTGACTGGTGTCTCCTCTTTGGCTAGTGAGTTTTTCCCAGGCTCACATTTCTCAGGTGTTTCTTGCTCCTTGAATACATGGTTGTTGTAGAAGCGGTTGTCTAATTTCATCCCCATTCTGCTGGATCAAAGGCGGTTTCTCTTCACTTGGCACTTGTGCCAGGGGTTCCCGTAGATTTTTCTCTTTGCTGGGTCTCTCAGCTCTTTTCTTGTCAAATATTGTTTCTTTCACATTTCCTCATTTCCTTCTGGAACTCTTGGCCTCCTCGTCCTTTAACCTCTTTCATAGTTTCTATCTCAGGCCACCAGTACAGGGTTATTTCCTTGACTGTATCTTCTAAGTTATTAATTCTCCTATGTTTAATTATTCAAATTTGTCCATTGATTTTTTTTTTACTTATTATTTTCCACTTTTAGAAGTCCTGTTTATGTCTTTTATTTCCTGACAGTGTTTTAAAGCTTTGTGTCTTAAACATATTTAACACAGTTATATTCTGTTTATGATAATTTCAATATTTGAAGTCTTTGCATTCTGATGTTGTTATGTTTTTAGTTCTTGCTTAATTGCATCTTATTTCTTTTGTATTTTTTGACTGTGATGAAGTCATACTCCTTGTAATATTATGTGGAGAGTTCTTTAAAGTTACATTAATTTGGGCCACAAACTTGTGTGAAACCAACCAGCTTATAGTTACAAGTTTTAGAAAAACTTTCCACACCCCATCTCCACATTCCCCTTTATATTTCTTGTTCCCCACTCACCCTCAAACTGAGGCTGGAGTCCAGCCCTTTGCAAGGGCTCCGTTTGTACTCCCCACTGTCAGCAAGCCATTCACCTTATATTCTATTTCACACCCTTGGTGTAGAGTCTTTAGAACGAAGCAGGCAATCAGGCCAAAGGCCAGCTTTGTCATTCACTTCCTAAGAATCCTGCTTTTACTCCATTTTGACCGTTAAGTCTCTCTGCCTTCCTTCCTGTTTATTTGAGAACACAATGCCCTTAAACAGAACACATGTCTAAAAATATATGGCATTTTAGTTGTTTTCATGAGAAGGGTCATTATTCATCCTGAAATAGACATTGGTTTGTATGCTCTATTGAGTGTGTCACTGCTGATCATTGTATCTGGTTTTTGTATGCCACTAAGCCTGTTAATTTAAGGATAGATGTTGATCCCTAGAGTTAATTCTAGATGATAGTATTTGAGTGTTAGGTAATTTCTTATTTTATGTATCTGATGGCACTAAATTTTCTTTATTTCTGTTTGCCCCACCACTACCACTAGTAGAACCTAATGAACTTGATGGTATATGTGTAGGAAACAATTTTGATTAAGAAAAGAATCCACCATTACTAATCTCTGCCAGCAGTTTGCTTTAACAGTGGATTTACATTCCTTTGCAGCCTGATCACACGGATGCTACAGAGAGATCCCAAGAGGAGGGCCTCTTTAGAAGAGATCGAAAAACATCCTTGGCTTCAGGGAGTGGACCCTTCACCAGCCACAAAGTGTAACATCCCCCTCGTGTCATACAAAAACCTCTCGGAAGAGGAGCACAACAGCATCATCCAGCGCATGGTGCTCGGGGACATAGCCGATCGGGACGCCATCGTCGAGTATGTCAGCGCCTGTCAGTATGGGGGGCATGGGTTTAGGGTTCTTGGAATGAGCTCTCCTCTTCGCTTGGGAGGCCTGCGGACACCGGGTAATGGAGAGAAGCCCCGATTGGCGGGGTTTATCTCATTTATCTCAAGTGTTCCTGGCCGGGTGCCTGGCTCATGGGTTTTGTTGTTTTGTTTATAATTTTGTACAACTGTAAAAGTAGACCATTGCTGGGTGGTGTCATTGAGTGCTGTGCCCTTTCTCACTTCCTGCAGGGGTGGACTGAAATTGCCTGTTTTATATCCCAATATATATCTTGTCCACAGCAGTATCCTTTTCATTTTCTGTCTCCTCTCAGCTCCACAGTGAGCAGGGAAAATGGGGCAGCACCACAAACCCTCTGAGTCAGGGGTTGGCATATGGGGCCAGTCACAAACTGTTGTAAAATTTTAGTGGATCACAGCCATGCCCGTTTGTTTATGTATCATCTGTGGTGACATTGTGCTACAATATCAGAGTAGTTTTGAGAGAGATCCATGACCCACAAAGCCTGAAATATTTACAGTCTGGCCCTTTAGAGCCCTTGCTGCAACAGCCTGGAACCCATAAGATACACAGGTCTTAATTAAGTCCTTTAAAACCAAAGCCAGTTTTTAATTACCAAGAAGTTTGAAATCAATGATAATATAAAGAAGCGATTGTTTTAACAGTGACTTATTTCTACAAGAGGTCCTGTCTGTAAAAATATGAAGCATTTCCAAAATAAAAATTCAGAAATTATTTAACTTGTTGAATGAGGCATTTGGGTATGATGGAAGGAAGGTGGTATACTCTGAGGACAAGAAAGGGTTCCCATGAGGAGCCGCTCTGGCATTGCTGAGTGAGCTGGCCCGGCCGCCTGCCCCTGGACAAGAGGCGACTGCAGGCTGCACTCAGTGTGTCAGACTGTCACAGAACACCCACAGGGTCTGGGCCTTTGGAAGGATAATGTCTGTATGAAGAACATATACTGGAAAGAAAGATTTAGAGAAATAAACCTAGGTTCATTATTTTGGTTTAACTACAGATTTCTACAGGTTTCTGTTACGAGTTTTCACAGATTGACCCACTGCTACTTAAATGACTTATATGAGCAGGATACTTGCTGTTTCACTTTAGGAATACATAGAAAGTTGATACTTCTTTTTTGAGCAGATGAAAGGTTATTTGTATCTCCCTGAATTGGCTTAATGTTCTTAGCTTAAATAAATAAATACATACAGTGTGGTCATTTAGAACTGTTTAATTCTTGTCAGTTCAATTACAAACCCAAAGGCAGGAGCGATTTAAATGGTTCACGTGATCCCATTTGCCTGTCTACTGGTGAGCCTGAGCCCCAAGCTGAGCAGGAGCTGAGAGACCCGAGCTGGCTCTCTCTCCCGGCTCTTCCTGGGTCCTGCCTGCTGCTCACTCCTTGTTCTGAGGGTGATTCCCGAGTCCAGAGATGCACGTTTGTTAGTCCCCTCAACATAAGCCAGTAGCTTTTTCCAGTATTCAGCTGAGAGAGCCATTCCGACCCCTGAAGCCTTGGGCTCTTGAGAAACTTGTACCTCAGCCCACCCTGCCTCCTTTAGCTGTGGTCACACCGAACATTCTGTGAAAACGCTTTCCTAAGTGTTCACTGTGTATTTTCACTAACGCAGAAAATTTCTGAAAAGAACAGTTTTGTATTTCCGGGCCTTGTGTATCCTCTGTAGCACTCCTGTGCTCTTGCCATGGCAGGCCGGCTGTCGGAGGCAGGCAAGGCTCTGCTCTGTGGGCATTATGCCCTCACCCCCAGCGCCTCAGGGCAGGGCCCATCCAGACTGGGTGCTCAGACAGCACTGTGGAAATGGGTGAGTGAATACGTTGATTTTATTCAAAGAAGATGTTAATGACACACTCTCATTTACATTAATAATTCATTAAAATGTCTAAAATGCCAATAAACGCTGAGAGTGTAAAAATAAAAACTCTTCCTAATTTTTCAGATCGCTACTTGTGTTTCTGTGCACATTCATCTAGCTCATGTCATACTTCTAATGGAAGCAAGTAAACCAGTTTAATGAAAATGGATACTTTTGACATAGAGATTAAATTTTTGGATAATGTGTAATTCCTGGAAGCTTCATTGCCTTTCCTTATGCATCTAACACTGACGTCCAAGCTCGTCTGCCATCGCATCAACACGTTGGGTTTTTCTTACTAATTGAGCATTCTCTGCAGGACTTTTTTAGAATTTCAAGTGATGTAGAAGCTAAGAGGTCTTTTTTCTCTTATTTGTATTTTTCCAGTTTTAAAGATTACAGGTCAATGGATTTCATTTGCTTATACTTAAAAGAAAAACATCTGTTCTGCTTGTAAAACACAAACCTGCTGATGTGGCTTATATTTGCTCTCCATTATTCTCCTCAGAGCCCTGGAAACCAACAGGTATAACCACATCACAGCCACTTACTTCTTGCTTGCTGAAAGGATCCTGAGGGAAAAGCAAGAGAAAGAAATACAAACCAGATCTGCAAGCCCTAGCAATATCAAGGCCCAGTTTAGGTGAGAAAATAATCTGCACTGATTTTAGTAAGTTAACATTTTGAATAGTGAACTTTTTTTTTAATGCTTCCTTACTGTGGGGCAAGAGAGTGTAAATAGTGAGGACAGCCTCACTGGTGAGACCATGCAGGGGCGGGCGGGGCTTGGCCCTTCATTCCCAGGGACGCCTTCCCCGGCTGTGCACAGTGGGGAGAGGGCTGGGGCTGCTGGCCTGGCCAGAGGAACACGTTTGGAGAAGCACCTGCTTGAAGCTAGAGTATCTGTCAGCTATTTTCATTAAACTCTTCCAGAGCTGATATGTATCAATCAATGTGTTACTTTCTTTAATTTTTCATTCCAGAAACAAGGCCAGATTTTCCCTCAATTATTTGAAACAGTTTTTTAAAATATGGGGCATTTCTGTGCCGTGATGTTATCTGAGGATTCAGTGATTTGACAGATCAGCTAGTTGATTTACTAGCTACTTGACCCTTGAAGGTCACTTAAACCTATGACTCAGCTTTCTCATCTGTAAAAATGGAGTAATAATACTGCCTGCCTCCTGGGCTTGTGGTGAGGGCCACGTGCACTACGGCATGTAGAGGGCTGGGAGCTGGCCCCATGTGTCTGCTGCACAGCAGTGAATGTGGCCTCACCACTGACCTCTGTGCCCGCCCTCCCCTCTCCCGGTCACTGTCACTGTCCCACTGCTCTTTCTCGTTGGCTATAAGCTTTCCATTTAAAATCAAAGTGTGGACACTGAAATTTATTTTAAAATTCATCTTTATTGATTCAGATAAAGTAATCCATGGAATTGTAGTGATTCAGAAACAAAGATGCTCCTGATTCTGAATAATTCTCTATTCATACATCCAGCTAGATATGAACAGAAGTGTGTGAATATGTAATAATAACTGTTATCTCAAAGAAGAAGAAAACCATTGGATTTCTAATTACTTACAGTCAGCTTGCCATGTGAAGGCTGTTGCTTTAGATTGAACAACAGAGAGAAGAAAACATTCTTGGGTGGCCAAAAACAAAAGACTCAGAAGTCTAGAACTGGAAAAGTCAATTTAGAAACTTCACTCATATCCTGGATGTAGTCCCCGGCAGTGAAAACTCAGGCGGTGCTGTACGGTACCTGCTCGAGAGGAGTGAGCCCCAGAGAGTGGGCGGCTCCTGGGCACGAGGCAAGCCAGGCGAGGGGCGCTGAGATGAGGGCCGCCCGGGCCCGGCCTGAGCGCCCCAGTGGGAAAGGGTGGCCTCCGGCAGGTGGGCTCTGAGCCTAGAGTCACCCGGTCTTCTGGAGAACGGAGTATCTGGGTTTTAACTATTTTCTGTTCAGTGAAACAGATCAGAACTCTCTAAAGTTGATCAATATGTAAATGAGCTATTTTTATTTTATTATAGAAATTACAAGTCCAATAGTAGCTATAAAGAAATATTAGAGCCTTCCACAAAGTTTTCTTTTTGCCCCCCTGGGGATTCTGGAGTGGAGATGCTGTGAAGGCCCCTCCTCCTCCTGGGGCCCAGGGCCCACTGGCTGGTGGTGGGTCTGCTTACTTGCCTTCTTTCTGTTGTCAGAACCCTGTGCCTCACTTGGTTGTGTTGCCATGCCTGCCTTCTGGTCACAGTGACCTGGGACACAGAAACCTGGATGGAGCCAGGGGACCAATGTTTGAAGTGGCATAATCAGCACTGGGGATAGGGTCAGGCCGTCACGCGAGGGGGAGTCAGGCACAGAGAGAGGATGCATTCTTGGGGTTCTGCCAGTGTAGGAGGGGAACATGGTATGGTCTGTCTGTCAGAAGAGGCCTTGTGAGGTTCCCAGGGAGCTGATCTTATCACAGGAGCCTTCCCAGAGAGACGAGGGAGGGAGACGCACGAGGCCCATCCGCAGTGTCCCCTCCATGCAACAAGCAGCTGCTCAGAGGGCTTTGTAAGCTGCCCTGGGGGTTTTACTAACCATGAAACCCGACTCAGGTGTGCTGTCTTCAAGCCTGTGTGACTTTGGGCAGGTTACTTACCCTCTCTGCTTTGATTTGTTCATCTGTGAAAGGGAGATAATAAAAGCATCTACCTTTCGGAACCACGGTGGATTGCATGAGTCAGCCCCTCTTACTTAGGGTTCCTGCAACGGCGCTGGCTCTAGTAAGCCCTCAGTGTTCTCAGTGTGACGCGTTTACAAGTTTTTCTCTTTTCTGAAGATAAGCCATGACTGTCTCACAATGTTGTGGCTGTAAAGACTACCTACTTCGTTCAGCATAGCGTTGTGCCCAAATATGTGGTCCATAATTGTGAGCTCTCTAACAGTTTGATGCACTGGTATGAGGAGGAGCCTTTGGCTCCGAGTGGCGACAGCAGGACCACTGCCGCTGCAGCACTTACCCGCCCGTGCTGGGATGGGTCCTCGGTGGTTCTGGCCACCTTTGGGGTGGGGCTGGGTGAGGAGGGAAGGAGGGAGGAGCCCGCACACGCCTGGGCCGTCCTCCGCGTCCCTGCGGGCAGGTCTGTGTGGGCCGGTGCGCGTCAGCGCCTCCCCTGGCTTCCCCGCTGCCTGCTGGGGGCGGGTGTGGAGCGGCCACTCTTCCAGGAGCAGCGTGAGGGAATGAGTGCCGCTCGCCAGGGTGCGGTGGGCTCTGGGTTTGCGCAGTCGCACTGGTGGAGGGCAGGTCCCTTGTCCAAAGTCACGTCTGTGACTTCAAAAACATGACTGAACCCTCGACTTTTATGGACCACCAAGCAGTGACTGTGGCTCCAGAAGAGCTTTGAACACTCTAGCAGCAGAGAACAAGAGCTCAAGTGGGGGAATGACGTCTGTGGTGAATTCCTACAAGCTTTTTAAAGCTATAGATTTAATTGGGTTTTATCTCTAGGATAACATAATTGGTGTGAAATGAAAGTATCATAGTGTGGCAGTGGCTGTTTTAAATGTCTCTGGCATCTACTCCTTCCTTGGGCAGAGAGCACAGTTGAGAATTCCAAGATGCTAGCAACTCATTTCCAAAAGTCATTTTCTTTGGCTACCAAGCAGTGTTCCTGTTACTAGGGTGACTCCAGATTGGGGAATAAAATCAAAGTTCAAATAACAGTAGGTTTTATCATGATTGATTAAAAAATAACAGTGGATTTTGCTATTGAGTATTCTTGTGTGGGCATTTAAAAATACACACATGTATATTTAGCTTAGTGCATTTTTAAATTGGTGAAGAAGAGATTTATATATACCAGTATATATTGACTTTTCTCCTATTCTCATACTTACGGCCATTAAACTATTTCCATTTATTTTTGTAAATACCAAACTTTTACACCATACTCTAGCACTTGGAAGACTACTGGAAACTTCAGATGACTTTTATTAGCAATAATATACCTTCAAAGGGTGTGATCTAAGACCCAAAGGAACAAAACGTGTGTGGTCAGGTTTTTCTTTGGCAGTAATTCCTCCATGTTTTTTGAAATGTTTTTCTTGTGGTATAAAACTCATATGGGAAAGATGGACTAGCTTTCTGCCTTCCCTTCTGACAACAGTGATGAACTTGATCATTTGGCCAATAAGCCACAGACATGTTTCAAAACCACATTTGCTCTTCTGGTGTCCTAGCTGATGCTTACAGGATGTTGCATGGGTTTGCAAGACTGCTGTTCCTTTTTTCTTTTACTTTCCTTTTTCTAGCCTCTCAGTTTTGTCCCGTTAAGTCTTATGCAGTGTACTTCAGTAAAGTCTGCATATCATTACATGGCTTTTCCTTTTGCAATTTCTTACATAGGCAGTCATGGCCGACCAAAATTGATGTACCCCAGGACCTTGAGGATGACCTTACAGCCACCCCTCTGTCCCATGCAACTGTCCCTCAGTCTCCTGCTCGGGCTGCAGACAATGTCCTCAATGGCCACAGGAGCAAAGGCCTGTGTGACACAGCTAAGAAAGATGACCTCTCCGAGCTGGCTGGCCCAGCACTGTCTGCCACGCCGCCCGCAAGCTTGAAGCCCACGGCCAGTGGGAGGAAGTGTCTGTTCCGGGTGGAAGAGGACGAGGAGGAGGAGGAGGAGGACAGGAAGCCCGTGTCCCTCCCCGCTCAGGTGGTGCTGCGCCGGAAGCCCTCTGTGACCAACCGGCTGACGTCAAGGAAGAGCGCACCGGTCCTCAACCAGATCTTCGAGGAGGGGGAATCTGATGACGAGTTCGACATGGATGAGAACCTGCCTCCCAAGCTGAGCCGGCTGAAGATGAACATCGCCTCCCCGGGCACGGTTCACAAGCGCTACCACCGGAGGAAAAGCCAGGGCCGGGGCTCCAGCTGCAGCAGCTCCGAGACTAGCGACGACGACTCTGAGAGCCGGCGGCGCCTGGACAAAGACGGCGGCTTCCCCTACCCCTGGCACCGCCGGGACGGCAGCGAGGGGCCCCCCGGCAGCGAGGGTGACGGCGGGGGCCAGGGCAAGCCGAGCGGCGGCGGCGGCGGTGCGGACGAGGCCAGCCCCGGCGAGAGTGGTGCCGGTGGCGGCAGCCCGCCCGGCGGCTCCGGGGGCGATCCCCCTGGCAGCTCGGGCACCACGCGCCGCTGCGCCGGCCCCGGGCCCTCCCCACAGCTGGCTGCACGTAGTGCAGGCGAGCTCGTGGAGAGCCTCCGGCTCGTGGGCCTGTGTCTCGGCTCGCAGCTCCATGGGCGCGCCACGTACATTATCGGCCCCCAGAACGGCTTGTCGTTGTCCAGTGTGAAGGTCCAAGAGAAATCTGCGTGGAAAATGTGCGTCAGCTCCGCGGGCAGCGCGGGGCCGGCCCCTGCGGTGGGCGGCCTCAAGTTCTTCTCCGACCATGTGGCGGATGCCGCCGCCGAACTAGGCCGGGTGAAGAGCAGGAACCTGACCAACAACATGCTGCAGCTGCCCCTGTGTGAGAAGACCATCTCCGTGAACATCCAGCGCAGCCCGAAGGACGGGCTGCTGTGCGCCTCCAGCCCGGCCAGCTGCTGTCACGTCATCTGACTGCGCACCCGGGGCCTCCACGCTTCCTGCCCAGAGCGGCGCACACCGGCTCCCTTCGCTGCTCCCCTCTCAGTTTTAACTGTTTTACAGTAGGCGCTAGGAGCAATTATTTATTACATTTTCATTTGTTCGCCTGGTGATGTGACAGTGCATGGTCTTGTGCATGCTGCTAGACACTGCTCTTCTCTTCCAGCCGAAAAGCCTATGTAAAATTTCTGCATTTATAATTTTAAAGTGGATGATAAGGATTAAATCAAAATGTATATTTGGAACCTAATATACGTGGAGCACTTAGAAATTTGATGTTCTGCACTTAACCTAGAGAGAGAAAAAAATGCTGTTTCCTTGTGAAAAATCTAAATTCCTGTCCCGACCTTCTGTGATATGGGGACTCCACGCTCTGAGGCACACTCTGTGGTGTCTGAGACAGAACTAAAGCAATAACGTCACGACGCCAGCAGGTCTGGAGCCTGCGAGCGTGTGCATGCCCAGCCTTCCCGGGCCTGTGCAGAGCAGAGTACAGCGAGCATCTGCACTGAGAGCCTCACCGCCGTTTCAGCATACCCACAACTGTTTGTCTTAAGCTATAGTATGATCTATAGTGTGAAAAAACAGTCTGGGCTCTTAAAATTTAACTGAAGATTTTCTTGTTTTGTAATAGATGAGATAAAGTACTTAAATTTATAAGGCAGCTTCCCCTGTAGTGGTTAAATTCCAAGCAGACAATCTTATTTTGTAACTTGATGAAGTGAACTGATGATATCTTAACTCTACTTACAGAGTATATGCCTATCTTAACAGAACAAAAAGATGCTCGATGTAAATTCCTTCCTATAGGGCACACCCCAGGGTTTCCTTCAGAACCATGTTGACACATAAAAGTGTAGGGCCGATATGGAAGCAAAGGTGCACAGAGAGGTTGGTGAAATCAAAACCCCATAAATTAAAAAAAAATTCTTGGGATTTGATTTTTAGGAGTTTGGTAATTAGGTTGTCTCTTTTGTTATTTCCATTCTTCTACATCCTTTAGCTGAGTTAGCTATGAAAATTGGCTGATCAAAAAATACACATGAAAGGGTACAGCAAACAAAAATGCACAAAGCCTGCTTTGTTTTTTGTTTTTTGCTGGAGTGTTTTTTACTTTGCCTTCCTGCTAAAATAATAATCAAAGAACTCTTGCTTTAAACTATTCCTGTACAAAGACTGCTTTTGATGAGGTAATCATCTTCTGCGGCATTTTATCTCATAGGACACAGTACATTGCAGATTGCTGATTTTGGAAGGGGCTAGATGCTGCTTGCCTGGGGGTCTTAAAAGCTTATCAACATTGGTGATTCAGTGTAGCCGGGTCCCCAGGGGCCTTCTCATACTCCTCAGCCTCCTGTCGTGTCTCTGGAGTGGCAGCCACCGGGTCCTACAGTGGGCAAAGCACCAAAGGACCTCATTCCATTGGTCACAGTTTCTCCAAGGACACACTGACTCTGCTACTTTAGGACTCAATATATTTTACTCAGAACTCTGAATTTCACAGTATACCTACTAAACTAAGTAAAGAAAGTAAAATACTTATTTTACTTTCTAGACCTAGGCTAGATATGTTTAAGCTACCGCTCTAGTTCATTGTGATATTTATAATTGAAAGCTACGAGAAAAGATGTGTGGGTGAAGCCATAGAACATATTTGCTTGAAATTCTTGAGCAGGGATCTTATAAAGGGCCAGAAATAAAGATGTGTGGTTCACACAGATAGTGAGCATAACATCTGTATTAAATGTAGAGGAGAAGTTTATAAAGGGCATTGGCAATAAACTCTTTGTTGCAGCTGTTTTCCAAGTAATGTAAATACTTTTTCCTGTGATTATGTATAGCCTTGGAATGGCACCTTTTAACTAACCCGTATGTGTTTGGTTTTCAATGGTTTTTTATATTCAGATGTATATATGGTGCTCACTTTAGGATCAGCAGTGTTGACCATTATGCTGCATAGCTGTATTATAGCCTTATTAGTTGTGTGTGGTTGGTTGACCCTCTGGGTATACAGATGTTAGTCTGAGTGGCGTCTTACTCATTTGTTCACAAGTGAATGATTGTGCATGTGTTGTATGTCATAGTATGTGGTCACATAAAAGGGAGGGAGCAAATAACCATTACATTAATATTGGACCAAACTATCTACTAGCTCTAAAACAGTTTCTTGTACCCCTTAACCTGTCTTCAGAAGTTGCATAGAGGTATAGTAGTGTGTTAAATATTGTGGAAAAACAATTAGTCTTGTATTTGTATGTATGTGTATGTACATATATATGTGTGTGTGTGTGTGTGTGTGTGTGTGTGTATACACACACACATATATAAAATTAATGTACTTCTGGCAGTTCTATCTGTATTAAAAGATGTGACAATCTTGACACCGATTCTAAGAATAGCTGTGAGACTGAATCAAATTAAAGCTATCCCTACCAAGTAAGAATTGATATGTGTTAAGAGGGTACAGAATTATCAGCTGATTTGGTCAGTTGCTTCCACTGCTGGTTGATATTTCTCATTGTGTAAACATTGACAAGTATGTGACAAATGGGGAAAAAATCCAAATAATAAAGTGGCATATTGGTGTTCAGCAATATAAACTGCGTCCCCTGTTGTTTCTTTTCATGAATGCAGCTTTGTATAGTCCCAGCCTGGGTTAGACCCAACTGCCCACATGGTGTGCACCTGCACTGCCAGATGTGACTGAAAAATATTATCGTGACTGTTCTTGCTTTAAACTCATGGCCACAAGTGTCCAGTGCACCCCAGGATTGCTCATTAATTAGACCTTATTTCCCCAGTCCATCTGCTTTCCTTACTTGGCTAGTCACCATGCTTCCTAGTAATCCAAGTAAGCATAAGCCAAAGCAGTTAGAACTGCCACCGGCTCCTACTTCTACCTTCTTGCCTTTGTATGTATCCATGTGCCTCACCCTTCCTCCTGGTAGTGTGATTCCAAGGTCACTTTTTTCACTTACAACTTGAGACTTAACAGTGCAAGTGAGGCACCTTTTCCATTCTTCTTTCTGTTGTACCATTAATCTTTGCTTTGTTACTAGATCATTCCTAACAGCAAACATGACTCTATTCCTCTCTTTAAAAGTTTTGTTTTCTATACAGCTGTCACAATTCTCTGCCCTTCTTCTTCACACTCTCTTGAGCCCTTCCAATCAGGCTCTTGCCGCTATCACCCACCAAGGCTGCTTTGCTCAAGACCAGCAGTGACCTCCAATGTTCATCATGCTATTGCTAAGGCACAATGTGCTAAATCCAATGGCAGCTTTTAAAAAGCTTTGAGAAAACCACATACCACACGATTCACCTAAATTGTACAATTTAGTGGTTTTTAGTATGTCCTGAGTTGTGTAACCATTACCATAAACCCCAAAAGAAATCTTACCAGTTCCCACATTCTCCACTGTCCCCTCAACTCAACTACTCATCCAGTGTTCAGTTTCAATCCTGTGTTAGCATTTGATGAACTGATCATTCTTGCTTGTAAATTTCCCATTGTTCAGGACTCCACTTCTACTTTGCTCTTCAGTCCACTAGCTCTTCATTCTCCCAACCTCTAAATTTGGAATATCCCAAGGTTCAATTCTGGAACCCTTCTTTATCTGCAGTCTCTTGAGGATTCCATTCAGTCTATCACCTATGTGCTGGTAGAGCCCAAATTATATTTAGCCCACCTCTTTCCTAGGAATAAGATGCCAGCAACCTATCTGACATCACTCTACTGGGATGTGTCTAATAAGTACCTCAAGTTTTACTAACTCCAAACTTTGGTAAAAGTTTACCAAGTCTCCCTCAAATCCTTACCTTCCTAATGCCCCCCACGTCACAAGTTGCAACTCTAAACCTTCTTTAGTTTTGCACAAGTCAAAAATCTTGGTGTCACACTTCACTCTTTTATCCCAACATTCAATCTATCAGCAATATTGTTCATTCAAAACTGACCCCTGTCACCTCTACTGCTGACCCTCTGGTCCATGACACATCGCTCATCTGGACAACTAAATACCTGTGAAAGGGTCTCGCTGCTTTTGCCTTGTTTTCTCTTGTCTCTTCCACTCAGCATTGTGAACGATCCTTTTAAAAGCTAAGTCATGTCATGTTTAATTTCCAAATATTGGGGGATTTTCCACATAAGCTCATGTTATTAATTTTCAGTTAAATTCTGTTTTGGTCAGAAACTATGATGTGTATAACTTAAATCTTTTAAAGCTTACTGATACTGTTTTATGGCCTAGCAAATGGCCTATCCCATGAATGTTTCCATGAGTGCCTTTTTAGGTGCTGTTATTGGTAAAGAGTTCTATACATGTCAATTAGTTCAAGTCTGTTTATAATGTTATTCAAGTCTTCTATAGCCTTACTGATTTTCTGTCATGTCAATTACAGAGAGAGGAGTGTTGAAATCCAACTATAACTGTGGTTTTGCCTATTTCTTCTTTTAGTTCTGTCAATTTTACTTCATGAAATTTGAAGCTCTTTGTTAGGTAATACACATTAAGATCATTAAGTCCTTTTGATGAATGGATCCCTTTTTATTGTTACAAAATGTTTCTCTTTATCCCTGGTAAATTATTCTTTGTCCTGAAATCTACTCTCTCTGATGTTGATATAGCCACTCTAGCTTTTCTTTGACTTGTGGAAGTATATTATTCATCTTTTTTATTTTTAACCTATTTGTGTCTTTATGTTTAAAGTAGGTTTTATTTTGTTTTTTTTTTAGTCAGCATATAGTTGGGTATTACTTTTCTTATTTATTCTGCAAACCCTTGCCTTTTACTTAGAGTGTTTAGACCAATTACATTTAGTGTAATTACCAACGTAAATCTACCTTCTAGTTGTTTTTATTTGTCTCATTTGTTCTTTCTTTTTCCCTCTTTACTATGTTCCTTTGGTTTAATGGAGCACTTTTTATTGGTTTATAGGCTGTGACTTAGTGGTTGCTGTAGGGAATAATTTTTATTTTCTATATACATAAATATAAAATCATATATATATATATACATATATATGTATGTATATATGTGTATATATATATATATATATATATATATATATATATATATAAAATCACAGTCTACCTTAAAATTACTTGTTGAATGTAAGAACCTTTCCTGTGAGGAAGTTCACCAGCTCTGTACAAGGTCTAGAGGCCAAAATTCTTGCATGCCATGTGTCAGTGTGATGTGTGCCACAAGCTTAAGGAAAAAAGCTGTCATGTCTTTTTTACTCTATTTAGTTAATCACTTGAGGCCCACGTTCCAGTCAGCAGGAAGCCCAGCATCTCCTCCCTCCTGAATGGAGGGACTCTGCCTCTGAAATAACCCAGTATCCCTGAGGCTTATATAGGGCTGGAGAGCTGCCAGTCATCCAATGCTGGTTGTTGAGGGAACTGAAAAGTCTCTTTGGTCCTGCATGCTATTGCTCCTCTGCCCCAGGGGCTGTTCAAACCCAGGGTGGATGTCCAGTGAGTGGGAAGGTCTTGGTGCTCCAGATCCCTGCCAGGCCATGGTGGTGACAAGGCAGCAGGCAAGGAGGCTGGCTCTGCAGGACCTTTAGCATCAGCTACTGGAGAGAACGTGGACTCTAGGGCCAAATTCCCCAGATCCCATCCTGGCCTGGGGTGGTGGGATGGTGGCCTTGGCACTGACAGGAGGCTCTTCCCCAGGGCTCTGTGGCCACCCTGAGGAAGCTGAGGCCCCGTTGCTGGTCCAGGCCTTCCTGCCCACCTGGTGCAGCCTTGCTCGGGCCCTTGGCTAGCTCACAAGACCTCCTAACTTGGTCTCTTAGTGAGCTGGGGTGAGCAGTGTCCCTGTGCCTTCCCGGTGGCTGCTTTTGTGTAGATGAGAAAACCACAAACCAGCTTGGCAGCACAGGACCAGGAAAAGCGTCTTCTCTCCTCTGTGGCCCCTCCTTTGGGTGGGAGGAATGGGGCCCCCAAGCTGAAGGCAGAGTCCCGAGGACCCTGCCACCCTGGTGGAGAAGCCCGTCTTCCCTCCAGATTCAGGGCTGCAGCTCCGTCAGGTCCCACTCTCTCCAAGCCATCCTGGGGGAGGTGTGGGGGCATGGAGGGGGGCCTGCAGCCTTCCAGGCCTCTTCAGACTTGGCTGACCAGTAAGTTTGCCAAGTCCCCCATCATCTGTTTGCCAAGGCTTGGCACTGGTAGATTCTTAAAACAACTTGGTGAGAAAGTCTGGACCCCAGGCCTCACTGTCTGTTGCCCTGGCCTTCCTCCTCGTTGCTAATTTGCTGCTGGGAGGGCAGGAGCTTCAGGGGTTAGGGGTGATGAGAGTGGGGCAAAGGCGTGGTGTGGGCTGTGAACACACTGGAGGTATGTGGAGCTCAGAGTGGGCCATGTTGCTGTGAGAACTGGGGCAAATCACTTGAATCCTCTGTGCCTGTAACCTTATTTACATAGGGACAGTATGTGGAAACTGAGGCCCCGAGGGTACATCAAGGAGGGCAGTGACCCCTTGGCCTCCAGCTTCACTGGAGGGCTGGTGATCTCTAACATTTCCTTCTTGTTCTCTCTCAAGTTGTGGCCACCTGCTCAGAGAAAAAGGTCAAGCGTTTGATGATCCTCCAGTGCTGCAACCCTAGGGGCTGCACTCGGCCAGTGGAGGCCCAGGCCTGACCACAGGGACATGCAGAGTCTCTGCCGGCCTCTGGCACAGGGACTTCCGAGCTCTGGAGGGCAAGAAGGGAAGCCTGTGGGGTATGTGACAGCCCTGCCCCCTGCTCAGGGAGGTGTTCAGTGACTGTCTGGCACAGACTAAATCGAATGGCTGGTTGTGTGAGAGGACAGTCAGGCTGAGAAGTGAATCGGGCCTGCGGCCAATCCACACTGGGGTCGAGGCCCATGGACAACCTGTGGACTCGATGGCATTTTCATCTCATGGCATGAGGGAGATGCGTAATCAAGGGTGAGAGCGACAGGCAAGAGCCCCGTCCTGGGCAGCCTCGCATCGGGGTAGGCGAGGCAGAGACCCTGTCCCAGCGGCCTCGGGGTGGGCCGGGCCTCCAGCAGGCCAGAGCAGCAGTCCTGCCTGGAGTCTCCCGCCCGTGGAGGGCCGCACCGGCTGCGAGTGACCCCCGGGCCTTCCCCATCCTGGGGCCCTCGGCTGCCTTCCTTGAAAGCCATTTGGTGACTGGGCTTGGAGTCCAAAGCCCCCGGTTCGGTCTGCTCTCTTCCCCAGCAGTGAGGGCAAGCCCCCACACCCACGGGGCTTCCCGTGGCCGAGAACCCAGGCGTCTGACTCCTGGGGCCCTGAGGCCCTTTCTCTCCTGATCCACTGGGAGACACTGCGGCCTGGTCTCCTCCTGGTGCTGTTTTGGTGGGCACCTTTTCTTGGTTGGACTGGGGCTGGCACCTCTGAGTACATCTGCTCAAGGCAGGCAAGTGCCTCCAGCTCTTGTCCACCTGCAGGGGAAGGCGGGCTGGGGACAGCCGGAGCTCTCTCCTTGGGTGTTCGGAGAACGAGGGCATGGAGCATGGCTGTCCTCTCAGGTGTGGGTCACCACGGGGCCCTGAGGCAGAACAGGTGAAATGGGGTGGGGATCACAAGGACCCCATGGCCAGCCAGCAGTGCTCTGGGTTGGATCTGAGGGCCAGTCAGTGGGCAGAAGAGGTGGGAGAAGGGGAAGTGCAGGAAGCAGGCCGCGGAGAGCAGTGCCAGGGAGAGACAACGACCGGGTGGGTCGCGAGGCGCCCTGCTGTGCACGTGAGGCCTGTGGGGGGCAGCGCTGTCCGAGGTGGGTCCCTGGCATCCATGAAGATGGCAGGGGACCATGAAATGCGCGGCAGTGACGGATGCCCCGGCCCCTCCCACCTCCCGCCTCTGAGCACCTCATCCGACAGCTGGATGCCACCCACCATGCGGGGACACGAGGAACTCCAGGTCCTGGAGGCGCCACACAGCCTCCCCTTCCTGCCAGCCTTCCTCTTAGCACAACCTGGCTGGCCCCCCATGTCCCTCCTCCTCCTCAGGGGCTGGCCCCATGGAGGTGGGTGCTGTGCGTGCAGGCCCACCCTGGGGGTCCCGTTTTCCCTGTGCATGCCTGGCTCAGGCCTGGCTAAGTGACGTGCTTCTGCTGAGTCAAATGAGAAGGGCAGGAGGAGGCTTCTGGGTAAGACAGTCACAAGACAGGGCATCCCGGGTGTGCGCCGGCACCTCCAAGAGAGAGGGCCGGCTTGGAGAGCTGTGAGCCGGCTGGTGGGGGATGAGCTGCGTTCACATCCAGAACCCACAGCCTCACACCCCAGTGGATTCATGTGCCTGGCCCCCAAAGCCGGACTCTGGGGGATACGAAGAGCTGAGCACAAGGACCCCATCCGAA
The DNA here is from genome assembly GCF_030020395.1 of Manis pentadactyla. Taxonomy (NCBI): domain Eukaryota; kingdom Metazoa; phylum Chordata; class Mammalia; order Pholidota; family Manidae; genus Manis; species Manis pentadactyla. The sequence goes on along the minus strand of NC_080019.1, from coordinate 44,425,091 downwards.
CTTCCTCCTTTCCCAGCGAACATGGGCACCCAGGCTGGGACAGTAAGAAATCTCTTGGGGCTTAGGGGAACAGCACTACAGCAGTGGCTAACTTCACTGGTATTTTAAAACATGGGCATGTTCTAGAAGTATTAGCCAAGCATCAAACAACCACTGAGAAATTACACCATGGTGTACCTTGGCCAAGTGGGGACTGGGCAAAGCTGACCGAAGGACGTCCATGCTGGCCAATAGGCTGGTCTGGCAGGACCGGCTGCACCACCGAGAGACGCATCCTGCTGAAGGGGCTGCTGAGGCCATCCCACCCTGATGAGAAGGAGAGAATCGGGCTGGGCCCGAGGGGGGAGACTGGCCCAGAAGCTGAAGGACCCCGGCCCCTCCCGGCAGCTGTCTCAGTGGAAGGGCCCCGGGCCTGCGGCCCCCAGCTGTGAGGGGCTTGGGCTCTAGTGGGGAGGGTCTGTTTCCCAAGGCAGAATTTGAACTGGCAGGGGAAGGAAGCTAGGCCCTGCTCTGGGTGGGCTGTCCTCATAGCTAGAGCACAGACGGGGAGCAGCCCTGGCTCCAGAATCATCCTCTTTGTGCCTGGAGACTGTACCCCAGCCCACTGGCCCACATGGGCTACTGTCCCTGTGAAGGGCATTTAGGGAGGCAGACAGCTCTGGGCAGAGGCAGGCCTCTCCTTTGCAGACAGAAGCCCACAGCGGCATGTGCCTGGCGCCGCGGACCTGAAGCAGCCCTGGGGGCTGGGCCCCGGCAGCAGTGCCCCTGAGAATCGCCCTGGCTTTGGCTGGGGGCCTTGAAGAGGCTCGCAGGTGCCTGGCCCAGAGCCAAGTCCCACCCACAGCACCCCCTTCTTGGCTTGCCCTTGACATGACCTGACCCAGGGCTTGCTCCAGAACAGAGTGGGCCACCTGAGTCCGCGGACAGGAGGCAGGAGTTGGAGAGAAGCGTGTTGCCTTTAATAGCTTGGTTGCTACTGCTTTTGCTGATGAAAGGTCTGTTAATATATTGCAGAACAGAACCAGTAGCGGGGTAGAGTTGTCCAGGTGCTGGAAACTCCGCCTCACTGTACAACCCTCATTCTTAGCCAAGGCCTTCAGAGCAGCCCCGTGAGGGCATGGTGGGTACACGCCCTGACCCGTTCCCTACCCTGTGGTGTGGCTGTCACATGGGGAGGCTCAAGGGGCAGCGCTGGCTCTGGAGCAAGGCCGGCAGCTGGAGTGGCGGGGGAGTGGGGGGCTCGGGCAGAAACACGGAGGAACCGGGCCAGCTGCCCACCGCGCAGCCCCTGGCTGGGGACGGGGCACCTGCCATGTGGGAGCTGCTTCACATGTCCGGGCCCTGGGGCTGCATTCAGGAGCCAAGGCCCTGTGCCAGGTACCCGTCGCTCCGAGAGCTCAGGCTGCCTTCTCTTTCCTGCTGTCCCTCGGCTCCTCCTGCAAATTCTCGGCCAAGAGCTTCATTTGCTGTTGAGAGAACACAGGACACCAGGTGAGCCTCGCAAGCTTACGTGGTGGCGGGTGCTCCCACCCTCTGCGATCGTGCTCCATAAGCCCCATCAAAGCATCTTTGAGCCCTAGAAGCTGTGACCCTCTGATGTCACCCAAGGCTCCCTGGAAGTCCAGAGCCGTGTTTTGGACCCTGCTGGGGGTTAGGAACAGATGTGGGTGAAAATGCTGTGCGTGAGCCCAGCTCAGTGGGGATCTCACAGATACTGAACAGCCGAAATCTCCTTGGCCTGTCAGGACAAGAAGCAGGGAGGGGCCAGAGCAGGGCGTCCGCAGGCCTGACTTGCTGCCAAGGCCTTGCCCCTCCCTGTAACTTGAGTGACCGCGGAGACGGGATGTCTGGGAGCCTTGGTCTGCACATGTGCGTGCTGGGGGCGAGGAGCGCCCGGCAGGGGGGCTGCGGGACTGGACGTGGCGCACCTCGCCCAGAGCAGACCCTCCCCAAGTGCAGATGTTTTAGCCGGTCCTTCATCCCTGTAGCCATAGGACACCTTCTCCCCCGATCCAAAGCCACGGACACATCCAGTGAAGTAGCCCTGAGGGAGAGGCTAGGATGGATGCCCAGTCTGCTCGCCTCACAGGGAGGGATTGGAAGGAAGGAGCCCACAGCCAAGGATCAAGGCAGCCGCGGGGGGACATCTTGCTGCTCCCAGTCCTGGGGCCCAGCGACCTTCGTCTCGTGGGTGCTGGAGAACATGACTCCAGCTTTGCCTGTTTTGTTGAATAAATGAACAACTTTTTTGGAATTTGGTTTAAAATACACATACAGATTTTTGATAATGGTGATTCACTTTGGGAAAAACAAAACTCTGAGCACAAACAGTGCTGGCACCCTGGGCACCTGGCTGCCCCTCTTGGAAGCTCCAAGCACCACATGGGGCTAGACAAAATGCCACCCTCCCTGTGACTTTCAGGGAGAGGCGTCCCCTTCACAGCTGACTATTTGCCTCCTGCTTCAACCCAATTTCCCTTCCTAAGGATCTTTTAGATCTGTGGTGTCTTGGGAGACCCCACTTCACCCCAGGTGGTTCTCATCTTTCCTGAGCCTGGTCTGTCTTCCACAGGGCAGCAGTGTGGGCTCCTGGAGGCTGATCCTCTCCATCTTGGGTGGGGAGAGCCTGCATGGCCTTCTCTTGTTCACACAGAAACAGGGTTTAAGGGGATGGCTTTTGATGGGAAAGGAACAGAGTAGGGACATGGTGACCAGTTTGCTGGCTGGGGGTGGGCTCTTTCTGCTGGGGACACATTTTAGCAGCCTTGCACAGGGAGCTGGCACAGGAGGTGACACTGGCCTAAGGATGTACCTGTCCAGACAACCCAACCCACAGCTACACTGCTTATATAACCATCAGCCTGACAGGGCGACGGGAATGCTTTGGTTTCGTTCATGAACCTGCAGAAGCAGAGCTGCCATGCTATGCAAGAGTCTCCCCAGAAATTATTTTTTTGCGTCTTTTACCTTTTCTGTTACTAACACTTCCTGTCCTCCCCTGAGCCAGTTAACCACTGATGTGAATTGTCCCTGTACAGGAAAACTAACACATCAGCCCAGATTCACTGCAGATTCTTCTGGCTGGTGGCATTTAATACGTTATGAGAGGGAGAGAGACAGAATATGGATCTATTTCCTGGTTTGACAAGTAACCAAAAGAAATTAAAGGCTAAATAAATTGAACTAAACTAGACCATAATGATGATGAAATATTCCCTGACTTGTCGTAGGATCTTCCACCCATACTTCCCCAGCAATCCCCACAGGGGGAAAGTCAAAATGGGCTTTGATCCAGAGGTGCCTTTGAGGCTGCCCCCTCTCCATGTGTGTGGCTAGGCGGGGAGCCGGCTGCCACAGCCAGGACTGCAGAGGTGCCTGTCAGGCTGCCCACAGGGGCCCAGTGCTCGCAGCCACCAGGAAGGGGTGCTGTCTGCCGGGCCCTCTCCCCGGAATGGCCTGCCCCTAGGTGCCTCTTGTCTTTCTGGAGTACCCCGTCTCTCAGGCCCAAGGTTGGGGGTTCCACCCAGGCCCAGGGAGGGACTCGGCATCCACCCAGCTGGGCTCCCCACACCTGCAGTGCCACCCTGCTCCTAAGAGCTGGGGTGACCAGGAGGTCATGGGCTCATGGGCATTGTCCTGCAGGTAGGAACACTGGCAGGACCCCACTCCTCTCATGCCTCTGGCCGGGTGGCAGGGGCACGGTCTCCACTTCCGCCCTTCCTGTCACCTGTCCCGGAGCAAAGGCTTCTGGAAGCCAGTGAGTCCGGTGGACCAAACTCAGCCCTAACTCCCCACGTCTGGGTCCCTCAGGCTTGATGTGCCATGCAGAGATTGTGGTCCCTAAAGGGAACAGGGGCACAGGGCAGTGGGGAGGTTCATGCTCCCAGGCCCTTCACCAGGCAGGGGCAAGCCTCCATGGGCCATGGGAGCTGGAGGCCCTGCACTGCCTGATGGACATGCTCAGTGGACAGCACAGCCAGAACTTGAAACCTGCAGCTAAAGCCCAAAGAAATGCCAAGCAGCTTAGAGGAAACGAGCTGCAGCAGCTCGCTGTCTGAGTTGAAGGGTCAGTGCTTTCAACATCAGTGTGCCATGTCCAGGCATTTCCTTACAAAGGGGTAGGTCTCCACCGCTCCGGCCAGAAAGCCATTGTGACAGAACTCCCCCCGCCAGGAGCTGGGAGCTAAGTCTCAGCCTAAGCCCCAGCAGGCCTCCCACCTCTGCCCTTGCTGGGGAGATGGTGGGATTAACCCCAGAACACAAGAACTTCTGATCTGAAGGAACCTTGATGATCGTTTGGTTCAGTGGCCAGTGAAGAACCTGGAGGTCGTGTTAAGTGCATAATCATAGGCCCCTCCCGGAGTTGCTCACCCTTGGTCCGTGGTGGGGCCCAGAACTCTCTATTCCTAACAAGCCCCCAGAGCTTCTCCACGGACCACCCTGGGCCTAGGAGCCTCGGATTTCTTGTCTACCATCTTACACGAATAAGCACACTGGAGACATAGGGGGGACGCCCTCTCCCTTCCAGGCCCCACTGGGAGCTGGGCCGTGCGGGAGGCCAGCTGCTGCTCCCAGGTGCCCATGCCTTCCGCCTGTAGGCTCTTCACCCTTCCTGCCTTGAGATTTCTCCTTGGCCTGTCTCCTCCCTTAGAGGCCTGCCAGGTCCCTCAGCCCCGAGGAGCCACCCGTCACTGTTAAGTTCCTCTGTTTTAATCCCTGCACTCCACTCATTCTGTTTTTTTTCAATGTTCATGTTTTTTTCTACTTTAAATGTTCTATCCCACCTAGTGTGTAATCTCTGGAGAGCAGACCATGACTGGCCCCAGCACCTCAACAGCGCCACCAAGCTGGTGCACCATAAATGCTTGTGGACGAGGGACCAATGCAGCTTCAAGCCTCCAGCAGCAGCCAGAGAAATGACAACTCAGCTGATAAAAATGAACAGTGTCTTGCCAATGGGTTTCAACCCTGGGCAAGTTTGCTATGGATTCAGTGTGACCAAAAAAAATGACAGTAGAACATTCTTGGGGTGAAAGGGTTATAAAATCCTATTCACCCAGAGTGAGTCTGCATGCAGCAAGCCAGTCTCTGCCTCTGGGCCTCTCTGCCCGCTCCACCATCCTCTGGGCCTCTGTCCTCGGTGCTGCCACCACTCCAGCCTCTGCTCTGCTCTCCTGCAGCCTTGCAGCCCTGCCACTGTGTCGCCCAGAGCACCGGGCAAGGCTCTTTATATAGAGTCAGTAGCATCGTATTGCCCACACGTGTGTAGTGAGCTAGCCGACCAGGGCCAGGGGAGAATCCTGGCCACAGGCACCCTCACTTTATCCACAAATGGGCATGCATAGCCTCCTTTCTCATGGGGAGGTAACAGAGGCACACTCAAGTTCCCTAAGTCAGCACCACTATCTGGGCCGCAGGGCCCATGTGTGGGACGTGGGAACACCATGGATTTGGGGAGCTCTGGACAGTTACCTGCTTGGGTCACAAAGCAGATCTGGGCCCCAGCCCCTAAGATCCCAACGTAGTGCGGACAGGAATGCTAGTCCCCTGAAGGCCCTCAGGGGCTCTGCTGAGGTGATGGTGGTCCACAGTTACAGCTGGGCGGGAAGAGGGAGGAGGTTCAGGGCCACCAGGAGGGTCGCCAGGCCGTCAGCCCGGCCCCAGGTGGGAACAGGCTCCTCGGAGTATCATGATCCAGCTCCACAAAGGCTCCCAGACCTGGTGGCCAGGCCTGGCCCAACCAGCTGGTGAGACGCTGGTGTCCACAAGCCCACTGACTTCATGAGCTGATGCTCAGAGGGTCATCAGTTCAACTTTTAAGAAAAACCTTTTAATGTCTACTTCTTAAATGATATTTTGAATTCTGCTTTCTCTGCATATTTTAGTTTCAGAGCAAAATTCCCCAAAGCAGAAGTTAAAGGCACTTTAAGGAAAACTTCAAAGACATTTTGAGAATGCAAATTACTTCCTATAGAGAGTATGGGGCCTGGGGACACCAGAGGCTTGCTGTCCAACCATCCTCACGTGTGCACTTAACGATGCTTCTGGGATGGGGAGACAGGTGCATTTGTTTAGCTACAGCCGTGTCTGAAATCTGGGCTGCTACAATTACAGATCTCCCAATGCTGTGGGCTATGAAGTTCTACAGGCGGCTTAAAGGTGCTGAATGCTAATAAAAGCAACAAAGCAGAACTGATGAGTGATCCACCTCCCTAAACATTATTAGGTACAAAAACCCTCATCAGAGCTACTTATCAACTCTGTGTTTTTACATTCCCATCAGTAGGTGCTGATATTTTCTCAAAGTTTTGGGTGCCCTAAATATAATCCTTTCCATTTTCCAAAGTATGCATGAAATCACTAAGCAATGAATTTACAGACCCATCCTCAGCACCCTGGGCCTCAGCGTGGGACGGCTGCACTCCACCTAGCTTGCTTCCGCAGGCAGTGGGGCACAGGCTGTACCCCGAGAACTGGCCCATGCTTCGTACATGTTTCTCCGTACCAGCTTCATGTCAGTCTCGGATACTTACCTCCCTGCCTCCCCATATCCTGCATTTCTAATAATTGTGTATATACTTAAAAACATTGTTTTTCCTCCTGCTTTGACATATTTTTAAAATGTCTGTTATATTCCATTACCTTTGTGTAACTTAAATTAACAGTGACCAATAGATGTATCACACTGCATATCAGGCACTGTTCTACACTCTACACATACACTCACTTGTTTGTTCCTAATAACCACCCTATGAAAGACATACCATTACCATCATTTTAAAGATGGAGGCACAGGGGGGTTGAAAAACCTGCCCAAGGTCACACAGCAGACAGGAGGCTTGAGCCCAGGACATCTGGCTGCCTGCCTTGGCCTGATGTTATGTGGTTTGCAGTGCTGTGAGACTCAGATTCAGCTGATCACACTTCCATCCTGTGAGGGTTTGCCGGAATTTTTTGGATGCTTGGTGACACATTTGTCCTGTCTCCATGGCTCAGATTTTCTGCCTCTGCTATTTCTCTCAACCAAGGGAGTCTGGCTCTAGAATAAGCCACATTAACCCCTATCCTGACCTGTGAGCACAAACTTAAGCAAGATTTTGAAAAGTTGTCTAAAACTCTGGAAAGGAAGTTTAAGAGTTAATTTTTTAAAGGACCAGAAATCCTTTTTTTTTTTTTTTTAAAGAAAGGTTCTTAAGGGCACACAAACAAGAAAATGTGGAACATGTCCTGGGAAAGTTGGTTGGAAAAATCACAAGTGTGTGAGCAGCTACAACACAGAAAGGAAGACCAGTGATGCGCGAACTGCTGACAACAGCATCTCCAACAGGGAGCCCATGAAGAAGAGGAGGCCTAAATCTGAGACACAGCACAACCTACAAACACAAAGGGGCCCAGAAACATGTGGAAATTATTCAGGAACACACAATGTCCCCTTCATTAGATGAGGAGAGAAAACCAGTAACCGATGCTGCTTTCGGAAGGCGGCTGGACTGAATGGATGTGTCTTGGCAACACCCAGAAGCGAATATGGAGAATGAGAACAGTTGGCTATGGAGTGTCCTGAGGACACCCACCAAGGGCGAGAGCCGAGCACAGGCCGGAGGCGTGGCCAGCGTGCTGACCCTGCCCTCTCAGGGGCCTGCGTTGCATGGCCCCCACGGTGGACAGTTAGGTCAGAGCACAGATAGAATTTATAAAATATGAGTGTAATGGGAAATGAAAAGAATCAGTGTTGCTAAGTGCAAAAGCAAGCTATGACTAATCGTAATGAAATAAAATGGTATCAGTGTACTTAAAAACTACGGGATCAGACATCCACTCTGTGCATCATGACCACAGAAGAGGGTGATAAAAGCAGGGCTGAGGAAGACATGGAAGGGATGTCCCTGAGTGGAGGGGCAGAAAAGATGGATGAAGGTGATGCCAATTTTGTGTGAGAAAGGAGAAAAAAATCATTCAGCATTTTGGCAAATAATCATGTAAAAACAGTATGGTTATCAATATGCCCCGAATCAGAGGACAAACAAGTAAGTTTCTTTTAAAAACTGAGTTATTTTTTAATGGCATCTTTCACTGAAGTGACTCCATCTCTAGGTGTGACATTATTTTGCAGTGTGAAATGTAGGAGTTAATCCTCCATTCAGGTTCTGCCACGATAAGGCGCGGGCTGTTTGTCAGAGAGAGGGAGGTCAACACTTCAATCACTTCTCATCAGCCCATGGTACCGACACATCCAGGGGTGTGACCCAGACATCAGTCCAGTTGTTAGATCATCCTGACAGCCAACAGCATCTGGCCTGCAGGAGGCATTTCCTGGACAAAACTCACATCACTTAGGAACCAGCCCACTCTTGATGTGGATGTAGGCACTGGCCGGGAGGGAAGGCGTGCCAGGGCCTTCCAGATGTCACCCCTGCTTCTGGAAGCCCTGGGGGCCAAGGAGAGAGGCAGCCCCACGGGCAGCACACAAGCCCCGAGCGTCCCTTGGGAGATGAGACCCAGGGAGGCTGGTGAGGCCCAGACGCGATCTGGCTGACTTCACCTTTAACCTGTGGGGTCTAAGCTGGTGGGACATTCCCAGAGCTCAGGCTCTGGCCGGCGGGCACAGGGGGATGACGGACACTGGGCACAGGTGGCTGCTCTAGAGAGAGCCCTTGCAGGCTCCACCAGTGCCAGCGCGGCGGGGAGACAAGCGCGTACCGGGGACCGAAACCGCAACAGCCTGCTCAGCCCCAGGCGCTCCGCAAAAGCTTAACGCCCAGAGAACAGAAATAAACACTTGCAGCAAACCACAAAAACCAAAGGCCTGGAGGGGACCGGCCGCTGGGAGACGCAGTGGTGGCTGTGCGGAGGGAAAGGCCGACGCAGAAGGCAGGTGGCCCGCTACGCGAAACCTGGAGACAGCCTACTGCCCGCACCGGCTTTTCAAACAAAACTGTTTTTAATTCAAAACACATTTTTTCTTAAATATTAAGGGGGAATGACCTTTAATCCAAGAACTGATGGGCACCCCTGGGAAAGAGAAAGCCGGGCAGCGGCAGGCGCGGCGGCCTCGGAAGCACACACGTTCCCCAGCGTCCTCGGCGCCTCCCCAGAGCCGCCTGCTGCTCCCCCATTTAACGCGGCACGGGGCCTTTCATAAACACAGGCATCTACGGCCCCCATTAATCCGTATCTCAAAGTCAGCATCACGACTAAAACCAAACCAGTAATTGTAATATTGACTATGATTTTTAAAACTCTCTATCACCTCCCTACCTGAAAAATTAACATACTCCCTTCACCACAGGGGTGGGGTATGGGTGAGAATGGCTGCTCTGGGCGCCCAGCTGCCAGTCGTCAGAACTGCCGGCCTTGGGGCCCCTCCTGAGGAGCCTGGGTGAAGCGGGAGCCAAGAATGGTTGACATGATTATGCTTGATTGGTTTCCTTCAGAAAAACACCCTAAGTGCTAGGCGGGAGCTCCAGTGTTCATTCACTGGACTCTGTTTCCCTCAGAACAGCTAATTTCCGCTTATTCTATCTATAAGTCTCATTAAATGGGATTAATTACTGTTTCTCCTGTACATTTCTCATTTCACTTTACTTTTCTATCTCCCACATCTCCTCCTGGGTGGGTGGCAGCCCCTGTAACCAATACTGACAGCTGAACACAGGTTGCTGGGAATGTCACTGAACACACCTCACTGCTATGTCACAGGGCTGTAAACACAGCTAGGCAGCCAGTGTTTTCTGAAATCTTGAACTGAAATGACACACTGTCTCAGCTGGTGACAAGAGGCCAGTGAAACCCATCTGGGCACCCAAAGCCCTGAACCACCTCCTTCCAAGCGACCATCCACGACCTTTCCTCCTGTGTGCAGATCAGAGATTGTAGCAGGTGTAGTCAGTAGTAAGTTGGATGATTTTTAAAGCTCATGCTATATTTTTATTGATTAGAAATATTATGCAGGCATGAAATCCATCCCTCAAGGAGTTTCTAACTGTTCTAGGAGGACATCCTCCGTCCCCCTCACTGCAGACAAGAGAATAAACTATCCTGTTGCCTTGTCGGCCTCTGGAGCCCAAGGAACCCTGCCTGAGGACTGCATCTCATCCAGAAAGCTGAGCTTTCACGGACTCACTCGCTTCTTAAGAGCCAGAGGGGTGGACATGGTCTAGAAAATTTTTGTTTCAGAAAACATCGTGGAGTTCCTCTGTTGCTGGATAATGGTCCGTCTCCTTGCTGCAGGCAGTCTGAAACAAAATACTTTTAAAAAAATGTAGGGAAGAAAGGAAGGAAAAAAAAAAAGACATCTTGACATTTAGGAGAGTCCTCAAAACTTCGGACGGGGGGTCCCTGGATACCAGGTCAAGAAACTAAAACTGCTCCTCATAATAGTAGAAAGGGGACCCTGTGTCTCTGAAGGTGGCCCTGTCCCCCTGGGCTCTTTTCTTCTCCTTAGTAGGGATTCAGGCTACTACTTGGTATCTGAGACTTGTGCTATTTGAAAGGCATGTGCATGGTGCATGTGTGTCCAGCTCAGCTGGCTCTGGGGTACAGATGCCAGAGCAGACGGGGGATGATGCTGGGCCCCAGGTGACTTCTATTCGCCCCGGGCAGCATCCTCCTCCTGCAGGTGGGGGTAGGGGTCCATCCTCGAGAGCCACCTGTGAGTGAGGGCTTTCCTAAGGGCAGGGCTGGAGGAGGCTGGGGATGTCTCTATCCGGGTAGGGTGACAGGGCTGGGGAGGAAGACTAGGAACCGGGGAGTGCCCTGATGCATCTGTCCTCTCCACCGGGCTCTGGGGACAGCCTCCTTGGGATGCAGCTTTAGGGTCTGCCCTCAGCTGTAGTGCCTCCAGTTATCCCTGCACCTGCGGCCTCCTTGTGGGGAGGGAGAGCATGAGGAGAGGACGGAGCCCTGTCCAGGAACACGCAGGATGAGCTCCCACAGGTGTTCAGCAGCAGAGGCTCATACCGGAGCTGGGGGCAGCCCACAGCACAGGCCAGCTGGGACATGGGCTGGGGATCCCCTACCCGCCTTTCTACAGAGTCTAAAAAAAGGTCTATGAGGAGGGAGGCCAGCTTCTGGGGCCAATAAGACATCACTGAACCCCATGAACACTGTGGCTCCCAGTGGCAGCCACTTCAGGATCTTCAACAGAAATGGGGAATGGTTCACTCCCTGAGCGGATGGTGATGTCCATTCCCCATTCAGCTGTTCTGCGGAGGCAGCCCACAGACAGCAGGACAATGCTTTCCTCCCCTAGTTTGATGGCAGAGCCATCAGGAGACCCCCACCCCCAAGACCTGTGGCTGGCCCAGTGACGGGCTTGCAGCCCCCAAGAAAAGCTCCCTGTGGAGAACTAGCCACCCAGGGAACATGTCTGTGGGTGGGTCCATCTTCCCCCTTTTTACTTATAATCCCAAACTGGAGGCTACCCTTTCTTAGAGGAACAGGGCACAATGATGCACGTGCATAAACAAATGCCTGCATGGGACAGAGCACAGCAATCCAAGACCCTAGTGTGATCAGGAAACAGGCTGGATGAAGAAGCCAGAGCACTCATGGCTGACACCCCATGTTTCCACAAACAATGCCAGGTTTCTCCTGAGTGTGTGTATGCCTGGGAGAGACTTGGCCTCTGACATTTGTGATGGCGTTAGATGAGCTCAAGTGAAGCCTTCTGAACTGCAGTGATTAGTTTCACTGAAATTAATCCTGGAATAAGTCATGGGGTGACCGCCTAGTGCACTATGCACGTGCCCCTCCGCTTTGAAGAGCAGAGCTAGGATGCCAAGATCAGCAGTAAGCAGTGTCAGGGGGAGGAGGCTCTGAGAGATGGCACATGCAAATGCATGGGCTTGTCCCTGTTTCTTACCATATTCCAAAGGTTATTCTGGGTTCCTTCCAAAATAATGAAATACATTAACAGCTAATTTATTATTCTATATGTAATACCACCAGTGTACACATCATCCAGCTAAGGGAACAACAGAAGAATTCTGATGCGTCTTAGGCCCCAAATGCACAGGTGAACTTAGGAGATGTTCTTGATTCTTTGGGTAGGCCCAAATTCAGATGTGCTACTGGAAAAAAATCGTGGATTCAGAAAGAGGATAAAAGCTAGAACTAAAATGTCATCCTTCTATCTGCATATCACATTCAGAAATGTGTAAAATAGGAGGAAAAGTGGCAAAGTGCACTTTAACGAGCTCCTATAATCAACACAGTAAAGAAGCTAGTGCCACATACCCTCTTCATTCCATCTCTCCTTGCTTCTTTCTGTTCACTGCTTCTAAGTCTAAAAACGTAGCTGTATTTTTTGCTTTAAGAGCAGCAGTGGCTTCCTTTACTGTTCCTGTCACACACTTAAGAAACTGGAGAGTTCTGGAAAGATGGTGTTCAGCCCATGTGAACAGTGCCCTCTTTAGCTGAATTTCTGAACAAGTGATAAGAGTCACAGTTTAGGCTAAGCTGTCAGCCAGCACGATCTTGCTTATTAAGCCACATGGCTGCAGACAAAGGTGTCTAAACAAAAGTCACACTATTTAGAGTGTGTCAGAACGCTATTTCCTTGTTTTGCTATTTAGAAACATGAACGGATCCATCTAATAGGTGCTGAATTAAACATGCTTTCAAGTACTTGGGTCTTCCTCTACCATTACTGCTGTTCCCTTGCATGAAGTCAAGAACAGCAGAGAGCATAAGAGACAAGCTATTTGCTGGCAGGGAATCCCCTGGTAAAATCATAATACGGGTGATTTTTCCTGCTACCCTGAGTGACCTGTAAGTCTTATGTTGAGAGGACATGGAATAAATGTTTTATAAGCACATGACCAGGTCTCAGTGAAGTGTTCCTTTGCCACCTAGCAAAGCTTGGAGCTGATTCACGGGTAATTCATGTGGCTCTAGTTGGGGGAAGCAAACCAATGTTTCCATGAGTTTTTCTGGACACATCAAAAGAACAAGTTTACAGGAAATAAATAATCATGGAGGCTGTGGGTATAATGTATTTTTTGCCTTTTGAACCAAGTATTCCAGATAAGTATGTGGATAAATGCTCTTACTTATGTAGGCTTAATTAAAAGGGCATGAAAATCACTGAAAGGGAAGAATAAAACATCTGTAATAATTAACAAAATAAGCTCAGGGACAAAGCCCCAACATTTTTATTTTCAAGAAGGAAATGGCATCAGTATCGAGACTTCCTCTGTGCGCTAGAAGCCAGTGACTCTCCGGGTACGCACAGCGCAGCAGCCAACTGTCCTGGGCTGGGAGGGAGTGGCGGCTGACCGCAAGAGGAAAACAGGCACCAGACGGAACTGGAACAAAACCAAATAGTGGGCTGAGTCACAGCCGAAAGGCCTCAGCACAGAGAGAGGAGAGCCATCTCCAAAAAAAAGGCGCACACGCTCACAGCCAACGACGACAGCACAGAGCAAGTGCTCTGCCACTGTTTGCCCTCCAGGGAGTGTTCCTGGTCTCAGGGAAGTGGGGTCCCATGGACCCCACCTGTGGTGTTTGACACCAGGAACTGTGCCACATGCTCTGAAGAACTTTCAGCCCCTGGAGAGCAGGGAGACACCTGGGCTTCTGGCCACCAGGTTGACACACCTGGACTAGACCTTGATCCCAGCTCTCTGGTCTCCTGTGCCAGCCCCTCCGGCCCTCTCTGCCCCGTTCTGCCTGGCCCTTGGCACAGTGCTGCTGCGCAGGGGGCTCTGAGCGGATGGCAGCAGGCCCTCCTGGCTCTGGCTCCCGACCTCTGGGCAAGGCACACAGGGTGAGCATCGGGGGTCCAGCCCTCCTGTTTGGGGGTCTGAGGCTCTGCATAAACCTGTGAATTCCTGCTGCTCTTTGAAGACACAGTCCATGGAGCACATTTCCAACGAAGCCTCCTTAGCCCATTGCAGGCAGGACTGGCATGCCCACTGTGTGCTCGGGCTGGGCTGTGCCTCCCCACAGAGGACCCTGGTGCAAGGGCTGGTATGATGCTATCTGCCTGCCACCTCTGCACCAGACAGTGGGCTCAGTACTGGGCAGACTTGGCCAGGGCCCCTGCACTGGAGTGAACAAGGGCTCTCTGAGTGTGGTACGGAACTGCAGGCGAGCCAAAAGGAGCAGTGTGGGGAGGACTTGGCCTGACACCAACTGCTTCTACCCTTTACAGTCACCACAAACACATCCTTGGGGTCTCCTTTACATCAGACTCCCACAGGCCATCAAAATCCCATTCCCTCTGAGAGCAAATTCTACAGCTGGAGGCGAGCCAAGAGCGGGGGTCAGGGACAGAACACCACGTCGTGGGCAACCCTCCTCCATGTGACGAAGTCAAAGTCTGACTGGCTTTCAGATGCTCTGTGCAGACAGCTGCAAGAGTGAAATGAACTAGACTCTCATGTGATGAGTCCCAAACCCTACTGATGAGTAATCAGAATGCAGCTAAGGACCCTTCATAAGAGTTCCCCAGCTCTAACCCGCAGAATATTTATGTTTGTTCAAACTTCTAATTTTGATATTATTTGAACTTAAAGAAAAATTGCAAGCATAGTATAAGGGAGTCTCAAATACCTTTACATAGATTTACCAACTGCTTTTATTTTGCCCTAGTTGTTTTATCATTCTCTTTATATTATTGTTTTCTGAACCACTGGAAAGTAACAGACAACATACATGTCCCTTTACCCCTAACACGTCAGCATGTATTTCCTAAAAACAAGTCTGTCCCTTACATAATATAGAATGTTCCCAAAATAATATTGAAGCATGAAGTGATGATCAGTTTCCTATTTTACCAAACTTTCCAAATTTTATCAAACAGAATTCAGAAAGGATCAAAAACAGATGTGCGTCCCTAAAATACTACTGTAGAATGATAAAACAGCAACTGGTTATTCTGAGGAAAAACATAGGGATGAATGCATGAATTCCCTTTTGTTAAGAACACACAAAATATTATAATAATATCAGAATAAAACATTACCTTAGGAGGAGGAGCCAAGATGGTGGCGTGACTAGGGCAGCAGAAATCTCCTCCCCAAACCATATATATTTTGGAAAATACAACAAATACAACTATTCCTAAAAGAAGGACCAGAAGATACAGCACAACAGCCAGGCTACATCTACATCTGTGAGAACCCAGCGCCTCGCAAAGGGGGTAAGATACAAGCCCCGGCCCGGCGGGACCCGAGCGCACCCCCACCCCAGCTCCCTGGCAAGAAGAGAGGAGTCGGAGCAGGGAGGGAGAGGGAGCCCAGGACTGCTAAATACCCAGCCCCAGCCATCCGCACTGGGAGCGCAGACACACAGTGCATGGTGTGCTGGATACTAGGGAAACAGAACAGTAAAACCTGCGAGCAGGACCCCACAGCTGGCGCCCCTGGGACAAAAGAAAAGCAAGTGCTTTTTGAATGTCTTAAAGGGACAGGAGCCTCACAGTTGGACAGAAGCGTCCCAGCACACTCAGCCCAGCAGCTGGGAATCCTGGGGAACTCCGGGTGCCCTAACCCCCTGGGCAGCAGCGCAGCTCTGAGGCCCCTCACGGCAATAAACAGCCTCCTGCCCATTTCCCCTTCAGTGCAGCCCCGCCATAGTGGAGGAGCAGCCTGAGACTGGTCACACCCATAGCGGGCGCACAGAGCTGTCTATGTAGCCACCCAGGCCAGACTCAGAAGCCCCATTGGTAAGCAGCTGCCCAGCACAAGCTACTAGGGGTCGCCGTTCTCACAGGAAGGGAAGGCGACAAGCAAGCAAGAAGAGACTTTGTTCTCCGAGCTGACACATGTGCCACCTGCATACGACTACCTCTATGACCATGAAAAGACAGAAGAATTTGATACAGACAAGAATATCCCAGACATCCCCTGAGAGGGAACTTGGGGAGAGAGATTTAACCAATATTCCTGAAAAAAAATTCAAAATAAATGTTATAACCATGCTTATGGAGTTGCAGAGAAAAATGCAAGACCTAACGGATAAAGTTGGGAGGGAGAATACAGAAATAAAACAATTTCTGGAAGGACTGAAAAGCAGAAGGGACGAGATGCAAGAGGCTATTATTAGAATAGAAATCAGAGAACAGGAGCACAGAGAAGCTGATGCAGAGAGAGATAAAAGGATCTCCAGGAATGAAACAATATTAAGAGAACTGTGTGACTGATCCAAAAGGAACAATATCCGCATTATAGGGGTACCAGAAGAAGAAGAAGAGAGAAAAAAGCATAGAAACTATATTTGAGGAAATAAATGCTGAAAACTTCCCCAAACTGGGGGAGGAAATAGTTGCTCAGACCACGGAAGCACACAGAACTCCCAACAGAAGGGA
This sequence comes from Manis pentadactyla, assembly GCF_030020395.1. Classification (NCBI taxonomy): domain Eukaryota; kingdom Metazoa; phylum Chordata; class Mammalia; order Pholidota; family Manidae; genus Manis; species Manis pentadactyla. The sequence goes on along the minus strand of NC_080019.1, from coordinate 44,408,779 downwards.
CCCAAAGAGGACAACACCAAGACACATAATAATTAAAATGGGAAAGATTAAGGACAAGGACAGGGTATTAAAGGCAGCCAGAGAGAGTAAAAAGGTCACCTACAAAGGAAAACCCATCAGGCTATCATCAGACTTCTCAACAGAAACCTTACAGGCCAGAAGAGAATGGCAACATATTTAATGCAATGAAACAGAAGAGCCTTGAACCAACAATACTGTATCCAGCACAATTATCATTTAAATATGAAGGATGGATTAAACAATTCCCAGACAAGCAAAAGTTAAGGGAATTTGCCTCCCACAAACCACCTCTACAGGGTATTTTAGAGGGACTGCTCTAGATGGAAGCACTCTTAAGGCTAAATAGATGTCACCAGAGAAAACAAAATCACAGCAAAGAAAGCAGACCAATCAAATACTAACTAAAGGCAAAAAATAAAATCAACTACCCACTAAAGCAGTCAAAAGAAACACAAAAGTGCACAAAATAAAATACATAAAATATTAAAAATGGAGAAGGAGGAATAAGAAGGGAGAGAAATAAAGAATCATCAGACTGTGTTTATAATAGCTCAATAAGCAAGTTAAGTTAGACGGTAAGATAGTAAAGAAGCTAACCTTGAACCTTTGGTAACCACGAATCTAAAGCCTGCAATGGCAATAAGTATGTATCTTTCAATAATTACCCTAAGTGTAAATGAAATGAATGCACAAATCAAAAGACACAGAGTAATAGAATGGGTAAAAAAGCAAGACCCATCTATATGCTGCTTACAAGAGACTCACCTCAAACGCAAAGACATACACAGACTAAAAGTCAAGGGATGGAAAAAGATATTTCATGCAAACAAGGAGAAAAAAGCAGGAGTTGCAGTACTTGTATCAGAAAAAATAGACTTCAAAACAAAGAAAGTAACAAGAGATAAAGAAGGACATTAAATAATGATAAAGGGCTCAGTCCAACAAGAGGATATAACCATTATAAATACATATGTACGCAATACAGGAGCACCAACATATGTGAAACAAATACTAACAGAACTAAAGGAGGAAATAGAATGTAATGCATTCATTTTTAGGAGACTTCAACACACCATTTACTCCAAAGGACACATCCATCAGACATAAAATAAGTAAGGACACAGAGGCACTGAAAAGCACACTAGAACAGATGGACCTAACAGACATCTATAGAACTCTACACCCAAAAGCAGAAGGATACACATTCTTCTCAAGTGCACATGGAACATTCTCCAGAATAGACCACATACTAGGCCACTAAAAGAGCCTCAGTAAATTCAAAAAGATTGAAATTCTACCAACCAACTTTTCAGACCACAATAGAAATAAATTGTACAAAGAAAGCAAAAAGGCTCACAAACACATGGAGGCTTAACAACATGCTCCTAAATAATCAATGGATCAACGAACAAATTAAAACAGAGACCAAGCAATATATGGAAACAAATGACAACAACAAACAAAGCCCCAACTTCTGTGGGACGCAGCAAAAGCAGTCTTAAGAGGAAAGTATATAGGAATCCAGGCATACTTAAAGAAGGAAGAACAATCCCAAATGAATAGTCTAATGTCACAATTATTGAAATTGGAAAAAGAAGAACAAATGAGGACTAAGGACAGCAGATGGAGGGACATAATAAAGATCAGAGAAGAAATAAATAAAATTGAGAAGAATAAAACAATAGAAAAAAATCAATGAAACCAAGAGCTGGTTCTTTGAGAAAAAACAAAATAGATAAGCCTCTAGCCAGACGTATTAAGAGAAAAAGAGAATCAACACACATCAACAGAATCAGAAACGAGAAAGGAAAAATCACAACAGAAACCACAGAAATGCAAAGAATTATTAGAGAATACTATGAAAACCTATAAGCTAATAAGCTGGAAAACCTAGAAGAAATGGTCAACTTCCTAGAAAAATACAACCTTCCAAGACTGACCAAGGAAGAAACAGAAAATCTTAACAGACCAATTACCAGCAACAAAATTGAAGTGGTAATAAAAAAACTACCAAAGAGCAAAACCCCCGGGCCAGAAGAATTTCCCGTGGAATTTTATCAGACATACAGAGAACACATAATACCCATTCTCCTTAAAGTTTTCCAAAAAGTAGAAGAGGAGGGAATACTCCTAAACTCATTCTATGAAGCCAACATCACCCTAATACCAAAACCAGGCAAAGACCCCCAACAACAAAAAAAATTACAGACCAATATCCCTGATGAACATAGATGCAAAAATACTCAACAAAATATTAGGAAACCAAATTCAAAAATACATCAAGAGGATCATACACGATCATCAACTGGATTCATCTCGGGGATGCAAGGATGGTACAACATTTGAAAATTCATCAACATCATCCACCACATAAACAAAAAGAAGGACAAAAATCACATGATGATCTCCATAGACGCCGAAAAAGCATTTGACAAAATTCAACATCCATTCGTGATAAACTCTCAACAAAATGGGTATAGAGGGCAAGTACCTCAACATAATAAAGGCCATATATGATAAACCCACAGCCAACATCATACTGAATAGCGAGAGGCTGAAAGCTTTTCCTCTGAGATCGGGAACAAGACAGGGATGCCCAGTCTCCCCACTGTTATTCAACATAGTACTGGAGGTCCCAGCCACAGCAATTAGATGAAACAAGGAAATACAAGGAATCCAAATTGGTAAGGAAAAACTCAAATTGTCACTATTTGCAGATGACATGATATTGTACATAAAAAACCCTAAAGACTCCACTGCAAAACTACTAGAACTAATATGAGAATTTAGCAAAGTTGCAGGATACAAAATTAATACACAGAAATCTGTGGCTTTCCTATACACTAACAATGAACTAATAGAAAGAGAAATCAGGAAAACAATTCCATTCACAATTGCATCAAAAATAATAAAATACCTAGGAAAAAACCAAACCAAGGAAGTGAAAAACCTATACCCTGAAAACTACAAGACACTCTTAAGAGAAATTAAAGAGGACACTAACAAATGGAAACTCATCCCATGCTCTTGGCTAGGAAGAATTAATATTGTCAAAATGGCCATCCTGCCCAAAGCAATCTACAGATTCAATACAATCCCTATCAAATTACAAACAGCATTCTTCAACGAACTGGAACAAATAGTTCAAAAATTCATATGGAAAGACCAAGGACCCCAAATAGCCAAAGCAATCCTGAGAAAGAAGAATAAAGTTGGGGGGATCTCGCTCCCCAAGTTCAGGCTCTATTACAAAGCCATAGTAATCAAGACAATTTGGTACTGGCACAAGAACAGACCCACAGACCAGTGGAACAGAATAGAGACTCCAGACATTAACCCAAACATATATGGTCAATTAATATACGATAAAGGAGCCATGGACATACAATGGGGAAATGACAGTCTCTTCAACAGCTGGTGTTGGCAAAACTGGACACCTACATGTAAGAGAAAAAACTGGATTTTGTGATCACTGGATTACAAAAGTAAATTCGAAATAGATCAAAGACCTGAATGTAAGCTCTGAAACCATAAAACTCTTAGAAATAAACATTGGCAAAAATCTCTTGGACATAAACATGAGTGACTTCTTCATGAACATATTTCCGCGGGTGAAGGGCCCCCACCAGTAAGATGGCGAACTTCCGGCTTCTCTTCCGGGTCCTCAGTTCCCGATGGCGCCACCTAAAGACCAATCACCTCTCTCCCCACTCCCACTCCCAGCACCTAGCCAATAGCCACCAGCCCCGTAGAAGTAACACCACAGTCACCCCATGCCCCTTCCTATATAACCCAGCACCTTTCCCCAGTAAAGGGGAATTCTCCGGTGAATTGCTGCTGTGTGTCGCTCCTTTCCTTTCAGCGGGCAAGGGAAATAAAAACAAAAATGAACAAGTGGGACTATATCAAGCCAAAAAGCTTCTACACAGCAAAGGACACCATCAATAGAACAAAAAGGCATCCTACAGTATGGGAGAATATATTCATAAATGACAGATCCGATAAAGGGTTGACATCCAAAATATATAAAGAGCTCACACACCTCAACAAACAAAAAGCAAATAATCCAATTAAAAAATGGGCAGAGGAGCTAAACAGACAGTTCTCCAAAAAAGAAATTCAGATGACGAACAGACACATGAAAAGATGCTCCACTTTGGTAGTCATCAGAGAAACGCAAATTAAAACCACCATGAGATATCACCTCACACCAGGAAGGATGGCTACCATCCAAAAGACGAACAACAACAAATGTTGGTGAGGTTGTGGAGAAAAGTGAATTGTCCTACACTGCTGGTGGGAATGTAAATTAGTTCAACCATTGTGGAAAGCAGTATGGAGGTTCATCAAAAAACTCAAAATAGAAATACCATTTGACTCAGGAATTCCACTCCTAGGAATTTACCCTAAGAATACAGCAGCCCAGATTGAGAAAGACAGATAGACCCCTATGTTTATCGCAGCACTATTCCCAATAGCCAAGAAATGGAAGCAACCTATAAGTGTCCATCAGTAGTATATGGATAAAGAAGGTGTGGCACAAATACACAATGGAATATTATTCAGCCTTAAGAATAAAACAAATCCTACCATTTGCAGCCACATGTATGGAGCTGGAGGGTATTATGCTCAGTGAAATAAGCCAGGTGGAGAAAGACAAGTACTGAATTATTTCACTCATATGTGGAGCATAAGAACAAAGAAAAAACTGAAGGAGCAAAATAGCAGCAGACTCACAGAACCCAAGAATGGACTAACAGTTACCAAAGGGAAAGGGACTGGGGAAGATGGGTGGGAAAGGAGGGATGGGGGAAAGGGTGCATTACGATTAGCACACATAATGTAGTGGGGGAAGATACGGGGATGGCAGTACAACACAGAGAAGACAAGTAGTGACTCTATAGCATCTTACTACGCTGATGGACAGTGACTGTAATGGGGTATGTGGTGGGGATTTGATGATAGGGGGAGTCTAGCAACCATAATGTTGCTCATATAATTGTATATTAATGATACCAAAGTAAAAAAACGAAACGAAAAAAAACACACTACCTTATAAAGAGGTATTTAACTGAGCTGAGTTTTGTGAAGTGTGGTGGGCAGCCTCATAGGCTCCCATGATCCCTGCCCCTCATGTCACTCCTCTGCGGACTGCGGTCTGCACCCGGTGACTCAATTCTAACCAAGAGAACACAGCAAAAGAGACGGGATGTCCTGTCTGAGAGCAGGTGACAAAGAGGCTGCGGTTTCCATCCTGGGCGCTGCCTCACCTTCGCTGGCCCTGAAGGGAGCTGCTCTGTGGGGAGGCCCACACGGGGAGGAGCCGCCTCTTGGCCCTGAGACCTGCCAGCAGCCACGGGGGTGCCTGGGACGGGACCATCCCACAGGCAAGCCTTGGGGCACCTGCAGGTCTGGTCCACACAGCCTCTAGAGGTTCCCATGTGCAGATTCATGGTGACTGTGAGTAAATGCTCATTGTTATTTGTTATCTAGCAATAGATAATATGGGATGGTTAACATGGAACATCACAAAAAGTCGGTATTTTAAAATGTGCCTGATTTCACAGAGTTCTGCTCAGTGTAGTAATAAAAAAAGGTCAAGGGTTCCTGGCTAGCGATCCAGGAACTGGGTCCCCCTCTCTCTCCTCTATATACCCTCTCTCTCTACTGAATCTTTCCTAGTGACTTTTAAACATACCATTTAAAAAATACATGTGCATAGTTCAAAAGAATCAAGCAGTATAAAAATATCATTAAAAAAATTCATTCCTACTTTTGTCTCCCAGTACCTCATCTTGGAGACAATTTCTTGTTGTATTACTGATTTCACGATCCTTCTTTCACAAGTTTTTTTTTCTCTTCAAATTCAGCTTAGGACACCTCTGGGATATCTACCTTATTGTTTGCAGTACAAAGGGAAGCATAATATACCCTGTTCTGCATCTTGCAAAATAAATCTTGGAGATGGTCTGGTATCAGGAATTGTAGAAAGTTCTTTTTCTTTTGAATAGCTGCAAGAACATTCTGTATGGAAACTCTAAACCAGGTATTTACGTTCGGAGTGTGTGTGTATCCCTATGAATATAACCCCCAGTGAGTATATCTGGAGGTCAAATTATTAGAAGTCTCCATAGGTATTAGAAGTCCTACATTTTCTCATTAAACAAACAAATCAGACCCTCCCCTACAGCTGACATTCCAGGTTTCGCCTCCTTCCAAGTCTAACTTATAGATGGAGTCATCCATCCTGGCTGTTTCCTCACCTCTTGCTCCCCAGTCACTCCAAATTGGCTATGGGCCTGTTAACCCACTGAAATGACCCCCTTGAGGGTCACTCCTGGCTGGTCAGTCCCAGGGCATTTCCTGGTCCAAGTCTGATGCTTTCACCACTGCATCTGATGTTGTGTCACTACCTCCTTTCTGGCACTTCTGCCCTTGCCTCTGGGACTGGACAACTTACTTGGCCTTTCTGCCCTGCCCACACCTCTCTATCTGCTCTGTAGGCCCACCTTTTCTGGGAGGCATTCCTCAGGGATCCATTCCAGGCCCTCTTTTCTTTTCACTGGAGATCAACACTGTGCATCATCCTCTGATGATGGGAATATAAGCCCCTAAAATGTGGTTAGTGCAACTGAAGAACAGAATTTTATCTGAACTAATTTACAGTGAACAGCCACGGTGGCTGGTGCTGCCAGGGGCAGTGCAGCTCTATGTGCTCTCCCTATGGCAGGGCACACCCCCCATGGCCTTGGCCACCCTCTACCTGCAGGGTATGCACCACCTCAATTTCCAGTCCACATTTTCCCCAGAACTCAAAGAACACAAGGCCTAATGCAGGATCTGGGCTCAACCTCAGACCTACTCAATCAGAATCTGCATTTTTAACAAGATCCCAGAGGACTCAGGGGAGTCACTACTCTCAGTGTGCCCAGAATATAACTGGAATATTCACTTAATTCATTAGACCAATGAACAGCGTTAGCACCTACTATTTATTTACACCAGGCACTATGCAGACACCAGGGATCCTCCAAGCCCCTCAAAGTACAGCAGGGGAATGGAGGAGGGGACAACTCTCACAGCAGTGAGATGTGCAGTGAGGGACCAGTAAGTGCCAGGCAGGAGGCGGGTGGGGACACAGGCAAGAATGATCGATTCTACTTGGGGCCTGGGGGCCAAAGGTCAGGAAAGGCTGGAGAAGCAGACACTTGACCAAGTGTTAATTGAGGGAAGGTGTCCACTGAGTCACTGAGTGGGGCTTTCTGAGCAGTCAGAGTGTGATGCCAAAGAATGAAGGTGGTGGGAAAATCTAGAGAAAAAGATTGGGCAGGAAAGGTGGCCAGGGCTGGGCCCAGGAGGCCTCGGGGTCCTTTGTTCTGGAAATTACTCTATTCCTGCAACCTCTGGTTGCATAAGCTTCTTTGGCAGCCTAACTTAAAGCTCACTTGAACTTGCAGCCAAGGAGTCGGGCCTGCTTTTTTCACATGTACTTTGGTCAGATTTTCTTTTTGCCTGTACTTCTGTGATTGATTTTAAAAAATTATAAAACTACAGTTTATCTTGATTAAATTTAATTTGTCCTTTTTGACCTTCATCATTGAACCCTGTGACAGTCTTTGAATGCCTTCGTTGAGTGCACTCCATCATCTTTCCTCCATCTTTTCTTTTCATAATTTCATGCTTCTCCCACTGGGGGTGCATGTTCCTGACACTCAAGAGCTTACTGCAACACTTAATCTATCAGAACAAGATCCTTTTCTTTCTATTGCAACCTAATGGCTTCCCTTTCAACCTGGTCTCTACTTCCTCCTTACTCTTATATAAAAGCCCATTTTTCGCTCTGGAAGTCAAAAATGCTAAGTGCTTTCTTAGTCTCCCCAACAGGCATGAACTAATAACTAAGTCCAGGCCAGTGGGACTTGAGGATAAATCTGCTGGGGGACTTCTGAGCAAGGTTTCCTCCCTAATATAGAGAAACTCCTAAGGAGAAGCCACCTTTTTCTTCCCTCGCCTTTGGACATGTGTGTGAAGATATGATGCCTGGAGCTGTGGCATCCACCTTGTAACCATGTTGAAGGCCAACGTACTGATGGCTGGATAGGTAAATAGAAAAAACCTCCTACTTCCCTAATGACATCACTGGGGTAGGCCCACTTATTGATTTATTGTTCTACTACATTTCATTTAATAACTTTTATTCTTTTTATAGGAAAACCACAGAAATATTGCAGGCTACAAAAGTTCCTAAATCCCATCTTATGTATTCCTGTAAGCTCCAGGGCACCTTCTCAACTGAGTATGTCGTAGGTGCTGGTTAGAATACTATACAGGCTGAAGGCTTTGTTTGGGCTTCTGTTTTTCCCTTAAATTTTAGTTTTCAGTTCTCTTAATTACACTGGCCAATTTTCTGACAAGTTCATTCCTCTCGTATATTTTAAGGTACTTTTTCTGGGTTGTTATACCCTGATATTTTAGGTCTCATTTAGAAACCCAAGCCGTGTTCTTTATTTGCAGCTATTTATGTCCTCCTTAGTTACAAAGTCTTGACTTCCAGCAGGAGCTGCCACCAGGTCTCCCTCTCTTGCTCAGCGCTCCAGCACCAGTGGAGGAGCAGCCGGCGCTGCCTGCTGTGAGAGGAGCCCTGCAGCCCTGAACCCAGCAATCCGGGCTCTCCCTCCAAACTCCCGTCAGCCAGGGCCTCCCAGGCTGGGCCTCGCCCCCTCCTCCATTCCCAGGTCTCTTCCCACTTGCCCTCTCCAGTGTGAGGCAATCAGGCCTGTCTGCTTTGTCTGCACACCAGTCACTGGTCCCTGGTTACTTTGCTCTGTCCCCAAATCCAGGGGCTGAGCTGTCAAGGGACACTCCTGGGGAGGGAAAGATGTGAACACGCACTGGGGTTAGACCCGATTTCTTGCATCACACTCAGGTCTGCTAAGTGTTGGCAGATCTGCTTTCACGAAGTGTCAACATCCTCACCACTTGGCAGCGGCCCAGTTTTGCGTCCTCAGGCACCATGGCCCCTTGTGGTGGGTAGCAGGCTGCCTTTGACCTATGATTTTTTCTTCATGTCCTAAGGCCTGGCATTCAGCTTCCCCTTGAAAAATGCAGGTTTACGTGCTATGGGAAAACTTCCCTGTCATCATGTAGTAAGTAGCTCTGCATTTTTTTTCTCCTCTGTGTCAGATTCTTCCTCCCTCACCCCTTGACTCTAAGCCTCTTCAGGGTATTTGTTTTCCTGGCTTCCTTCTTGCATTTTTTCTGTCCTGCTCAAGAATGTTTAATCCCCTCCAAAATGGTAGAGCCTAGACCTCCTCTTCTAGCAAGAAAATCAGCTAGAATTTACAGGAAACAACAAAAACCCCCTTACACTTGCATGCAATTTTCGCATTTGACAGAATCGTTTCCCACGCTGGAGAAGGAAGTCAACAGGCCTTCCGGCCACTGGGCACATGAGTACAGCAGCGAGGGCTGTGCCGGCACCTGTGCTGGCGCTGGCGGCACATGACGTCCCTTTTCTTTAGTTCTCACAATGTTTCCCCCTTCACAGGTGGAGCCGACCTGCACAAAGGCCAGGTGCCACGCCTCAGCTAACAAGCCTGGGTCTCAGGATATAAATGCAGGGCTGCTTGCCTCCCAACCACAGTTCTTCCCATTTCTCTCAGTATCCTTATTTTCTGATGCTTAAAAGGAAGCATACTCTGTGGCTCTTCCTAAAAGTAGCCTTTTGATTTCAGAAAACTAAAGTTTTGCTGGACTTGTTTGCTGCTGTGCTTTTGCTTCTTCCCAGTGGGGCTGTGGGCGGGGGCTGGGGGCAGGAGACTGGGGGCAGGGGCCTGGGGGCAGGGGGCTGGGGGCAGGAGGCTGGAGGCAGGGGCTGGAGGCAGGAGGCTGGGGGCAGGAGACTAGGGGCAGGAGGCTGGGGACAGGAGACTGGGGGCAGGGGCAGGGGGCAGGGGCTGGGCAGTGGCTGTGATACACTGATCTGTCTCAGGGGCTGGACTCCAGGATGGATTTCCAGCAGATTCTCCTGCTTTTCTTTTAGCTTTCATTATATTAATGACAGATTTTTGAAAACCATGTTTTTAATTGTGATGAGGTGCCATTTACTAGTCTTTCAGGGATTGTACTTTAGACATTGTATCTAAGACAGCATTGCCTAATGTAAGTCATAAAGACTTTATCCCATTTTTTTTCCTAGAACATTTATAGTTTAAGGTATTATGTTTCAGTCTATGAGCCACTTTGGTGTGAAGTGAGGGTCCCTGTTCATTTTTTTGCATATGGATGTCCAATTGGTCTAGCACCATTTGTTGAAAAGACTCTACTTTCTCTACTGCACAGCCTTTGTGCCCTTGGCAGAGATCAGTAGTGTCTCTCTTTCTCAAACGACTGGTTTTCTTCAAGTATTTCATGCTCTTAGGGGTTTTGTCACACTTTTGAAAGAAGGACCAGGTGATCGTCGGTGGCCCACTCACATTCAGGTAGGAAGGACTACGGGACAAGAATGGGCAGCTTCCAGGGGTTCCTCTCTGCTTGGCCCATCGGTCTCCACGTCACCCTCCGCTGTGAAGCAGACTGCATGTACCAATGACCCTGCCTGCTCTAGGGTGCGTGTGCAGGCAGCAGGCAGGAGCCACAGGAGGGGCCCAGGTGTACAGGCTGAGCGGCTCCCAGCCCTGGGTGCCACGGCCTTTCCTTGTGGGTCATGGAGGTCTGGGGGACTTGGAGATTCCTCAAAGCTCCTCCTGCGAGCCCGGCCCGATCTCCCACTCCCTTGTAGAGCTGCCCGGTGCTGGCTGTTCCTGTTCCCTTCCTTCTTGGAAGGTCCCTAGCTTGGGGCCCTGTCCTGTCCCAGCAGTCTGCTGTCTGAAAGGGTCATACTTTCTCTGCTCTCTCTGTCAACCTTTCTATCATAGAAATTTATCAACCTTTTTTGGTTAGCTGATGGTACACTTTTTCCCCCCCAACTTAAAAATAGATTTGTGCTTTTCTTGTATTTTTCCTTTTGTTTAAATATAGTTTCTGGAAGGGGCAGAAGCAGATGGGATACTTTCAAGCTAGGAAGTCCTATTAGATGGCAGCAAGTGTTAGGGACATGTGAATTCACCTGCCACACAATGTCCACTAGGTCATCCCCAGAGACAGAAAGCAGAAGTGGAGACATTGCCAGGCCAACGAGTGCTACTACGTATAGAAAGCTGGCTGGCTGCGAAGTGTGGGCAAGTCCCCAGTCTCTGTGGCCCCATTCCTCATCTACAAAACATCAGCTGTCTTCAAGATAGCTCTTCTGGCTCCATGTATGGGAGACGGCCACAGCATGGGCATGGCTGGATGGGGAGCAGGGATGCTGTAAAGCATGTTAAGAGTTTGTTTCATTTTTAAAAGCATCAACAATCTTGGTCCCACAGACTGCTTAGTTTCCATAGTCTTTTTCCTGAGTAAGACAGACCAGCCACGGCACTTATGAAAGAACACGTAGGGGGATGTACCAGGAACCTGCATTATCAAACATGTAAAACATGTACTTACCATAATACTCATGATGCAAAGGACAACATAGTTTTCATTAAAAAAATTAAGAACTCCACAATTTCAGCTTCTCTTCTAGGCTGAAAGTTCTATTAAAATCATTCTGTGTAAAGATACATTAAATTTTTAAAAAGAGGGGACAAAAACAAACACGAAAATAGGCCACAAATACACTTAGACTTGCTTTCTTTGTTAATGTGCTTCTGTTTCTGCTGTTAGACTCTCTAGTTAATTTTGATCTGGCTGTTTACATACATTTTTAATTTGTTCAATCATTTCACAGACCAGTAGTTTCATGGTTCAATTTGTTTCAGGCAAAATGGACTGTTACAAAATATTCCAGGCCATTTTCAGGTGGGAAGAATTAATTAATTGAAATTGGAACAATCCTACATTTGTTGTTCTAATTAAGAATGCAGTCCTTTCCACAATGCAAAACTTCCGGGACTGCAAACATCTTCCTGTATTTACACCTAACCTTCCCCTTGCTATCTTTGGAGCATACAGAAACTATCACGTTTTTAGATGCAGGTTTAGCCGATGCTTATTCTGTGGAGGAAGAGCCAGACTGGGGCACCGCTGCCCCATATTTGCGGTCGTTGCGAGAATCTGGCAGTACCAGCCCGGATTACCGGGAAGGAGGCTTGGCTTTGCGAGGGCGGAGGCTGTGCCCAGCAAAGCGGGCTGTGCGCCAGGCAGTTTGGGGGCACAGTCTCCAACACCCCGAGAGGGCTTTTCCCTCAGCTCTGAGGCCACAAAGCTCGGTGACAAAAGATGGGCCCCAGCAGACCTGCTCACTTGCTGGCTGGTTTTCCTTCAAGAAAAGGAGCACAAACACAGATGGAAGATGCTGGAACCCCCCACCCTCCAGCTCCTGTAAGAAGTGCACCATATTACCATGGATTCTGCCTGGGCAGCCCTCTGGATCTCATCTTCCCCTCCTCCCTTGGAGGGGGCTGCTCCCTGTGTTTGGGATCTGCCAGTCCCATGTGGTTCTTTCCTCCCAGATGTAGTCTACCTACATAAGGCACCTTATTACATGGCATGTTCAAAGACTATGTCAGCGGCACAGCTGCCCACTCGAGGCTCCGGGCCCCCAGAGTGCTGATCCCTCTCCCTGAGGTGGTCACTCACCCAGCATACTGCAGGAAGGGCACCACCTTGCGGGAGGCCGAGGGAGTCCTGGGCCCTTCTTTCTGAGGCTATTCCCTTCTCCTGAGCTCTTGATCCCACAGCTGCCCCCACCCATCCCACCAGCACTCCTGGGGACCACGAGCCAGCCCAAGGTGGGCTAAGTGACTGCAGTTACAGGTCTCCTTTTCAAGCTAATTTACGAACACACCTTGGTGTCCCCATTGAGGAAAATCAGTCAGCTGACATCTCGCGTGGGAAGTAAACACTCTGCAATGAACCAGATTACCAAGACCTCATCCGCAGCCCAGTAAGAATTTCAGTTCAGCTCCAGGCAGACTGGAGGGACATCTGATCGAGAAGCATCACGCCACAGGTGACACTCTTTCTGTCTTAAAGCAAACTGCCACCTTCCACACCAACCAGGATCAAACACATCTCCTCTATCCTCCCCCAACAGCTGCTAAGCCTGTCAGGTATCCTGCTCAGTGTTCTAGCCAGTTGTTGGCATATTTCTTCCTCCACTTACTAACCCAGCTCTGAACAGTGGACCTTGCAAGCAGTGAGTGCTCAATGCAGGTGGGATCCTACACAGAGCGGAGCCACACTTCTCAAACTGGGGTACACAGAGATACCCCAGAGCACTGCAATGGACCCACAGTGTACGACAAGATACACAACACTCAGCATCTGTCAGCGTCAGACAAAAGCCCACGGAAGCTAGTCTTCCTCCGCACCTGGTGCCTTTACTCTAACACCTCTCAGTCTCATAGCCAATGGGACGGACGAGCCTCACTGAGGGGCAGAAGAAGAAAGGCCATCTGGGTGCCTGGGGAGCTTGGGGCCCATGTGGGTGGACAGCAGGATGCTTAAGGCAGGTCAGAGGCCTGGGCTGCTCCAAGCATGTGGGAAAGGGAGAAGCAGATGTGGCCTACCAAGTAGGGCTGCAGCAGGGCTGGTGTAGAGCCAGTGGACAGGAGTGCCTGTGTCCTAGAGTATGTGAAGAAGCCTTTTTCCTGTACTGCACACCCCCTGATCTTATCCAAAACCCAAGGTAAATCGCATAGGAATATTTTAGACTAGCCACACTTTAAAAATTAGGCTTGATCAGCTCACCTACAAACTACAAATGATCACCCTCTCCCGATTAGAACAAGTGTTCTGCATTTCAAACAACTGGTTTATAAAGGACTCTTTCAACTTAGTAAGCATCCTCTGAGTGTCTGTGGTGCATACATCCAGGGTATGCCACTCGGATTTCCATCTCCTGTAATCTATGCCTCGGACAATCCCCACCCCCTGAATGTAAGTGTGAGGTGGAACTTGCTTCTAATCAATAGAATACGGCAAAGGTGATGGGCTGTCACTCCAGCGGTAGATCGCATCAGATGACCAGGATGAAGGGGTTTTGCAGATGTAATTAATGTTCCTAATCATCTGACTTCAACTAAAAGGGAGATCATCCTGAGTGGGCTCGACTTAATAGGTTAAGAGCCCTTTAAAAGAGGGCAGAGCTGTCCCTGATGTCAGAGACTCTGTGTAGCTGACTTTGAGCAAGTGGTACCTGCCACGTTGAGAGAGGCCCACGGAGAGGAAGGCGGAAAGGCACCGTGGGTGGCTGCCGGGAGTTCAGAGTCGCCCCGGCAGATGGCCAGCAAGAACATGGGGGCCTGTAGTCTTACTGCCACAGGGATGAATTCTGCCGACCACAGATGGCTTGGAGCAGACCTTTCTCCAGTTGAGCCTCTAGAGAGGCCCAAGTCCTGTCACACGTCTTGCCTGCACCCTGGTGAGGCCAAGCAGAGGACCCCGCTATGCTGCGCCCAAACTCCTCACCCACAGAAATCATGAGACAGTAAATGTGTGTTGTTTAAGCCACTAAGTCTGCAGTCATTTGTTATAGAGCAATAGAAAACAGTGCCCAAGAGCAGAAATAGTGGAAACTATTTATGCTACATTCTTGATGCACTGAATACATGAAAAAGTGAGACAGATATTATCTCCAAACTTTTTATGGTTTTTAAATAAACGAAGACTGAGAAAGTATTCCAAATCTGCCACAGTTTTCATCTGCAAATTAATCTAACACATCCTTTTAATCTAAAGTAAATCCAAATTCCTGTGTGTTGCTTGGCTCTTCTGGCAAACTATTGCTGTTTTTTCAGGAACTTGGTGGCTCTAACTTTTAACGAACTCCATCTTTTGGGGAACTCTGAACACTAGAGTTCAAAGCAATTCCACCTGGAGGAATCCTGGGGTAAAGGGAGGGTCACATATTAACCAGAAGAAAGAGCAGTGGACCCCGCAGCAGCTCTCAGAGAGGAGGCCAGAGAGGTGGCGAGCATGGCCACTTCCACCCAGGAGCAGCTGCTCTGAGCCCCCGACCTCTGTGGACTCACTGTGCTGTGACTCTGTGAAGATTCAAAGCGTTCTGTTAGTTTATGAGAAACTGGCAAACTACTTAACACTTCCTAATCTGTGGGGTTTTTCCAAAGAACTGAATTTCATTCTACCATGTATACTTATCATTACCTTATTATTGATATATTTATCTAATATTGTTAGATTTTCATCAGCTGCTTTGCCAAAGGTAATTACTACATCTTTGGGTCTAAAAAGAGCAGTCTTCCTCTACTTCATGTGGCACAGTTAGTTAAGATGAAATTATTTTAGCCATACTTGAAAATGTATTGTGGGAAGGAGGGAAAAAAGAAATCTTCCCCCTGGCAGGGAGCCCCCAGCATTAAAGTAGCCTAATGGCAGGTGCTGCAGTGGCAAACAGGAGCACATCCAGTCACAGAAATGCAGCTCCCAGGGGAGCAGGAGGGGTCCCAGCTGCCCCAGCAACCACTCAGTGTCAGCTTCTGGCACCTCCTGAGCAGGTCTCTGAGAACGAGACTGGGTCTGGGTCTGGGTGCACGGGGCTCAGGGGTGCAGTGCGCTCATGCTGAGTTGGGGCCTTCACTGCCCAGAAACAGGATGAAAACACCAAAAGCACAGGACTTGCAAAGGCTTTCACTCACCATATTCAACTCATTTACAAAACATCAGAATATTTACTTAAAACTCATCACGCCCACATTTTCTAGTGGCAAGTTTTTAAATGTGAGCTGATACTGAAATAACAGAGGCAAAAGAGGAGTTGCCATCACCTGTTTATTGCTAATTTTGAAACAGTCACATCATTATGCTTGCAAGTTCTCAGCACGTGAGCACTGTCTCTCGCACACCTATCATGGCTGATAAGAACACCAGTGATGACTCTGAGGAGCTTACCTGATGGATCACATGCCACCCATCTCATGACAGTCAGAATACACAGAATGCACTGTAAAGATAGGTGTGCTACAAATCTCTCTCAAAAGCAAACTGCTTCTTTATATAGCTAGTTACCCACAGAGCTGGTCTGTATCCTTTTAAAAAGTCAAAGCAAGCACACAAGTCTATAGCAAGAAAGACAAACAGTAAATTCAACATACAACATCCCAAATTTTCATTTAGGACATTTGGGACACAGGCATTTTAAATAATGGTGTCCTGTGATCACATGATTGTAACCTGGGGAAGCAGCCCCCCCACGGTGTGCATGCTGAATCTCCACGAGAAGAGCTGCCCCCATGATGGAGGCACCTCAAGGGAGGCCTCAGTTCAGCGATGAGGACACCGAAGCAAAGGTCACGAGATGTACCCGAGCTTGCACGGCTTCTCCATGCCAGAGTTCAGACTGGAATCCACCCCGCAGACCCAAATTGCTAGAATGCTGGTTAAGGTCCCTTGACCTAAAGAGACTGCCAAAATGACTGCAGTTGTTCTGACTCCAAATAGGATGTTTTTCTCCCTACCCCACACGTGTGTGACTCCGAGGCCCACAGCCTGTCTCTGAGGCTCTCTCCCGAGGACCATGGTCCTACCTCTGGCACAGCGCAAACACCGCCTTCTCCAGGAGCATACACACAAACACGTGATCAGCGGACCCAGGTTATAACGGGGCTCTTCAGTTCACACCCACCACAAGCTAGGCATTAACAACACACATGCACATTCTGGTGTGGCCCATGCCTTTTCCTGGAACAGGCAACAGACACGGGGGCGTGATCAAAGTGCAGCCCGACCCGTGCCCACGAAGGAAGGCCTCACTGGGTGGTGACCCATCAGGTACCTCTTAAAAGAGAAGAACGTCCCATGCAACCGAGCAGACAAAGGGGAGCCAGCAGTGAAGAGAATGATCAAAGGCAAATCAATAGGGGGTGTCTGAGGAGCAGTCCCCACGTTGGAGCGGAGGGCCTGCACAGGCCGGTGAGAGGCCAGGGCTTCTGAACAGCACGGAGAGGCGGAAGGACTCGAGCAGGAGCACGACACGGGTGCATGCATGCACGCGAGAGCAAGCCGTAACAGCAAGAGGGACGCTGGAGGGGGCGGCCGGAGCCGCTGCTGAGGGCGACGACCCCCACCAGGTGCCGCAACATGCTCCCGACTACAAAGAGAGTTTCACTGAAAATACTGACAAAGTACAGATACTATTTAAAAATCACAAATTAGGGACTTGGATCCTAACCCTAGCAAAGGAAACCTGAAAACAGTTTCTCATAATTGGCAGTTCTCAGTCACAGAGGGTTTGGGCTCTCAAATGATATAAAAGAACAATCTTAGTTCTTCTACAAACTGATTTATTAACATAATTTATTAATTATACCTTAGAGGTCTTAGGTTTTGTTATTATAGCCCTTACAACTGTCATTTCCATATTTGTTAAAGGACCAAATGAGAAGAGACAGAAAGGAAGCCAGGAGTATGTATCATCATTTTGAAAATGGGTTTGAGTTTCAGCTTAGTGCTTGGTCCTTTGAGGAAGTTAAAGGTGGAATTTAAGAGTCTGGCAAGTGAAGAATTATAATCAGCACTCACAATTTCACCAAACACACATCACTTCCAAATCTGCTCCTTTCATGCTGCTCTTGTTTTCCTTATTCCCTAAGACGCGCAAAAGGTGCACAACGTCTGTGGAAGGATGAATTGAACCCGTGACGGAAGTCCCCGCGGCCCCAGAGCTCTGCGCACTCAGGGTACGGCCTCGGACGCGCCCTCTCCCGCCAGCTCCGCGCCCCCGCGGCCCGGGATCCCGGTCGCCGGTCCAAGCCCTGCAGCCTTGAGACCGACCAGTCACGGTGTCTGTCCAGCGCCTGTCTTCCCTTGCTTTCAAGTCGCTTTTACTGGGACTATTCAACAGCCCCCAGTGAGACTGATTCAAACAGACACACGGGGCGGTACTGCCCGGCGGCCGGCGGCCCTGACGGAGAGGCCTTCGGGGCTGTCGCCGTTGGAGAAGGAGGCACTGCTTTTACTTCCTCTGTAGTCAAGCATCGATTTCTCTCGGAATCTTGTTTCTCCAGGTATGAAATGCAGTTCATATTACTTATAATAAATTACCTCAGGGAACTGGAACGAATCTTACCAGTTAATTTTAATACACAATAAAAGAATTTACAACAAAAACATTCAAAAACATGTGCATATTACATTACTAAATAGTAAGATAAAAAAACCACCTAACTCATCTAATTTTTATTTCACACTTGGGGTTAATGTGTTAAAATGTTGGATTTTAAAAACACTATTAAAGCCAAGTGTCTCTCAAGTGTTGAGTTGATTTTTTGTGACTTTTTATATTTGAATACTATTCTTTTATCTTTAAGCATTGTTATACCTGACGATCATCCTTTAAGAAGAAAACTGGAAGGAGGAAGAGGGCGGTCTGAGTCTTTCATTTGTGTTAAATGAGAGGCTGGGATTGTTTCCACTATGCTAATTGCTTTGAAAATGAACAATAAAATGTACTACATTCTGTGACTTTTTTTTCTGCCTCACAAAACCTTACTGTATTTAACATCAGCCAAGAGAAAGGTAAAATGAAAGGAATAAAAATGTTGTACAAGTTTTGTCTTTTAATTGCATTTTACTATGAAGTCATTGCAAAAGATTTTTCCTCTAAGTAATTTTAAGTATGCCCTAGTACTGCCATTTTAAATTTTATTTTAAAATAGTAAAATCTTCTTGCTGGCCTCGTATCTGATTCTGTAGGGCAAGAATATTTGAATCCTACTACCTAGATTGTAATGGAATCTTTTATGACTGCAATACTGTGAGTCCTTGTGTATTTAAATTTTCTTTAAAAAAAAATAAATAAAAGACATCCCAGGCCTGCCAGCACAGTAAACTATTTAGCTATGCTCTTGAAAACCATAAGAAAACATGGAAGTCCTTTTCAACCAGGGCGCCATTCGTACAAGGAGTACGAAGGCAGTGTGACCAAGACCACACCACGCCGCTCAGTCTCGTTCAGCTCAACGCTCAGAAACTCATACTAGCTCTCTGCGTTTAGTCACGAGAAAATATATTTTGAGTACATCAATGCTCTATCTGTGAAAAAGATGCTTTCTGTGAATGTTTCCATGTGGAGACTATGATTCCAAGTGGCCTGAGAAGTAACTTTTCTGTGATAAGCCTTAACTAAATGACTTAAGTTCAGGTAACATGGCAAACGGAAGCCGATGCTGTCCTCACTGGTTGACCTGTGAGGAGAGTTCCATGAAGAGGTCCTTCAGCAAATGGGCATGTGAACATTTTGTGTGTGTGTATTAAACACCAAGTTATTACCTCAACGGTTATGTCTACAGTCTTGGGCAGGAAGTGTTTTGATTCTCCAGTACACTTAGATGTAGTGATGCTGGGTGTTGATTATAGAAAATTAGACACACATAAATACAGTATGACTGAATTTAATACAGAATTTACTGGAAACTATGTTAAGGATAAAAGGGATGCACAGCCCACTCTAGTTCCACACTTAATACCACCTTTTTTTGTTCAGTGATTTTCCTACAATAGAAACTTGCCTCCCCTTTTTATTTATATCTCTTCCAAGGCAGATCATACTGATTTTGGCAACTGTTTTACAGCTGAGGACGAATCCTTTTGAGTCCAAATGCAAACAGGCAGTCCCTGAGGGCACACTGACACTCAGTCCTTCGGAAGCCCGAGGGAGTGTCAGAAGTGGAGCTTAGTTTGGAAAAGACACTGTATTTCCCTCTGGTTCTCTGTCCCCTCATCAAATCAGTGGAAATGCACTCGAAGGGCCTTGCAGAGCAGACTGGCAGGAGTGCTTGCACAGGCCTCCTGCTTATGCTGCTTCCCTGTCTCGAAGGATGCCATTGGCACAGTGCTAAGTACAGTGGAAAATTTATATTTCGGCTGCAAACAAGCAGATGGTTTCAGGGCTAATGGAGGACCATTTAAAGACACCTCCGTCTGTATTTCAGGCCTCAGCAACACCTGCATTGTAGAATTACTGCTTCTTACAGAAATTAGTTTCAAGGCATTAGCTATGTGCTGACCAGCCATTCCTTTCCGAGACTGCCACTGTGTTTGATGTAATTAACTCACAATAACTTAGCCTTTTTCTGTCTACAGTTAGACTGGTTTGAGCGTGCTGTTTGACGTCAGAATAGGCCCAAGTACCAGAGAGGGAAGATGTAGGTATGTTATTTTTAACTAATAAGTCCCAATAATAGGGGTATTGGTACTGTCACAAGTTGACATTTGATGGAATCCTGAAGCTAGGGGATAGACAAACAACCAGGTCATACCACCAAACATGAATGGAAATCAAGCCCACTCTGCCCTCCCACAACAATACCAACTCATTACCACTAACCACTCTCTAACCAAGTACACGGGGCTTGGAAGGGAATTGGGTGAGCCTAAGGGGTGGTGGGCAACAAAAAGTTTTAGAACTGGTGCAGATCTGAAATGCTGGTGCAGTTGGTTTTCAGAAAATGTGGAAAAAGAGGAAACTAGAGAAAACTGCCCAGACTCCTGATGTTTCTTCTTCTGGCCCAGGCAGGCGTGCGGATAATGGCTGAGAACATGGCCAACAGCCAGGCACCTGACTAGTTGCCCCTGAACCTTATCCCACTTATTATCCTACCCCATGAAGCTGTTACTGCTCCCATTCAGCACTTCTTAATCAACTGCCTCTCTCTCTGGCTAGGGCTGCCCGGACGGCCTCTCAGCCCTAGTCAGAGCATTCTTTTCTGATCAAAGAAAGAAGCCAAACAAGTGGCAGACAGCTGTCTATTCCCTGCCTTGTCTGAACAATGAAAATTATGTGCACTATGATCCCAAACAAACCCTTTACTAAGGCAGAGCCATAAATAAAGCCTGTACTTGGGAATAAAACAATCTAGATCTGGCAGAGGCGCCTTCTGTTAGACCTCTCAAATGCTTGACTTTGTGTTTTCTGTTCCTTCCTGCCTTGCTATTTACTTTTCTCTACTTAAATCTATAGAAGAGGCCACAGGAGAGGATGGACAAAAAGTTTTCTCTCCCCCAGAATGAATGTACTTTTTGGTTCCAGTTCAATTTAAGATAGGCCCCTTGTCTACCCTCTAGTATGGCAACATTTAAAAGTGAATTAAGTCTATGATCAACAGAAGCAGACCATTTTCTTCAGAAAACAGCGGGTTAAACTGGCTGCAAGGCTGCTTGCCTGACAGCAGGAACCGAATTAGGGCCATTTCCACCTCACCTGCTATTACCAGGCAAGTAGCCCACATGTCTCCCAGGCTCCCACAGGGACCAGCTCCCTGGAGGGCTTCACCAAGCACTCCTGGCCAGAGTGGGCACCTGGCAGCTTAGAGGGAAGAGCTCTGAAGCCCCCCAAGCAAAGGCTCCCACCTTTGAGAGAGGCTTCACGAGGGAAGCCATCCTAAACATGAAGCTTCCCCAGCAGGAATGCCGGCTGAAAGCACAGATCACAAGGCCTGTGACTATTCCAGGGAACACTTTGAGACCAAGTGCTTTGAAGGCTTTAAGACAGAATCAGCAGCATAAAAAAGAGATGCACAAGCATCTGCGAAGATAAACAGAAGTAAAAGCAGGATAATGTGCTAAAAGGAAATGAAGTAAAAAAATGAGGATGCAAATAACACAAGCACAGATAACATAGGTTAAAGGGAGGGTGTTCAGATAATATTAAATTTAAAGAATGGTCACTTTGTGCACGTAGCCGTTTTCCTTTCATGAAAGACAAAAAAAAAAAGAGTTGAGGACGAGGAATAAGGTGGACTAAAGAAATGAATACAGTGACTGACATACAGAGCCTATAGAATATTATACTTGGAGCTGAGCTCTAAAATGTTGAGTTAGCATCATTATTATTACAAACTCTAAGCTCTCATTTCCAATCTACTAATAAGTGAATTCTGACACTGAAAAAGCAAAATATTTGTCTTTTCAAGTGTGGGACTGTAAGTCCGGGGAGAGGAAATTCCGGGGCAAAATACCTCTAAAAACTGAAATCAGTCAAAGGGAGAAATAAAGTTTAAAACCCGTTTATTGTTCACAATCTGCAGCCCCGGGCCTGTCTTTCTCCTCTGCTCTGGAAGAAGCCAGCAAGCAAGCCATCCCCTCCCCCTAACCTCTCAGGTCCAGACACCCCTTGACAGGGAGATGAACTTCTCTCCATCCCCGAGGATATGCAAATGCACTAAAGCCAGGTGAGATACTCTGGAAATGTTACAATTTTACCCACAGGCCACCCCTCCAGAAATCTCACCTTACAATCTACTCATTCCCCTTCTTCTGCAATGGTCCCTGGGTGAGAAAACTGGACCACTGTGACCAGACTAATGACATAACAATAGCAACAGCAATGAATTTTTGACAATCCTCAAGCCTGAGGATTCAGCGAGGTTCAAAGTCCCACGCAGACTAAGTGCACAGCCCGTCCATCCCACAGACAGGCAGTAGCTGAGGGTTCAGAGCAATCATCATGTGGCAGCTGCAGCCAGGGGGCGCACTCAGGCCACAAGGACTGTAGGGGAAAATAATCTCAAGGGGGGCGCGATAAGATACATGGGATCTCGTTCTGGTCTCGTATACCAGACTTTCACCCCCATCCCTGAGTGTGAAATATATAGGGCTACGGGAGGCACATGTGCTGGCCATAAAGATAAAACAAAACTTCCCCGCAAGATGCTCTTACCTCCTGGACATTTTGGGTACACTACCGTGACCTTTGGGGGCCATTCAGCTGTTACTCCAGGAATACACAGGAGGCCAGCTTCCAGGCCTTTCCCCCAAAGTGCCAGAAGGGCCAGCCATCACTGGTCCATGTGTCAAAATGTCCAGGGCTAGGTCCGTTCAACAGTGTCTCCAGGCCTTAATGCAGTAGGGCTGGCAGCAGGATGTTGCTCTGCTGGCCATATCCTGGCTTCAGTAGCTCCTTTGGTTTGAACGTACAATTGTATAGGAGAGGCAGCAAGGTGCGTGAGCATATCCACAGGGCACAAAGCTCCTTTACGTGGCTTCTCATTCAAACACAACAGCACTGTCCTTAGGCAAACTGACCAACCCCATAGACTACTGGTGTCTGACTTCAGGCCAGATTTCAATAAACTGTTGTACCTCTCTATCATGCTTGCCCTGGTAGGATTATATGGTACATGAAATTTGCACTTTATTCCTAATTGCTGAGCCCATTCTTGTAATACATGTCCAGTAAAGTAGGTGCCTTGATGGCTCTCAATCACCTGCAGCTGGGCCATAGGCTGCACAGAGATGCTCAAGGCCCCTCTTGGTGGTTTGCTGATCTGCACGACATGCAGGAAAAGCAACCAATAGTCCAGTAGCCGTGTCCACACAAGTCATGGCATACCGATATCCTTCTGATATGGGCAGAGGCCCAATACAGTCTATCTGCCACCTGACAAGGGGTATTGGCCCCCTTACTATTGTCCCACATTGCTGTGGGACTCGGTGTAAGTCCCTCTTAGAGCACACGAGGCATTCCTTCCAGGCTCTGCTGACTTCTTCAAAGGTCAATGGCAAGCACCACCCACGGGCTACATTTTATGCTGTGTGCAAGAAATGCTGGTGTAGCCATTGGGCCACATCAGAGGCAGGCTTTCCTTGTAGCCAGCACACCTGGGCCAATGTGTCTGCTTCATCATTCTCTGGGGATGCCAAAGGCAAATGGCCAGTCACACGATATACGGTAACTGTCTTAGTCTGACCAGAGGCCCATAGGTCTTGCCACAACTCTTGTCTCCAAAGGGGCCGGTGACCAACCATTTAGTTGGCATGATACCATGTTGGTAGCCACAGGGTCAAGCCCTGATAGATGGCCCAGCTGTCAGTGCAGACAACTATGGGGGAAGGCCCCTGGTGATCACAAGCCATACTTTCTGCACCTCAGCCCTTCCCCTCTCCATCTTCCATCCATACTGTCTCAGTGTTAGGATGGAAAGCCACAGCCCTCCACTTTGGGAGCTGCCCACGACTGCAGCCATCTGTACGGAGCATCTTCAGGTATAGGGGCTTTTCCCTCCTGATGAGGAGTCTTTGCTACCAAGGGCTGAAAAGCAAGATCTTCCTGCTTTCTACTCGTATATGTAACTGGCCCCAATAAGCAGTGGGAGTTCTCCACTTAAGGGGCTAGTAGAGAGGATTCTGCGCTGCTGTAAATATGTGGCCCATTTGGCCCATGTAGGTGTCTGAACCACGTCACTCTGTGGCCTTTGGGTCCAGTCTCACACCCACCCTGTGATGGGATAGGTGGTTATTACCTCAGTTGGAGCTGTTCCACCAATGGGCTCAGTAGCCAGCAAGGTGTGGTACACAGCAGCAGCCAGTTGCTTCTCTATCAAGGTGACCAGGACCTCTGCTCCTTTCCATAGTTGTGACCAGAATCCAATAGGTTGGCATGTCCGATTAAGCTGCTGCCAAAGACCCCATCCATAACCATCTTCGGTTACACGAACATCTAGTTCACAGGGCCTTGATGAGTCCATTACATTTAAGGCCTGCATGGCCTTGACCGCCCGCTTGGCAGCAGTAAAAGCAGCTGCACATGTCTCATCCCAGTCCTACCTGATGCCCTTTCGTACCAACTGGTATAAGGGCTTCAGAATTTGTGCCAAGTGTGGGATAAACACTCTCCAGTAGCCCAAAAAGACCCAAATGCTCTTGTAATACTGCCACAGTGGTAGGGGTGGGGAAAGCCTGGACCTTGTCTATAACTGCTTCAGGAACAACGTTAGTTTTATCTGACCAGACAACCCCCAAGAATTTCACAGACAAACGAGGTCCCTGAACCTTGGTGCTGCTCACAGCCCATCCTTTCTCCTGTAGATGTTGCAACAGTCTAGGAACTGCCCCTTCTAAATCTGAAAGAGAATCAGATGTGAGCATATCATCATCAATGTAGTGATACAACCGCACTGTTTGCGATTTCCTCCATGTGGCCAGGTCCTGGGCTACAAGCCCATGACAGATGGTGGGACTGTGGAGATATCCCTGTGGAAGGGCAGTGAATGTCCACTGCCGGCCTTCCCACGTGAAGGCAAACTGTTCCTGGCTTTCCTGTGTTATGTCAATAGAGAAGAAAGCATTAGCAAGGTCTACTACATAAAGATTCGTTCCCAACTCATGGCTGAGGGTGTCCAGAATGTTTGCTCTGCTATGGAGGGAGCAGCATGCAATGGGGATGTGACTTCATTCAATTCCCTGTAGTCTACAGTCATACACCACAAGCTGTCTGGTTTTCTCACTGGCCACACTGGGGAAAAGGACTATGAGTGGGCTTTATGATGCCCACCCTCTCTACCTCCTGTAGAGTTTCTCCAATTTCTTTGTGCCCTCCAGGAAATTTATACTGCTTAGTATTTGTCACCCGCATAGGTACAGGCAGAGCTACAGGTGGGTGCTTAGCATGTCCCCTCAGAATTGCCTTTACCACACGTACCCTCAGTCTGAACTCACCTGCAGTGGTCTGTAACCACAGGCCCTGCAGGATACCTACCCCCAAAATATGTTCAGGGATGGGAGAAATGTACCCGGTATACTCCTTTGGGGGTAAATGCGCTATCCCCAATGGGATTTGGGCTTTCTTCACTCTAATTGCCTTACCTCCATGGCCATCTATCACAGCAGGGGTCCCAGGAAAACGCTCAGGGTTGCCATGAATCAGAGAACACTCATCTCCTATGTCCATCAGCACCAGGACACGTACATTCACAGGGGACCAATGAATTGCTAATTCTACATGTGGCCTCTGGTCCCCACCATGTTCCCCAAGGTGGGGATGTTGACCCCCACCTCAGTCGAACCGCGATGCCCAATCGTCCTCCCATGGGGTGAGGTCTCGGGTGAATCCTGAGTACTGTCTCTCATGAAGCTCTGCAGGGACACAGGCCGGGCATGAGGCCTTGACTCTGGTTTCCGTGTCCTAGACCTCAGCGGCTGGAACTGCTGCTCTGGCTTTAATTGGTGCCACAGTTCTAACAAGATTCTACTGGGCTGCCCACTGAGTTTTACTTTCACTACCCCGGCCTTTATAAAATCAACCACATCTGTGTCCTGGAGACCTTCACGGGGCCCTTTGCACCTCTCTTCTCAGTCGTGGCCCGTGCTTCCCTCTGTGCCCTTATTGTTTCAACCTCCCCCAGATCTGCTAAAGTACGAGTAGCCTCCCTTATGGGCTGCCCTAGGTGGGTGGCAAGAGTGTTCACTAGGGACCCAAAGAGAGATGTGGGAGCTGTGTGTAGCACCAAGTTTCTCATTCCTACAGTGAACACCTCCTCATCAGGGCCCTGGGGGGCCATATTATAGATGTTTTTCATACCAAATTCCCACAGTATCTGTTGGAGCTCTGTGTACATTTTCCAACTACTGGGAAAATGTGGCAGATCACCCTGATTAGGCCAAACTATCCTGATGGCAGCTGTCAGCCATTCCAGTTGTGTCTGAGCCCCTGAGGCGGGATGGGCATTTTGAAACTGCTGCCAGAGGGAAGGGTTAGTCATCAGGGAAGCCATTCTACATTCTACTCATCTCAGTACCCGACACAACAATGTTATGTCCCCCCCATATCCCAGAGTATTAAAAGCCATGTAGGCAGAAATTCCGATGGCCTCTGCCTATTCGGGACGCTCATGTCCACCAGCTTATCCTGGGCATAGGGGCAGAGCATGGAGTGCTCCCCAACTTGGGGAGGGGGCTGCTCCTCCCCCTGAGGGGCCCACGGTTGTTTCATTTTTATTTTCTTAATTACAGCTGGGCAGGCCTTCAAAACAGAAGACTATGGTACTTCAGGCAGTGGCCTCAGCAGCAGATCAGCCCATGGCCCTGCCTCCTCCTCCTCCACCCCCTCAGCTCCTCCTCCACCGTTTCCGGGGCTGAAGGCACTGCTCTCCCCCTCTCCCCAGGGGCCTCCTGGAATGTGGCTTCTCCTGCCACCTCCCCCCTCGCCGCTGCTAAGTAATCTTCTAGGAGCGTGACCTGCCTTTTCAGTAACTGTCTTTCTTTAACAGCATCCCATAGGTTATTGCCCAGCTCCTCCAAGCGATGCTGAAGTGTGTGTCTCTCCTGCCTGAGTCCCTCTCCCCTCGTTAACCCTCTCGATAATCCTCTTTCTCCGGTATAACATTTTCCACTATCTCAATGAAAAGAGACCCTACAATGCCAGCCGCTACACGGCCCTCTAAGGTCTCCAAGCAGTCTTCCAACTCTAGGGAGGCTAATTCCGCAGCTTCCGGTGTTTCCACTCTCCCCCCCCATTCTGGGGAAGGCCCACCCCTCTAGGAGGTACTTTACCCTAGACCAATTCCCCACTAGGAAGCCCCACAGCTGGGGGGATAATAACAGATGGAGCACCACCCTCTGCCGCTGCATCCACTGGGGCCTCAGCACCATCCACAGGGGCGGCCCTCCCAAATTATGACAGATTTTGGGTTCAGAGGCACCCTGCCGACTGCCGCCGGAACGTAAGTCCGGGGAGAGGAAATCCCGCGGCAAAATATCTGTGAAAACCGAAGTCAGTCAAAGGGAGAAGTTTAAAACCTGCTCATTTCTCACAAACTGCAGCCCAGGGCCGTCTTTCTCCTCTGCTCTGGAAGAAGCCAGCAAGCAAGCAGGCCCCTCCCCTTAACCTCTCAGGTTCAGACACGCCCAGGTAATTACCCATTGACATGGAGATGAACTTCTCTCCACCCCTGAGGATATGCAAATGTACTAAAGCCAGGAGAGATACTCTGGGGATGTCACAGTTTCACCCCTGGGCCCAAGAACTATGTAGGAGCCCCGCTGGAACGTTTGGGGAGGCTGCTGTCCACTGACCTGACACCACTCTTCATTTCCAGAAATTCATCTGAAATCTGAATTAGTTGATCAGCATGCTGTTAGAAAATAGGTATGAGCGGGATGGGAAGAGAAAAAGGCCAGAACGCCCAGTAAAAAGACCCAAAAGTAATCAATTAGAGTCCAAAAAACCAGGAGCAACTTGGCCTGGAATGTTTGAATACTCCCCAGATGAAGGAGAGTACCTCAGCACAGCCCGTGTCTTTATTGTGTTAATCATGCAGGCCCAGCTTACTTTCTTTACCTTCACCTATATGCTGTTTTTTTCTCCTTCCGGCCCTAATTAAGTAGTTTGTAACCTAGGCAACTAATTTAGCATGCAGGCCCAGCCGTAAACAACATAGTGAAAGGCAGGAAGGACTCCACCTTAAAGATTGTATTTTAATACCCAAGAAGTTAAAAATGTAAGATTCTTAATTTACTCTTTAGCAAACAGGCGGTAGCTCAGCCCACCTTGGGGGGCTGGGCGGGCAGCCTGTTTGATCTGCTCCCAGGCCCAGATGCCGGTATCCCAGGAAGAAATCAGAGCAGGAAGTTCCTTGTGTTGTTAATTCTGAGTATTCAAAGACCACTTAATAATCTGCACCCCCAGCCCTTAGTCACATTCCTAAGGAATCCTTAAAAGGGGGCACCCCCAGCCTTTCTTGGCGCTCCTCTCTCTGAGGTCACCCGCACTAAGTGTGTAACCTTTTAATCTTAAACTTTCTCTCTCCAACCCTTCAGGGCACCTCACCTTGCTTTGGTTGCCTTGCTGCACTTTTCCTCTCTTTAAGTAACTTTAAATAAAACTTTTTTTTACTCTGCTTCACTACTGTGTCTCTGCCCTTCAATTCTTTGTCGCGGTGGGGACAAGGACTGAGGAAAATACACATACTTCCCAACAATGCCAAAATGACCTGTTTGCTTAAAATACAGCTGTATAGTAACTAATCTTAAGGAATCACAGGGCTGGGAGTGATCTGAGACTGTTCACTGCCAGGAAGCAGGTAAATATCCAAAGTAGGTAGTGACTTCTCTTCCACAAGATCTCCAGGAATGAAATATTAAAAAGGAGTACTTTCTCTCCTGATGGTCAAGAAGTTCTGCATTACACTCAATCTATACCCATCTGCTCTATAGTGGATAAGCCACAGATTACGAGTTGCCGGCCTGACTCTTACTTGCTCAACTGTGAGGTCGGTCTTGTCATTATGTCCATTTTATAGAGGAAGAAACTGAGGCCCAGAAAGACTTGGTAACTCGCTCAGGCTTCCTTAGTAACGGTGAAGCTGGGATTCCCAAGACATAGACACTTGACTCCAAAGCACCGAAGGCATTCACAACGGTTGCCTGGCTCCTGGCAAATCTCATGTTCTCCAAGAACCAAAATGCTTCATTTAAGGCCAATGTTTTGGTACAGACAGTGAATAAAAATGACAACTCCTTAGCAAGTTTCTTCGACTGTAATTGTTTAATCACACATCATTTTCACAGAAATGATCTAGGCACAGATATCCTGAATAAAGTTTAAATATCCCAGATTGATGTTTTTGGAAATGGTTTTCTACAACATATGTTAAAAAAAGTAAACCTGACATTGGAATGATTTTTGGTCAGCCCTAACTTGGGTGTGCCTAGCTAACATCTAAGGGTAGATGTGGATATTTTAATATTATAAAACTAGGAAAATTAGAACTGATGTCATTTCCTGCCCATCTACTTTTTAAATATATTTATTCCAGAGTTTGGGGGAAATATGGGCATAGATGTTTCATTCTAAAATTATTCTTTAGTATGAGGCTATATTTTGGGTTTGATCATAAATAATTCTATAAAACAAATTCATAGGATCTGCTTTGCTGAGTATATTATTAACATATTAAGGCATTTCTCCATGTTTGCCCTCAGGATTACTGTGTCAAATGAAATATAAGAAGGAAACCAGAATTCAGGTACATGCCTATTTTGGGAAAAATGATCCCTACACAGGGGAGTTTTTCAGTGTCACCTTCAGGCAACATGTTTTTTCAAAGAAATCTGTCTTTTCTCTTTTTAAAAAAGCTTTTGGCCTTCCCTCCCCATCCACCATCATCCTTCAGCTTGTCAGTGTACTCTGGTTTGATCAGTAAGGGAGCACACCTCAATCATGGTGAACAGCCCCAGTCAGGGAGCAGTCTTGCAGGAGCTACCGTGTGCACTTGAGCTTCAGGAAACATGAGTAAAGGTGTATGTATGTATGTATAGAGTCGTATGTGTATTCTATCAAGAAAAAAGAAACATATTTATTTTGACACAGGGAAACACCAATGTATGTTGCTGAAGAACTTGAAACTAGTGAAAGGCTCTCATTCTCTGAGTGGACCCTCAGTGAACTAAGGGCCATTTGTTCAGCAAACGCCCACTGAGGAACCCCTGAGCCAGCCCTGGCAAGGCACACGGAGTCAGACGGCCTGACTGCGTGAAACCTGCTGTACAGAAGGCCAGTTTTCTCCCTTTCATTCCTCAAGTTGGGTGAAATGTCAGGGGCTGGGTGCTGACCTGCCACAGGTTTTTAAGGAACTAAGGTGTGACTCACAAATACCAAGCCTTTGAGAGGGAACTGGGAATGACTTAATGGGAAGCTAATTCATTTACTTAAAAGGTAGGTGTTAGGAACCACTGCCCTCTGTTTCTGATATGCTAAGGATCTCCTCTCAGCTGCTGCACCAGTGAGGTTGTGCTTGGTAAGACTGGATGAGACAGAAATGCACCTATGTTTCTAATGTGTTCTTTGGGTTTCAATTCTGAGAAAAAAGTAAATGATTAAAGATTTTTAATAAGTAAAAAAAAAAAAAAAAAGTGAACCTATTAGACCAAGTAAAAAAAAGCAACCTGAATTTACTCTGTCTCTAATCAAAACAATATCACATGCATAAGCAGAGGGGGAGGGAGCTGTGTTTCTCAGACATTTGGCAGTTCATTTTCTTTTGTGCCTGTGACCAAAACCAGACATTCAAATTAAAAATATGCCTGTCATTTTTTTTCAAGACAATTCAAACAAAAGAGACTGCAAATTTACCCGTACAAACACTGCTTTAAGCAACTTGAAGAACCAGAAACAATCCTGAGATCCATTTACATTACAAATAACTACTACAGTTGACCCCTGAACAATGCAGGGGTTATGGGCACAGAACCCTGCAGAGAAAATCCGTATGTAAATTCTGATCCCCCAAACCTAACTACTAATAGCCTACTCTTGACCAGAAGCCTACTCTTGACGAGAAGCCTTACTGACAGCATAAACGGTTGTTTAACACATATTTTGTATGTTTTATGTTATATTACTGTATTCTTACAAAAAGGTAAGCTACAGAAAATGTTTTTTTTTAATTGTTGCAAATCTTCAAAACATTTTCCGTCATATTTATTGAAAAAATCCACATCGTCAGTGGACCTGTGCAGTTCAAACTCATGTTGTTCAAGGGTCAACTGTAAGAGATTTTTTCCAAATTGGTTTGCAGGGGAAAACAAGAATTTAAAGGTATAGCCCTGATAACATAGTTGCTTGGCAGATAATAATGGTCTTACAGACTCTATCTAAAAGGACAGCTACCAATAAAGAAAAAAAAAAGACTCAGAAACATATATGAGGGAAAAATTCATTTCCTCCTAACCACATGTTTTGGGTAGGAAAATACAACATTGAAAAGATGCCAGGCCTACCATAGGTTGTGCAAAGATTAATTAAGATGGTAGACTTGCCAGTGCTCTGCCGACAGCAATGCTCAGTAAGAACGTGAAGAGCATCATACTCCAGGCCGCACTGGGACGAGGCCCTGCAGAGCTCTGAACGGCTGTCTTTCAGTGATGCGTGGTTTTCCAGTCTACAGTATAAAGAAGTGCAAACAAGTATAATGGCATCCAGAATGGTTCAACCACAGCAATGGTATCAAAGTCCAAAGAACTATCTTGGATGATAAGTTGGAGATACTAAGGCAGTAAAGAATTGAGGGAAAAACAGGCAAATAGCTACACATTTATTGGCTGCCATTTATGCAGGCAGAGATAGCCAGAAGAACACAGGAGAAGAGGCAGAGACCTGGTATACAGCATGGGCTTTGTGATTTATTGATGGTCTAACTTTAGAAAATTCACTTAACAGTTTCTTTTTTTTTTTAACTTCTTATTACATAAAAGTAGAGGGAATAATATAATGAAACTCCATATATCTACCTGTTAGCTAGCTTCAACAATTATCAACTTATAGGTAAACTTGGTTCATCTGTCACTTAGCCCCCTTTCCTGAGTATTGGTGCATTTGTTAATCTATTATTGTGTAACAATTACCCCAAAATTCAGTGGTTTGAAACAACAAGCATTTACTATCTCACACTTTCTGTGGGTCAGGGATTTGCAAGCACCCGAGTGGCTTTGGCCCAGGGTCTCCCAAGAAGCTGCAGTCAGGATGCAGGCAGAACTGCAGTCACCTGTGACTTGGCTGAAGCTACTAGGAGGGGATAAATTACAGTCCACAGGCCAAAGCTGGCCCACTGCCGGTTTTTGTAAATAAAGTTTAATTGGAACACAACCTTTCTCTTTCATTTACATATTGTCCTTGGCTGCTTTTGCAAGACAACAGCAGAACTCAGTAGTTTCATTAGAGACTGCATGGCCCACATGCCTACAATATCTATTATCTCTTTACAGAAAATGTTTACCAACCCTTGGACAAGAGAATCTGCTTCTAAGATGGTTCACTAACACGGCTGACGGCAGTAGGTCATGTTCCTAGTCATGTAGCCCCTCCACTGGCTGCTCTGAGTGTTGGTTCAAAACCTCAGGAGTTTCCCTAGTAAAATCTGAAACTAGCCCCAGTACAAAAGGGCAAGGAGAGACTGAAGAGGCAGACCGCTCCAGATTGGTAGGTGGCAGTTTTAACAAGCAAGGGAACTTCCATATGAGGCTTGTCTTGGGTGGCCACAAGATGAGTTTATCTCCACACCCAAGCACCAGAATCTTAAAAGTTTGTGTATGGAGGCTTTAACTGGGCTGTTACATATACACAGTCCAGATGGTCTCAACACCACCTTACTCTCTCAAGGCTGTGTCCTTGGAATGGCTCCTGGGAGCTGGTGGAAATGAGGAGCAGAATGTAAAGGGAGTAGGGAGGAGCCTCGGCCGCCAGGCCCAGCTCCCAGGCCCGCTCTCGCTCTCAACGGCCTCCTCCGACAAGGACAAGCCCTCCAGCACAGCAGGCAGCTCTCCCAGGAGAAGGTGAACAAAGGAGAAGGCAGAAGGCACAACACGCTTTGCTATTTTTTTACATGGCCTAGCCTCAGAGGAGACATACTAACATTTCTGCTGTGTTTCATTGCTTACACAGACCAACCCACATACCGGGTGGGACAGGAGTCCACATGCGTGTAACACTAGGCAGCAGGGATCACTGGGGCTATCGTGGGCACTGACAACAAGCTAGTGACCCTTTCCTTAGTCTATAAAGTCAGGATTTGGAGCAGGATCAAGATGTTTTCAACTCTAACATTTGACAATCATATGATGCAGGGAATTTCTGATAATTTGTGTTTTTGTGCTTTGATTACAGAAAATACTCAATATTTGTCATTGAATTTTAATATCCGTATTTTAATTTTGACTAAGGTATGAATTCAGTATAATTTACTACTTATATTCTTTAAGCCATTACCAATGTAAAGTGAGTGATGTCCTTTAATTAGGTAGTATTTCAAAAGTTTTAAAATCCAAATATTAATTTTCTTAGGATATGGGGCAAATCATTAAATGTGTTGTTCTTGGGGATTTAAAGCCTAAATTTCAATCAATAAATTTTCTGCTCATTCTCTTAGGTTTATATTCATTGTATGCTATAATATTCAATCATATCACTGAGGTTCTGTAGCACTGATAATCAGTGAGAAAGAACACTGCTTATTATATTAAATAAAAGTTTATTTTCTACTTTAGCAACTTATGTCTAATTAAAAACAGAAGCTAAAAAAAAAACTCAGTGGTACTCAATTTTAGTTTCCAGAATCCCAAATAAACACAGGCTAATTTCAAAGTCAAAGGACTAGAATTTAGTAATAGAAAGAGGCACAAAGTCAGGGGGCTTTGACTCTAGTGATGTTCATTTAATTACTAAGTCATTCATTCAACAAATATCAATTTTGTCTGGAGTTATGCTGTCATTAAGAAGCTTCTAGTCTGGTGGTCACAGACAGGTATCTTTGACTTTGATGCCAACAATATAGACTTTAATATCCTAGAACCTTTTAAAAAAAAGGTTTAAAGAAAAGGTAAATAGATGCATACATACCAGCCCAGGCTGGAAAAGGAAGATTTACACTCTCACCTGTTGGCCCTTGAGGCAATGTAATTATTATTATAGTACAGAACCTGAGATTGGAACTCTTACAACTCAATATCTTACCAGAATATACCTTTTTTCTTTTTAAATATATAGCTGTAAGCATTCTGAAACCTCTCAAATAATTTATTATAGGGTGAATTTTTTTCTTCCTAAATACAGACAACTTTTATGACATATGTGACACAGCCCAAAGGGCGGGGCATCACTTCTCTGACACAGGGGCCCCAAGGCCCTTCCTTCTGTATGGAATGATCCATGCTCCAGGCCCTTCTGCCTACACTGTTTCTGATCTATTCATATGGGGACTAGGAAAATGCTTTTACTCTGTTTCATGGCCTATTCAGTAATTTCTACAAGTAAAAATAAATCTGGTTATGATTTGGCCATGTTTCTTACATCTGGGGGAGTAATTCAGATTACAAATTAAAAATTTTGCTTTGAAAACCAGGGGAATGACATAAGTAGCAATTTATACAGATTTTTACAAGGAAAGACAAAAATGATTGGATGGTTTCTGGAGCTTCAGTGAAGTGTCTTATTTTAATATCTTGTTGCCTCCATGCAATTTAAAGCATTTTTTTCTCTAGTAAGAACAGAAAATGCATGGAAGAAAAAAATATCTACACATCAGTGCTAAGGTTGTTCTAGACTCTGAAATTGTGAAAAGTACAAACTACTTTAGAATTCTATCTGGTTTGATTTGAGGCTATGCTATGGTCTTTTGGGAGCCACCCATTACTGACTGATGTCAACCATAGGCAGTCTTTAAAAAAAAAATTGATTTGAGCTTTAACAAGGCTAGGTATGGGGTCCTTACAAAGTGCTTTACATGTAATTCCTCACAATGTGCTCTCTTCCCTAGAGATCCCAGAAAGGCATATGACCCAACTGTTTCCATTTTTGCCAGAGTACCTATTTTAAGATTACTTTCTGTCCAAGGACATCATTTGTCATTTACTTAAGGTATTAGCTTCTGAACTATATATGAGTCAACAAACTCAGTTTGATTAAATGGAGATTTATTCAGAGTCTACTGGGCATGAGGCCTCATGCTGGATGAGGGGACACAGGCATAAGGCACCACCTGGCCAAGGGCAGTGGGACAGGTGCACAGAAATGGCACCAGGCCATGTTACCCAGTAGAGGGAAGGCTCCCCTGGGGAGATGGGGTTTGTGAAGCTGACGGCAGAGGGGGTGGTGCACGGGTGCGTAGAGGTACGAAGTAGCAGGTGTGCATGGAAATCCATGAACAGCCAATCCTGCCAGACCCAAAAGGAAGAGGAAGGAGTGGCGGGAGAGGGAGCTGAGGAGACACGCCAGAGCCGATACTGTCAGAGCACTAGTTACCTTGGAGAAAGCGATCATTTACGAGTTGGAGAGAAATCGCGTGTACATGGGTAACAGACCCTACCCTAAGAATGGTCTGAGGAGTAGGGCACACGTGGAAGGCTCAGTAAGTGCCTGCTCACGTGCCTGCCCCCACATGCCAGCTCTTGCTACTGGCTGTTATTATTACTGCCTAGCTGTGCTTCCTCAGGTCATGAGACCAGGCAGGGCTGCTGCAAAGCTGGAGCTGATACTCGCCATCTCGTCTGGTTTTAGGCTCCACTTATCCCAGAACTCCTTCCTGGTTCACCCAGTGCTGCATGGCACCAAGCATGAGGTGGCCCTCCCCCTCTAGCACCACCCATTTTCCCCATAGCTCCTCCCAGCACCCTGCTTACACTGTCGCTCCAGCCTCACTTGGACCTGCTGTGGTAGGCACTGTTTTCCGGATCTCATTTAAATTTCAGGGAGACTATGGCACAGGAAGGTCGTCATCCACCCTGAAGTGGCACAGCGCTGTGAGACAAACTTCCTGACACAGGAGGAAGAGAGGGGCCAGCTTGGAGGGGACACCCCAAATCTCAAACACTAAATTCTGGCTTACCTTGACCTCTAGCTTACTAGCACGAGTTACTAGGGCCCTGGGAAAAGGACCATCCCCTCCCCAAGGGCTGAGGCTCCAGTATTGGCTGTCCCTGGCTTTTCTTAAGATGCCAATTCTTTATCTGGATTCAACATTATTCTGAACTACACGTTGGTGGATAACATGTGACTACATACTCAACAAATACTTCAGTGCCCTCACTGTATGCTGTGAAACTTTGCACTTTACATTAAAAATGCTCCTGTAACTACCATAACTTGAGAGGAAAAATGCAGGCAAAGGAAAGTTCAGAGGCTCTTTGAAATGCTGGAACTGATTTAAATACACTTAACCCTAGAAAACAAAGACATCACTTAATGCAGGCTAGCGGGCTGGGCTGGGCTGGCCTGCCCTGTCCGGGGTCCCACACCTGACCTGAGGCCCTTGAGGGCTATAATCAGCATGTGGTGTCCTCTTACAGGGTTTTTCTTGTTCTTTTAACTGATTTTGAGGCTGTCATCTCTCTCAAAGTCTCCATTTGGGCCCTGCCCTCTGGCTTGTGTGGGCACCCAGCTCCTGGGGGGAGCCAGTCACCCAGAGGCGGGGGGAGTGGTGACTGTGCTGAGGATGCTGCGTCCTCGTGCTCCAGAACACAGAACGACTCCTTTCTATTTTTAATTAGACCTTAAAATTACTGAGAGTTAAATAAATCAATTCGAAAAGAAATCAAAGGGCATCACAGAGGATGATATTTACTGTCTAGAATTATAAAGGTCTCAACCAACTGAAGCTCAGCCATTTGAAAATGCCCTTTGCAGAGCAAACAGTTTTACCTTCCCCAGTCTGCCTCTCACCTTCAAGTAGATTTAATTTGCCTGTATATTTAGAAATGCTACAGAGCCTCCTGCCTGACATGGAGAAGAACTGCTTCCAGCGCCTTCCCTCTCCTTGGTGTCCCAGCGTGCCCACCTCACCACCACAGGCTGACGGGGCAGCCAGGGCCCGCAGGGGCTTCTCCAGACGGGCTGCAGGGCTCCCGCCTTACAGCCACTTGAAGTACTGACTAACAACGGAGCCCTCTGGGCCTTCCCACAGACCCTGAAGCCCCGCCCTTCATTTCCTAAAACAGAACACTGAGGTGCACAAGCCACCTGACTCATTCACCGAGGCAAATCTTGGCCCAGAACTTACTTAATTCTTGGCACTCACCTGACACGCTTGGGATCTATCTTCGCTGGGGGCTGGGAGTTAGGGGTGAGGTAAGGAGCAACAGGAAAAGTTTTTAAATGCAGGTGCCTGGGCCCCACCTTGGATCTAGGGAAACAGAATCTGCAGGCTGTGGGCCTAGGCACATGCAGTTTTTAAAAAGTTCTTCAAGATGCACAGCCCAATTTAAGAACTGTCCGATGGTTTAAATTTCTCAATCATGTTTTTTTCACAAAATGGGAACTGCATTGAAAAGTAGCAATTCAAACATAAACATAACTATTCTTAAGTAACAATTTCTACTGATAAACTTACTGTAATTTCTGGCCCTGGTGACAGGCTAGGCATTAATGAGCTTTAGTCATAAATATGTTTCAATAGCTCCGTTTTTGATGTGAGGCCACCAACCGACCAGAGGTCGCAACAGAAGCCCTCTCTGCCTTTGATACATGAGAAGAGCCCAGTTACTCGAGGTTCCACTTATTTACAAAGCAGATAGTTCAATGTCAGATTAAAGGGAAAAAGGAAAATTTCTGCATCTTAGAAATGTCAATAGTTCAGCAGGTAACCTGAAAACACACCATTTAATTTGAGTTTTTGGAAAGCACGAAGTGGGTGACCTTTCATATCTAGGGCCTTCTGGATTCTTCGAGACTTCTGGACAGTGAGCCCAAACAGGAGATGTGATGAAAAGCTTTGTCCTGACTGAGGGCAGCATAAACGTGGGGGGCCTGCGCAGCAGTGCTGACCATGCAACAAAGCCTCACTCCAGCAAGAGAGAATGAGGGGCAGTTGCCGCAGGGTCTCCTGCCCAGCTTCAACCCGGCACCTTTTATTCTTAGATTGTAATTTTAACAGAACAGTAGTGGAGAGAGGAATACTTCTACCTGGTTTGGTCAAGGCCCTCGAATCCCTGACTGCAGCGCTCGTCGCCGCCTCCCACCCACTTGATGCACTGAAGCCATTTGAGCTGCACACGCACAAATTTAAAGTCACCTTTAGTGTAAGCTAATAACATATTTTTGAAGGTATCTGATAAATATACTGAGTCAAAACCTGTTGGATATCTCTGTCCCTCTGGAACCTTAATAGCAAAATCAGCATCAACAATCACATGTTTATAGAGGATGATGTTAATCGGATAATTGCACCTATGTCTACAGGGGGAAAAAAAAGCCCAAAGAGCCTTAAAATCTTTTAGATTTTTTCTTCTTTTTCAAGTAAGTGAGATAGAATTTTGGTTAGTGTTTCCTTTCTCAATGATGTGAGTTAAATAAATTTTGCCTTGAATTAGGGCTTTGCTTCACTGTCAGATAGGGCATATCTAAAATATAGGAATCGAGGCGCTGAGATCATTTGAGAGGTCATTTAGCCATATCCGGAGTAAAGCCTATGGCCTGGGAGTCTGCCAAAAACAAATATAACAGCTCTGTAGTAGGACCCTCAGGTAAAGATAGTTAGCAAAATGAGACGTGTTAATGTCCAGTATCAGTAAAGATCCTTTGCTTTTTAGACAAATACATGATGTGAAATCCTGGTGAGTGGAAAGCTTCACTAACAGGAAAGAAAATCTCACCTTGACCTGGAGTTAGGGGGTACATGCCAGGAAGTTGCCTGCCAAATCTGTAACATCTTACCAGAAATGTAATCAGTGGAGAAACCTGATTTACCAAAACTCTTCTGAAGACTATATGTACAATTAAAAATTTTTTTGCTTACAAAATCCCTAAAATTTTTGGATGCTGTGTGCCCTCCCACATAATTTTAAGTTAACATCTCAAGTTTTGATCATAAATTCAATAGCAAAAAATGTATTTTCTAACATAGTGTAAATATTGACACTTCAACTATTAGGTCACTTTTTTAACTACCCAAGAGATTCTAATAAATATCATAGTATGAGATATCTATGATCACCCATTAAAAAAATATAAGAATATGCTCTTAATCACTAGTAATAATTTAATGTTTTTCCTTTTTTTCCCCTCTTTGAAACCACATTTTCTTTCCACTTGTCCCAAATAATTGTATCCTAATAAAAATATTTTATTGCCTTAACCTACCAATCACTCTCATACTTTACTTCAATAATATGCTCAAAAATGGAAATTTCAAAGTTTAAAACATTTCTTGTGACTGTCTCACTATAAGTTTTAAAAATGTTCTGGACTGAACATGGTGGCTACAATTATTATTGGTCCACAAATAACAAAAAATTATATAAATATAATACACATTTTGATAAACAATTACTGAACATAAATTTCTGGACATTTTGGAACTGCATCTCTTCAGGAGATGGGTTTGACTTTGGTGGGCGGGCGATCAGGGTGCGTGTGCCGAATGCAGCTTAGCTCCTGGCATTTTCAGTCTGAAATGTTCTCTGTGGCCTGGGAGGTTATGAACTGAAGACGAGGCACATATAAGGTTCAAAATGTGAGAGGTGTGCCTTCCTTCTGCCAAGTGGGAGGACAACTGTGAATGGAGAGATGGCACGGCTGCAGGAGGACCCAGCAGCACACCTAGGCATCCTCGGGCAATTACGTTTTGGGAAAGAGAGCATGTGTAAGTGAGGATCTGAACATCAGGCCTTTATAACTGTGCCCGTTCGCTCCTTGCAAAGTCTAAGTACATTGATGTCTGGAGGAATTATGCTCTACTCATGCCTCCTGGTTCATCCTATGTCTCTGCCCTTCAACCCCCTGGTCTGAGCCTCTCCTTTAGAAGACAGCTGAGCAAACACGTTAAACTATGAATGGGGTGCCAGACGAAGAGCCTCCAGGTCTGCCCTCTAGTGCTATTCTCACTCTGATCTTACCAGAAGTCTACAGAGGAATTCACAAACAAATCCCATTTTGCCTCCAACTGCATCTTGGTTTCCACACTTGATTCATGACCTCAAACTTAAGTGTAAAATATGTATTATGTGAAAAAAATTTTTACTTCAGAAATTTTACCTGATGTTTAAAATTTTTTTTCTACATGAAACAAAACATATGAATGTTTGTAAAGAGGAAGAATCTGTGGAGGATGTGCCCATGTGAGTCTGAAAACGGCATGATTCAAACCATGACCATCAGGGAGGACTTTATTTCTTATTTACATGTGTCTTCAATGATACCAAATGGCAAATAATCTCCCTCCCGGAGAATTCCTGTTGATCTTAAGAAAGTAGTACATGCACATGGCCAGAAAATTCAAACTGTACATGACAAGAGATAATCGTAACCCTTCTCACAGGTAACCACTCTTCGGGGTCTCCCGGGAGCCTTCCGAAGAAAACAAAGGCAGGCATCAGCATTCATCCGTTTCTCTTCCCTTCCCTCCTTTTCTTTAAAATTTGACCCACAGGTTATCATATTGTTCTGTATCTTGCTTTTTTCTACTTATTAAAGTAGTGAATAAACACACACACACACACACACACACACATGGAAGCACAGACAGACCTTTTTAAAAAGCAGGTTCATAGCATTTTGTCATATGGGACCATATCATACCATAATTTATTTAACCAGTCCCCTACTGAGGCATTTAGCTATCTTTAGGTTTTTGCTAATAAAAATGTTTCAATGACTATATGTTGATACACTTTGCAGATACAACCATTACTCTTGCAAGAGTCATTTTGGCTGGAGGATAATTTAAATTTTGATTCAACTGCATTCTAGAAAGGCTGAACCAATTTACACTTCTGTCAAGAGTATATAAGAGTGTCCACTTCCCCACACTCAGTGAGGCAGGCTATCAACCAATGCTGCCAATAGAATGGGTAAAATGTGGTATTTCACTGTTGCTTGAATTTACATTTCTTTAATTTTGAGTGAGACTGAGCATCTCTTTATATGCTATGCTTTGATTACTGGACAACTTTTAAAAATGGATTTATCAAGAAAATCTCAAATTAAAGATATTAACCACTTTTCATATGTTGCATGTATTTCTCTGGTTTGTCCAATTTATCGTTTGAGCTTTTTCTGTTGTATAGAAGTTTCAAATTCTGATGCATTTACTTTATTAATATTTTCCTTTATAATTTTGGGGTTTGTGTCCTGATTAAGAAGGCGTTTCCCACTGAAAGATGTACTCAGGCTTTTTTTATGGATCTTTTATGGTTTAAGTTTTTTATATTTAATCTCTTAAGCATCTGAATTTTGTAGAGGGGAGCAGCAAGAAGTATGTAAAGAATGAGGTAAAACAATGTGTAATAATTCCCCCAAATAACTTTGCTATCAAACCATGTAACAATCCTTCATTTCCACTGACATAAAAATGTCACTTCTACCATAAAGTCCCAGTTTTATGTGGGTCCATTTATATACTCTCTGCTCTATTCTACTGATCTATTTCTTCCCTAATTCAAACTGGACCTAATTACTATAACTCTTTTATTATTCAGAATATATTAATACATTTTAATGGCTGGCAAAGCTACAGACCTTATTTTCTTCTTTTCCGGAAGTTTCTTTTCTATTCTCAAATATTTATTTCTACATATTTGAGTTGGCATTACCTTTTCACAAGATTGAATCTTTTCATCCCAGTAGAATTTAAAAAAATTCTTCATATAGATTACCCATATTGCTTTCATAAGTACTACCTAAAGGTTTTATATTTTGGCTTCTTCTGTAATTGGAAAATTTTTGGTAATATTTTCAAACTGGTTATTATTTCTTATGAAATAAATTATTTTAGATAAATTCTGTAACCTGCTTCCTTGCCAAAATATCCTATTGTTTCTAATAATATCTTGTGGTTTTTAGATATATAATCTTATAATCTTCAAGTAATGATAAATTCACCCCTTCCAGGTTTCTTGAACTCCACCCTCTTGCATGACTGCACTAGTTAGCTTCTCCAGAACAGTACGAAACACCAGTGGTCATAACAGGTTTCCTGACATTGCTGGGGACGCTTCTGGGGTTCCATTACTGAGCATGATGCTGGGTTTCAAGATAAGAACACACTGGCTAGCCCGCATGCCAAAACTGAACTTGGTCCACACCTAGAAAACAAGGTAAGTTAGTCTTTTCACCTACCATGTCAAGCATGAGCACAAATCTGGCTGGTGGACCCGAGGTTCTCCGTGTTCTCCACACACGTAGCAGGAGTCTTATTCTGGGATCACCCACCTAAGCAGGGGTGCAGTCTACTCCAGTGTGAGGTTCCCCATCTGATATATGACAGAAGCCCCTGCTTCTACCAGAGTGTCAGCTTGGATGGGTCCTCCTCACAATTTTCTTCCTTCCAACCCCCCAACTGCAAGAGAAATATTTCTGTAAAAGTGGTTTGGAGGCCTAAAGGACTTTGAGGGCTGGAGAAGTCCTGGATCCAGGGCTTGTCCCCTCAGATGATGCTGCTTTATTGATTTTCCCATTGTTAAATTCCTATGAGTCACTGGAGCGCCTAGGAATCTTGTCTCCCTACTCTCACTCACCTGCAATGAAGAACTCCAACACGGTTTTTAGTTCTCTTGCCCTCGCCCTCACCCTCTCCTTCTCTCTCTCTTTTTTTGGTCTCTTGTAGAATGTGGAAGTCACTGTGAAGAAGTCTGTACTTCCATGGCATGTTTTACTGCTTTTGCCCACACTTTATTGTTCTCTCTTACTCTCTGCAAGGTATTGTTCAGGACTCTATTTAGTCATGTTTCCTCTCTTAATGTTTCTGCAGACAGAAGACTTTGTAACTGTGGGGAGCTGCTCCAGAGTGATTCTTGGAAATTTTTGTGTCTTGTTCTTTTGCGGGATGCTAGCTCCATTCTTTTTATTGTTCTTATTATCATCATCATCATCATCAAATGTCTATCGCAGTGGTTCAACAGTTCCCCCCTCCCCCTTGCTTATCACTAGTCACTTCTCAGTGTCTATGAGCCTAATGCTGCTTTATTCCTTCTGTTTTGCTTTGTTTTTATATTCCACAAATAAGTGAAATCACACGGCATTTGTCTTTCTCCCCTAGCTTATTTCACTGAGCGTAATACCCTCTAGCTCCATCTATGTTGTTGCAAATGGCAGGATTTATTTTCTTTTTATGGCTAAATAATATTCCATTGTGTACATGTGCCACATCTTCTTTATTCATTTATCTACTGATGGACACTTAGGTTGCTTCCTTATCTTGGTTATTGTAAATAGTGTGGCAATAAACATAGGGGTGCATATGTCTTTTTGAATCACAGATCTTGTTTTCTTTGGGTAAATTCCTAGGAGTGGAATTCCCGGGTCAAATGGTATTCCTATTTTTAGTTTTTTGAGGAACCTCCATATTGCTTTCCACAATGGTTGAACTAATTTACATTCCTACTAACAGTGTAGAAAGGTTCCCCTGTCTCTGCATCCTTGCCAGCATCTGTTGTTGTTTGTCTTTTGGATGGTGGCCATCCTAACTGGTTTGAGGTGGTATCTTACTGTGGTTTTAATTTGCATTTCCCTGATAATTAGCAATATGGAGCATCTTCTCATGTGCCTGTTGGCCATTTGTATTTCTTCTTTGGAAAAGTGTCTGTTCAGATCCTCCATCCACATTTTGATCAGGTTATTTGGTTTTTGGATGTTGAGGAGCATGAATTCTGTATCTATTTTGGATGTTAATCCCTTATCAGATGAGTTGTTTATGAATACATTCTCCCATACTGTAGGATGCCTTTTTGTTCTGCTGATGGTGTCCTTTGGTATACAGAAGCTTTTCAGTTTGATGTAATCCCACTTACTCATATTTTATTTTGTTTCCCTTGCCCAAGGAGATGTGTCCAGGAAAAAATTGCTCATGCTTATATTCAAGAGATTCTTGCCTATGTTTTCTTCTAAAATTTTTATGGTTTCATGACTTACATTCAGGTCTTTGATCCATTTCCAGTTTACTTTTGTGTATGGGGTTAGACAATAATCCAGTTTCATTCTCTTGCATGTAGCTGTCCAGTTTTACCAATACGAGTTGTTGAAGAGGCTGTTATTTCTCCATTGTATGTCCATGGCTCCTTTATCTATTAATTGACCATATATGAGTGGGTTTATATCTGGGCTCTCTATTCTGTTCCATTGATATATAGGTCTGTTCCTGCACAGTCCTAAATTGGTTTGACTACTGTGGCTTTGTAGCAGAGCTTGAAGTCAGGGAGCGCAATCCCCCCACTCCATTCTTTAACATTGTTTGAATACTT
This sequence comes from Manis pentadactyla, assembly GCF_030020395.1. Taxonomy (NCBI): domain Eukaryota; kingdom Metazoa; phylum Chordata; class Mammalia; order Pholidota; family Manidae; genus Manis; species Manis pentadactyla. The sequence goes on along the minus strand of NC_080019.1, from coordinate 44,364,277 downwards.
TTGTTTAGTTTAGTTTAGTTCTGTAAACCTATTTGTTGATAACATTGTTAGGATTTTGTTATGCCATCCTAAAATGGAGTTTTCTGTATTTATTTAAACTGGTAACTTCAAGGATGGAGGAAGTGCTGTGAGTCCTCTGAATAATGTCTCCTGGCATTTGCTAAAGAAATACATTTATTTTTAACACAGTTGCCCTTACCTGCTGCTTGAGTGCCTCCAAAGACTCAAATTCCAATCTGGCTAGTTTCATCTGGATATGTCGTGGTTTATCAGGTATGGCAAAGGCAAGTATAAACTTTAAAGCCAGGAGTGCATGCTGAAAATGAAAAAAAAAGAATATGTGTTGAGATGACACATTAGACCATAAGTGCAAGGAAACAAATTAGCACTTAAGCAATTTGCAATTCTTCTCATCAGTCTTGGGTAATTTCTAATTACTGGCCTGTGATGTATCAGAGATAAATCAGGCCCATGAATTATTTTTAATCTACTCCACTGTAGCCCACTCAATAATTACTGACTTTTTAATTTTTTTAATCAGTTCCCTCAAATTGACATTACATGCTACTCTCAGTGTTTTATAGAAAAATAAGTTTATTCCAAAATGTCTCTCACAAAATGACTTTTTCTACCTATGTGATAATTCCCAACGCATCTTAGCATACATCTGCAGAGTCATTGCATGCTTTGCCTAATAACACAGTCCCTGTGCTATGGCTCAGGCTGAGTTGTAGGAAATGTACTTGTCTTAAATCTCAGGTGCCTTGAATCCTCAACAACCCCAATAGTGTCAAGTGAAATTTCTTTCATGAAATGATAATCAATAAATATTGATGAACTAACTGATCATAATACACTGCCTCTTGCTGCTGACTCCATATACTATAGGCAGGTACGTGGAAAGGTAGCGTATATTCCATAGTAGCACGGGAAACTCAGAACCTGGCTGCTTTGCTTCTCTTCTATACCACCATCATGAAGAGGTTCTCTACAATATACTAATATGAGGTTTATAACTATGCTTTTCTCTGAAGGACAGAAATAAGCCACCAGGATTGCTTCTATTGGTAAGCCTGCTCTTCTGATGCACAGCCTCAACCTATGGATGCTTCTCCAATTCTAGCACCATCTTGGGATCCAGGAACAACACCCGCAGAAATATGAACATTTAAAAGAATAAAGCTTCCTTTTTGATGATAGCATGAATTACTTCTAAATACTAAAAAACTATGGAATAATTTTAAAGGTAAGAAATAAAAGGCATTAAGAAAATCAGTGGAAAATTCATAAAAAAATATTAGGCATTAAGAAATGCTGCACTGACAGAAAAAGAAGACGTCTAAAAAAAATTAAATGCATTCCTTAGTGTGATATTGTTAAAAGGAGGATGAAGGATAATAACAGGTGTCTATCTCCTGGGAGAAGTTTGAAATAATGAAGGGAATCAGTATCATGACAAAAAGGAATAATTCAATCTAAAACTTGAAAATGGGCAGAACCCCAGGGCAGGGCAGGCACTACCTAGTACTAACAAGAAACCTGGAGTAGACCAGTGACAGGCAGTCCTCACAGAAATGTAACTGTAATGAGCAGAGCAGACCTGGAAAATGCTGATGAGGTGCATGTAGTGTGAAAACAAGTACTGAACAGCATGGACCAGATGATAACCTACACTGTAATTCTGAATTAACCAAACTGATTAATAAGAACCTGGATATAATCTACAGAAAAGAAGCGAGTAACTCAGGAAAAGCTATACTGTGTCATTATTTCATTCCACTGGAGTATTAAGACATAGTTTTATATGAGACTTACCTCTTCAGTGGAAATATTAACTATCAATGAACAAATTAGTGGCTGAAAAGAAATCTTTCATATTTTTCAGAAACTGTGTATCCAAGCTGTCATACCCCATCGTGACCCAGTTACTGGCCCTTTTCCATCTCTCTTAACAAATCTGTACCCTTTTTCTCTTCTTTTGAGTCTCAGTAGGAATTAGTGAGAAAAGAAAAAGAATAAGAGAACCCAGAAATTGATACACAATAATATGCCCAACATAATTTTTCACAAAGGTGCTAAAGCAATTCAATGGAGCCTTTCATCAAATGTTGCTGGAGCAACTGTACCTCCACAGGCAAAACACAAAGCTCACCCTTATACTCTGTGAAAGGTCCTACTACGAGGATGAAAAGAGAAACCAAAGGTGTGATAAAATATTTGCAAACCACATATCTAACAAAGGACTTATGTCCAAGGGTCTTCCCTTGGATATAAGGTGCCTGAAAGATGTGTCAACTCTTCTTTGGGAACCAGAACTAGCTATTGGGTGCCACGGATCTTTGTGTTCACAGTTTCCACATTAAGTGTTCATAAAACTCTCATGAACTGAAAAATATATTTATTAGACAATATTAATTAAAACAGGGGTGTATTTTAACAGGTTGGAACACTTACATAGTAACAAGCTTTTATTAGTAGTTTTCTCTAGCTCATTTTCCTAAAAATATTTTGTAGTAAATGTTTTTAAAAGCCCATGTATAGATAAATCAGTTTCTTTTGAGCTATATTTGCAAAATAGGTTCCTAGCAGACCTACTTTTTTCAAGCTTTTAACTTACCACTGAAAAACTCCAGAGTTATGCTCCTTGAAGAAGAGCTGTACACAAACCACACTGCTGAGCACTCTTGCTGGCTACCAGCATCACTGAGAGCCGGAAGGGACGTAGCATTGTGTCCACCCCCTCCCCAGTGTTAGTACTTACTAGTGACTAGTGTACTGAACATGGGCTAAGGGTTGAAGAGTGCTACAGTGAAGAGATGATGTCCTGTCTTACAGTCAGGATAGGGAGATGAGTAATAATATCCATCATAATGCCAATGTGAGAGTTCCTGCCTGGGCATGTACAAAGGCTGGGAGCATACAGATCAGCAGTTATCCCAGGTTTTAGCAGGCTGGAGAGAGCTTCCTAAAGGAATTAAGTTTGAGCAGACACATGAAGGATTAGGAGGAGCTGGTAAGGAAAGGGAGAGGAGTATTTCCAGGGAGAGGACAAATTCCAAAGGGACAGCAGGATCAAAGACAGAGGGGCCACAGAGGTAATCAGGCACCAGATGACAAGGAGCTAAGCCACCAGGTTGAGGAGTGCAAAGGCACCAAGGGCATCAGCCCAGGAATGACGTGATCAAATGTCCTCATTTGTGGCTTGGAAAGCGGACAGGTTCGGAGGCTGTGGAAGTGCATGCAAGTCAGCAAGGTGGCCTGAGTGTGTGGAAGAGCAAGAGGGATGATGCCAGGAATGACCGGACGGCTCGTCAGCAGAGGACTCAATGAGCCTCCAGGACTACTCAACTGGAGTAATGGGCACAGGATGAGGAGCGGTCTGAGAGGGACACAGTGTTCAGATGTCTGTGGGGTGTATACGTGGAGATATTCAGCCAGCAGTAGGGGGGAGGGTCCCAAGTTATGAAGGGGGTGGAGGCAGAGATTTGGGATTCACCAGTGTATGTGTATAAGTGGCAAGTAAAGCCGCGGGAATAGACAGATTGACAGGGGTGTACAGAGAGAAAGAGATGAGATGAGGTGAGAGGGCAGCGCAGGATGGAACTGAAGGAACAGAAGCAAGCATGATGAGCAGAGGGGAGGGGCTGCAGAGAGGCATGAGATGAAGCAGTGAGCATAGGCAGAACCTAGGAGGCCATGGAGTTACAAAGCAAAGGGGAGAGAAAGAAGCCAGTTGTGGTGGGGTGTCAAGTACATGAAGCCTGAGATGAAATATTTGGCTTAACCAGTAGGAGGCCTTTGGTGACCCTGGTGGGAGTAGCAGACTGAGTGGCAGTCACAGAAGCAAGACCACAGTGGGCTAAGAGGGGAGGCAAGGCTGGAGAGCAGCAGGGCAACATCTGCATTCAGAAAGTCTGGCTGGGAAGGGGAGGAGGTGGTACCTGGAAGGAGACCTGGTCTAGCAGGGGTTTGGCTTTAAAGGTGTAAGCCTTGAATGTTGAAATGCCTTGGCAAGGGAGCTGCAAGAATGGTAAGAGGCACAGATCCTGGGAGAGCTCTAAGGCACAGGGCCAGGCCTCTGAGCAAGGCAGGGGCTCAGCCAGACAGGAGGCCTGACAACGTCACTCAGGGAGGAGGGCTGACTGGGGGAAACAACAGCATATGGGGGCACCAATCTGAGACTGAAGAGAAGAATTTTAAAAGAAATTTATTGTTCAGAATATGCAATTCAATACTTACAATGAGAAAGGACAGCTGAGAATTACACAGTGTTCTCTTTTCCTTTACAGACCTAATCTTAAATCATCATTAAATATCCTTTCTTCAAAGCAGCAACCTAAGTAACATTTACAGCACTGTGTTCCAAATGATCAATTTTAAAAATCTCGTTTATATTTTCCATACAGAAAAATCTGTCTCAAGGCTGAAAACTGCTTTTTGCTACTGACCTGAGAAAAAAATTGTAGAAAGCATTTCAGCTATTTTCACTTGTTTTTGTAAACAAATATCTAAGATGAAATATGAATCTGCTCAGATTTGAAGAAAAACATATGCAAAATGAATAGTTGGACTGGCTTTTCTTAGTCTGCCTATGAAAAGATAAGTCATTTTATGGGTCATGATTGAGATTCTTTATCATAAATTTTCTTTCAAAGTAAAACTCACACAATTATATCCTAAACAAAATAAAGGAGAAAAATGGTGTGGGGTGGGGTGAGGAGATGGGTAGAATTTTAAAACTAAGTACAAAGAAGTTGGCTCCACATAGCAATATGCTTCCAGTAATGATTATAGGGCGTTTTACACAGGAAAGGAAAAAAGAATAGGACCAGAGAAAATTAGCTCAGAAGCTACATGTTCTCCTGAGCTGGTGGTAAAGGACTGCCTACTCTGCCATCAGTGTGTTGCTCACCTTTGGCCACTACAGGGCTCTCAGACTCTTGGAAGTCTTGTGCCAGGTGCACACAGAGTGAGTGGAACCATTCTATTTTACAAAAACTAGAAAACTCATGATGTAATCTGCAGTAGCAGCTGTGTTTATAGGAGTGTGTCTCCAACCCTGTCTCTTCTGAAATAGAAAATGCAAATTAGAGTTGAATCCTTGGAATTCCAAAAAGCTAGTTTGATTTCTACAGTGGAATGTCTGCCACATTACCTCTTTCCATTCAGAGCCCAGCCACCACTGGATAAAGAAACTCTTTTAAGAAAGCATCCTTTACTGATTACCAAACCAATTACATGCCAAACTGCAGTTAATAAGATATTAACAGAGCCAAAACTGAAAAATATACTATGGAATTAGCCTTTTAAGGAAAAAAAACAATATGACAAAAAAACCCCCACAGAAATCCATGAAATGCACCAAAAATAGTTCTGAGAGGGAAGTTCATAGCAAAACAGGCCTACCTCAAGAAATGAGAGAAATCTCAAATAAGCAATTTACCTTTACATTTAAAGGAGCAACAAAAAGAAGAAATGAGGCCCAAGTTAGTAAAAGAAAGGAAATAATAAAGATCAGAGTGGAAATGAATGAGACTAATAAAAATAATAAAATAAAAAATACCAATGAAACTTAGATACTTGAAAAGTTACACACAATTGACAAACCTTTAGTTAAACTCATCAAGGAAAACAGAGAACTCAAAAAAAAATCAGAAATAAAAGAGAAGTTACAACTGATAGCACAGAAATAACAAAAGAACAAGACACTACTATGAACAGTTGTATGCCAACAAACTGGACAAACTAGAGGAAATGAATAAACACCTAGAAAATTTCAATTTTTCAAGACTGAATCAGGAAGAAATAAAAAATCTGAATAAACTGATTACTGGTGAGGAAATGAAGTTAGTAATAAAAACATCTCCCAACAAACAAAACCCAGAACCAGACATCTTCACTGGTGAATTCTAGCAAACACTTAGAAGATTTAATACTTATCCTTCTCAAACTCTTCCAAAGAATTGCAGAAGAGGGAATACCTCCATACTTATTTTACAAGGCCAGCATTACCTTGATATCAAAACCAGATGACACCATAAAAAAAGATTATAGGCCAATATCCCTACAAACATAGATACAAAAATCTTCAACAAAATGTTAAAAAACTGAAACAAACAAAACATTAAAAGGATCATACACCATGATCAAGTAGGATTTATTCCAGGGATGCAAGGATAGTTCAATATAAGCAAATCAATCAAAGTGGTACACATCAACAGAATGTAAGATAAAAACCACATGATCATCTCAATAGATGCACAAAAAACACTTGACAAAACTGAACATGCAGTTATTGTCAAAACTCTCAACAAAGTGGGTACAGAGGGAACATACCCAAACATAATAAAGTCCATATATGACAAACCCACAGCTAGTATCATACTCAACAGTGAAAAGCTAAATGATTTTTTCAATAAGACCAGGAACAAGACAAGGATATCCACTATTCCTGCTTTTATTCAACTTAGTACTGGAAGTCCTAGCCATAGCAATTAGGCAAGAAAAAAGACAAGAAAGACATACAAATTGGAAAGAAAGAAGAAAAATTGTCACTTTAAAGAAAATACTAAAGACTCCACAAAAAAAATCGTTAGAATACATTAATTCATAAAATCGAAGATACAGAATTAATATGTAGACATTGCTGCTTCTACACACTAATAACACATCAGAAAGAGAAATCAAGAAAATAATCTCCTTAACAATTGAATCAAAGGAATGAAATACCTAGGAACAAATTTAAATAAGGAGGTGAAAGGCCTCTACACTGAAAAACTTTTAAAGAACTGATTTAAGAAATTGAACACGATGCAAATAAATGTACAGATACTCCATGCTCATAGATTGGAAGAATTAATATTGCTAAAATGTCCATACTACCAGAAGCAATCTACAGATTCAATGTAATCCATATCAAATTTCCAAAGAACTTTTTCATGGAATGAGAACAAAAAAATCTAAAATTTGTATGGAACCATGTGTTTGTCTTCCTCTGCCTGGCTTATTTCACTGAGCATAATACCCTCTAGCTCCATCCATGTTGTTGCAAATGGTAGGATCTGTTTTTTTCTTATGGCTGCATAATATTCCATTGTGTTTATGTACCACACCTTCTTTATCCATTCATCTACTGAGGGACACTTAGGTTGCTTTCATTTCTTGGCTATCGCAAATAGTGTGGCAATAAACATAGGGATGCATATGTCCCTTTGAATCTGGGATCTTGTTTTCTTTGGGTAAATTTCTAGGAGTGGAATTCCTGGGTCAAATGATATTACTATTTTTAGTTTTTTGAGGAACCTCCCTTAGCATCCTCACCAGCATTTGTTGTTGTTTGTCTTTTGGATGTTGGCCATTCTATCTGGTGTGAGGTGCTATCTCATTGTGGTTTTAATTTGAATATCCCTGAAAATTGGCGACGTGGAGCATCTTTTCATGTGCCTGTTGGCCATCTGAATTTCTTTCTTGTAGAAGTGTCTGTTCATGTTCTCTGCCCATTTTTTACTTGGGTTATTTGCTTTTTGGGTGTTGAGATGTGTGAGTTCTTCATATATTTTAGAAGGTAAACCCTTGTCAATATGTCTTTTATGAATATATTCTCCCTTACTGCAAGATGCTTTTATTGCTCTACTGATGGTGTCCTTTGCTGTACAGAAGCTTTTTAGATTAATGTAGTCCCATTTGTTCATTTTTGCATTTGTTTACCCAAGAAGATGTGTTCAGAAAAACTTGCACATGTTTATATTCTAGAGATTTTTGCTTATGTTTTCTTCTAAGAGTTTTATGTTTCATTATTTACATACAGGTCTTTGATTCATTTCAAGTTTACTTTTGTGTATGGGGTTAGACAATGATCCAGTTTCATTCTCTTACATGTAGCTGTCCAGTTTTGCCAACATCAGTTATTGAAGAGGCTGTCATTTCCCCATTGTACATCCATGGTTCCTTTAGAGTATATTAATTGAACATATATGTCTGGATTTATATCTGGGCTCTCCATTCTGTTCCATTGATCTATGGGCCTGTTCTTGTGCGAAGAACAAACTGTCTTGATTACTGTGGCTTTGTAGTAGAGCTTGAAGTCAGGGAGCATAATTCTCCCTGCTTTATTCTTCCTTCCCAGGATTGCATTGGCTATTCAGGATCTTTGGTGGTTCCATATGAATTATAGAACTATTTGTTCTAGATTGTTAAAGAATGCTGTTGGTATTTTGATAGGGACTGCACTGAATCTGTAGACTGCTTTAGGCAGATTGGACATTTTCACAATATTAATTCTTCCTATCCATGAGCACGGGATGTATTTCCATTTATTGTTGTCTTCTTTAATTTCTCTCATGAGTGTCTTGTAGTTCTCAGAGTATAGTTCTTTCACTTCCTTGGTTAGGTTTATTCCTAGGTATTTTATTCTTTTTGATGCAATTGTGAATGGAATTTTTTTCCTAATTTCTCTTTCTGCTAGTTCATCATTAGTATATAGGAATGCCACACATTTCTGTGTATTAATTTTGTATCCTGCAACTTTTCTGAATATAGTTATTTGTTCTAGTAATTTTGGGGTAGATTCTTTAGGGTTTTTTATGTACAATATCATGTCATCTGCAAACAGTGACAGTTTAAATTCTTCCTTACCAATCTGGATGCTTTTTATTCCTTTGGGTCGTATGATTGCCATGGCTAGGACCTCCAGTACAATGCTTAATAAAAGTGGTGATTGTGGGCATCCTTGTTTTATTCCGATCTCAAAGGAAAAGCATTCAGCTTTTCGATGTTATGTATGATGTTGGCTGTGAGTTTATTGTACACAGCCTTTATTATGTTGAGGTACTTGCCCTCTATACCCATTTTGTTGAGAGTTTTTTATCATGAATGGATGTTGAATTTTGTCACATGCTTTTTCACTGTCTATGGAGATGATCATGTGATGTTTGTCCTTCTTTTGGTTGAGGTGGTGGATGATGTTGATGGATTTTCTAATACTGTACCATACTTGTATACCTGGAATAACACCTACTTGATCATGACGGATGGTCTTTTTGATGTGTTTTTCAATTTGGTTTGCTAATATTTTGTTGAGTATTTTTGCATCTATGTTGTTCATCAGGGATATTAGTCTGTAATTTTCTTTTTTAGTGGTGTCATTGTCTGGTTTTGGTATTAGAGTGATGCTGGCATCATATAATGAGTTTGGAAGTATTCTCTCCTCGTCTATGTTTTGGAAAACTATAAGGAGGATGGGTTTTAGTTCTTCACTAAATGTTTGATAAAATTCAGAGGTGAAGCCATCTGGTTCAGGGGTTTTGTTCTTTGGTAGTTTTTTTTATTACCAGTTCAATTTCATTGCTGGTTATTGGTCTATTCAGATTTTCTGTTTCTTCCTGGGTCAGGCTTGGAAGGTTGTATTTTTCTAGAAAGTTGTCCATTTCTTCTAGGTTATCCCATTTGTTAGCAGATAGTTTTTGATAGTATTCTTTAATAATTCTTTGTATTTATGTGGTGTCCACAGTGATATTTCCTTTCCCGTTTCTGATTCTGTTCATGTGCACAGACTCTTTTTTTCTTGATAAGTCTGGCTAGGGGTTTATCTATTTTGTTTATTTTCTTGAAGAACCAGCTCTTGGTTTCATTAATTCTCTCTATTCTTTTATTCTTCTCAGTTTTATTTATTTCTGCTATGATCTTTATTATGTCCCTCCTTCTACTGACTTTGGGCCTCATTTGTTCTTCTTTTTCTAGTTTCGTTAATTGTGAGTTTATACTGTTCATATGGGATTGTTCTTTTGTCCTGAGGTAGGCCTGTATTGCAATATACTTCCCTCTTAGCACGGCCTTTGTTGCATCCCACAGATTTTATGGTGATGAATCATTGTTGTCATTTTTCTCCATATATTGCTTGATCTCTGTTTTTATTTGGTCATCGATCCATTGATTATTTAGGAGCATGTTATTAAGCCTCCATGTGTTTGTAGGCTTTTTCATTTTCTTTGTGTAATTTATTTCTAGTTCCATACCTTTGTGGTCTGAGAAGTTGGTTGGTACAATTTCAATCTTTTTTAATTTACTGAGGCTGTTTTTGTGGTCTAGTATATGATCTATCCTTGAAAATTTTCCATGTGCATTTGAGTAGAATGTATTTCTGTTGCTTTTGGATGGAGTGTTCTGTAGATGTCCGTTAGTTCCATCTGTTCAAATGTGTTGTTCAGTGCCTCTGTCTTGTTACTTACTTTCTGTCTGGTTGATCTGTTCTTTGGAGTGAGTGGTGTGTTGAAGTCTGCTAAGATGAATGCACTGCATTTTATTTCCCCCTCTAATTTTGTTAGTATTTGTTTCACATATGTAGGTGCTCTTGTCTTGGGTGCACAGATTTTTATAATGGTTATATCCTCTTGTTGGGGGATACCTTTATCATTATGTAATGTCCTTCTTTGTCTCTTGTTACTTTCTATGTTTTGAAGTCTGTTTTATCTGATACAAGTACTGAATTCCTTTTTTCTCCCTATTGTTTGCATGAAATATCTTTTCCATCACTTCACTTTTAGTCTGTATGTCTTTTGGTTTGAGGTGAGTCTCTTATGGGCAGCATATAGACGGGTCTTGTTTTTTAATCCATTCAGTGACTCTATGTCTTTTGATTGGTGCATTCAGACATTTAGGGTGATTATCAATTGAAATGTACTTATTGCCACTGTGGGCTTTAGACTTCTGGTTACCAAAGTTTCAAGGGTAGTTCCTTTAATATGTAATGGTATAACTTAACTCACGTAGTATGCTATTTCAAACACAATCTAAAGGTTCTTCCCTCCCCTTCTTTTTTTTCCTCCTCCACTCATTATATATTAGGTGTCCTGTTCTGTTCTCTTTGCGTATCCCTTGACTGACTTTGTGGGTAGATGATTTAGTTTTGCATTTACTTTGTAATTAATTGGTCTACTTCCTTTACTGTTGTTTTATTTTCTCTGGTGACAGCTATTTAGCCTTAGGAATACTTGCATCTATAGGAGTCCCTACAAAATACACTGTAGATACAGTTTGTGGGAGGTAAATTCCCTCAACTTTTGCCTCTCTGGAAATTGTTTCAAATTTAAATGATAATCTTGCTGGATAGAGTATTCTTGGTTCAAGGCCCTTCTGCTTCACTGCATTAAATATATCATGCCAGTTCCTTTCGGCTTGTAAGGTTTCTACTGAGAAATTCTCTCTCTGGCTGCTTTTAGTACTCTGTCTGTGTACTTGATCTTCACCATTTTAATTATTATAAGTCTTGGTGTTGTCTTCCTTGGGTTTCTTGTGTTGGGAGACCTGTGCACTTCCATGGCCTGAGAGTCTTTTTCCTTCACCAGACTGGGTAAGTTTCTAAAGATTATTTCCTCAAAGACACTTTTATTCCTTTTTCCCTCTTATTTTCCTTCTGGTACCCTTATAATGTGAATATTGTTCCATTTGGATTCATTGCACAGTTCTCTTAATATTCTTTCATTCCTAGAGATCCTTTTTTCTCTCTGTGCTTCAGCTTCTTTGTATTCCTGTTCTCTAATTTCTATTTCATTTACCTTCTCCTCTACCTCATCTAATCTGCTTTTAAATCCCTCCATTGTATGTTTCATTTCAGATACTATATTTTTCAAAGTCTCTATCTCTTTTTTGAATTCCTCCCTGAGGCCATAAAAATTTTTCCTGTAGCTCCATAAGCATGTTCATAATTTTTATTTTGAAATATTTATCAGGAATTGGTGTTTTCAGTTTCACTTGGCCCTCTTTGTGGTATTTGTGGGTTTTGGTTTGCACCAGGTTCTTTTGATGTTTCATATTTGTAATGAATAATACCTAATAGTAACTTTGTGTAGGCGGAACCCTCTTGTGCCCAGCTATACTCTCTGGAGCTGCTCAGTCCCTGGAGCGATGGTGGGGGTTGCAGGCAAGTGGCACTGATGCCTGCCAGGAGGAAAGATCTCTTTCCACCTTCCTGGCTGAAGTGCCTGCTTCCACTGCCATGGCCAGTGGGATGAGCACGCAGAGAGAAGCCTCTATGCTATGCCCCTGTAGGTGCCCTAGGTGGGGTGAGATCAGTTCAACTGGGAGATCCCCATATCATGCCTTCTCCCTCAGGAGGGAAAGAGAAGGATGGAATGTCCAGTTTTTCAACTATTTTGGGGAATTGCCCTAGGGATTGATTTCTATCTCAGCAGACACAATGACAGACAGTATCTGGCATACTTTTGCTGCTAAGAACAAAGCTTCTATGAAAAGCTGTGGGCTTGTTGAAGTACCAGAAAACCTGCAGTATTGCAGACTGATACAGGAGAGAGTAAGAGACTACAAACTCCTAAAAAATAAATCAGTGTAATTGGGAAATTATATGCACAAGCCCAGAAAAGACATCCCCAGAAAAGGTTTGAGACATCCCCAGATCTTTGGCTGGGCTGCCTATACCAAGCCAGTCCATAAAGACTGGGAGAGATTGCTATTTTTTCAGATGCCCAAATCTTAGCAAAAAATAACAAAGTACAAGAAAAAGCAGGGAAACATTACATAATAAAAGAAAAATAATAAAAGTCAAAAAATTTTTTTGATTCTAAAGAAACAGATCTATGAACTACCTGACAAAGAATTAAAAATAATCATCTTAAAGAAGCTCAGTGAACTACAAGAGAGCACAAACAACTGACCAAAATTAGGAAAATGGTTCATGAATGAGAATATCAACAAAGAGATAGAAACTATAAAAAGTACCAAATAGAAGTTCTGGAGCTGAATAATGTAATAACTGAATTGAAAAATTCACTAGATGGGTTCACTGGCAGACTTGATCAAGCAGAAGAAAAAAATCATTGAACTTGAATACAGGTCATCTGAAATTATTGAGTCAGAGGAGCAAAAAGAAAAGAATGAAGACCATGAAAGCCCAAGGGACTTAAAGGATACCAATCAGCAGACTAATATATGCATTATAGGAGCCTCAGAAATCAAAGAAAGAGGCAGAGAGCTTACTTGAAGAAATAATGGTCAAAAATTTCCTAAATCTGAGGAAAATAATGGACATTCAAATTCAAGAAGCTCAAAAGACTCCAACTAGGATGAACTCAAAGAGGCCCACACCAAGATTCACTGTAATTATCCTGTCAAAAGCCAAAGAGAGAATCTTAAAAGTAGCAAGATGTGTCACATCATATGAGTACACGGGAGTTCCCATAAAATTATCAGAGTATTTCTTAGCAGAAATAATACAGGCTAGAAAGGAAAGAGATGACATATTCAATGTACTGAAAGAATAAGCCTTCCAACCAAGAATATTGTATTTAGCAAAACTGTTCTTTAAAAGTGAAGGAGAAATAAAGACCTTTCCAGATAAACAAAAGCTGAAGGACTTCATCACCACTAGATCTACCTTACAAGAAACACTAAAGGGAGTCCACCAAATTGAAAGGATGCTACACACTAACGTAAAAACACCTGAAAATATAAAGCTATCTGGTGAAGGTAAATATGTAGGCAAATACAGAATCCTGTAATAATGTAATGACAGTAAGTATATCACTTTTAATTCTGGTGTAGAATTTAAAATTTAAGCATAAAAAATATCTGCATCCATGTAAATGAAATAAATATATAAAAAGATATAATTCAGATATATTATCAGAAACATAAAAATGGGGGAAGGTAGATGTTAAGAAGTAAACATTTTGTAATGTGACTGAAGTTTTCAACAGTTTAAAACAGACTGTTACATCTGTAAGATTACTTTTCATGGTAATCACAATACCTACTGAAGATACAAAGAGAAGAATGAGAAAGGAATCAAAGCAAGTCACTACAAAAAATACCAACAAAACACAAAGAAAGACATTAACAGAAGAAAAGAGGGACATAATAAGTATAAAGACATATAGAAAACAATAAAATGGCAATAGTAATTTTGTTACTATCAGTAATTACTTGAAATGTAAATAGATTAAACTCCCAACCAAGACATAGAGTGGCAAATAAATAAGAAAAGAAGATCCAAATATGTACTGTCTATATGAGACTCACTTTAGAAGTAAGGATATACACAGGATAAAAGGGAAAGGATGGAAAAAGATATTCTATGCAAATGGATGACAAAGCATCACAAAATCTGTCTTTGTCTTCACAGCACAATGAGTAGGAATCTTCTCTGCAGTTTCAAAGGAGGCTCCTCACAAGATGTCTTCATGTCTTAACCCCTGGGGCACCCCTGGGGGACAATGAAAGATACATTTGGTGGGGTAGCACCTGTGATCCCAGCATGCTCCTGACCAAGGTCTGTGCTTGGGGCACTGAGGATGCACATGGCATGACAGGGAGTTGCCATGCAAAGAGCCTGAGCCTCTGGCCTATCCACACAGGCTATTTTCCAAGATCAGGAAAATAAATGAGGAGCTGGGCTGAAAAGATTAATAGAAACTTGTAATCTAAAAGAAGCGTACAGGGTAAAAAGCAATGGGAAAATGTTAGGACAGTCATTTAAAACAGAGATAACTGATTACCACAAATGCATGGAAAGTTTTCTCCTTCCTCTTCCTCTACCTCACCACTTAACAGAACAGTGGTTTGAGAAAAATGCTTATTAGACCAAATGAAAAGGAGGAAATAATGTAAAGGGTTAAACAAATACACTGATTGCCTCATCAGTTCTCCCCTTTTAAAATACAGTATCCATTGTATGGACTTGTGAACAGATGAGGCTTTTCAGAGATGAAGGATGCTGAGTGGGGTTATCATTTGTCATTGGAGTAAGAAAGCTGGCTTTCAAGGCTTTAGCAATTTTGGGGTCACGCAAGAACATGTTACCCAGAGTTATAGAGATTTACATGTGTAAAGCTCATACTCATCCCATTCAGAGCCATATTTCATGCACAAAGAAGTTTCTAGGCCAGATTTGAGGACTGTGAGAGGAAGTGCAATCTGTAAGAGGGTTGTGTTTTATTTGGAGTTTGTTTTGTTTTTTCAACAATTATTTTGATCACTTGACAAGGATAAAACCAAGCAACACTTAACTGTGTACCCAGAAATGTTCTCTAAGTAAGGTCTAGGAGCAAAGTGATAGCCTCAGATTGTGGCTTCATTTCACTATATACGGATTTCATCTAAGTGGAGCACCAACACCATCAAGGGAGAATTTAAGTTACACAGGAGAAGCACACGTTTGAGACAAAGGCCAGCCATAGTGCACTACAGGGGTCACGTGAGGGTGGTGGCTGTATCACAGTTCAAGGAGGAGGACCTCCTGAAGGCAGCCACCTAATGTCTGCCTGGTCAATGACAAGTGACAGAGGGTGAGGAGGGCAGGGCTCAGGAGACGCCAGGAGAGGAAGTCTTACAGGAAACAGTCGCTGTAACTGCCAAGATGCAGTCTAGGAGTGACTGGACTGGCCCTTACCTCCTGCCCTCCCAAAACATTGTTTATATTCAAAGGTGTCATGTACAGGGGACACTGGAACAATCTTTGAAGCTGAAAAACAAGTCTGAAAGGCCTGGTAACAGAGGGGATTCCAAGCCACAGGGACAAGAGGGGAAGAGAGCTCTTCCCCCTTCTCTGTGTGAGGGCAGGATACATTCACGGCTTATGGCACAGGCTGTGACCCCAGGATGGCTCTTTGTTCACAGACTTTGTCCCACCAAGTCTTTGTTTTCTTTCAGGTTTGTTTTTTGTTTTCATTTTGACTTAAATTCTATGGCCACAGAAACAATTTTAGTATCTAAATAAATGAGTTGCTAACTAGTCATATTTAGTAACACTTCCCTGCATCCCAACTCCGAAGCAGATACGTGACATTTCTTTGACACTACTGGTAAAAGCTCTATCCTGTCTCCTTGGTTCTACATCACTGGACGGGGCCTCTGAGGTCAGTCCTCCCTGGGGGCTGTGCTGCTTCCCCGTTCCTTCCAGGTTTGTGCTTCTTCCTCCTCACTCTGGGTGTCGCCCCTTCGCTCTTACTATTTATTACACTGCAGAAGTCCCCCTGAGTCTGTGCAGAAGGAAGCGCACTCAGAGCTTCCATGTAAGGGCTACTGGTGGACAGTGATGCCTGGGGCCACATCAGGAAGGCAGAGATTTTAGAGCTGCAAGAACCTGAGAGCACCTTTAAATTACAGTTAATCACTTCAAGGGTAAGAAAATGACCTTTAGGGACTATGTATCAGGGCCAAAAGTGAAATTCTAGGTTTTTCATTCTACATGAGTCATCCAAGCTACCCTCTCATCCAAGCTACACTCTCAGGGGTGCTCTGTGATGACTGGTGGCTACAGAAGAGCACAACTTGGGATCAGGTAGGCCTCTTCAACACCTTCTGCAGATGCTGTGCAAGTCGGTAAGATGTCTGAGCCTCACTTTCCTCAGGCGACATCCCTGATGCATGGTGTGTAGTCAAGATACAGAAATGCTCATTTCTAAAGTTACTATGTTGTTATTTTTTCAGATTGGTCTGTCTGACCTCCTTCAACTCAGTTTGGGCCTCTAAAACTAAGTGGCAGCAATTTTGCTAATCAGGTTTTTTTTTGAAGAAGTTATTGCAGAGAATGTTAGTGTCCTTCATCGGAGCCTCCTAAAAATTAAGTGGTATCTATTTATAAATGAAAAGAGAAGCACCTCTTCTTACTTTTACCTTTTGTTAAGTCTTTGTTCTGACACAATTAATACTGGTCATTTGCATGTATAGATGTTCTGCTAACTGTCTGCAGTTCCAAGAGAAGTGCTTCTGAACAAATGTTTGTAGTCAAACATGCTTCTAAATTGAAAACTTGTGCCAGGAAATAATGGGCTTTACATCTCAGGTACCAAATCACACCTAGCAAACTTCAGTGGCATCAGTTAAACTGATGGTTACCTGGGTGATGGATGACAGAAAGGTCCTAAATGGAGCCTCAGAGTCATTATCATGGGAAAATCTAACCTGCAGAGAAGAAAAGCCTGAAAGATTGGGGTCAGGTAGAGAGTGCTGGGTTCTTCCTACTCAACTGTGGACCTTTCACTGCCGCTGTCATTGAGCAAATAGTTTGCTTAGTTACTGAAATATTCTGTTTCCTATGGTTCTCTGAAGGAAAGCTGAGAGTTTTTACTACTGAACATATGCTTCAACTGACTATTTCTGTAACGGATAAATTTATACAAAACCAAATAAAATCTCGAAAAAGACTTGTAAACACTTCCTGTTTCAGCTTCAACATGTAAAGAGCTTGGAAGCTGTCACTCCTGTCAATATAACAAAAAAATCTGGAAAAACTGAAAATTAACTACTTTTCCTAGACCTATCTGAGAACTGAGGGCAAACCACTATCCCAAAATCTGGAAAGACATAGCAACACAGATCTACTTAGCTGCAACAGAAGTTGCTGGAGCCATACAATGGTAGGAACACTTAAACGGTAATTCTAATGAATTGCTGGTGGCTGGGTGACTAGTGAGAAGCCATTGAAGTTCGGTCTTAGGTGGCTCCCACATTTTTGTAGGCTTTCCCAATCCTACCAAAATTCTCATGGTGAGGATACAAGAAGGATACCCTCATGGGTCTTACAAGGGGATGGGAAGAGTAGGTATCAAATTCTTTTCAGAGCCTAATGCATAACAAAAGGCTTCCTCTCCAAGGGACAGATTTTGCTAGGGCAAATTTTGAAACCATTCAGCTGGAGTAAGGAAATTCCTCCCTGCTCCAGCTCTCTCTAGCTTTCTTGGGAAAAACAAAACCAAAAATGAAACATACTCAAGAGGGGTCAGGGCTTCAAGACAATAGAGTGGGAACACTGCAGACAGTGAGGGGAGCGGGGGCAGCCGTACACTGGAGGAACACTTGTGGGAGTCACAGTCCTGAAACACTGCCCCCACTGAGAGAGTAAGATTTGATCATAAGGATTACAGAATGCATCCCCTCCCCATCCTTATCCACACCAGCAGGGCTCCAGTGTACCAAATGTGGATTACAGTTAAAAACGCTACAAGACACAGACTTTCTCTGAAGAGGAGAACATAGTGAAGCCCAGTGGAAAGAGGGGAGACAAAAACAAGGACACTACAGGGACATAGAGCTCTGGTATCTGAAGCCAAAACAAACACTAAACACAGCTCAATGCCTAGCCAGATTACATAATCCTCACATGAAACACCTATTTACCTCAGCAGCTGTTCCCTGATACAGCACACCTGGCTTTCAAAAACATATTCCAAGGCATGCCAGAAGACAAGGTAAGAACTCTGATGGGATGAAGAAATCCTCAGAATCAGACTCAGACATAACAAGTTTTGGAATTACCAGACAGGGAATTTAAGTATGATTAATATACGAAGGCTCTAATAGTAAAAGCAGATAAAATGCAAGAACAGATGGATAATATAAGCAGAGAGATGGAAAATCAAAGACAAATTCAAAGTGAAAAGCTAGAAACCAAAACCCCTCTCACAGAAGTGGACAAATGCTTTTGATAGGATCATCAATAGACTGGACACAGCTGAGGAAAAATCAGCAATCTTGCAGACAGGTCAAAAGAAACTTCCCAAACTGAATCAAATGCAAAGAATTAAGAAAAAAAAGAAGATGAAGAAAATATACAACTGTGGGACAATATTGAAAGATGTAACATATGCATAATTCTAACAACAGGAGAATGAGAGAATGGAGAAGAAATATTTCAGGAAATGATATCTTAGAACCTACCAAATTAAGGACAAACACCAAATCAAAGATCCATGAAGCTCAGAAAACACCAAGCTAGATGAATGTGAAAAAATCTGCACCCAGACATAGCATATTAAAACTGTAGAAAACTAACAACAAAGAGAAAAGCCAAAGGGGAGAAAAACATCTTGCTTACAGAGGAAGCATAAGAATAGAGCAGACATTTTATCAGAAACCATGCTAGCAAGAGGACAAAGTGAAATATTTGAAGTGTGAAAGAAATCTCCACCAAACTAGAACTTACACTCAGTAAAATTATCTTACAAAGTAAGAAGAAGTTATTCTAGAAAAGACAGGGAAAAAAGAGAGTACACACACACACACACACACACACACACACACACACACACACACACAGATATATATGAATGGCAATGCACTTCATGCCTTTCAAAATATGCCTTTCAAGAAATGTCAAAAATTCTTTAGACAGACATAGTAAGTTAGATCTACAGAAAGACTGTCAGAAAAGGAATATGTAAAGATAAACAAGACATTTTTTTCATTTCATTCTTTTTTTTCTTTTGGTATCATTAATCTACAATTTCATGAGCAACATTATGGTTACTAACTCCCCCCATTTTCAAGTCCTCAACACATACCCCATTACATTCACTGTCCATCAGTGTAGTAAGATGCTATAGAATCCCTAATTGTCTTCTCTGTGTTGTGCTGCTTTCCTTATGCCCCCTCCACACATTATGTCTGCTAATGGTAATGCCCCCTTTTCCCCGACCCCTCCCTTCTCACCCATCCACTCCAGTCCCTTTCCCTTTGGTAACTGTTAGTCCATTCATGGCTTCTGTGAGTCTGCTGCTGTTTGGTTCCTTCAGTTTTTGCTTTGTTCTTATACTCCACAGATGAGTGAAATCATTTGATACTTGTCTTTCTCTGCCTGGCTTATTTCACTGAGTGAAATACCCTCTAGCTCCATCCATGTTGCTGCAAATGGTAGGATTTGTTTTCTTCTTATCATTGAATAATATTCCATTGTGTATATGTGCCACTTCCCCTTTATCCATTCATCTACTGATGGACACTTAGGTTGTTTCCATTTCTTGGCTATTGTAAATAGTGCTGCAATAAACATAGGGGTGCATATGTCTTTTTCAAACTGGGCTCCTGCATTCTTAGGGTAAACCTAGAAGTGGAATTCCTAAGTCAAGTGGTCTTTCTATTTTTAGTTTTTTGAGGAACATCCATACTCCTTTCCACAATGGTTGAACTAGTTTACATTCCCACCAGCAGTGTAGGAGGATTCCTCCTTCTCCACATCCTTGCCAACATTTGTTGTTTGTCTTTTGGATGTTGGCCATCCTAACAGGTGTGAGGTGATATCTCATTGTGGTTTTAATGTGCATTTCTCTGATGATTAGCAATGTGGATCATCTTTTCATGTGATTGTTGGCCATCTCAACTTCTTCTTTGGAGAAGTGCCTGTTCAGCTCCTCTGCCCATTTTTTAATGGATTTATTTGCTTTTTGTTTGTTGAGGCGCGTGAAAACTTTTATACTTTGAATGATAACCCTTTATCAGATGTGTCATTTATGAATATATTTTCCCATACTGTAGGATGTCTCTTTGTTCTACTGATGGTATCTTTTGCTGTACAGAAGCTTTTTGGTTTGATATGGTCCCACTTGTTCGTTTTTGCTTTTGTTTCCCTTGCACAGGAAAATATGTTCATGAAGTACTTGGTCATGTTTATACTCAGGAAATTTTTGCCTATCTTTTTTTTAAAGAGTTTTATGGTTTCTTGACTTACATTCAGATATTTGATCCATTCTGAGTTTACTTTCGTGTATGGGGTTAGACAATGATCCAGTTTCATTCTCTTCTTTGTAGCTGTCTAGTTTTGCCAACAACAGCTGTTGAAGAGGCTGTCATTTCCCCATTGTATATCCATGGCTCCTTTATTGTATATTAATTGACCATATGTGCTTGGGTTTATATCTGGGCTCTCTATTCTGTTCCACTGGTCTATGAGTCTGTTCTTATGCCAGTACCAAATTGTCTTGATTACTGTGGCTTTGTAGTAGAGCTTGAAGTTGGGAAGCGAGATCCCCCCTGCTTTATTCTTCCTTCTCAGAATTGCTTTGGCTATTCGGGGTCTTTGGTGGTTCCATGTGAATTTTAGAACTATTTGTTCAAGTTTGTTGAAGAATGCTGTTGGTATTTTGATAGGGATTGCATTGAATCTGTAGATTGCTTAAGGCAGGATGGCCATTTTGAGAATATTAATTGTTCCTAGCCAAGAGCATGGGATGAGTTTCCATTTGTTACTGTCCTCTTTAATTTCTCTTAAGAGTGTCTTATATTTTTCAGGGTATAGGTCTTTCACATCCTTGGTTAGGTGTATTCCTAGGAATTTTAGTCTTTTTGATGCAATTGTGAATGGAATTTTTTTCCTGATTTCTCTTTCTGTTAGTTCATCCTTAGTGTATAGGAATGCAAAAGATTTC
This sequence comes from Manis pentadactyla, assembly GCF_030020395.1. Taxonomy (NCBI): domain Eukaryota; kingdom Metazoa; phylum Chordata; class Mammalia; order Pholidota; family Manidae; genus Manis; species Manis pentadactyla. The sequence continues at coordinate 44,343,125 of NC_080019.1, read as the reverse complement.
TGTGTATTAATTTTGTATCTTGCAACATTGCTGACTTCAGATATTAGATCTAGTAGTTTTAGAGTGGAGTCATTAGGGTTTTTTATATACAATATCATATCATCTGCAAATAGTCACAGTTTGACACTTTATTTTCTCAAAGAATTAGCGCTTGGTTTCATTGATTTTTTTCATTGTTTCATTCTTCTCAATTTATTTATTTCTTTTCTGATCTTTATTATGTTCCTCCTTCTGCTGACTTTGGGCCTCATTTGTTCTTCTTTTTCTAGTTTCAGTAATTGTGACTTTAGACTATTCATTTGGGATTGTTCTTCCTTCTTTAAATTGACCTGGACTGCTATATACTTTCATCTTAGAATGGCCTTCGCTGTTTCCCACAGAAGTTGGGGCATTGTGCTGTTGTCATTTGTTTCCATATATTGCTTGATCTCTGTTTTAATTTGGTCATTTATCCATTGATTATTTAGGAGCATGTTGTTAAGCCTCCATGTGTTTGTGAGAGCTTTTTTGTTTTCTTTGTACAATTTATTTCTAGTTTTATACCTTTGTGATCTGAGAAGTTGGTTGGTGGAATTTCAATCTTTTTGAATTTACTGAAACTCTTTTTGTGGCTCAGTATATGGTCTACTCTGGAAAATTTTCCATGTGCACTTGAGAAGAATGTGTATCCCCCTGCTTTTGGGTGTAGAGTTCTGTAAAGGTCTGTTAGGTCCATCTGTTCTAGTGCATTGTTCAGTGCCTCTGTGCCCTTACTTATTTTCTGTCTGGTTGATCTGTCCTTTGGAGTGAGTGGTGTGTTGAAGTCTGCTACAATGAATGAATTACATTCTATATCCTCCTTTAATTCTGTTAGTATTTGCTTCACATATGTCAGTGCTCCTGTGTTGGGTGCATATATATTTACAGTAGTTATATCCTCTTATTGGACTGACCCCTTTATCATTATGTAATGTTCTTCTGTATTTCTTGTTACTTTCTTTGAGTCTGTTTTGTCTGATAGAAGTACTGCAGCACCTGCTTTTTTCTCCCTATTGTTTGCATGAAATATCATTTTCCATGCCTTCACTTTTAGTCTGTGCATGTCTTTGGTTTGAGGTGAGTCTCTTGTAAGCAGCATATATATGAGTCTTGCTGTTTTATCCATTCTATTACTGTATGTCTTTTGATTGGTGCATTCAGTCCATTTACATTTAGGGTGATTATCGATATATATGTACTTATTGCCATTGCAGGCTTTGGATTCATGGTTACCAACGGTTCAAGGGTAGCTTCTTTACTATCTAAATGTCTAACTTTAACTCACTTATTACACTATTATAAACACAGTCTGATGATTCTTTATTGCTCTCCCTTCTTATTCTTCCTTGTCCTCTCTTTATGTTAGGTGTTTTATTCTGTACTCTTTTGTGTTTCCTGTGACTGCTTTTGTTGATTGCTGATTTTATTTTTTGCCTTCAGTTAGTATTTGGTTAGTCTGCTTTCTTTGCTGTGATTTTATTTTCTCTGGTGACATCTATTTAGCTTTAGGAGTACTTCATCTAGATTAGTTCCTTTAAAATACTCTGTAGTGTGGTTTGTGGGGGGCAAATTCCCTCAACTTTTGCTTTTCTGGAAATTGTTTAATCCATCCTTCAAATTTAAATGATAATTGTGCTGGATACACTATTGTTGGTTCAAGGCCCTTCTGTTTCATTGCATTAAATATATCATGCCATTCTCTTCTGTCCTGTAAGGTTTCTGTTGAGAAGTCTGATGATAGCCTGATGGGTTTTCCTTTGTAGGTGACCTTTTTTTTCTCTCTGGCTTCCTTTAATACCCTGCCCTTGTCTTTGATCTTTGCCATTTTAATTATTATATGTCTTGGTGTTGTCCTCCCTGGGTGCCTTGTGTTGCGAGATCTGTGGGCTTCCATAGTCTCAGAGACTATTTCCTTCCCCAGCTTGGGGATGTTTTCAGCAATTATTTCTTCAAAGACACTTTCCATTCCCTTTTCTCTCTTCTTCTTCTTCTTCTGGTACCCCTATAATGCGAATACTGTTTGGATTGGTCACACAGGTCTCTTAATATTCTTTCATTTCTAGAGATCCTTATATCTCTCTCTCTGCCTCAGCTTCTCTGTATTCCTGTTCTCTGATTTCTTTTCCATTAACAGTATCTTGCACCTCTTCCAGTCTGCTCTTAAGTCCATCTATTGATTGTTTCATGTCTGTTATCTCCCTCTGGACTTCATCCCTTAGCTCTTGCATATTTATTTGCAGGTCTATAAGCATGGTTATGATTTTTATTGTGACTTCTTTTTCAGGAAGATTGGTTATATCTATCTCACCAGCCCCTCTCTCTGGGGTTGTTTGATTTTTTACTGGACCAGATTCCTCTGCCTTTTCATGGCAATAGAAGTGTTTGCTGACAGGTGGTACATTTGTCAGCTGGGAGAACAAAGTCCTTTCCTGTTTGCTGGTTGCCTTGCCCTCCTCCACTGCCTGTGCCGCTCACCTGCATACCGAGAGCAGTCTCTGGGTTAATCTCCTGAGCTGCTGTGGGTGGGTCAGCCCTTGGGATAGCCTATGGCACTGCGGGGGGTCACAGACATGCCAGGTTTTTTTCTCCTGCGAGAACGGTGCCCCTACACGACTTTCAGACCTTGAGCTGGCTTCCTCTGCCTCTGCTGCATAGCCTCCTGGTCTGTCCCGGTTAGCTGCATGCTGGGAGAAGACTCTGTGTGGTTGGTGTGGGCGGGGCTGCTCCCTGGCTGCTCTGAAGCAGTGGCGGATCACCCAGTTTTCTTGCAGTGCCGGGGTGGGGGGGTATGAATGGCAGGCTGCTTATCACCGTGAGGGGCTTCAGAGCTGCATTACCACCCAGGGTGTTTGGGTGCCTGAAGTTCCTTAAGATTCCCAGCCTTCTGGGCTGTATGTGCTGGGACGATTTTGTCCACCTGTTAAACCCTTGTCCCTTTAAGACTTTTAAAGGGTTGGCTTTTCTTTTTTCCCAGGAGAGCCAGCTGTGGGCACCTGCCCGTAGTCTCCATCTCAAATTTAACTTTTCCTTTTCCCTAATATCCAGTCCAGTCTACCATGCGATGTGTGTCTGTGCTCACGGTGCAGATAACTAGGGCTGGTTATTTAGCAGTCCTGTGCTTCCACTCCCTCCCCCTCTGATTCTTTTCCTCCCTCCAGTGAGCTGGGGTGGGGGGAGTGCTCGGGTCCCGCCAGGTCACAGCTTTTTATCTTACCCCCTTCGTGAGATTCTGAATTCTCACAGATGTAGATGTAGCCTGGCTGTTGTACTGTATTTTCTGGTCTTTCAGGCATAGTTGTATTTGTTGTATTTTCAAAAATATACATGGTTTTGGGAGGAGATTTCTGCTGCTCTACTCATGCTGCCATCTTGAGCACCTCTCTAAATAAGACATTTTATCTTTCATAATTGATCTAAAACATAATTGCTTGTTTAAAGCAACAACAGTATCAGTATAATTGGTGATCACAGCACAGGGCTAAATGAAATGAAAATTAACTAAGTCCTGGTACAGAACTGGTCCAGCATCTGCCAGTCACCAACTGGGAATATGTTGCTTGAAGATACTGCACTACATGTGAACTGGTAGAGTGTTATTTCAAGCTGATAATTTTGATGAAGCATATATTTTAAACTCTATGGCGGCCTCTAAAATTTTTCTTTTAAAGAAGTAAAATTGATAGGCTAAGAGAAGAGATAAAATGGGAGTCATGTATAATGCTTATTATGTAAAACTCCTAGGGCAGGAGAAAATGGAAAAAAAAGAAAACAAATATATCAAGTAGAAAACAGTTAAAAACATGGTGGATATTAATCCAACTATATCAATAGTCATTTTTAATGTGAGAGGTCTGAATATACTAATTAAGAGAAATTATCAGGGTGGATAAAAAGCAAAGTTCAATTATATGTATCTATAATACACCCACCCTAAATTGTAAGAATTCAAGTAGGTTTAAAAAGTGATGAAGTGCTGTGGGGTAAATTGTAGAATTTCCAAAGTCTCCCACCTAGCCTTGTTAATTTACATATCAATAGGTGTTTACCACTGCAGAGCTTACTGTTAATCTGGGGCAAGGGTTGGAGAGATAAAGGCCATTATCCCCTCCCCTCGATTCCTGGCATGTAATTGGTCTGGCGTCTGTCACTCAGCAAGGACCCAATGGAGTTCCTTCTGGAAGAGGTAGGCAGGAGGTAGAGTGTTGTGAGGACACAGCGTGAGTGGTGACTGACAGAGGTGGACAGGGCAGGCGTAGATAGCGAATCCCAACAAGGTGTGCGCAGTAAAAATGGTTTCTCCCAACCTACTCCTTCCCTTGACTTATTTTGGTTTCACTGGTTTCATAGTAGATTCATCCTGTGCCAGGAACACCCTTCCCCCTGGAACTACAAATGCTTATAAGTCTTGGTTTCTACTTCCATTTGCCAATAAAAGAAACCAGAGCTTCTTGGAGAAATTGACTGATTCTAGATCTGGGGCATAAGATATACAAGATGGGCCTGGGGCATTTTATTGTGCCCAGAAAGTAATGGGGTGTTCAAAAAAGTAACACACACACACACACACACAGACCAAACAATAGGATGTGCAAGGAGACACAGGAGTCAACCAAAAGAGACCTCGATGGCCAAAGCTGGAGCAATCTGAGCAACAAAATAAAGGTGTACTGCATTATAACCCCCCAAATAAAATAAATATCTATGAATCGCTACTGATACAAATAAATAATTGAAGAAACAATTAAGTGGGAGAAAAGAAATCTCCCTTGTGGAAGAATTCCAAATAAATTATAGAGACCCTCAGCCCTCAAGGAGGTGGAGTGTAGCTCCCTACTCCTTAAGTGTGTGCTGCACACAAGAACCTCTTTCCACAGAGAACTCTTTGAAAAGGGGGGATAAAGAGCCACCAAGAGAAACCGGATGATCGCTGGTCAGGTGAACAGTAGTGATTCTCATTGGCAGTATGTACCCTTGATACAAGTGACGAGAACAGCACGTTACCTCTGTGATTTTCCTCCCCCAAACCTGTAATCAAATCATGAGAAAAACTTCAGACAAATCCCAGTCAGGGCAGGGTCTACAAAATATTTGACCAATAAAACACAAGGTAATTTTCAGAAACTGCTACAGCCAAAAGGAACCTAAGGAGATACAACAATTAATGTAATGTGGTATTCTGGATGGGATCCTGGAACAGAAAAAGGACATTTGATGAAAAGTAAGGAAATCTGAATGAAGTATGAACTTTAGTTAATAATAATGTATCAATATGGTTCAGTCATTATAACAAATATACTGTTACATATGTAAATTAGGGGAAATACATGGTATCAGGGAATTCTTTATTACTCTGCCAAGTTTCCTGTAAATCTAAAAGTATTCTAAAAAATTATTAAAAGAAAAGCTCTTACTTTTTCATTTATATTTCCTGAAAATTTTCAGGTAAAACAATTAAACTGGGCTTTGAAAGAAACCATTTAAAGACAACTCAGCCAAATACTTCTTAACCATCCCTCAGGTAGCAGTGAAAATCTTCCAAATGACCCACATTTTCCAAACCTATGACCCTAACAAGGTCGATGAACCATTTTTGGGCTGTCAGTTTTTCAGAAGCTGTCCAAACACAGATGACAGTAAGACAAGAAGCCTGGCAGAGGGAGAAACGTATGCCTAACACTGGTATGGGGAGTTCATAGAAAGAGCAGGTGATCAGTGAGACCACATCCTCCACTGTCATTTGCTTTTAGGACTCAGAGTTCATGTACACACCCTGGGATCTGGGTATTATGTCCCGACATTTCATTATACATTAAAGCTCGAGTGCACGTGGCTTCAGGAAATAATGCTTCCTACCTTCCATTTCCCAGGACTCACTGGGACACAGTGCTCATGCAGACTTGTAGAATGACCTCCAGTATCTTGGGTTTGTCGGTTTCTGCCTTGATATAACATTCTACATCTTTGCCAGGGAAAGGGAAGTGAGGAAAACAGCTGAATAGAGGCAGTGGATATAGAAGAAAGAGCAAGTAAAAAACAGCCAACTGCTAAGCGTTCTAAAAGAAAGTAACTTTGTACAACTGAACAGGGAGTTTGTGTCAAAGAAGGAGAGCTAGAATTTTTTATAACTACACATTTTTTTTTCTGCCCAGGAATGGTGGATACATGACATTATGCATTTGTAAAAGCCCATACAATAAACCCTAATGTGAACTATGGACCTTACTTAGTAATTACATATTGATATTGGTTCATTAATTGTAACAATTGTATCACATTAATGCAAAATATTACTAGCAGGGGAAACTGGAGGAGTGGGGATTATATGGGAGCTCTGCGTACCTTCTGTGCAGTTGTCTTGCAAAACTCAAACTGTTACGCAGGAAAATTGATATGAGCAGAGTGGAAAGAGAAAAAGGCCAGGAAAGTCCACTAAAAAGACCCAGAGTTAATCAATTAAAGCTGAAAAAGCCAAGAGCAACTGGGCCTGGAATGTTTCAATACTCCCCAGATAAAGGAAGGTAGCAAATCAGAATAGACTATGTCTTTATTATGTTAATCATACAGGCCCAGCATATTTTTTAACTTTACCTAAATGCTGGTTTTTTTCTTCTTCCCGCCCTAATCAAGTAGTTTGTAACCTAGGCAACTAATTAGGCATGCAGGCCGAGCCGTAAACAACATAGTAAAAGACAGGAATGACTTCATCTTAAGGATTGTATTTTAATACCCAGGAAATTAAGAAGTAAGGTTTTTAACTTACTCTTTAGCAAACAGACAATAACTCAGCCCACCTTGGGGGCGGGGCAGGCAGCCTGTTTGATCTACGCCCAGACCAAGACACCAGAGAAATCAGAGCAGGAAATTGCTTGTGTTAAGTTAATTCTAAGTATTCAAAGACCACTTAACAGGTCGGCCCCCCGAGACCTTAGTCACATTCCTGAAGAATCCTCAAAAGCAGTGTGGTGAAGTTGGGGTTCCTATGGCCAGGATCCTCATTGAATTTAAACCATCTGATAATGTAACTGCCTGTTGCTGGGCTACTGCTTCCACACCTTCAGAATATAAGCTATTATTGCACTACATAGAAAGCTCGGCCCAGTGCTCTGGGCGGAGGCAGAGATGCTAGTGCTCGACCTACAGCCAGGAGAGGAAGCTGGACAATAAACACTTCCACTACAAAGAACTGCTTGCTGTTATTTTCTTTGGTCACACTGAATCCATAGCGAACCTGCCCAGGGCTGAAACTCACTGGCAAGACAACTGGTGAAGTCAGCAGGTTTCATTGTTGACCAAGGAAAAAGATAGGCTGCTCTGATGGGAGGGGTGCTTCAGCAGGCTGCCCCTGTGAATGGGGAGACAATGGACTGTCACCCAATGGGTGTATGGTCTGAGATGCCTTGCCTCCTAGAGGACTGGGCCCCACCCCAGGACTGGAGGCAAGTGGAGGTGATACCTGAGGCTGTAGGTGTGGCCCTTGTTATAGTAAGTAGGTCTTTTGAGAGACATAGTGACTGTGAGGCAGCGGGGACTGTGGGTTGGCTGCTTCTCGCAGTATTAAAAAGTCTACAGAAGAGAGGGACATGTTCCAGAAAAAGACTCAAGAAATGGCAGCACGAGAATGCGAGCTGCAAACTGCTGTGGATTCCCTGAAGAAGGAAATGGCATTGAGGCAAGAGGAGGCAGCACAAGCATACTGGTAGCGAGGTGCCATTGAAATGGTAAAAGATTCCTTACAGAACTAGATGGCAGAGCTGCCAGGTGCTCTGAAGGAGAAAGAGGCCATCAAGGAAAAAGACGAACTCCTGAGGGAAGAACAGGAGAGTTGGCACAAGAACGCCAGCTGTGAAGCATTGAGGTGAAAGTAAGACAGCTGCTGAAGACTGAGCTGGCATTGCTGTGAGGCATGGAAGAAAAGGTAAAGGTTGTAGAGGAGGAGACACTCGGGGGAAGGGAGAGAAAGGTGCCATCAGCCCCGGAAATGGAGGAGCTGGGGAAGGATGAAGGGGTGGTGCCAGAGAAACTGAACCCTCCTGTATTGAAAGCACACCCACTGGTTGTAAAGAAAATAAAGACCCAGCAGCTGAAAGTTCCCAGTGGAGAAAAGGAGCCCCCTCCCCAGGTCATGGAGCACTCTATGCTCCGTCCCTATACTCAGGCTGAGCTGGTGGATTTGGGCTCCCAGTTTAGGCAGAAGCCCTTGGAGTTAGTATCACCTTGGCTCCTGCGTTTCTGGGACTTAAGGGTGGATGGAATTGTTCTGCCGGGATCAGAGATGGGAAATCTGTCTTCCCTGACAGTGCAGCCTGCCTTGAGGCAGTGATTGCAAAATGCACATCAGACCCCAGGAAGTCACTCACTCCTTGACTGGCTTATGGCTGCACTTCATGCTGTGTGGCCCAATCGTGTGATCTGCCATCCTCTCCTGTTAGATGGCAGACATATGCTGAGCTCCAATAGGTACTACGAGAGCTAGGCATAAGAAATGCCATCTATAGTCCAGAGAATTATGGCCCAGATGAAGAGATTTTCACTTCTGGGATGAGAAATATTGTGCTTCAAATGGCTCCCACATCCCTCTTTGGGTCTCTAGTGGCCATTCTTTCCTCTCACTTAGGGCATCCCATAAGCAAGGTGACACATACAGTAGCAGACTTAGGAGAGGCTTAAGCAATGAGAACCCGAAATGAAATAAGGACTGCTTCTCACAAGCAGAATTTACAGGGCCCCATGACAATTACGAGGACCCAGATGTGGGTTGATTTAATATGAGCAGGAGCAGATGGAAGGAAATTGAATGGGAAGTCAAACAGGATCTTACTAGAGCTATGGTAACAGCTGAAACCAGAGTAGCAGTTCCAGCCATTAAGGCCAAAGAGGAAGAGGTCAGAGACAGAGCCACGAGTCCGGCCTGTGCGTTTGCAAGACTTTCTGCAGGAGAGCGAGCCTGAAGGGCCCCCACTCATAAGATGGTGAACTTCCTGCTTCTCTTCCGGGTCCTCGGTTCCCGCCGGTGCCACCTGAAGCCCAATCACCTCTCTTCCCCCCCTAATCCCAGCACCTAGCCAATAGCCACCAGCCCCGTAGAAGTAACACCACAATCACCCCACGCCCCTTCCCATATAATCCAGCACCTTTCCCTAATAAAGCGGAATTCTCCGGTGAATTGCTGCTGTGTGTCGCTCCTTTCCTTTCACTGGTGCCGAAACCCGGGAGACAGAACACCCAACTGGGACCTGTCTTCCCCCCGACACCAGCAGCAGCTTGCCCTCGTCCTCTTTTTCCGGCGCTGGCTCCTCACACTCACCACTCCTCTTTGGCCTTTAGGTAAGTTTTCCCCCAGAGTGGGCCACTCTTCCCCGAGCTATCGCAGTGCCATTGACTGTGATCGTCCGGCAAGGCCCTGTCACTCAGTGACGGGGGACAAGGAGGGAACTATCCCCGCCTTAGGCCTTCACGGCTGCGGCGGACCCTCAGGTCCCTCCTCCAACAGCCATAAACGAGGTGACTCCTTTGCGGATGAGAACGCTCTCTTTTCCCCCCCTCCTCCTTCCGTTCCTTCCGCCGAAAATTCCTTCCGCCGAAAATTCCTTCCGCCGAAAACTCCTAGTACTAGGTACCTCGGACTACGGCACTCTGCCTTCTTAGAGAAGTCTGGGTGACGACCCACACTTTCTAAGAAACCGACTCGTATACGAGTTTCCGCAGACCCCCAGGGATCACCGGGGACGCCCTTTGTCTCCTTGCCGTCTGCTCCCAGTCCGAGGACCTCCGTTCGTCTTCCCATGTTTGTCTCCTTCTCTGTCCTTTAGCCATGGGAGCCTCCTCATCCCTCCCTGGAAGTTCACCTCTTGAATGCCTGCTCAAGTATCTAGCCACCCTCTCCCTGACGCCTGATATAAAACCACAACTTCTCCGCAAATACTGCTCCCAAGATTGGCCGACATACCCCCTAGACAATAACAACCAATGGCCCGCAGGGGGAACTCTTGATCCTAACATCACTCGTGATCTCTTTAACTACTGCCAGCGCCTGAAAAACTGGAAGGAGACTCCCTATACCGAAGCTTTCCGCCTCCTCCTCCCGCCCCCTCGCCACTGCCGCCGCCTCCTCCTCCTCCCGCCTCCCTCGCTGCCGCCGCCTCCTCCTCCCCCCGCCTTCCCCCAAGTTCTCCTAGCCTGCAAGCCGTCTCTCCCACAGAAGCCTCCCGCCCACTCCCTTCACCCTCCTCTCCTACAACAGCGCCTCCCCCTTCCTTCACCACCGTTGCCGTTGCTGCAGCCTCCACCCCCGCAGAAGCCTCCCGTTCACTCCCTTCCCCTTCTTCTCCTACAACAGCCCTTCCCCCTTCCTCCCCCACCATCTCCTCCCCTATCTCACCTCCTCCGCCTTCGTCCCCCTCACCTGCCCCTCCCCCGAGGATTGAGCCTGAGCCTTTCAGCCCCCCTTTAACTAAGTCCCAGGAGCCTCCTCCGTCTTTGCCCCCATCACCTCTTTCTCCCCCACAGACTGAGCCAGAACCCTTCAGTCCCCCACCGCCGTCGGTCTCTGCTCTCGAGATATCTTCGTTTGCTGCTTAATAGCAGGTCTGAAAAAGGCAGCTCGTAAAGTAGTCAATTTTCAAAAGCTCCAAGACATAATTCAAAGGAGGGAGGAAACTCCCTCCGAGTTCTTAGACAGACTCACTCAAGCCCTATTACAGTATACCAGCCTGGACCCAGAAACGCCTGACGGAAGACATGTCCTTATGACATACTTCCTAGTTCAAAGCTACCCCGACATTAAAGCTAAACTCAAAAAGTTAGAACAGGGCCTCGCTACCCCACAGACTGAGATCCTAACAGTGGCCTTTAAAGTCTTCCATAACCGGGAAGAGGAGAAAGAACGCCGTAAACAAAAGGCTGATCAGGCCAATTTCCAAATGTTAGCCCAGCTGATAAAACCACAACCTGGGTGCCCTTCTACAAACAAGCCCCACCCAGGAGCTCGTTTCAAGTGCGGACAAGAAGGACATTGGTCAAGGGCATGCCCCTCCCCCAGATCTCTACCCACCCCATGCCCCAGATGCCACAAAAAGGGCCACTGGGGGTCTGACTGCCCAGCCACCCGAAGGGGAGGCTGGACGAACAACCCCCATCCTAAGCCCGCAGTAGTGGGGCTGGCAGAAGAAGATTGACAGGGCCTGGGGGCTACTCGCCTGACCATTTCCATCACCAAACAGGAGACAAGGGTTACTTTAACAGTAGACAGTCGCCCCATCTCCTTCCTCCTAGATATAGGAGCCACCTTCTCAGTCTTGCAAGAATACCGGGGCCCTACCACGCCTGCCATTACTCCTATAGTCGGGGTAGGAGGTAAACAGATTTTCCCATTAAACCCCCTCCCTTTTATGCATAATCCAGGACAATCCCATACCTTTCTCCCACTCCTTCCTGGTTATGCCCCAGTGTCCCATCCCTTTACTAGGACGGGACATCCTCTCTCTCCTCCATGTTTCCATAACTATATCCACTCCCACAGCCCCCAGTACTCCCTTTCTAATGGCCCTCATAGCCGATGACTCCCCTCTACCCAATCAAAGCTCCAGTTCCACCCTCATACATCCTATAAATCCCAAAGTTTGGGACATTACAAGCCCCTCCGTGGCTCTATGTCCTCCTGCCTCTATCAAATTACATGACCCCTCTCAGTATATCTGTCAGGCCCAATACCCCCTAACCACTTCAGCCCTCATAGGCCTTCAACCCATCATTCAAGATCTTTTAAACAAAAATTACCTCAGATCCACTCATTCCCCATTTAATACCCCCATATTAGCTGTTAAAAAAACCAACGGATCTTTCTGGCTCATCCAAGACCTTCGCCTCATCAACATGGCCATCGTCCCTATCCATCCCTTAGTCCCAAATCCATACACCCATTTATCGCAGATCCCTGCCTCGGCCTCCCACTTCTCAGTCCTAGATCTCAAGGACGCATTTTTTTCTATCCCTCTGGACCCCTCCTCCCAAGATTTTTTTGCCTTCACCTGGATGGACCCATACACAATACATTCTGAACAACTCACTTGGACAGTTTTGCCACAAGGCTTCCGAGATAGTCCCCATATTTTTGGACAGGTCCTAGCTCAGGACCTCAAACAGTTTCATCATGATCACTCCGAGTCCACCTTATTACAATACGTGGACGATCTTCTACTCTGCAGTCCCTCGTGAGAACAGTCTCAACTTGACACTGCCTCCCTACTTAACCTTCTAGCTTCCAGAGGTTAACGGGTATCCCCCATCAAAGTTCAAATCTCTTCTCCTTCTGTCACTTACCTCGGATTCCTTCTATCTCAACAAAGAAAGTCCATTACCTTAGACAGAAAACGGCTCCTCTCTGACCTGCCCATTCCCAAAACCAAGACAGAAATCCTTTCCTTTCTAGGCCTCGCTGGGTATTTTAGAGCGTGGATCCCTAACTTCTCCCTGTTGACAAGACCCCTATACGACCTCAGCAAGGGCCCCCCTGAAGAACCATTATCCTCCTCACCCCGACACTCCTTCATTAAGTTCCATCGAACCCTTGTGGAAGCCCCAGCTCTCCATCTTCCTGATTTGTCGAAGCCCTTCTCATTATACATTCATGAGAGGTCCAGTCAAGCTCTAGGAGTCTTAGGCCAATATTATGGCCCATCCTTTGCCCCAGTAGCTTATCTTTCCAAGCAATTAGACCCCACAGTTCGGGGATGGGCCCCCTGCCTACGGGCATTAGCCGCTGGACAGCTCTTGCAGAAGGAAGCCCATAAACTGACATTCGGGGCACCCCTTACCATTCTGTCCCCACATCACCTAAAGGATCTCTTAACCTACAAAAGTTTACAGACTCTCCCTCCCTCCAGACTCCTGACCTTACTGTCCTCTTTCCTCCAAAGTCTCGTTCACCCCTTTTGCCATCCATACCCGAATCATGACTTTTTCCTCCTTTACTGTTCCCTCGGTCTTTCTCACTTTTTTTCCTCATTCCTATTGTCTTCCCCGCCACCCAGCCTCCTTTGTATGGTGATTCAAAGTCAGACAGACTTATATACAGCATCAAACAGAAATTACTGTCCTCATTGCCACATCAGACTGCCCTCTGAAAGGCTGCTCCGTGCCTTTATACCTCCACTTTCCTCCCTCCACCGAAGTGTTCACTAGCAGCTACCTTTATTCTCCTTACCGCTGCTTCCTCTATGACCAAAAGCAAGCCTATTGCAGGCAATGGCCAGACACCTACAGGGGATGTCCCTACAGGTCTTACGCCATTAACTACATGGGTAACTCCCAGTACCCACAGTATTACTCCTCCAACCGTTTCATAAAATATCCCAACAGCTCATTCTCCTTATCAATCCCAGATTCCTGGAACTCTTGATGGGCCACTGGAGTCACAGCCTCAGTTTACTATGTGGGGTCCTTGACCCCCCATGGTACCCTTCATATCTCTCGGAAGTATGTTCCCTCTCACTCCTTGATCTCTCAAGTTGCATCAGACATCGGACATTCCGAAAAAGTCATTGTCCAAACTCTTGACGGCGCATCTTCATCTTCTTACCCCGGCTCCTACTCTTGGTTACAGCTCATTCAAGACACCACCATCTTTCTCAACCACACCCTCAACACCGCCAATTGTTTCTTGTGCGCATCACTACAGCGCCCACTGCTGGCCGCCGTGCCCCTTAATATTTCCAACTACTCCTTCCATGCAGAAGGACAACCCTTCCATCCCCTGGCAGACATACCCCTATGGGAACCAGAATACGCAGATAATCTCACCATCCACCACTGTGTAGGCCCAACCCCTCCCCCCTCCAGCACACTTCACTGTCACTCTATCTACACCCCTACCTCCGGCTCTAAGACTTTTACGCAACCAGGTCACTTCTTTTGATGTAATGGCAGTCTTTTCAACTCACTGCCTCCCAACTCCAATATACCCTGCATTCTCGTCACCCTAATCCCACAGCTTACACTTTACAGCATGGCAGAATTCCTTGAGCTCCAACCTCCCTTGCCCTCGCGCACAAAAAGGGCTGCTTTCCTTCCCATCATGGTCGGTATCTCTTTGACCACTTCAGCCATTGGGGAAGGATTTTCAGGGGGAGCCTTGGGTCACTCTCTATGGGCAATTAGAGATCTCAACGCCAAACTTGAGGGAGCCCTGACATCCACTGCCGATTCCCTGGCTTCTCTCCAAAGACAGGTCACTTTGCTAGCTAAGGTCACCCTTCAAAACCGGTGGGCCTTAGATCTGCTTACAGCCGAAAAGGGCAGCACCTGTGTCTTCCTTCGAGAAGAGTGCTGCTCTTACATCAATGAATCGGGCATTGTAGAAACTGACAATACCAAACTCACCGACCTTGCCTCCAGCCTCCTCTCTGCTTCCAATTCCAACCCATTCTCTTCAATACTAACAAACCCCTTCCTCACCTGACTGTGGCCCATTGCAGGCCCTATAATAATCATTCTTCTCATCTGTCTCTTCTTGCTTTGTACAGTAAAGTTTATCAAATCCCAAGTGGGTAAAATCTCTAATCAAACTTTCAACCAGCTTTTACTCAGGAACTACCAGCTTTTAGCCACAGAAGATCCCTCACCCTCATGTAACCTCCTCACCACACGCTGAGATAGACCCCTCTCTCCGCTGGAAACTGTTCCTGAAAACAATGGCCGCAGACGCCTGGCTTCTGGCACCCGTATCCTCTTGGCACCATTGGAATCAACAAGTCCTCAACCTATGGTTACAGGGAACCTTCATTGATTTCCAACCTGAAGAAGTCCACATCTACTCGTCCTTACTGTGGGGAGTCCTATCAACCCTTTCCTCCCAGTCCTCAAGCCCTCACTCCCTTCTCTGCCCCCGTTCAGCAGGAAGCAGTCAGACAGAAAGCAACGTCCACAACCCCATAGAGGAGAAAGGGGGGAATGAAGGACCCCCACTCATAAGATGGCGAACTTCCTGCCTCTCTTCTGGGTCCTCGGTTCCCGCCGGCACCACCTGAAGCCCAATCACCTCTCTTCCCCCCCTAATCCCAGCACCTAGCCAATAGCCACCAGCCCCATAGAAGTAACACCACAATCACCCCATGCCCCTTCCCATATAACCCAGCACCTTTCCCTAATAAAACGGAATTCTCTGGTGAATTGCTGCTGTGTGTCGCTCCTTTCCTTTCAGAGCCAACCTCACTCAAGCCCACACAGGAAGGTGATTGGGGAACACAGTTTGCCTGAGGGGAAGGTCAATATATCTGCGCTGAGGGACCAGTGGGGGACCAGAGGCCACATGTTGAAATAGCTGTCCATTGGTCCCCAGTGAACATACAACATGTCCTGCCTCTGGTGGACACAAGGGGCTGAATGTTCACTGATTCATGGTAACCCTGAGTGGTTCCCTGGGACCCCCACTATCATCAATGGATACGTGGGTAAGGCTATCAGAAACAAACACAAATCCCTTTGGGAATAGGGTGTTTACCCCGAAAAGAGTATCCTGTGTATATGTATCCTATCCCTGAGTATATTTTGAGGATTGATATCCTGCAGGGTCCATGGTTGCAGACCACTGCAGATGTCAGACTTAAAAGAGTACGTGTGGTGAAGGCAGTTCTGAGGGGACATGCTAGGCACCTGCCGATAGCTTTGCCTGTGCCTTGGCAGGTGACTAATACCAAACAATACAAACTGCCTGGAGGGCAGAAAGAGCTTGGAGAAACTCCCCAGGAGCTGGAAAAGGTGGGTATTATAAAGCCCACCCATAGTCCTTTCAATTCCCCAGTGTGGCCAGTAATACGGAGAACTGAATAAGGTCATACCCCCTATGCATGCTGCTGCCCCTCTATTGCAGGTCTGATGGATACCCTCAGCCATGAACTAGGAACATACCATTATGTGGTAGATCCTGTTAATGCCTTCTTTTCCATTGACATTGAGCAGGAAAGTCAGGAACAGCTTCATTCAGGTGGAAAGAATGGCAATGGACTTTCATTGTCCTTCCACAGGGATACCTCCACAGTCCCACCATCTGCCATAGACTTGTAGCCCAGGACTTGGCTACATGGGAGAAACTGGCAAAGGTGCTGCTGTACCATTATATTGATGATGTCATGCTCACGTCCAATTCTCTTTCAGATCTAGAAGGTGCAGCACCTAGACTGCTGCAACATCTACAGGAGAAAGGATAGGTTGTGAACAGTACCAAGGTTCAGGGACCTGGTTGGTCTGTCAAATTTTTGGGGGTCGTCTGGCGGGTAAGACCAAAGTTATACCAGAAGCAGTTTAGATAAAGTCCAGGTCTTTCCTACCCTTACAACTGTAGTATTGCTACAGGAGTTTTGGGGTCTTCTAGGCTACAGGAGAGTGTTTATCCCGCACTTGGCACAAATCTGAAGCCCTTATACCGGTTGGTATGAAAGGGCGTCAGGTGGAACTGGGATGAGAAATATGCATCTGCCTTTACAACAGCAAAACGGGCAGTCAAGGCTGTGCAGGCCTTGAGTATGATAGACCCATCAAGGCCCAGTGAGCTGTATGTTCATGTGACTGAAGACGGTTATGGCTGGGGTCTCTGGCAGTGGTTTGAACGAACTCACCAACCTATTGGATTCTGGTCACAACTCTGGAATGGGGCAGAGGTACGATACACTTCGATTGATAAACAACTGGCTGCTGTGCCGTGTATCGTGCCTTGCTGGCTACAGAACCCATCACTGGAATGGCCCCAATAAAGGTAATAACCACATGTCTAATCTTGGGGCAGGTACGAGACTGGACCCAAAAGCCAAGGAGTGGTGTGGCACAAACACCCAGACTGGCCAAGTGGGGTGCTTACCTACAGCAGCATAGTGCCCTCTCTAGTAGCCCCTTGAGTGAAGAACTCCAACGCTTATTGGGGCCAGTGACATATACTAGTGAAAAGCAGGAAGAACTTGCTTTTGAACCATTGGTAGCAGAGAATCCCTATCAGGAGAGAAGAGTCCCTATACCTGAAGATGCATGGTACACAGATGGCTCCAGCTGTGGGCAGCCCCAAAATGGAGGGCCATAGCTTTCCATCCTAAGACTGAGATAATATGGGTGGAAGATGGTGAGGGGAAGAGCAGCCAGTGGGCAGAGTTGCGGGCTGTCTGGCTTGTGATCAGCCAGGAGCCCTCCCCTATAGTTGTCTGCACTGACAGCTGGATGTCAATCGGGACTTGACCCTGTGGCTACCAACCTGGTACCATGCCAACTGGCTGGTTGGTCACTGACCCCTTATGGGGCAAGAATTGTGGCAAGACTATGGGCCTGTGGTCAGACTAACATAATTACAGTCTACCATGTGACAGGTTGTTTGCCACTGAAATCCCCAGGAAATGATGAAGCAGATAAATTGGCCCAGATACGTTGGTTAGAAGGAAAGCCTTCCTCGGATGTAGCCCAATGGTTACATCAGCGTTTGTTCCATGTGGGGCAAAAGACAATGTGGGCTGTAACCCATTGGTGAGGTTTGCCTTTGACCTTTGAAGAAGTTAGTAGAGCCTGGCAGGAGTGTGTTGTGTGCTCCAAAAGGGACTTACACCAAGTTCCACAGCAACACGGAACAATAGCTAAGGGGCCTATACCCCATGTCAAGTGGCAGATAGACTATACTGGGCCTCTACCTGTGTCAGAAGGATATTAGTATGCCATGACTTGTGTGGACACAGCTACTGGACTTCTGGTTGCTTTTCCTACCTGTTGTGCAGACCAGCAGATGACCAAAAGGGGCCTGCAGCATCTCTTTGCCGCCTATGGCCGACCACAGGTAATTGAAAGTGATCAGGGTACCCATTTTACTAGACATACACTACAAGAATGGGTGTGACAGCTGGGAATCAAATGGAAGTTTCATGTGCCATACAATCCTACCGCAGCAGGCATGACAGAGAGGCACAATGGCTTGTTGAAATCCAGACTAAAGTCAGATACCAATAGTCTGCGGTGATGGTCAGTCCACTTACGGACCGTGCTATGGCATTTGAATGAGAGCCTGAAAGGGAGCCTTGAGCCCCGTAGTCATGTTAGCACATATGGCTGCCTCCTCTACACAACTGCAAGTACAAACCAAGGAAGAATCACTGAAGCTGAGGTTCGTCCACCAGAATAACATCTTCCTGATCTTCCTGCCAGCACCAACTGCACTGAACCCCAGAGACTCCACTGAGTGGATGTGGCCTTGGGCGTTGGGCCTTGTGACACATGGACTAATGATGGCTGGCTCTCCTGGAACCTTGGGGACAAGGCTTGGAAGCTGGCCTGCTGTGTATTCCTAGAATAGCAGCAGAGTGGCCCCCAAAGGTCACAGTAATATATACTGAATGGCCATAAGGATCTTACCAGGGGGTTTTGTTTTATCATTATGGCTAGTGCATGCACCTCCAATAGCAGTATATATAGACCCTTCAGTAAACTCCATGGGGAAAGGAGTAAAAGTATGGTATACTAGACCTGGAAGGGACCCCCTTCCTGCTACAGTCCTATCACAGGACCACTCTCTTGCATGCATCCTACCTGATGGACAAGATTTGCCTATGTTGGTGTCAATAAAACATGTCTTAACACCCCTAAAGTCTTTGTGGATTGGGAAATTTCTCTGCCTTGAGGATTATTGTAATTTTTCGTACCTGTATCAAAATCTTTTGTATCTTTCACTATTTATTTATTTATTCATTCATTATTTATTCTTATTATTATTGATTGATTGATTATCTATCTATTTATTTAGGTATCATTAATCTACAATTAACACGAAGAACATTATGTTTACTAGGCTCCCCCCTTCACCAAGTCACCCCCACATACCCCTTTGCAGTCACTGTCCATCAGCGCAGTAAGGTGCTGCAAAATCACTACTTGTTTGCTCTGTGTTGCACACCCTTCCCCATGGCCCCTCCCACACTATACATGCTAATCGTAATGCCCCCTTTCTTTTTCCCCACCCTTGTCCCTCCCTTCCCACCCATCCTCCCCAGTCCCTTTCCCTTTGCTAACTATTAGTCCATTCGTGGGTTCTGTGATTCTGCTGCTGTTTTGTTCCTTCAGTTTTCCTTTGTTCTTATAATCCACATATGAATGAAATCATTTGGTACTTGTCTTTCTCCGCCTGGCTTATTTCACTGAGCATAATACCCTCGAGCTCCATCCATGTTGTTGCAAATGGTAGGATCTGTTTTTTTCTTATGGCTGAGTAATATTCCATTGGGTATATGTACCACATCTTCTTTATTCATTCATCTACGGATGGACATTTAGGTTGCTTCCATATCTTAGCTATTGTAAATAGTGCTGCGATAAACATAGGGGTGCATCTGTCTATTCCAAACTGGAGTGCTGCATTCTTAGGGTAAATTCCTAGAAGTGGAATTCCTGGGTCAAATGGTATTTCTATTTTGAGCATTTTGAGGAACCTACATACTGCTTTCCACAATGGTTGAACTAATTGACATTCCCACCAGCAGCGTAGGAGGGTTCCCCTTTCTCCACAACCTCGCCAACATTTGTTGTTGTTTGTCTTTTCGATGATGGCGATCCTTACTGGTGTGAGGTGATATCTCACTGTGGTTTTAATTTGCATTTCTCTGATGCAAGCGATGTGGAGCATCTTTTCATGTGTCTGTTGGCCATCTGAATTTCTTCTTTAGAGAACTGTCTGTTCAGCTCCTCTGCCCATTTTTTAATTGGATTATTTGCTTTTTGTTTGTTGAGGTGTGTGAGCTCTTTATATATTCTGGATGTCAATCCTTTAACGGATCTGTCATTTATGAATATATTCTCCCATACTGTAGCATACCTTTTTGTTCTATTGATGGTGTCCTTTGCTGTACAGAAGCTTTTCAGCTTGATATAGTCCAACTTGTTCATTTTTGCTTTTGTTTCCCTTGCCTGGAGAGATATGTTCATGAAGAAGTCGCTCATGTTTATGTCCATGAGATTTTTGCCTATGTTTTCTTCTAAGAGTTTTATGGTTTTATGACTTACATTCAGGTCTTTGATCCATTTCGAATTTACTTTTGTGTATGGGGTTAGACATTGGTCCAGTTTCATTCTCTTACATGTAGCTGTCCAGTTTTGTCAGCACCATCTGTTGAAGAGACTGTCATTTCCCCATTGTATGTCCATGGCTCCTTTATCATATATTAATTGACCGTATATGTTTGGGTTAATGTCTGGAGTGTCTATTCTGTTCCACTGATCTGTGGTTCTGTTCTTGTGCCACTACCAAATTGTCTTGATTACTGTGGCTTTGTAGTAGAGCTTGAAGTTGGGGAGCAAGATCCCCCCCACTTTATTCTTCCTTCTCAGGATTGCTTTGGCTATTTGGGGTCTTTAGCTGTTCCATATGAATTTTTAAACTATTTGTTTGTTCCAGTTCGTTGAAGAATGTTGTTGGTAATTTGATAGGGATTGCATCAAATCTCTATATTGCTTTGGGCAGGATGGCCATTTTGACGATATTAATTCTTCCTAGCCAGGAGTATGGGATGAGTTTCCATTTGTAAATGACCTCCTTAATTTCTCTTAAGAGTGTCTTGTAGTTTTCAGGGTATAGTCTTTCACTTCCTTGGTTAGGTTTATTCCTAGGTATTTTATTCTTTTTGATGCTATTGTGAATGGAATTGTTTTCCTGATTTCTCTTTCTATTAGTCCATTGTTAGTGTAGAGGAAAGCCACAGATTTCTGTGTGTTAATTTTGTATCTTGCAACTTTGATGAATTCCAATATTAGTTTTAGTAGTTTTGGAGTGGAGTCTTTAGGGTTTTTTATGTACAATATCATGTCATCTGCAAATAGTGACAGTTTGACTTCTTCTTTACCAATCTGGATTCCTTGTATTTCTTTGTTTTGTCTAATTGCTGTGGCTAGGACCTCCAGTACTGTGTTGAATAACAGTGGGGAGAGTGGGCATCCCTGTCTTGTTCCCTATCTCAGAGGAAAAGCTTTCAGCCTCTCGCTGTTCAGTATGATGTTGGCTGTGGGTTTATCATATATGGCTTTTATTATATTGAGGTACTTGCCCTCTATGCCCATTTTGTTGAGAGTTTTTATCATGAATGGATGTTGAATCTTGTCGAATGCTTTTTCAGCATCTAAGGAGATGATCATGTGGTTTTTGTCCTTCTTTTTGTTGATGTGATGGATGATGTTGATGGATTTTCGAATGTTGTACCATCCTTGCATCCCTGGGATGAATCCCACTTGGTCATGGTGTATGATCCTTTTGATGTATTTTTGAATTCGGTTTGCTAATATTTTGTTTAGTATTTCTGCATCTATTTTAATCAGGGATATTGGTCTGTACTTTTCTTTTTTGGTGGGATCTTTGCCTGGTTTTGGTATTAGGGTGATGTTGGCTGCATAGAATGAGTTCAGGAGTATTCCCTCCTCTTCTATTTTTTGGAAAACTTTAAGGAGAATGGGTATTATGTCTTCTCTGTATGTCCGATAAAATTCCGAGGTAAATCCATCTGGCCCGGGGGTTTTGTTCTTGGGTAGTTTTTTGATTACTGATTCAATTTCGTTTCTGGTAATTGGTACGTTTAGATTTTCTGTTTCTTTCTGAGTCAGTTTTGGAAGGTTGTATTTTTCTAGGAAGTTGTCCATTTCTCCTAGGTTTTCCAGCTTGTTACCATATAGTTTTTCATAGTATTCTCTAATAATTCTTTGTATTGCTGTGGGGTCCGTCGTGATTTTTCCCTTCTCGTTTCTGATTCTGTTGATGTGTGTTGACTCTCTTTTTCTCTTAATAAGTCTGGCTAGAGGCTTATCTATTTTGTTTATTTTCTTGAAGAACCAGCTCTTGGTTTCACTGATTTTTTCTATTGTTTTATTCTTCTCAAGTTTATTTATTTCTTCTCTGATCTTTATTATGTCCCTCTGTCTGCTGTCCTTAGGCCTCATTTGTTCTTCTTTTTCCAATTTCAATGATTGTGACATTAGACTATTCATTTGGGATTGTTCTTCCTTCTTTAAATATGCCTGGATTGCTATATACTTTCCTCTTAAGACTGCTTTCGCTGCGTCCCACAGAAGTTGGGGCTTTGTGTTGTTGTCATTTATTTCCATATATTGCTGAATGTCCATTTTAATTTGGTCATTGATCCATTGACTATTTAGAAGCGTTTTGTTAAGCCTCCATGTGTTTGTGAGCCTTTTTGCTTTCTTTGTTCAATTTATTTCTAGTTTTACACCTTTGTGGTCTGCAAAGTTGGTTGGTAGGATTTCAATCTTTTGGAATTTACTCAGGCTCTTTTTATGGCCTAGTATGTGGTCTATTCTGGCGAATGTTCCATGTGCACTTGAGAAGAATGTGTATCCTGTGGCTTTTGGATGTAGAGTTCTATAGATGTCTATTAGGTCCATCTGTTCTAGTGTGTTGTTCAGTGCCTCTGTGTCCTTATTTATTTTCTGTCTGGTGGATCTGTCCTTTGGAGTGAGCGGTGTGTTGAAGTCTCCTAAAATGAATGCACTGAATTCTATTTCCTCCTTTAATTTTGTTAGTATTTATTTCACATATATTGGTGCTCCTGGATTGGGTGCATATATGTTTATAATGGTTATATCCTCTTGTTGGACTGAGCCCTTTATCATTATGTAGTGTCCTTCTTTATCTCTATTAACTTTCTTTGTTTTGAAGTCTATTTTGTCTGAGACTAGTATTGCAACACCTGCTTTTTTCTCTCTGTTGTTTGCATGAAATATCTTTTTCCATCCCTTGACTTTTAATATGTGCATGTCTTTGGGTTTGAGGTGAGTCACTTGTAAGCAGTATATAGATGGGTCTTGCTTTTTTATCCATTGAATTACTCTGTGTCTTTTGATTGGTGCATTCAGTCCATTTACATTTAGGGTGATTATTGAAAGATATGTACTTATTGCCATTGCAGGCTTTAGATTCGTGGTTACCAAAGGTTCAAGGTTAGCTTCTTTACTACCTTACTGTCTAACTTAAATCGCTTATTGAGCTATTATAAAGACAGTCTGATGTTTATTTCTCTCCCTTCTTATACCTCCTCCTCCATTCTTCATATGTTGGGTGTTTTGTTCTGTGCTCCTTTTAGGAGTGCTCCCATCTAGAGCAGTCCCTCTAAGATACCCTGTACAGGTGGTTTGTGGGAGGCAAATTCCCTCAACTTTTGCTTGTCTGGGAATTGTTTAATCCCTCCTTCATATTTAAATGATAATAGTGCTGGATACAGTATCCTTGGTTCAAGGCGCTTATGTTTCATTGCATTGAATATATCATGCCATTCTCTTCTGGCCTGTAAGGTTTCTGTTGAGAAGTCTGATGATAGCCTGATGGGTTTTCCTTTGTAGGTGACCTTTTTTTTCTCTCTGGCTGCCTTTAATACTCTGTCCTTGTCCTTGATCTTTGCCATTTTAATTATTATGTGTCTTGGTGTTGTCCTCTTTGGGTCTCGTCTGTTGGGAGTTCTTTGTGCCTCTGTCGTCTGAGCAACTATTTCCTCCCCCAGTTTGGGAAGTTCTCAGCAACTATTTCTTCAAGGACACTTTCTATCCCTTTCTCTCTCTTCTTCTTCTTCTGGTACCCCTATAATGTGGATATTGTTCCTTTTGGTTTGGTCACACAGTTCTCTTAATATTGTTTCATTCCTGGAGAGCCTTTTATCTCTTTCTGCGACAGCTTCTATGCGTTCCTGTTCTCTGGTTTCTATTCCATCGATGGCCTCTTGCATCTTATCCATTCTGCTTATAAATCCTTCCAGAGATTGTTTCATTTTTGTAATCTCCCTCCGGACGTCTTTTAATCTCCCTCCGGACTTCATCCCTTAGCTGTTGTATATTTCTCTGCATCTCCGTCAGCATGTTTATGATTTTTATTTTGAATTCTCTTTCACAAAGACTGGTTAGGTCTATCTCCTTCTCAGGGGTTGTGATTTTGGTCTGTATCAAACTTTTCTGCCTTTTCATGGCAATAGAGATTGTTTGCGGAGCTGGCACAAGTGATGGCTGGGAGAACGTCCCTTCTTGTTAGTTTATGGCCTTCTTCTCCTGGGAAAACAGCGACCTTAGCGGCTTGTGCTGGGCAGGTGCACGCAGACGGGACTTTTGATTTTTGCCGGCCACTGTGGAGTTTACCTCCGCATTTGCTGTGGGTGTGGCCTGCCTCGGGCTGTTGCTCCGATATGGCGGAGCTGCATTGGAGGTGAAATGGCCGTGAGCCTTTTTATCTCCGTGAGCGGCCTCCGTGCTCCCTGCTGCCCAGGGGGTTAGAGTGCCCAGTGTTCCCCGAGATTTCCAGCTGCTGGGCTGAGTGTCCCTGGACGCTTCTGTCCAGCTGTGGGGTCCCTTTCCCTTTACGACTTTCAAAAAGCACTCGCTTTTCTTTGCTCCTGGGGCGCTGGCTGAGGGGACCCACTCACAGGCCTTACTGTCCTGTTTCCCTAGTTTCCAGCACCCCACGCACGCCCTGTGACTGCTCTGGTGCGGATGGCTAGGGCTGGGTGAGGGGACCCACTCACAGGCCTTACTGTCCTGTTTCCCTAGTTTCCAGCACCCCACGCACGCCCTGTGACTGCTCTGGTGCGGATGGCTAGGGCTGGGTGTTTAGCAGTCCTGGGCTCCTTCTCCCTTCCTGCTTTGACTCCCCTCCTCCCACTGGGAGCTGGGGTGTGGGGCGCTAGGTTCCCACCGGGCTGGGGCTTGTATTTTACCCCCTTCATGAGGCGCTGGGTTCTCGATGGTGTGGATGTGGTCTGGATGTTGTCCTGTGTCTTCTCATCTCTCTTTTAGGGATAGTTGTATTTGTTGTATTTTCAAAAATATATGTGGTTTTGGGAGGAGATTTCCGCTGCTCTACTCAAGCTGCCATCTTGGCTCCCTTCTCAAAATCTTGTTGTATCTTGTTATCATCTCTAGGTCGTTGTTATCCTCTGTTGCTATTGTGGAATCTGGTTACAGTGCTTCAGCTTTCTCGCACAGGGACCATTGCAGAAGATTGTAAGCAGGTAGATTGTAAGGCGAGAGTCCTAGAGGGGTGGAGGGTGGGGAAGTTGGGGTTCCTATGACCAGGATCCTCACTGATCTCAAACCACCTGATGATGTAACTGGCCTGTTGCTAGGCTACTGCTTCCACACCTTTAGGCAATAAGCTATTACTGTGCTATATGGAGAGCTTGGCCCAGTGCTCTGGGTGGAGGCAGAGACGCTGGTACTCGACCTACAGCCAGGAGAGAAAGCTGGACAATAAACCCTTTCACCCCAAAGAACATTTGCTGTCATTTTCTTTGGTCACATTGAATCCACAGCAAACTTGCCAGGGGCTGAAACCCATTGGCAAGACAGGGGAAACCCCAACCTTTCGGCTCCTCTCTCTGAGATTGCCCACATGTTGTAAGTGTGCAACCTTTCAGTCTTAAATTCTTTCTCCAAACTTTGAGGGCACCTCTCCTCACTGAGGTTGCCTGCTGTACTTTTTCTCTGTTTAAGTAACTTTAAGTAAAACTTTTTCTCTGCTTCACTACTGTGTCTCTGCCCTTCAATTCTGTCGTGGCGAGACAAGAACCGAGGAAAATACACAATGTTGTCCCAACACAACTGCTTTAAAATAAAATCTCTTAATAAAAAAATTAATAGAAAACATAATTTGAGTTTAATGATGTGCCCTCTGCTCATATTTACAAATAAATAGGACTTTATTATTAGTTTTCTCCACTTTAACATAAAAAGGGTACATAATAATATTGCTTTGCACTTTGACTTTGTGCTAATATTAAAGCTCTTTCAATACTGGTACACAGAAAGCATCCATAATTAATCAGTGATGAACATTTATGTTATTT
This sequence comes from Manis pentadactyla, assembly GCF_030020395.1. Taxonomy (NCBI): domain Eukaryota; kingdom Metazoa; phylum Chordata; class Mammalia; order Pholidota; family Manidae; genus Manis; species Manis pentadactyla. Next base: position 44,317,269 of record NC_080019.1, on the reverse strand, counting down.
CCAATTGTAGAGAAAACAGAAATTTTGTGGCCAGGATTCTCACCTCCTCTCATTCTAAGATCACTTGCTGTATACATATTTCACCTGCTTACATACACCGTGGTAGAAAACTTTTTACCAGTGGCTGAGTCACCAGGGGTGAACTGTCAGGGAAGTACAGGTCCAGGGGAAGGGCGGGGAAGACCCGCACCCGGACTCACCTGGTCGGGGACCCCCATCACCAGAGAGACCTGCCCACAGAGCTCCTCCCGGTGCTAGAGGCGGGGAAGGAGGGAGCTGAGGGAGCCCCGAGAAGAAGCAGGAGAGGGAAGACCCAGAGTCTCAGTGTTAGGGAGGGAGCAGAGAGGGCCAGGCTGGGATGCAGGAGGGAGCAGTGCTGGAGCGGCAGACACTGGGACCGTCTTTGCTGCTTGTGTGAAGCCAGGTGAATGCAGTGGGAGTAAAACTCGGTATGAGCCCCTCTGAACCCCTAACACTCACTGATCGTCATTCAGTCTCAGTGAATTCATAGTGAACCTTCCTGGAGCCGGGGAACCTCCTCCTCCAGAAGCAACATCAGTATTTTATTATTATTAATACTGATAAACATTAACATTTTGAATCAGCGTGGAACAAATGTTACAACTGATGAACGAATACTGATACATTATTACCAAGGTTCATAATTATTAACATTGTTATTTCCAATGTTTTACTGCTGCAAAGAATATCCCCATACATTTATCATTTTACACATATGTAAGTGTATTTGTGGGGTAAATTCCTAAATATAGAATTGCTCGGTCAAAGGATATACATAGTCGTAATTTAGATTTTTATGCAATTGCCCCTTAAGTGGTGTTAAGCCAGTGTGCATTCCTAGCAACTGAGTTTGAGGGTTCCTGCTCCCCCACAGCCTGGTGAGCAGGCTATCCCTCTCATGGTTTCTGGGGCCTGACAGGTGACAAGTGGTGCTTCAGTTTAGTTTCAATTTGCCTTCCTTACTCTAAGTGTTTTGAGCATCCATCCATCTGCTGAACAACCAACTGCACTTTATTTGTGAACTTTCTGTTCATGATGCAAAGCATCTGGGAAGATTGAGGGATGGGAAGAAAGAAAAATGGAGAGGAAGAAGAAAGTACAATGAGTCTGTTGTGTACAAGTACAAATACTTCCGTTTTTTTTGGCTTACATTTAACCTTTTTTGGAACATGTTAAACTTGAATGATGTTTTCTATTAATTTTTTTATTAAGAGATTTTATTTTAAACCAGTTTTATTTTTTGCAAACAACTGCCCAGAAAGTACACAGAGCTCCCATATAATCCCCACTCCTCCAGTTTCCCCTGCTACTGATATTTTGCATTAGTGTGGTACATTTGTTACAATTGAGGAACCAGTATTGATACATTATTATTAACTAAGGTCCATAGTTCACATTTGGGTTTATTGTATGGGTTCTTACAAATGCATAATGTCATGCATCCACCCTTACTCTATCATATCGCTTTGCCACCCTAAATATCTTTGGGTCACCTATTTATCACACCCTTCTCCCCTCCCTGACAAACATCTGGCAACCTTTGATCTTTTTATTGTCTCTACAGTTCTGCCTTTTCTAGAATGTCATGTAGGTGGAATCATATATTATCTAGCCTTTTGAGATTGGATTCTTTCACTTAGTTATATACAGTTAGGTTTCCTTTGTCTTTTCATGGCTTGATAGCTCATTTCTTCTAAACACTGAAAAACATTCCATTATATGGATGTACAATATACTGGTTTATCCAGTCATTCACTGAAGGACATCTTGGTTGCCTCCAAGTTTTGACAATTACTAATAAAGCTTCTATAAACATTGGTGTGCAGATTTTTTGTGTGGATACAAGTTTTCAACTTAGCTGGGTAAATAGCTAGGTGGGCAACTGCTGTATGTTTAGCCTTATAAGAAACTACCAAACCTGCAAGTGACTGTACCATTTGCATTCCCACCACCAGTGAATGAGCTGTTGCAGTGTTTACTTACAAAATGTTTATTTTATTATCTTGAGTTTTAAGAGTTCTTTGTATATTCTGGGTACAAATCTTCAAAAGATGTGTCTTTTGCAAATATTTTCTCTCAGTCTATGACTTGTCTTTTCAGTTTCCACACATTACCATTTGCAGAGCAGAGTTTTTAATTTTAAAAAAGTCCAATTTATCAATTATTTATTTCATCCTTTTGGAATGTATCTAAAAAGGCATTGCAAACCCTTAGGTCACCTACATATCCTATGTTATCTTCTAGAAGTGGTATAGTTCTGTGTTTTACATTTAGGTCTCTGATCCATTTTGGGTTAGTTTTTGTGAAGGGTGTGAGGTCTGTGTAATACATTCATTTTTCTGCATGCGGATGTCCCATTGTTTCAGCACTCTTTGTTGAAAACACTATCCTTTCTCCATTGACTTGCTTTTGTTCTTTTGTCAAAGATCAGTTGACTATATTTATGGGGGTCTATTTCTGGTTCCTCTATTCTGTTCCACTTATGTATTTGTTCTTTTGCCAATACCACACTTTCTTGATTCCTGTAGTTTTATATAAGTCTTGAAATCAGGTGGTGTCAATCCACTGACTTGGTTCTTCTTCAGTGTTGGGTTGGCCATTCTGGGTCTCCTGCCTGTCTATATAAACTTTAACACCAGTTTGCTGATATTCACACATAGCTTGCTGGGATTTTGATTGGGATTGCACTGAATCTATAGATCCAGTTGGGAAGAACTGACATCTTAACAATAGTGAATATTTCCATCCATGAATGTGGACTACCTCTTCATTCATTTAGTTTTTTTTTGGATTTCTTTCATTAGAGGTTTTTAGTTTCCCTTATCAAGATTTTATAGATATTTTGTTAGATATATATCCATGGGGGACTTTTTGGGGAATGACAATGTAAATGGTAGTGAGTTTTAAATTTCAAATTCCAATTTTCATTATTGGTATATAGGAAAGCAGTTGAATTTTGTTTTACTAGCCTTTCCCATTGTTTTGAGGTCAAATAGAAAAATAGTTGTCTATGTAAGTCTCTGAATTCAACTTCAAGCACAGCAAGTCTGATTCTTGAGGCCATGGAAAATTACATATCTGGCTTTTCACCCCTGCTAGAAATAAGACATCTTAGAGAGTTTTCTGGTCATAATAAAGAAATCTGATACTAATAACTTTTCCATTTGTGATGCATTTTTAAAAATCAAGTCATAAACTTGAAATAAATCCCTGAACATATATATTCAAGGTCACTTGGATTAAAGCCATAATAAGAACACCCTGTGCTTTAGAAAATATTGATGAGAATACCGGTGTCATCTTTTGTTATGCAAAAGCACACCTATCAAACTATGGCACAGTTCTGAAAAACTGCATTTTAGTCATAAATTCTTTAAGCTTCAAATCCACACACAGATGAACCTCTGTGAATGAATTAGGTATCTGACGGTCCCAAGCATTTTTTTCTATTGCATAGACTTTATAATATAATATTGGTAGTAGAAAGCTTACATAGTCTTAAAGTTAATGCTGATCTGGTAAGAAAAAACTTTCCTCATTTTCCAAGTATATCACAGCACAAGTTCAAAGTTTATAATGTCAAGATTACTATGACTGTGGCCCCTAAGCCTGTTCTCACAGAAACAGTTACTCAAGGAGTTCACTCTTGGGAGGAACACCACTCAGACAATAGTTACTCAGATCCCTCAGTGAGGGACTTGCTGAGAATGCCCGCGTGCCCTGTCAGGACTGAAGGACTCATTCCCCCAGCAGCTGGGAGTGCAACTGGAAGATGAGGCTCAGCTGAACACAGCCACCACCTCCCCTGAGGCAGCCCCTGCATCCAATGACTAGTTTATTAGAACAAAAGCCCCTGACCACCTTGTCTCAACTTGGGACAATTCTGCAGGGCCATCCCAGCTTAAGAACTCCCTGTGGAATCAGCTGAAGTCCTTGTTGAGACTGCACTGCTGCCCCACTTCTCTCCCTGCTCAGTCCTGCTTCTTACCCCACTCTTTTCAGGTGTTGGTCCTCGAGAGCTTTCCCTAATAAACATTCTACACATTAGTCTCCATGTCAGAGTTTGCTTCCCGGGGAAACTGATCCGTGACAACGATCAGTTAAATAATGAGGATTTTAACATCGCTCTTATGACTTTGTCTAAGCATGGTGGTTAAGGATGGAGGATGGGTAGTGGAAGGGTGGGACAAGCTGCAAAAGAAATACAAACAAATTCTTGCAACACAAGGACCCTGCAATGTAGTTGAGGAGCTCAAATATGCTTAGATGAAAATATAAAGTAATGTAGATAAGTTTTAAACACACTAGAATGTATACAGCCAATACCTGTTGCTCACATTAGCAAAGCAATGGGTCTTTATGCTTATTCTAGGGAACTGGAATTGGAAAATAGCAAAAGATTTTTGAAACTCTTAGATGTATAGCCAGACAGCATGAGTTAAAATGGCTTTTTGTTGTTGGTTTTTGATTCCCAACTGTGTAAGGCAGTTTGACCACTCGGTAAACTTCTAAGATGTGGCACAAAGTTATTTTTTCTATTCTAAAAATCAAATCCACCCTCCAAAGCTAGAAATTTATTACTAATAAAACAGGCTGCAGGGTAATTCTAAAAGAGGCTTCCATAAAACTCTCTAGCCTTATAAATGCATTCTCCTTTTTAAAAACATAGCTTATTGATAGATAATTTTCCCATTTAAAGTGCATAGTTCAATGGCTTTTAGTATATTCACAAAGTTGTGCAGTCATCACCACAATTTTTAAACTATTTCCTTACACCACCCACACCACCCACCTTAGCTATCCTGTACCAATTCCCCATCTCCCCTAATGCTAGACAATCATTACTTTCTAGACAGAATTACTTTCTATATCTATATATCTGCCCATTCTGGGCATTTCATACAAATTGAGTCATACAGTATGTGGTTCTTTATGACTGGCTTTCCACTTAGCATGTTTATAAGTTTCATCCATGTTGTAGCATGTATTAGTAATTCATTTCTTTTTACTGTCTAATAATATCCAGTTGGATTGGATAATCCACGTTTCATTTACCCATTCTTCAGTTGGTAGGCATTGGGTTGTTTCCATTTGGGGCTGCAATGAACATTAATGTACAAATTCTTGTACGGACATGTTTTCATTTCTCCTGGGTTTATACACAGGAGTGAAACTGCTGGATCTCTGTGGTAAACTTGGTAACTTGATGGTTAATATTTTGAGGAACTGTTATGGCTGTTTTCCACAGTGCTGTACCATTTCACATTTCTCCACAAGTTCCAATTTCTGCACAGGTTTGTCAATACTTGTTGTTGCCTGCCTTTTTGACTGTAGTCATCCTTGTGAGTGTGAAGTGGCATCTCAATTTGCTTTTAATCTGTAGTTCTCTGATGGCTAATGATGTAAACATCTTTCCATGGGCTTACTGGCCATTTTTTCTCTTCTTGGGAGAAATGTCTATTCAGATCCTTTGCCCATTTTTTAAATTGAGTTGTCTTTGTTACTACCAAGTTCTTCATATGTTATATATATATGTTATGTCTCTTCTGAGATATATGATTTACAAAAAATTTCTCCCTTTCAATAGGTGTCTTTTTACTTTCTTGAATGTGCTCTATGAAGCAGAAGTCTTTAAATTCTTATGCTATCTAGTTTATTTTCTCTTCTGTGGTCAAGGCCATGAAGATTCACACCTATATTTCTTGTAAGAGTTTTACAGTTTTAGCTCTTATATTTAGGTCTCTGGTCCACTTTGAACTGATTTTTATATGTGGCATTAGGTAGGGTCCAACTTCATTCTTTTATATGTGGATATACAGTTGTCCCAGCAACATTTGTTGGAAAAATATTTTTTTCTACTGAACTGTCTTGACACCTTATTGAGAATCATAGGTGAAAGTATATTTCTGGACATTCTATTATTGTTCTGTAAGTCCATCCTCATTCCAGAACTAAGGTGGCTGCTATATGCATTCACTCATCATGAATGCTCACTGGGCACCCGCAATGTACTGGGCTCTGTTCTAGGTGCTTCAGAACGGAGGAGACAGATACTTAAATATATAGCATGTCAGAGAATGGTAAGTACCACTTATGAAGCTAAGAAGGGTATGAGCACTGACGGGAGGGCTAAAATTTACGCAGGAGAGCAGGGAGAGGCCTTCCCAACATGAGTCTCTAGTAAAGACCTGAAGGGAGTAAAGAAACCCCGCACACTGACATCTGTGGGGAAGGCCTCAATTTTAGGTAGAGGGAAAAGCAAATGTAAAAGTCCTGAGGGAGCAGCCTGACTGGCTGTTCAAGGAACATGAAGGAAGGTGTGTCTAGAGTGGAATGAACGAAGGGGAGAGGAGCTGACGATAAAGAGAGAGAGAGAAACATGGGGCAGGACCCTCTAGGGTCTCATGAGTCAGCAGAGAAAGAGGCCATCTCTTTGGGGCGTCTTTCATTTGACCAATTTCCCTTTAGGATTAGCTGAATTTAACCAACTGGCCAGTTATTCTTTTCCCCTTTTACCATCTGAGGGCCCTCCCTGATTTGCCTGAGTGTTGCTTGTTTGAGTTCTCCTAAGTCTCTGAATAAGCTGTGCTTGCAAAATTTTCAAGCATAACAACAGAATCAATCAAAGGTTGGTTCCAAATATTTTTTCCTTTTTTGGCATCAGACTCTGACTAGGTCTTAGAGCACAAAGAAGAATAAGACATAAAAAGCAAATTATAATATCCTGTAGTACATGAGGCTCTATTTATTCCATACAGTAATATACTCTAGGCATGGCTATTCTAGAGCAACTTCAAATTTCAATAGGCACAAAGAGTTAACTCTAATTTCTGATGCTTGGAGATAAAGCAAAGCCAGAGAATACTTAACATTAAAAAAAAAACATTTAGATACCTGTTACATGATGAAATAATTACTTTCTTTAAATAGAAATTGATATGCTACTTTTTGCCCACTCCTCAGATAACTCCAGCTGGCTCCCTCCCTGAGAACCTAGCGTGCTGAGCAACAGTCACTAAACACCTGCAGAGTCATTAGGAGAAAAGAAAAGGACACTACAAAAATAGAATCTTCAGACAGCACAGTTTATAATTAACAGTAATCTCAATGCACTTTTGAATGTCATCTTTTATACAAAATGTATATTTTGAAGCTCGAAAAGTTCTATATTACACTGGTGGCACTAATTTTTACCTTCAAGATGCTAAACATTTGCTAAACCTGGGCATTTTTCCCACTTGTGATTTAATGTAAGCTCTTGTAAACATCCACAAGGGAGCAGACATCAGGCTGTGCATCCTCATGCAGCCCTGGTTTTAGAAGCAGAACAGGTATCCATCACTAGGAGAATGGATATGTATGTCCTGGTATATTAAGAAGATAGAAATCTATGTGGCAGCACAAAGCAATGAATCAGATTTATATATAGCAACACAGGTTGATATCAAACCCACAATAATGAGTAAAAAATAATTTGTTTCAGAGCCCAAATGCATGCACATAAATTAAACACACACACACACACACACACACACACACACACACAACACAACACAACTTAAATAAATTAGTAGAAGGGAAAGGACATACATTAAATATGCCAACATGGGTGTCTATGCACGAGGGCCACAGAAGCAGGAATAAAACAAAATGCAAGCAAAGATGCCTGTGCCATGAATCGAGGAGTAGGATCAACTTGATTTCGTATATCTGCAGTGCTGGTGGCTGGGCGGGGAGGGAATAGCAGGGCTTTTACAAATAAAATGCAATTAGACTGTACATAGTTTTCATACTTGAAACTTCTCACAGTTTATTACTTGTAAATCTTGCTCTATAATGTACCATGGTAATGCATTCAACAGTATATCACCATTCTATAAACTGACATGTTTTGGTACAATCATCATCTCAATTTATGGATGATATTTAGTAGGAAGTAGAATAACGGCGGCCACAAGCTAAATTAGCTAATGCTGAATCTAGTGAAGGGTAGAGTTTTGATCAGACTTTGAAACTTTCAGAGAGAAAAGCAGAAAAAGAGACTTATAGAATTGAACTTGACACTGTGATTAATAACTTAGTACACGAAATGCCTCTTAGGAGACTGCTAACCACACACATCAGAGCTTACCCGGACAGGTATGGCTTCTTGCAAAAGTGTGCTCGGGTTTCACTTCAGAATAAATATCTGTTTTCCTACAGGCCCTAAAGCATAACATGCTTTTTGTTTTCCATCTCTGAACTACAAATTACATTCTAAAATAAAATCAACTGTAAGGAAGAGATCAGGACTGGTGGAAATCAAATTAACTAATGTGTTCTGAGACACTGCCACGTGACATGCCCAGTGCTTTAGGGAGAGCTATACAGTGATATATATGGGGCAGCCTAAGGGGCTCATGATCTGATGACCAAGACTCAAGGAACCCCCATTCCTACTCCTATGGGAGTTTTTGTGTGATGTTGGAATAATCACTCAACTTTCTTTACCTCCCTTTCATTGACTGACATTGGGATCCTGCCAGCAAATACAGCAGATGAATGAACATTGGAGGGTTGGGAACCCTCATTTTGTTCCCAGCTTATTAGCTTAAGGGGAGATTGCAAGTATCCCCACTCTGCTACATCTGACCATTGCTACTTGTAACACAGTAACATTAAAACCCTGGAGACCTGTTACACATGCTGGAGTCTTTTGAGGAAACCCCCCATGACAGAGATGACTGTCCAACAAGACCCAAAGAACACCCAGCAGGAGAATCTCCTTACAGGTCTGAGACAGGTGCACTTTAGACAAATCTGATCTGAGGAGTTAAACAAGGGGTCCATGATACCTGCTTTCCCCTTCTTAGATGGGTATTCTTAACACAAGGTAAGGCAGCCCTGAAAAGTCTGAAGTTAAGCTGAAATAATTTGATTTGCTCCACGAAATTCTTCCACATCTTCCCTTTATCCATGGTAAATAAAAAAACATTCTAAAAATATTCCTATACAGAAACGTCTACATGAATTATCTTATGAATCATAAATTCCCATTAACACCAAATGAAGAAGCGGTGGACAGGAAATACAGAGTCCCATTGGACTTACAACTTCTTGTCTGCCATGAGCTTCTGAAGCCACGTTTCTACACGGGGGAGACAAAGCCTCTGAGCTCCCTGAGTTGTGTGCACCAGTCAGTGTGAGGTGGGCCAGCTGCAGCCCTAAGACCAGCAGGTGGCTCTAAGAGCAACGGCTGCTGAGCACGTCACGCCCCACCCGGTGTGGCACTGGTCTGCTTCTTTCCCCGACTTGCTTTCTCTCTCTCCTCTCTACCGTCACCATTCCCCACCTCCTGCCTCCGTGCTGGTTTCCTCTTCAGCTATACCCTGGGGTAGCCTCAACTCCCTCCCCTGCAGGAGTCAGTGCTGCTGAGTGAAAAGGACAAGACCTGCACGCAGATTCCAATTCTTTACCCCATGTCCTTCACTACAAAGGGGAGGGTAACAAATAAGTGTCACCCAGGTCTGTGGGTAACAGACAGGGTGGAACTACCAGGAGAAGGAAAAGCTCCAGAGGGAGAGCCATCGGCAGAAATGAGGGTGAGGCTCACTGGTGACTGGCCCGGCTCCCACGGGACACTGGGGGGGCCTGTGACCACAACGGAAGGAAGCCATGCTGGCAGAGAGCTTGGAGCAGGGCATGGGGTGTGTCAGCAAGTGGCTGATATGGCTGAGGGGTGTGGGGGAACCACCAGATTCTGAGTGGGACCCTCCTGAAGGAGTTTCTACTTGACCCCCAAGGCTGGTGAGCGCTTCCTGCCAGTGCTACCAGAAGCTTCTGCTCGGGATCCCGACAGTCAGAGGTACAGGCTGTTTTCTGTGTTTGGAAAAGCTTGATTCTGGACAGTGGGTTGATGAGGGCTCAGTCATGACAGAAGAGACCAGGTTCAGGCCCAGGGATCAGTCCTGACTGGCCCCCTGCAGTCTCCGCCTGCCCTGAGGCATGAGAACACCCCTTGTGGGTGCAGGGAGTCCTCATTCCACTCCTCACATTACTAGGAATTCTAGATTCAAACTCATTTTGTTTATTTAACTATTACAATAGCTCTCTAACTGAGGGATAAAAGCGCATCATCCATTCCCATTCCTATTTGTCTACAAGCTTGGAAAAAAGTTGAAAAACATCGAGAATTCTCACATTAACAGTTGGTGGGAAGCTACAATAGTAAGAAACTAATGCAGTATCTCTATGAAAATCTAGAATGTATGTGGGCTTCCCCCCAGCAATGTTCACCTTATGTGGACAGACTCTTACAACATGCCCAGAGCACGAGCACTTAGCTGGGACACCTATCAGACCACCATGAAGAACACACATGTGGAAAACTCTGAGCCAGCCAGAAGGGTGTGTACAAATAGCTAGGCCACAAACTACATACAATATAGAAAAGCTGTACACAGGGCTTCCTTATGGTGTAAATTATTCCAGGGGGATTATGTAATCCATTTGGTCTACACAACAATCCTATGAAGCAGGTACTATCATCTCTTTTAAATCATCAAGGTACAAAGAGGTTAAAAAAAGGGGCACAAAGCGAGTAAGTGGCAGTATAGGCTTAGAAATCTGGCACATTATAGACTACTATTTAAAGCAGTTAAACCTTTTTGCAGGGCAGAGATTGGAGATTAAAGATAGTGGCACGAGAGGTGAGACAGAGGCCTCCCAAAACCACATATAATATGAAAATATAATTAATACAACTAATCCTGAAGAAGAACAGGAAAGAAGGCTGCACCAGACTGTATACACCTGGAGAAGAGAGCAGACCTCAAGGAACAGGGCAAAGTACCAAGGCCGTGATCCGGCGGGACCCAAGCCCTTCCCCAACCACAGCTCACCAGCAGGAGGAAGAGAAATGGAGCAGGAAAGGAATGGACGCCTAGGACTGCTGAACACGCAGCCCAGAAGATCTGCTCTGGGAGCACGAACCTACACTTCATGGTGCTCTGGAGATTAGTGGGGTTGGAAAGGAAAGACAGGTGGAATACCTGGGACTGAGATTCCAGCCACTTGTGGAAAAAGGAACCATATCTAGCTGTTCTGAGACAAAAGAAAGGCAGGCAGTCTGAGAGACTTCCTAAAACAGTGACCAGGCTGCTAAAGGGGCAAGGAGTGCACAGAGCTTACTGCTCAGGAGAAAGGACAGGTGGACAAAATTGGGTGCACTCTTCCCAGCAAGTTAGGAACTTTCAGGAGTTTCAGGCACTCCATCCCTTTGGTTGGCTATGCAGGTCCAAGACCCCCAATGTGATATGCAGGCAGCTGGACCTTCCTCCCGGCCAGCTGGCACCGGCTAGCAAAGCAGCAGCCTGTGCCTAGGTGTAAGGCCAGCCAGAGGGAAGCCCCACCAACGGCAGCTAAAATCCAACGCATAGAGGTTTACACCTGTGTGCTCGGCCCACTGGTTCTGGCAGAGGAGGCAGGCAAAGCAACCAGGAAGCAGGAAACAGATCTTTCCTACCCTGAGGCATGAGTGCCACTCCCCTGTGACAGCCAACATTGCTCCAGAAGCTGAGCAGCTCCAGAGAGTAGAGCTTCTGGGCACTAGAGGGCGCAACATATAAATATGAAACATCAAAGGAACCTGGTGCAACCAAAAACCCCACAAACATCAGAAAAAGGGTCAAGTGAAACTGAAATCATCAACATTCCTGGAAGAGATTTCAAAAACAAAAATCATAAACATGCTCATGGAAGCACAGAAAAATATTCAAGAACTCAGGGATGAATTCTAGACAAACATTCAATCATTACAGAAACCAATACCAGAAATGAAACATACAATGGAGAGATTTAAAAGCAGATTAGATATAGTGGAGGAAATGGTGAATGGAACAGAAATTAAAGAAGAGGAATACAAAGAAGCTGAGGCACAGAGAGAAAAAAGAGTCTCTAGGAATCAAAGAATATTGAGAGAACTGTGCAAACTTGTATTCTTTCGGTAAATTCCTAGAAGTGGAATTCCCAGGTAAAATGGCATTTCTATTTTCAGTTTTCTGAGGACCCTCCATACGTATGTCAGTAGGAGGGACATTATAAAGATTAAAGCATAAATAAATAAAATTGAGAATAAAACAGGAAGAATCAATGAAATCAGGAGCTGGTTCTTTGAGAAAATAAACAAAATAGAACCCCTAGCCAGACTTATCAAGAAAAATAGAGAGTTTACACATAAACAGAATCAGAAATGAGAAAAGAAAGATCACTACAGACACCACAGAAATACAAAGAATTATGACAGAATACTATGAAAAATTATATGCTAACAAGCTGGATAACCTAGAAGAAATGGACAACTTTTTAGAAAAATACAATCTTTCAAGGCTGAGGCACGAAGAAACAGAAAATCTGAACAGACCAATCACCAGCACCAAAATTGAACTGATAGTCAAAAAACGACCTAAGAACAAAATCCCTGGTCAGATAGCTCCACCACTGAATTTTATTAAATGTTTAGTGAAGACCTAATACCCACCGTCCTTAAAGTTTTCCAAAAAGTGGAAGATGAGGGAATACATCCAAACTCACTCTATGAGGCCAGCATCACTCTAATACCAAAACCAGACACCACAGAAAAAGAAAATTACAAATATCCCTGATGAACACATCACATCTACGAAAAGGACAAAAACCACATGATCATCTCCATAGATGCCAAAAAAGCATTCGACAAAATTCAACATCCAGTCATGATAAAAACTCAACAAAATAGGTATAGATAGCAAGTACTTCAACATAATAAAGGCAATGTATGACAAACCCACAGCCAACATCATACTTAACAGTGAGAAGCTGGAAAGCTTTTCCTTTAAGACAGGGATGCCCACTCTCCCCACTTTTATTCAACATAGTTTTGGAGGTCGTAGCCATGGCAATCAGACAACGCAAGGAAATAAAAGGCATCCAGATTGGTAAAGAAGAAGATAAACTGTTACTGTTTGCAGATGACATGATATTGAACATAAAAAAAAACCCTAAAGAGTCCACTCCTAAACTACTAGATCTAATATATGAATTCAGCAAAGTTGCAGGACACAAAATTAATACACAGAAATCTGTGGCATTCCTATACACTGATGATAAACTAACAGAAAGAGAAATCAGGAAAACAATTCCATTCACAACTGAATCAAAAAGAATTAAACACCTAGGAATAAACCTAACCAAGGAAGTGAAAGACCTATACCCTGAAAATTACAAGACACTTATAAGAGAAATTAAAGGTACCAATAAATGGAAACACACCTTGTGCTCATGGATAGGAAGAATTATGGCCATCTTGCCTAAAGCCATTTACAGATTCGATGTAATCCCTATCAAAATACCAAGAGCATTCTTCAATGAACTAGAGAAAATAGTTCTAAAATTCAGATGGAACAACAAAAGACCCCAAATAGCCAAAGCAATCCTGAGAAGAAAGAAGAAAACTGGGGGAATTATGCTCCCTGACTTCAAGCTCTACTACAAAGCCACAGTTATCAAGATAATTTGGTAAAGGCACAACAACAGACCCATAGACCAATGGAACAGACTAGAGAGCCCTGATAAAAACCCAAGTATATATGGTCAAGTAATATACGATAAAGGAGCCATGGACATACAATGGGGAAATGACAGCCTCTTCAACAATTGGTGTTGGCAAAACTGGACAGCTACATGCAAGAGCATGAAACTGCATAATTGTACAACCCCATACACAAAAGTAAACTAGAAATGGATCAAAGTCCTGAATATAAGTCATGAAACCATAAAACTCTTAGAAGAAAACATAGGCAAAAATCTGAATGTATACATGAGCAACTTTTTCCTGAACGCATCTCCCTGGGCAAGGGAAACAAAAGCAAAAATGAATAAATGGGACTACATCAAGCTACAAAGCTTCTATACAGCAAAGGACACCATCAACAGAACTAAAAGGCATCCTACAGTATGGAAGAATATATTTTTAAATGACATATCTGAGAAGGGGTTAACATCCAAAATATATAAAGAACTCACACACCTAAACACCCAATGAGCAAATAGCCCAAGTAAAAAATGGGCAGAGGATATGAAGAGACAATTCTCCAAAGAAGAAATTCAGGTGGCCAACAGACACATGAAAAGATTCTCCACATCTCTAATCATCAGGGAAATGCAAATTAAAATCACAATGAGATATCACCTCACACCAGTTAGGATGGCCAGCATCGAAAAGACTAAGAAGAACAAATGCTGGCGAGGATGCGGAGAAAAGAGAACCCTCCTACACTACTGGTGGGAATGTAAGCTAGTTCAACCATTGTGGAAAGCAGTATGGAGGGTCCTCAGAAAACTGAAAATAGAAATGCCATTTTACCTGGGAATTCCACTCCTAGGAATTTACCGAAAGAATACAAGTTCTCAGATTCAAAAAGACATATGCACCCCTATGCTTACTGCAGCACTATTTACAATAGCCAATATATGGAAGCAACCTAAGTGTACATCAGTAGATGAATGGATAAAGATGTGGTACATATACACAATGGAATACTATTCAGCCATAAGAAAGAAACAAATCAAAAGATGGTGGTGTGAGAGGAGAGACAGGGACTTCCTCCTAAAACTGGATACAATTAGAAAATTTAATTGGCGCAAGTAATCCTGAGAGAGCAACAGGAAAGAGGATGGCGTGAGACAGCACACACCTGGAGAAAAGAACAGACCTCACCAAACAGGGTAATATACCAGAGCTGTGGTTCTGCGGGACCCGAGCCCTTCCCTGACCCCAGCTCACCGGCGGGAGGAAGAGAAACAGAGCAGGGAGGGAGTGGAAGGCTTGGGACTGCTGAATGCCTAGCTCTGGAGATCTGCGCTGGGAGCACAAACCTACATTTCATGGTGCTTTCATGAGACTTGCATGACTACTGGGTTGGAAAGTTAACACAGGCAGAGTTCCTACAGACACTGGGATTTCAGCTGCTTGTGGAAAGCAGGGATCCATATCCAGCTGCTCTGGGACAAAAACATACCTGTGTGACCGGCCCACTGGATCAGGCAGTGAAGACAGGCACAGCAGCTGGAGGCGGGGAACAGCTCTTTCCTCCCCCCCAGGCACCAGTACTGCTCCCCTGTGACACCCGACATTGCTTCAGGGTCTGAGCAGCACCATAGACTACAGCATCTGGACACTAGAGAGCGCCATATACAAACATGAAACGCCAAAGGAACCTTGTCCAGAGTAAAATTGTTAATACAACTCCCGAGAAAGATTTAAATGATATGGACCTGGTGACTCTGCCTGAAAGGGAGTTCAAAATAAAACTCATCAACATTCTAATGGAGGTATGGAAAGACATCCAAGTACTCAGGAATGAATTCAGGTTGGAGATCCAATTGTTGAAGAGCACAATGGAGGGTACTGAAAGGAGGTTGGATACGGTGGAGGAGACAATAAGTGAAACAGAAACTAGAGAAGAGGAATACAAAGAAGCTGAGGAACAGAGAGAAAAAAGGATCTCTAAAAATGAAAGAATATTGAGAGAACTGTGTGACCAATCAAGCGGAACAATATTTGCATTATAGGGATACCAGAAGAAGAAGAGAGAGAGAAAGGGATAGAAAGTGTCTTTGAGGAGGTAGTTGCTGAAAACTTCCACAATCTGGGGAAGGAGATAGTCTCTCAGGCCATGGAGGTGCACAGATCTCCCAACACAAGGGACCCAAGGAAGACAACACCAAGACACATAGTAATTAAAGTGGAAAAGATTAAGGATAAGGACAGACTGTTAAAAGCAGCCAGAGGCAGAAATAAGATCACATACAAAGGAAAGCCCATCAGGCTAACATCAGACTTCTCAGCAGAAACCTTACAGGCCAGAAGGGAGTGGCATGATGTATTTAATGCCATGAAGCAGAAGGGCCTGGAACGAAGATTACTTTATCCAGTGAGATTATCATTTAAATTTGAAGGAGGGATTAAACAATTTCCAGATAGGCAAAAGCTGAGAGAGTTTACCTCCCACAAACTATCTCTGCAGTCTATTTTGAAGGGACTGCTATAGATGGAAGTGTTCCTAGGGTTGGATAGCTGTCACCAGAGGTAGTAAAACCATTGTAGGGAGGGTGGAGCAGCTGATTGAGAGGCAAATGCAAAATTAAATTGACTATACCAAAAGTCAATCAAGGGATAGACAAAAAGTACAGAACTTGATACCTAATATATAAAGAATGAAAGAGGAAGAAAAAGGAGGAGAAATAGAAAAGAACCTTTAGATTGTGCTTCTAACAGCATACTGAGTGAGTTGAGTTGGACTCTTGGATAGTAAGGAAAGTAACCTGGAACCTTTGATAACCACGAATCTAAAGCCTAAAATGGCAATAAGTACATACCTATCGATAATCACCCTAAATGTAAATAGACTGAATGCACCAATCAAAAGACACAGACTCACTAAATGGATAAAAAAAACAAGACCCATCTTTATGCTGCTTAAAAGAGACTCACCTCAAACCCAAAAACATGCACACACTAAAAGTCAAGGGATGGAAAAAGATATTTCATGCAAACAACAGGGAGAAAAAAGCAGGTGTTGCAGTACCAGTATTAGACAAAATAGACTTCAAAACAAAGAAAGTAACAAGAGATAAAGAAAGACATTACATAATAATAAAGGGCTCAGTCCAACAACAGGATATAACCATTATAAATATATATGCAACCAACACAGGAGCACCAGGATATGTGAAACAAATACTAACAGAACTAAAGGAGTAAACAGAATGCAATGCATTAATTTTAGGAGACTTCAACACACAATTCACTTCAAAGGACAGATCTACTAGACAGAAAATAAGTAAGGATACAGAGGCACTGAACAACACACTAGGACACATGCACCTAATAGACCTCTATAGTACTCCACATCCAAAAGCAACAGGATACACATTCTTCTCAAGTGCACATGGAACATTCTCCAGAATAGACCACATACTAGGCCACAATAAGAGCCTCAGTAAATTCCGAAAGATTGAAATCCTAACAGCCAACTTTTCAGACCACAAAGGTGTAAAACTAGAAATAAATTGTACAAAGAAAGCAAAAAGGCTCACAAACACATGGAGGCTTAACAAAACGCTTCTAAATAGTCAATGGATCAATGACCAAATCAAAATGGAGATCCAGCAATATATGGAAACAAACGACAACAACAACACTAAGCCCCAACTTCTGTGGGACACAGCAAAAGCAGTCTTAAGAGGAAAGTATATAGCAATCCAAGCATATTTAAAAAAGGAAGAACAAGCCCAAATGAATGGTCTAATGTCACAATTATAGAAATTGGAAAAAGAAGAACAAATGAGGCCTAAGGTCAGCAGACGGAGGGATATAATAAAGATCAGAGAAGAAATAAATAAAATTGAGAAGAATAAAACAATAGCAAAAATCAATGAAACCAAGAGCTGGTTCTTCGAGAAAATAAACAAAATAGATAAGCCTCTAGCCAGACTTATTAAGAAGAAAAGAGAGTCAACACAAATCAACAGTATCAGAAACGAGAAGGGAAAAATCACGACGGACCCCACAGAAATACAAAGAATTATTAGAGAATACTATGAAAACCTATATGCTAACAAGCTGGGAAACCTAGGAGAAATGGACAACTTCCTAGAAAAATACAACCTTCCAAGACTGACCCAGGAAGAAACAGAAAATCTAAACAGACCAATTACCAGCAACGAAATTGAAGTGGTAATCAAAAAACTACCCAAGAACAAAACTCCCGGGCCAGATGGATTTACCTTGGAATTTTATCAGACATACAGGGAAGACATAATACCCATTCTCCCTAAAGTTTTCCAAAAAATAGAGGAGGAGGGGATACTCCCAAACTCATTCTATGAAGCTAACATCACCCTAATACCAAAACCAGGCAAAGACCCCACCAAAAAAGAAAACTACAGACCAATATCCCTGATGAACGTAGATGCAAAAATACTCAATAAAATATTAGCAAACTGAATTCAAACTGAATTCAAAATTATATTAAAATCCCACGACCAAGTGGGATTCATCCCAGGGATGCAAGGATGGTACAACATTCGAAAATCCATCAACATCATCCACCACATAAACAAAAAGAAGGACAAAAACCACATGATCATCTCCATAGATGCTGAAAAAGCATTTGACAAAATTCAACATCCATTCATGATAAAAACTCTCAGCAAAATGGGTATACAGGGCAAGTACCTCAAAATAATAAAGGCCATATATGATAAGCCCACCGCCAACACCATACTGAACAGCAAGAGGCTGAAAGCTTTTCCTCTGAGATTGGGAACAAGACAGGGATGCCCACTCTCCCCACTGTTATTTAACATAGTACTGGAGGTCCTAGCCACATCAATTAGACAAAACAAAGAATTACAAGGAATCCAGATTGGTAAAGAAGAAGTCAAACTGTCACTATTTGCAGATGACATGATATTGTACATAAAAAACCCTAAAGACTCCACTCCAAAACTACTAGAACTGATATTAGAATACAGCAAAGTTGCAGGATAAAAAATTAACATGCAGAAATCTGTATCTTTCCTATACACTAACAATGAACTAATAGAAAGAGAAATCAGGAAAACAATTGCATTCACAATTGCATCAAAAAGAGTAAAATACCTAGGAATAATCCTAACCAAAGAAGTGAAAGACCTATACCCTGAAAACTATAAGACACTCTTAAGTGAAATTAAAGAGGACACTAATAAATGGAATCTCATCCCATGCTCTTGGCTAGGAAGAATTAATATTGTCAAAATGGCCATCCTGCCTAAAGCAATATACAGATTTGATGCAATCCCTATCAAATTACCAACAACATTCTTCAACGAACTGGAACAAATAGTTCAAAAATTCATATGGAACCATCAAAGACCCCAAATAGCCAAAGCAATCCTGAGAAAGAAGAATAAAGTAGGGGGGATCTCACTCCCCAACTTCAAGCTCTACTACAAAGCCACAGTAATCAAGACAATTTGGTACTGGCACAAGAACAGAACCACAGAGCAGTGGAACAGATTGGAGACTCCAGACATTATCCCAAACATATATGGTCAATTAATATTTGATAAAGGAGCCATGGACATACAATGGGGAAATGACAGTCTCTTCAACAGATGGTGCTGGCAAAATTGGACAGCTACATGTAAGAGAATGAAACTGGATCACTGTCTAACCCCATACAGAATAGTAAATTCGAAATGGATCAAAGACCTGAATGTAAGTCATGAAACCATAAAACTCTTAGAAAAAAACATAGGCAAAAATCTCTTGGACATAAACATGAGTGACTTCTTCATGAACATATCTCCCCGGGCAAGGAAAACAAAAGCAAAAATGAACAAGTGGGACTATATCAAGCTGAAAAGCTTCTGTACAGCAAAGGACACTATCAATAGAACAAAAACGTACCCTAAAGTATGGGAGAATATATTCATAAATGACAGATCCGATAAAGGCTTGACATCCAAAATATATAAAGAGCTCATGAACCTCAACAAACAAAAAGCAAATAATCCAATTAAAAAATGGGCAGAGGAGCTGAACAGACAGTTCTCCAAAGAAGAAATTCAGATGGCCAACAGACACATGAAAAGATGCTCCACATCGCTAGTTATCAGAGAAATGCAAATTAAAATGACAATGAGTTATCACCTCACACCAGTAAGGATGGCTACCATCCAAAAGACAAAGAACAACAAATATTGGCGAGGTTGTGGAGAAAGGGGAACCCTCCTACACTGCTGGTGGGAATGTATATTAGTTCAACCATTGTGGAAAGCAATATGGAGGTTCCTCAAAGTGCTCAAAATAGACTTACCATTTGACCCAGGAGTTCCACTTCTAGGAATTTACCCTAAGGATGCAGCACTCCACTTTGAAAAAGACAGATGCACCCCGATGTTTATCACAGCACTATTTACAATAGCCAAGAAATGGAAGCAACCTAAGTGTCCATCAGTAGATGAATGGATAAAGAAGATGTGGTATGTATACACAATGGAATATTATTCAGCCATAAGAAGTAAACAAATCCTACAATTTGCAACAACATGGATGGAGCTAGAGGGTATTATGCTCAGTGAAATAAGCCAAGTGGAGAAAGACAAATACAAAATGATTTCACTCATCTGTGGAGTATAAGAACAAAAGGAAAACTGAAGGAACAAAACAGCAGCAGAATCACAGAACCCAAGAATGGACTAAGTTACCAAAGGGAAAGAGACTGGGGAGAATGGAAGGGTAGGGAAGGATAAGGGTGGGGGAAGAAAGGGGATATTATGATTAGCATGTGTAATGTAGGGGGTGAGGGAAAGGGGAGGGCTGTGCAACACAGAGAAGACAAGTAGTGATTCTACAACATCTTACTATGCTGATGGACAGTGACTGTAATGGGGTTTGTCGGGGGGACTTGGGGTAGGGGAGAGCCTAGTAAACATAATGTTCTTCATGTAATTGTAGATTAATGATAACGAAATAAAAATAAATAAATAAATAAATAAATAAGAAAGAAAGAAACAAATCATACCATTTGAAATAACATGGATGGAGCTAGAGGGTATTATGCTGCGTGAAATAAGCCAGGTAGAGAAAGACAAGTGCCAAATGATTTCCTTCATTTGTGGAGTATAACAATGAAGCAAAACTGAAGGAACAAAACAACAGCAATCTCAACAACTCCAGGAAGGGACTAGCAGTTACCAAAAGGAAGGGGATGGGGAGATTAAGGGGCATTATGATTAGCATACATAATGTAGGGGGGTCATGAGGAAGATACTACAGTACAGAGAAGACAAGTAGTGACTCTGTGGCATCTTACTACACTGATGGACAGTGACTGCAATTGGGTTTGGGGGGGATTTGATAATATAGGTGAATGTAGTAACCACATTGTTTTTCATGTGAAACCTTTATAAGAGTGTATGTCAATAATACCTTAAAAAGAAAAAAACAAAGTATACAAAAACACTGCATAAAATAGTTTTGGTGCACCTGATGGTTTTCCCTAAGCTTCTGGTCTATTGTGGTGATATCCTTTTGTGCAGTCTCTGAATTTTACTGAATCCAGGAGTAGAATGGGCACTTGATTTTCCTAGGCATGCTGTTGCATCTCCAATGAACAGATTTATACCAGTCTGCTAGAATGTGTTAAATTTAATTCTCACGACATTGCACCAACTCTCTCAGGATGTAAAGTCATGGGTTGGTTCTTGGTGTCTTCCTGGAGTTGGTCTGTCTTTCCTTCACCTGCTACATCACGAAAAATCTTGCCAGTGCTTGTAGGTTGCAGTGGGCACTACTTCCCTACCAGCTCTGTTTCTGTAGCTGTGTAGTTTTCCCCTTACTTTTCTTTTTCTTTGCAACTTTCATTGACTTCTCTTATTTTACCATCTTCCCAAGAAATTTTGAGTTAGATCACTTTGTGGAACTTCATATGATCAAACTGCACTTTCCTCTAAGTGCTTTCTGTATTATTTACTCATTAATGCTCACAACAATCCTATGATATAGAACTATATCCTCATTTGACAGATAAGGAAACTGAGCATCAGTTCCTACCTCAGAGTGGCTGTATCTGCTGTAATGGCTTATGCCAGTGATGATGTACGTTGGCCTTCTAGATAGGGAGATGCTTTTAGGCACTAGTTATTAATTTAATAAATACTTAATTTTCACCCCTGTATAGTATTCATACTTCACATAATTTTTCTCATTTTAAACAATACATAATACTTGTATCATGTATATGTGGTAGAATATTAAAGAATAAATTGACTGTGATATAATATTTGTTAAGGGCTTGAGAAATCCAATAGTTGAAAACAGTCCAACAGGTTATTAAACTTCCAAGTCCTATCTCTATTTTAAAGTTACAGCATCTAAAAGCAAAGCTTACTTAGTTAGTGCCTGGGTGATAATTCCAGTGTCCTATGGAAGTGTTTCTCCGAAGGTAAGGCACTTCAGAAACTATATTAAACCATTCGAATAGCATATTGTGCACATTTTCCAAAACTATCCTTGAGGACATTGATCATTATGTAAATTAAGGTTCCCTATTTAAGAAATTAGATAAGGTCATCTTTAATTCAAAAAATTTGTCTCTGAAGAATTTTTATGCTTTCTTTTTTAAAATAACAAAAAAGATGTATGCATTACCTTTTCCTTTTTACTTCAGCTAACAGGAGAACATAAGGGCAAGATTTAAGGCCCAAGTGTATTAAATATCTTATCCTGTGTGGGCAGGTAAGAACATATTGTCCTTTTTATCCCAGATGTTCTCTTAAAGTTTCTCAACCTCATTATCCTATTCACATTTTTTTTGTTGTCACTATCTTCTTCAAGTAGGTAAAGGTAAAAATAAATAAATATTAACCTGTGATGTAATAATTAATTTGGAAGTTGGTTAATCTAAAATTTAATATGTAGCAAAAATTATTAAATACCCAGGACTCAGTGATAAAAAGGAACCAGAGAAGTAATGTCCTTTAGTGAAATGTGATTGGCACATTTGCCCTGAGGAAGCTCTAAAAAACCAAAAAACAAAGAAAAAGAATAAAATGTTTACAGCTGCAGGCATTTCTAAATAATAACTATTGAACAGCCTAACTAGGAGAAAAGTTAGTCACTAAATGGTTAAAAGCAAAATGTTGAGCTATGGAGACTTCTGGAATAAAGGATGAGCTTATTTTTGCTTTCCTGTCCTCCCAAATCTCACTTAAATGACAGAGCCCCTGGCAAAGCTCAGGAGACAGGGCTAGGACCTCTTCATTCTCCCCCAGCCTTCAGAGCCAGGCCCTACACCTTCTCCAGCCCAGAGCAACACAAATGACTTCCTCCCCAGTGAGCACAGAGATGGAAATGCCATTACACTGAAAGGGAAATTAGGGGAACAGAAGAAAACTTCAGAGAGATGACAAAGCATTCATGAGACAAAATACAGATCACAATTTTTAAAGGGGGGTGGGAACATTCAGAGAACAAACTGGAGCTCTTGGATACTAGACATATGATAGCAGAAAAAAATTCAACAGATGAGTTAGAAAATGTAGTTCAGGAAATCTCAAAATAGACAAAAGCAAAGCAAAGCAAAAGAAACAAAAAAAGGAGGGAGAAAATGGGGTGCGGAGAGAAAACAAAAGATGATTAGCTTGGAAATTGAGAAGATAGGAATTGGGGAAAAGATAACTTTCAATGGAATAATTCAAGGCATTTCCAGAACTGAAGAACGGGAGTTGCAATTTTCAGCCTCCATTGATAGGAAAGAAAGAAAAAAACCAACCCACAAAGGCATGAATTACTCTGAAATTTGAAAACACCAGGGTTAAAGACAAGATTGAAAACTTTTAGAGACAATGAACAGGTCATGTGTAAAACATCAGGGATCAAACTGCCATTGGTCTCTCAATAGCAACACCAGAGGCAACAAAGCAATGCCTTCCAAATTTGGAGAGAAAACAGGAAGGTTTAAAAATTTCCTCCTGCACCTGAAAAAGCAAGGAAGGAGATTAAGAAAGGGGCAAAGCAAAATAAATTCTTAAAAAGTTGGAACTGAGGATGAGAACTGTACAGAATATTTAGAGTAATACACCCAGACTGGAACAGGACAACAGATTACACGAATCACCTCTCCAAGGAAAACAGAACAAAACACTTACTAGGTTATCTGATATATTTAAGCACACTGAGCTTAGGAAAGAATCAGTAACACGTACATAGAAAACCAAGCAAATAAAAATAACGCAATTATCAACTCAATTATGTTTAAGTAATTGTAATCATCTCACACTACATGCTTATCTGTAAATAATATTTGTATAATAATATCATTAATGATTAATTTAACCAAAAGTTGTGATGTAACGCTATATAAGTAGGATGGAGGAATAGAAGTATATGCCCGCTATAATAATATTCATAGGGTAGTAGGGAGTCAATAAAACTGAAAAACATATTTAGGAATGTAGAGATAACTAGCAGGAGAAGGGGTTAATACAGAGTCACTGAATCTAGGAAATTAGAAAAGGGCAGCGCCCTGTTCTCTGCTGTTACTTTTAAAGGAATATTTGACCTTTTCAAAATTGTGTATTACTTTCAAAAATTAAAATATGATTAGAAAAGGAAACTGAATGCGTGGTCAACTATAAGCAAAAAAGTCTGTAAAATCTACTTTTTAAAGTACAGAAAGTAACGACTGATATGCAATTTGTGCCTTTAGAGTACAACTGGGTCTCAGGGCTGGAAGTGCCTGAACAATCACCTAATTTATGCCACCTGCTCCCCAATGTGAAACCAGCTACTCTGTGGGTAACTAGCTGCAGGAACTGTTCGTGGTGCAGCCCAGCTGTTCAGAACGACACAGGACACACTCCGAGAACACGCTTACCCTTCGGGACCCCAGAGCCTCCTCCTTCCCGAGTTCCTACTTCCAGCCACCCTCAACCTCCTGAGGGGCTCTGTTTCCTAAACTATGGGCCCAAATGGCCACAAACAACAGCTCCTAAGTTCTGAACTCCCCCATCCAGGAGCAGAGCCAGAACAAGGTGCGCTCCTCTTGGTGGCAATTCCAAACCCTCCAAGGAGGGGCCACCAGGGGAAGTGTGCTCACATGCTCCCCATCAGGCAGGGGACAGGGCAGGGGCGGGGGCACAGCACCCACCAGGATGCTAGGCTGCACACCTTGCAGTCACCGAGTTCGGGAGGCCAGTTTCCAGGAGAAACGGGTAATGGGCATGCTATCCAATCAACAGGACATCAATGTTAGACAAAGAGACTGCTTACTATATTTCTCTCTTAAGAGATCCAATTGTTGGTCATGTTTAAGAATTATTTAATTATATCCTCTCTTAGTAATGAATGGTTTTATGCTATAAGCTTCCTGTACTTGGGGCAATGGTGAGTGGTCAGCACCAAGCACAACAGAGCAGAAATCAAACAAGATGATGACTCCTTTAAGAAAATATTTCATTTTCTTCTTGGTTTTTGTTCATTCGTGTAAGTCCGGGGAAAGGAAATCCCAGGGCAAAATACCTCTAAAAACCAAAATCGGTCAAAGGGAGAAATAAAGTTTAAAACCTGTTTATTGCTCAGAAACTGCAGTCCAGTACCGTCTTTCTCCTCTGCTCTGGAAGAAGCCAGCAAGTAAGCAGGCTCCTCCCTTTAAACTCTCAGGTCCAGACACGCCCTCAGTTGCCCAAGTAATTACCCACTGATATGAAGATGAACTCTCCACCACTGAGGATATGCAAATGCACTAAAGGCAGGCGAGATATTCTGGAAATGTTACAATTTTACCCACAGGACACCTCTCCAGAAAACTCGCCTTAGAATCTACAAGTTCCCCTTCTTCCAAAATGGTCCCTGGGTGAGAAACTGGAGCATTGTAACCAGACTAATGACATAACAATAGCAACAGCATGAATTTATGACAATTCTCAAGCCTGAGGATTCAGCTAGGTTCAAAGTCCCATGCGGACTAAGTCCACAGCCCGTCCATTCCACAGGCAGGCAGTAGCCGAGGGTTCAGAGCAATCATCATGCAGCAGCTGCAGCCAGGGGGCGCACTCAGGCCACAAGGACTGTAGGGGAAAATAACCTCAAGGGTGATAAGATACATGTTTTAATGACACCAGCATAGGCAAATCTTGTCCATCAGGTAGGAAACATGCAAGAGAGTGGTCTTGTGATAAAACAGTGGCAGGAATGGGATCTCGTTCTGGTCTCGTATACCAGACGTTCACCCCCCTCCCTGTGGGAGTTACAGATGGGTCAATATATAGGGCTACGGGAGGTGCATGCACTGGCCATAAAGATAAAAAAAACTTCCCCACAAGATGCTCTTACCTTCTGGACATTTTGGGTACACAACCATGACTTTTGGGGGCCATTCAGCTGTTACTCCAGGAACACACAGGAGGCCAGCTTCCAGGCCTTTCCCCCAAGGTGCCAGAAGGGCCAGCCATCACTGGTCCATGTGTCAAAATGTCCAGGGCCAGGTCCGTTCAACAGTGTCTCCAGGCCTTAATGCAGTAGGGCTGGCAGCAGGATGTTGCTCTGCTAGCCAAATCCTGGCTTCAGTAGCTCCTTTGGTTTGGACGTACAATTGTATAGGAGAGGCAGCAAGGTGCGTGAGCATATCCACAGGACGCAAAGCTCCTTTACGTGGCTTCTCATTCAAACACCACAGCACCGTCCATAGGTGAACTGACCAACCCCACAGACTATTGGTGTCCAACTTCAGGCCGGATTTCAACAAACTGTTGTACCTCTCTATCATGCCTGCCGCAGTAGGATTATATGGTACATGAAATTTGCACTTTATTCCTAATTGCTGAGCCCATTCTTGTAACACATGTCCAGTAAAGTGGGTGCCTTGATGGCTCTCAATCACCTGCGGCCGGGCCATAGGCTGCACAGAGACGCTCCAGGCCCCTCTTGGTGGTTTGCTGATCTGCACAATGTGCAGGAAAAGCAACCAATAGTTCAGTAGCCATGTCCACACAAGTCATGGCATACCGATATCCTTCTGATATGGGCAGAGGCCCAATACAGTCTATCTGCCACCTGACAAGGGGTATTGGCCCTCTTACTATTGTCCCACGTTGCTGTGGGACTCAGTATAAGTCCCTCTTAGAGCATACAAGGCACTCCTTCCAGGCTCTGCTGCCTTCTTCAAAGGTCAATGGCAAGCCCCACCTACGGGCTACAGCCCACATTGTCTTTTACACCATGTGCAAGAAACACTGGTGTAGCCATTGGGCCACATCAGAGGCAGGCTTTCCTTGTAGCCAGCTCACCTGGGCCAGTGTGTCTGCTTCATCATTCCCTGGGGACACTAAAGGCGAATGGCCAGTCACATGATACACAGTAACAGTCTTAGTCTGACCAGAGGCCCATAGGTCTTGCCACAACTCGTCTCCAAAGGGACCGGTGACCAACCATTTAGTTGGCATGATACTATGTTGGTAGCCACAGGGTCAAGCCCTGATAGATGGCCCAGCTGTCAGTGCAGACAACTATGGGGGAAGACCCCTGGTGATCGCAAGCCATACTTTCTGCACCTCAGCCCTTCCCCTCTCCATCCTCCATCCATATTGTCTCAGTCTTAGGATGGAAAGCCACAGCCCTCCACTTTGGGGTCTGCCCACCACTAGAGCCATTTGTGTACGGAGCATCTTCAGGTATAGGGGTTTTTCCATCCTGATTAGGAGTCTTGGCAAACAAGGGCTGAAAAGCAAGTTCTTCCTGCTTTCTACTGGAATAGGTCACTGGCCTCAGTAACCTTTGGAGTTCTCCACTTAAGGGGCTAGTAGAGAGGGCACTGCACTGCTGTAAATATGTGCCCCATTTGGCCAATGTGTCTGTATCAAGTCACTCCATGGCCTTTGGGTCCAGTCTCGCACCCACCCTGTGATGGGATACGTGGTTATTACCTTGGTTGGAGCTGTTCCACCAATGGGCTCAGTAGCCAGCAAGGTGTGGTACACAGCAGCAGCCAGTTGCTTCTCTATCAAGGTGACCAGGACCTCTGCTCCGTTCCATAGCTGTGACCAGAATCCAATACGTTGATGTGTCCGTTCAAGCCACTGCCAAAGACCCCATCCTTAATCATCTTTGGTTACATGAACATCTAGCTCACAGGGCCTTGATGAGTCCATTACATTTAAGACCTATATGGCCTTGACTGCCCGCTTGGCAGCAGTAAAAGCAGCTGCACATGTCTCATCCCAGTCCCACTTGATGCCCTTTTGTACCAACTGGTATAAGGGCTTCAGAATTTGTGCCAAGTGCGGGATAAACACTCTCCAGTAGCCCAAAAGACCCAAAAACTCTTGTAATACTGCCACAGTGGTAGGGGTGGGGAAAGCCTGGACCTTGTCTATAACTGCTTCAGGAATAACTTTAGTTTTATCTGACCCGACAACCCCCAAGAATTTCACAGACAAACCAGGTCCCTGAACCTTGGTGCTGTTCACAGCCCATCCTTTCTCCTGTAGAGGTTGCAACAGTCTAGGAACTGCCCCTTCTAAATCTGAAAGAGAATCAGATGTGAACATATCAATATACTGATACAACCACACTGTTTGCGGTTTCCTCCATGTGGCCAAGTGCTGGGCTACACGTCTATGATAGATGGTGGGACTGTGGAGGTACCCTGTGGAAGGGCAGTGAATGTCCACTGCTGCCTTCCCATGTGAAGGGAAACTGTTCCTGGCTTTCCTGCACCATGTCAATAGAGAAGAAAGCATTAGCAAGGTCTACTACATAATGATACGCTCCCAGTTCATTGCTGAGGGTGTCCAGAATGTCTGCTATGGAGGGGACAGCAGCATGCAAAGGGGGTGTACAGTCATATGGCACAAGCCATATGTGGCTTTCTCACTGGCCACACTGGAGAATTAAAAGGACTATGAGTGGGCTTTATGATGCCCACCCTCTCCATCTCCTATAGAGTTTCTCCAATTTCTTTGTGCCCCCCAGGAAATTTATACTGCTTACTATTTGTCACCCACCAAGGTACAGGCAGAGCTACAGGTGGGGTGCTTAGCATGTTCCCTCAGAACTGCCTTTACCACACGTACCCTCAGTCTGAACTCACCTGCAGTGGTCTGTAATCACAGGCCCTGCAGGATATCTACCCCCAAAATATATTCAAGGATGGGAGAAATGTACCCGGTATACTCCTTTGGGGGCAAACGCCCTATCCCCAATAGGATTTGGGCTTTCTTCACTCTAATTATCTTACCCCCATAGCCATCTATCACAGCAGGGGGCCAGGCAAACGCTCAGGGTTGCCAGGAATCAGAGAACACTCAGCTCCTGTGTCCACCAGCGCCAGGACATTCACATTGTACATTCACAGGGGACCAATGAATTGCTAATTCTACATGTGGCCTCTGGTTCCCACCATGTCCCCCAAGGTGGGGACTTTGACCCCCACCTGCAGTTGAATCACGATGCCCAATCGTCCTCCTGTGGGGGTGAGGTCTCGGGCGAATCCTGAGTACTGTCTCCCAGGAAGTTCTGCAGGGACAGAGGCTGGGCATGAGGCCTTGACTCTGGTTCCCGTGCCCTGGACCTCAGCAGCTGGAACTGCTACTCCGGCTTTAATTGGTGCCACAGTTCTAACAATATTCTATTGGGCTGCCCATTGAGTTTTTCTTTCACTACCCCGGCCTTTATCACATCAACCACATCTAGGTCCTCGAGGTACTCACGGGGCCTTTTGCACCTCTCCTCTCAGTCATGGCCCGTACTTCCCTCTGTGCCCTTACTTTTTCAACCTACCCCAGATCTGCTAAAGTATGAGTAGTAATTCCAGTTACAATATAAATTAGTCACAGATATGAAAGTAACAGCATTAATAATACTGCAATATCTTTGTAAGTTGACAGATGACAACTACATTTATTGTGGTGAGCATTTAATTGTTGCATCACTATGGTGTATGCCTGAAGTCAATATAATAATATATATCAACTACACTTCAGTTAAAACAACAAAAATAAAATATGATTTTACTACTTTAAAGGGAGTTCTCTATAATGCTTTTTCCACCCTTCTTCCCAACTGCCAGAATTTGGATTATTTTATTTTATTTTTTTGCTTTTTATTTTCCTTGTGTCTACATGAAAAATTTTCAGTGATTTTTAAACTGAAAGCTTAGTGCAACAGAAGAGCACAAATGGTGGGAAGACATTATTTTAGGAAAAAGCATAAAACCTAAATGTGATTTATTCCTACCAGGATGTTTAAACATTTTAAGAGTAAGGTATTAACAAAAGGCCACATGGTGGAAGCTGCTCAGGCTGAGCATGGGGGTGGGGGTGGGGAAATTGGTAAGGGCCTGGCTATACCTGTTTGATTTGAGTTTTTTAAACCAACCAATAAAAAATTAAGACAAATGTAAGGGAAAGATATAACTGGCTTAGGAGACATCCGGGAAAGAATGTGAACCCTGCAGTATGAAGAAAGTGAACATAACACTAGCTCTTTTATTTTGTGAGCGTCACTACCTTGACTTTCTGCCTTTTTCTTATTCTCATTGAGACTTTTCATATGCACTTTATTTAGTCAGTTGGAAGAAGGACCTTTTTTTTTGTAGCAAAATGCTCCTTAAGCACAAAAAAAAAAGAAAGATTTTTCTCTAACATGTGCTTGTAATTATAGTCTATTGAATCACAGCATGTTTTGAGCATCTGACATTAAAATCATTGAGGAGTTTGTTCTGCCAGACTGTGGGATCTCCATAGTGTTACAAGTGAAAACTCGCCTCCACCTCTTTTGCCCCTGTGTCTCCAGTGGTCACCCTGAAGAGTGTGGAATCAGTTTCCCTATCTCACACAGGCCTCTACTCAGCAATGTGGTCAGCTGCAAATGTGCAGTCCGATACTTAGCCGATTGGTCACGCCCACTGCGGAAGAGTACAGCGCCCCCCAGGAATCAGTCATGGAGAATACTGGCCTGTGAATCTGCTGAGCACCATGAAGAGCTGGGGTGGTTGATTTTAGTCATTCCTGTCTGTCTCATGGTTTAGGAGTAGGGCCGGGTTGAGGGCTGCCCCAGGGTGCGTCAGCATGAAAGGTTATTACGCAGAAATCTCAGGAACCTCCTTAGAGAAGTGTAGCTCCTTTGATAAAATACCACTTTACAGTGCAAATGAAAAGAAAAAAAAAAAAAAAAAGGGCACCCTAAGGAAAAATGGCAAGATCCCTAAAACACTATAAAAGAATGTGGTTACCAAAAACAAAGCAAAAAAAAAAAGGGCAGTTCCTGTGTGGTAACCTCCAACGGGTTCTACACAAGGGTATAAAGGGCATATAAAAGTGTAGGCAAAGGGTCTGTTTGTGTTTATACAGAGGATCAAAGCCTAATTGGGCTACCCCGAAAATGAACTAAGATACGATATGAAAAAGAACTTCCAACATCAGCACTCTCTGGAAGACTCATGCCAGAAGATGATCATCAAAAAACCCCAACAAAGATCCACGCACTGCTACTGCTACAGCTGTAGATGCACTCATCCCACCAGTTCCTGGACTTGCCATGGGAATGAGGAAGGAGATATCTAAGCTGGCCTGTGCATACAGTAAAACAACAAATTTGACTGGATCTATACTGTTGGAACTCAACCAAGAATTTGGAGAAGTGCAAATTGTAGCGCTCCAAAGTCTTACAACTACAGACTATTTACTGTTAAAAGAACATATGGCATGTGAACAGTCCCCAGGAATGGGTTGTTTTAATTTGTCTGATTTCTCTCAGACTGTTCAAGTTCAGTTGGACAATATCCACCATATCATAGATAAGCTTTCACAAATGCCTAAGGTGCCTAACTGGTTTTCTTGGTTTCACTGGAGATGGCTGGTAATTATAGATATGCTTTGGTTATGTAACTATACTCCTATTATGTTAATGTGTGTGCACAATTTAAGTAGTAGCTTAAAACCTACACATGCTGAAGTTACTCTACAAGAAGATATGTCAAAGAAATAATCAATCTTCCCATGTTTTCTTCCGCCTGCTACTTCTATAGCTTTTCTTCTTCCTTCCTAATTACAACCCTTAAATAGAATTCGTGCCTCATATCAAATTTACCGAGTATCATAATTCTTCCAAGTGGTAAAGATACCTCAAGACAAATGCTGGGCATAGAAGCCACAGGGCATAAATATGCAAAGAAGTAAAAAGCTAACCTTTTCAAACAATAAGGCTTCCCTCTCACTTACCAACTTCACATTTCCCTGTATGGCCCCGGAAGATGACTGGTTAGCCAGAGACGGGTAAGATTCCTCAAGGGAGGAACAACCTAAGACAGGCACAGTCGCAGGGGGGCCATCAGGTGAGAAATTGGGGATCAACAGAGGTGAGGCTTAGAACCCCACCCCCCCGTTCTGAGAGAAATCTTCTGCATACGTGGATGTTTTATTGCCCTTGTCTAGCTTGGATTAACACATAGTCTACAGGCACACACCTGATCATCTACATTTGCTCTCTTACAACACTAAACTATGTTTTCTACCTTTATCTCGTATCTACCTACCACTTCAGCATTTTATTAAAAATAATAATAATAGAGAAATGTGGTATCCACATATAAATCAAGTATAAAAACCAAATGAGTATTCATATTTGAACTGACTGTTTATAGTTCATAATGCATGAGCAAAACCGAAAGTTTCTGTGATGACTGCCCTTGTACTGTTCACTATGTAACTTATTCATTATGTAAGAATTTGTTCTACATGTAAGAACTTGTTTGTTATGCCTCAGAAGATTGGAGACTGACGAAAATTAGGCTTGGGGTGGATTAATGATTGTGCATTGAGCATTGACTCCCCTATACAGAATTTTATTGTCGTTAACAACCATTTGATCAATAAATATGAGAGATGCCCTCACAAAAAAAAAAAAAAAAAAAAAAAGACAGACTTCCAATGGTAAAATAAATAAGTAACCGGGATGTAATGTATAGCATAAGGAATATAGTCAAGATATTGTAACAGCTTGGTAGGGTGATAGCTGGAACCTAGAATTATGTATATAAATGTTTTACCACTGTGTTGTACACTTGAAACTAATGTAATGTAATACTGTGCATCAACTACCCTTCAATAAAAAATAATTATTTAAAAAAAAAAAAAAAAAAAGAATGTGGTTGCAAAATCACTGAGGAAGAGGCCTCTGGACTGGAAGCAGATCACTTTCACCCTGGGCAGGGTCAGTAGGAGACGGTTCTTCCACAGCTAATTGGGGTAAAACTAACATTTCCAGAGTGTCTCTCCAGGCTTTAGTGCATTTGCATATCCTCAGGAGTGGAGAGAACTTTATCTCCATGTCAGTGGGTAAATACCTGGGCAACTGTGCCAGGAGCCATGCTACTCAAGCTGTGTAGCGAAGCTCAAGCTGGAAGAAGACCCCCACAAAGCAGGGGCTTTTGCAGCTAGCTCCCCCTATTACCCACCTTGATTTTGCTTTTTCTATTATACTATTGGTTTTGCTTTTACCTGCATTTTTTGCTAAGGGTTAACTAACCTTTGCTGAGCAGTGTGGAAAGGATGAGAACATAAGTTTCCCAGGAGCTTTTCAGGACAGTGCTCCTGAAGAATGGAACACACAGGGGCCCAATGGCGATCTTGGCATAAAGTACCGAAACCTACTTAGTTAGTCAAACATTGACCACCCCATTTCCACTGAGATTACCCCACTTTTTTATTATTACAATGCTAGTGAAACTAGTGATGGAAAGTTTTATAGAAATAGAGTTATGAGAGAATGTGGAATGGAATAACCCTGTCTGACACTTAATTAATCATCTCATGTTTTCCTCCCTCTGCTACTTATATAGTGTTTTTTTTTCTTCTGTCCTAATTACAGCCATTTACTAAACTTTGTGCCTTATATGTGAGATTACCAAATACTATAATTTTCCAGGAAGTAAAGATACCTCAAGACAAGTGCTGGGCATAGAAGCCATGGAGCATAAACCTGCAAAGAAGTGAAAAACTAACCTTTTCAAAGAATATTACTTCTCTCTCACTTACCAGCTTTACATCTCCCTGTATGGCCCTGTAAGATGGCTGGTTAGCCAGAGATGGGTAAGATTCCTCAAGGGAGGAACAACCTAAGACAGGCACAGTCACAGGGGGGCCATCAGGTGAGAAAATGGGGGTCAACAGAGGTGAGGCTTAGAACCTCATCCCCCCAGTTTTGAGAGAAATTGTCTACACCCGTGGATGTTTTGTTGCCCCTGTTCAGCTTGGATTAATACCTAGTCTATAGGCACAGACCTGATCATCTACACTTGCCTTCTTACAGCACTAAATCACGCTTTCTATCTATATCTTGCATCTACCTACTACTTCAGCATTTTATTAGAAACGTAAAGGAGAAAATGTGAGATTCATATATAAAGTATAGAAATCAAATGAATAATCACACATCATATTTGAGTTGACTGTTTATAGTTTAAGGTTTGTAGTTAAAACAGAAACAGTTTCTATGATATGAATGCCCTTGCATTGTTCACCATGTAAGAACTTGTTTAGTCCCTGCAGTAGTGGAGTCATGGAGACCTGTGTAGCATATGTCAGGGAGATTTTGGTATCCACCCAGAAGAAAGAGAAATGTAGATAAGAAGGGGAAATTTAATTTGCTGCCTACTGTGCCCTATAAAGGGGTATAAGGTGAAAATATGAGTTTATGATTTTAGATTGATTATAAATTTATTAAAGTTGCTAAGAATATTTTTGTGGGAAAGAATCCTAGCTAACTGTGGCACTAGGTGACCTGTATTTCACCCTGAGCTGATAGACTCCATAGTAGCTGCTACACACTGCACGCTCCTACGGTCACATGCACTACTAAGAAACTGCATTGCATAGAAACGTAAAACACAATAGAGTCCATGTTGATAGGAAAAGTTTCGGTCAAGGAACAGAAAAACAATCACCTGTCTAACACTTGACCAACCATGAATAGATTAGAAAGAAGAAGAAAGAAAAAAGCTTGCCTATACTTAATCAACTGCCTATACTAATTAATCATCAGAATAATAAAAAATAATCATATCCTTGTGCAAAATGGTATTAATAAAGCTGTCATTGGCACTTTGTCGAGAGACCACCTCCATCTGACTCTGTGTCCTGTCTCTCCGTGCGCCAACTCCGTCTCATCCTTTTGGGCTTCACACCCCCCACAGGAGCTGGACTCTGGCACAACTGAGTGTGTGCCTGAACCTGAGAGGTTAAGGGGCCTGGCTTGCTTGCTTGCTTCTTCAGGAGCAGAGGAGAAAGATGGCCCTGGACTGCAGTTTGTAAGCAGTAAATGGGTTTTCAACTTTAATTCTCCTTTTGACTGATTTTGGTTTTTAGAGGTATTTTGCCCCAGGATTTCCTCTCTCGGGACTTACACCTGGTGCAGTCCGCAGGGTGCCTCTGAACCTGAAATCTGTCATAATGGGTGTGACCTTTGGGAGGGCTGCTCCTGTGGATGGTGGGAGGCCCCAGTGGATGCAGGGGCAGAGGGTGCTCTCCTCCATCTGTTATTATCCCCCCAGCTGTGGGGCTTCCAACTTGGGAACCCCCAGTGGGGAATTGGTCTAGGGTAAAGTACCTCCTAGAGGGGTGGGGCCTTCCCCAGAACTGGGGAAGGGTGGAAACACCGGAAGCCGCAGAATTAGCCCTCCGTGTGTTAGAAGACTGCTTGGAGACCTTAGGGTGCCGTGTAGCAGCTGCCATTGTAGGGTCTCTTTTTATCCAGATAGTGGAAAATGTTATACAGGAGAAAGAGAGGATTATTGAGGGACTTAGGCAGGAGAGAGACACACTTCAGCATCGCTTGGAGGAGCTGGGCAATAACTCATGGGATGCTGTTAAAGAAGAGAGGCAGTTACTGAAAAGGCAGGTCACGCTCCTAGAAGATTCCTTAGCAGCGCAGAGGCGATGGGGGAGGCGGCAGGAGAAGCCACGTTGCAGGAGGCTGGGGGGGAGGGGGAGGAAAGAGCAGTGTCTTCAGCCCTGGAAATGGTGGAGTTGGAGCTATTGGTGGAGGAGCCCGAGGGAGAAGAGGAGGCGATGCAGCTGTTGGCGGATCTGCTACCCAGGCCACTGCTGGAGGTTCCATCTCCTGTTTTAA
The DNA here is from genome assembly GCF_030020395.1 of Manis pentadactyla. Classification (NCBI taxonomy): domain Eukaryota; kingdom Metazoa; phylum Chordata; class Mammalia; order Pholidota; family Manidae; genus Manis; species Manis pentadactyla. The sequence goes on along the minus strand of NC_080019.1, from coordinate 44,281,553 downwards.
AGGTCTGCCCAGCTGTAATTAAGAAAATAAAAATGAAACAACCGCGGGCTCCTCAGCAGGAGGAGCAGCCCCCTCCCCAGGTTGGGGGGCACTCCTCGCTCTGCCCCTATACCCAGGATGAGCTGGTGGACATGAGCGTCCGGTATAGGCAAAGGCCATCGGAAACTCTGCCTACATGGCTTTTATGTCTCTGGGATATAGGGGTGTAAGACACTGTTATGTCGGGTACTGAGATGTAGAATGGCTTCCCCAATGACTCACCCTTCCCTCTAGCAGTGGTTGGAAAATGCCTGTCATGCCTCAGGGAATCAGGTACTCCTGGAATGGCTGACAGCTACCATTGGGATAGTTTGGTCTAATCAGGGTGATTTACCATATTTTCCCAGTAGTTGGAAAATGTATGCAGAGCTCCAACAGGTACTGCGGGAATTGGTTATGATAAACATCATCTATGATATGGACGCCCAGGGCCTTGATGAGGAGGTGTTCACTGTAGGAATGAGAAACCTGGTGCTGCACACAGCTCCCACATCTCTCTTTGGGTCCCTAGTGAATACTGATGCCCCCCACCTAGGGTGCAAATGGCAAGATTACATTCTGTGTTTATGGCTCAGTAATACTCCATTATATATATATGTACATCCCCCAATTCATTCTAAGAAGCTGGAATAGATTAAATGCCAAAACCTGATAAATAAAAACTGAGACTGATTTCACTTATAAATATAGATGTAAAATTTCTAAATACCATAGTGGAAAATAAAACCCAGCAGGAATAATATAACATGACCAAGCATGATTTACTACAGGAATGCTGAGATGGCTCACCATTAAGGAAGCTGTCAACATAATTTATATTTACATTTTTTTAAAGTGACAAAATACTGTATCAGTAAAGCACAGAGGCTAAAAAACCACTTGGCAGTCATTCCTAATTAACACAAGCAAGCAAACAAAACAACTATCTAAAAAACAAATAAGATCAAAGACATTTACTACAAACCTACAACAAACAACTTGTTAAGTGGTGAAATGCTAAGGCTTTTACCATTGAAGTTAAGACTAAAACAGGGATGTTTACTATTCAATATTTTTTGGAGGTCCTAGTTAATGGTGTAGGTATTGGCAGAGAAAGGACATTGGTATTGTACCTGTAAGTATAAACCTAAGAAACAACAATCAGTTATAACTAACAAGAAAGCTTAGTAGGTGTTGGATATACTTTTTTTAAAAGCTTTCCTTTACATTAGTTAGAAACAGAAATTGATTAGAAAAATACTGTTAATAAAAGCAATGAATTACCAAGAAGAAAAACAAAAAAGATAAAGAGCTTACATGAAGAAAACCATAACATTTTATTGAAGGACATACAAGACATTGATAAAACAGAGACCCTGACTACTGTTCTTAGACGAGCAAACATCACAGTGTTAATCTTTCCAAAATTTACATACAGATTTAATAGAATTTTAATCAATTTCAGTGAATCTTATTGAAATTGTACTAAATAATTTTAAAGTCCATATGGAAAAACAAATGTAAGAAGTAGCAGCAAATTTTTAGGGGAAAAAATGTAGGATGGAAATCTTTAGCGGAAAATTTGCCCTATCAAATACTAAAATTTACCATAACAACTATATGAAAACAAGGAGAAAGAAAGATCAGTGAAACAGACAATAAAGAATCACAAAATAAGTGTGACAAAGTTGTATTTTAGGTTACTGCAAAAGATGGTTCACTTAATAAATGGTCATTTATGCAAAGTTAAACTCCTACCTCAAAAACAAAAGTAATTTCCAAGAGAAATTAAACATTTAAATGTAAATAAGACACCAAGCAATCAAGACAAAATTAGCCCTGTTGTTTTCCTGATCACAGAAAACCTCAGTCCACGAAAAGGAGGAAAGGCCTCTTTCAGGCAGGTGTTTCTTCAGCAAGCTAGGGAAGAAACCACTTCTCTATAGATTTGCTGGGAAGCAGCCCCCCACTCCCCTGCAGACCCTTCATGGGCTTGTTGTTTATGGGTGTGGCTGCTCCTCACAACAAGTGTATTGGTAGAACTGTACAGTTCACCCCAAATAGAATTTTTATGATATATTCAAAGAAAAAAACAATATGAATCGAGCTAATCATGAAAGAGCCCTAAAGTGAAATTCCTGGTATGTATATTAATATTAATGCTTCATTTCTAATTTTGTTGCATAATTTCTGTATTTATATGGAATGACTCATGTTTTGCCCCAATCAGAATAAATCCTCAGCTGTGGATAAAGTCATTAACACTCTGGTAATTACTTTAAAATAATTTAGTAACATAAAATTCTCTGCTCGTTTTTTTTAAGCATTCAGTACTGCAAGATCAAGCACTGAGGACTGATCCGGAGGAACAAAGGTGATGTGAGAAACCACTGGAACAGAGCCAGCCCCTCAGGTGAGAGACAGAGGCCAGGAAAGGAAGGGAAGACAGAAAGCGGCCAGAACACACTACCTGGGTGCATCCAAGCCTAAGATGCCTCCCCTGATGAGGAAGACAGTTGTATTATTCACCTTCCAATTTGTGCAGACCCCAGAACAATGTCTACGTATGACTGATATTCTGCAAAATGGAACTAGATCTGCCCGGGGAGCTGGTGGAAGGAAGAGCGCAGATGACAGGGCACGTTATGGGGCAGGGAAGGAGGAGAGCCAGGGATCCCACCAAAGAGTTAGTCACTGCAAGGTCCTGGAAAACTGCTTCGCCCACGTGGTGTCCTGCGCTGGTGTGGACAGTGGTCTGGATCTGGTGATCTCCGATTTTCTCCTTAAAAGCAAACTGTTGGAGATCATTAAAAATATGCATGTATTAATCATTGGTTGAAGGTATCCTTTCCTAGAGCCAATAAAATCCAGCTGTTACACATCACAGGATTCAGAAATCAGAACAATGTGGGCTCCCTCTAGTGGTCTAAAACACCTTTAAAGATATTTAAAGGCAGTTTCTACTTACTTTTCATCATTTATTTTGATTTTTAGTTTTGTATCACCTAGTCCTTTTCCTCTTAGGAAATCCAAATTTTACAAATAGTTCACTACAATTATTCATCCCAGTAGATGAGGAGAGGGGAGTAGGCCTAGTGATCAAATATGATGGCTTCCTGGTCAGAAAGCAAGTTTATGTGCTCCCTTCAAAATCAGGAAGAAACTGAAGCAACAATGACTGAAGAGATGAGGACAGAGAGAGCTAAGCCACATGATGGGAGGAGAATGGAAAAAAGGAAGAGTGTTAGGCAAGGGAAAGGGAGATAAAACCACAACATTAAACTAATTTTCTCATTTGCCTATGAAATCATCTTTAAAGAAATGTAAAAGAAATTCAAACAGACTTTAGGTCAATCCTGGCCTAAGTCTGCAAGCTACTGTGGCTGCTGTGACAGTTATGATATGTTTTTAATTTTTCAGTGCTGTCAGTAATGTCTCAAAACTGCACAGTCATGCTTCCTATTAAACACTGCACTCTAGTGAGATCTAGCAGCTGAGAAAGAAGGGTTTTTTTACAGTGAGCAAGCTTGCCATTTACACTGAAGATGTGAGTCTTGTTATACAACAATGCAATAAAGTGTTGGGAGATCTACTGGTGAAAAAATCAATACAAACAAAAAAGTCCAAAGCAGAGGAAGTGAAGAAAAGCATGAAAAACCTCCACTAAGAAATGTAAATAACAATTATGAAACAGACAGGAAATGTAATTGGCACCTAACTGATTACAGCTGTGGCTGTGATGGTGAGCAATTTTCTCCCACTGCTAAGGGAGGAACTGTCTTTTAAAAATTAGTTTTAGTTCACTTTTCCTAGAAGAAAACATTGTTTTAGAAAATTAGTCTTTCTCAAAATTACCAACTAGTATAAAATCTCTTTCAAAGATGGTGGTAAAAATTTGAATGAAGTTCTCCTGAATTCTCCAAGTACAATGACAGTTTCTTTATTTGCTTTAGTAAAACTAAGATAGAAGACACAAAAAAAAGATAGAAGCAGCATTCTGGTACAGTATGAGATGGTGTCTGCAAAAAATAATTCTGTGACTGGAACTGGGTTTCTTAGAACTGTGTAAGCTTGATACTGAATAGTATGTCATTTATAGTTGAAAATAAATATAGCTAAAATCGATGTGTCCAGTAGTTTCTACAAAATGTTGAAGATTAGAACCCTTGTCAGAATAAAATTTTCTCATGTTACTTTTTCTATGGGAAAACCAGATGAAAATTAAAATTGTTTTAATTATCAGGGCATTATTCCTGCTTAGTGTGAGGTTTGCCTACAGACTGGATTCCCTCAACATTATTTCAGTAGTGAACTCACTGGACAGCAGGTGTTTATCACAAGATGTCATCTCTAGGGGTTTGCTCAGGTATTAGTAAAACCCCAAATTATGTCACATCAAAGGCCTTTCTTGAGGTGTGCTTCAAGAACTCAATGGGCATTCTCTTTAGGAATGAGGTGTTGTGTTTTCTCCACGTGGGTTCTCAGTAAGTCACTTTTCAGATCACAAAACCAAAACACAGTCATTTTGTGACACATATTCCAGAGCAGGTGACATACACATGCACAAGAAACTAAAACCATCAGCCAATGGAGTGTGTTTCACACTGGTTATTTTTCGGCAGTTTTTATATCTTTTATTCATGCTTAAAAAAATACTATGGTCCCTTAGGATGAAGGTTATGCTTTTTATTCCCCACATGGGGCCAGGATATTACCAGAGTGCATAGTAAGGATGAAGACACTTGCAAAACGAATGTATTTTGTTTCAATTTGTAGCAGAAACAGATGTACCTGGTTTGTCAGAAGAGCTAAAAAAGTCAAGAATTTAAAATGCATACAACTAAAGAAACAAAAAAGGCCAAACATTCCCTCCAAAAAATGTTATGATGAATAAAATACATTGACGATACAGTGTTAACTGCAAAACTACAATTTAAAACAGGTGCACTTGAGTACACTTTAGTGTATACTTGTTAATCCTCAACTATTTAAAAAAATACAGTGCTCTTACAGTATTATCTAGACCTTATTTGCCACAATTCATTTGTGATGTTCTTATCTCAAAAATGACAATTCTATTCTCTAAGTTGCTCAGGCCAAACCTGGGGGTCATCCTTGAATGCCTAGCTTTTGTTACATCCCACCTGCAACCTATTATCAAATCCTTCCTGTTTTCCTTTGAAGATAGACTTAGAACCCAACCACTTCTGCTTCTTCCACACTTACTACTCTGGCCGAGGATACCACTGTCTCTGTCCTGGATCACTGCAGTGGCCTCTTGGCTGGTGTCTGTCATTCTCTCTTACAATCTTGCTGTCACCACAGCAGCCGGAGTGACCCCGCCAGCATGTGAGTCCAAACGGCGCACCCTCTGACAGAGCCTCTCGCAGCTCCCATGTCACCTCGAGTTAAGCCAGTCTCGCCATGACCTGAAAAGCCCAACGTGATCTGCCTTCTCACTCCCTCCACTGTATTTCTGGCCTCATCTCCTACTCTTTCCCTGCTTGCTCCAATGCTGCCATACATGCCAGTTTGCTCTTCTTGAACATAGAGGGCTTCCCACGGCCCCTGCTATGCTTAGCCCCTAGACAACTGGCACTCAGCCTGCCAGCACTGCCTGGACAGCCTCACACCAAAGTCACGCCCTCTGGGGAAAGAAAACATTGCAAAGCTCTGGTGGTGACCAGAGTGCAGAAAAGTCACAGTCCCCAGTGACTGGGGACACTCGGGAAATGCACCTCTGCAAATCCGAATGGGTAGATCAGCCTCTTCATCTGCAGAGAATGGACAGACAAACTCAGGATCTCCTCTATGGGAGGTCTGTCTCTAGGGGGCCATCTGTCACCATTATCTATGCTAAAAATGAAATGCCACCAGTACATGGGTCTGGTTTAAAAAGAAAGGGAAGATTCTACAATTAGCATATGAATACTGACAAAAATAAACAATCACCAACAAATGCTTACAAATAACATGATCAAATGAAGAAGAAATGTGCTAGATGCCAGTAAAGGGTAGGAGGAAAATGTAAAGGTACTTATTTAAGGATACTGGAGATAAATTATAGTTTGAATGATTTACAATATTTTTCACATGCAAGAAAAAGTTTATGATGCTAAAGAGAGAGCAAAAGTGGGGGGTGAGGGAGAAAATTAAAAAGAAAGAACACAATTAAAGGAGAAAAATGCCTTAATTCTATTGAAAGTACTTTTCCCTGGTTTTCAAAAAAGACCAGATATTAGAGTCATGAAGAGGACCTCGTCAAAAAAAAAAAAATTTTAGTCTGTGAAAACTTAGGTAAAGCTAGAGACTGGGAGAAAATATCTGCAAACCACATATGCAACAGAAGACTACAATATAGGATACCTAAAGAACTCTAAAAACTCAACTGTTTGAAAGAGAAACGCAGTTAGAAAATGGGGAAAGACAAGAACAGACATTTCACTGGAGGATATACAGATGAGAAATAAGCACTTGAAAAGATGCTCAACACCATCAGTCATGAGAAAAATGCAAATTAAAATGACAATGAGGTATCAGCACACACTCACAAGCATGGCTAAAATAGAGATTAGTGAAGAGACCATTCCAACAAGAATGCGGAGAAACTGGTCACCTGCACATTGCTGGTGAGCACGTAAAATGGTATAAGCACTCTGAAAAACATTTTGGCCATTTCTTATAAAACTAAACATGCAACTACCACACAGCCAAGCAATTTTACTCTTGGGCATTTATCTAGAGAAATGAAACTTATGTTCACACAAAACCTGCACAAAAATGTCCATAGTAGCTTTATTTACCATAACCCCAAACTGGAATCAACCCAGATGTCCTTCAATAGGTAAATGGTTAAATAAACTGTGGTCCGTATATACCATATATGGAATGTAACACTAACAATAAGAAGGAACAAGTTACTGATATACACAATAACTTGGATGAATCCCCAGGGCACTGTGCTGAGTGAAAAAAGCCATTCTTAAAATAATTTATACTGCATGATTTAATTTATATAACAGTTTTTAAAAGACAAAATTTTGTAAATAGAGAACAGATTGGTGATTGCGAAGAGTAAGACACGGAGAAGGTGGGAGTGGAGGGGGAAGAGGTAGGTGTGGTTATAAAAGGAGGAGCCGGCTCCTTGTAGCCAATGACCTGTTCCATATCTTAACCGTGATGGTGAGAACACAAAGTTAGTCATGTGATGAAATTGTAAGCAACACACAAACACACATGTACAAGTAAAACTGGAGAAATCTGAACAAGATCACTGGATTGTATCAATGTCAAAATCCTGATTGGTGACATGGTTCTACAGTTCTACAAAATGTTATTACCATTGGAAGAAACTGGGCAAAGGGTACACAGGATCTCTGTATTATTTCTTACAACTGCACGGGAACCTACAATGATCTCGTGGGAACCTACAATGATCTCAATACAAGCTTCAATGAAAAAAATTGAAGTCATTACCTTGCCACGTCTGGTTAGGCACCTTCTCCAGAGTCCCTGGGTCCTAAATAAATATGTCACTGTGTGCAAGAGAGCAAGCCTGTAGAGTTGGAAAATGTATCTGGTTCAATAGGTGGTTAATTAAACCCACCACTTATATAAAAACTCCCCAGTAATCTAAGTCAGCCACAGTTTACATTCTGTATGCTATTCCTATCTCCAGCTAAGATGGAAAAAATACTGTCTTTTTAAGAAGTAGGACACAATCTTACTTAGTTTTAGTATATCATACTGTTCTTAAGGTGACAAAAATTAACTTTCTAATACTTATCCCATTTCATGGTAATTAAAATTGTTATTTAGCAAGAACAGTTTATTTTGATTCATGTACCAATCAATGAATTTTTATAAGCAACATTCAAAATGTCATGATTATTTTAATGACTTAATTTTAAAGACTTTAGCTGTAAGTGATACAAAGACAGTTAATGCAAAAAGAACTAATGGCAATAAAATAATGGAATGCAATATGCCTAAAATAAAGTGAGTATTATTATATTTCCAACATTATTTATTTATACATTATGGTTGTTTTGCTTTTTTACTGCTGCTCTAGTAACGCAAATAAGATTTTTTTTTAATGCACAAAATATAGTCCATATGTCAATTTACTATGATTTGACAGTATCTGCGAAATCTCAGAAAACTGTTTTAACAAGGTCCTGGCTCTAGGCTGACATTTCCAGTTCTAGTTAGTCTGAGAGTGGGGTCTGCACAAACTCTTCCATATTAAATTAATGTCTGCCTAATATCCAATCCCTGTTTCTGCCTGAAGATAATTTATAAAATAAACTTAAGCAACTTTCTTCACATGTAAATCATGATTGTGGATGCACAGAGTTAGGCAGAGGACATTTGCTTGGTTTTTGCGTCTATCTGTTAGTGTCACTGCCCTTCATTTCTGGGCTCCATCTGAGCACCCCACTTTTAGTTTTAGGATGTGCAGCCTGAACTAGCCCTGGTACCTGAGAAGTTGAGTGTTTTGTGTCTGCAGTCTGACAAGAACATGACCTGCAGGCTTCCCTGGAAGGAGAAAATGCCTTCTTCAACTTAGAAACCACTCTCAAAGTGGGGGCTCTTCACTGTGGGGTTAAATCTGTGCCTGTGGGCATTGGGGCACTGGCTCCTCACAGTCTCCAGGGGACCCTCCCTCCAGGGTGTTTTCCTGGGCAGTGCAGGCCCATAACAATGAGGTCTACGGTACAAGGGCTAAACTGTAAAGAATCACAGTCTTGTCACATAAAATCAGGGGTCACAAGTACCAACTGTACTTTCCCTACAGGATGGCCGGGGCCCTAACCTGTGGGGGTGGAGGCATGGAGAACATCAGAGCCCCTGCAGGGAGAACACCTGCCCTCCAGTGCTGGCTCCAGACACATTTACCAGCACAAGTCCCAGAAGAGGCGGGCTGCAGCCACGATCTCTCACCTGTCAGTGCCTGATTTCACCACACTCACTGCTGACTTCGTGCATCTAGGTTCTGTCACACAACCTACCGGCAAGTGTCTCCTGGGAAGGAGTCCACCCTGTCATCATTTTGTATTTCCTGTACTGACCATGGCTATAGGCACATGGAAAAGCAGAGGTTAAGATGGAAGATCAGCATCTCAGGAGGCAGCTAAATACAGGAGAGAATCCCAGATCTGCTGTTTCTCATTTAATAAACATCCATATAATGCTTACTGTGTACCAGCCACTGTTCTGAGCACTGTAAACATATTGACTTATTTTCTCTTCGTAACAATGTTATGAGGGAAGGTACTATTATCATGTGTTATTTTTCAGATCAGGAACAGAGGTCCAAAGAGGTTCAGTAATCTGTCCAAAGTCACAGTGTGACTGGACCACAATGCTAGCAGTAGAGGGGATTAGTAGTAGGGAGATTCTAGGTATATTTTAAGTAGAAGAAACAAGAGCTTTGGATTTGGGATTGGAGAAAAATTAATCAAGGATACCTCCCAGGTTTTTGGTATTAACAACTAGAAAGATGGAGCTGTCATTTGTGCAAATGGGAAAGATTTTATTTTCATTCTTCTTAGACACAACTTAATTTAAAAAATATTACATTCTTACATATTAAAAATAACCAAATGGACAATTTCAACTTCCACCAAGATAAAATATGTGCCCCACCTGAAACAACCACCAAAATTTTACATAACAACAGTCTTCAAGACATTGTACATAGGATAATTAAGGACTGTGATCTCTGAGAGATGGGATAAGGTGAGCGTATGGCTGCTCCAGCTTACAGCCTAGGGAGTTTGCAGGCCTCAGGGTGGGGAGAGAAGGGCAGGTGGAGCCCAGCAGACACCCTGAGCTGTGGTCTGAGTCTAGGGAGAGCAGAGCACCAGCTGTTTGCAGCACAGAGTACAAAAGAGGAGGTACTCCACAGAAACAGATAACTCGGCAGGTCTGAGATGGTGACCATCAAGATTCAGTCAAGTAGGGACCAGCATACCTGTGTAAGGACACTACCTAAGATCCGGGAAAGCAACGCCTGAACAGACAGGAGGGAACAGAGCTTTGGGCTCACATAGGACTGAGATGGTGACTGTTCCCATCCATCAGACTAGAAAACCTAACTCATGGGTCATCAGATAGAGTACCAGAGAGTCCTGATTGAGCACTGGGGAATAATTAGGGAGGAGGAGCAAAACAGCAACATACTATTGTATAGTTCTCATATTGTTCATGAAGTGGTGTAATATCTTTTGAGGGTAGACTGTGGTAAAATCAGGATGTATACTATGAACCCTGACGTAACCAATGCAATAAAACAAAGAGTTGAGCTATTGATTCCAACAAAGGAGAAACAATAGGGAACTATATATATATATATATATATACACACACACACACACACACACACACATATATATACACATACATACGTACATACATACATAAAAACCTCTACAAATTCATAAGAAAGCAGAAAAGGAAACAAATAGCAGATGGGGCAAACAGCAAATAAGTTGCAAGATGGTAGACTAAAATCTAGCTACATCAACAACCAGGTTAAATATAAATGCTATACCATCTCAGTTAAAAAGCAGATATTGTCAGATTGGGTAAAAACAAAACCTAATCATTATAGAAACACACATAAAATATATAGACACAAATAAGTTAAAAGTAAAAGGTTGCTAAAAAAAATGATGCCGCTAACACCAGTCAAAAGAGAAAAGTTGGAGCTACTATATTAATATCAGACAAAATAGATTTCAAAGCAAAGAATATTACACTAGGGATAAAGAGTTGCATCATAAAAGTAAAACGGTCAATTTATGGGAAGACATAATTATGTGCCTAATAATAGTGCTTCAAATCAAAAAAAGCAAAAAGTGATAGAACTATAAGGAGAGAGAGATATACAAGCACAAAATTATAATAGGAAATTTCAAAACTGTTCTCAATAACTGATATAACAAGTAGACAGAAAATCAGTGAGGCTATAGACTTTAACAATGTTACTAGCCAACTTGACATTTATGGAACATTCTACCCAAAAGCAGCAGAATACACATTCTGTTCAGGTACACATGGAACATTTACCAAGTGAGACCATACCTTCGGACATTCAATATATCTCAGTAAATTTTAAAAGATTCAAATCAGACAAGGTGTTTTCCCTGGTTACAATGGAATTAAATTAGAAATCAGTAACAACAGATTTCTGGAAAATCCTCAACTATCTGGAAACTAAATAACACACTTCTAAACAACCTGTGGATCAAAGAGGATATCAAAAGGGAAGTTTAAAAATATTTTAAACTGAGTAAAAATGAAACCACTTGCCAGAATTTGTGGGAACGCCACTAATGCACAGCTCAGGAGGAATTTATTTCAGTGTCCATCTTAAGAAACACGAAAGACAAGAAGAAATTAAACCTAAAGTAAACAGAAGAAAAGAAATGCTAAAGAAAAGAGCCAAAACCAAAGAAACAGAAAATCAATGAAGCCTAAAATTAAACTGGTCTCTTAGAAGATCAGTAAAATTGATAAATTTCTAGCCAGACTGATGAGGACAAGAAGACACAGATCACCAATATCAGGAACAAAGGGACATCCTGGCGACAGGGAAAAGGGGGCACACCTACCTGAAGGGGTGTGGCTGAGACTATGACCTCGCCCTGGGCTCAGGGGACACACCGTGAGCACCTGGTGGCTTTTTGCCAAGCATTTGCCAGTTTCCTAAACCCAGAGTTGTAAGTTCCCTGCCTGAGGCAGGATTTCCTTTTGACTACTGACTGTCCCCTGACTCTCTACCCTCAGGAAATGAAATGAGTAATGACCTAAAGGGCCTACTCCTGCCTTCTGAGCTGACTCGGGGCACGTGCAGAGCTACCTCTTCTGCTTTCTCAGCTCCTCAAATGAGCTGCTGTGGCACTGTCCTTCTCTTCCCAATCTGGTTGTCCTGTGCTTTTCTCCACATACAGATCACAGCTTCTACATGAGCAGCTACCCAACTGAGCACCTACCGTGTGCTCAGCACCTGGACATAATGCACGGAACGCACATGGCTCCCGCTCTCAGGGAATTCATCAGCTGGGGAGAGAGATTCTGAGGGGAACATTGGATGACTCAACATGTCATGGGGTCACCAGGGATGGCTGTGGTAAACGGAATGTCTGAAAGGTCCTTGAAGGGTAAGGGCTCCTCTGACAAGCAGAAACTGGACAGGAGAAAATTCAAGGACAAAGGAAACTCCAGGAAAAGACACAGAAGCAGGAAAACACAAAATGTAGCTACGCCTGTTATATCCCATTGCTTGTCTCACCGTGGACCAGTCTCAAACACTTAGACTAATACCAGTCTCAGACCAACTTTACCAGCTCTGGTTATAGTCTCTCTGTGATTGTTTTTAAAAACTGCAACATTTGGCTTAAACATAGAACGCAAAACAAAGGCATGAATTTTAAACACATTAGAAACCAAATGTATGCTGTGGGATGAGAAGAAGAACAGCGAGAAAGTCAGGATTTTATCATCTCATATCTAGACAAGATCCCTTGGGACACTGCAGAATGCAGTTTCTAAATAATGAACAGCTCTGTGCCGTGTTTATAATGCCACTTGTATTCTGTTTCTCTTTAGCTCTTCAATCGGTCTCTGTAATCATATCCACAGAGCACATTACAATTAGATTATAAACTCAAAGCTGGAGTATTACTTCTTCCTCAATTGGTAATACATATACCAAACTCATAAAACAGATGCCTTTCAAGAGATTCTGACTTTGATGGATGAGCAAATTAATGCCCATGATCCTGCCACTCAAGTGAGGACTCTCTGGTCCCAGTGCAGGGATGTGTTCAACTTTCTAATGGTCATTCCAGAGGATCTCAGATGGATTCTACTTCACATATTTGGTTTTCTTGCAAGCTATTACTGCTTGCTCGGTTGGTTGTATTTTCTCCAACGATGTAGTATTTACTTATTTTCAAAAGCTTCATGTAGTCACTATACCACAAATGAGAATCACATTTATCCTTTCAGCTCACATGGTAACAGGCCAGAGATCAGTAGAGACCATCATGGTGTCAGGCCAACATGATGCTTTGGCAAACAGGTAGGTTCACAAAATTACTGAACGTATTTTTTGCAAACAGGATTACTGTAAAAAACTCTGCTGGCTGAGCTTCACTCTTTTTTTATGTCCAAGGAAAAGGGAGTTTAGTGTTACTGTTCTCACTTCTTTACAGTTCTAGTAACTGTAGGACTATACAAGGGGGTGCTAATAAAGAACAGAATTTTAGAACTATAAAGGTCCAAAAGAATACCAATGGCAACCTCCTCATAGCAGAGATGGCTAAGTGTTCATGTTTATCATTTCCTCTTCCTCTTGGGCACACAGCCGGAACATTTCCCAGCTCACAGTGGCCATATGGTTTCCCAACAGACATGGCTAATTTCCCCAGCCAGCAAAACATGAGCGGAAGTGATGTGTTCCTTCCAGGCCTCGTCCACAGAACCCTCCCTCCTGCCATCCTATAAGTCCCTCCCATCCCCAACCCAGGTCTTTAGGGTCACTGATCCATTTTGAGTTAATTTTTGTATATGGTATTAGGCAAGAATCACACTTCATTCTTTTGTATGTGGAACTATTTGATGAAAAGATTATTCTTTCCCCCATTGAATTGTTCTGGTACTCTTGTCAAAAAGCAATTGACCACAAATGTGAGGGTTTATTGCTAGACTTTGAATTCTCTTTCATTGACCATTCTTATGCCAGTACACACAGTCTTGATTACTGTAGCTTTGTAGAAAGGTTTGAAATTGGGAAGTATGAGTCCCTCATACACAATTCTTCATTTTCAAGATTATTTTGGGTATTCTTGGTCCCATGCATTTCCATATGAACTTTAGGATTAATTTATGCAAGAAAATTAGCTGAATCTATAGATCACTTTGGGGAGTACTGCCATCCTAACAGTATTAAGTCCTCCATTTAATTCTTTTGGATACTATTATAATTGGAATTTTGTCCTTAATTTTTGATTTGATCATTGCTACTACATAGAAACACAATTCATTTTTGTATATTGCTTTTGTCTTTTATAACTTTGCTGAACTCCTTTTTCAGTTCTAGTGGGTTTTAATGGATTCCTTAGGATATTCTATATACTAGATGTGGCGTCTGCAAATAGAGATGGTGTGTTTTACTTTTCCCTTTCCATTCTAGATGTCTTTTATTTCATTTTCTTGCCTAACTGTCTTGCCTAGAATTTCACAATGTTGACTGAAAATAGCAAGCATCAAGAGCTGGCATCCTAACCTTATTCCTGATCTTAGCAGGAAAGCATTTGGTCTTTTACAAGTATATTAGGCTTTGCATTGATGCCCTTTATCAGGCTGAGGAAAAGAGATGATTTTTAAAATGTTGCTGACTGTCAAGCCTTTACTAATGTTTACAGGGAAACCTTATGCTTGAGAGCTAGGCCTAATGATAAAATAACACATGGTAGAGAATTTCTGCTTACTTTTAGGTAAAATTTCAGTTAGTGAAACTTTACTCAACTGATTTAAGATGCTCTTGACACAGATGAGTTATTCCAGAAGCTCCACAAAAATGAAAATATGTTCCACATCACTAATCATCAGGGAAATGAAAATCATACCACAACGAGGTATCACCTCATACCGACTAGGATGCTTATAGTTAAAAAAGCAAAACAAAAGAGAAAATAAGTGATGGCAAGGATATGGAGAAATTACAACCTTTGTAAATTGGTGGGAATGTAAAATTGTGTAGCTGCTGTGGAAAACAGTTTGGCAGTTGCTCAAAAAATTAAACATAGAATTACTATCAGCAATTCAACTCCTATGTACATACTCAAAAGAACTGAAGCAGGGACTCAGATATTTATATGCCAATGTTCACTGCAGTATTATTACAATTACATTAAAAAAAAGCCAAAAAGTGGAAAACCAAATGTCCATCAACATATAAATGGATAAATGAAATGTAGTATGTCAATACAAGGGAATATTAGTCAGCCATAAAAATGGAATGGACTTCTGATATATACTATAACATGGATGAACCCTGAACAACATGCTAAGTGAAATAAGCCAGCCACAAAATGACAAATAATTGTCTGGATTCACTTTTATAAAATATCTAGACTAGGCAACTTCATAAAGACAGAAAGTAGAGGTTGGGAGTGGTTGAATGAGAGGGGACTAGGGAGTTATTGCTTAATGGTAATGAGTGCACAACATCATGAATATAATTAATGTCACTACATTGTACACTTAAAATGATTAAAATGGCAAATTTTGTTGTTTTTATTTTACCACAATAAAAATTTTATTTATAAAAGTCCACAACTATTATTAAACCTACACTTTTACTATCTTTACTATCAAAACAATGCATGTTCTTTTCTAGGGAAAGCCTGGTAGCTTGAATCGTATCACTGATACACAGCATAAGCTCCTCTTGTTGAGTATGGTGACTACTTATTTATATGCAAGCTTATATCTTTACTCAATTCTTTTGCATTAGTGGTATGTCACTGCAGTTATATATATAATTACATTCTGCCCTCTGACCTTGAAGGCACCGATGCTGGAAGTCTACTTGAGTCAAGTTGGATTCTTACTTGCATGCCAAAAACACCAATCCTATTTCATTTGGGCAAATAAGGGGTTTAAGCAGGTATCAGGCAGCTCACACACCCTGTAAAAGGTCTAAAGAACCAGGCTTGGCAGTCACACAGCCAGAGCAATGTCCAAAATCATGCTCAGAGTTTATCAAGTAAGGATGTCAGGGACACAGCGCAGGACACAGACATGATCCCCCAACAACAAACACCACTGGAGCATCCCTCACCAGGACAGATTCTGCACAGAACCTCCGTCCTGGGTCACTAGCTTCCAGTTCAAAGTTTGGAGTGGTAAGGTTATAACTAGCTGAATATAGATCGTGGCCCATGTCCACGCCCCAGACTCAGGGGAGGCTAGGGAGGGAGGGTCTGGCATTGCCTGCTCTGGCAGGGGCTCTGCTCATAAGGTCAGAAGTCTCTGGACACGAGAAGGGAGTTTAGAAGCTCAGTGATCAAGGAGAATGACTCATGCTCACTGCAGCACATCTGCAGGCAAGCCAATTTGCAAAACTAGCAATTTTCGCTAGAATGTTTGAAAAGGAATCTCAGTAAAGGAAGCAGCACCACATAAAATGCCAAGCAAGCAAGAACTCAGTCCTCTGGAGGAGCCACACAAACTAGATACTATCAAAGTGTGGAGAGGAAAGCAGTGGGGAAGAGGTGCGTAATTTCATAAAGGAACTGCAAAACACCAAGCGTGACTCGAACCCTGAAAATGGTGGGGAGCCAGTAAAGGCTTTTAAGGAGAGAAGACTAGATTTGTGTTTTAGAGCAATCATTTGAGCAGTAGACTGGCCTGAGATCCCCAAGCCTGAATGCCAATTAAGAACATGACATAATTCAGGCAAGAAGTAATGTGGCTTGCTCTGAGCTCATGAGTTCCTCGTGGAGAGGAACTGAGTCTAGATAAAACAACTGCCTGAACTGGGAGCTGTTTGAGTTTGGGGGGCGGGGGAAGGCAATTAACCCCCAATTTCTGGCTAAGACTAGGTTGACGGTAACACTAGATTCTGGCTAAGGCTAGATGAACTCAGTTTTGGATAGCTGATTTTCAGATCACTGGGTGACATTCAGATGGAGACAACCTGGGTAAATAGATACACAGGTGGGTGCTCCATAGCAGGTACCGGGAATAAAGCAGAAGCCATGGGGTAGACAAGTCACATAGAAAGTGGTCGAGGGAGGGAAGGAGAGGAACAGGGATGAGTCCTAAGAAGGAGAAGCCCAGGAAGAAGGTCAAGAAGGACTAGCCCAAGAGGTAGGAAGAAAACCAGGAGACAAATCTCTCACAGCAGCCAAAGCATTAACTTCTAGCATGAACTGAATCATTCACTTCAAACAAGCCCTGTGTGTAGATCATGTTCATTCATCTTCTCCTGCTTTTATTCAAGCAGTTCAAACTAAGAATGAGAAAATTTCAACTTTCTGTAACAGCTGTGTGAACATGTTTCTAATTAAGAATACATTTTCTACCTACTCTGATGACCTGGGGTCCTCGGAGGAACAATCCAAAGACAGCGTGAAGCAGCAGCGTTGTCAGTCTCTAAGCCAGCCCTCTGACACCTGTTACCCATCCCTTCCCACAGAGACTCTGAGACAGGACTGTGTGGTGGTGGCCCTAGTGTGGCTGCAATAGTTCCAGCGTTTACAGCCCACCCCTAACCACTTATCTGGCCTGGCTGTAATTTCTCTGGGGCCCTAGAGACCAGGAAGGTTTCCCCAAGATGACTCCTTCCTTCCCCAGGTGGCCTGTGCAGTGATCACGTGCAGCAAGAGCTGAGAAAGGGCAGAAAGGGGAGAGGAAGAGGGGTATGGATTCCTCATGCAAGTGATTCACAGACATGGGTTTCTAGCTCATTCACTGCCCACTGGGCTCCTCCTGCCAGGCTCAAAGGTACCTGAGACTCAGAGGGAGCAGAGGTAAATTCAGGATCTATGGCCAGAACAGAGCCTTCTCCCATCACTCCCTCTCTCACTGTCAGGCCCTCCATCCAATACCCAAGCTTGAAACGTACAGTCACTCATGACATCCCTGCACCCCTAACACACTCCACATACCTCACACCACTGAGACCTTTGAATACTGCCTCTAGAAGAACCACTGTCTGCTCTGTTCCAAGCAACCGAGGTCCCTTTCCTGGACCACTGCTATCACTGCCTACCTCATTTTCACTCCTGATTCCTCAGGAAACATCCTCCACGATGCATATGAGAACCACCCTCTATGCATGCTCAGCGGGATGAGGGTTGTTTATTTATTTTTTTACTTTAAACTGGTAGGAATAAAAGTACTACACTGTCTTAGTCACTTATCTTTTTTTTTTGGTACATGGATCTTTATTTATTTATTTATTTTTATTTTGATATCATTAATGTAAAATTACATGAACAATATTATGGTTACTAGACTCCTATTATCAAGTGCCCCCCACATACCCCATTATGGTCACTGTCCATCAGCATAGTAAGATGCTATAGAATCACTACTTGTCTTCTCTGTATATACTGCCTTTCCCGTGTTTCCCCCACCACACACATTATGTGTGCTCATTGTAATGCCCCCTTTTCCCCCTTATCCCTCCCTTCCCACCCATCCTCCCTAGTCCCTTTCCCTTTGGTAACTGTTAGTCCATTCTTGGGTTCTGTGAGTCTGCTGCTGTTTTGTTCCTTCAATTTTTGCTTTGTTCTTATATTCCACAGATGAATGAAATCATTTGATACTTGTCTTTCTCCACCCGGCTTATTTCACTTAGCATAGTATCCTCTAGTTCCATCCATGTTGTTGCAAATGGTAGGATTTGTTTTCTTCTTATGGCTGAGTAATATTCCATTGTGTATATGTACCACATCTTCTTTATCCATTCATCTACTGATGGACACTTAGGTCACTTCCATTTCTTGGCTAATGCAAATAGTGCTGCGATAAACATAGGGGTGCATATCTTTTTCAAACTGGGATGCTGCTTTCTTAGGGTAAATTCCTAGAAGTGGAATTCCTGGGTCAATGGTATTCCTATTTTGAGCTTTTCTGAGGAACCTCCATACTGCTTTCCACAATGGTGGAACTAATTTACATTCCCAACAGCAGTGTAGGAGGATTCCCCTTTCTCCACATCTTCGCCAACATTTGTTGTTGTTTGTCTTTTGGATGTTGGCCACCCTGACTGGTATGAGGTGGTATCTCATTGTGGTTTTAATTTGCATTTCTCTGATGATTAGCGATGTGGAGCATCTTTTCATGTGCCTGTTGGTCATCTCAATTTCTTCTCTGGAGAACTGTCTGTTCAGCTCCTCTGCCCATTTTTTAGTTAGCTTATTTGATTTTTGTTTGTTGAAGTGCGTGAGCTCTTTATATATTTTGGATGTCAACCCGTCGGATACATCATTTATGAATATATTCTCCCATACTGCAGGATGTCTCTTTGTTCTACTGATGGTGTCCTTTGCTGTACAGAAGCTTTTTAGTTTGATATGGTCCCACTTGTTCATTTTTGCTTTTGTTTCCCTTGCCCGTAGAGATATGTTCATGAAGAAGTTGCTCATGTTTATGTCCAAGAGATTTCTGCGTATATCTTTTTCTAAGAGTTTTATGGTTTCATGACTTACATTCAGGTCTTTGATCCATTTTGAGTTTCTTTTGTGTATGGGGTTAGACAATGATCCAGTTTCATTCTCTTCCATGTAGCTGTCCAGTTTTGCCAACACCAGCTGCTGAAGAGGCTGTCATTTCCCCACTGTATATCTATGGCTCCTTTATTGTATATTAATTGACAATATATGCTTGGGTTTATATCAGGGCTCTCTATTCTGTTCCACTGGTCTATGGGTCTGTTCTTGTGCCAGTACCAAATTGTCTTGACTACTGTGGCTTTGTAGTACAGCTTGAAGTCAGGGAGCATAATTCCTCCTGCTTTATTCTTCCTTCTCAGGATTGCTTTGGCTATTCAGGTCTTTTGTGGTTCCATATGAATTTTAGAACTATTTGCTCTAGTTCATTGAAGAATGCTGTAGGTATTTTGATAGGGATTGCATTGAATCTGTAGATTGCTTTAGGCATGATGGCCATTTTGACAATATTAATTCTTCCTAGCCAAGAGCATGGGATGAATTTCCATTTCTTAGTGTCCTCTTTAATTTCTCTTAAAAGTGTCTTGTATTTTTCAGGGTATAGGTCTTTCACTTCCTTGGTTAGGTTTATTCCTAGGTATTTAATTCTTTTTGATGCATTGTGAATGGAATTGTTTTCCTGATTTCTCTTTCTGCTAGTTCATTGTTAGCGTATAGAAATGCAACAGATTTCTCTGTATTAATTTTGTATCTCGCAACTTTGCTGAATTCAGATATTAGATCTAGTAGTTTTGGAGTGGATTCTTCAGGGTTTTTATGTACAATATCATGTTACCTGCAAATAGGGATGGTTTGACTTCTTCCTTGCCAGTCTGGATGCCTTGTCTTTCTTTGTGTTGTCTGATTGCCATGGCTAGGACCTCCAGTACTATGTTGAAAAGAAGTGAGGAGAGTGGGCATACCTGTCTTGTTCCCAATCTTAAAGATGAGGGTTGTTTTTGTTTTCCAAACTGCAGATGTGATCAGGCCACCACCCTGGCACACTCCTGCCCCTTACCCTGCTCTGACCAATGATTGTCCAGGGCTTGTAAGTGGAGGAAAAGTATCCTTGATTCATCCTGAACCAGCCAGGTCATCTGGCCTCTGGGTCCTCCCTGGCCTTCCCCCACATTTCCCCGGCTCCCTCATTGCTCTCGAGCAGGACCATCTTCCTCTCTGCCCAAAGCTTCCCCTCTGTGGTCCCTCCTCCCCGTCTTTCACTTCGGGTTCCATGTGATCATTCCTCCTCAAAAATATCTTCTCCCTGACACCTGAACATGTCAAGTTACTCTACTCTGCACTCTAGCCATTTTTATCTCTTTGTGTGACTATCTGGCACATCATGTCCACACTACACGAATCTCCAAGAGGCCAGGCACCAAGCCTGTTTCTGCCCAGGGCCAGAACAAGATGTGATAAGCCCCCAAATATCTGCTAGGTGATTGCCCCTCAGGGGGCACAGTCAACCCCATGGTCAGAGGCCACTGAACTGCCCTTCTCCAGCACCACAAAGCACTTAAATCCCATTTGGTAAGGAGGAAGGAATATAACGGGAGAAGAATTACTAAGCAAGGAAAGATGCTTTAGGTCTCCTCTCCTTTTTCCAAGTTACCAAAATAAATCTGTAAGTGGTGGTGGCAGGGAAGGGATGCATTTAGGAAGAGAGAGGCCCAGTTTTCAAATTTGCTTCTCTCCCTTACACATTTTTCTTCTGTTTCAATATCAAAATGCCAGCAATTTATGAGGAATCCAATAGAGATTGGTCACTTCAAACCTCAGGTTTTCGGGAAATCATTCCTTATAATATGCCAATCATCTCTTCACTTTGGATTTATTTATTGTTTGTTTTGTAACAGAGTTATCACTTCTACTTCCAAATGACAACATTCAATATACTCTAGAATATTCACATAATAAAGTTAGAAAGCATTAAGTGAAAAAGTCATTGAAATCAGCATTCTTAGGGAAAATGAATTGAATGATGAAAATCAGGAAGCTTTAAAAAGACTGCCAACTTATCTCTTTAGTCAGGGAGATGACTAACATATGGATTGTAAAATTATCTTTCCCATTTTAGACTCACTTTCAGAATTAGCAACACACTATTTGTCCTGTTCACCAAACCTTCAAGTATCTTCATCTTTCATTAATATCTCTAATTAGCATCATTCTGATAGTTCCTTCACTGCATTCTGAGATGTAACATTTATGATTATTTTTATAATGCCAGAAACAGTGCATCTGTGGAGTCCTGCAACTCACTGCCAGCCATGTAGAAGCACCAGTGTGCACATCAACACAGTGATACTAAGTGATGAATTAACAAGTCAGAGAAAAAAGCTATTTAAAAAGCACCACAGAGGGGCGGAAGATGGTGGCGTGAGTAGAGCAGCGGAAATCTCCTCCCAAAACAACATATATCTATGAAAATATAACAAAGACAACCCTTCCTAGAATAAAGACCAGAGGACACAGGACAATATCCAGACCACATCCGCACCTGAGAGAACCCAGCGCCTCGCGAAGGGGGTAAGATACAAGCCCCGGCCCCGCGGGAGCCGAGCGCCCCTCCCCCCAGCTCCCGGCGGGAGAAGAGCAGGCAGAGCGGGAGGGAGACGGAGCCCAGGACTGCCGAACACCCAGCCCCAGCCATCCGGGCCAGAGTGCAGGGCGCTCAATACTAGGAAAACAGGGCAGCAAGAACAGTGAGCAGGCACTGGAGGCTGGGCGACAGAGGACATAAGAAAAGCGCGCGACCACTTTTTTTTTTTGATTTTTTGCTGTTTTGTTTTGGCGAGCGCTTTTTGGAAGTCTTAAAGGGATAGGGACCCCAATACTAGGGAAACAGGGCAGAAAGACCGGTGAGCAGAGGCCTGAGGCTGGCACCGCAGAATAAAGAAAAACGAACGACCACCTTTTTTTTTTTTTTTTTTAATTAAAAACTTTTCTTTTTTTTTTTTTTGGTGTTCGTTGTTTTGTTTTGGCGGGTGCTTTTTGGAAGTCTTAAAGGAGCAGGGCGGGTCACTTAATCCAGAGGTAGGGAATCCGGGATCTCTGGGCACCCTAACCCCTGGGCTGCAGGGAGCAGGGAGGCCCCTTACGGAGATAAATAGCCTCCCAGCAGCTCCTGCTCCAACGCGACTCCACCATTTTGGAGTAGCTGCCCGAGCCAGGCCACGCCCACAGCAACAGCGGAGATTAACTCCATAGCAGCCGGGCAGGAAGCAGAAACTCTGTCTGCGTGCAGCTGCGCAGCACAAGCCACTAGAGGTCGCTGTTCTCCCAGGAGAGGAGGGCCACAAACCAACAAGAAAGGAAGTCCTTCCAGCCGTCACTCGTCCCAGTTCTGCAGACTATTCCTATCACCATGAAAAGGCAAAGCTACAGGCAGACAAAGATCACAGAGACAACACCAGAGAAGGAGACAGACCTAACCAGTCTCCCTGAAAAAGAATTCAAAATAAGAATCATAAACATGCTGACAGAGATGCAGAGAAATACGCAAGAGAGATGGGATGAAGTCCGGAAGGAGATCACAGATGCCAGAAAGGAGATCGCAGAAATGAAACAAACTCTGGAAGGGTTTATAAGCAGAATGGATAGAATGCAAGAGGCCACTGATGGAATTGAAATCAGAGAACAGGAACGCATAGAAGCTGACATAGAGAGAGACAAAAAGATCTCCAGGAATGAAACAATATTAAGAGAACTGTGTGACCAATCCAAAAGGAACAAAATCCGTATTATAGGGGTCCCAGAAGAAGAAGAGAGAGGAAAAGAGATGGAAAGTATCTTAGAAGAAATAATTGCTGAAAACTTCCCCACACTGGGGGAGGAAGTAATCGAACAGACCACGGAAATACACAGAACCCCCAACAGAAAGGATCCAAGAAGGGCAACACCAAGACACATAATAATTAAAATGGCAAAGATCAAGGACAAGGAAAGAGTCACCTAGAGAGAAAAAGGTCACCTATAAAGGGAAACCCATCAGGCTAACGTCAGATTTCTCAACAGAAACCCTACAGGCCAGAAGAGAATGGCATGATATATTTAATACAATGAAACAGAAGGGCCTTGAACCAAGGATACTGTATCCAGCACGACTACCATTCAAATATGATGGTGGGATTAAACAATTCCCAGACAAACAAAAGCTGAGGGAATTTGCTTTCCACAAACCACCTCTACAGAACATCTTACAGGGACTGCTCTAGATGGGAGCACTCCTAGAAAGAGCACAGCACAAAACACCCAACATATGAAGAATCGAGGAGGAGGAACAAGAAGGGAGAGAAGAAAAGAATCTCCAGACAGTGTATATAACAGCTCAATAAGCGAGCTAAGTTAGGCAGTAAGATACTAAAGAGGCTAATCTTGAACCTTTGGTAACCACGAATTTAAAGCTTGCAATGGCAATAAGTACATATCTTTCAATAGTCACCCTAAATGTTAATGGATTGAATGCACCAATCAAAAGACACAGAGTAACAGAATGGATAAAAAAGCAAGACCCATCTATATGCTGCTTACAAGAAACTCACCTCAAACCCAAAGACATGTACAGACTAAAAGTCAAGGGATGGAAAAACATATTTCAATCAAACAACAGTGAGAAGAAAGCAGGGGTTGCAGTACTAATATCAGACAAAATAGACTTCAAAACAAAGAAAGTAACAAGAGATAAAGAAGGACACTACATAATGATAAAGGGCTCAGTCAAACAAGAGGATATAACCATTCTAAATATATATGCACCCAACACAGGAGCACCAGCATATGTGAAACAAATACTAACAGAACTAAAGGGGGATATAGACTGCAATGCATTCATTCTAGGAGACTTCAACACACCACTCACCCCAAAGGATAGATCCACCGGGCAGAAAATAAGTAAGGACACGGAAGCACTGAACAACACAGTAGAGCAGATGGACCTAATAGACATCTATAGAACTCTACATCCAAAAGCAGCGGGATATACATTCTTCTCAAGTGCACATGGAACATTCTCCAGAATAGACCACATACTAGGCCACAAAAAGAGCCTCAGAAAATTCCAAAAGACTGAAATCCTACCAACCAACTTTTCAGACCACAAAGGCATAAAACTAGAAATAAACTGTACAAAGAAAGCAAAGAGGCTTACAAACACATGGAGGCTTAACAACACGCTCCTAAATAATCAATGGATCAATGACCAAATCAAAATGGAGATCCAGCAATATATGGAAACAAATGACAACAACAACACTAAGCCCCAACTTCTGTGGGACACAGCAAAAGCAGTCTTAAGAGGAAAGTATATAGCAATCCAAGCATATTTAAAAAAGGAAGAGCAATCCCAAATGAATGGTCTAATGTCACAATTATCGAAATTGGAAAAAGAAGAACAGATGAGGCCTAAGGTCAGCAGAAGGAGGGACATAATAAAGATCAGAGAAGAAATAAATAAAATTGAGAAGAATAAAAAAATAGAAAAAATCAATGAAACCAAGAGCTAGTTCTTCGAGAAAATAAACAAAATAGATAAGCCTCTAGCCAGACTTATTAAGAAGAAAAGAGAGTCAACACAAATCAACAGTATCAGAAAGGAGAAAGGAAAAATCACGACGGACCCCACGGAAATGCAAAGAATTATTGGAGAATACTATGAAAACCTATATGCTAACAAGCTGGGAAACCTAGGAGAAATGGACAACTTCCTAGAAAAATATAACCTTCCAAGATTGACCCAGGAAGAAACAGAAAATCTAAACAGACCAATTACCAGCAACGAAATTGAAGTGGTAATCAAAAAACTACCAAAGAACAAAACCCCCGGGCCAGATGGATTTACCTCGGAATTTTATCAGACATATAGGGAAGACATAATACCCATTCTCCTTAAAGTTTTCCAAAAAATAGAGGAGGAGGGGATACTCCCAAACTCATTCTATGAAGCTAACATCACCCTAATACCAAAACCAGGCAAAGACCCCACCAAAAAAGAAAACTACAGACCAATATCCCTGATGAACGTAGATGCAAAAATACTCAACAAAATATTAGCAAACCGAATTCAAAAATACATCAAAACCATCGTACACCATGACCAAGTGGGATTCATCCCAGGGATGCAAGGATGGTACAACATTCGAAAGTCCATCAACATCATCCACCACATCAACAAAAAGAAAGACAAAAACCACATGATCATCTCCATAGATGCTGAAAAAGCATTTGACAAAGTTCAACATCCATTCATGTTAAAAACTCTCAGCAAAATGGGAATAGAGGGCAAGTACCTCAACATAATAAAGGCCATCTATGATAAACCCACAGCCAACATTATATTGAACAGCGAGAAGCTGAAAGCATTTCCTCTGAGATCGGGAACTAGACAGGGATGCCCACTCTCTCCACTGTTATTTAACATAGTACTGGAGGTCCTAGCCATGGCAATCAGACAAAATAAAGAAATACAAGGAATCCAGATTGGTAAAGAAGAAGTTAAACTGTCACTATTTGCAGATGACATGATACTGTACATAAAAAACCCTAAAGACTCCACTCCAAAACTACTAGAACTGATATCGGAATACAGCAAAGTTGCAGGATACAAAATCAACACACAGAAATCTGTGGCTTTCCTATATACTAACAATGAACCAACAGAAAGAGAAATCAGGAAAACAACTCCATTCACAATTGCATCAAAAAAAAATAAAATACCTAGGAATAAATCTAACCAAAGAAGTGAAAGACTTATACTCTGAAAACTACAAGTCACTCTTAAGAGAAATTAAAGGGGACACTAACAGATGGAAACTCATCCCATGCTCGTGGCTAGGAAGAATTAATATCGTCAAAATGGCCATCCTGCCCAAAGCAATATACAGATTTGATGCAATCCCTATGAAACTACCAGCAACATTCTTCAATGAACTGGAACAAATAATTCAAAACTTCATATGGAAACACCAAAGACCCCGAATAGCCAAAGCAATCCTGAGAAAGAAGAATAAAGTAGGGGGGATCTCACTCCCCAACTTCAAGCTCTACTATAAAGCCATAGTAATCAAGACAATTTGGTACTGGCACAAGAGCAGAGCCACAGACCAATGGAACAGACTAGAGAATCCAGACATTAACCCAGACATATATGGTCAATTAATATTTGATAAAGGAGCCATGGACATACAATGGCGAAATGACAGTCTCTTCAACAGGTGGTGCTGGCAAAACTGGACAGCTACATGTAGGAGAATGAAACTGGACCATTGTCTAACCCCATATACAAAAGTAAACTCAAAATGGATCAAAGACCTGAATGTAAGCCATGAAACCATTAAACTCTTGGAAGAAAACATAGGCAAAAACCTCTTAGACATAAACATGAGTGATCTCTTCTTGAACTTATCTCCCCGGGCAAGGAAAACAACAGCAAAAATGAGTAAGTGGGACTATATTAAGCTGAAAAGCTTCTGTACAGCAAAAGACACCATCAATAGAACAAGAAGGATCCCTACAGTATGGGAGAATATATTTGAAAATGACACATCCGATAAAGGCTTGACGTCCAGAATATATAAAGAGCTCACACGCCTCAACAAACAAAAACCAAATAACCCAATTAAAAAATGGGCAGAGGAACTGAACAGACAGTTCTCCAAAAAAGAAATACAGATGGCCAACAGACACATGAAAAGATGCTCCACATCGCTAATTATCAGAGAAATGCAAATTAAAACTACAATGAGGTATCACCTCACACCAGTAAGGATGGCTGCCATCCAAAAGACAAACAACAACAAATGTTGGCGAGGCTGTGGAGAAAGGGGAACCCTCCTACACTGCTGGTGGGAATGTAAGTTAGTTCAACCATTGTGGAAAGCAGTATGGAGGTACATCAAAATGCTCAAAACAGACTTACCATTTGACCCAGGAATTGCACTCCTAGGAATTTACCCTAAGAACGCAGCAATCAAGTATGAGAAAGACAGATGCACCCCTATGTTTATTGCAGCACTATTTACAATAGCCAGGAATTGGAAGCAACCTAAATGTCCATCAATAGATGAATGGATAAAGAAGGTGTGGTACATATACACAATGGAATATTACTCAGCCATAAGAAAAGGGCAAATCCAATCATTTGCAGCAACATGGATGGAGCTGGAGGGTATTATGCTCAGTGAAACAAGCCAAGCAGAGAAAGAGAAATACCAAATGATTTCACTTATCTGTGGAATATAAGAACAAAGGAAAAACTGAAGGAAAAAAACAGCAGCAGAATCACAGAACTCAAGAATGGACTAACAGGTACCAAAGGGAAAGGGACTGGGGAGGATGGGTGGGTAGGGAGGGATAAGGCTGGGAGAAGTAGGGGGGTATTAAGATTAACATGCATGGGGGGTAGGAGAAAAGGGAGGGCTGTACAACACAGAGAAGGCAAGTAGTGATTCTACAACATTTTGCTATGCTGATGGACAGTGACTGTAAAGGGGTTTATAGGGGAGACCTGGTATAGGGGAGAGCCTAGTAAACATAATATTCGTCATGTAAGTGTAGATTAGTGATACCAAAAACAAAGAAAAAAGAAAAAAAAAGGGCAGTTCCTGTGTGGTAACCTCCAACGAGTTCTACACAAGGGTATAAAGGGCATATAAAAGTGTAGGCAAAGGGTCTGTTTGTGTTTATACAGACGATCAAAGCCTAATTTGGCTACCCCGAAAATGTACTAAGATACGATATGAAAAAGAACTTCCAACATCTGCACTCTCTGGAAGACTCATGCCAGAAGATGATCATCAAAAAACCCCAACAAAGATCCACGCACTGCTACTGCTACAGCTGTAGATGCACTCATCCCACCAGTTCCTGGACTTGCCATGGGAATGAGGAAGGAGATATCTAAGCTGGCCTGTGCATACAGTAAAACAAGAAATTTGACTGGATCTATACTGTTGGAACTCAACCAAGAATTTGGAGAAGTGCAAATTGTAGCGCTCCAAACTCTTACAACTACAGACTATTTACTGTTAAAAGAACATATGGCATGTGAACAGTCCCCAGGAATGGGTTGTTTTCATTTGTCTGATTTCTCTCAGACTGTTCAAGTTCAGTTGGACAATATCCACCATATCATAGATAAGCTTTCACAAATGCCTAAGGTGCCTAACTGGTTTTCTTGGTTTCACTGGAGATGGCTGGTAATTACAGATATGCTTTGGTTATGTAACTATACTCCTATTATGTTAATGTGTGTGCGCAATTTAAGTAGTAGCTTAAAACCTATACATGCTGAAGTACTCTACAAGAAGATATATCAAAGAAATAATCAATCTTCCCATGTTTTCTTCTGCCTGCTACTTCTATAGCTTTTCTTCTTCCTTCCTAATTACAACCCTTAAATAGAATTCGTGCCTCATATCAAATTTACCGAGTATCATAATTCTTCCAAGTGGTAAAGATACCTCAAGACAAATGCTGGGCATAGAAGCCACAGGGCATAAATATGCAAAGAAGTAAAAAGCTAACCTTTTCAAACAATAAGGCTTCCCTCTCACTTACCAACTTCACATTTCCCTGTATGGCCCCGGAAGATGACTGGTTAGCCAGAGACGGGTAAGATTCCTCAAGGGAGGAACAACCTAAGACAGGCACAGTCGCAGGGGGGCCATCAGGTGAGAAATTGGGGATCAACAGAGGTGAGGCTTAGAACCTCACCCCCCCTGTTCTGAGAGAAATCTTCTGCATACGTGGATGTTTTATTGCCCTTGTCTAGCTTGGATTAACACATAGTCTACAGGCACACACCTGATCATCTACATTTGCTCTCTTACAACACTAAACTATGTTTTCTACCTTTATCTTGTATCTACCTACCACTTCAGCATTTTATTAAAAATAATAATAATAAAGAGAGAAATGTGATATCCACATATAAATCAAGTATAAAAATCAAATGAGTATTCATATTTGAACTGACTGTTTAGAGTTCATAATGCATGAGCAAAACCGAAAGTTTCTGTGATGACTGCCCTTGTACTGTTCACTATGTAACTTATTCATTATGTAAGAATTTGTCTTACATGTAAGAACTTGTTTGTTATGCCTCAGAAGATTGGAGACTGACGAAAATTAGGCTTGGGGTGGATTAATGATTGTGCATTGAGCACTGACTCCCCTATACAGAATTTTATTGTCGTTAACAACGATTTGATCAGTAAATATGAGAGATGCCCTCACAAAAAAAAAAAAAAAAAAAAAAAGGACAGACTTCCAATGGTAAAATAAATAAGTAACCGGGATGTAATGTATAGCATAAGGAATAAAGTCAAGATATTGTAACAGCTTGGTAGGGTGATAGCTGGAACCTAGAATTATGTATATAAATGTTGTACCACTGTGTTGTACACTTGAAACTAATGTAATGTAATACTGTGCGTCAACTACCCTTCAATAAAAAATAATTATTTAAAAAAAAAAAAAAGCACCACAGTTATGAAACAATTTCAACAGACTGGGATAACTGAAAAAATATAGAGGACACAAGTGTATGAACAATTTATACAAAGTTTTAAGAGGCAAAACTAAATGGCAATAGAGGTCAGGACAGTGGTAATTTCTGGTTGGCAGTTACTGGGAAGGGAAAGAAGGGGCTTCTAGTAAAATCTTCTGTCTTACAAATATGTTCTTGGCACTGAGCTCAATGCTCATAACTGGTATCTGTAGGTATGTTACATCTTAACAAAAAGTTCCTTAAAATATTTTGAATATTTCCTAAATATTATAGGATATAGCACCTATATTCTTATTTCAACCCTACTTAAACAGTAATAGTAGAGGTTCCTTAAAATTCTCTTAGAGTCTGAAATAATTTTTAATTTACTATTTGACATCAACAATAGTGGAAAAACAGTATAGATTTATAAAATACGTACATATATGTGTATGTTTATATATGGCACACACAATACACACCCACACCCACACCCCAAGCTGCTTTTTAGTGGCCTGGGGCAAAGTTACAAGGATTTAACTCACAGATTTATGGACTGATCTGTGCAATAAATTTCTGAGAAAAGTTTTCACATTTTGTTCAATGGCTGTATATTTATAAAAATTCAATTTCAAAATTCCCTTAATCCAGTTAAACTAATACAACATGCCCAGCATGCACCTTATACATGATATACTAGAGATTTATCATTATGTTAACAAGATAGATTTTGTAGTGAACTAAGTAAAATCAGAGTAAGTATAATGATAATCTAAAGAATATAAAATATGCTGTAAACTAAACAGAAACATGACATACTCTTTAGTTTATAAGTTAGTACCATATATTAAAATTGCCTGAAAATACCAAAACAAATGCAATGTTTTCCAGATATAAAAATACTATATACTTCTGGGGATTTTCAGGTTAATGGAGCCACCTAAATCCAAATTTCTCCATACATCCTGAAAAAAACCAAGCCAAAACAAAACAGATCACCAAGGAGAAAACAAGTGAAATGATCCAGCACTCACGCCAGCAACACCAGTAGGAGAGAGGTATGCTCTTCATGCTGTGTGGAAACAGGGAAATCAGCACCCTGACCCAGGAAGAGCAGCTCCAAAGACCACATCTACTGGACAGTCAGGACAGAGACGCTGGAAAAAGTAGAGAGGAAAAAATCATCCCCAGCAAGAGAAATTTCCACTGTGAGTGAGGAGTCATGGAAACAGGTCTGAGATCTAGGGGAGCAGAGGTTTCCTGCAAAATCAGAAGGACGAGGCTTGAAAATAAATAGAAGTGGAGATTGTAGTCTTAGGAAGGCACCATTTCTGGAAGAAGGATTGCATGGAAGGATCAGGTATTTCCTGGAAGCAGGTGATTATGGAAAAGGAGAAAATAAAAGGTAGAGATTATGGTCCTATAGAAACCAGAGCGATACTCACACTTCTCACCAAAAAGAAGATACTCATTAAAGAAACAGCACAGTTTTGCAAATCAAAACCACAATGAGATGTCACCTCACACCTGTTGGAATGGCCATTATCAAAAAGACAATAAATAACAAGTGTTGACAAGGATGTAGAGGAAAGGGAACCCTCATGCACTGTTGGTGGGAATGTAAAATGGTGCAGCCACTGTGGAAAGCAGTCTGGAGGTTCCTCAAAAAATTAAAAATACAACTATCATATGGTCTAACAATTCCACTTCTGCGTATTTATCCGAAGAAAACAAAAACACTAATTTGAAAAGACACATGTACTCCCATGTTCAATGCAGCATTATTTATAAAAGCCAGGATATGGAAACAACCTAAATGTCGATTGTTGAATGAATGGATAAAGATGTGGTAGATGTATACGTATCTATATACACACACAGGAATACTACTCAGCCATAAAAAAGAATGAACTATTGCCATTTGTGACAACATGGATGGACCTCGAGGGCAGTATGCTAAGTGAAGTAAGTCAGACAGAGAAAGACAAACACTATATGATCTTACTTATATATAGAATCTTAAAAAACAAAAACAAAACTAAGCTCATAGATACAGAGAACAGATTGGTGGCTGCTAGAGGTAGGGAATCAGGGGTGGGATGAAAGGGGGTCAACAGGTGCAAACTTCCAGTTATAAAATAAATAACTCGAGATATAATGTACAGCCTGGTTACTACAGTTAATAATACTCTATTGCATATTTGAAAGTTTCTAAGAGAGTAGATCTGAAAAGCTCATCACAACAAAAAAAATTTTTGTAACTATATGTGGAGATGGATGTTAGTCATACTTATTATGGTGATCATTTTATAATATATACAAATGCTGAATCATTGTGCTGTACATCTGAAATGAATAAATGTTATATGTCAATTCTACCTCAATTTTAAAAAATACTTGGCAAAATATAAAAAAAAAAAAAAAGAAAGAAATGGCATTATACCTACCAGGAGTAGGGAGTATTCATGAACTAAAGAACTGAGCAAACCACCCAAACCTCAGTCCTGCCAAGTAGAACTACTTTTGCTAGTCCAGGAAAATTACATATTCAAAATGAACAAAATCCAGCAATAACATCTGTACAAAGTTACTATGAGAATAAAATAGACACTGAAAATCAAGGTATTTCAGCTTTTGGTTTTGCTCCCTGACAAAATAAAAAACAATGACTCAAGCAAAAGCCACTCAAACAAACAAAACTTGAAAAAATGAAAATTATAACTCAATATCTAAACTTGAATAATCTTAAGCATTTACAAATGTGAAAGAAAACCTCCAAATAAGAAATTTTAAAACTCAGAACAGAACTATCAAACAAACGAACAAACAGGAAATGTGAAATAAAAGTAACAAACCAGTAAAGAATGGAAGAAAAAGACAAAAATCATCCTAGAAACAAAGAGTAAATGACAAAGTGGCCAAGGCAGGAGATAAGGAAATGAAAATATAATGAGGGACATCAAAGAAGGGCTAAAAACCCAAGAGGACAGAAACAAAATAGAGATGCCAAAATAAGAGAGAGTGAGTGATACGGAAGGTAGGCAAAGAAGACCCAGCATAAACCTAACTGTAGACCCTGAAGAAAAACAAAATAGACTGCAATTATTATTAGAAACTATAATTCAGGAAAATGTCCCAGAAATAAAAGAAGACCTGAAACTACATTTGAATTGGTCCACAGTATATCTGAGATCCGGACAAGTCTACTCTGAGATATATACCTATAAAAATACCACATTATAAAGATAAACATAAAAAGTAGTAATAAATCCCTGGGCCTCAAAGTAAAATGACCAAGTTACTCACAAAAGGAGAAAAATATAACTGGCATCAGAGTATGACAGCTAAGCCAAGATAATATTGCAGTAGCATTTTCAGGAAACTAAGAAAACTGAGCGAATTTTTTAAGAATTATGAAGTTGTCCTTCAATAATAAATGTTATAGAAGCGCAGTCTTACACATTCCAGAGTCCAGGAACTCTTCTTGAGGAATCTTTTGCTATACTTAGTAGAGTTACTTACTCACAGCATTGGCATCATCTGGTGGTATTTAAGGAATGAGACTCTAGGCCCCATCCAAAAAGTCCACATGCTTATTATGACTATTGTTTGAGAAGCACTGTTCCGGAAAATAAATCTTATGGAAAAAGAGATGAGTAGGGGAACTTTGGCAAGACAACTGATGGTAAGCACTGCAGAGATTTAGCTGCTTACCTAACACTAAAAACAGATATATGTAAATGCTGAACATTCT
This sequence comes from Manis pentadactyla, assembly GCF_030020395.1. Classification (NCBI taxonomy): domain Eukaryota; kingdom Metazoa; phylum Chordata; class Mammalia; order Pholidota; family Manidae; genus Manis; species Manis pentadactyla. The sequence continues at coordinate 44,248,060 of NC_080019.1, read as the reverse complement.
GACAATATAGAAATAATATAACTGAAATAATGAGAACAGAAAGAAGAAAATGGAATAAATTAATTGTCAAATAGATAATATATAATCAAAGGATACTCAAAACTGACAAACCAAATAACAGAAATCTGAGATAAGGCAAAGGAAATTAGGACAGTACAGAATATAAAGATACAAAATAAACCATCCTACACCATCAATAGAACAAAAAGGCATCCTACAGTATGGGAGAAAATATTCATAGATGACAGATCCGATAAAGGGTTGACATCCAAAATATATAAAGACCTCACGCACCTCAACAAACAAAAAGCAAATAATCCAATTAAAAAATGGGCAGAGGAGCTGAACAGACAGTTCTCCAAAGAAGAAATTCAGATGGCCAACAGACACATCAAAAGATGCTCCACATTGCTTGTCATCAGAGAAATGCAAATTAAAACCACAATGAGATATCACCTCACACCAGTAAGGATCACCTCCATCCAAAAGACAAACAACAACAAATGTTGGTGAAGTGGAGAAAGGGGAACCCTCCTACACAGCTGTTGGCAATGTAAAATAGTTCAACGATTGTGGAAAGCAATATTGAGGTTCCTCAAAAAGCTCAAAATAGAAATACCATTTGACCCAGGAATTCCACTTCTAGGAATTTACCCTAAGAATGCAGCAGCCCAGTTTGAAAAAGACAGACGTATGCCTATGTTTATTGCAGCACAATTCACAATAGCCAAGAAATGGAAGCAACCTAAGTGTCCAGCAGTAGATGAATGGATAAAGAAGATGTGGCTTATATACACAATGGAATATTATTCAGCCATAAGAAGAAAACAAATCCTACCATTTACAACAACATGGATGGAGCTAGAGGGTATTATGCTCAGTGAAATAAGCCAGGCAGAGAAAGAGAAGTACCAAATGATTTTACTCATATGTGGAATATAAGAACAAAGAAAAAACTGAAGGAACAAAACAGCAGCAGAATCACAGAACCGAAGAATGGACTAACAGTTACCAAAGGGTAAGGGACTGGGGAGGATGGGTGGGAAAGGAGGGCGAAGGGTGGGGGAAAAAGAAAGGGGGCATTACAATTAGCATGTATAATGTGTGTGTGGGGGCATAGGAAGGGCTGTGCAACACAGAGAAGACAAGTAGTGATTCTACAGCATCTTACTACTCTGATGGACAGTGACTGTAATGAGGTTTGTGGGGGAGACTTGGTGAAGGGGGGAGCCTAGTAAACATAATGTTCTTCATGTAATTGTAGATTACTAATACCTAAATAAATAAATAAATAAATAAACCATCCTAAATACCTCCCTACAAAAAAAAGAGTAAAGAAACAGACCAGACAGAGAAACAAACACAGTAAATATAGCATAATACCATAGAATATAAAACGTAAAGTCACAGGACAAAGTTGAAACTAAACACATCAGGCACCTCAATTAATGTAAATGGGCTCAACGGACCAATTGGAAGTAAAATATTTCAAACTGTCTTGCAAAAGGAAATCAAATTCTATGCTTTAAACAAGAGATTAGAGACATAAGATAAATCAAAGTCATTAAGAATAAAAATAAAGAGGATTAAAGATGGCAGCATGAGAGGTGAGACAGAGACCTCCTCCTAAAACCACATATAATATGAAAATATAATTAATACAACTAAGCCTGAAAGGGAAACAGGAAAGAAGGGTGCGCCAGACTGCATCAACCTGGAGGAAAGAACAGACCTCACGGAACAGGGTAACGTACCAAAGTCGTGACCTGGCAGGACCCAAACCCTTCCCACACCACAGCTCATGGGCAGAAGGAAGACAGACAGAGAAGGGAGGGCATGGAGATCTGGGACTGCTGAACACCTAGCCCTGGAGATCTGCTCTGGGAGCATGAAACTACATTGCATGATGCTCTAGTGATTAGTGGGGTTGGAAAGCTAAGACAAGCGGAATACCTGGAGAGACTGAGATTCCAATTGCTTGTGAAAAACAGGGATTCATATCCGGCTGATCTGGGTGGGCAGTCTGAGAGACATCCTCAAAGCAAGAGGGCTGCTAAAGGGGCAAGGATTGCACAGAGCCAACTGACCAGGAGAAAAGACAGATAGACAAAATTGTCTAGGTGCAATCTGCCCAGCAAGATGGGAAATTTCATGATCTTCAAGTGCTCCACCCCCATGGATGGCTATGAGGCTCCGAGGCCTCCCACCGTGATACACTCCCTCTGGGCCAGCCCGCACCTGGCTTGCAAACTGGCAAACCCTGCCCTGGTGACAGGACAGCCAGAGGAAAGCCTCAACTACAGCAACTACAAATGCAAAGCATAGAGGCTTACACCTGTGTGCTCAACCCACTGGTTCTGGCAGTGGAGACAGGCATAGCAGCCAGGAAGCAGGAAACAGCTCTTTCCTCCTCCCAGGCACCAGGACCACTCCCCTGCAAGCCCCAAAATCACTCCAAAGGCTGAACAGCTCCAGAGAGTAGACCTTCCAGGCACTAGAGGGTGCCACATACAAATATGAAATGCCAAAAGAACCTGGTTCAAAGCAAAATCTCAACACCTGAAAAAGGATCAAGTGAGACTGAACTAACAAATTTTCCTGAAAGAGACTTCAAAATAAAAATCATAAACATGCTCATGGAGGTACAGAAAAATATTGAAGAACGCAGTAACAAATTTAGGACAGAGATCCAGGTGTTGAGGAACACAATGGAGGGTATTAAAACCAAATTAGCTACAGTAGAGGAGACAATAAATGAAACAAATTAGAGAAGAGGAATACAAAGAAGCTGAGGCATAGAGAGAAGGATCTCTAAGAATGGAAGAATACTGAAAGAAATATATGACCAATCCAAATGGAACAATATTCACATTATAGGGGTACTAGAAGAAGAAGAAGAAAGAGGGATAGACAGAGTCTTTGAGGAAGTAATTGCTGAAAACCTCCCCAGTCTGGGGAAGGAGATAGTTGCTCAGGCCATGGAGGTGCACAGATCTCCCAGCACAAGGGACCCAAGGAAGACAACACCAAGACATATTATAATTAAAATGGTACAAATCAAGGATAAAGACAGACTATTAAAAGCAGCCAGAGAGAGAAATGAGATCACATACAAAGGAAAACCCATCAGGCTATCATCAGACTTCTCAAGAGAAACCATACAGGCCAGAAGGGAGTGGCATGATGTATTTAATACAATGAGGAGAGGAAGCTCAAGATGGCAGCGTGAGTAGGGCAGCAGGAATCTCCTCCCAAAACCATATATATTTTTGAAAATACAACAAATACAACTACGCCTAATAGAGAAACCAGAAGATCCAGTACAACAGCCAGGCTACATCTACATCTGTGGGAACTCAGCATCTCACGAAAAGGGTAAGACACAAAGACCCAGCGGGATCCAGGCACTCCCCCCACCCCAGCTCACCGGCGGGAGGAAAAGAATCAGAGTGGGGAGGGAGTGGAAGCACAGGACTGCTAATTAACCAGCCCTAGTAATCTGCACTGGGAACACAGATACACACTGCATGGTGTACTGGATATTAGAGAAACAAAAAAGTTAAATCTGAGATAGAGACTGTGAGTGAGACCCCACAGCCAGCTCCCCTGGAACAAAAGAAAAGCAGGTGCTTTTTAAAAGTCTTAAAGGGACAGGGCTTAACAACTGGATTGAATTATCTTAGCACACTCAGCCCATCAGGCTGGGAATTCTAAGGAACTTCAAGTGCCCTAATCCCCTGGGGGTAATGCAGCCCAGAAGCCCCTCATGACTATAAACAGCCTGCCATTCCTTCCCCCTGGCCGGCGCTGCAAACAAACTGGCAGACATGCCATAGTGGCGGAGCAGCCAGAGAGCAGCTCCACCCACAGCATCCACACAGAGTCTCCTGCCAGGGCGCAGCTAACCGGGACAGACACAGAGGCTGCCACCAGCGCACAGCTGCCCAACACAGAGGAAGCTGGAGCAAGGCACAAAGGGGCGCCATTCTCTCAGGAGAACACACCTGGTGCACCTGCCACTCCCTGCAGGGCTCTGGGCTAGCGGGAGGGCTGCCCCACCCAAAGCAGCTCAGGAGATAACATAGAGACTGCTCCCTGTGTGCGGGTAACTGACACAGGCAGTGGAGAAGGGCAAGGTGAACAGCAAGCAGGAAAGGACTTTGTTCGCCCTGCCAACACACGCCATCTGCCTACGACCACCTCTATCGCCATGAAAAGGCAGAAGATTCCGCTCCAGTCAAGAATTACTCAGACAACACCAAAGAGAGGGCCTGGGAAGATAGATATAATCAATCTTCCTGAAAAAGAATTCAAAATAAAGGTCATAACCATGCTGGTGGACTTGCAGAGAAATATGAAAGAGATAAGGGATGAAGTCCGGAGGGAGATTACAGAAATGAAACAATCTCTGGAAGGACTTAAGAGCAGACTGGATGAGGTGCAGGAGACAGTTAAAAGAATAGAAATCAGAGAACAGGAATACAGAAAAGCTGCAGCAGAGAGAGAAAAGGATCTCCAGGAATGAAAAATTATTAAGAGAACTGTGTGATGAATCCAAACAGAACAATATTCACATTATAGGGGTACCAGAAGAAGAGAGAAAGGGATAGAAAGTGTCTTTGAAGAAATGATTGCTGAAAATTTCCTCAAGCTGGGGGAGGAAATAGTCTCAAAGACCATGGAAGCCCACAGATCTCCCAACACAAGGGACCCAAGGAGGACAACACCAAGACATATAATAATTAAAGTGGCAAAGATCAAAGATAAGGACAGAGTATTAAAGGCAGCCAGAGAGAGAAAAAAGATCACCTACAAAGGAAAACCCATCAGGCTATCATAAGACGTCTCAACAGAAACCTTACAGGCCAGAAGAGAATGGCATGATATATTTAATGCAATGAAACAGAAGATCCTTGAACCAAGAATACTGTATCCAGCATGATTATCACTTAATATAAAGGAGGGTTTAAACAATTCCCAGATAAGCAAAAGCTGAGAGAATTTACCTCCCAAAAACCACCTCTACAGTGCATTTTGGAGGGTCTGCTATAGATGGAAGTGCTCCTAAGGTTTAATAGCTGTCACAAAGGTAATAAAAAGGGATAGGTAAAGAGTAGAGAATATGATACCTCATATATAAAGAATGGGGAAGAAGAGGAGGAAGGAAAAAAAGAACATTTAGATTGTGTTTGTAATAGCATATAAACCAAGTTAAGGTAGACTAATCTTAGATAGTAAGGAAGTTACCCTTGAACCTTTTGTAACCACAAACCTAAAGCCTACATTGGCGATAAGTACATACCTGTAGTTAATCACCCTAAATGTAAATGGTCTAAATGCACCAATCAAAAGACATAGAATCACTGAATGGATGAAAAAACTAGACTCAACTATATGCAGCTTACAAGAGACTCACTTCAAACACAAAGACATACACAGACTAAAAGTGAAGGAATGGAAAAAGATATTTCATGCAACTAATAGGGAGGAAAAAAGCAGGTGTTGCAGTACTTGTATCAGACAATATAGACTTTAAACAAAGAAAGTAACAAGAGACAAAAGACATTACACAATGATAAATGGGACAACAGGAAGATATAAACATTACAAATATCTATGCATCCAACACAGAAGCACCTACATATGTGAAACAAATACTAACAGAAGTAAAAGGGGAAATAAAATGCAATGCATTCATTCTAGGAGACTTCAACACTCTACTCTCTGTAAAGGACAGAAAATAAGTAAGTACGGAGAGAAACTGAACAACACAGAAGAACAAATTGACCTAAGAGACATCTACAGAAGTCTCCACCCAAAAGCAGAAGGATACACATTATTCTCCAGTGCACATGGAACATTTTGAAAAATATATCATATAATAGGCCACAAAAAGAGCCTCAGTAAATTCAAAAACATTGAAATTTTACCAACCAGCTTATCAGACCACAAAGGTATGAAACTAGAAATAAATTACACAAAGAAAATGAAAAAGCCCACAAACAAATGGAGGCATAATAACATACTCCTAAATAACCAATGGATCAATGACCAAGTACAAACAGAGATTAGGCAATATATGGGGACAAATGACAATAATTCAACATCGCAAAAACTGTGGGATTCAGTGAAGGCTGTGCTAAGTGGGAAGTATACTGCAATACAGGCCTATCTCAGGAAAGAAGAATAATCCCATATGAACAGTCTAAACTCACAAATAATGACTCTAGAAAAAGAAGAACAAATGAGGCCCAAAGTCAGTAGGAGGAGGGACATAATAAAGACTGGAGCATACATAAATAAAATTGAGGAGAACAAAACAATAGAAAGAATCAATGAAAGCAAGAGCTGGTTCTTTGAGAAAATAAACAAAACAGATAAAAGCCTAGCCAGACTTATCAAGAGAAAAAGAGTCTACATACATAAAGAGAATAAAAAATGAGAAAGGAATAATCAATACAGACACCATAGAAATACAAAGAATTATTAGAGAAAACTATGAAAAATTATATGCTAATAAACTGGATAAACTGGAAGAAATGGACAACTTTCTAGAAAAATACAACCTTCCAAGGTTGACCCAGGAAGTAACAGAAAATCTGAACAGACCAATTACTAGCAATAAAACTGAATTGGTAATCAAAAAACTACTTAAGAATAAAACACCTGGACTAGATGGCCTCACTGCTGAACTTTATTAAACATTTAGTGAAGACCTAATACCCATTCTCCTTAGTTTTCCAAAAAGTAGAAGAGGTAATACTTCCACACTCATTCTATGAGACCAGCCTCACCCTAATACCAAAACCAGGCAAAGACACCACAAAAAAAGAAAATTACAGACCAGTATCCCTGATGAACATAGATGCAAAAATACTCAACAAAACATTAGCAAACCGAATTCAAAAATACATCAAAAAGATAGTCCATCATGAACAAGTAGGATTTATTCCAGGGATGCAAGGATAGTACAATATTCGAAAATACATCAAGATCATCCACCACATCAACAAAAAGGACAAAAACCACATGATCATCTCCACAGATGGTGAAAAAGTATTCAACTAAATTCAACATCCATTTATGATAAAAATCCTCAACAAAATGAGCATAGAGGGTAAGTATCTCAACATAATAAACTCCATATATGACAAAGCCACAGCTAAAATCATACTTAACAGCAAGAAGCTGAAAGCTTTTCCTTTGAGATTGGGAACAAGACAAGGATACCCACTCTCCCCACTTTTATTCAACCTAGTACTGGAGGTTGCCCTGGCAGTCATACAACACAAAGAAATATAAGACATCCAGATTGGTAAAGAAGTTACACTGTCACTGTTAGTAGATGACATGATATTGTACATTAAAAAAAACCCTAAAGAATCCACTTCAAAACTATTAGACCTAAAAACTGAATTTAGCAAAGTTGCAGGATACAAAATTAATACACAGAAATCTGCTGCATTCCTATACACTAATGATGAACTAGCAGAAAGAGAAATCAGGAAAACAATTACATTCATGATTGCATCAAAAAGAATAACATACCCAAGCATAAACCCAATCACGGACATGAAAGACTTATACTCTAAAAACTGTAAGACACTCATGAGAGATATTAAAGAAGAAACCAATACATGCAAACACATCCCGTGCTCATGGATAGGATGAATTAATATTATCAAAATGGCCATCCTGCCTAAAGCAATCTATAGAATCAATGCAAGCCCTATCAAAATACTAACAGCATTCTTCAAAAAACCAGAGAAAATAGTTCTAAAATTTACATGGAACCACCAAAGACAAAAGCTGGGGGCATTACACTCCAAAATTCAAGCTCTACTACAAAGCCACAGTAATCAAGACAGTTTGGTCTTGGCACAAGAAGAGACCCATAGAACAATCGAACAGACTAGAGAGCCCTGATATAAACCCAACAATATATGATCAACTAATATAAAATAAAGAAGCTATGGACATACAATGGGGAAATGACAGCCTCTTCAACAGCTGGTGTTGGAAAAACTAGACATCTACATTTAAGAGAATGAATCTGGATTACTGTCTAACCGCATACACAAAAGTAATAAAAATTGATCAAAGACCAGAATGTCAGTCATGAAATCATGAAACTCTTAGAAAAAAACATAGGCAAAAATCTCCTGAGTGTAAATATGAGCAACTTCTTCATGAATGTATCTCACCAGGAAAGGGAAACAAAAGCAAAAATGAACACATGGGTCTATATCAAACTAAAAAGATCCTATACAGCAAAGGGCACCACCAACAGAACAAAAAGGCATCCTACAGTATGGGAGAATGTATATGTAAATGACATCTGACAAGGGGTTGGCATCCAAAATATATAAAAAACTCACACTTCAACAACCAAAAAGCAAATAACCCTATTAAAAAGTGGGCGGAGGGTATGAACAGACAATTTTCCAAAGAAGAAATTCAGATAGTCAACAAGCACATGAAAAGATGCTCCACATCACTATTTACCAGGGAAATGTAAATTAAAACCACAATGAGATATCACCTCACACCAGTTAGGATGGCCAACATCCAAAAGACAAACAACAACAAATGTTGACGAGGATGTGGACAAAGGGGAAAATTTCTACATTGACGGTGGGAATGTAAGCTAGTTCAACCATTGTGGAAAGCAATATGGAGGTTCCTCAAAAAACTAAAAATACAAATACCATTTGACCCGGGAATTCCGCCTCTAGGAATTTACCCAAAGAATATAATTTCTCAGATTCAAAAAGACATATGGACCCCTACGCTTTTTTAATTTAATTTTATATTATTTTAATTTTTTAAATTTTGATATCATTAATCTACAATTACATGAAGAACATTATGTTTACTAGGCACCCCCTTCAACAAGTCCCCCCCCACAAACCCCATTACAGTCACTGTCCATCAGCATAGTAACATGCTGTAAAATCATTACTTGTCTTCTCTGTTGCACAGCCCTCCCCGTGCACTCTGCCCCACATTATACATGCTAACTGTAAAGCCCCCTTTCTTTTCCCCTGACCTTGTCCTTCCCTTCCCACCCATCCTCCCCAGTCCCTTACCGTTTGGTAACTGTTAGTCCATTCTTGGGTTTTGTGATTCTGCTGCTGCTTTGTTCCTTCAGTTTCTCATTGTGCTTATACTCCACATATGAGTGAAATCATTTGGTACTTGCCTTTCTCCGCCTGGCTTAATTTACTGAGCATAATACCCTCTAGCTCCATCCATGTTGTTGTAAATGGTAGGATTTGTTTTCTTCTTATGGCTGAATAATATTCCATTGTGTATATGAGCCACATCTTCTTTATCCATTCATCTACTGCTGGACACTTAGGTTGCTTCCATTTCTTGGCTATTGTGAATTGTGCTGCGATAAACATAGGCATACGTCTGTCTTTTTCAAACTGGGCTGCTACATTCTTAGGGTAAATTCCTAGAAGTGGAACTCCTGGGTCAAATGGTATATCTATTTTGAGATTTTTGAGGAACCTCCATACTGCTTTACACATGGTTGAACTAATTTACATTCCCACCAGCAGTGTAGGATGGTTCCCCTTTCTCCACAACCTCGCCAACATTTGTTGTTGTTTGACTTTTGGATGGTGGCGATCTTTACTGATGTGAGGTCATATCTCATTGGGGTTTCAATTTGCATTTCTCTGATGACAAGTGATGTGGAGCATCTTTTGATGTGTCTTTTAGTCATCTAAATTTCTTCTTTAGAGAAGTGTTTGTTCAGCTCCTCTGCCCATTTTTAATTGGATTGTTTGCTTTTTGTTTGTTGAGGTGCGTGAGCTCTTTATATATTTTGGATGTCAACCCTTTATTGGATCTGTCATTTATGAATATATTCCCCCATACTGTATGGTATCTTTTTATTCTATTGATGGTGTCCTTTGCTGTACAGAAGCTTTTCAGCTTGATAGAGTCCCACTTGTTCATTTTTGCTTTTGCTTCCCTTGCCCAGGAGATATGTTCATGAAGAAGGTGCTCATGTTTATGACCAAGAGATTTTTGCCTATTTTTTTTTCGAGGAGTTTTATGGTTTCATGACTTACACTCAGGTCTTTGATTCATTTCAAAATTACTTTTGTGTATGGCATTAGATAACGATCCAGTTTCATTCTCTTACATGTAGCTATCGAGTTTTACCAGCACCAACTGTTGAAGAGGATGTCATTTCCCCATTGTATGTCCATGGCTCCTTTATCAAATATTAATTGACCGTATATGTTTGGGTTAATGTTTGGAGTCTCTATTCTGTTCCACTGGTCTGTGGCTCTGTTCTTGTGCCAGTACCAAATTGTCTTGATTACTGTGGCTTTGTAGTAGAGCTTGAAGTTGGGGAGTGAGATCCCTCCAACTTTATTCTTCCTTCTCAGGATTGCTTTGGCTATTCAGGGTCTTTGGTGGTTCCATATGAATTTTTGAACTATTTGTTTCAGTTCGTTGAAGACTACTGTTGGTAATTTGATAAGGATTGCATTGAATCTGTATATTGCTTTGGGCAGGATGGCCATTTTGACGATATTAATTCTTCCTAGCCACGAGCATGGGATGAGTTTCTATCTGTTAGTGTCCCCTTTAATTTCTCTTAAGAGTGTCTTATAGTTTTCAGGGTATAGGTCTTTCACTTCCTTGGTTAGGTTTATTCCTAGGTATTTTATTCTTTTTGATGCAATTGTGAATGGAATTGTTTTCCTGATTTCTCTTTCTATTGGTTCATTGTTAGTGTATAGGAAAGCCACAGATTTCTGTGTGTTAATTTTGTATCCTGCAACTTTGCTGTATTCCGGTATCAGTTCTAGTAGTTTTGGAGTGGAGTCTTTAGGGTTTTTTAATGTACAATGTCACGTCATCTGCAAATAGCGACAGTTTAACTTCTTCTTTACCAATCTGGATTCCCTGTATTTCTTTGTTTGGTCTAATTGCTGTGGCTAGGACCACCACTACTATGTTCAATAACAGTGGGGAGAATGGGCATCCCTGTCTTGTTCCCAATCTCAGAGGAAAAGCTTTCAGCTTCACTGTTCAGTATGATGTTGGCTGCGGGTTTATCATATATGCCCTTTATTATGTTGAGGTACTTGCCCTCTATGCCCATTTTGTTGAGAGCTTTTATCATGAATGGATGTTGAATTTTGTTAAATGCTTTTTCAGCATCTATGGATATGATATGTGATTTTTGTCCTTCTTTTTGTTTATGTGCTAGATGATGTTGATGGATTTTCAAATGGTGTACTATCCTTGCATCCTAGGGATGAATCCCACTTGGTCATGGTGTATGATCCTTTTGATGTATTTTTGAATTCGGTTTGCTAATATTTAGTTGAGTATTTTTGCATCCATGTTCACCAGGGATATTGGTCTGCAATTTTCTTTTTAGTGAGGTCTTTGCCTAGTTTTGGTATTAGGGTGATGTTGGCTTCATAGAATGAGTTTGGGAGTATTCCATCCTCTTCTATTTTTTGGAAAATTTTAAGGAAAATGGGAATTATGTCTTCTCTGGATGTCTCATAAAACTCGGCGGTAAATCCATCTGGCCTCAGGGTTTTGTTCTTGGGTAGTTTTTTGATTAGTGCTTCCATTTCATTGCTGGTAATTGGTTTGTTTAGATTTTGTGTTTCTTCCTTGGTCAGTCTTGGAAGGTTGCATTTTTCTAGGAAGTTGTCCATTTCTTCTAGGTTTTCGAGCTTGTTAGCATATAGCTTTTCATAGTATTCTCTAATAATTCTCTGTATTTCTGTGGGGTCCATCATGATTTTTCCTTTCCATTTCTGATTCTGCTAATGTGTGTTGAGTCTCTTTTTCTCTTAAAAAGTCTGGCTAGAGGCTTATCTATTTTGTTGAATTTCTCAAAGAACCAGTTGTATGGAAGAATCACGGGAAGATGGCGGCGTGAGTATTTCAGAGGAAATCTCCTCCCCAAAACATATATATTTATGAAAATACAATAAATACAACTATTCCTAAAAGAGACACCAGTGGATGGAGTACAACAGCCAGGATACATCTACATCTGCAAGAACTGAGCATCACATGCAGGGAGTAAGATACAAGCTGCAGCCAGGCGGGACCCGAACGCTCCCCCACCCCAAAACCCGGCGGGAAGAAAGGAGTCGGAACGGGGAGGGAGTGAAAGCCCAGGACTACTAAACAACCAGCTCTACAAATCCGCACCTGGAATGCAGACACAAGGTGCATGGGGTACTGGATATTAGAGAAACAGAAAAGCAAAACCTGTGGGCAGGTCCCTGCAACCAGCGCCCCTGACACAAAAAAAAGTGAGTGCTTTCTGCAAGTCTTAAAGAGAAACGGACCCCATAGCTGGATGAAGCTGTCCCAGCAGCTGGGAATACTGGGGAAAAACTTAGGTGCCCTAAACGGACGCAGGGAAGCTCTGAAGCCCCTCACAGGACTAGGCAGCCTGCCAGTCGTTCCTCCAACTGGTGCGGACCCCAGAGCAGATCCGGGCGCCACAGGTGAGGCTAGTGCTAGCTCGCAGTGGCGTGACCGAACAGCTCGGGCGTGGCTCACGTGCACTGGCAGCAGTAAAGCCAGAGCCCGGTAGAAACCTGAGTGGAAAAGCCCAACGCGCACCGGCAGCAGAGCCAGAGGGAGCAGGCGTGCTCCCAGGAGCTGACCAGAATCTCAGCCCAACACACAGCCGCCTGGGCCAGACCCAAAGGCCACTGCTGCCACACAGATGCCCGGCAGGGTCGCCGCTAGCACGGAGATGTGCACCTGGCGTGCCTGCCACTCCCCGCAGGGCTCCACGCTGCTCTGACGGACACCCTGCCCACAGCAGCTTAGGATATTAACCCAGTGGCTGCTCCAGGAGTGCAGGTAGCTGTCACAGGCAGCGGTGAAGGGCAAGGCATCCAGCAAGCAGGGAAGGACTTTCTTCTCCCAGCTTACACACCTGCAACCTGCCTACAGCCACTGCTATCACCACAAAAAGGCAAAAAAATTTGGTCCAGTCCAAGATAGTTACACCTGATAAAGGATCTGCAGAGGCAGACCTAACCAGTCTCCCTGAAAAAGAATTCAAAATAAAAATAAAAAACATGCTTACAGAGCTGCAGAGAAATATGCAAGAGCTAAGGGATGAAGTCCAGAGGGAGATTACAGACGTCCGGAGGGAGATCACAGATGTCCAGAGGGAGATTACAGAAATGAAACAAACTCTGGGAGGATTTATAAGCAGAATGGATAAGATGCAAGAGGCCATTGATGGAATAGAAACCAGAGAACAGGAACGCATAGAAGCTGATGCAGAGAGAGATAAAAGGATCTCCAGGTATGAAACAATATTAAGAGAACTTTGCAGATGACATGACATTGTACATAAAAAACGCTAAAGACTCCACTGCAAAACTACTAGAACTAATATCAGAATTCAGCAAAGTTGCAGGATACAAAATTAACACACAGAAATCTGTGGCTTTCCTATACACTAACAATGAACTAATAGAGAAATCAGGAAAACAATTCCATTCACAATAGCATCCAAAAGAATAAAATACCTAGGAATAAACCTAACCAAGGAAGTGAATGACATATATCCTGAAAACCACAAGACACTCTTAAGAGAAATTAAAGAGGTCACTAACAAATGGAAACTCATCCCATGCTCCTGGCTAGGAAGAATTAATATCGTCAAAATGGCCATCCTGCCCAAAGCAATATAGAGATTCGATGAAATCCCTATCAAATTACCAACAGCATTCTTCAATGAACAGGAACAAATAGTTCAAAAATTCATATGGAACCATCAAAGACCCCAAATAGCCAATGCAATCCTGAGAAGGAAGAATAAAGTGAGGGGGATCTTGCTCCCCAACTTCAAGCTCTACTACAAAGTCACAATAATCAAGACAATTTGGTACTGGCACAAGAACAGAGCCACAGACCAGTGGAACAGAATAGAGACTCCAAACATTAACCCAAACATATATGGCCAATTAATATACGATAAAGGAGCCATGGACATACAATGGGGAAATGACAGTCTCTTCAACAGATGGTGCTGGTAAAACTGGACAGCTACATGTAAGAGAATGAAGCTGGATCACTGTCTAACCCCATACACAAAAGTAAACTCCACATGGATCAAAGACCTGAATGTAAGTCATGAAACCATAAAACTCTTGAAGAAAACATAGGCAAAAATGTCATGGACATAAACATGAGTGACTTCTTCATGAACATATCTCCCTGGGAAAGGGAAACAAAGGCAAAAATGAACAAGTGGGACTATATCAAGCTAAAAAGCTTCTGTACAGCAAAGGACACCATTAATAGAACAAAAAGGTATCCTACAGTATGGGAGAATATATTCATAAGTGACAGATCCAATAAAGGATTGACATCCAAAATATATAAAGAGCTCACACACCTCAACAAACAAAAAGCAAATAATCCAATTAAAAAATGGGCAGAGGAGCTGAATAGACAGTTCTCTAAAGAAGAAATCCAGATGGCCAACAGGCACATGAAAAGATGCTCCACATTGCTAATCATCAGAGAAATGCAAATTAAAACCACAATGAGATATCACCTCACACCAGTAAGGATCGCCATCATCGAAAAGACAAACAACAACAAATGTTGGCGAGGTTGTGGAGAAAGGGGAACCCTCTTACACTGCTGGTGGGAATGTAAACTAGTTCAACCATTGTGGAAAGCAGTATGGAGGTTCCTCAGAATGCTCAAAATAGAAATACCATTTGACCCAGGAATTCCACTTCTAGGAATTTACCCTAAGAATGCAGCACTCCAGTTTGAAAAAGTCAGATGCACCCCTATGTTTATCACTGCACTGTTTACAATAGCCAAGATATGGAAGCAACCTAAATGTCCATCAGTAGATGAATGGATAAAGAAGATGTGGTACATATGCACAATGGAATATTACGCAGCCATAAGAAAAAAAACAGATCCTACCATTCGCAACAACATGGATGGAGCTGGAGGACATTACGCTCAGTGAAATAAGCCAGGCAGAGAAGGACAAGTACCAAATGATTTCACTCATATGTGGAATGTAAGAACAAAGGAAAACTGAAGGAACAAAACAGCAGCAGAATCACAGAACCCAAGAATGGACTAATAGTTACCAAAGGGAAAGGGACTGGAGATGATGGGTGGGAAGGGAGGGATAAGGGCGGGTAAAAAGAAAGAGGGCATTACGATTAGCAAGTATAGTGTGGGGGGGACACAGGGAGGGCTGTGCAACACAGAGAAGACAAGTAGTGATTTTACAGCATCTTACTACACAGATGGACAGTGACTGTGAAGGGGTATGTGGGGGGGACTTGGTGAAGGGGGAACCTAGTAAACATAATGTTCTTTCTGTAACTGTAGATTAATAATACCAAAAAAAAAAAAAAAGAACCAGCTGTATGGCATTACTTTTTTTCTATTGTTTTATTCTTCTCAATTTTATTTATTTCTTCTCTGATGTTTATTATGCTCCTCCTTCTGCTGACTTTAGGCCTCATTTGTTCTTCTTTTTCCAGTTTTGATAATTCTGTCTTCAGACTATTCATTTGGGATTGTTCTTCCTTCTTTAAATATGCCTGGATTGCTATATACTTTCCTCTTAAGACTGCTTTCCCTGCATCCCACAGAAGTTGCGGCTTTATCTTGTTGTTGTCATTCATTTCCATATATTACTTGATCTCTATTTTGATTTGGTCGTTGATCCACTGATTATTTAGGAGCATGTTGTTAAGCCCCCATGTGTTTGTGAGCCTTTTTGTTTTCTTTGTACAATTTATATCTAGTTTTATACCTTTGTGGTCTGAGAAGTTGGTTGGTAGAGTTTCAATGTTTTTGAATCTACTGAGGCTCTTTTTGTGACCTAGTATGTGGTCTATTCTGGAGAATGTTCCATGTGCACTTGAGAAGAATGTGTATCCTGTTGCTTTTGGGTTAGAGTTCTATAGACTTCTATTAGGTCTATCTGTTCTAGTATGTTGTTCAGTGTCTCTGTGTCCTTACTTATTTTCTGTCTGGTGGATCTATCCTTTGGATTGAGTGGTGTGCTGAAGTCTCCTAAAATGAATGCACTGCATTCTATTTCCTCCTTTAATTCTGTTAGTATTTGTTTCACATATGTTGGTGCTTCTGTATTTGGTGCATATATATTTAAAATGGTTGTATCCTCTTGTTGGACTGACCCCTTTATCATTATATACTGTCCTTTATCTCTTGTGACTTTTTTTGTTTTGAAGTCTATTTTGTGTGATAATAGTATTGCAATACCTGCTTTTTTCTCCCTGTTGTTTGCATGAAGTATCTTTTTCCATGCCTTCACTTTTAGTCTGTGCATGTCGTTGGGTTTGAGGTGAGTCTCTTGTAAGCAGCATATAGATGGGTCTTGCTTTTTTATCCATTGTATTACTCTGTGTCTTTTGATTGGTTGCATTCAGTCCATTTACATTTAGGGTGATTATTGAAAGATATGTACTTATTGCCATTGCAGGCTTTAGGCTTGTGGTTACCAAAGCTTCAAGGTTCGCTTCTTTATTATCTTACTGTCTAACTTAACTCACTTATTGAGCTACTATAAACACAGTCTGATGATTCTTTATTTCTCTCCCTTCTTATTTTCTCCTCCTCCAGTCTTTGTATGTTATGTGTTTTGTGTGTGTGTGTGTGTGTGTGTGTGTGTGTGCTCTTTTGTGTTTCCTTTGACTGCTTTTGTGGGTAGTTGATTTTATTTTTTGCCTTTAGTTAGTATTTGACTGTTCTGCTTTCTTTGCTGTGATTTTATTTTCTCTGGTGACATCTGTTTAGCCTTAGGAGTGATTCCATCTAGAGCAGTCCCTCTAAAATACCCTGCAGAGGTGGTTTGTGGGAGGCAAATTCCCTCAACTTTTTCTTGTCTGGGAATTGTTTAATCCCTCCTTCATATTTAAATGATAATCGTGCTGCATACAGTATTCTTGGTTCAAGGACCTTCTGTTTCATTGCATTAAATATATCATGCCATTCTCTTCTGGCCTGAAATGTTTCTGTTGAGAAGTCTGATGACAGCCTGATGGGTTTTCCTTTGTAAGTGACCTTTTTTCTCTCTCTGTCTGCCTTTAATACTCTGTGCTTGTCTTTGATCTTTGCCATTTTAATTATTATGTGTCTTGGTGTTGTCCTCCTTGTGTCCCTTGTGTTGGAAGTTCTGTGGGCTTCCGTGTTCTGAGAGGCTATTTCCTCCCCCAGTTTCGGGGAGTTTTACAGCAATTATTTCTTCAAAGACACTTTTTATCCCTTTTTCTCTCTCTTCTTCTTCTGGTACCCCTATAATGTGGATATTGTTCCATTTCGATTGGTCACACAGTTCTCTTAATATTCTTTCATTCCTGGAGGTCCTTTTATCTATCTCTACATCAGCTTCTCTGCGTTCCTGTTCTCTGATTTCTATTCCATTAATGGCCTCTTGCATCTCATCCTTTCTGCTTTTAAGTCCTTCCAGAGATTGTTTTATTTCTGCATTCTCCCTCCTTAGCTCTTGCATATTTCTCTGCAAGTCCATCAGCATGGTTATGACCTTTATTTTGAATTCTTTTTCAGGAAGATTGGTTAAATCTATCTCCTCAGATTTCCGCTCAGGGGAGGATGTCTGGGTTAGTCTGGTCTCTACCAAGTTCTTCTGCCTTTTCATGGCGATAGAGGTTGCTGTAAGCAGTTGGCACATGTGTCAGCTGGGAGAATCAAGACCCTTTCCACTTGCTCCTGGCCTTCCTTTCCTGGGAGAACAGCGACCCTTAGCAGCTTGTGCTGTGCAGCTGCGCGCAGATGGTGTCTCTGATTCTTGCCCTGGCTGCTATGGAGTTAAGCTCCACATGGTTGTTGTGGGCGTGGCTGCTTTCAGGCTGCTACTCTGCTATGGAGGGGCCATGCCGGAGGGGGAACAAGTGGGAGGCTGTTGATCACTCTGAGGGGACTCCAAGCTGCGCTGCCTCCCAGGGGTTAGGGCGCCCGGAGTTCCCCGGGATTCCCAGCTGCTGGGCTGAGCGTGCCGGGACGCTTCCGTCCAGCTGTGAGGCCCCTGTCCCTTTAAGACTTTCAAAAAGCACTTGCTTTTCTTTTGTCCCAGGGTGCCAGCTGTGGGGACCCGCTTGCAGGTTTTACTGTTCTGTTTCCCTAGTATCCAGAACACCATGCACTGTGTGTCTGCGCTCCCAGTGCGGATGGCTAGGGCTGGGTATTCAGCAATCCTGGGCTCCCTCTCCCTCCCCGCTCCAACTCCTCTCCTCCCGCCGGTAGCTGGGGTGAGGGGTGCTCGGTTCCCGCTGGGCCACGGCTTGTATCTTAGTCCCTTCGGGAGGTGCTGGGTTCTTGCAGGTGTAGATGTAGTCCGGCTATTGTCCTGTATCATCTGGTCTCTCTTTTAGGAATAGTTGTATTTGTTGTATTTTCAAAAATATTTATGTTTTTGGGAGGAGATTTCTGCTCTTCTACTCACGCCACCATCTTGGCTGCTCCTCCTGTTAGCATATTTTTCATAGTATTCCCTATAATTCTTTGTATTTCTGTGGTGTCTGTAGTGATTTTTCCTTTCTCATTTCTGACTCTGTTTATGTTTGTAGATTCTTTTTTTCTTGATAATTCTGGCTAGGGATTTATCTAAATTTTTTTTTTCTCAAAGAACCAGCTCCTGCTTTCATTGACTCTTTTTATCGTTTTATTCTTCTCAATTTTATTTAATTTCCTCTCTGATCTTTACCATGTCCCTCCTTCTACTGACTTTGGGCCTCATTTCTTCTTTTTCCAGTTTCACTAATTGTGAATTTAGACTGTTCATCTGGGATTGTTCTTTCTGCTTTAAATAGGCCTGAATTTCTATATACTTTCCTCTTAGAACTGCCTTCACTGCCTCCCACAGAAGGTGGGGCAGTGAGCTGTTGTTTTCATTTGTCTTCATATATTGCTTGATCTCTGCTTTTATTGCATCATTGATCCATTGATTATTTAGGAGCATGTTGTTAAGTCTCCATGTGTTTGTGGGCCTTACTGTTTTCTTTGCACAATTTCTAGTTTCATACCTTTGTGGTCTGAGAAGTTATTTGGTAGAATTTTCATCTTTTTGAATTTACTGATGCTCTTTTTGTGGCCTAGTATATGATCTATTCTTGAAAATGTTCTATGTGCACTTGAGAAGAATGTGTATCTTGTGGCTTTTGGGTGGAGTGGTCTATAGATGTCTGTTAGGTCCATTTCTTCTAATGTGTTTTTCAGTGCTTTGGTGTCCTTACTTATTTTCTGCATGGTTGATCTGTCCTTTGGTGTGAGTGGTGTGTTGAAGTCTCATAAAATGAATGCATTCATTCCCTTTCCCCCTTTAATTCTGTTAGTATTTATTGCACATATTTAAGTGCTCCAATATTGGGTGCATAGATGTTTATAATGTTTAAATCCTCATATTGGGCTGACCCCTTTGTCATTTATATAATGTCCTTCTTTGTCTCATTATTTTCTTTGTTTTGAAATCTATTTTATCTGATACAAGTATTACATCTCTTGCTTTCTTCTCCCTATTATTTGCATGAAATATCTTTTTCCATCCCTTCACTTTTAGTCTGTGTATGTCTGGGTTTGAAGTGAGTCTTTTGTAGGCAGCATATTGATGGGTCTTGCTTTTTTATCCAATCTGTAACTCTATGTTTTTTGATTGGTGCATTCAGACCATTTACATTTAGGGTGATAATCGATAGATAGGTACCTACTGTCATTGCAGAATTTAGATCATGGTTACCAAGGTTTAAGGGCAGCTTCTTTACTATCTAACAGTCTAGCTTAACTCGCTCATTACCCTATTATAAACACAATTTGAAGATAACTATTTTTTCTTCCTTCTTTTTCTTCGTCTTCCACTCTTCATGTTAGGCATCATATTCTGTACTCTGTGTGTATCCCTTGACTGACTGTGTGGTTAGCTAATTTAATTTTGCATTTGATTAATAATTAGTTGGTCTGCTTCCTTTACTGTGGTTTTATTTTCTCTAGTGACATCTATATAGCCTTAGGAGCACTTCCATCTAGAGCAGTCCCTTTAAAATACACTGTAGAGTTGGTTTGTGGGAGGTAAATTCCATCAACTTTTGCTTATCTGGGAATTGTTTAATCCCTCCCTGAAATTTAAATGATAATCTTGCTGCATACAGTATTCTTGGTTCAAGGCCCTTCTGTTTCATTGCATTGAATATATCATGCCACTCCCTTCTGGCCTGTAAGGTTTCTGTTGAGGAGTCTCATGATAGCCTGATGGGTTTTCCTTTGTAGGTGATGTTTTTTCTCTCTCTGGCTGCTTTTAATATTCTGTCCTTGTCCTTGTCCTTTGCTATTTTAATTATTAATGTCTTGGTGTTATCTTCCTTGTGTCCCTTCTGTTGGGAGATGTGTGGACTTCCATGGCCTGAGAGACTATTTCCTTCCCCAGATTGGGGAAGTTTTCAGCAATTATTTCTTTCAAGATACTTTCTTTTCTCTTCTTCTTGTACCCCTATAATGCAAATATTGTTCCATTTGCATTGGTCACACAGTTTCCTTAATGTTCTTTCATTCCTAGAGATCTTTTTTCTCTCAGTGCCTCAGCTTCTTTGTATTCCTGTTCTCTAATTTATATGCCATTTATCATCTCCTCTACCTCACCTAATCTATTTTGAAATCCCTGCATTGTATGTTTCATTTCAGCTACTGTATTTTTCAAGGTGTGTATCTCCCTCCTGAATTCATCCCTTAGCTCTTGAATATTTTTCTGTAGCTCCATTAGCATGCTTATGACTTTTATTTTGAATTCTTTTTCAGGAAGATTGATTATTCCAGTTCTATTGAGCCCTCTTTCTATTGTTTGAGGGATTTGGGATTGAACAGGTTCTTCTGCCTTTTTATAATCCTATTGGCTAATGAGAAATATTAGGTTTGTGTAGTCAGCATCCTCTAGTGCCCAAAAGCTCTGCTCTTTGGAGCTGACCAGCACCTGGAGCGATGGTAGTGGTTGCAGGTGAGTGGTGCCAGTGTCTACCCTAAAGACTGAGCTCTTTCCTGCTTCCTGACCACAGAGCAGCCTCCACTGTCAGGATCAGTGGGCGGCACACAGGGAGCAGCCTCTTTGTTAAGCTCCTAAGCTGCCATAGGCAGGGCTGCCCTCCTGCTGGCATGGAGTGATTGTGTGTGCCACAGGCAAGCAGCACCAGTGCCTGCTGGGAGGACAGAGCCCTTTCCTGTTTCCCGGCCGCAATGCCTGCCTCCACTGTCAGGGTCAGTTAGCCGTGTGTGCAAGGAACAGCCTCTGTATTAATCCATTGTAGTTGCCATAGCCGGGGCTGTCCTCCAGCTGGCTTGGCATGATGGTGGGGGCTGCAGGTTTGCACGGAGGTGCTGGAAGGGGGGAAGGATCAGCAGGCTGCTGATTGTGGTGGGGGGCCTCGGGGCTGCATTGCCAGCCAGGTGGATGGAGTGCCTGAAACTCCTGAAAGTTCCCAACCTGCTGGTCTGAGTGTGCCAGGATGATTTTGTCCACCTGTTCCTTCTCCTGAGCAGCAAGCTCTGTGTAATCCTTGCCTCTTTAGCTGCCCTCTCACTGTTGGGAAGTCTTTCAAAGTGCCTGCCTTTCTTTTGTCCCAGAGCAGCCTGTTGTGGGAAACTTTTCTGTACGAGCATCTGGAATCTGTCTCTGACTTTACTTTTCAAGCCCTCTGATCTCCAGAGCACCATGCAATGTGGGTTTGTGCCCCTGGAGTGGATTTCTGGGCTGGATATTTAGCAGTCTTGGGATTCTACTCCCTCCCCACTCTGTTTCTCTTCCACTGGTGAGGTGTGGGTTGGAGGAGTGCTTGGGTCCCGCCAGGTCATGGCTTTGTTACTTTACCTTCTTCCGTGATGTAGATTTTCCATTCTCTTTTCCCAGATGTAGACTAGGTGGTGCAATCTTATTTCTGGTCACTCTTTTAGGAATAGTTGTATTTGCTGTATTTTGGTATTATATGTGGTTTTGGGAGGAGATTTCTGCCTCACTTCTCAAGCCGCCACCATCTTTTTTTCTATGGGTCGAGTTGTCTAATTCTTAATCCTTGTATAATTATTTTCTGCAAACAGCTCCATTCTAAATATTAACTAATCTTTTTCAAAAGTAAGAGACTTGCCTTTTTCTAAACTTTCTAGGACAAGAGTCAGGATAGGTTAACCACTATAATACCTTAAAAGAATGCAAAGTAATTTGCAAACAGATGTAAACAAAGTCATAGTTAAACAGATCATGTACTAACCATCAATTTGGAGGGCACTGGGTTCTTCAACAAAACAAGTATTTCCCATTAATTGACAAAATTTAAATTCTGGGCCCCTAATTCCATACTCCCCAAGAACAGAAGCAGCTCATTTAGGTGGCAGACCTGGGACCAATAATAATTCCTCAGTTAATAAAAAAAGCTGGCTAAAAAGATGAATTATGAAAAATGTAAATCCTTAATGTTTCATTTTAGCAAACATTTATTTGCAAATCTTTTAATGTAGGGCAAGGCCTTTCCTTTGAATAGGATCCAGTGATGGACCTTCTCACTGTCTTCCCTGCATAAATAAGGCAAAGTTGAGGATTCCCAGGTTTGTTTTCTTCGAAGAATGAAAATTTAAAGACACATGTGAAGCAATGTGAAAACAAAATTTGGAAGCTGTCCATATTTTTATGATTTTTTCCCCTAATCTTTCATAATTGCCTGATCTTTATCCAATCTGATAGTAATTTGTCTTTATGGGGTCTTTCCAAAGGTTTTCAGAGAAATGACAGCTCTCTCTGTTTTAGTGCACACATTTTCATTAGTTTTCATTCCATTTAATTAAATTTTGCCAATAGAGTAACAAGAATACCACATATAAACAGATTCAGGAACAAAATGCCTCTTGGTGAGCACTTAACAAAGTGAATGGACATATTTCCCATGACCCCACCCAGCAGGCTAGGAGAGCCTGCATCCTTCTGCAGGCACTGTCAGGAGAGGGGATGGAGACAGCTGAGCCACCAGGGTAGGTTAGAAAAGAGGCCTGCTACTGCCCTGGGTTCATCTCCTGGAGGATCCTGTCCATGAGCATTTCTACAGCAGGGCTATATCTGAATAGTGCCTGGCATATTTTAAGCACATAATAAATATGTATTCAATGCAAGAATTTGCCTTGATTGTTTTTAATTATTCCCACACAGGGCAATGTTTCATTTGGATAAAAACTGAGGAGGGGGCAGCATATAGAAAAACCAGAAAATTACCAAGATTATCACAGGAATAAAGAAAACAAAAGGAAAAAGGAAAAAAAAACACAGTTCAATAATTCCATTCAAAAGGACCCTAATCCAAAAGTCAAAAACTGTATTTACCCTCCTAGGAACCCAACACATGCTCAGGCCCTGGAAAGTGGTGACCAGATGAAGAGCTGACTGTGGGCCCTTCCTAGGCAAGTTTTTCAATCAGATTCTCAGAGTTTAATCAGACCTTTCAGTGTAGTGAAGAGACTTCTATGAAAACATATTTTTTCTTGAACAACAACTACTAAATACTGAATACTTGATCTTGCCAGGCACTGTAGCAAGCATACCATGTGCATCTACTCATTTAATCCTCCTAACAATTGCAGGTACTGAATCCATTCAAAGACAGATAACTTGTCAATGGTGGAGCCAGAATTCAACCCAGCCCATGTTCTTAATCACTGTGCTACACTGTCTAACAAATAATATTAGTATTTTACCTAAGGGTTTTTTTAGTATACTAGCCAAAGGTGCACCAAAGTCTTTAATTATAAAGCTGAAATTAATTCTTGAATAACTGCCACTGACTGCATGTTTATGAAAAAAACAAAACAAAACTGTGACTCATTCATTCATTGACAAACATTTAACAAGCAATTGCTTAATCAATGGGAAAGAAAGATAATGTAATTCAACAGACATTTCTTAGTTATTGAATATTAATAAAAACAAAGAGTTATAGTAATTGTAGGGAAAATGGAAGTTCCATGGCCAGGATCCTCACCTGATCCTAATCTCACCTACTGTGAACGTGCAATGATGTAATACCTAGCCTACTGCTCAGGCACACGCTTGCATACCTTTGGCGATAAGCCATTATTGGCTGTGTTGCTACATAAAGAGCTCTGCCCAGTTTTAGGGCAGAGCCCAAAACAGAAGCAGAGAGCCTGGAGCACAGCAGAGGGAAGCAGGAGAGTGGAGGCTAGAGAAGACAGCAAAGACTGGGTAGCAAAGAGCAGAGGCAGAGCCTGGAGCAGAGGCAGAACCTGGAGCAGAGGCAGAGACTGAGAAGGGCTTGCTGGGGGCAGAGATGGATATGATTCTAGTGCTTGACCTGCCACCATGAGAATAAAGTTTGGTATGAGCCCCTTTTTACCCACAACATTCCATTGTCATTTTTGGTCTCACCGAATCCATAGTGAACTTGCCCGGGGCTGAAACCCTCAAGCAAGACAGTTGTTCAATGGACACTTCTCAGTTACTGAATATTTACTGCATGCCTGTCCTTGCCCATGTGCTCAGGAAGCTCAGTCCGGTGGAAGAGACACATGATTATCCTATGGTTTTAATAAATGCTAGTAGCAATTTGCAGGAAGGTTCTGGGATGTCCAAGGTGAAACGGAACAGCAGAGGAGGTGAAAGGAAAAGAAGACTGTAAAGAATCTGATATTCGACTGAGGCATTTCCTCTGTAAGCCATGGAGATTCATGTAAGGCCTATAGCATAGGAGAAATAAATGAGAATTTCATTTTGGAATAACCACTCCAGAAATAGAGGCATGGAGCAGTGGAGAGAAAGCATGAACACCAGTATACCATGAACACCAATATACACTCTAAATGAGTGAACTGTATGTATGTGAATTTTATCTCAATAAAACTATTTTAAAAAATAAGTCTAGATAAGAAATGGTGAGAGCCTGAACTCAAACCCTGCCAGTGGTAACAGGGAAAAGAGACTAATTCAATATTCAAACATTAGAATCAGCAATACCTGTTTATGTGATGGACTGGAGGGAGGGCTGAAGTGCAAGAGCAAGATCAGGAAGAGAGAAGAAAAGCGGAATCACATCTCAGGATGGGAACAGGCACAAAAGAGAGGGAGTACGAGAGGGGGTTTAAAATATAAACAAGAAACTGTAACACAAAACCAATTTAATGTTGTCATGAGAACCAAACTCATAGAACCGTGTCAACAAGCTGATGGGGACATACAGGCTGTCTAAGGATAAGCCCATTAACAAGGACAATTCTATTACTTTGTTAGTGTTTTTCTTCTCCTACTCTTTGTCAAACCTGGTGCCCATCACTTCTTGCACACATTACCAATGCTTTTATTTCACATCTGAGGAAACCAACGTGTGCAGAGATTCTAATTCAGCTACCCCCTGAATTAGAATTCCATGCTACTCCCATGCTGCTACTGTTGTCTTAACAAATAATGATGATTATGATAATAAAAATAATGAAAGCTTCATTATTCATAACTGAGCCAGTTAGAACCGCAGCTCACATCTCCTGTGCCTCAACAAGTGCCCTGCTCTGTGTCGGGAATTTCACCTGCACAATCTTGTTTATGTTTCGCCTTGTAAGAGTGGTAACAAGACCTACAATTTATTAAGCACCCAGTCAATGTCAGCCACTTGTGATTAGGGTTACACATGTGTGATTTCTACTCCTCAAAGCATCCCAGAAAGGGAAGCTGAACTGGCCTCAATCTGCAGTCAAGGAAACAGGTTTATAAGACAAGGTGACTGGCCCAAGGCAATGATGCACTGAGAGGAAGTACAGGGATAGACACTCTATAATTTGAAATTTACATGTATGTGTGTGAACACATACATGTGCACACATACATACATATGTAAACAGAGCATGAAACTGAACACATATATGGCAAAATGCTCAAAATTAGTGAATCCTAATAAAGGGTATATAGGAATTATCTGTATTATGCTTGTAACTTTTCTTAAAGTCTGGAACTTTTTTTTTTTAATAGGAAAATAAACCCTGTGAGTCAG
This sequence comes from Manis pentadactyla, assembly GCF_030020395.1. Taxonomy (NCBI): domain Eukaryota; kingdom Metazoa; phylum Chordata; class Mammalia; order Pholidota; family Manidae; genus Manis; species Manis pentadactyla. The sequence continues at coordinate 44,221,991 of NC_080019.1, read as the reverse complement.
GCATAAAAGAACCCTAAAAGCTCTCTAAATTTTCAGAAGACACAGTCAGATTACAAACAGATGAGAATCAATTCTGTTTCTAGGCAGCTCTAGAAAAAAAAAATCACATAGGTTACTTTTTTTATTTTTAAAGAAACGTCAGGTAAGTGATATTTTTTAAATTATCAATTAAAACATGCATGGTACAGACAGATTTTTGCAAGTCACCGGGATCTAAACATTAGGAATATTATAACTCCTGGGGGGAGTGATTCATTCTCACCTTAGAAAAATAACAGCTTTTCGTAGGTGATTGTTAGCATTCAAAATGTTTGGTGCATTTTGCCAAGTTTAGAATTACAAAGGCTTAGAATTTAAAAATGAATGTACTTAATAATAAAGTAAAAGATTATCAAACATTTGGTACTTAGAGGAGTTAGGCCATTTCTATTTTCTAGGAATTGAAGATCTTTGTGTAATTCTGCATTTAAAGTAGAGATTCTTAGCTTGGAATTCCATCAAAGAAGTAAACTAAATTTGTTTTGAAAGTGAGGATGACAATTATTTAAAAGAAATTATTTAGATATTGATTTAATCCTGTGTGCTCAACTTTATGCCATTGGCAATATTTGACTATTTTTAATCTAGAAAATAGCATTTTCATATGGCTTCATCATATGGTTCCCTATATGGACGGGCTAATTCCCTTGGTCAGTTTGTAAGAAATTTCTGTAACTATTTTACAAATAAAAGTAGTGTTCAAATGTCCCTAGTTTTTAATGGCAACACTAGATGGCAGTAAATACACAAAAGCTGTGACATGACACTGAGATACTAGCATACAGTAAAGATTGTTATTTTACTCAATTTCATGTTGTACTACATCAAGCTTTAAAAAAAAAAAAACCTAAATAAAAGTTAAGAGCTACCTGGCTTTGGAAATGTGAACCAGAAAAGCTTTCAAAATGATCAATTCATTCCCAATTTAAATTACAAGAACACTGAATTCTCTGTATCAGCTTTATAAAATTGTTAAATTTTGTCAAATCATTTGTCAACATCTTTGTTTTGTTAACAAATTCTAATCACATAAATATATTTTGGATGTTACTAAATTTGAAGGAAAAGAAGTTAAAATATCTTATTTTTGTATCAAGATATTAAAAATTTATACAAGATTTTATGATATATATGCTTATGGCTTATTATGATTTTTTTTGAATTAGTGAAATTTTTACTCCTCTAGAGGCCATGAATGAGTATATGAGACTACAGCATGCTGTTAATTTAATACACTACTAGCAAAACATTCTTAAAACTCAGTAATTAATACTAACACTTTATCTAGACTCCAGGAAAAAATAGAAAATAAAATGTAATTTTAGTATTTTACTTCTTTATTTGAAGATATACCTGCAGATCAAAGAGAAAAGTCTTATAAACTGAAACATGTTAATTTGATCCACTGATGGTTGTGATGTACTTTCTGTTACATTCTGAATTAGAATTTCAATATGATTTTATTAACTTAAATGGTAATCAACTAAAAACTTGTATTTTCTGATTTATTAGTAAATTTTCCACTTCTTGGATTCATTACAAGACCAGATGGCATTCAGCTTAGATCTCAGCAACACTGGAATAAAACTAGCTAACTTACTAATTTGGGGGTTTCTCCTAACACTTTCTATGAACTTGGTTTTGTTCTGACACACAAAATTCTCAGTTGAGAAACCAAAGCCAGGGTTCTCCCAAAGGTAAGAAAGTCATTAAAATAAAACAAATAAATCTTCAAATATATTACTGTAGTAGAAAGAGAAGATGTATGTTAACATCAGTCTGTGCCAACACAACTCAACTTTTGATTAATAGTTTTAAAAAATCAGAAAATGAATAGCTATACTTACTACAAGTACATTAAAACAAACACACACTTGAACAGCCAAAGCAACCTTTTACATCCTTAGGAAAGAACAAAGTTAGAAGTCTCGTGCTTCCTGATTTGAAAGTTTACTACAAAGCTATTGTAATCAAAGCAGTATGATACTGGCATAAAGATAGATATATACTTATTTCCAAACTCAACAAGCTGTATATATTAAATAATACAGCTTTTTGCATGTCAACCAGACCAATGGAATAGAATAAAGAACCCAGAAATAAACCATTACGTATATTGTCAAATCATTTGTCAACAAAGGTGCCAAGACCATTCACTGGGGAAAGGACAGTCTTTTCAACAAATGAACTAGGAAAAACTGGACACCCATGTGTAAAAGAATTAATTTGGATCCTTACCTTACATCACATATAAAAAGTTATTGAAAATGGATCAAAGACCTAAATTTAAGATGTACAATTGTAAAACTAGAAGAAAGCATATAGCAAAAGCTTCATGACATTAGATTAGCAATGTTCTCTTGGATATGACATCGAAAGCACAGGCCAAAAAAAAGAAACAATAGGTTACATTGGACTTTTGTGCATTAAAGGATAACATCAACAGAGTGAAAAGGCAACCCACAGAATGGGAGAAAATTTTTTGCAAATCATGTATCTATTGGCATCCAGAATATATAAAGACTCCTACAAATCAGCAAGTAAACAACAAAAAACAAAATAAAAAAACAGGCAAAGGACTTGAATAGACATTTTCCCAAAGAAGATAAACAAATGGCCAAAAAGCACACAAAAAGATGCTTTATATTACTGATTATTAGGGAAATCAAACTACAGTGATATACAACCTCACATCTATTATAATGACTACTATCAGCAAACAGAAAATAACAAATGTTGACAAGGATGTAGAGAAATTGGATCCCTTGTGCATTACTGATGAGAATGCAAAATGGTGTAGCCGCTATGGAAAATGGTATTGTGATCCCTCAAAAAATTAAACATGGAATTACCATATAATCCAGCAATTCTGTTTCTCGCTATATACTCAAAAGAAGTGGAAACGGACTCAAAAAGATGTGTGTACACCCATGTTCATAGCAGCATTATTTACAACAGCCAAAAGGGAGGAGCAGCCCATGTGTCCATCGACAAATGAAAGGATAGATAAAATGTGGCACACATCTACAATGGAATATCCTTCCATCTTAGAAAGGAGGGAAATTTTGACACGCTACAAGATGAATGAACTTGAAGAACCTACACTAAGTGAAATAAGGTAGATCCAAAGGGACAAATACTGTAGGTTCCATTATTGAGGTTCCTAATCAAATTCCTGAGAGACAGAAAGAAAGGTGGCTACCAGGGGCTGCAGAAGCAGGGAGCAGGAAGTCAGTGTTTAATGTACATGGAGTTTCAGTTGGGGAAGATGAAAAAGTCGTGGAGATGGATGGTTGTGATGCCTGTACAATAAGCTTGTACTTAATGCCACTGGACTGTACACTTAAAAATGGTTAAGAGGGTAAATTTCATGTGTGATTTTTACTACAACTAAACATTAAAAAACAGGTTAAAATGGTAAATTTATGTTATGTATATATTTTACCACAATTAAAAAAGCAAGAAACTGAAAGAGCAGAACACATTTAACCTCCTCAACATACCCTCACCCTCTAATTCTGGGTGGTCTCCATATTAGGAATGATCTCCGTATTAATAAATACTGATGACATTTTTATGAGTCACCACCTCATAAAAAAAGTACATATCAAAATAAGCATTTTTATAAGGATTTAGCCTTGGTGACCAAAGGAAGTACTTCCTGTTTAGATGTATAAGTCAAGGAGGTAATGAAATAGCCTAAAACAATGCTAGCGTTTTGATCTATGTGGATTAATTTCAAGCTGAAAAATACCTTTCTTCTAGGCCGTGGCTCCTCTAACTCCACCCAGGGTGCCCTCTTGCCTCCCACCCTCCAGGCTGCTAGGTGCTCCCGACGTACATCCTAGGAGCAGATTACAGTGAGGTCGGGATTCACGAGGAGTCTTCACCAGCACAGCAGAAACTGCCTTTTAAATTGCTTCAGGAAATCAGGATTAGGTCACATCCAGGCCCTACCAAATACACTAGAGGCCCCAGACCTCACCAAAGGAAGAAGATAGACACCAAAGGAAGAAGATAAAGACAGCAAAGGGTCTGCTGTCTTTGAATGAAATTTGTGGGTATCTCTTCTTCCATGTTACCACAGACCAGCCACTTGGCATATTGCTCACAGTGCCCAGTTGCATCTCTAGTAGGTGTATTTATCCATATATATATATGTGGATATGTGCATGTGTATGTTTGTGTGTATGTGTAAAATGTGCACATCTTCTCAGCTATGCTAAGAAGCAGAGTTCTTGAAAACAAAAATAAAAAGATGGCTTTGTCTTTTCTTAGCACCAAATTCAGGGTCACATACTTAGCAGCTCTTGATCTTGATTGAATATAACTTAATTAAGGAATGAAATGTATGAGCACTTGCCATTTTGTATTCTGTCAGTAGAACTCAGAAAACATTATATATATACTAACAAATAATAGTCCTACAATACTGAATTTGAATTTATGAAAAAGAATAATACCCATTTTCCTTTTTAAATGAGAAAAATGAAATGCTTATTTTCTTTTTTAACAGCTTAGTTTATTAATTTAACATTCATCTAAACACTGAACTGTGTACTGCCATGTTTTAGTCACTATTCTAGGGAGTAATCTTATTACTGAGACAGACAAGTAGACATTGTCCTGCTCCCATGAAGCTGACAGTGCCCAGGAGAGATGGACATGAAATGAGTAAGTGGACTAGTAAGTGCAAGGCTTACAATAGGATAAATGCCATGAAGGGGAAGAATACAAGGCTTCATGAGAGGCTAAGAGAAGAGATCTAGCTGAGATGGAGGGATCGGAGAGGCCTGGGAGCCCACTGGTACCTGAGTGGAGACCCAAGGAATAAAAGTGTGTTAGCCAGGCCCAAAGAAAGGATTTCACATGTGCAAAAGTCCTAAGCAAAAGAGAAAAAGAATGGTTAATAAACAGGACAGTGTGGACTTCTGCTTCCAGGAAGATGGAGTAAAAGCACCTTTCAATAATCCTGCTAAGTACAAATGAGAACCATGGACATTATATATACAATAAACATAAGACTCCAAAAGGCAGAAAGAAGGCGACTGACTAGGGACCCTAGGGAAGAACATGGCAGTGAGTTCCCTGGGGCTTCTCTTTACCTAACATACCCCAAACTACATGCTGAGGAAGCAGTGACCCAGACGTGCCAATGGGCACAGGCGGAAAACAAGCCCCAAGAATGGCCTGCTCGCTCTAGCCAAAGAATCAGGAAAGGGGCAACCTAGGAAGACAGAAATCTTTTAGACAATAACCACTCTACTCCAGCCAAAGACCATGGAAATACTGTGGCCCACCCCCACCTAGGCCAGCTAATTCCTGGAGAAGCACCTAGGCTCATGCCCTTAGCATCCTGTAACAGGGGCCTGTCTCCACCAGAGGAGGCCAAGAGGAAACCTAGCCTTCCATTCCTGCTGAATGGTAAGAAGCACCCTCCCCCACTTTGTCAGTGAGACGTGCAGAGCCTGACCTACAAGATTCCCTCCCATGCCCCACTGGGCGGTGACACAGGAAGCCTTGGGCGGTGACACAGGAAGCCTAGGGAGAGTCAGCAGTAAGGAAGCCATGCAGGAAGCAATAATGAGCTGTGTGCACTCCTCCTAGCAAAGGAGATGTCATTAGAGGCCTAGTGGGGGCCAGAACTGATCCCTGTCCAGCAGTAACTAGAACCCTCCACAAGTGACAATGGGATCCCAGTGGGGAATCTGGACTTCGACCACCAACCGGCAGTAGTGAGATGACACACCCCACACCTCACCCTCACACTGAAGTGTTAGAGGCGGCCTGCTAAAACATAAGATTTACATAAGATCCAGAATCTCATAACATAATGCCCAACATGTCCAACTGTCGATCAAAAATCACTCATGATAACAAGAACCAGAAAAATTTCAACTTCACTAAGAAGATACAATCAATAGACACCAACACTCAGATAAGCCAGATGTTGGAATTATTTGAGAAGGATTTTATAGCAGTTATATTAAGGACCAAATGTTATGTCTCTCTGAAATTCTTATGTTGAAGCCGTAGCTCCTAATGTGATGTATTGGGAGGCAGGAACTTTGGGGAGTAACTAGGTTTAGATAAAGACATGAGAGTAGATTAGTGACCTTAGAATTAGATGAAATCATTAGATTAGATCAGAACCATGACAGGATTAGTGACCTTATAAAAACATCAGAGCTTCTTCTCTTTGCCATTAAGCATAGTAGGAAGGCAGCCATCTTCAAGCCAGGAAAGGGCTCTTACTAAGAATTGAATCTGCCAGCACCTTAATCTTAGACTTCCCAGACTTCAGAACTATGAGAAATAAATGTCTGTTATTTAGGCCACCTGGTCTGTAGAATTTTGTTATAGCAACCTGAGCTGAGACATTGCAAAAATGCTCCAATAATCAATTATTAAATCCCCTTAAAACAAATAGGAAAACAAAATTTCAGCAAAGAAGTAGAAGTTATAAAAAAGAATGAAATGGAAATAATAGAACTGAAAAAATGCATTAATAGAAAAATTTTTAATTCAGTTGATGGGCTCAGTATTAGAGAAAAAGACAGAAGACAGAATCAGTGAACTTGACGATATATCAATAGAATTCACCTTATCTGAACCAGAGAGAGAAAAGACAGAAAAAAAACTGAACAGAGCCTTTGGAAATTGTGGTAAAATACAAAAGACTCAACATTCATATGATCAGAATCCCAAATGGAGAGAAGAAAAAGGAAGAAAGATGAAAAAGAGTATTTAAGGAAATAGCTGAAATTTTCCCAAATTTGTTGAAAGAACAAATCTACAGATCTAACAAGTTGAGCAAACTCCAAACAGAATAAACCCCAAAAATCCACTCCAAGATCAATCATAATTAAATTTTTGAAAACTAAAGATGGAAAGCAGCCAGATAAAAAGGACATATTACCTATGGAGAACACCAGTTTGAACGAGAGCAAGTTTCTCATCTTAAAACCACAGAGACCAGACGGAAGTGCCAAAATATTTTCACAAGCTGAAAGAAAAGAACTGTTATCTGTGAATCCTATATCCAGCAGAACTATCCTTTAAGAATGAGAGAGAGAAAAAACATTCTCAGATAAGGAAAAGCTACGAGATTGACACTAGCAGACCTGCCCTTAAAACACTGGCTAAAGAAGTTCTTCAGACAGAAAGGAAACTGCATTACTTTCGTAGGGCTGCCATATCATAGTATGAACTGGAAGGCTTATTGTCTCACACTCTGGAGATTAGAACTCTGAAATTAAGTGGAGACAGGGACATGCTCCCTCTGAATCCTGTAAAAGAGAACACTTCCCTGGTGCTTGCTTCCAAAGGTTTGATGGCTGACGGCAATCCTTGGTATTCCCAGGCTTGCAGCTAGTGTTTCAGTTTCTGCCTCCCTCATCATAGGACGTTTTTCCCTTCTTCTTCTAAGGACGCCAGTTATACCGGACTAAGAGTCTCCTCTACTCCAGTATACCTTCATTGTAACTACATCTGCAGCAACTCCATTTCCAAATAAGGTCACATTCTAAAGCCCAGGAGGTTGAGACTTCAACGTAACATTTCAGGGGGCACAATCCACAATAGAAATTATAAAGGAAAAGTTTCATACTGAGTGATTCTATTTAAGTAACATTCTCAAAATGACAAAATTATAGCACGGAGGGCAGATTTGTAGTTGCCCCTGGTTACGGATGGTGCAGGAGGGAACAGCTGTGACCATAAAGAGGAAGCAGGAAGGAGACCTTTGCAGAGACGGAGATGTACTTTGACTGTAGTGGTGGTTAAATGAATCTCTACATGTGATAAAATGACAACTATACACACATTGTATCAATGTCAACTTCTTGGTTTTGTCATCATACTATAGTTACATAAAATTGAAATCATCAGGACAAATTGGCAGAAAGGTGCATGGGACCCCTGGACTATCTTTCCAGATTCCTTTGAATTATAATTATTTCAAAATAAAAAGCTTACAAAAGTAAAAAAGTGAAAATTAGTCACAATTATAGGCTAACAATTGAAATTTTCTGTAGATGATAAAGACTTACTTCCATTGCACTCTAAAGAACCAGTTTAGATAATGACAGTAAAACAGTTGTTTAAATACTGTATGAAAAGACAAAACACTTAGAAGGAGGCATAATAGTTAGAATTTAGGGGGACCAACAAAACTTGCAGATTAAGTGAATCCATGAGGATTGGACTAGCAAAATTAGCCTGCAACACCTGCAGACCAGTCCTGCAGGCCAGGAATCTCCCAAATTAAGTGAGAAGAACCACGCCCTGGATATCTGATTCTAGTATCACCAAATACAAAAGAAAGCAGTAGCCTAATCAATGGGCATGTGGATAAAGTGAAGGTTCCTGTGGCCAGGATTCTTACTTGGCCCTAGTGGGCTAGCTCACTACACACGTGTGGGCAATACGTTGTTATTGACTCTATATAAAGAGCTCCGCCCAGCGCCCTAGGTGATACAGTGGCACGGCTGCAAGGCTGCAGGAGAGCAGAGACTGAGACCGCTACAGGCGCAGAGAGGCCCAGAGACAGAGACCAGCTTGCTGCATGCAGACTCTCTCTGAGTGGACGGGATTCTAGTGATTGACCTGCCACCGTGGGAATAAAGTTGGGTATAAACCCTTTTACCCCAAGAATGTTCCACTGTCATTTTTCCATAGTGAACACTGAATCCACAGTGAACTTGCCCGGGGCTGAAACCCATTGGCAAGACAGGGCATATACTTAACACTAGGCCAGCCAGAAATCTAGAGAAAGTGAAGGCAAAATCAAGAAGTGGCCAGTATTCAATATATCAAGCATTGTTTAGAAGCTGGAGATGGATTCCCAGATCTGGCTCATGACAGAGCTCTGCTCAGTTTGCAGGCAGGGGTGGTTTTCAGGTTTTCAGTGTCTCTGAAGACTATCCCACTCCTCTTGCTGTGGTTCTATATTTACCAAGAATCTTCTAATAACCAATTCCACTTTCACTTTAACACCTACTGTTACAGTCTTTGGGAAAATATCTCCTTATAGTAAATTAACTACCTGGCATTCTGGTCAGTCCTTTGTGAGTCTAGTTTTAAGTGTAAGTTGGTCCCAAAGTCTAATTAACTCTGGATGTACTGGCAAAGGCAATTTCCTACATCTGCAAAGTTAAGGGCCATATCCTTAATCAAAGTCAGTTGGCCATCCTCTAAGATACCTACTTTGTTCTCTCACTTCCACAGGTAACAAATCAGCCTTGCAAATAGCTCTCCAAAATCCTATTCAACTCACAAAATTCAAAACGGACCTACTTGTATTGACCAGAGCCCTTCTCTTTCCCTTCCTCCTCACTGCTGTCTAAAATCATTCTCCAAAACACTTATTCTATATAAACTGTCCATCATGAACACAGATTCCTACTAAATACACTAAAAGAGTAAATAAGGCAAGGCAGGATGTATTTCTTTAGTCACTACTGGAAATGTACAAGTTCACAATTTCGTTTCTTCTGTTCAGCTCTAAGTCCTGAGGCTTTAGGTATATGAATCCGCACTCTACGATCCTGCTAAACTCTGCTTTAATAAATTTCCACAACTGCTCCATTTTCTAAATATCCAAAAATGAAAGGTCACAATATTCCTAACTATAATCAATAGCAACAAAAAAAACAATTCCTGCAAGTTCCATTTGCAATTGGTTAGTGCTTAATTTTCAAGATGTTATAGTAATCCATATTCAGAAACATGATAAACAAAATGAAAAACTAAAAAGTGCCCAGACAGCCAAGTTGTATTTGTACATGAAACTGAGTCTTCCTACACATTACATTTTGGAGTCTTAAGAGTTTCACAATGAATTCCAACACCTGTTGCAAATAAGGCTCAAACAAATCATTAGCAAAAAGTATTTCTCAGGATTTATGCTTAAGAAAGTGTAAGTGATAGATCCCAACACAGACTAAAAAAACACATCAAATCCACAGAATTCTATTTCAGGTAGGATTTATCTACCCAGCCCCAGACAGGTCAGGAACATGGCTGGAGAAGCTACTCTACCATTTGCAGCATGTGCTATTTTTCACAGCTGGGCAATGACCAGGAATGCACAGCTTCAATCATCATGTCTTCCCTTTTCCTGAACTGCTTTGCTTTCTTACCAGTAAATGCATGTTGCTAAACTGCCAGTCACTGACAGCCGGGGCATCACTGATTTAAAATAACAGAGGCATCTGATGTGGAAACTATTTACAACAGGTTTAAATTTTCACTTACCTCCACTGCTACTACAATCAAAACGAGGTCCAATTTTGACTCTGGAAAGAGTGCATTCACTTGTGGTGACATTCCAATCAGAGCACAGTTAGTGACCACAGATATAACACTCATTGTTTCAAAAGCCAACTAAGAGAAAAAAAGAATGTGAAATTAAAAACTGCAATGACCAGTTCTATATTTCCTCACCCTTTCCAGTATTATTTAAAAACAAGGAAAAAGCCTTTCGCTAGTTCAAAACATTCCAGAACATTTTAAACTTATTCCCTATAATGAGAGGATTTTCTTTAGCTTAGAAGAGCCATACTGTTACATGTTTTAGATACTTTTGACTTGAGTATCCCAAAGCAATATGTTCTATCTACCTTCCCAGTTGGAGGTGGACAAATTCTACAACCTGAGAATTTGGAATAGATCTTAGAAGAATACACTAAGGTTATTCTACTGGTGTCTAAAGGGAATCTAAAATAGGGCCACCAGAGAAAATGTTTCACATTCAAACACAAGAATGAACAAAAAAAACAGAAACAGACATAAATACAGAGAACAAACTGGTAGTTACCACAGGGGAAGCAGGTGGAGTGATACATGAAATAGATGAAGGGGATTAAGAGGTACAAACTTCTCACTATAAAATAAGTCACACAGATGAAAAGTAAAGCATTGGGAATATAGTCAATAATATTGAAATAACTTTGCATGGTGACAGTACCTATTTTGGTGAGCATTTCATATTATATGTAATTGTTGAATCACTCACTATGCTGTACACCTGAAACCAATGTAATACTGTATATCAACTATATGTTTTTAAAAAAGGGTTCTGTGTCTTGTGTAATGGTGTTTTCACAGGTGAATACATCAAGACTTCATAATGAAGTATACATACTTTGAATGAATGCAGCTTATTATATATTAATTATAACTCAATATAGTGATATTTGAAAATTCAAGTTTAAATACAAATGTATTACAGTTCTATTTCAATTTCAAATAGAATTTATCTTGTGAAACTGTCCTACTGTGACAGATGACACACCACACCTGGCACAGCTATCAGCTGAAGCACAGTTGCAGTGGTCCCTTTCTAGCAGCATTTACCAGTCATCTGGAGAGCCCCAGAAAAACACAGATGCCAGGTCCTCTTGAGACCAACTAACTAGACTCTGACCCAGGATCCCAAGAAAGAGACAGAGTCCATACTGAGTATGGACTATGGAATTTCTGTAACCAATGCACTTTTTTTTCCTTTTTTTAAATGTATAATAGTTGGTGATCATTATTTAATAAACCACCAATTTTAAGAAATCCAATTACTATTAGAAATATAAATTTTAAAAGAAAATATGATTGGCTCCAAACTTAATAAATATTTTGTCCCATGGAGTTTCTGCTATCTTATATTTTTGTATAATCTGATTATTTGTCCATAGTTTTCTTTCCAACAAATCTCCTCAGGATTTTGTTTACCTTCTCTTTAAATAACTTAGAATTTCTATTTATTCTTTTTTATAGTTATATTTACAGTTCAAAATTCAAACATCATGAGTATATAGCAAACAGTCTCCTTGTCCCTTATATCCTTTTCCCTGCCTTGCCAGCTCCTATTCTCCCTGTAATATGATCACTAGTATTAATTTCTTATGTACCTTTCCAGACACTTGGTAAGTAAATACAAGCAAACTCAAATATATACACATATATACACCCTTTCTTACTCTATTTTTAGCATAATATACACTGTGAGACCCATGTTTTTGTCACTTTAAGTGTCTTGGGAGATATTCTGTGGCAGTACTCAAAGAACTTCCTCATTGTTTGTCCCAACTGCTTAGGTATTTTATTGCACAACTGTACCAGATCAATTTAACCATTTCCTTATTGGTAGGCATTAGTTGCTATTACAAACAATGTTACAACTAGTAACCTGGTAAATACATCATTTAGTAAGTGTGGAATTATGATAAATTCCTGAAAGTGAAACTGAGTCAAAGGTGCCTTGCATCTGTAACTTTGATGGAGAATACCTAAGCAGCACTACATGAGGTTGACCAGTTCACCTTCCTATCAGCAGCATATGAAACTGTCTGCCTGCCTGCACTTTAATACATTTGTATATAAACTTGGATTTTCAAGTATCACTATATTGAGTTACAATTAATGTATAATAAATCACATTCATTTAAGGTATATACTTCAGTAAGTCTTGATGTGACCTGTGAAAACACCATTACAAACAAGACACAGAATATTTGCATTTCCCCCCAAAATTCCTCAGGACCCCTTGCAATCCACCCCTCTCTACACCGGGCCCTAAGAAAACACTCATCTGCTTTTTTGTCATTACCAACTAGTTTGAATTTTCCAGGATGTTATATAATTTGAAATACACAGTATGTACTCTTTTTGTGTCATAAAGTTACTATGGACACATATGTGCAGTCTTTCTATGGACTTATTCTTCCTTTTCTCCTGGACACCTAGGAGAGAAGTGCTAGGAGTATGGCAGGTGAACGCATAACTTTTTAACAAACTGCCATCTAGCTTTCCCAAGTGGCTGTACCATTATACATCCTCATTAGCAACGTATGAGCGTTCTGGCTGTCATACATCATTACTGACATTTGGTACTGTCAGTCTACTTAATTTTAATACAGGTGTTTGGTGCTACCTTATGGTTATCATTTGCATTTCCTGGAAACTAATTATAAACCTTTTCTTGAGGTCATTGGCCATTCGCTTATGTTCTTTGGTGAAGCATTTCCTTCTTATCTTTTGTCTGTGTTTTTATTGGCTTAATTGTCTTATTAGGAGTTGCAGTTCTTTATATAATCTGAATCCAAGTCCTCTGGCAGATGTACATATTGTGAGTATTTTCTCCAGTTCTGTGTCTTGCCTTTTGTTCTCTTAATTTTTGAAAAGCAAACTTCCTTCCTCTTATCTAGAGACCTAGTTATCCTCCCACCTAGAGGCCTAGTTAGTGGACAATTATCTCCCCCACTGAACTGAGATTTCACCTGTATCATACACCAAACAGCTGGACTCCCTTTTTTTCCATTTGTCTGACTGTGTACTAATGCACCAGTACCACACTGCTGTAACAGCTGGAGTTATGTAACAAGTTTTAATAAGTCACAAGGAGTGTCCCTACTTTTCTTCTTTAGGCTCTCCTGTTCTACCTCATTTACTTTTCCTTGTCAACTTGAAAATAAGTTTACCTAGTTAGAAAAAAAACTTCGGTTGGGACAGTGCTATATTTGTAAATTAATTTGTAGTGAATTAATATGTAAATTTGAAAATACAGGAGAACTGACATATATAGAGAATTGAGTCTTCCTGTATCAGTTAGATACTGTTACATAACCAACCACTCTAAACTTCGTGGCTTAAAACCCCCACCATTTATTTAGTTCATGATTCTGCAGGTGGACAATTTGGGCTGTGCTCATCCAGGCAAGTTTGGTCTCAGCTAACCCTGACTGGGCTTAGTTACATAGCTGTGGCCAGCTAGTGAGTAAACTAGTGACATCACTGGCCTTATTGTGCTTGTTAGAACTTCCAGTACTATATTCAGTAAGAGGTGTGAGAGTGCACATCCTTGCATTGTTCCTATCTTAGAAGGAAAGCATTTAATCTTTCACCAATAAATACGTTAGCTTTAGATATTTTTATAGATGTTCCTTATCAAGCTGACTAATACACCCAATTCCTATGTTTGAGTTTTAAAAATGATTGTTAGATTTTGTCAAATACTTTATCTATATTGATATAATCATGTGACTTATCTTTTTTACACTATTAATATGATGGATTACACTGATTAATTTTTCTAATATTGAATAAGGCTGGCATCCTTAGATTTCATCTCATAGTCACCACATATACTTCTTTTTTACAGACTGTTGAATTCTATTTGCTAATACTCTGATAAGGTGTGTTTTTTCACAAGGGATGGTGGTTTGTTGTTTTCTTTTTTTGTACTCTCTGTCTGGTTTTCTATCACATGGATACTGGTTTCATAAAAGGAATTGGGAAATATTCCCTCCTCGTCTTCCAGTTATTTTCTTGAAAATTGTATAAAACTAGTGTAAATTCTTTAAAATGGTAGAATTTGCTGGTGAAACCACTTGGGCCAGGATGTTTCTTTTTAAGGAATTTGAAACTACAAATTCAATTTCCTAATAGTTATGGGGCTACTCAAATTATCTATTTTATATTGGATGAGTTATGGTAGTTTGTGTTTTTGGAGGAATTGGTCAATTTCATCCAAGTTGTCAAATTTACATGGGTAGAATTGTTTGCAATATTCTCTTTTTATATTTTTGAAGTCTGCAAGGTCAGTAGTAATATCTGCCGCTGTATTTTTATATTGGTTATTTGTCTTCTCTTTTAGTTGTGCTACAGGTTTGCCAATTCTATTGATCTTTTCAAATATCCAGCTTTTTGTTTAATTCACAGACCCACTGATAAATATTCTATTATTTTTGTTTTCAGTTTCATTGATTTGTACTCTTATCTTCATTATTTCCTTCTTTCTGCTTTTTTTCAGGTTTATTTATTCATTTCTAGTTTAAGTAGAAGGCTACACTACTGAGACTTTTTCCTTTTTTCCAGCGTATGCATTTACTGCTACAAATCTCCCTGTCAGCATTGTTTTAGCTGTATCCCACGAATTTTGATATGCTATATTTTTACTTTCATACAGTTCAATGTATCTTTTGAGTTCACATGACCCAGTGTATCTTTGGACATGATTATTAAAGAAATGTGTCATTTAGCTTTCAAGTGTTTGGAGATTTTCCTTTATCTTTCTGTTACTGATTTCTCATTTGATTCCACTTTGATCAGAGAACATATTATGTATGATTTCAACTTTTCAATTTGTTTTATGTCCTAGGAGATGGTCCATCTTGTTGAATGTTCTGTAAGCAACTGAGAAGAATGTGTATTTTATTGTTGTTGAGTAGAGTGTTCTGTAACATTGATTAGATTGTTACTTCTTGGTGTTTCTGAGTTCTACATTCTTGCTGATTTTCTATCTAGTGTTCTATCAATTGGTGAGAAAAGGATGTTGAAGCCTCCAAATGTAATTGTGGATTTATCTATTTACCCTTTCAGTTTTGTAAGTTTCCAGTTCACATATTTTAAAACTTTATTGTCTGATGCATACACACTAAAATTGATACATCCAGTTGGTGATTTGACCCTTTTATTATGTTCGTCTCTGGTAATTTATCTAGTCTACTTTATCTGATATTAATATGGCCATTCTTGCTTTCTTTTGATTAATACTTCTATATGTATCTTTTTCTATCCTTTTACTTTCAACCTGCTTATAACATTATGTTTGAACTGAGTTTCCTGCAGACAGCATATAGTTCAATTATGTGTTTCAGTCCACTTTGCCAATCTCTTTCTTTAACTGGTAACTTTAGTCCCTTTATATTAATGTAACTTTGGTAGGTAACTCCTAAAGTATGCAATCTTTATTTTCTGTTTGTTCCCTCTGTTTTTTCTTAATTTTTTTATTTTGCTATCATTAATGTACAATTAAATGAACAACATAATGGTTACTAGACTTCCCCTATTGTCAAGTCCCCACCACATACCCCATTATAGTCACTGTCCAAGATGCTACAGAATCACTACTTGTCTTCTCTGTGTTATACTGCCTTCCCCATGTTCCCCCTGCCTACATTATATGTGCTAAGCGTGATGCCCCTTTTCCCCCCTTATACTCCCCTTCCCACGCATCCTCCCCAATCCCTTTCCTTTTGGTAACTGTTAGTCCATTCTTGGGTTCTGTGAGTCTGCTGCTATTTTGTTCCTTCGGTTTTTTCTTTATTCTTTTACTCCACAGGTGAGTGAAATCATTTGATACTTGTCTTTCTCCTCCTGGCTTATTTCACTGAGCATAATACCCTCTAGCTCCATCCATGTTGTTGCAAGTGGTAGGATTTGTTTTCTTCTTATGGCTGAATAATATTCCACTGTGTACATGTACCACATCTTCTTTATCCATTCATCTACTGATGGACACTTAGGTTGTTTTCATTTCTTGGCTATAGTAAATAGTGCTGCGATAAGCATAGGGTTGCATATGCATTTTTCAAACTGGGCTCCTGCATTCTTAGGGTAAATTCCTAGGAGAGAAATTCCTGGATCAAATGACATTTCTATTTTTAGATTTTGAAGAACCTCCATACTGCTTTCAACAATGATTGAACTAGTTTACATTCCCACCAGCAGTGTAGGAGGGTTCCCCTTTCTCCACAACCTCACCAACATTTGTTGTTGTTTGTCTTTTGGATGTTGGCCATCCTAACAGGTGTGAGGTGATATCTCACTGTGGTTTTAATTTGCATTTCTCTGATGATTAGAGATGTGGAGCATCTTTTCATGTGCCTGTTGGCCATCTGAATTTCTTCTTTGGAGAAGTGTCTGTTCAGCTCCTCTGCCCATTTTTTAATTGACTTATTTGATTTTGTTTGTTGAGATGCATGAGCTCTTTATATAATCTGAATGTTAACCCCTTATCAGATATGTCATTTATGAATATATTCTCCCATCTGTAAGATGTCTTTTTGTTCTACTGATGGTGTCCTTTGCTGTACAGAAGCTTTTTAGTTTGATATAGTCCCACTTGTTCATTTTTGCTTTTGTTTCCCTTGCACAGGGAGATATGTTCATGAAGAAGTTGGTCAGTTTACACTCAGGAGATTTTTGCCTCTGTTTTTTCCTAAGAGTTTCATGGTTTCATGACTTACATTCAGGTCTTTGACCCATTCTGAGTTTACTTTCATGTATGGGGTTAGACAGTAGTCCAGTTTCTCTCTCTTACATTTAGCTGTCCAGTTCTGCCAACACTAGCTGTTGAACAGACTGTCATTTCCCCAATGTATATCCATGGCTCCTTTATCGTATATTAATTGACCATATATACTTGGGTTTATATCTGGGGTCTCTAGTCTGTTCCACTAGTCTACAGGTCTGGTCTTGTGCCAGGGCCAAATTGTCTTGATTACTGTGGCTTTGTAGTAGAGCTTGAAGTCAGGGAGCATAATTCCCTCTGCTTTATTCTTCCCTCTCAGGATAGCTATTTGGGATCTTTTGTGGTTCCATATGAATTGTAGAGCTCTTTACTCTAGTTCATTGAAGAATGCTGTTGGTATTTTGATAGGATTGCATTGAATCTGTAGATTGCTTTAGGCAGGATGGCCATTTTGACAATATTAATTCTTCCTAGGCAAGAGCGTGGGATGAATTTCCATTTATTAGTATCCCCTTTAATTTCTCTTAAGAGTGTCTTGTAGTTTTCAGGGTATAGGTCTTTCACTTCCTTGGTTAGGTTTATCCCTAGGTATTTTATTCTTTTTGATGCAATTGTGGATGGAATTGTTTTCCTGATTTCTCTTTCTGCTAGTTCACATCAGTGTATATGAATGCAACAGATTTCTCTGTATTAATTTTGTATCCCACAACTTTGCTGAATTCAGATATTAAATCTAGCAGTTTTGGAGTGGATTCTTTAGGGTTTTTTATGTACAATATCATGTCATCTGCAAACAGGGACAGTTTAACTTCTTCCTTGCCAATCTGGATGCCTTTTATTTCTTTGTGTTGTCTGATTGCTGTGGCTAGGACCTCCAGTACTATGTTGAATAAAAGTGGGGAGATTGGGCATCCTTGTCTTGTTCCCGATCTTAGAGGAAAAGCTTTCAGCTTCTCTCTTTTAAGTATGTTGGCTGTGGGTTTCTCATGTATGGCCTCTATTACATTGAGGTACTTGCCCTCTGTACTCATTTTGTTGAGAGTTTTTGTCATGAATGGATGTTGAATTTTGTCGAATGCTTTTTCAGATTCTATGCAGATGATCATGTGGTTTTTGTCCTTTTTGTTGATGTAGTGGATGATGTTGATGGATTTTCGAATGTTGTACCATCCTTGCATTCCTGGGATGTTTCCCACTTGATCATGATGGATGATATTTTTGATGTATTTTTTAATTTGGTTGGCTAATATTTTGTTGAGTATCTTTGCATGTATGTTCATCAGGGATATTGGTCTGTAATTTTCTTTTTTTCTGGTGTCTTTGCCTGGTTTTGGTATTAGAGTGATGTTGGCCTCGTAGAATGAGTTTGGGAGTATTCTGTCCTCTTCTTGGAAAACTTTAAGGAGGACTGGTATTAGGTCTTCACTAAATGTTTGATAAAATTCAGCAGTGAAACCATCTGGTTCAGGCGTTTTGTTCTTAGGTAGTTTTTTTATTACTCCCTGTGTTTTTTTAATTTCTTTTTTTTTCTCCCTGCCTTACTGTGGGCTACTTGAATATTTTTAGAACTCCACTTTGACTTATCTATGGTTTTGAGTGTTTTATATAGCTTGTTAGTGGTTGCTCTTGATATTATATATATATAACATATATAAAGTTTGTGTTATATGTTATATATATACTATATATTGTTATATATATATATACACACACATATACAGTATATATATATAAAATCCACATACACACACAGACACGCACACAGATTCTCCTCAACTTTTGATGTAGTTAAGTCGTGACAGACCCATTGTTAAGTTGAAAATGCCATAAGCTGAAAAAGCACCTAGTACACCTAATCCAATGAATATATAGCTTAGCCTAGCCTACCTTAAATGTGCTCAGAACACTTGCGTAAGCCTATAGTTGGGCAAAATCATCTAACACAAATCCTATTTTATAATGAAGTATCTCAAGTACTTTAT
This sequence comes from Manis pentadactyla, assembly GCF_030020395.1. Classification (NCBI taxonomy): domain Eukaryota; kingdom Metazoa; phylum Chordata; class Mammalia; order Pholidota; family Manidae; genus Manis; species Manis pentadactyla. The sequence goes on along the minus strand of NC_080019.1, from coordinate 44,202,941 downwards.
TGAATAGCGTATGGAAAGTAACAAACAGAATGGTGCATGGCTGACTGGGAGGTGCACCTCACCGCCACTGCCCAGCATCACAAGAAAGTGTCATACTGCAACATATGGCTGGCCCAAGGAAAGGCCAAAATTCAAAATTCCAAGTATGGTTACTATTATATGCATATCACTTTCATACCATTATAAAGTTGAAAAATCTTAAGTCAAACCAACCTAAGTCCAGGGACATCTGTATATATACATTCAGTCTACTTGCATCATTTATAGTTTGAGCTAAATACAGAAACTATACCTCCTTTTATTGTCCTATTTATAACCTGATTATCTTTTTTTCTCTAATATATTTAGAATCATTAGACAATGCTGTATTTTTTGTTTCAACTGTCAAATATAACTTTAAAGACTCAAGAGAAGAAGGAATCTACTGTATTTACTCATATTTTTGCTTACCATGTTTTTTCTTCCTAATGTTCCTAGAGTCCTTCTAAGAGGATTCTAGGAACATTAATTCCTTCAGTTCAGAAAACTTCTTTTAGACATTCTTTCAGGATAGGTCTGCTGAGAACAAATTCACTTAGTTTTCTTTCATCTGAGAGTGTCTTGATTTCCCCTTCATTCCCAAAGGGAATGAATATAGGATTCTGTATTGACAATACTTACAAGCACTTGAAAAATACTGTGCCACTTTTTTCTAGCCTCCATGGTTTCTGTTAAGATATTTGCTGCCATTCTAATTTCTTTTTCCTCTATAGGTAACCATTTCTCAATTAGTGCTTTCAAGATTTTTTCCTTTGTCTTGCTTTTCAGATGTTTAATTACAATGTATTTGGCATGGACTTCCTTGGAGTTATAGAGTTTAGGATTCACTTGGTTTCTTGAATCTATAGTTTAAGATCTCTTGCAATACTTGAAAAGTTTTAGTTATTATTATTTCAAATATTCTTTAGCCCCTCCTGTCTCCTTCCCTTCTGGGACTCTGATGACAGGAAAATGTTAGCTCTTTGGTTATAGTCACACAGGTCTCTGAGGCTATATTTACTTTTCAGTCTATTTTATCTCTGTATTGAGTAATTTCAATTCTATTTTCCAGTTCCTGAGTCTTTCCTCTATCTCTTCCATTCTGCTACTGCACCCATCCACTGAGCTTTTTATTTCAGTTACTATATTTTCTGCCTCTAAAATGTCCATTTGACTTTCCTTTTGTGTCTTCTATTTCTTTGCTGAGGCATTCTAATTCTACTTTTTTCCATCTGTTCTAGGTGTATTCCAAATTGTTTGCTGACACATTTTTAAAATGGCTGCTTCGAAATCTTTTTCTAATATTTCTAACATCTGTCATTTTGGTTGTGGCAGCTACTAGCTGCCTTTTTTCCTTCAGTTTAGTATCATCCTGAGTGAATTTTGTATAGAAACATGGACATTTAGAGTGTTATGAGATTATAGATTTTATTTAAACCTTTTGTTTTAATAGGTTTCATTGATACCACACCAGCAGGACAAGAAGGAACAATATGTTCTTATTATCAGGTGGAAGCAGAAGTCTAGGTTCCCAACTGGACATCACTGACACCCAAGGTCAGGGATGGGGTCCATATTATTGCTGGACAGGAGTCAGAGTTCTGGCTTCCCACTAGACCTCCACTGATGACTCCTTTGCTAGGAGAGGTTTGTGCTCCCATGTGGCCTCTGCTGCACTGGGTGATGATAAAAGTCCTGACTCTCTACTAGACTTACTGAGACCCCCACCCCACATCAGAGTCTGGAAAGGAAGCCTCATTTTCTGCCAGGCAGGCATAAAGTCCAGGCTTCCCATGTGATCTCCACTGACACTGCGATGGGAATGGTCTCATTATCATCTACTGGGTAAAGCTCTAGCTGGCCACTTTGCTTGAAAATTGTCAGGATTCTACATCTGCAAGGGGTCATAGAAATTATACTTTCCTTTCTCCATCCCACTCCCAATTTTAAAAACAAAAAAAGCAAGGCCTAGAGAAAGTTAATGACTGTCTGGAACTAGCCACAATTAGTCTGAGGCAGAAAGGATAAAATTCAGTTTTTCCAAATCTCTTAGGCCTTTTTTTTAAATCACAGTGCCCCATTTTCTGATTTTTTTTAAAGGAATAGTTTTTCTCAAATAATTACCTGCCAAACACCAATATTGGCTGAAGGTTCTGAGAATGGACGTTTGAAGACTCTGCACATTTTTAAGGCATCTGAATTAACTTCAGTGAAATTATTTAACACAGCAAAGGCAGCTGCTAATGGGTAAACACAGGAGAAAAGGCTCACATAACCAAACTGCAGGAATAACTCCAAGTAGTCATCAAAGGTGCCCTGAAAATGTAAACCAGAAGAAGAAACAGTCATTTTTTTAGTATCATATAATAGGAAATAACATTTTGCAACACTATCCAAGGCACTGGCCTCTCACCAAAACACTCTCCAAGAGCTTCTCCTAATGCCTTCTTCCCAAGAATAGAACTTACTTAAATTCTAAAGCAACTTTATATTTAAGTACCTGAAATAAAAAGTGAAAAAATGACTTAGTTGCTCATCTCAGTGTGTCAAATCATTGAACTATCATATTTTTTTCTAAGGTAAGCAATAGCAAAGCTAGAGATGTTTGCTCTTGACAGGTAAAAAAGTGGTTCTGCATCACTGTTAGAAATGTTAGGTGACTACTACCTCACATCAAGGGCACCCAGAACCTCAGTCCCTGACAATCCATTAAAAACTGATGGCAGTGAAAATGGCAGAGTAAGAACCTCTAAAAGTTTGCCCTCCTTAAAAGCAATGGAAAAAATGGCAATATTGATCAGAATCAACTTTTTAAGTTATCTGGAAATTGACCAAAGGCTTGCAGAAATTCTGGCAGCATTTATTCAAGATTGTTCTTGACTCAATCTTATGTCATTTTAACTTACTCTATCTAGTCTCATATCCTGCTCCCCAGCTCCACAGCAGCCCTAAAAATTACAGCATGCATTCCCAGTACCAGAGGGAGCAGAGTAGGACTGGAGACATTTGAAAGCCTCATTCCCAAAGAAAAGTCATTATATGACATAGCTAGTGGTGCCCTAGAAGACTCCATTCCCAGGCTTGTCTTTACTCAACCTCAGTAAGGCTTTCCCAGTGCTAAAGGCTTCTCCCCAAGAAATGTCAGCTGAATGTTTTATGAGGCAATGAATAGCAGCTGGGACAAACAATGGACTAGCCAAGAGCTCAAAAGCACAAGCTGAGGAATAAGATCTCTATATGGGGTTTGAAAAGCACCAACAGTTTCCTGGTACTCTAGAAGACTAAAATCATTTCCCAAAGGGGAAACCAATAACAGAACGAAATTAGGGATAGTCTCATATTATGTGGAATCAATTGAGCAACACTGGTTTTTTAAACAATGAGTCAAAGAGGAAATCACAAGAAAAATTAGAAGACTCTTTGATATGGATGAAAATGAAAACAAAACATACCAGAACTTATGGGATGTTGTGAAAGCAGTGCTCAAGGAGAAATTTATGGCTGCAAAAAAAGACAAAAGATCTCAAAACAACTGAAACCTTCAGCTTAAGAAGCTAGAAAAAGAAGAATAAACTAAACCTAAAGCAAGCAGAAGGAAATAAATAAGTAGAATAAATAAAACAGAGAACAGAAGAAAACAGAGAAGATCAATGAAACCAAAAGTTGGTTTTCTGAAATTAGATACTTACCTAGACTGTGCAAGAAAAAAGGGATAAGCCTGAAATTACCAAAATCAGGAATGAAAAAGGGACATTACTACTGACCTTACAAAGGAGAAAGAAGAATTATAAGGAACGAATACAAACGACTGTATGCCAAAAATAACATTAAGTCACATAGATATGATGGGTAAATTCTTAGAATGACACAAACTATCAAAAGTGACTCAAGAAGGAATAGAACATCTGAGCAGATCTATAACATGTGAAGAGATTGAGTTAGCAATCAAAAACTTCCCACAAAGAAAAACCCAGGACCAAATGCTTCACTGGTGAATTCTATCAAATACTTACAGAAGAATTAATAACATTCTTCACAAAATCTTTCAAAAAGAAGAGGAGGAAACACTTCCAAACTCATTTCTATGAGGTCAGTACAGACCTAATACTAAAACCAGACAAAGACATCACAAGAAAAGAAAGCTATAGACCAACACCCCTGAATAGAGATGCAAAAATACCCAACAAAATACTAGCAAGTAGGATTCAACAGCATATTAAAAGGATTATACACAGTGACCACATGGGATTTATCCTGGGATTCTAAGGTTTGTTCAACATATGAATATCAATGTAACACACCACATTAACAGAATAAAGTAAATAAACTATAGAATCCATAATCATTTCGATTCACACAGAAAAAAAATCCAACACCCTTTCATGATAAAACACTCAATATAATCCAAGGGAATTTCCTTAACCTTATAAACAGCATCTGTGGAATGCCACAGCTAACATCATACTTAATGATAAAAAACTGAAAGCTTCCCCCATAAGATCAGGAACAAGACAGGGATGCCTACTCTTAACTCTTTTAAATCGACATTCTTCTTAAGGTTCTAACCAGTACAATTCTGCAGATAAAGAAATAAAGAAAAAAGAAGTAAAACAATTTCTATTTGCAGAAGACATGATCTTATAAACAAAAAAAAACCTAAAGAACCTAAAAAATATTATTATTAGAAGTAATAAATGACCTCAGTAAGGTTGGAATATACAATACCAATATACAAAAATCAATGGTATTTCTATAAACCAGCAATGAACAACCCGAAGATGAAATTAAGAAAACAACTTCATTTACAACATCAAAAAGAATACTTATAATGCATGAGCAAAACCGAAAGTTTCTGTGATGACTGCCCTTGTACTGTTCACTATGTAACTTATTCATTATGTAAGAATTTGTTCTACATGTAAAAACTTGTTTGTTATGCCTCAGAAGATTGGAGACTGACAAAAATTAGGCTTGGGGTGGAATAATGATTGTGCATTGAGCATTGATTCCCCTATACAGAATTTTATTGTCGTTAACAACCATTTGATCAATAAATATGAGAGATGCCCTCACAAAAAAAAAAAAAAGGACAGACTTCCAATGGTAAAATAAATTAGTAACCGGGATGTAATGTATAGCATAAGGAATATAGTCAAGATATTGTAACAGCCTGGTAGGGTGATAGCTGGAACCTAGAATTATGTATATAAATGTTCTACCACTGTGATGTACAGTTGAAACTCATGTAATGTAATACTGTGTGTCAACTACCCTTCAATAAAAAATAATTATTATAAAAAAAAAAAAAAAAAAAAAAAAAGAATACTTAGGAAAAATTTAAGAGAGTGTAAAACTTATACACTGAAAACTATAAATCATTGTTGAAAGAAATTAAAGAAGACCTAAATAAATGAAAAGACATTCCATGTCAATGGATTAGAAGACTTAATATTGTGAAGATGGCAATACTCCCCAAACTGATGGACAGATTCAAAGCATTCCCAATCAAAAGTCCAATTGCATTTTTTAAAGTGGACAAGCTAATCTTAAAATTCCTGTGGAATCATAGGAGACCCAGAACAGCCAAAACAATCCTGAAAAAGAACGAAGTTGGAGAAATCACACTTCCTGATTTGAAAACCTACTACAAAACTACAATAATTGAGACAGTGTAGTACTGGCATAAGGACAGACATATGGCTCAGTGGAATAGCACTGGCAGTCTAGAAATAAACCCATCTATCTACAGTCCAATGATTTTCAACAAGAGTACCAAAATCATTCAGTAAACAAAGTATGGACTTCTTAACAAATGGTGCTGAGACACCTGGATATCCACATGCAAAAAAATGAATTTGGACACCTTCCTTACACTGTCTACAAAAATCAACTCAAAATGGATCAGAAACCTAAACATGACAGCTATGACTATAATTCTTAGAAGAAAATTTAGGAGTAAATCTTCCTGACCTTGGATTAGACAATGATTTCTTAGATATGACACCAAAAGCACAAATAACAAAAGAGAAATTGGACTTCATCAAAATTAAGAAATTTTGTGCATCAAAAGACACTATCGAGAAAATAAAAGATAATCCACACAAGAGGAATACTTGCAAATCATGTATGTGACAAGAAATTTATATTCAGAATAAAGGAGTCTAATTCAATAATAAAAAGATAACCCAGCTTTTAAAAATGGATAAAATATATGAAAATATATTTCTCCAAAGAAGAGGTATAAATGGTCAAAAAGCACATGAGAAGATGATCAGTAACTTTAAGCATTAAGAAAATATAAACCAAACACATGGTGAAATACCATTACACACGTATTAGAATGGCTATCATTAAAGAAAAAAGCAAAAAATAAGTGTTGGTGAGAATAGGGGAAAAACAGGACCTCAAGTATGGCTAGTAGGAATGTAAAATGATACCACTTCTTTTGAAAACAGTCTGGCAGTTCCTTGAAAAGTTAAACATAGAGTTAACATATGACTCAGCATATGGTAATATATGTTCATACAAAACATATGACCACACAAAAACTTGTACACAAATGTTCATAGCAATATTATCCATAATAGTCAAAAAGTGGAAACAATCCAAATGTCTATAAACTAATGCATAGATAAGTAACATGAAGTATATCCATGCAATGGAATATTATTCAACCATAATAAGGAATGACGTACTGATACATGCTATAACATGGGTGAATTTGGAAAGCATTATACTAAGTGAAAGAAGCCAGGCACACAAGGCCATACATTGTATGATCCCATTTGTATGAAAAAAGGCAAATCTATAGAGACAGAATGTAGATTACTGGTATGAAGTGACTGCTAATGGGTATAGGGCTTCTTTTTGGGATGATGAAAATGTTCTGGAATTAAATAGTGATGATGGTGCAAAACCTTGTGAAGTTACTAAAACCATTAAATTATATATCTCAAAATGGTGAATTTTATGGTGTGTGTATTGTATCCCATTTCTTTTTAAGCATGGGGAAAAAAGCTGATAACAAGGAACCTGCCCAGAATCACCCCAACAGAAGCAGCACATACATCAAAGAAGCCGAAGAAAGGAGTCCACAGCAGAAAATGAGGAAAACATGATGAAGTCCCTCTCAAATTATGTCTATAAACCTTTTTAACATGTCTTAAAAGGTTTAGTCCAAAAGAAGAAAGAGGAAATGGTCACTATATACCCTCTGTTTGGGGGTAAGAAATGTAACAGTGTAAGGTGAGTTATTAGTAATTTTTAATAATTGGACAAAGGAGCCTTCACTGAAGTAGGGTGTCTGGGTCCTGGTGACTCTGACTTGTCACTTGAGTGACATTACTGCATCTTGACAGGACTCAGTGACATGCCACTCAAATGCCTCACTAGAGGCCTGCTGTTCACAGCGGCACATTTATTGTGAGCTGAATGAAGCTGAGCAGGGCTCTCTGTGGTACAGTGACTGAAGGGCAGACCCAGCCCTCATGACACCTAAGGCCATGATCACTGACTTCTGGCATTGTCAGGCCTCCTCATGTTCATCTAGGTACATGTAGGAATTTCAGCTTAATAAAAATAATTACAATATTTTAAAGAAATATTAAGTATTAATATTGTAAAAATAAAAACTATTATTACTGCAGCCCAGAGTCAGTCTTTCAACAAGATATGCATATGGCTCAGTGGCTGAGAGTTTTAGCTTAAGTCAGATTCTACTTCTAATCAGTTTCTTTCTTATCTTATACTTTATTAAAATAGAAAATACACAAACATAAGTATAGAGTATTGAGAACAGCAGGAAGTGCTTCCTTCAGATGCTCTACATGTTTGGATCGAGTATGAACCCAGCGATTTTGAGAATGTCTCACTGCCTGTTTCATGGCTTGCCAAAGAGTTATGCTGAACACATGTGCCTCAGGAACTGGCAGGGTGACACTGCACTGGGGATTCAGCAGTGAACAGTCTCTGAACCACTCTTTGGCTGTATCTGGCTCTAGAAAGTATTTCCTGATGTGTGTTGCAGCATACAGATGTGGTTTTCAAATATGCCCGGTGATACAGCATCAATTTCTCTGAAGAATGAGGAAATCAGCAGCTGGGAAAGAGTAATCTTAGCAATCAAGCCATTTTACCACAACTCGGTCTTATGAAATCCTGATAGCCTATGCTCAGCTTTCAAAATTGTGCTACTTCAACTCGTAAACTAAAAAGTTGAGCCTTTGCAGAGATGTGTAGACGATTTCTGTCGGATGTGCCACTGGCAGCCTCCTGGTGTGTTAAGTGTACATCACCGAAGGAGCTCCTTCCCCACGCGACCATGTCCTCCACAGACTCTATGCCCACCTCACGAGGGCATTCTGAGTGGTGGTATTTACATGTTAACAGTTTATCAGTACTTTTACACTTCTGAGCACTTTTGAGTCAGTAAATTTAGCAAACCAGGGACATAATTCAACAGCAAGAAGGAAAAAAATGCAATAACAAAGTAAATGATCAGATACTACCAAGACATAGTCTACCCTATTAGCTGCAAATTAGCAAAGACCAAGTGACTAAGACAATTATAAGTATATACAAAATTGAAGAACAAAGCAGTTATTAGGAATATTACAGCATTTCTGTGAAATCATTATTAGTTTTACATATATGCTTTATTAAATGGAAGCAAAGCTTCAGATTCCAGGCGACCTATCCCACTAGCTCTTCACACCATCCCTGGGGAAACAGCATCATGTCTCATAGTTCCCCATCCTGGGCTGTTCTTTTCCTAAAACTCTTCTTTACTCAATACTATATCAAGCACCTGCTAAATGCCAGGCTCCGTTAGAAACAGTTTCCATGATAAGTAACATGGGGACCCTGCCCTCAGTGACAGAAAAATTATTAAGAAATGGCACAAAGCCCTAAATATTGGCATATTCAATGTATATTAAAAAACATTGAACAAGTAGAATTAATCATGTAAATGCAAACATGGTCTTCTAGGAAATGTACACTGTAATGAAAGGAAAAAAAGCACTGTATAAAATTTAACATTATTCACAACAAAAACTCTCAGCAAACAAGGAAATGGACATTTTTAAACTCATAAAAGTTATCTACCAACATATGGAACAAACATAATTCTCGATGGTAAAATGACAAAAAAGTCAGGAACAAGATAAAGATTTCTGTTAACTACTTCTGTCCAAATTGTACTGAACATATTAGTGAGACCATGGATATTTTTTTAAAGTAAAACTGAAGAAAGAAAATGGCCATGGTTTATTTATGAAATAACTGTCTACATAGAAAATCCAATAAAAATTTTTAAAATGGAAATAATAGGAGAATTCAGCAGAGCGCTAGATAAAAAATACAAAATTCAACAGCATTCCCACATAGCATCAACAAACAATTATGAAACATTTTAAAGAGCTACTGTTCATAGGGATAGGATAGTCTCAAAGTATCTACCCACAGATAACTTACTCATTACAAAGTGAAAAAGGACCTTTGCAATCTGCTTGTCAACAGGTCACTCAAGTGATTAAAAAGGCAGCCTCACACAGGGGGCGACCTGATATCTGTGCCTCCTCATGCCTCCGTGACTGCTGACTCCAGTCTTATGAGCAAACAGTGGGACAAACTGGCCTCACAAAAGCCAACACCTTGAAAAATAAAAGGCAAGGGGCTTATATTCTAGATCTGCAGTTTTCAAGCATGTTGGTCTCCAAAGCCCTAAACTGTCCAAAATCACCAAGGACACCAAGACTATTTCTTTATAGTAGTCATGCCTAGTGACAGGACCTCAGCCTTCCCCTGTAGCTGGCACAGCACAGTCAGGAGACTCCAGTGGATAACCCCTGGTGGGGACATTATGAAGGACTTCTTTTTCCTTATTTACTCTACCCTACATTTTCCAAGTGAATAAGCAAGTATTACTTTATAATGGGTTCTACATTTTCCCAAAGCTTGGCAAATTGTTTCTTCCCAAAGCATGGCATCAGTATCTCAGGTTCACATATAGCAGTCAGGATGGTATGACAGCAATGCAGTTCTACGTTCATTAACTTCAGTGAGAAGAAAAGCACACCCAGAGAAAAGGACCAGTGTATAGGAAACAATGATCTAGAACAAATGTGACCCAAAAGGTATCTCCCCTCTCCAAATTTACAGAGTTGCAAGCACCAAGTATCGGCGGTCACTCCACAGTGAAGTGACAAAGGAGGGAGTCAAGGGGGAACTTGCAGGAGATGAGGCAGGAACAGCAGGTCAGATCATGCAGGGCCCTGCCAGCAAGCTGAGGAGCAGCACTGCTAATTCCTGGGTGCGCCTGCAGACCCAGGGCCTGCCAGAGAGACCAGCATGCACTTCCTCTACAGCACATCAGAGAGCCTGTGCTAAAAACAGAAAGACTCTGAACTGGAAAAGTAAAGTCTTGAATCTTGGTTCCAATGTAGTCACTGAGTGATTAGTAACACAGAGTTTCAGTTGCCTATTATCAGCATGGCACAAGCAATGGTTCCTTCATAAAGGTATTACCAGATACCATGAAATGCCAAAAAGGTAAGAGCGAAGACTTTGGCAGTGTCACCTTATTAGTTCTTAGGTGAATTAAAATTGCTTGGTTGAGGGCCACATTGTGTGAAATATTGTATACCACTCACTGAGCCAGAGGAGGAGGCAGAGACAATGGTCTGGAGAAGACTATGAATTTGGTCTGGGGCACTTTTAGGGCAGGATGACATCATCTGCCCAAACAAGTCACAGAAGAAGTGAAAACAGAATAGAACTGATTACAGGAAGAGGATGGAGCAGAGACAACATTGGAAAGTATCTCAAGAAGCTGTGAAGCACAAGAAAGAGGACACAAAGAACAAAGCAAGTAAGGAGTTTGTCTGGTTTGAAAAAGGAGAGTTCCTGACAGCTGGGGCAGGTGGAGGGGGAAGCAGGAGATGTGAGGGCACCAGGGGGCTCTGGTGAAATAAGGCCACTAGAAAAGAGAGGGGGATCGAACTATTGCTGGAGAAAGACTGCTGGCTTCATTTCTATTAGAGAGGAAAGGAAGAAAAATAAATATGGTAGAAATAGCACTCCCCAGAAAATGCAAGGCAAGGATTCACATGTGTGGATCAGACTGAGTGTCTAACCCATGTAAGCTGGCGCTCAAACAATTCAGGCAAGACAGCCCCACACTGTACCCTAACTCATCCTGGTCCTGTATGTGTGTGCACATGTGTGGGTTTTCTCTGACACTTCACATATAAACATAGACAGTATTCAAGATAAGATGTGCTGTAAAGTTATACTCTGAATCATCTTCCCCACCAAATACAACAATGGCAGAAAATGCTAGTGCATATATGTGTATTTTAACCAAAAGACATATCACTACTCAAAAACAAGAAAAACAGCTGCATAGGTGAGAAATGTAACAAAATGCAAGAAGGAAAGCAGAAGCCTAGCCAGGCTCCAAGTCTGTAAGCCAACAGAGGTGGCTAGGTCCTGAATCCTGTGGGGCAGGGCACCCTACTCCTCTGGGCTGTATCTGGAACCAGGATGTTTCAACAAAACTCAGGCTATGACAGTGGTCCCTTGCCCTTGAAAGGAGGCTGAGAAAAAGCCACAACTGCTACCCTGGAACTACAGCTTGCATTAACAGCATGCTGCCTACTGGCTCTGCAAAATCCCCACTGTCACCACAAGATAGGAGCTCTGGTTACAGACACTTGGTTCTGGACTAACGGCTTGGAGGCCTGGAGGCCAAGTGAGAAAATAAGGCAGGGAGAAGCGAGCAAAGAGAGAACAAACTCCTACTCAAGATGAACATACAAACTAAAATTCTTACTAAGCATATGAGAAAAGCTAATTAGGAAAATCAGCCAAAAAACTCAATAGTCAGGAGACAAATTCATTCAAGACAAAAAACAAGACAGACTGTTGGAACAATAATGGATGCTCATTAAAGGATCTCCTTCACTAAGAAGAATACCATATGGGAAGATGCAGGCTATACAAACAGTGACCTGAATCAAACATGGCCCTAACACCCCTCCCCACACACAGAAAAATGGTGAACGTCATCAAAGCTCAATGGAAGTTTGCCAAACACATGGTGAGGGTTTATGAGCTAGATTTTCAAACAGTACAAGTGTCTAAGCTGTCAATGATCTACTTGTAGTTCCTAAAGATAATTCAGAAATACTCTGGCTTAAAGAAACTATTTTATATTTACAATAGTACTAGGTAATTTAAACTAAGAGTTAATCTTCAAATTGGCATTCCATCTTTACTGATGGACTTTGATCTTTTCTTTGAGTTTAAAGCATCAAGAATGAGCAGTGCTGCGGCCCCGCCACCACCATCACCGCTCTTCCCTGCTCAGTCATCTTTGGAGCAACTATTCGCATCACCCTGAGCAGAGCAGTCACGTTCAGTTCACTAACGTCACCCTTCGCCATGGGAGGCATAACTCCAGATTCAAGACAGCAACATTTCAATGCACAGTGCCATCTTTTTAACTTCAAAGTAGTTTGTGGTGAGAAGCTGGCTATGTAAGTCAAAGTCCTCCTGTAACAGCTTCACCTGAGACGGTGAGCATGTGCACAGCTGCTGAACTCAGTGCGTGACACTACTCACTTTCAGTCCATGTTTAATTCAGCAATATTCAAACTTACCAAATAGGTTCCCATTTCTTTTTCTAGGACAACTTGCTCATATAAAGTAGCATCGATGTCTGCTTTTAAAGCCTGCACCTTTTTCTTCACCTGCACATGGTGCTTCCTTTGGAGCCAATAAGGAAGAAGAGATTCCATAATTTGGTTAAGGATCTGGGAGGTAATCAGGAGAGTGGCCAAGCTCTAAAGAGAAGCACATAAATGATATTTAGCAATGTAGCTCAATAAAACCATAGCATGTGTACAATCATACAGTAAGTAAAATGGAAACTTCAACAAATAGTATACTACTGTTATAAAAACTAGTGCCAGAAAAGCTACATGCAGAATAACATTTCTAATGTATTGTTTTTTCACAGGAAAGCCTTAGATTAAAATACAAAAAAGTTATAATACAAGTAAGATTATAACAATAAATAAGCCAGCTATGAGTCAGCAGGAGAATGAAGTAACCTGAAAAATTGTGCTTTTTGTCATCTCATCCTGGCTACAACATATTCAGCACAATGATATTTGCCAACTTGGAAAAAAAAAAACAGTTTGGCCAAAACTTAAAAAATATACATATATAAAACTAATACATCCTTCCTCACTGTAGAAAACTTAGAAAACAGATTACTAACATCTTAGGATATTTCTTTCCAGTCATTTGAAAAATAAAACTAGAATCACTCTATATGTATACAGCTTTGTATATTTCTTCTCTCACTTAAATATCATGAGCACTTTCCCTTATCATTAGAAATTCCTTTTACCTAGCCCATACACTATTGCTAAATGTAAGTGTTATTCTCAAACCTCACTATTATAAATGCTGCTTCTTGGATATCTATGTCTGTGAATCTTTGCCCTATCTCTTACGATTTACTAGGGACAGATTAAGGTTCCTAGCAAAGTTGTCCCAGTGGTGTTTCCAGAGGTTTTATGTCAATGTTCACTTTCCCCAGATGGATATGAATGTTTCCATCACACACTACTATTGCTGGCATTAAAATTCTGTTTTTTTAAGATTCCTCTCCCATCCCCTTGACCCCTGTGAAAAAAGGAGACTCCCTAAAGTATAAGAAATGAGAGGCCATACCCTACTAATATACTAATAGTGGGATAGGAGAAGGCATTTACATCCAACTAATCAATTTCAAATGTGTTATTCTGAACTTTCAATTTTCAAAAATAGTTTTTAAAAAGTAGCAATATATCTAGTTGGTTCATAAGAGGATAACATTGAATTTTACCTGTATGTAAACTGTTAGAAGAATAACTATAAAATCTTTAACTTACTCTGATGATGGATTTTTTAAAATATCCTGAAAAATGATCCCAAGCTCTCATATAAATACTAAGAAGCCTAGGCTTTTGAGTATTTTCACTAACAATTATGAAATATTAAAGCTGGGAAGGAATAGCTCTTACTGATAGATAGCTCAAATATAAAAAAGAGAATTTAGAAAGCAATAATTTGTACTTAATTCATTATTCACCAGTATGATATGATCCAGAAACGGTAACACATCAAAATAGATGTCAGGCTTTCTTAAACATTTCAGAAAAGATACAACAGTGTATAGGATCTGCTGGTCTTTAAAGTTCAACAACTTACTAATTTAAATATGAAATATGTAAGACCTACTTAAGGTTATCCAATCATTTTCTACCCTGAGCACACACACACACAAAAATACATTCTTTGCTGTTAGAATTGCTTTTACAAGACTTCAATGAACTGTTTATTTGATTTTACTGTCCTGTATGATTAATTTTGCAAGTAGATTAGCATCAGCTAACTTGTTTTCAGTTGAGTATGATAAACACACTGCAACTGCTAATTTTTTTTATTTGGAATTGGCTGAGAAATATACAAAATGTAAAAGACTTTATTTGTAAAAATAATGTGAAGATGATCACATGAATATAGGAAAGTACCTGGAAACCTACAAAACGGATACCTTTCTGTTACTCATACTCACCTGACGCAAAAGTTTCATGTCCCTCAGGACAAAGGCAATGTAGAAGAGTGAGGCGAAGCAATTCAGAAAGTTGAACTGCCAAAAAAAAGGGCAATATTTAATACTGCTTTCCAGTCCTTTATTACAACTGTAAATAGAGCATTAGAAATGTAATGAGGGTTTCCCAGTCCAGACAAGGTGGCACAGACTGGTTTCTGCCTCTCCTCACAAAGCACATCTGTGAACTCTGAATAAAGCACGAAGCAACCAAAGAAGAACTCTGCAAGGTGCTACGGAAAGATGAGCTGGCCTGGGACGCTGGGACTGAAGGAACACCACAGCACGGGGTCCTCTCTTCTGGGTTCTCACAGCAGATAACCAAGGCCCAGAATTTTCCAGCCCCAACCTAGTAACCCAGGTAGCCTAGGTTACCTAGGGAGCTCATTCCCTGCCCACCCCACACCCACTCATCTGAGCAGAGTCCTGACAACAGCAGGCAGGCCCAGCAGAACTGGCACAGGGGGCCCATCAGAACTCCCCATAATAAGCTGCCAGGGGAAGCGCTCTCCTTGCCGGATGGCCTGACACTCTCCTGTCCATGGAGAGACACCAGCACAGTCAAGATGAAAAGAAATTATTACACAGTGCTAGTCTGAGGCCTTTAGCACCTTTTTAGATATGCATGGCCACCTTCCTCCTTTCAAATGTCCAAATTGCTAAAACTGTTGAATGATTATCTATTTTTGACAGGCTTTCTATTTCCTTATCACTCTTGCCTCTATAAATTTACCTACTTCCAGAAACCTAAATACCTTCCTAATGGTAGTTTCTGATCTTTTAAGGTCTGACAAACCAGATAAATAAGCTTCCTAGAATAATTTCTACAGCTGGAACTAAGACTCCTTCTAGGTGAGGCCCTGGATCCCTCTCTAGGAAATAAAGTACACAGACTGTGTTAAATCAATCTAGTTAATAGTTCAGAGGACTCGATGCACCTTCCCTGATTCTCAGTTATGTTACAGATGGCTGAGGTATCCTCCTGATAAATGAGATGCTTTCAAATTATTATTACAATGTATTATTTATAATAATAGTAGAAAGAGGCATGAAGTGTGAGCTTTACACTAACAACAAGCAGGTTACTCAATGCCTTCTCTCCATCTCTTTCCTCCTACCCATCAAAACATGCTGGGAACTTCTTAGACTTTGAAAATTCCTCTGAAAATTTTTTTAAAAATAGTAATGTGATGGTCCATCACTGAACAGATTATGAGTAACTGAAAGGACTACTGAAGAGTGAAAGAAAGAAGTTACCAAAAACAGAACATGTCTGTAAAGTGCTTAGTTTTGTAAATAACTGGAAATTGGCTATGATACTAATTTCTACACCTGAAGTCTTACACCACATGCACATTGTAAGACTACTGTATATATAAACATTTATTAATCAATACTTGCCTATTTGTATAAAATATATTACTATCTCAAGTACCAAATGATTTCACTCATCTGTGGAGTATAAGAACAAAGCAAAAACTGAAGGAACAAAACAGCAGCAGACTCACAGAACCCAAGAATGGACTAACAGTTACCAAAGGGAAAGGGACTGGGGAGGGTGGGTGGGGAGGGAGGAATAAGGGGGCATTATGATCAGCACACATAATGTAGCGGGGAGGGATATGGGAAAGGCAGTATATACAGAGAAGACAAGTAGTGATTCTATACCATCTTACTACACTGATGGACAGTGACTGTAATGGGGCATGTGGGGGGGACTTGATAATAGGGGGAGTCTAGTAACCATAATGTTCAAGTAACTGTACATTAATGATATTAAAAAAAAAGTAGAAAAAAAATTATATATATTACTATCTGATATCTTGAATTAGAAGAAAGTCTTCATATTTATGCTCCTAAATAATAAAAATATGCCTAAGTTTCATAATTAAAATGGATTTGTATCTGAAAACTCTACTTACCACTAAAACTTTCAGAATTAGATGGTTCTGGTAGGCAGATTCCAATCTGTGATTCTCTAAAATATTAAAAAGGAGAGGTGACTTTCTCACAGATCAGAAAGCACTGCAGTGCTATCCCTCCCTTCCCACCCATCCTCCCCAGTCCCTTTCCCTTTGGAAGAAACCAAGATCAGGACACATTTTTCATGGTACTGCAACAGCATGGTAGTTTGAAATTATTTTTAAAATATTACTGCAATAAAGAAATGTGGGAAGTGTTGGCAAAACAATTCCATAGCCACCCAGAAAAAGACCCTGATGAAGTAGTAACAGAACTGATAGCAACCTCGAAAGAGAGCAATAAAGTTTTCTGTATATGTGAATCACAAAGACTATATTAAAGGGAAACCTGAAATTTCCATCCTCAGCTAGGAAAAGGAGGCATTGTTCAGGCCCTAAGACGGCAGGGTCAAAGGACAAAAGGGAAGATTCTGAAGAGAAGTACCGCCTGCACGGAGAGGCCATGTTAGGCTGGCCTGGATTTGAAGCCAACTCAGCTACTCAGCCACTGACTGACCTTGGACAAGTCACCTAACTTCCTGATCCTCAGCCTCCTCGCCTACAAAACAGAGCTGACACCACCCTCTTCCCAGAGTCACTGTCAGGATTACAAATACCACCAAAATCTTCATCCCATATCAGCACAAGGAAGGCACTCAATAACTGGTAGCTCCTGTTGTTAAATAACTAATAAAAATCACTTAAAACATCTTTATGGTTCATGAAGTTAGAACTTCATCTTGCATCTAGGCCTCTAGGCCTAGACATCTTGCAAGGGAATAATATAGCATACTTATTTGTTTGAATGAATAAATAAAAAGTGTCCTGTCAAAACTGTTTTGAAACTATAACCAAGTTCCTCTTTTACAACAGACACATGCCAGAATATCCCCTTCACTGAGTCCAGTGGCAGGCAGCCCTCAGTGCCCCAAAGAACTAGACTGTCAGTTTTCAGTTCCTAGACATAGTTCATTTGGCCAAAGTATTGTGAAGACAATTCAATCTATTTTATCCTCAGCATAAAAGATAACATTACGGTATTAGGAGCTCAGGTCTCATACACAAAGAGGTCTGGATTAGCCTGGTTCTACCATTCGCTGTCTGACCCTTGTTAACTCTCTTTCAGTATCTTTACCATAAAATGGTGAAATAGCTATTTCATGGTGTCCTGAGGAGGTAAAATGAGATAATATGGATAAAGTGCTTAGCAGGGCACTAAGGACATAGCAACCAACACTCAATAAATGAGAGTATGAAAACCATAATGTGCAGATCATCAGAGCTCACAAAGCCATGAACTGTTCATGTCTCTATCATGAGTCCAGAGCAATCTTACCTGCTTAACATGGTAGCAGTTATATGAATCCTATGATCTAAGCAATATTTCTTATAGGCAAATAAGGTATAAATACAAAGCATCAAGTCTTACCCCATGAAGTTAAAAACTCAGCAGCATATCGATAGAGGCGGTTCATGATCTCAATCACGATGGCATAGATGATGCTGGGCACATACAGCAAGACACTGGTCCATTCGGACCCACTGTTCTCATGCAGACCCAAGGCCCAGACCTCCGTGTCGAAGTAAATCATCATGACATACAGAGAGAAATAGAGACAGAGGCACACAAATGGCAGAGAGACCAGGTAAATGCGTAACTGTCTCTTGTAGCTAGGGTAGATAGGCTCCTCCTTGCCAGTGATGGAATTGATGCCCAGGACCCCATGAAATCCGGGCCGGGGCTCCTCAAACTTCCTCTTCATGACCAGTGTCCCCCACCTGTAGGTCATACTGGCACAGCCACGCTTCCACACTTCCAGGATCACTGTGGACCAGATCAGGTTGAATGAGGCGAAGATCACATACTTGTCATAGTCTTCCCACACAAACACGTAGTAAGGTAACCCAATGACTGCCATGGGGATTAAGGCAAAAGTGAAATATTCCAAAAATCCAAAGTAAAGAGCAATTGTCTCCCCAAAGTAGCCACGAATACGGTCTACAAGGAAAAGGGAAAAAAGACCTTAAGTACAGACAATCAAAGACTTTCTTTTTTTTTTTTTTTATCATTTCAAATAAGCTTATTCATTTTTTTAAGTGAAGGAGGATCCCTTAACATCCTCATTTCCCCATCAGTGTGGGAGGGCAATCCATCCCCCAAGCCCAATGCTGCCCCACCCCAGGGGCGACCACTACTGCTAGGGCTGCTCTACCAAGCCCCCTGGGCTGCTTTCCTCTTTGCTTTTTCATCTAATGGATGCCCTTCTCTACCCCCCGTCAAAAAAAAAAACTCACCGTTGGGCTTGTTGCATATCTCCAAGGTCTTAGTTTAAATTCAGCCATAGCCAATGAGCCATTTTAATATTTTAATTTGGTAGTTTAATTTATGTTCCCCACAGTCCTCCCACTTTAATAATATGTGTATTTACAGATGTTGTTTTCAAAGAAGACTGCCCACCCATAGGATCCTGCTCTACCTACCCAAAGATATTTCATCAATCCGTCTGTCAATGGCAAGTTTTTCAGTACACAGAAGAAAATTTATCTAAACACACAAAACAATATTCTACACATTAACTTCTAGAACAGCTATGAAACACATTTATCTATACTTTTATA
This sequence comes from Manis pentadactyla, assembly GCF_030020395.1. Lineage (NCBI taxonomy): Eukaryota > Metazoa > Chordata > Mammalia > Pholidota > Manidae > Manis > Manis pentadactyla. Next base: position 44,183,678 of record NC_080019.1, on the reverse strand, counting down.
TAAGCACTGGACAGAAGAAGGGTCAAGCAACATCACTGTTAATTTTCTGTAAATTCAACACAAGCTTAACTAACCCAAAAGAGGTCACAGACACTTCCCCCTTTTCCAGCACATCTACATGGTTGAGTGCCTGCACTGTTAAAGCCCCCTGCACTGAGACCAGGGAGATGCAGGCAGCAGGGGAGGTGCAGTAGTTGGGGTTATCATTTCTTGGTTAATTATATATATGTAAAATGTTTTTCAAAGCATAATGTGTCAGATTAGTCTAAGAAGATGTGTTAAAGTAAGCTTGGCTAAGTTGTTTTCCCCTACCCTTAATTCCTATAGCAAACCCAGGAGCACAATAAAAGTCAGTATAATGAGGTCACCCCAAATCTGAATCAGATTAAAGGATATCCAAGCAATGAAAAGAAAAATAATAGTGCTCATGGTCCTGAGCTCCAAATCAGATGACCTTCCTCTTTTGATCTTAAGGGGAAGCCTGTGTGCCAGCTCCTACTGCCAGCCCCAGCACTCCCATAGGCCTCAAGGGCACAACTGCAACAAGGCTCAGCCTTCACGTCATCACCTCACTTTCCCCTTCGCTTTCTGAGAATGAACCACTGAATACCATCCCTTACAAGTCTTAGAGGCAATATTTAAATTTACTGCCATCTAATTGTCTAACAAATTGAAAAAAAATGTCATAAGTGTGACATAAAATAACTACTGTATCACCTGGAATGCTCAAAAACAAAACTTTTCCTTTCAGAAGATATGATTCAAAATGCAATTTCAAAATATTATCCTAAAAACAACTTTTATTCATTGTTACAATATTATAATGTTTTCAGAAATGCAAGTTAGAAAATTATTTTACAAGGATTCCTTTAAAAATCAAAACAGAAATGTCATTTAAAGATAAACTGATAACAATGTTTATGGTGAAATCTACTAGTTTAAATATAATCCTTACGCTTAAAAAATACAATAGCTAAACCAAAAATTCAAACATCCATATTCACATAAGTCTACTACACACAGTAATGTTCAACACACACCTAATAAAGTAATGGTTGTTCTTGTGACTATATTCAGAGAAAATGGGCAGACCCAGTAACATACACTGGGATACTTATTTACCATCTCAAAAGATGTTCAGGTCTACCAGGCTGTCCCTAAGAACAAGCACAGCTTGACCCACTTAAAATTATTAACTCAAAAGAAATAGAAGTTTTCATATACAAAATATTCACAGTCAAATTGAATTCTTATAAAAGATGTTCTACTCCAATATATGACATTGAGTCATGAAAGCCACTCAGAATTGCCTGTGTTTGGGTGAAATTTAATAAAAGCATATAATTCAGTCCAACTAAAATAGTATGAGAAATTAATTAAATAAATAGGTCGTGTAACCCATCTTGTCCCCCCACCTCCCCAGTTCTTCCCCACACACAGTTGGCAGGCCCTGCCTGGTAGAGTGCAATATCTACCTACCCAGTAGGGACAATGCCATACTGAACTGTGATTTTTCATTAGTTTTTTTCTTCTCTCTGAGCACAGACACTGACACATACCTACAGGCTGGTACTTTAAAGGAAACCGAGTATACCAGGCATCCTCCAGCTTCTTCAGGGCTTCATTATCATGCAGTGGAAAGACCTGAACCACGATGCCAGACGTGAGCAATCTTCTCACTACAGATGGAAAATGTGCCAAACTACATGAAATGGATTTGAGATAGTTCATGGTGTATGCTTCATCAAATATTATGAAGAGACCGCAGTAAGAGAGGAGTCCTACACAAAGATCAATGTTATCCTGCCTACTCCAAAGACATACATTATTTTTCTCTTCAGAATGCAAATATCTTTACTATTTACTTTGACTATGAAAGCAATACAAGTTGCAATAAAATTTTAAACCATATAAAAATGTACAAATTAGAAGTGGAGATTTTTCCACTTATTCTCTCCCTCCCACAAAAATAAACACTGTAAATGGAAATTTAGTGTATGACCAGAGTTCAAAACATTTTTCCACAAATATATTTTTAAAACCATTCTACACATATTGTTCTGTAATCTTTCCTCATGCAGCAGTATACATTTTCAATGTCAATATAAATAGAACATGAAATGTCCTTTTTAATGGTGTCATAATATTCTCTCATATGAAATGCTATAATTTAATAATCTATTGAAAAATACTTGATTCCTTTTTTTTTTGCTATTATGTTAAAATACTTGTAGATATACCTTTTCCCACCTGTAGGGAAAATGGAAGTTCCCATGGCCCGGTTGCTCATCTGACTCTACTCTACTTGCCCACTGCGCTCGTGCAATGATGTGATTGCCTCCTACCCAGGCACCTGCTTACACACATGCTGTGTTGCTATAGAAAGAGGTCCACCCAGTGCTCTGCACAGCAGAGGCAGCACAGACGGACTGTGATACGGAGGTGACTCTAGCGCTCCAACTACCGCCAGGAGAATAAAGGCCTTTTACCCCCAACATTCCTTTGCTGTTATTTGGTTTCATCAAATCCAGAGTGAACTTGCCTGGAGCAGAACCCACTGGCACTATACCACCTTATTATATCCTTGTTATTATCCTTCCTTATTACATACACTTGTAAGTAGAATTGCAATGGCCAAGAGCATATGTATTTTAAATATTAACACATATTACAAAACTGCCCCAGAGAAATTTTACCTATCTGTCCTCCCACTACAATGAAGGTAAGAGAATATTCAGTTCCTTTCATTCTTGTTGGTATTATTTTCAAAATTATTTTCATCTTTTCTCATCTGATAACAAAGACAATCACAAACAGCAAATACCAAAATCAACTAAAGACTTCCTACTTTAAGCAGTCATTTGATTGGTATGATTTTTAAGTCAAGAACATATCTGAAACAGATAAACAAATTTAAACACAATATCCCCTAGTAATAGATAAAAATGGGGCATTCTCTCATCCATAATTACTTAGTGTAACTCACTGAGTGGTTTGGTCTCAGGTCTTTTAAGAGGAATTGTGTTCAGCAGACAGAGAATTCAAATGCAATGCTTGTGCTATTTGGGGGAGACAAACGGAGTTTGTCCACATGAGTTCCTATTATACTCTCTTACTAAAGAATAAGGCAGCTTATGAGATGGAATTTGCATCAAGAAAGAATGCCTGGTTATAGTCATCCACTGACACACTTTGAACTCCTTAAGGTTTATCAGCTCATCCCTTCCAAGGGCTACCTCCCTTATCTCCTATCTATCTTGTCACCAGACAGATGATGAGCATGTCAGGCAGCATGTTAAGGCCCCTTAACAAGGATGGCAAGTGAATGTTGCACCATGGAAGAGAAACATGATTTAAGTTTTCACTGCAGAATCACTGTATTTAACAAAGAGATGGTATTCTCAGGACAGAGGCCCTATCATAAAATCTTCAGAATGATTTAAAAGTAAACCTAACTTCTTAGAAAAGAGAAAATAAAAAAATAAAAAAAAAAGGAGATATCTGATACAACAGGAAAAAACCTGGGTCTGAGAAAAAAGGACTCTTAATAGATGGTTCTTCTTATGACTATATTTCTTAAGGAAGATATACAAAAGAAAAAGTCTTAAAAAGCTAGAGTTGTGATGAACTCCTTCTTCATGACTAAAAAAGGTATATATTCGAAATACCAGGAACTAGGTTAAAAAGGTATATATTTTAAGTTATTGCTGCTTCTGGGGCTGTGAAACCCCAATCACCCACCACTCCCTGAATCTTCTCTTACTGGGGAATGCACAACTGCACCTTATTCTTTCTTCTATTACTGTTCTTTTCAATTACTTCACCAGGTTTTTAAACTCTGAACTGACTGCAGGTATTATTATTTTACTATTTCTAAGATCTTTTTTTAAAACTTTACTACATTCTACTATAGAAGACTTTCTAGGCAGGCATAAAACCAGCTTGTATACTTCTAAAAATAGGCCTGCTAACTGAGGGACTCAATATAAAGCTGTAAATCCTAAATTACTGGGCTTCACACTTTCGATGCCAAAAGCAGGGTTCCAGTTTCAGCTTCTAAAAATAGAGGTTTTTCTTTTAATCCCTTAACTTTCTCAGTCAGCTAAGAATGTAATTAACACTAGCATTACCCTCAAAGGAAAACATGATGCTGTGCAGGCCTATTTAAAGAAGGGAACAACTGCTTCAGGGGAGGATCAAGATGGCAGAGGAGGAGGGCCCTGAGCTCACCTCCTCTGACAGACCCAATAAGGCTAAAACCACACGCACAACTCTCTCTGAGAAGGCCTGCAAACTAGCAGAATAGCTCTTCTACAGCCAAAGATATGAAGCACAAGCCACATCAAGAAGGGCAGGAGGAGTGGATATGCAGTCAGTTCAGGACCAATACCCCCATGTGGGACAGGATGTCACAGGCCCAGAGGTCCTCCCAGAGAAACAAGGCTTCATGCCCTGGTCGGGAACCCCAATCTGGGATATGCACTGGGAAGATGTGCCCCCGTAACTTCTGGCTTTAAAAATCACCAGGGCTACTCCTGCCTAAAACAATCTACAGATTTAATGCAATCTCTATCAAAATACCAAAAGCATTCTTCAATGAACTAGAACAAATACTTCTAAATTTCATATGGAACCACAAAAGACCCCAAATAGACAAAGCAATCCTGAGAAGGAAGAATAAAGCGGGGGGATCTTGCTCCCCAACTTCAAGCTCTACTACAAAGTCACAGTAATCAAAACAATTTGGTACTGGCAAAAGAACAGATCCATAGACCAATGGAACAAAATAGAGAGCCCATATATAAACCCACACATATACAGCCAATTAATATATGATTAAGGAGCCATGGACACCCAACAGGGAAATAATAGCCTCTTCAATAACTGGTGTTGGCAAAACTGGACAGCTACACATAAGAGAATGAAACTAGATTACTGTCTAACTATATATACAAATGTAAACTCGGAATGGATCAAGACCTGAATGTAATTTATGAAAAATAAAACTCACAGAAGAAAAATCTCTTGAATATAAACAAGAGCAACTTTTTCCTGAACACATCTCCTCGGGCAAGGGAAACAAAAGTAAAAATAAACAAATGGGACTACATCAAACTAAAAAGCTTCTGTACAGCAAAGGACACCAACAGCAGAACAAAAAGGCATCCTATAGTATGGGAGAATATATTCATAAATGACATATCCAATAAGGGGCTAACATCCAAAAAATATAAAGAACTCACATGCCTCAACACGCAAAAAGCAAATAACTCAATTAAAAAATGGGCACAGGATATCAACAGACACTTCTCCAAAGAAGAAATTCAGATGGCCAACAGGCACATGAAAAGATGCTCCACATCGCTAATTATCAGGGAAATGCAAATTAAAACCACAACAAGATATCACCTCACACCAGTGATGATAGCCAACATTGAAAAGACTAGGAACAACAAATGCTGGTGAGGATGCAGAGAAAGGGGAACCCTCCTACACTGCTGGTGGGAGTGTAAATTAGTTCAACCATTGTGGAAAGCAATATGGAGGGTCCTCAAAAAACTAAAAATAGAAATACCATTTGACCCAGGAATTCCATTCCTAGGAACTTACCCTAAGAATGCAGGGGCCCAGTTTGAAAAACACATATGCACTCTTATGTTTATCACAGCACTATTTACAATAGCCAAGATATGGAAGTAACCTAGTGTCCATCAGTAGATGAATGGATAAAGAAGATATGGTACATATACACAATGGACTATTATTCAGCCATTAGACAAAAACAAATCCTACTATTTGCAACAATATGGATGGAGCTAGAGGGTGTTATGTTCAGTGAAATAAGCCAGGCGGAGGAAGACAAGTACCAAATGATTATTCTCATTTTTGGAGTAAAACAAAGCAAAACTGAAAGAACAAAACAGCAGCAGACTCACAGACTCCAAGAAGGGACTAGTAGTTACCAAAGGAAAGGGTTGGGGAGGGAGGGAGAAAGGGATTAAGGGGCATTATGATTAGCACACATAACGTAAGGGGTCCCAGGGAAGGCAGTATAGAGGGGAGAAGACAAGTAGTGACTCTATAACATCTTACTACGCTGATGGAGAGTGACTGAAATGGGGTATGTGAGGGTCCTTGATAATATGGATGAATACTGAACTGCTGAAACCACAATGTTGCTCATGTGAAACTTTCATAAGATTATATATCAATGATACCATAATTAAAAAAAAAAGAAGGGAAAAAGAAAATCAACCGGGCTGATTGTTCCAAGGGCTCACTTGTTCCAAGGCCCAGCACAGAGGCAGCAGTGTGAAAAAACCCTCGGCCATACATTAAGGAGATTCACTGACTAATTTTAGGGCCCACGCTGGAGGGGCAGAGATCTGTAGAAATTTTCTCCAGGAATGGAAACACTTGGCAGACACCATTTTTCTTATCTTCCTTCTACTTATCTGGCTGGGCACTGATGGGTGCCATTTCTGTCACTCTCCATCTACTCAGTTAGCACTGCTCACCCCTCTGTGCTTCCATGTGGACCTGCCAACCCTGGCAGGCACCCCTTAAAGTGGCTCCTGCCCTGCCATACCTGGCAGGTGGACTTTGCCAGATCACAGCCCCCAAAGTAGCTGCTACCCTGATGTACCCAGCAGGCAGCCTCAGCTAGCACCAACACTCACCCAAATCAGGCCCAGAACAGTTGCTGCTGTAACTCAGAGTCAGCTACACTGGAGCCAGCTCTTCCCACCAGCGCACCTGCATGGCTATAGCTGGGCTTCTCAGCCAGCTGAAACAGGGGCCAGCCCAGCCTATTGGCACAGCTGTAGCAGTCTAAGCCCAGCCACAAGAGGGTGCACATAGCCCACAAAGGGGACACCCCTAGAGTGCCTCCTTCTGGTGACCAGGAGAGATTGTACTTCTGGGTCCCAAAGGACACCTTGTACTAAGAACACTGCTTTCAAGACCAGGAGACACAGCTGATCTACCAAACAGAGAGCATGCAAAATGAGGAGACAAAGGGGTATGCTCCAAATGAAAGAATAAAACAAATCTCACAGAAAGAACAAAACTGAGTTAAGCAATTTACCTGATAAAGAGTTCAAAGTAATGGTCATAAAGATGCTTGGAAGAAGAACAGATGAACACAATAAGAATTTCAACAAAGAGATAGAAAATACAAAAGAGAACCGATCAGAGCTGAAGAATACAATAAGTGAAAGAAACAATCCACTAGAAGAAAAATATGGCAGAGTGAGAGGTGACACATAGGCCTCCTCCCAAAACCACATATAATATGAAAATATAATTAATACAACTAAGCCTGAAAGAGCAACAGGAAAGAAGGCTGCGCCAGACTGCATACACCTGGAGAAAAGAACAGACCTCACAGAACAGGGTAACATACCAAACGGGTGACCCAGCAGGACCCAAGCCCTTCCCCCACCCCAGCTCACCAGTGGGAGGAAGAGACACAGAGTGGGGAGGGAGAGGAGGCCTGGGACTGCTGAACACCCAACCCTGGAGATCTGCTCTGGGAGCACAAACCTACATTGCATGACGCTCTAGAGATTAGTGGGATTGCAAAGCTAAGACAGGCAGAATACCTGGAGAGACTGAGATCCCAGCTGCTTATGGAAAACAGGGATCCACATCTGGCTGCTCTGGGATAAAAGAAAGGAGGGCAGTCTGAGAGACTTCCTAACAAGGTAGCCCTTAGCAAGAGGACTCCTAAAGGGGCAAGGATTGCACAGAGCTTACTGCTCAGGAAAAAGGACAGGTGGATGAAATTGGGTGCACTCTGCCCAGCAGGTTGGGAACTTTTAGGAGCTTCAGGCACTCCATACCCCTGGCAGTCTACACAGCTCCAAGGCCCCCCACTGTGAAACGCAGCCTACTGCGCCTTCCTCCCAGCCAGCCCACACTAGCTCACAAACCAGCAGTCCCTGCCCTGGCATCAGGCCAGCCAGAGGGAAGCTCCACCTATGGCAGCTACAAACGCAAAGCATAGGTTCTGTCAGTGGAGGCAGGCACAGCAGCCAGGAAGCAAGAAACAGCTCTTTCCTTCCCTCAGGAACCAGCGCCACTCCCCTGCAACCCCTGACATCACTCCAGGGGCTAAGCAGCTACAGAGAGTAGAGCTTCTGGGCACTAGAGAGTGCCATATGCAAATATGAAACATCAAAGGAACCTGGTTCAAACAAAAATCCCACAAACACCAGAAAAAGGGTCAAGTGAAACTGATCTCATCAATATTCCTGAAAGAGATTTCAAAATAAAAATCATGAACATGCTCATGGGTATGGAATAATATTTAAGAACTCACAGACAAATTTAGGATGGAGATTCAATCACTGAGAAATTCCATATCTGAAATGAAACATACAATGGAGGGATTTAAAAGCAGACTAGATACGGTGGAGGAGACAGTAAATGGAATAGAAATTAGAGAAGAGGAATACAAAGAAGCTGAGGCACAGAGAGAAAAAGGATCTCTAAAAATGAAAGAATATTGAGAGAGCTGTGTGACCAATCCAAATGGAACAATATTCGCCTTATAGGGGTACCAGAAGAAGAAGAGAGGGAAAAAGGGATAGAAAGTGTCCTTGAGAAGGTAATTGCTGAATACTTCCCCAATGTGAGGAAGGAGACAGTCTCTCAGGCCATGGAGGTACACACACCTCCCAACACAAGGGACCCAAGTAAGACACCACCAAGACATATAATAATTAAAATGGCAAAGATCAAGGACAAGCACAGACTATTAAAAGCAGCCACAGAGTAAAAAAAGATTGCATACAAAGGAAAACCCATCAGGCTATCATCAGACTTCTCAACAGAAACCTTACAGACCAGAAGGGAGTGGCATTCTATACTTACTGCAATGAAGCAGAAGGGCCTCAGACCAAGAATACTCTACCTGGCAAGTTTATCATTTAAATTTGAAGGAGGGATTAAACAATTTCCAGATAAGCAAAAGCTGAGAGAATTTACCTCCTACAAACCATCTCTAGGGTGTATTTAGGAGGGACTGCTCTAGATTAAAGTGTTCCTAAGGTTAAATAGCTGTCACCAGAGGAAACAAAACCACAGCAAAGAAAGTAGAACAATTAATTACTATGCAGATGCAAAATTAAATCACCTACACCCAAAGTCAGTCAAGGGACAGACAAAGAATACAGAATATGACTCCTAATATATAAGGAATGGAGGAGGAAGAAAAAGGAAGGAAAAGAAAAAAAGAACCTTTAGGTTGTGTTTGTAATAGCATACTAAGTGAGTTAAGTTAGACTGTTAGATAGTAAGGAAGTTACCCTTGAACCTTTGGTAACCACGAATCTAAAGCCTGCAATGACAATAAGTATACACCTATCGATAATCACCCTAAGTGTAAATGGTCTGAATACACCAATCAAAAGATACAGAGTCACTGAATGGTTAAAAAAACAGGATCCATCTATATGCAGCCTACAAGAGACTCACTTCAAACCCAAAGACATACACAGACTAAAAGTGAAGAGATGGAAAAAGGCATTTCATGTAACTAATAGGGGTAAAAAGCAGGAGTTGCAGTACTTGTATCAGACAAAACCGATTTCAAAACAAATAAATTCCAGGAGACGAAGAAGAACATTACATAATGATAAAGGGGTCAATCCAACAAGAAGATGTAACCATTATAAATATCTATGCACCCAACACAGGATCACCTACATAGGTGAAACAAATACTAACAGAATTAAAGGGGGAAATAGAATGTACTGCATTCATTTTAGGAAACTCCAACACACCACTCACTCCAAAGGACAGATCAACCAGACAGAAAATAAGTAGAGACAGAGGCACTGAACAACACATTAGAACAGATGGACCTAACAGACATCTACGGAACACTCCACCAAAATCAGCAGGATACACAATCTTCCCAAGTGCACATGGATCATTTTCAAGAATAGATCATATACTAGGCCACAAAAAGAGCCTCCATAAATTCAAAAAGATTGAAATTTTATCAACCAGCCTCTCAGACCACAAAGGTATGAAACTAGAAATCATGCAAAGAAAATGAAAAATTCCACAAACACATGGACGCCTAACAACATGCTCCTTATAACGAATGGATCAATGACCAAATAAAAACAGATCTAGCAATATATGGAGACAAATGACAACAATAATTCAACACTGCAAAATCTGTGGGATTCAGCAAAGGCCAAGCTAAGAGGGAAGTATACTGCAATACAAGCCTACCTCAGGAAAGAACACTAGAAACTAGAAAAAGAAGTACAAACGTGGCCCAAAGTCAGCAGCAGGAGGGACATAATAAAGATTAGAGCAGAAATAAATAAAACTGACAGGAATAAAATAATAGAAAGAATCAATGAAAGCAGGAACTGGTTCTTTGAGAAAATGAACAGAACAGATAAACCCCCCAGCTAGACTTATCAAGAAAAAAAAGAGAGTCTACACATATAAACAGAATCAGAAATGAGAAAGGAAAAATCATTATGGACACCACAGAAATACAAAGAATAATGAGAAAATACTACAAAAAATTACATGGTAACAAACTGGATAACCTAGAAGAAATGGACAACTTTCTAGAAAAATACAACCTTCCAAGGCTGACTCAGGAAGAAACAGAAATCTGAACGTCTCACCAATTATCAGCAACAAAATTGAACTGGTAATCAAAAACTACCTAAGAACAAAACACCTGGACCAGATGGCTTCACCACTGAATTTTATCACACATTTAGGGAAGTCTTAATATCCATCCTTCTTAAAGTTTTCCAAAAAGTAGAAAAGAAGGAAATACTCCCAAACTCATTTTATGAGGCCAGCGTCACTCTAATACCAAAACCAGGCAAAGACACCATAAAAAAAGAAAATTACAAACCAATATCTCAGATGAACATAGATGCAAAAATCCTCAACAAAATATTAGCAAACTGTATTCAAAAATACATCAAAAAGATCATCCATCATGATCAAGTAGGATTTATTCCAGGGATGCAAGGATTCTATGATATCAGAAAATCCATCAACATCATCCACCACATCAACAAAACAAGATAAACCAAGGAAGTCCACACCAAGAGACATAATAATAAAATGTCAAAAATAAGAGACAGAATCTTAAGAGCAGCAAGAGAAAAGATACTAGTTAAGTAAAAGGGAATACCCACAAGACTATAAGCTAATTTTCAGCAGAAACTTGGCAAGTTGGAAGGGAGTGACACAATATATTCAAAGTGCTGAAAGGAAAAGACTCAATTCAGCAATATATTAAAAGGATTACACATCATGACAAGATTTATTCCTGGAATTCAAAATTGTTCAAAGTACAAAAATCAACCTATGTAATATACCACATTAACAGAATGAGGTGAAAAAAACACATGATCATCTCAACTGATACAGAAAAACACTTAACAAAATTCTACCCTCTTTCATTGTAAGAACACTCAACAAACTAAGAACAGAAAGAAACTACTTCAATACAATAAAATCCATCTATGAAAAGACCACATCAAAGACCATACTGAATGGTGAAAGATTGAAAGATTTTTCTCTAAGATCAGGAGTAAGACAAAGATGCCCATTTTCACTTCTATTTAACACAGTATTGGAAGTTCTAACCTAAGAAATTAGTCAAATAAAGGAAACAAAAAGCATCCAAATTGGAAAGGAAGACATGAAATTATCTTTGTTCACAGATTATTTTATACATAGAAAAAAAAACAACCTGTATTTTCCACAAAAACACTCCCAGAACTAATAAATGAATTCAGCAAGGTAGCAGGATACAAAGTAAGCCCACAAAAATCAGTTGCATTTCTATACACTACTAATGAACTATATGAAAAGGTATGAAAACCATTCCATTTTTTACAGCATCATAAAGAATAAAATACTTGAGAAATTAACTAAGGAGGTTAAAGACTTATACCATGAAAACTACAAAATAATGCTAAAAGAAATTAAAGAAGACATGAATAAGTGGAAATGCACCCCATGTTTATGGGACTTCATACTTTTACCCAAAGCAATCTATGGATTCAGTGTAATCCTGATCAAAATTCCAATGATGTCTCTTGCAGAAACAGAAAAACCATACTAAAATTCATATGGAATTTCATAGGATCTCAAATAACCAAAACAATCTTGAAAAGAATAACAAAACTTCTGAATTTCAAACTTACCACAAACCCACAGTAATCAAAACAATGTGGTATTGGCATACATACAGACATACAAACAGACATACAAACCTATGTAATAAAATAGGCCAGACACAAAACCCCATACATATAGTCAAATGCTTTTTGACAAGGATACAAGGCCATTCAATGGGGAAAAGACAGTTTTCTCAACAAATGGTGCTGGGAAAACTGGATATCCACAAGCAAAAGAATGAAGTTGGATCCTTATCTAATACCATATATAAAAATTAACTGAAAATGGATTAAAAGCTTAAACATAAGACCCAAAATTATAAAACTTCTAGAAGAAAACATAGAGGAAAAGCTTCATGTCACTGGATTTGACAATGATTTCTTAGATATGATACCAAAAGTACAGGCCAAAAAATAAAAAATTGGTAGGTTAGACTTCATAAAAATTAAAAAATTTTTATATCCAAAGACAGTATCAACAAAGCAAAAAGACAACACACAAAACAGGAGAAAAAATCTGCAAATCACATATCTGATAAGGGATTAATATTGAGAATATATAGAGAATTCCTAAAATTCAGTAACAACAACTAAACAACTTGATTCAAAAATGGGCAAAGGACTTGAACAGATATTTCTTTAAAGAAGATATATGAATGGCCAATAAGCATATGAAAAGATGCTCAATATCACTCATTAGGGAAACACAAATCAAAACCACCTCATACCCATCAAAATATCAAAAAATTACAAATGTTGGTGAGGATGTGGAGAAACTAGGATGTTTGTACACTGTCGGTGGGAATGTAAAATGGCACAGCCACTGTGGAAAACAGTATGCAAAATTAAAAACAGAAACACCGTATCACCCAGCAATTCCACTTCTGGGTACATACCCGAAAGAACTGAAAGCAGGAGCTCAAAGAGAGATTTGTACCCTCCACATTCACAGCAGCATTACTCACAATAGCCAAAAGGTGAAAGCAACCCAAGTGTCCACTGATAGCTGAATAAGTAAAGAAAATGTGGTAAATATATATAATGGAATATTACTCAACCTTAAAAAGGAAATTCCAACATAAGTTACAACCTAGATGAACCTGATGACATTACGCCAAGTGAAATAAACCAGTCACAAAGAGAAATACTGAATATTTCACTTATTTGAGTTACTTAGTGTATTCAGAATCTAAAGACAAAAGTAGAATGGTGGTTGCTTGGACATGGGGCAAGGGGGGAAAAAGAGACTGATTGTTTAACAAGTACAGAGATTCAGTTTTACAAGAAGAAAACAGCTATGAAGGTTGACGGTGATGATGGTTGTACAAAATTATGAATGTATACAATACTATTAAACTGCACACTTAAAAATGTTTAAGATGGTAAATTTTATGTTATGTGTATTTTATCGCAATAAGAGATGGAAAAAAGGAGGAGGGGAGAGAGACTGAGAAAGAGGGAAACCTTAGAGATAAAACAATCAAACAAAATTGATATTTATGACTGGATCTTGGTTTGAACAAACCAGCTCAAAAATATATTTGCTGACAACTAGAAAATTTGAATATGGCCTTTGCATATTCTTGGGCATCTGTCCTCCTGGGTAAATATTGGAAGGTAGTCTTATATGGACTATTAAAAGGAAAGCAGGCTAGGGAACACAAAAGTTTGTATGTTTAAAGTGTACTTCAGGCAGCACAACTGCTCTGAGGCCTTGCTGCCCTCTGGGCTGAGGCAAACGTGGATTACACAGAGAGGGAAACACTGCCACTCTGCAAACTAGTGTTCTCCTTCAAGGGGAATCACACAAATCAAAAGGTGGCAAAGCTAACTGCCATCCGGGTATTATGTCGCTTTGTAAATATCCTTAGTTTCAGGTGTTCCCACCCCATGGGATGGGAGGAGATGGGAAGGGTGTTCCAGGAAAAGACAATGGCTTCCATTTTCATTCCCCCACGGATTTCATTACAGTACAGTGTTTACACATAGAGTAAACTTTGATGATTTTAAATGAGCAATATGTACATATGTTCACACTGAATTTTAAGCTAACTGAATGCTGTGAGACCTTGATAAATAAGAACAAACCATAAAGAACATATTGATCTAAAGTTACAATATAATAGAAGAAGGCAAGAGATATGCTCATGAAAAGTTGTTATTGTAAAGTTGTGTACGTTTTTCAGTAAGAATAAAAGCTGTTTTTGTTATCTATGTCCACTAAGAAAAAAACCATTGCATTAGTTGTGTGTTCACGAAGTTGGTTGGTATAATGACTTACACAGTGACTTCCCTGGATATAACTTTGCCTGGTGGTGACCAGGGATCGTTTTTTCATCTCTGGCTCTAAGATTTTCAAGTTCATGTTTAATAATGAATTGACATTCTGCCATTGTGAGGAAATCATCATTGTTATCTAAAATAAAACAGAAATTTCCAGTTGTCAGTCATGGCCAAAATAAAATAATATTCAAGTAACTGGGGAGTACAGAAATGATGTATGCAATAAAATGTTAACCTAAGAAGTATATAGAGTATAAAACTGGTAAATTAAACACAAGACACAGGTCCTTAGATGTTTTATAAGAATAAAAACATTCCACTATGCCTTCACAAAGTCCTTGATCGCGGTACAGTAGCCCCTCATCCAGTGGTCCACTTTTCATGGTTTCAGTCGCCCAGGTCAATGGCAGCCTGATGCTGTGCTGACCTCATTCACCACACTTCATCTCATTACATAGGCATTTCATCAATTCACACCACCACAAGAAGGGCAGGTACAGTACAGTAAGATATTTTGAGAGACAGAGACCACATTCACGTAACTTTTATGATAGTATATTGTTATAATTGTTCTATTTTATTAGTAGTTACTGTTGTTAATCTCTTACTATGCCTAGTTGATAAGTTAAACTTTAGCACTGTATGTATAGGAAAAAACATTATACATACATTCCTGAAGTTTCAGGGCAGTCTTGGAATGTATCCCCAGCAAATAAGGGGGACAACTGTAGTAGTTATTACATAATACAGTACAAACATCCAAAGGGCAGAAAAACTTGCTTGATTTCATTTAATACCAGTGAGCAGAGGCATTATGTTCTTTTACTCTACTAATTTGTAACTAGGAATGTAAATGAAGTTTGCCCATACGGCAAATTCTACTCCTTCAGACATTCAAGGCCAGGCCACTTTCTCCTGGAATTGAATGCCCTCTCATAAATGAGGAAGAGAAACTGATAAGATTTTTTAACAGGTTGTCAGTGTTGTTCTTTGACAGGTGAATCCTCTTAAATGGGATGAATTTCCTTGGTCATCTAGTCACTAACATATAAAAAATCCAGAATGAGTACGTCTTGTACCTCTGAAAGCCCTGGGAGGAACCTGTTTGATTCTGAAGCCAAACTCCTACTCTGGTAACACAGCCACTCTGGCCTTCTCAGTTCTTTCCAGAAACCATTCTCTTTTGGAACCCCATCTGAGGCCAGAACAGAAGCAGTTATCCATCCTTTCAGGACATGGGGGACTCAAGGATACTGAAGTACTACTGTGTTTCCTATGAAAAGATTTTTTTACATCAAGCTAGTGAATATTCACTAATTTACACTAGTTACAAATTATTCTAATTCTAAGAATTAGAATAGAATTATATAAACAAGTTCACATGTATCATCCTAATTTATATTAATCTATTCCAGGGGTGGCAAAGTAAGGCCTGTGGACCAAATCTGGCCCACCACTAGGTTTCACAAGTAAAATTTCAGTGGAACACAGCTTCACCCACTCATGTCTCACACTCTGAGGCTCCTCTGCTCTACAATGGCAGTGCTGGGTAACTGTGAGAGATCATATGGCCCACACAACCTAGAATATTATCAAGACCTTTACTGAAAATGTTTGCTGACCCCTGGTGTACTCACCAAAAACTTATATTTGATAAACTGATTCTGACAGAAGCAATTTTGGGACTCACCATCAAAACCTTTGAAGTCATGCCGGGCTCCGTATGTGAAGGCTCTCATGGTGTCGTCACTACACTCTTTCACCAGCCCCACTGCTTCCGCCCCCAGTAACAGTCTGACCTTGGAGGCACCAACAAGATACAAGTTCTGATTTTCTAGTGTTTCTCTCTCATATTTATTTAACAATGGTCTAAAGAACAGCTGGGCACCTTAAAAAACAAAAGATAAACACCATCTTAGAAAGGGGCAAAGTTTCAAAAATGAAAACCTTCTAAATAAATGTTATGTTTTGAATTTGTTAGAAGGAAAAAAAATTATATTAACAATTTAAATCCATCTCCCAAATAAATAAGAACTGTAAGTAAGCTGGGGACAGCAATTCTTTTTAGCTTTTTGAAATAAATGCCAGAACTAGAAAATGTAATAAGCAGCTTGCCAGTTACTCAAATTAGAAGTAGACATGAGACAAGAATCCAATATTTATTAGCTCTAGGTAAAAAATCGTACTGAATAAAAATGTGAAGCAAAATAGTATCATTTCTTAATATAAAAATAACAAACCAAAATGTATGAAATTTAATTTGAAATGGAGTATCTCGGTAAAAATGCCACAAATACAAGTTTCATTAGACTATTAACACTTTATGAATGTTAAATGCTAAATAATAAGCACCAATTTTTCAATATAATTTTTCCCATAAATTTCTACATTCAGTCAGGTTTGATATTTGTCTTAAATAGGTTCTCAAAACATTAAAAGTAGATTTTATGATTGGATACTGTATATGTAGTTATTACCTAAAAGTTTATGAAGAGTTGTTTTTCTCATTTTTTTATTTCTACCTACATCAAACTTTTTAAGGTACATTTTTAGTTCTTTGGTATTAACCCTCTAAAGAGGGTTGACAGAAATTATGAAAACACTAATCAGATAGTAATAAGATAAAAAGCAGAATTTACATTTCATTTAACAAATGGATTAATATACCAAGGTTATGATGGAACTATTTTTAGGTAATTTATAATTGAAGTACTTAATAAAAAATCAGTAAAAGATATTCACTTTACAGAACATACACAGGGAATGTAAATAAAAAATCCTTAACCTCACTTATACTATGATAAATGCAAAAATACCACCAATATGCTATTTTTCACTTCTCACTCTACAAAGATCACAAGTTTGATAACAAGTAGGTTGGTAACAACAGTGGCCTCGGAAGCACCCCACTCCACCCAGAGAATCTTCCGGAAGGGGCAGAGTTGACTGAGAGCCCCTGCTGCCCTTTTTTCACAGCACCCTCACACTAGACCACACTTACTCCCCACCAGCTGCTCCCAGTCACTGGCTGAGCAGGCAGGGTTCACTGGAATGAGGCCATTCCTACCCAACATGAATTTCCTTTGAAGTGCAATGTTGAGCCTGGCTGATGCTTACTCAGAACCGTGTTATGATCTGAGGCTTTTCCTCTTCAAGCCTACTCTTTCCTTTCTCAAGTGTCAGACCTGCACCAAAGTCTGAATGCTCTCTCTGTCCACTCCTGCTCCCTCCCCTTTATCTTTCTACAAATGTTTCCCTCAATCAATCTCTTGTGCATCAAATCCCATCTTGGCATCCCTTGCTTGGAAGACTCACACTGACACACAGTGTGTGGGAAAGGCATTCTCAGACATTCCTAGGGGAGTATAAATTAATATAACCTTCATAGAGAACCATTTGTCATTATCTTGTTTTAAAAAAAAGCAGTCCCCATCTCCCTCCCCACAACCTACCTTCCCCAGAGGCAATGCCTTTTAGCTTCCAATGTTTCTGTTAAGAAGTCTGATCCTTTACAACTGACCTACCTTATTTTTTCTGGAAGTTTATAGACTCTCCTCTATCCCCGGAGAGCTGACACATTCCAGTGATACGCCACTCTCACCCACAGGGCTGGGCCCTAGGTGGACCCTTTCCATCTGACAGGGCAGGGCAACAGCTCTGAGTTTTTGTTGATTTCTTCCTCTATTCTCTTTCTAGAACTCCTTTTATTCAGATGTGTACCTCCTGCACTAGTACTCTAATTTCCTTATTTTTTTTTCTCTCATTATTTTCCAATTCTTCACCTTTTTGCTCCACTTTCTGGGAGTTTCTGGGAGTCAAAATTATTTTCTAACCCATTTACTGAATTTTTATATTTTGCTTTTATATCTTTACTTTATAAAGAGCTGCTTTCTTCCTTAAGTGATTATTTTATAACATTCCAGTTTTGATTTATAGATGTTCTATCTTCTCATAACTCTGAAAATTTAGTTTTTCTTTTTCATAGTTAGCTGCTTTTATCTGTGCGTTTAGTTTTAGCTTTCTCTGTCATGTTGGGGATTTCCCATGGATGATTGGTGATCTTTTGTTGTATGCTCATGTTTGAGAAAAGGGTTCTAACAGGATAAAAAGAAGTTCTGAAGATTTGGATGGAGTTCATCAAAGATGGACCTTAATACAAGGTAGTCTGACCAGGTCATACTCCTTGGGCAACTCTCTGATTTTTGTACCTTTAGTTATTTTGTCTTGAGTTGGTCAGATTCCCCAAATAACAAACACTCAATCTCCTTCCTAGATAATTTGAATCTAGCTGCTAACATTTTGGGAGCTAAATCAGATATGACATTGGTAGAGTGGAGGATAGGGATAATGGTATTCACTAATTGCCCTCTTTTCCATATAGAATCTGTTTTTAACTGTGCATAGAGCCCCCTAGGCCAAAATCCATGTGGGGGATCCAACTATTTCTTAAACACATCTCAGCCAATTCTTTTTTTTTTCTCACTGCCACTTTTATTTCCACATCCGTGGCATCACTAAATTCTGAGTCTTTAGGAGTATTCTACAGTGTCAACCAAATTACATCTCATTTTCTTCCCCACCAGCTTAGGCTTTGGCTTCCCAAGTCTGAGAGCTTATTTACTAGTCATCTGCCTATTTTCTAATTTCCAAAATGCTGCTGTTACATCTTGTCCTTTCTTCCTTGTTAATGTGGACCTAGATCTAAAAAAAAGAAAGCCCTTTCATCATGGTCTTACTAAGAATTTGGAGGACAGTTAAAGTAACCGTGAGGGTTAAACCCACTACATTCACCTGAAAGGTCCAGAATCATGTTTTGGAACGTCCTTTTGTAATATTCCCCACAGCGCAGGAAGAGGCCCATCAGCTCCCCACCCCTGCATCTCTGCTAAAGCCACACAATGAGCAAGAAGACTGGGAATATGCTGGTGTCTCCCACCCTGCACACTACAGATGTTCTTATGTCACAGGACCTGGCAAGAAGGGATTCCAGTCCAGTGGAACAGCTCAGACGTCAGCAAGAAGGTACTCTTGTTCTTACATTTTCTTCTGGTTCGGTTGAGAAAATTTTAAATTCCACTTTAATTCAAACTTTTAATTTTAAGAACCATTTCAGTTTATAGTCAAAATCTTTTTTAAAAAGAGCCTAGTTTTAAAACAGCAGCAGAATCACAGAACCCAAGAATGGACTAACAGGTACCAAAGGGAAAGGGACTCGGGAGGATGGGTGGGTAGGGAGGGATAAGGTGGGGGGAGAAGAAAGAGGGTATTATGATTAGCGTGCATAATGGGGGGGTGGGAGAAAGGGGAGGGCTGTACAACACAGAGAAGACAAGTAGTGATTCTACAACATTTTGCTATGCTGATGGACAGTGACTGTAAGGGGGTTTGTGGGGGGGACCTAGTATAGGGGAGAGCCTAGTAAACATAATATTCTTCATGTAATTGTAGATTAGTGATAAAAAAAAAAGAAAGAAAAGGGGGATTACTCCCTGATAGGATAAAACTACCTGCAAATCACCGATGAATGCATGCTTTAAATATCCTTAATTTTGATCATTTAAAGGGTGTCAGATGATCAGCTATGGAAGTACATTTTTCTGATAATATTCCTTTCTCTTAAAAAAAAAAAAAAAGCAGTTCCTGTGTGGTGATCTCCAATAAGTTCTTCACAATGGTATAAAGGGCATATCAAAGTGTGGGCAAAGGGTTTGTTTGTGTTTATACAGAGGATCAAAGCCTAATTTGGCTACCCAGAAAACGAATTAAGATACAATATGAAGAAGAACTTCCAACATCAACATTCTCTGGAAGAGTCATTCCAGAAGATGATCATGAAAAAACTTCAACAAAGATCCTGGTGCTGTTGCAGTTGTAGCTGCATTCATCCCACTGGTTCCTGGACTTGCCATTGGAATGAGGAAGGAGATATCTAAGCTGGCCTGTGCATACAGTAAAACAACAAATTTGACTGGATCTATACTGTCGGAACTCAACCAAGAATTAGGAGAAGTACAAGTTGCAGCACTCCAAAATCTTGCAACTATAGACTATCTACTGTTAAAAGAACATATGAGTTGTGAACAGTTCCCAGGAATGTGTTGTTTTAATTTGTCTGATTGTTCTCAAACTATTCAAATTCAGTTAGACAATATCCATCATATAATTGATAAGTTTTCACAAATGCCTAGGGTGCCTAACTGGTTTTTTTGGTTTCACCGGATATGGCTGGTAATTGTAGGTCGGCTTTGGTTATGTAGCTGTATTCCTATTATGTTAATGTGTGCACGCAATTTAATTAGTAGTTTAAAACCTATACATGCTTATGTTACACTACAAGAAGATATGTCAAAGAAATAATCAACCTTCCCTTGTTTTCTTCCGTCTGCTACTTCTATAGCTTTTCTTCTTCCTTCCGAATTACAACTCTTAAGTAGAATTTGTGCCTCATGTCGAAATTACCGAGTATCAGAATTCTTCCAAGTGGTAAAGATACCTCAAGACAAATGCTGGGCATAGAAGCCACAAGGAATAAATCTGCAAAGAAGTAAAAAGCTAACCTTTTCAAAGAATATTGCTTCTCTCTCACTTACCAACTTTACATTTCCCTGTATGGCCCCGGAAGATGACTGGTTAGCCAGAGACGGGTATGATTCCTCAAGGGAGGAACAACATAAGACAGGCACAGTCACAGGGGGGCCATCAGGTGAGAAATTGGGGATCAATAGAGGTGAGGCTTAGAACCTCACCCCCCCTGTTTTGAGAGAAATCTTCTGCATCCATGGATGTTTTGTTGCCCTTGTCTAGCTCGGATTAATACTTAGTCTATAGGCACACACCTGATCATCGACATTTGCCCTCTTACAGCACTAAACTATGTTTTCTACCTTTATCTTGCATCTACCTACCACTTCAGCATTTTATTAAAAATACTAACAATAATAATAATAAGGGAGAAATGTGGGATTCACATATAAATCAAGTATAAAAATCAAACGAATAATCATATTGGACCTGATTGTTTATAGTTCATGATGCATGATCAAAACCAAAAGTTTCTATGATATGACTGCCCTTGTACTGTTCACCATGTAAGAACTTATTCACTATGTAAGAACTTGTTCACCATGTAAAAACTTGTTCGTTATGCTTCAGAAGATTGGAGACTGTTGAGAATTAGGCTTGGGGTTGATTAATGATTGTGCATTGAGTCCCCTATACAGAATTTTATTGTTGTTAACAACCATACAATCAATAAATATGAGAGATGCCCTCTCAAAAAAAAAAAAAGAGCCTAGTTTTGCGGGAGCGGAGCCAAGATGGCGGCATGAGTAGAGCAGCGGAAATCTCCTCCCAAAACCATATATATTTATAAAAATTCAACAAATACAACTATCCCTAAAAGAGAGACCAGAAGATACAGGACAACAGGCAGGCTACATCTACACCTGCAAGAACCCAGTGCCTTGCGAAGGGGTAAGATACAAGCCGCGGCCCGGCGGGAGCCGAGTGCCCCTCACCCCAGCTACCGGCGGGAGGAGGAGTCAGAGCAGGGAGGGAGAGGGAGCCCAGGACTGCTAAACACCCAGCCCTAGCCATCTGCACTGGGAGCGCAGACACACAGTTCGTAGGGAGCTGGATACTAGGGAAACGGGACAGTAAAACCTGTGAGTGGGTCTCTGCAGCCGGCGCCCTTGAGACAAAGAAAAGCAAGGGCTTTTTGAAAGACTTAAAGGGACAGGGACCCCACAGCTAGACGGAAACATCCTGGGACACTTAGCCCAGAAGCTGGGAATCACGGGGAAATCCGGGCGCCCTAACCCCCTGGGTGTCAGCGCAGCTCAGAGGCCCCTCACAGAGATAAACAGCCTCCTGCGCGTTTCCCCTCGGATGCCGCTCCGCCATAGTGGAGTAGCAGCCTGAGGCAGCAGGGCAGAGCTTCTTTCACAGCAGCCGGGCAAGAACTAGAAACCCTGTCTGTGCACAGCTGCCCAGCACAAGATGCGAGGGGTTGCTTTTCTCCCAGGAGAGGAAGGCCACGAACCAGCAAGAAGGGACGTTCTCCCAGCTGACACATGCACCAGATTCCCGCAACTACCTCCAGCACCATGAAAGGCAGAAGAATTTGATACAGACCAGACTAACCCAGACATCCACCCCTGAGAAGGAATCTGGGGAGACAGACCCAACCAATCTCCCTGAAAAAGAATTCAAAATAAAGGTGATAACCATGCTGATGGAGCTGTAGAGAAATACGCAAGAGCTAAGGGATGACATCCAGAGGGAGATTACAGAAATGAAACAATCTCTGGAAGGATTTATAAGAAGAATGGATAAGATACAGGAGGCCATTGAAGGCACAGAAACCAGAGAACAGGAATGCATAGAAGCTGATGCAGAGAAAAAAGGAACTCCAGGAATGAATCAATATTAAGAGAACTGTGTGACCAATCCAAACAGAACAATATTCGCATTATAGGGGAACCAGAAGAAGAAGAGAGAGAAAAAGGGATAGAAAGTGTATTTCAAGAAATAATTGCTGAAAACTTCCCCAAACAGGGGGAGAAAATAATCGTTCAGACCACAAAAGTACACAGAACTCCCAACAGAAGGGACCCAAGGAGGAAAACACCAAGGCACATATTATAATTAAAATGGCAAAGATCAAGGACAAGGACAGAGTTTTAAAGGAAGCTAGAGAAAGGAAAAAGGTCACCTATAAAGGAAAACCCATCAGGTTATCATCAGATTTCTCAACAGAAACCTTACAGGCCAGAAGAGAATGGCATGATATATTTAATGCAATGAAACAGAAGGGCCATGAACCAAGAATACTACATCCAGCATGATTATCATTTAAATATGAAAAAGGGATTAAACAATTCCCAGACAAGCAAAAGTTGAGGGAATTTGCCTCCCACAAACCACCTCTACAGGGTATTTTAGAGGGACTACTCTAGATGGGAGCACTCCTAAGGCTATACAGATGTCACCAGAGAAAATAAAATCACAACAAAGAAAGCAGACCAACCAAATACTAACCAAAGGCAAAAAATAAAATCAACTACCCACAAAAACAGTTAAAGGAAACACAAAAGAGAACAGAATAAAACAACCAACACATAAAGAATGGAGGAGGAGGAAAAAGGAGAGAAATAATCACCAGACAGTGTCTATAATAGCTCAATCAGTGAGTTAAGGTAGACAGTAAGATACTAAAGAAGCTAACCTTGAACCTTTGGTAACCATGAATCTAAAGCCTGCAATGGCAATAAGTACATATCTTTCAATAATCACCCTAAATGAAATTGCACTGAATGCACCAATCAAAAGACACAGAGTAACAGAATGGATAAAAAAGCAAGATCCATCTATGTGCTGCTTACAAGAGACCCACCTCAAACTCAAAGACATACACAGACTAAAAGTGAAGGGATGGAAAAAGATATTCCATGCAAACAACAGGGAGAAAAAAGCAGGTATTGCAGTACTACTATCAGACAAAATAGACATCAAAACAAAGAAAGTAACAAGAGATAAAGAAGGACATCACATGATAATAAAGGGCTCAGTCCAACAAGAGGATGTAACCATTATAAATATATATGCACCCAACACAGGAGCACCAGCATATGTGAAACAAATACTAACAGAATTAAAGGAGGAAATAGAACGCAATGCATTCATTTTAGGAGACTTCAACACACCACTCACCCCAAAGGATAGATCAACCAGACAGAAAATAAGTAAGAATACAGAGGCACTGAACAACACACTAGAACAGATGGACCTAATAGACATCTATAGAACTCTATATCCAAAAGCAACAGGATACACATTCTTCTCAAGTGCACATGGAACATTCTCCAGAATAGACCACATACTAGGCCACAATAAGAGCCTCAGTAAATTCCAAAAGACTGAAATTCTACCAACCAACTTTTTAGACTACAAAGGTATAAAACTAGAAGTAAATTGTACAAGGAAAGCAAAAAGGCTCACAAACACACGGAGGCTTAACAACATGCTCCTAAATAATCAATGGATCAATGAACAAATTAAAATGGAGATGCAGCAATATATGGAAACAAATGACAACAACATAAAGCCCGAACTTCTGTGGGATGCAGCAAAAGCAGTCATAAGAGGAAAGTATATAGCAATCCAGGCATACTTAAGGAAGAACAACCCCAAATGAACAGTTTAACATCACAATTACCAAAATTGGAAAAAGAAGAACAAGTGAGGCCTAAAATCAGCAGAACGAGGAACATAATTAAGATCAGAGAAGAAATAAATAAAATTGAGGAGAATAAAACAATAGAAAAAAATCAATGAAACCAAGAGCTGGTTCTTTGAGAAAATAAACAAAACAGATAAGCCTCTAGCCAAACTTAATAAGAGAAAAAGAGAATCAACACACATCAACAGAATCAGAAATGAGAAAGGAAAAATCACAATGGACCCAACAGAAATAAAAAGAATTATTTGAGAATATTATGAAAACCTATAGGTTAACAAGCTGGAAAACCTAGAAGAAATGGACAACTTCCTAGAAAAATACAACCTTCCAAGACTGACCAAGGAAGAAACACAAAATCTAAAGAAACCAATTACCAGTGAAGAAATTGAAGCGGTAATCAAAAAACTATCCAAGAACAAAACCCCAAGGACAGATGAATTTACCTTGGAATTTTGTCAGACATACAGAGAAGACATAATACCCATTCTCCTTAAAGTTTTCCAAAAAATAGAAGAGGAGGGAATACTCCCAAACTCATTCTATAAAGCCAACATTACCCTAATACCAAAACCAGGCAAAGACCCCACCAAAAAAGAAAATTACAGACCAATAACCCTGATGAATGTAGATGCAAAAATACTCAACAAAATATTAGCAAACCAAATTCAAAAATACATCAAAAGGATCATACACCATGACCAAGTGGGATTCACCCCAGGGATGCAAGGATGGTACAACATTCCAAAATCCATCAACATCATCCACCACATAAACAAAAAGAAAGACAAAAACCACATGATCATCTCCATAGATGTTGAAAAAGCATTTGACAAAATTCAAAATCCATTCATGATAAAAACTCTCAGCAATTGGGTATAGAGGGCAAGTACCTCAACATAATAAAGGCCATATATGATAAGCCCACCACCAACATCATACTGAACAGCGAGAAGCTGAAAGCTTTTCCTGAGATCGGGAACAAGATAGGGATGCCCACTCTCCCCACTGTTATTCAACATAGTACTGGAGGTCCCACCCACGACAATTAGACAAAACAAAGAAATACAACCAATCCAAATTGGTAAAGAAGAAGTTAAACTGTCACTATTTGCAGATGAAATGATACTGTACATAAAAAACCCTAAAGACTCCACTCCAAACCTACTAAAACTGATATCAGAATACAGCAAAGTTGCAGGATGCAAAATTATCACACAGAAATCGGCGGCTTTCCTATACACTAACAATGAACTAATAAAAAGAGAAATCAGGAAAACAATTCCATTCACAATTGCATCAAAAAGAATAAAATACCTAGGAATAAACCTAACCAAGGAAGTGAAAGACCTATACCCTGAAAACTATAAGACACTCTTAAGAGAAATTAAAGAGGACACTAGCAAATGGAAACTCATCCCATGCTCTTGGGCAGGAAGAATTAATATCATCAAAATGGCCATCCTGCCCAAAGCAATCTACAGATTTGATGCAATCCTTATCAAATTACCAACAACATTCTTCAACGAACTAGAACAAATAGTTCAAAAATTCATATGGAAACCCCAAAGACCCTGAATAGCCAAAGCAATCCTGAGAAGGAAGAATAAAGTCGGGGGGATCTCGCTCCCCAACTTCAAGCTCTACTACAAAGCCACAGTAATCAAGACAATTTGGTACTGGCACAAGAACAGAGCCACAGACCAGTGGAACAGAATAGAGACTCCAAACATTAACCCAAACATATATGGCCAATTAATATACGATAAAGGAGCCATGGACATACAATGGGGAAATGATAGTCTCTTCAACACATGGTGCTGGCAAAACTGGACAGCTACCTGTAAGAGAATGAAACTGGATCACTGTCTAATCCCATACACAAACATAAATTCGAAATGGATCAAAGACCTGAATGTAAGTCATGAAACCATAAAACTCCTAGAAAAAAACATAGGCAAAAATCTCTTGGACATAAGCATGAGTGACTTCTTCATGAACATATCTCCCCAGGCAAGGGAAACAAAAGCAAAAATGAACAAGTGGGGCTATATCAAGCTGAAAAGCTTCTGTACAGCAAAGGACACCATCAATAGAACAAAAAAGTACCCTACAAAATGGGAGAACATATTCATAAATGACAGATTCGATAAAGGGTTGACAAACAAAATATATAAAGAGCTCATGCACTTCAACAAACAAAAAGCAAATAATCCAATTAAAAAATGGGCAGAGTAGCTGAACAGACAGTTCTCCAAAGAAGAAATTCAGATGGCCAACAGACACATGAAAAGATGCTCCACATCGCTAGTCATCAGAGAAATGCAAATTAAAATCACAATGAGCTATGACCTCACACCAGTAAGGATCACCACCATCCAAAAGACAAACAACAAATGTTGGCGAGGTTGTGGAGAAAGGGGAACCCTCCTACACTGCTGGTGGGAATGTAAATTAGTTCAACCATTGTGGAAAGCAGTATGGAGGTTCCTCAAAAAGCTCAAAACAGACATACCATTTGACCCAGGAACTGCACTTCTAGGAATTTACCCTAAAAATGCAGGAGCCCAGTTTGAAAAAGACAGATGCACCCCTATGTTTATCGCAGCACTATTTACAATAGCCAAGAAATGGAAGCAACCTAAATGTCTGTCAGTAGATGAATGGATAAAGAAGATGTGGTACATATACATAATGGAATATTATTCAGCCATAAGAAGAAAACAAATCCTACCATTTGCAACAACATGGATGGAGTTAGAGGGTATTATGTTCAGTGAAATAAGCCAGGTGAAGAAAGACAAGTACCAAAAGATTTCGCTCATATGTGCAGTATAAGAATAAAGAAAAACTGAAGGAACAAAACAGCAGCAGAATCACAGAACCCAAGAATGGACTAACAGTTACCAAAGGGAAAGGGACTGGAGAGGATGGGTGGGAAGGGAGGGATAAGGGCGGGGAAAAAAGAAAGGGGATATTACGATTAGCATTTATAATTAGCATGTAGTGTGGGGGGAGGGCTGTGCAACACAGTAAAGACAAGTATTGATTCTATAGCATCTTACTAGGTTGATGGGCAGTGACTGTAATGGGGTGTGTGGTGGGGACTCAGTGAAGGGGGGAGCCTAGTAAACATAATGTTGTTCAGATAAAAAAAAAGAGCTTAGTTTTGTTCTGTAGTTGGAGTCCTGGTGAAGTTTTAGGTGTTTTGTGTAGTTTTAAGTGTCTGCTCATATAAAATGTCCTGCACCTTCTCACCCAGACCTCGACCCCTCTTACCCTTCAGGAGAAGACTAAACTTTGGCTGCTGCTATAAAGTCACTTCACCACCTCAAAAAACATCACCAAGTGCCACCTCTTGCTGCCCTTGACTCTTATACCAAGCACACACACAGCTCATCCTCCAGTACCAGGCACCGCTCTGCAACAGCCCTTTCATGGGCTTTCTCCTTCTGGGTGCTTCGATTTCCAGGAACTGGCGTCCAGTCTCTTTACCCTGACAGTGACATGTCTCTCCTCTCCCTTAACACCATGACTGACACGCGAAGAACACTCAATAGATGCTTGTTCATTCATTTGACAAATATTAGGCACCTACTATGTACTATGCATTGTACTGGGCACAGTGTTTATAGCTGTGAACAAAACTCACCTTGCTTACAGTCTAATGTTGATTTAAGACCTTCTTTCAAGTCTAGGCAAATAATAAAGAGCAAAGAAATGGACACTAATTTTAGAAACATATTAACCGTAAAACACATTTGAAAATACATTTTTAGTCACTAACATAACTAAGTCTTAGTAATACTTATTTTACTCACCTCCATCTTTTTTTTCAGCAATGATTCTGTTTTTCAGCCATTCTTTAGTTTCTTCTTTGACATCCTGAGCAAGTTCTATGACTACCAAAGGCGTGAAAGAAGTCTCAGAAGCATCTAGAACTGATAAGGTCACTTTCATCTTTGACAAACTTGCTGATAAAATAAAAACAAGCGTGTTATGATAGAAAAGAGAAATATACATACTATATTTGTATTTTCCCTTAATTAGACCTAATTTTGACTTCCAAGATAAAGTTCTCATGATTCCACATGACAGGCCGAACCAATGGTTCAAAAGACATGTGTGAGCCAGGCCCTGTACAAACATGAGGGGAACATCACCCTTTTCCACAAGCAGCCCAGAATACAGCCAGGACACTAGGAAAGAGAAAGATAGTACTGTAAAATGTACTCTCACACAAGAAGAGTGAGAAAGTATTTACAAAGGATGTGAAGTCTGAACAGGATTTACCAAAATGTGTAAGAGTTTGTCAGCCAGTATGGATGGCATTCTAAGTCAAGAAGATAGTATTCCCCTACAAAATAATGATGAAAAACAGCATGGATGGCATTCTCAGTTGAGAAGATAGTATTCCCCTACAAAATAATGATGAAAAATAGCCAACAGATGGCTGAAGCATTAACTATGTGCAGGGAGGAAGGGAAGATGGAAATGAGCTGGGGGCCCAATTACAAAGGAATGGGGCTCTGTCCATTAACAAAGGTAGTCACCAAGTCATTCCAAGCAGGGAATTGACAGTCTGATTTCAAGCTTCTGTAGAGTTGACCTCCCGGCATCAGCTTCCTTTCCTAGTTTCCACAGCTTTCTCAGGCATGTCATCTTCACCTCTGTTACCAAGCTTGAAAAATACTGGAGTCAACTTGGAGACCCACAGATGGCATCAGTCACTAAGGCTGACGTCTCCCTCTAAAATGTTTCTCCCATGAATCCCTCTAACCCAGCGATTTGCAACAAGGGCAATTTTCAGACTTTAGACTTACTTATTCTAACTTTATACTTGATGTGAGTTTAATGACTCCAAAGGACAAGTACAAATCAATTCTTAGGACTCACAAAATGAGTCACCAACACCATAAAAGGTTTTCCCTTTCTTTGGGAGAAATCACGACCTACAAAGGAACTGGATTCATGTGGCTTTTACATTAGCTACTGGAATCCCTTTCCTACACTAACAGGTAAATCCTGACCATGGTGGTTGAAATGCACATATGGGAGAGAAACACACTGTAAATTCAAGTAAGGGGGTGGGGGGAGGCAAAGGGAGTTATGTGCATATTTTATAAAGGATATAGAAAAGAATAGTGGACTCTTTATTTTCTTTGAGTTTGGGTAGAGAAAAAGAGTCAGTGGAATTACCATAAAGTCAAAGGCTTATAATAAGGAAATGCACAAAGCCTTTAGAAATCACTTTATTTCAGACTCAAGGATAAACACAAACCAAAATTACAAAATTACTCTGTCATGAAGCAGAATAGGAATATGTCAGTGAAAGAAAAATGAAGGGCTAGTCTCATCAAGTTGGAAAAGGAAAGGGATTTTCTCAGGAGGAAAGCTGTGATTTTAACGGCCAGGCCTAGAAGGAAGGAAGGACTGCTCCAGAGGCCCCAAGGTGTAAGACAACTTGGAGGCATCCTCTACAGTCTCCATCAGGTAGTTCATTAGGACAGCAACTGGGGAATACACCCTCCTTGAGGCTTAAGGCAGCTAGCTGCCTGTCAGAGTTACTTAAGATGTGAACAGATTTGAGAGCAGAAACTCAGCCCGGTACACACCCACCTTCACTAGAGAGTTTCTCAGTGACCCCAGTGCAGCGAAATAGACGAGCCTATTTCCTGAGGAAGGTATCTGCGAACCTTGCAGCCTCAGAACTCCACAGGAAGGTACAAAAGAGATGAGGCACAACATATTGAAGATAGCTGGCCACTGCAGCACAGGCCTCATTGGATGCTGCACTGACCGAAGGCCACCTCTGCACAGAATCACCCACCTGAGTCTTGCCAAAGATTGACCAGTGAAGCAAAACATGAATCATATTTCTCCTTTCACTCATATTTTCTGTCTCCTCTCATTACTCCAGATACTGCCACGATTTTGCTTATTTGGGCTGGAATAATGTCTGAAAACCTGGAGCAACACCTGATCTCACCTCTAAGGACAGGACTTGGCACAGAGCTGAAACTCTAATATGTGATAAAGAAATAAATCCATGTGATGACCATACAACCAGTTAAAGGATGTTTAAGGAGAATTTTTAATGATCTGGGAAATGTTAAGTAGAGGGAAAAAAGCAAACTACAAGGTAATATAACAGTATGACCCCAATTATGTAACAGGCATACACAAAAAACACAATTTTATTAGCATTCACCAAAATGTTAATAGGGTTGATGAAACTGCATTAGGTAATTTTCACCCTTATACTCTCTTCTGTATTTTCCATGTTTTCCACAGTGAAAAAAAGGTATCACTGGGTTTTTTTTTAAGTGCACATATACTCCAATTTACCAGGCCTTTTCTATCCCTTTCAATTATTTTAGATCTTTTAAATTTCATACCTCATCTGCAATTCCAGGATTCTTTCAGCAATAGCTGGTCAGAATAGGTATGCTCTCCTTTGTAGTTAATTTAAAACTAAGTATCATACAGACAGAATGGGCCCTTTGAAAACATCTAGCCCTCTAGGTTAGTGTGCTTTTAAGTCGAAAGTAGGCAGATAAGAAAAATATATATTTTTTTTAATCCACAGGATTTTAAAAAATTAAAACTCTGTAGGTTTAAGGAAATGCGATACAACTGCTTTTGAGTTTGAATGAACCTCACCTGTACCTTTTAAGCCCGGGACCTCCATACCAAGGAGGGTTTTACAGAAGAGAGTACACACCAGTGCTGGCCCTGTGAAGGCACCAGGAAAATTAGAAGCTCCCTAAAGAGAACCCCATTCCACCGACTTTTCTCAGGTGTCTCAGACACTGCCCTCGATGTGCTTCTCTTATTTAAACCGTAGGATGTACCCAAGTCAAGAGCCTGGCGACCCAATCACCCCACGTGAGAGAGCGCAGAACCCTGCAAGCTCGCCACGGCCACACCCGTTCTGAGAGGCCCGTAACTGTCCGCTCTCCGGACCGTCTGGGAAGGCGTGGATTGGGTGGCCCTGGGAGCCCTCGTATGCTTCGCCGGCTCCTCCACCCCAGCTCATTCCCCGTAGCTGTGAAATCCCCCCGGAGCCCCACCCTGGCTCCACCAGCCCCAGGTCTCGGCCTCCCCACCCTCTTCCACTACCCAGATCCATATACCCCTGCAGACCTCGGCTCTCGCAGCGCCAGACCGCGACCGTCACCCTTCCGACACCGTCACTCCTCCCTCCCTCAGCCTCTGCGCCCACGCCGCTGCCCCCTCCCCACTCCCGGGACTGGAGCACCGGGCGGTGCCCCGGGAAGGAAGGGCGCCACCGGGGGGAGGAGTCCCTGGGGGCGTGCGGCCCGGGCTCAGCCACCCGCACCAGCCTGGCCCGGCGCAGCCGAGGGCTAGGTGGTCCGAGGTTACCGCCCCCACTCACAGGCCACGCAGCGCTCCACGTCCCTGAGGGCGGGCCCAAGAACGGGTGCGACCCGGAGGCACGCCCGCGGACGTACGGGCGGGAGGTGGGCCGGGCCTGCGCGGCGGGCGCCGCCGAGCGCGGGGCGTGGCGGGCGTGGCGGAGCCCAGCGCGATCCCGCGCCGGCGGGTGCCGGCCCGCGGCGGAGAGGCAGGGCCTGCCGCAGCACCGCCCCACGGGGGGCGGAGCATGGCTGTGTGTCACTCCGGGCGGGGTCAGGGGCCGCCCCGGAGAAACGCGGCCCGGGCCAGTCAGCTTTCGGCCCGGAGCAGGAGCAAAGCCCCGGAAGGCAGAGGCGTGCCTTACGGGCTGTCACGCCGAGGGGGCGGGACCACGGGGAGAGGCGGGGCCTCCCGGGGCCGTGGCCGAGGCGGGCGGGACAGGGTAGACGGGCGGGCGAGAACAGCGTTGTTCTGCTCTCCGGAAGTTCACCTTACGCACCTCTCTCTTACAAGGACCTTCTTACTGTAAGAAGCTGAAATCCTCTTCAGACTGGTTTCCATTAGCGAAAGCAGGTACTAAAGTAGGTCTTTCCTCAAATGAAAGTGGCGCGTGGCAAGCTTTGGGAAAGAGTGCCATTTCCCATTTCATTTTAAGAAAGGTTTCATAGCGACACTTGCCTTTCAGATAGAGTGGAGACTTCTATGCCCCTTCACATTTTCCTCTTTTCCATATCTTAATGTCCAAGATCCAATTTTCTTGTTGCCTTCAAATGTAAGAACAAGTCTCATTTTAGTTGTAACTCCTTTCAGGCAGTGAAAAACCAAAATCCAATTTGTTAAACCTCACATCGGATAAAGCCAAATCCCTTACAGTAGTCTGCGTGCCTCCCGGCCCTGCCGACCCTCTTCTCGGGCCCTCTGTCATTCTCCCCCTTGTCCGCCCTAGCCACACGGGTCTCCCTGCTCTTCCTGGGACTCACCAGACATCCTCCTGCCTCCAGGCCTTCCCTCGGCTGTTCCCTCGGCCTGGTGTGACCCCGGGGGGAGGAAATCTCGGGGCAAAACACCTCTGGAATTGAAATCCCGGGGCAAAGTACCCCTCGAATTGAAATCGGTCAAAGGGAGAAATAAAGTCTAAAACCTGTTCATTGCTCACAAACTGCGGTCCAGAGGCCGTCTCTTCCCTCCTCCCGCAGAAGCAAGCGAGAAACTCCTCCCAACCTCTCAGGTTCAGGTAAGCCTTCAGTCGCCCAGGAAATTATCCATTAATATGGAGACGAACTACTTCTCTCCACCTCATAGGAACGCCTGTCCACATGGAGATGCACTAAAGCCAGGTGAGATATTACGGAATATTACATTTTTACTCACACCTAGACAGCTCTTGCTTAATTTTAGAGATAGTTTACTTCCTCTCCTCCCTCCAGGGAATGGAATCCCATCTTCTCACTGAGGTCCTTTCTGACCATCCTATTTAATACCCGCTTTCCTCCTCACTCCAGCCCACCCCACCCCATCATCTACCTTACCTGATCTCCTATTTCTTTTTTCCACAGCACTCATTGCCTTCTAAACGTTTTATACTATTATATTTACTGTCAGTCTCTCCCTAGATATAAGCTTCACAAGGGCAGGCATTTTTATTAGTTTAGTGTACTGATATATACCCAGTGCCTAGAACAGCGTCAGCCCACAATAAGCAAGCAATAACTGTTAATAGAATGAAAGCAAGCAATACTGAAACTTTCTCCCTCCATACATCTAGCTTGGCCCGGAGGGGTGCCTCAAAGTCCTGCTGGATTAGCCAGGTCAGCTCTTCCTCTGGGTCTTCTGGGTCTTCCAGGTTCAAGACCGGAGGCAGGGAGACTAGGGAACAGGAGCAGAAACCTAGTAACTTGACAGGGGCTGTTGTTTCTTTCTAGACCCTTGATGGTCTCTTGTGGCAGCTCACAGCCTTACTGAACAGTTCTCGCGTGGCTATCTTTTAGTTAAGTCCCACATGGGTATGTCTACAGGTTCTCTTTCTTCTGAAAATCGAAACAAAGCTTCAGTAGGTTTAGGAACTAATTAATGACTAGTGTAAGGTAAAATTGAGCCGAAATGACCAGGCGAGGAGGCTACAAAGGAGCCAAAAGTTTAACAGGGCGCAATCCTGGGCGATGTTCGCCGGTCTGGTTAATCACAGGCCGGAGAAGTCGCACTTGGCAGGGCCGGCAGCAAGCTTTTTAAAGAAGGTAGGGGGAGGGGGGAGCATAGATTTACAGGG
Source organism: Manis pentadactyla (assembly GCF_030020395.1). Taxonomy (NCBI): domain Eukaryota; kingdom Metazoa; phylum Chordata; class Mammalia; order Pholidota; family Manidae; genus Manis; species Manis pentadactyla. The sequence goes on along the minus strand of NC_080019.1, from coordinate 44,149,336 downwards.
GCGCGAGGATTGGCTAGCCTAAGGCACCTTTTTTTCAGGTAGGGAGGGGGCAACAGCCGGGGATCTTGGCATGTCATCCGGCTGACCAGGGATTTCGGCATGTCATCAGGACGGCGTCTGTTGATCTCTTTCCCTTGTCAGGCTAGCGTTGGGGGCTGTGCTGCCCCCTTTCCCCATTTGGTGGGGGCTTGAGCTTGTCTGATGTGCTCACCCCTCCCTCCGGTGCCTCCAGCCTTACAATTAGATTTTTGTTTTTTAATTGTAGTCTTTCTAGCTTCTAACCCTTTGAATTTATGGCTAATCCTACATATAATTTTATCTTCTGATTTTTATGTGACCCCTTTCTCCCATCCGGCTTCCCAAAAAGATAGAGTTCTCTCAGAGGTTCCTGTGCCTTCTGTCTTTTGTGCAGCTCTGTGCAACAGGGCCTGTCCTCTGGGCAGTGTTGAAAGAAAAGAGAAAAAAGTAGCAGGGGTTCTCCTCATACCCTTACAACAAGGATTCCGTGTCCTATCCTTTGTCCAGAGGGACAGGTTTTCTTTCAGGGTCTTAATTATGCATTTCACTGCTATAGCAGTGCAGCTCTGTGACTGGACTGGCCTCAGGACGGAGAAGGGAGAAGAAAAACCCATCAGTTTTCCCCACATTATTCAACTTGCAGCAACTCTTTTTCCTTTTTCATCCAGAAGTTTTGGTGGTAATCAATAGGGGACACTGGCTGCAGTGGACTCAGTCCATTTTGGCCAGAACGAGAATTTATCAATCTAATAGATGAAAAAATGTTTCAGTTGCATTTTTTTATTATGAGGAAGAGGTATTTGTATTTCATTTTCTGTAAATTATTTATGTATTTTGTCCAATTTTCTGCTGGCTATAGAAACTCTTTATAAACTTTTTCTCAATTAATCATGTCTTTTGACTTTTCTTATGCTGTTTCATTGTCCTGTTTTTTGTTTGGTTGGTGGATTGATTTTGTGCCAGGCAGACATTTTCCATTTCTAATTGGTCAATTTTACTAAGCTTTTTTTTTACTGCTTACTACTGCTAGGTTGTATCATACTTATAAAATCCTTCACCTCTCTTAGATTACTTTCAAAATCTTTCCATGGTTTCTTCTTAATGTGTCATGATTTTACTTTTTTCCTTTTAAAATTTGACCCATCAATGGCCAACAGACACATGAAAAGATGCTCCACATCGCTAGTCATCGAGAAATGCAAATTAAAACCACAATGAGCTATCACCTCACACCAGTAAGGATCGCTACCATCCAAAAGACAAACAACAACAAATTTTGGCGAGGATGTGGAGAAAGGGGGACCCTCTTACACTGCTGGTGGGAATGTAAATTAGTTCAACCATTGTGGAAAGCAGTATGGAGGTTCCCCAAAAAGCTCAAAATAGAAATACCGTTTGACCCAGGAATTCCACTTCTAGGAATTTACCCTAAAAATGCAGCAGCCCAGTTTGCAAAAGACAGATGCACCCCTATGTTTATTGCAGCACTATTTACAAAAGCCAAGAAATGGAAGCAACCTAAGTGTCCATCAATAGATGAATGGATAAAGAAGATGTGGTACATATACACAGTGGAATATTATTCAGCCATAAGAAGAAAACAAATCCTACCGTTTGCAACAACATGGATGGAGCTGGAGTAAAATAAGTAAAATCAGTAAAATAAGCCAGGCGGAGAAAGACAAGCACCAAATGAGTTCATTCATATGTGGAGTATAAGAACAAAGAAAAAAACTGAAGGAACAAAACAGCAGCAGAATCACAGAACCCAAGAACGGACTAACAGTTTCCAAAGGGAAAGGGAATGGGGAGGATGGGTAGGAAGGGAGGGATAACGGGGGGACAAAAAAGGAGGTATTATGAATAGCATGTATAATGTGGGGGGTGGCACAGGGAGGGCTGTGCAACACAGAGAAGACAAGTAGTGATTCTACAGCATCTTACTATGCTGATGGACAGTAACTGTAATGGGGTTTGTGGGGGGGGCCTTGGTGAAGGGGGGAGTCTAGTAAACATAATGTTCCTCATGTAATTGTAGATTAATGATACGGAAAAAAAAATTTTTTTGACCCATCAGAAATTTGTTTTGATGTGAGTTAAGTGGAAGGATCCAACTTTACCTTATGTCTTGGTAGCTACACATTTGTCCAACTTCATTAACTTAATAATCCATCTTTTCCCTGCTAATTTTAAATTCCACCATTATCATATATTAGATTTCCTTCTGCATTTTTAAACTTCCATAATGTATCATTTTCTTTCTTTAAACTCTCCAAAACAGTCAGAAAAGGCCAACCCACCCTGACAGTTCTTGAATCCCTCATTCCCATCATAATTGTCCAGTGTAGCAGCCACTGAAGCTTCACCTTCAGTAAACTGTTCATTCCAGGTGACCATACATGATCATTTACTCAAGTTTTTTCCACTGCATGCCCTCAATTTGTACTGTCCTATTTTCCACTGGTGGCAAGGTCACCATTGTCTTTAGACCTAACCAGGTCAGATCTAAACCCAGATTCCCATCTTAAGGGCCTGTTCTACAACCACTTACATTACCAAATATGTACATGCCAGTTCTTGATCTATAACACTGCCTTGATGTGGAAAATGGACCCTCAACCAGTGACCCAGGGATTTCAGATTTTGGTCAAGAAGCTGCTACAACCACTACTGATTCTTGACACCCAAGAAAGTTGAAAAAGACTGGAAATTGCTGTAAAGGAATTATAAACTTCCTGTCCAGTGGAAGGGCCAGGAACTGTAGGAAGATAGTTTCCTAACTTCCACCTACCGAATGTCAGTGAGTACATCTAACCAGAGATCCTGATGTTTTTTAGGCTTCCACCCCTTATAGCTAGCATGTCTTCATATAAATCTTCCCCATTTCTTATCAAGATTATTCCTACATAATTTACCTTTCTCATTGCTAGTGTAAATGAGACTTTTTCTTCCATTATAGCTTCTATTTGGTTGTTGCCTGTTATATGAACATTACTTTTTACATATTAATTTTATACCCTGAATAAAATTTTCTCTGGTTTATAGTAGCATGTTCCCTTAGGATTTCCAAGTTACAGTCACATAATCTGAAAGTAATTATAATTTTCCCTCTTTCTTTCTGTTTACTCAGTAAGTTGGAGGTTGACTTTGGATTTGAGATAAACACATTTTATCATTAAGTAAGAATCCATGAATTCTTATTTTACTGAATTTTCTTTTTTACTTATGATGAAATGTTGAATTTTGTTATATGACTCTTCATCATTATGGAGATATTCATGTAATTTTTTTAGTGATAGTGAACTTTGTTAATAGGTTTCGTTATTTACCTTTTATTCTGAAAGAAATGGGGAGCCATTGAGGAATTCTGAGGACATGAGTGACATTATCTGACTCATATCTTAACAGGCTCACTCAGACTTCTGTTTTGAGAATGCATAGCAGGGGCACAAGGGTGGACATGGACTATTTCAATAACTGAGGCAAGAGATGGATTGTGCCAGGTGGTAGCAATAGAGTGATGAAAACAGTGGGCTTCTAGAAATATTTTGAAGGTAGAGTTCTCAGAAATCAATGACATCTTGGATGTAAAGTATGAGAGAAACACAGGAGTCAAGTGATAGCATTGTCAGTAACTGAGATAAAGGACAGGTTTGGAGGAAAGTTAGGAATCTCATGCTGAACACACTGAGTTTGAAATGTCTTTTGTAAATCTGAATCGGAATATAGGCTTCTGGCATTCAAGAGAGAGGTCACAGCTGGAAGTATGAGTTTGCAAGTTATCAGCACAGAGATAATGTTTGAAGCTGTGAACTGGATGGGTCACTGGAGGTGTGGGTGCAGGTAAAGAAGAAGACCAAGGATCGAGCCCCAGTCCTTAGTTCCAATAGTAAGAGATATGAATAAGAGGAAAAAATAGGAAGGAGCTTTGGAAGGACTGGTCAGTGAGATGGGGGATAAATAAACCTAGAAAGCAGGAAGGAGGGCTGTCTCAGAAGCAAGGGAAGAACCCGAATTAAGGAGGAGGAGCTGTACCACATGCTGACAATAAGCCAAGTAAAATGAGAGCTGAGAACATGAAATGAAAGCAGTAAGATGAACATATTTGGTCTACCAGTTATGGTAAACATGCCTAAATCACTTGTAAATATATGAAGATATTTAAATTGGATGAATTAAAACACAGCGCTATACTCTATGTAAGACACAACCTAAAACAATTTAAGAAGTTCTAAATGAAAGGGTAGGCAAGGCACACTGGACAAATATAAGCCCAAATAAAGCAAAGATCACGATATTAAGAAGGTTGTATACAGAGCAAAAAGCATTAAAAAAGACAAAGAAGGGTAGTTTAGAGTGCTTATGTGTAAATTCACAATGAGATAACACCCTTATGAATATATATGCACCAAATAACATTGTTGTCCTGCCTCAGGCCTTTGTGCTTTGTTCCATTCCCTCTACCTGGAACACTTCCCACTAGCACAGCTGTCTCCTTCACTCCTGTAAGACTCTACTCAAAATGTCATTTTCTCAATGAGGCCTACACTGATGCCCCTACTTAAAATTGTAACCTACTCCCTCTAATATTTTTAAACTCTGTCTTGCTGTTTTCATGCTTGCACTGCATGGCGCTTACAGAGTTTTCATTAATGTCTCTTCTTTTATGGATTGCTCCCAGTTTTCCTTCAATTCTTTGATGTCTTTTTTTCCTTTCAGTCCTTTTCAAAGTGCTATACTAGCTTATATTTTACTCTGTCTCACTATCTCTCATGTGAGCTTCTTACAGGAGGTATATGTTGGCAGGGTCCAGTTTCCTGGCTAGAAGGAGTTTTCTTTTATTAGAAGTATAGTATAATATTATAATAATAGTATTATCAGTATTGAGTGGGTGAATTGTTTTGGCTTTGCCTCCCCTCAACCAAAAAAATAGGCAGCTGGAGGGTTTGTCACAGAACCATTTTCTCTTTTCACTCTAGCAGACTGGCAGACTGCTTCCTACAAATATATGGCTTGTCTGTGTGTACATATTCAGCCCTGCCTCCTTTGATTCTAACTTCATTCTCTGAATGCTGCTCCTCTAGCTGGAATTTGGCTTTTTCCACCCCATACCCTGAGCCCTTCACCTTTGAGTATCCATGGGCCCTATCTGAGATCTGCAACTGTGAGTGTGCTTTCTCCACTTCAGTCCCTACTTATACTCACTCCCCTGGGCACCACTCCTATCTGTTTGTTCAGGTGTTTCCTTATTTTGTCAAAGATGAGTGTTTTAGTCAGTTTGGACTGCTACAACAAAAATACCATAGACTGATGACTTAAACAAACAAACAGAAAAACCACTTTTGATGTTTTCCATTTTGATATCTAGGAATGAAAAACAGAAATTTATCATATGTCAAAAGACTAATCTCATACTTCTAGAAAGAAATATGTAAACTGTTTACACCCTCCCTGTAAGTGCTGAATACAAACACCTATTTGCTAGAGTAGATGAAATGTCATGTAAGTATTTTTAATATCTACTTGTTTTATTTCCACTGTGTTTTTACTGGAAACCTATAACATAGAGTAGTGACCATTTGACATCTGCCAAATAACCAAGGATATAATTTAGCTCTCACTGTTATTTCAATTTATTGTCTTAGCAGGGAACAAGCTAAATGGCTAATGGGTCTTTTCCATGTCTTCTGGGTATTGAATACATTTGTGGAATAAAGCCACTGAAGTAATAGAATTCGTCTATGAAATTGCTCACCTGAGGAGAACTGTTCATCCTAAATATTAGATTTTGATGAAGATGGGTATCTTCAACTATGAAAATCTGTATCATTGGTGTCAGGAACTACAAAGGGTATGACATTTTACCACACTTGTGAGCTAATAAGTTAATTTGTCTCAGTTACATGGTTTCCAACAGAAGACAAGAAACCCCTGGATCAGAGACAGAGGACCTTATTCCTCATTGCAAAGGAGTCAGTGAGGGCTCCGTGTCTGTGTCCGTCCTCTGGGCTCCTAGGTCCTGTGGGGGCAATGCGGAACGACCCGTCTGGGTTCTGCATACTCCCTGGGTTTGCATCACAGCTAAGAAACTCAGAGTTTAGGTATAATCTTGATCTTTTAAAGGGGCTGTTAGCAAGCCTGCTCAAACTTTATCTCTGAGGGAGACATTATCTGTACCATCCTGGACAGAAAAGTCTGAATTTCAAGTCTGCTCTCTGTTCCATAGGGAGAGACCAGCTCTATCTTCCAGGCTATTTGTTTTACAAACATCCTTCAAAAGATAGTTCGGAATAAAGGATGTCAGTGCCTTTACTCAGAAGATGTGCAGCCAAAACCCAAGTAGAATTGTCTCCCAACCATTAGGAGTAGTCTTGCTACTAGCACAACTCACAAGTTTTCCCACAGAGGTATACTCTACAGCCCACCCTTCAGAGTTACACAGACTTTCTGAGAAGACAAAAGATTACTGGATTTCTTTTTTACATGTCTTTTAATTAAAAAGAAAAAGTTAAAATAGATAACACAGTCACTTAGGACAAAAGTAAGAATCTAGTCCTTTCCCTTTCCTTTCCTTTCCTTTCCTTCCTCCCTCTCTCCCTCCCTTCCTTCCTTCCTTCCTCCCATCTGTCTATCTGTACATACATACACACAAGGATTGTATGTGTATGTTTACTCATGTCCTTCCTCTACCTAAAATCCTTGTCCCTACTCCTCCACACATTCCCACACACCAGAAACAATCAAAATTAAGACAGATGAAAAATCTAAAACTACAACAACCAGTTTTATCCAGTGACTCAACATTCCTGCATTCCTTTATTCACACATTCCCCACTGGTGGCCACACACTGAGCTCACACATTTGTAGGAGACCAAGGCATTTACACACATAATCATAAGATAAAGAATAATTAGAAAAGGAAAAATAAATCTACCAAGGGAGATCAGAGGAGGGATAATTACTTGGAGCTAGAGGGATCCCGAGAGGGCTGACAGTAGACATGACGTCTGAGCTGGTCTTGGTGAGAGGAGAAGATGTGGTCCTGCGGGCACATGTGAGTTGAGTTGGGGGTGGGATGTGAGGAGGAGATGGGCTTTCGGGAAGAAGGGAGGCAAGAGCACATGTACAGGTGCAGGAGGGCAAAGCAGGCACCAGGGAAACAAGGCGCAGTCCGTGGAACTGGGGCGGACGGTCCTGAGGAAGGAAGGGAGAGAACGAGGAGTCTTCTGTGGCAAGGGCCTCAAATAACGCTGCTGCCACCGACTACGGTTCCCCTGGGGATGCGCGCAGCACTGTGATCTCCTTGGTTCCACCACTGATGGAACTGGACCTTCACAGAACAACTCACACATCATTCAGGACACTGTGCCGCTAGCCTCTGCTTCCTTCCCTCAGAGCAAGCAAAACATCCTGAGCCTCCAAGCCCCTGTGTCTAATTACTGTCACCACTTATGGCAGATGTTAGTGTTTTGGACCCTCAAAGGCCCTGAGCATCATTTTAACTCTTCTTTCATGTGTCCTGGACATAATTAAAAATCCCTCAATTTGACTTCTTCCTATTTACCTACAGATATTACCCTGCTATTTAAGTACTGTCCAGTAAACCTAAGTCTACAGATAAAAAATGAAATGTGACTTTAGAAAACAAATCTAGTCCTTTAATCTATATGATCAAGTAGAAAATGGCAATGATTTAACAGTCTTTGACTTTATCTAACATTACAGTTTTGGTTTATTTTGTTCCCATAATTCAGTAAGCTCTGATACTGAGGAGAAGTAAATGTTTTTATGGTGAATCCTTAACAAATAAATAACAAACATAAGCCCAAACCAGGGCTGTCTGAGTGTGGGTTTCCCTAGAAGCAAACCCTGAGACAAGGATTGGAGGGCAAACGGATTATTTGGGAAGAGAGCCAGGAACCCAAGCAGGGGAGTGGAGAAGGGAGCCCTAAAATGAAGGGTATGTTGTCAAGCAGGTCACTCCTGCAGGTGGCTGGGGCTGAACCCCACTGGCAACTCTGGAGCCAGTGAAGACCTCACCTCAGAGCTGCTCATCTGATGGGTGACCATGGTAAGGACTGCTGGCTAGAAGAGATGATGCTCTGACGCTTTGGGCCACTGTTTCTGCAGGGAGGTAGGGTTCCTGCCACCAGAGGTGCCCTGGGGCAAAGAGATGAGACGTTGGCCTTTGGAAGTCAAGTTAGGTGTGCAGTCATGAGGTGATACAAGTGGGATCTGTCTGTGTCTAGTGCAATGGTCATTACAAGGCTGAGGGCGTCCTTTGGCTTATATTCCACATTCACAAATGCCCCCAAATTTGAGTTAAAACATCATCTCTGAGGGTACAGAAGTAGGGATAGAGATATACACACAGGATTGAAAGAAGATGCGTATCAAGTAATTTTCAACTTGGGTCGCATTAACAGCAGTAATGGCTATATATACAGTGAATTTAATATTTTCCATAAATCCTTTCATTATAATTAATATGGTTATATTCTTTTGTATTTTTGTATTAAAAGACATACTTTGTTAAGTAGAGATATTTGAAGTGTTTACTTAACAATTAAAATGTTTTATAACTCTGCTTTAACATTTCTTTATCTTTTAATATATTGGGAGCTTCAAAAACTGAAAATGACCTAAGCTTCTGTCACTATTGGAAAGACCCCAACTGAAAACAATAATATCATGGAGAAATTATGGGTAAAATTAAGAACCCAAGGGATAAAGTGTCAGGGCACTTTGCTCTCACCTGATCTATGAGGGAGGTGGCAGGGCAGCATGAATCGTACCTACACTGAGAAGGTACTTCTTTAGCTTTCAGGCACCTGGTGGGTCAGCGATGCAGAGTGACTCTCAGAAACTCCACTTTGTAGAACTCAACTGATGGTTCCAACTGATCCATGGACTTCCTTCATACCTTGCTTTTTAACTCCTAACAGAAAACAAATTAGAAGCAAAAAAAGTAACCATGATTGGATGAGAAATCAGAAAGTTGCCATTTGCCTAATAGAACTAGAGGGACTTAATACATGTTCTGAATACAGTATAAGAATATCAAGGGCAGCAATAAATGAATAGCCAAGAAGTCCCCCAAAGTAGAATCAATCACATTTTTCTGGGGACCTCAAGAAAGATAAAGAATGTGCTATATTTATCTTTTTTTTTCTCAAAAACAAGCTGATTAAAACAAGAGGCATCTTACTTTTCTAATTTAGTTATAGACAAAAATTATTAATGTGGTCTTCTTTTAAATTATTCATGGTGAAAATGTGCTTTCCCCAAAATGAAATATTGCAATAATCATTGACTATAAACTCTTTATTTATAAGGATAATCTTCCACCATGCACTACAATTCAGGAGATGAATAACTGAGAAATAAAAACTTTGCATGTGCAAGAAGTAGATTTTATTTATTGAAGTTATGCAATTTGTATTAATCTTCTTTGATCACAGTTTACAAAAAAATTAAGAAGAGAAGCTTCTTCAAGGTATTTTTATAGAATATTAAAGATAGTACAAATTGGAAAATTTGGATTCCATATTAAAGCATTTGTCATTTTAAGGGGATTTTTAACTGTCAAAATCAAAACAATAAATGCATGTACTACTGAATATTCATTCTGCTCGATGGGATATGGATGGGATATGGTAACAAATCCTTTCTTCCTACCTAAGTATTTCTGAAAAATGAAATGCTTATTAAAATTGAATAAAATTGTATTTAAACGGTAAAAATACTTAACTCGCAAATATCCAGAGAGTAGCTGCTTGGCACACAGTGTGAGACGGTGGTGGTCATGGACCTGTTTCCCAAGGTGCACCGGGCAGGAGCTGCAAAGACAGTTTTCTTCACAGAATTGTGTCTGACAAGAGGGCCATCAAATGGACAGAGAAGAAAGGCAACTCTTGACAACATTTCAAGTTCCTACTGCAGTTTAACAAAAACTACCCCAGACACACAGCAACATAAAACAACAAATATTTATTGTCTCACAGTTTCTGAGAGTCAAGAATGTGGGAGTGGCTTAGCTGGCGGTTCTGGTTCAGGCACTTTCCTGGGATTGTAGTCGACACGTCAGCGGGGGCTGCCATCGTCCGAGGGTTGACCAGGCTGCAGGATCCCCTGCCCAGGCGGCTCTCTCACATGCGTTGTCAGGGAATGCCTCAGTTCCTCACACATGGACCTCTTCACAGGACTCCTTCCCTGTCCTTGTGCCATGGCAGCTGGCTTCCTGCAGAGGGAGGGATCAGAGAAACTGTAGACAGAAAGCTGTAATACCTTTTAATCCTCTGATCCCCAAAGTCACACACCATCATTGCCACTTTGTTCCATAAGTTAGAAACAAGTCATTAAGTCCAGCCAGTAGTCAAGGGGAGAGGAACTAGCCTCCATCTTTTGAAGAAAGGGTCAAATAACTGGACATTTTAAATCACCACAGTGCAGTTATGTCCAGGGATCAGATGACTCAGCAGCTTGTCCTCACACACCAGAGCACGCACATCCACACCTTTCCAGGTGTTTATGGTGCATGCCTAGTGCTAGTGTTTAAGACATAGACCCTAATGCCGCACATCTAAAATAAGCTAAGGAATCCATTTGTGATGGAAATATGGACAATTTTGCTTTCCCAGAAAGTAGAATCTGAAATGTCAGTACATTGTCAAATACAAGCTTTTCTGGATGGCAGCCCAGTTCATTAAGAGAACTCCAAGCTTATTTTGTCATAGCAACATTACCAGTTGAACTCATGGGCATTTCCCAGCCAAAGGAAACCACGTCTTGAGTTGGGGCTATAGAAGTATATATTGGAGTGGCAAGGAAGGGAGGACACTTAGGAGGGCCTGAAAACAGTGTTTCTGGACAGTCATTCCAAAGTGAACCACTTTACAACGCTTTGCTCGAAGAGCTGATATTTAAACATAGGAGTCTTTAGACACATTTATATTCATTGGATTTAAATTCATAGTATCTCTTGCTTCAGGTTGTGTGTTTTCAGGGAAGGGGAAAGAAATGGTTGAAAAGTACATCCCCAGCTTATTCTGTGGTGTTTCCTTAAAGCTGCTCCACTCAACCTGCTCTGTTACGGTGATGTTCCAAAATGACTCTGGGAGGTTTTCTTCCAGTATTCCCATTTTCTCGACATATAGCAGAAAGGTGGACTCACACACACCCAGATAATATGGTGATTTCTTTTACTTGCAGTATTCTACTAAACAAAGCTCTCTTAAAATACAATTTTCCATTACCACATTACAGTGATAATTAATGTTCATACTAATGACCTTGGATGTCTGTCAGACTCTGAGGAACCTAATGAATAATTTAAAAAGTGAAATGGCTTTCAGTAGGATTTCATGCTTAGTGCACTTTGTATTCTACCACTTTTGATAGATGGTCACTGATGACTAATTCCCTCATCATGTTAAGTACACAGAGGATTTGCTATGTTTCAATGGTACTGCCATGGTGAATTATTTGAGAGCACATTAAACCAAAATCTGCGGTGTATTACAAGTCCTCAGCCAACTCCGGCATAGTTGTGCAGGCTATCACATGAGTCAGAGCCATAGGGATGTGCTGGACAGCTGGAGCCACTCAGAACCCAACCTTTTCCATCTAGACTAAAAAAAGAAAAATTGGTTGGAATTAAGGATAATTATAAGTAAATTCCTATGCCAAAGTATTATTACTATAATCGAAGAACTATTTGTTGCTCTTATCCATTTTAACATATTTAAAGAATTTGACACAGGACTGGTAGCCAAAATTAGAGGGAAAATTTGATCCAACTCCAGGTGGTACCTCATACCACAGTGAAGCCTTACCCCATTTCTCTCCTGCTTTCCTGCTATTTGCATATGCATCACCCTATTTGGAGAAAATTAAAAATCACACAAATTTACAGTAGGAAAGATATCAAGTCCAACCCCCTACATTTGGCAGTTGAAAAACTAAGATCCCAAAGGTGATGTGACTTGCCGCAAGCTATCTGACAGCTTAGCTCTAGAGCCCCAGTAAGAACCCACACTTCCCATTTTCCAAGGAAAGATTAAATCCACATCAAAGCCAGTAATTCTAATGAAGTCTCTCACCTATCACAGCCAAAGAAACCAAATAAGCCAAATGGAAAATGATATTTTAATAAAAGCATTTGACTACTAAGGTTGAAGTACCTATTTGTTCTATTTTAAATATCTGGGTTGAAAGGATTTAAGTAGTTTTAAGCAAAAAATTAGAGCACACATGGTTTTGACTATCTTTAGGATCACTGAGTCTCAGAGACATGCAGCTGAGTAATTTAGATTTTTTCAGACTTTGGTTCTTCGCAATGGAGGCCTTGTCCACCAGAGAGTTTGGGCAGCTGCAGCTAGTTCTTCGAGGTTATTCCAGGTGCAGGAAAGTGGGCTACTTGGCACAATTATTAGATCCTTACCAAGCACTCACTCACCAACATAAAATACACATAGCTAAAGCATTTGAAAATAAATTGTAGACTTATGCCATTTAACTCCTAAATATGTCAACATGCATCTCCTAAGAATAAGGACATTCTGCTTATGGGTGAGAAATGTTATTTAGAAACCAAGATCTGGAGTAAATAAGGTGTACTTACTGACACTAGAGTGTTACTGCTTTTAGGGCCTTTCTGTGGACAGATCTAGGAACAACATATACATACTTTTAAAGATGATTTCATCTGGATATTCTCAATTCAAATTTAGCCTTACCGTGTTTTACTTTAACTTCTTTGATTCAATATTTGTTTTGCATTTCTTTTCTCTTACACTGAAAATCTTGGCTTGTGATCATATTCGTTTTCTCTTAATTCTGAATTACATAATATTAGATTAACAATAAATTTCTGAGTGAAGTTTAAGATCTCTTTCCATTCATCTATCTTTAGCTTATATCCCACAAAGGGTGGTGATCAGATGACTGAAAAAATTCTGTTCTCTTTGTAGCTATGTTGCCACATTTGAAATAAAGTTAAGCTCATTTGTCCCAATTTGTTTCCCACTTTGGAGTTGATTTTTCTCTTTTTAATTTTAATTTTCTGAATAGGTAAAATGTATGTAAAAAATATGATCCCAAAGTAAAAACTGTATGAGAAGGTAACCAGTAACCTCGTGGAAGTTTCAGTTCCAACCACCTCTCATTACTTCATTTCCCCTACCTCCTAATGGTAACCATTTTTATTGCTTCTTTTTGAAAATATAAGCAAATGTCTAAATACATCCTTATTCCTTATTTCCTAAACATGAAATATAGCATACTCTATGCATGGCTCTTTAGTAGCTTTTTAAAGCTTAAAGTATATTCTAAAGATTATTGCAGTTCACACACATTTTCCATTCTCTTTTTATGACTGTCTGGTCTCCAGTTCAGGGATGTACCAGTTTATTTGCCCACTTTCCTGTTGGTGGACATTTAAGTTGTTTCCAAATGTTTGTTACAAAAACTATGTGAGTTGCATAACCCAGTGCACATTTATGGGAATGTACTTTAAGGGTAGATTTCTAAAAATGGGATTTCTGAGTGAAAGGTTAATGCATACGTCATTTTGCTAAACTTTGCCAGATCCCCTTTGATAGGATCTGTCCATTTTATCTTCTATTTTCAATAGAGTATTCAACTTTCAGATTCAGGAGAATTTTAATTTGCATTTCTCATATAAGGGAAAGTAAGCATCATTTCATATGTGTCAGGGACAGCTTAACATTTCCTTTTCTCCCTATTCTCACATTTCTCTCTGTTCATGACTCTTGTCCATATTTCTTTTTTTTAATTTTTTTTATTTTGGTATTATTAATCGACAATTACAGAAAGAACATTATGTTTACTAGGTTCCCCCCTTCACCAAGTACCCCCCACATACCCCTTCACAGTCACTGTCCATCTGCATAGTAAGATGCTGTAAAATCACTACTTGTCTTCTCTGTGTTGCACAGCCCTCCCCGAGTCCCCCACGCACTATACATGCTAATCGTAATGCCCCCTTTCTTTCCCTGCCCTTATCCCTCCCTTCCCACCCATCATCCCCAGTCCCTTTCCCTTTGGTAGCTGTTAGTCCATTCTTGGGTTCTGTGATTCTGCTGCTGTTTTGTTCCTTCAGTTTTCCTTTGTTCTTATACTCCACATATGAGTGAAATCATTTGGTACTTGTCCTTCTCCGCTTGGCTTATTTCACTGAGCATAATACCCTCTAGCTCCATCCATGTTGTTGCGAATGGTAGGATTTGTTTTTTTCTTATGGCTGCATAATATTCCATTGTGTATATGTACCACATCTTCTTTATCCATTCATCTACTGATGGTCTTGTCCATATTTCTATGCAGTTTTGGGGCTTCTCCATATTTGAGAGCTCGTTTTATACTTGACCTCATCTGTGAGATGATTTGCAAATGTCCTCTCCCAGTTTGCCATTGCCTTTTGACTTTGCTTATGGTGTTTTATTTTGTTGCTTTGTTTTTAGTTACTAAAATTTATCATCCATTCCCTGAATTTGTTTCTGGATTTTGAAAGGCTTTCCTCACTTCCAGGTTCTAAAGTAATTCACCCCTGCCATACTTCTCTGGTTTCATGTTTTACATTTGGATCTGTGATCCATTTGGAGTTTGCTTTGGTGTAAGGTTTAGATTCAATTTCATTCTTTCCCAAGTGACTTTATGTTTATTCCAACACCATTTTTAAGAAGTCTATCTTTTCCTCAGACAGGAATAATTTGATTTGTTTTTAGATATTAACTTGATATAATGCAACAGAGACTAAGGAACAAATACCTGGGAAGAAATGAGCTCCACGAATAGACACATTTACTCTTCTGTGGAATAGAACTGCTCCCTCACTATTCAGAAGAGAGAGGACCAATACAACAGTAGATATGCATTGTCCTCCACTGGGCTATGCAGCTCCTTGCTCTGTCCTATCCATACCACTGTAAAAAGGCCCTCCTAAGCCCTTTTCACTCTCTGAGTGTGCCATGTATGTCCTGCCAGACCCTGACTGAAAGTAACAACATCACAAATACATACTGATCTATCAGCCAAAAGGTAGATAGTGTGGCTCTGCTCCACCATCCCCAAATTAGAGAGTTTACAAAGTGAAGCCAAAGAACAGTTAATGAGGTTACATGTCGGTTAGAAATCTAGAATGATACTGTTTATCTTGATTATCTTCTGTATTTACTATGTAAGCTTCTGGTCTAATTTGTGATTGGTTTCACAAAACAAACCCATCCTCAAATGTTTAAAATTGAACTCTTCCTAGGACATTAAAGATACTGTTCCCTACATCTGAAGACTGTTTCACTAAAATAATTCCTAGAATTTTTTGAGCAGCTATTCTCTTTGGGATGATTGCTTCAACATCAGTCATTAGCATGTGCAGGCTCTGGTATGCTTGCTTAAAAAAACAAAATGCTTATTCCCCTTACTTATAGCCAAGCCCCAAGTGCTACTTCCTGGGTACATTTCTTTACTCTGACATTTCTGTATTTAGCTTTTAAAAGGCAGTAGCAAAGGTTTTAAAGTGTCTGCCTGTTGTAAGTTGTTTAGTTGACCAATGTGAAACTTCATAGGATTCTACTGTTGAGTCATGTTCAAAGTTATGATTTAGCTTTGTCAGTGAATACTTACATTGAAAGTAAATTCTGGTCACTATGATATAATGTAGAAACAAAAGGCTCTATGAGTTCTTTTTCCCATGCTTGTAAAAGGGAAACTGCCCAGTCTCCTGAGAGCAGGAGTTAGCAGACTGTGTACTCCTGCCTGGTGTCTGTCCTGCTCCTTCTATATGCCCATCGTACAGCTGGTGTCACTCTGATTCTGGATTCACCTTCAAGGTAAAGGATTAATATAACCTTAGGTACAAAGGACCTTAGAAGTCAGCTAATCCAGCCTACATATTTTATAGGGTAGAAACTATAGCCCTAAAAGAATGTTCAAAGAACCATGGTCAGGCTGAGGTCTCCACTTACTTTACATGGACCAGTATGAGCTTTTACATCCAGTTCAGCTCTGAAAGGGGAAATCGATGCTAGTCACACAAAGCCCTTCCTTTCAAGTATTGCAGAGTCACTCCTGTGGGTACAGTTTCTGAAGTTGGAGACTAACTTGTTGTGAGAGGTGGTGAAGAGAGAAAGCAACTTCCCTTCCTAAAGGGAAAAATTCTCTTCCACCTTCCAAATGATGTCTACGATTCTACCATTAAATCATCATCCTTCAATTATTGGGTTCAGTCCAGGACACTAGACCACTCAATATTCCAGGTACTCAAATCCTTTTACTATCTAATTCCAAATTACTTTTCAGCCATATCCCTTTGGGCTCTGGAAGGAGACAGACTGCACAGTTTGGGTTCTGATGCAGTCACTGGCCAGTAGTGATATACACATAGACTTAACTTTTCTAATTCTTGGTTTCTTCATTTGTAAATGGAGATACCAACAGTTCAAGACTCATAGGTTTATAGAGACATTAAATAATCTTAATACATGAATAGTGGTAATTGTCCAAATTTAAACCTGCCTGAGGTTATTTACAGCTAACAAGAGACTGACCAAAAAACTTAAAAGGAAAAACCTCTGGAATGAGATGCCCCTGGGAGTTTTGTAAAGCTCCAACATACTCCAGGGAATCTAGAAGTCACATGCTTGTACAGAGCAGTGTGCATCTCTCACCTCTGACTGAGCTTGAGATTCTGGGCAAGAAGGAAGTAAAAACTAAGACCAACATATAAGCTGTCTACCCCAACACAGACACAGAGCACTTAGGAAAGGCTGGGAGACTTATTGGATCAGGGAAATAAGGAAATGACTATTTATTATAACTTTACAACTAAGCTAACAGACCAGGTACTTTGGTAGCCACACATGACAAGAAATACAAACTTTACAGAATTAAATCATGAATGTGTTGAAACCAAACAAATAGCAGCAGCAGGAGCATCAGTAACAGCAAGAACCATAGCAACCCTGGGGAAGAGGGGCATCTGATCTCCAGAGATGTCGTGTTTTAGTATATAAAGTTTCCAGTTTCTAACAATTAATTATGCTATTAGAAAAAACTGCAGGATAGTATGATCCATACACAGGGGGAAAAAAAACATCTGTAGAAACTGTGCCTGAGGAGGCCCAGATATAGGACTTACTAGACAAAGAGTTTAAACCAATTGTTATAAAAGTTTTAAAAAAGTAAAATAATCAAATAGTACTAAAATTCATATGGAACCACAAAAGACCCCGAATAGTCAAAGCAATCCTGAGAAGGAAGAATAAAGCTGGGGGCATCTTGCTCCCCAACTTCAAGCTCTACTACAAAGCCACAGTAATCAAGACAATTTGGTACTGGCACAAGAACAGATCCACAGTCCAGTGGAAAAGAATAGAGAGTCCAGATATTAACCCAAACATATATGGTCAATTAATATACGATAAAGGAGCCATGGATATTCAATGGGGAAATGACAGCCTCTTCAACAGCTGGTGTTGGCAAAACTGGACACCTACATGGAAGAGAGTAAAACTGGATCATTGTCTGACCCCATACACAAAAGTAAACTGAAAATGGATCAAAGACCTGAATGTAAGTCATGAAACCATAAAACTCTTAGAAAAAAATTACGCAGAAATCTCTTGGACATAAACATGAGCAACTTCTTCATGAACATATATCCCTGGGCAAGGGAAACAAAAGCAAAAATGAACAAGTGGGACTATATCAAGCTGAAAAGCTTCTGTACAACAAAGGACACCATCAGCAGAACAAAAAGGCATCCTACAGCATGGGAGAATACATTCATAAATGATATATCCAATAAAGGGTTGACATCCATAATATGTAAAGAGCTCACACACCTCAACAAACAAAAAGCAAATAAGCCAATTTAAAAAATGGGCAGAGGACCTAAACAGACACTTCTCCAAAGAAGAAATTCAGATGGACAACAGGCACAGGAAAAGATGTTCCACATCACTCATCATCAGAGAAATGCAAATTAAAACCACAATGAGATAACACCTCACACCAGTCAGGATGGCCACCATCCAAAAGACAAACAACAACAAATGTGGAGATGTGGAGAAAGGGGAACCCTCCTACACTGCTGGTGGGAATGTAAATCAGTTCAACCATTGTGGAAAGCAATATGGAGGTTCCTCAAAAAATTCAAAATAGAAATACCATCTGACCCAGGAATTCCACTTCTAGGAATTTACCCTACGGATGCAACACTCCAGTTTGAAAAAGACAGATGCACCCCTATGTTTATCGCAACCCTATTTACAATAGCCAAGAAATGGAAGCTACCTAAGTGTCCATCAGTAGATGAATGGATAAAGAAGGTGTGGTACATATACACAATGGAATATTATTCAGCCATAAGAAGAAAACAAATCCTACCATTTGCAGCAACATGGATGGAGCTAGAGGGTATTATGCTCAGTGAAATAAGCCAGGCAGAAAAAGACAAGTATCAAATGATTTCACTCATCTGTGGGGTATAAGAACAAAGAAAAAATTTTAGGAGCAAAACAGCAGCAGACTCACAGAACCCAAGAATGGACTAACAGCTACCAAAGGGAAAGGGACTGGGGAGGATGGGTGGGAAGGGAGGGATGGGGGGGAAAGAAAGGGGGCCTTACGATTAGCATGTATAATGTGGGGGGGCACGGGGAGAGCTGTAAAACACAGAGAAGACAAGTAGTGATTTTACAGCATCTTACTACACAGATGGACAGTGACTGTAATGAGGTTTGTTGGGGGGGAGTTGGTGATGGGGGGAGTCTAGTAACCATAATGTTGCTCATGTGATTGTACATTAAATATACCAAAAGAATAAAGAAAAAATACCATTAACAAAATTTTGTAACATACAAAAAGCAGTGTTAATAGTACCCTTAATCTGTAAAGAGTAGTTAATTGCATTGAGAAAATTATCAACACCCTGATAAAGAAATAGATAAAGGACATGAAAAGACAGCTCAGAAAATTACCTAACTGGCTAATATGTAAAATATTTATATTCATTGGTAGAGAAATACTAATTAAAGCACAAAGAAAGGCCTTTTCCTACCCATTAGATTGGGTAAGATTTAAAATAAGTATAATGCCCATGGTTAGTTGAATGCATGGGAAAATAGGCCTCTCATACACTTCTGGTAGGTGTATAACTATATAAATCAAGTGCTTAAAAAATACCTAAATACTGTGAGCAATTCCCTTTATAGAATATTCCAAGAAGTAATGCAAGAAGTATTCAAAAGTGTATGTACAGGGTTACATAATCTTATGAAAAATTAAAATTAGAAACAACCTAAATGCCTAACAGTAGGAAATTAGATTTAGCTTTTAAAATTGTTTGGAGCATCTTAAAGTTGACATTGCTGGTTGCCTACCCAACATCTACTGTCTTTTCATTCCTGGAATTCCAGGCAATCCCAGGACTCAGAATAAACTGATCCAACATCCCCTCAGATGAAAGTTGGCTGAACCTGTAAGTAGTTCATGTGTTAGCACCACACCTAATATAGTCAATTAAATACAAAGACACTTTGCTTTGGGGTTTTGTGCATATTCTAGATTATCACCTCTTTTCTCTGGCCTTTGTCATGCCTGGACAGGAGGCCCAGACCTCCCCATCCATCTCCAATGTGACAGAAGATGAAGTCCACACAGAGAAGAACAGAGAAGAGAGAATTACAGGAAATGGAGCCACAGCTACCAGATTTAAGCAGCCCTGAAGCTGCTCCTTTTCTGGACTGAAGGCTATGAGCCTTATTAATTTCTTTATCACTTAATCTGATGAGAGGGGTTGGATGGAATTTTCCACCATAGGCCGCATGTATGTTTACTCTATCTCCCCCTCTTCCCCACCAGAAAAGGAAAGTACAAATAGGAAATGGCTTTAGTTTTGTTCCTCTGTCTTTAAAATGCTCTATTGGGTCTCCTTTCCCCACTCCTGGACAACAGCTCAGGCAGACACTGTAGTTTTATGGATGGGGATAGAATTCAGAAGTGCGTGAGCTTGAATGGGAAAAGTCGCGTTTTTATTTTCACTGACCTCTAACTGAAAGTCAGCATTGCCTATATCAGGAATATTGAAGCCCACTGGGTCCTGTGGGTTGATGCCTCCAACAAACTGCAAACACTTCTCATGAAAGAGCCAGCATCGGATGCTTGCCTGGATGGAAAGCATGATAGCTAGCCAGTGTCAGTCGTGTGAGAAGTAGTGACACAAATGGTACCAGCTAGGTGAAAATCTCCTCGCTCTCTTCCTTATACTCTTACCTTCCCCTACAGTTTGGAAGAGCCAGAAGAAGGGCTGGGGAGGAAAGAGGTTCATGCTCACTGGATTCCCACTGCTAGGCCAGGCTAGTCCAACTGGGTGGAGGCATGACCAGTGCATTGGGCTGGTGGAAGAACTGGCCTTACCCCTGACTTCTCTTCATGGGCCACAGCCCCTGGATCTTCTTCCTTATGTTTACATGTTCACAAATACCAATTTTCTCTAAGCAGCCTAAAGCACCAGAGATGAAGGATGTTACTTTGGTCACTGACTTTTGTATCTTTTTCAGGGAGGAAAATACAGGCTTGATTAATTCCATGAGACATAGTGATCACAGACTCTGTAATGCTCTATTCAAATTAGAAAATTTTCTAACAATCATTTTCCATTGACCTGTACATAATAGTGAGATCAGAGAGAGGTGTTTTTTTAATGTTATACAATGATTTCAGTAAAAGGAAGGGGCTTTCACTCTTTACAGGTAACAGTTAAAACCTAAAATGCAAAGAATTCCTTTCCATTTTTTTACCCGTATTTCTGGAAACAAAACCTTAGATGAGAATATACTCTTCATCCAAAAATAATGAGTCTTTCTACTTGAAGGATGATTGGATGCAACTCACAGAAGTGTGACTGTAACCATTATGGGTTAAGCTGCTCTTCTCCAAGGATCTCCACTTGTGTTTTGCAACTTTTGGTTTTATTTCTTTCTTGCTGTTGCTACCGTTGTTTGTATCAGAATAGTCTGGGAATAGCAATAATCCCAGAATAGTACTGGGATAGTATGCAGGCCTGAGGAAGGCAGGGGCAATAATGACATAAATCAGGCATTTCCCAAACTCCACCCATAAAGTAGGGACTTCGGTTTCCATTGACCCATGTGAGATCCCACATGGAAGCGTGTTGTGGGAGGATGTGGTAGATACTTTTGGTTTGGGGCTTCCTTGCATTCACTTCCCTTTCCTCTCTTCCCCTCAGTTTCCTTTAGTAGGACTACCTTTAATCAGTGCACGGGGCCTTGTGGGACTGCTACTGACATTCTCCCCTTCCCACCACCCCCTCTGCTCAGCTAAAGGTAAGGTATTTGACCCAAGGCAAAGCAATTTTTTTGCTTTCTCTTTGGAATATGGATCCTGTGCTGAGGCATAAAGAGACTGAAAACTAGTTTAATTCCACCTGACTGGTAGCACTTGCCCATATTCTTGCTATGAGATGGCTACACAGGATCTGTCTTTCTAGGATCCAGGATAGCCTTTATTCTCAGGTCATCATCCAGCCTCTTATGCATTGTATCACCCCTGGTATCCTCCACATACCTTTCTTCTTGCTTAAGGTGGCCCAAGGGGGTCACTATAATTCAAAGAACCAAACTGATACAGTAGGTGTCAGTGCTTCTCACTCTCAAATTGTATCTTAGAGAGCAGCTGCTTTATTTTTTTGTGTGGGAAAATTCAAAGTTCTCAAAAAATTACACAGCCCTTAGTTCTTTCCTGTCAGATGTATATTCAATCTTGATAGCTTGATGTTTCTTCTTGGGTTTATAAATACTATTTAGTATTTCTATTTTGAGTTTCATCTTTCTCTTTTGCCTGTTAATCCCCCTTCTACCCAGGTAAAACACACTATAAGAGCACACAACTGCTGTCATTTAAACAGTGCTTAGAAATAATATGAAATAATTATAATAGCACAGGTTATATTGGAAGTATTAGCTTTAAAAATGGCCTCTTTATAGGAACTGAACAATCAAGATTAACATATCTTAAATACAGGCATATTTTTAAAGAATGGAACAGACAGATCATTGAAACACAAGAATGGTAATAAACTAATATAAAAAACCATTCAAAGAGATCTAAGGTCACAAAACAAATCATTGAAGAAAGAGCATTAGCATGGATCAATAGATTATGGTGTCTTTGGACAAAGGACACAGATGTCTACAGGAAATTGCAATCACGTGGATGAATGTTGTGTGTAAGATACCAGGCACCAGAGCTCACATTCTTTATGATTCTGTTTATGCAACATTCAAGATGAGGCAAAACTAAACTATGGTATTAGATATTAAGAGAGGAGTTACCTTTAGAGAGGACAAGTGGAGATTGAGTGGCATTAAGGAGAAAGTTTCTGGAATGTTGGAATGTGCCATTTCTTGACCAGAGTGGTGGTTACATGAATGTTCACTTTATAATAAAGCATTGGGCTGGATATTTCTTTTGTGTACTTTTCTGTATATGTATTTAAATGGGAAAAATAGTTTTAAAATGAAAAGCAATTTTTAAATTTGTTTTAAAGAAAAATCTTGGCCTTCTAGCATGGTGATGCTTAAGGCAGCTTATTACAGAAAAGTCAGTTAAGTTTCCTTTTATTTAATGTTCTATCTCCCTTTCATTTACCTACCCCTCTATCAATATCTCTTCTAAAAATGTACATGCTCAAGGATAGAGTGTGAATAACTAGTGAAATCCTCAAGATTTACTAAATGGCCATAGCTCCAACTCTGAGAATTAAACTAGTTTAAAGGTGAATAATTAAATCATTATGGTAAAGTTGGTTAATGTGCTATTAGCAACATAGGGAACTGATTGCTAAATGAAGAATTACCCTTCTTGTGCTTTGATAACCTATCCATTCCATTTTATATTTTCCAACTTGGGGATCATTAATTATAAAATTATAAAGAGTTTCTAGCATGTAATTTTAGTGTTAGATTTTTACTGTTTTTTTGTTTCAATACATTTTTTACTCTAATAACACCAAGAAAGAACAACATAGGTGACAAAAAATTATATTAATGTAATTTTAAGTAATTTACATGTTAAAAACATTTTAATTCAAAACAATATTGTCATAAAAACTTCAGGGTTTCTAATTCAAATACTGATTTGTATGCTATTCGAAATGAAAACATTGGTTTTGGAATTAAACTTATATTCCAAGTGCTAAACAATAATTCAAAAGGAAGTATTTAATGTCTCTTTGTCTTCTTTCTCTCAAGAGAAAACAACATCTTCCACTTGAGTAAAGGCTAAATTGCAGTGAAAGAAACAACTGGAAAGGAAAAGATTAAGAATTGCTGTTAAATGGAGAATGAAATATCTCTTTCTGGATTGGGGGATTGAATTGTTAACTAAACCTCACAATAACTTCTCTGTAAATTGTTAAAATGGTTAAAAATTCATAGGCGAGACCTCCATTCTCTCTTGCTTTGGAATTCAACCAGGATTCTATATATTTGACCTAGAATGATCATTACTTTCTTTTCATTTTTTTTCAACCAAATGAAGATAATTTCCCATTTCCTAGTTATGCTGACAAGATACTTAAGAGGAGAAAAAAAGAAAGGCTATAACTCTATATCTCTTTATCTGTCATATTAACATATCATCTAGCATAATCAAGGCAAATTTTTAGTTCATTTTTAAATGAAATTCTGGGGCCTAAATCTGGAGATCATTCCTAATCTCCCAATAGATTGGGAGATTTATGGTTAAGAGCCTAACTTTTTAAAGCAGACTTTGGGGGTATTTTTACAGAATATTTCTATGACTGGGCCAACCTGATTTCCCATTTTCCAGTTAGGGTGAAACATAATCCATGAAATCCAATCTTCAGAAGTAAAACTGGGCAAAAAGAGTATATTCAGCATTCTTAATTAAATGACCCAAGCATTTAGCTGATTTACAGATTTAGTTGACAGCTGAGGTCTCAGTTCTAATTTACTGGTTACAGCATCTCTTGGATGGTCTGACTGGCAGTGGGAACAGAGCTATGGTTGGTGACAATTGCATTATGGCTCTGAAGTTTATCTTTGGCTGGTAGCTCAGTGGTTATTGCTCTACACTAAGAAAACCCGCAAAACTAGTCTTGTCAGGTTTAGTGACAGCACATTACGTTTTTTCAACTGTCCTGCAACAGATACAAATCTGTCTCCAATGCTAGAACTAACTCCAAGAGAGTGTGTAAGCAAAGAGGGGTATGTGGTGGGATAGCTTTTAACAACCCACCACCACCCCAGGGGACAGCCACCACCCTATGTGCACAATACAAAGAGAGAAAAGCCTTCTTAGTTTTGCTACCATCTCTCTGTATAACTGTTGGTAAGTAATAGAACCTCTCCATTCCTGATTTCCCATTTGTTGATGGAAATAATATTAACTGTTCAGAATGATGGAAAGAACAATTGGGTTAATCAGGTAGCATTTTTAATTCCTTGAAGGTGTTATTTGAACCCAAGCTCTAATTCAGTCAATAAATAGGGTTTATTTGGTCCCTGCAATATATAGATTACAATATAGTTCTAAGGACTTCGGGGAATTATAAAGGAAGAAAAGAACATATCTCTGTTCTCAAGGAATTATTATACTTCTGGTGAGATAGGCCCAATCCCAGGGAAAGGTGATAAGCACATTAATGAAAACAACCAGTTGTAGCCACTGACAAGGACTCTGATGCTCCTCCAACAGTGTGTGACCAGATTCAGATGGTATAAACTGGAGGCTCTGCTGGACTCAAGGAGGGAGAATTAGCTTTATTGGATGGGTTCACTACAATGGGGGTTTTTATTTTGGTACATCCTTTTAGCATAATCTCATGCTACTATGTAATTTTTGTTTGAAAGATTTTATTGTACTGAAAATACATTTTTATGTTAAAAAATGATATTCAATCCAGTATAACTACATTTATTAATTACCATGTTTGTTTACATACAATGACATCCAAGAAAAGAATGCACATATGTACATAAATGATGGTTTAAGTGTCTAGTTTTGGGAGACTGGTAAGTTACTAATACAGAAGTAGCATATAGCAATATACATACTGCACCTGCTACTGAACTTGAAAGATATTTAGTAACACTGCATTTCCTCCACTGCAGTTGAAGAAATTAACATTAAATCAGAGACTACAGTAAGAAAGAGGAGGATAGCTAAACCACACCTTCAAATCTCAAAAAAAAAGGTACCAAAAAAAAGCCTAAGTTAAGCTATTAAATGTATATTCATCAGCACAGCTAAAGTAACCTTCATATTGACTTGCAGTATCTATTTTTTTTAAATTGTGTAGCAGTGAAATTCTTGAGGCTCAACTCTCTGTTAAGGAGCTGCAAGTCATCTTTTCTGTTGCATGCCTGCTCAAATTGCCTGCTGCGTTACTTTCTCCCATGTCACTTGTTCTCCTACAAAATTTGCTTAATAATCTGGATTGCACTTATGAGGGTGTGTTCAATTTGTGGTGGTCATTATGGTTTGTGTGGTATAATTCAACTTAAAAGAAAACAAACCTTGATTAAGACTCACTTTCATGAATCATTACCACACTTGCTTGATCTAATTAACAGATTTCTATTTTTTAAATGCTTAAATATGCTTATCTATACCTTTGTACCTTTATAGAAAGCTGTTATACCTTTGTCATCTGTTGCATTATGTATTTTTAGTACACTAGGGTTTATACACATTCCCTGTGAAACCTTAATCTCTTTGCCTGCCATCCCCTTTGTAACTCCCCTACATTGTGGTAGAGTAGGCAATGCTGCGTTGGTAAACCAGCTCTCAAAAAGAAAAAGGCTCTGATTTAAAGTGATTGCCAATTTCTGTGGTGTAAATACCCTCAATTTTAAATTTCTAAGGTGTGACATCCAACTCACAAAATTCCTGATTATTTAACAATAGACTCTGGTGAACTGACAAACCATGTAGGTAAGTAATATGATCATTTTTAATTCCTTAAAGGTGCTAGTTTTGCAGCTGACGTAGAACAGCATTTTTCACTAACTGCTCATTCACTCATACCACCACAAAGTTCCTCCAGCTGCAGGAATAGACAATCATAACATATTTCAGTGTGGAATCAATGATGGGTGAAAATTGTACCCTTTGTGCATCCCTGCAGAGCTAAAGCTAAATAAACCAATTTGCTGAATTACTTAGAGCCAAGAATTTACTGCATCACAAACAGATATTTCCCACTTGTCAGAAAATGTAATAGAGCCAAGACACCAATTGCTGTTTGTTTTTGCCACCAGTGCAAACGAAATGGAATGGACATTCAATAAGCTGTATTAAACTGAAGGGTGCATTTTCAAAATAGTGAAGGGATGAATAAGGAGGCAACATTAATGTCAGAGGGAATTATGGGTATGAACACTCTCTGTTACTGTATAAACCTGGCCCGCTATAAATGTTCAGTGGCATAAATAATGACCACACAGATGTATTTTGCTCTTGGAAGTTCAAACACTGAAAGGCAACTGACATTTTCAATGTTAACACTTTGGAGGGCAACATTTTTCCTGATTTACAAGGATGTCTATTATTTCAACACAGACTGATGAAAAAAAAAAAAAAACAGAAGAAAAATAAAAGTTAAAAGACCTGAAACACGATGGGGAAAAAAACCTTTTAAAAAACATTGATTATAGTGAAAATAAAAATCCAGGCCTCTTCATTGTACTCAAATAAAATGGAAGGTGGAGGAAAGGAACACTGTTAAAATTCTCTCCCCAAATCATGACTTTAAATTTCCTGGGTCCAGGGGACATGACTGGAAGCTGAATGCTAGCTCCTCTGGTGTTTTTCTTTCTTCTCTCTTTCCTGCCCCCACCTTCAATGCCACTAGAGCTTGAAACTGGACAATCACCACTACGACTTCCTTCTCTATCTACCTCTGGGTTTCCTAAGGAGTCATGAAAAGTACTACAAGGACATCAGAAGGGAAGCTGATACAGTCTGGGGATTATTTCAAGGTTCATAACTGCTGATTTTTGATCAAATATTGACGGGGAGATTTGGCATCACCCACACATCTCCCTTCCTAGGATCTGAGCCACCACGGACCATGGTGAGGA
Source organism: Manis pentadactyla (assembly GCF_030020395.1). Taxonomy (NCBI): domain Eukaryota; kingdom Metazoa; phylum Chordata; class Mammalia; order Pholidota; family Manidae; genus Manis; species Manis pentadactyla. The sequence goes on along the minus strand of NC_080019.1, from coordinate 44,122,168 downwards.
GGAGCAGGCAGCACCATGCAACTCTCACTCTGTCTCACTTGTGATCCTTCTCTTTCTGTTACCTGCATGCCTGTGCTGATCCTACTGCTCACATCTACCCTTTCCCTACCTTTCAGCTTTCTTCCCCCTTTTGCAGTGGTGTGTTGTGAGAGCAGACGTTCTGAACAAAGTTTTCCTGTGATGACTGATTCCAATGATAGTATAAGACCCATCAAGTTATTATGTTTTCACAGTTCTCAGTATCTAAGTCAAAAGTCATGTTTATCATTAAATAAAAATGAAAACAAGGGTCACAGTTTGGATCCTGCAGAAGGCAGTCTCTGGGTCTGAGTTCAATGCTCAGGGAGTGCCCTTGAGAACACAGCAGGATGTGACAGGAGTCGGAGCTGATGCAGGCTGGAAGGCTTCAGCTGCAGGAAGTTCCAGAGCTGGAACAGCTCACCAGAATCGTCCCAGTTTGGGTGGAAATTGTTGGTCCTTTGTATCTCTACCTCCATCCATCATTATATGGGAGCCTTCCTCAGAAGGACATGACCTTGTTAAAGTGGCTCCTTATAGCTGAGATGTTCCCTGCAGGGACTGAAAGCTGGAAGCTGTTCCACTGAAACATCCACAGCAACTGGGGTAGTTAAGTCCCTTCCTGAAGAGGGACTGAGCACCACATCTCCATGTCCACCAGCATCAATCTCCTTACCCTGGAAAACATCTGCCATTCACAAATCATACATTCTTTATAACAGCAAAGAGGCTACCTAGTATTATGTTAAAAACTATTTGTGAATTCAACAAATGGTGCTGCTACAATTAGATACCCATAGGCAATAAACACCCTTGACCAAAATCTCTCACTTTATACAAATATTAACTCACAATGGATCATAGACTTAAATGTAACATGTAAAACCATATAACTTTTAGAAAAAGACAAAGGAGGAAATGTTTGGGACTTCAGGTCAGGCAAAGAGTTCTTAGACAACATCAAAATAATAAGCCATTAAAAAAAATCAATACATTGGACTTTATTAAATTAAAAACCTTGTTCTGCAAAAACTCATGTGAAGAGGATAAGACAAGCTGTAGATGGGAGAAAATATTTGCAAACCACATATCTGACAAAGGACTAGTATTTAGGTAACATAAAAAGTTCTCAAAATCAAAAGTTAGAAAATGGTCAAAAGACATGAAAAGACATTTCACTGAAAAGGATATACAGATAGTAAATAAGCACATGAAGGGATGCTCAACATCATTAGTCATCAGAGAAATGCAAATCAAACCACAGTAGTACATCACTATACACCTATCCGAATGACTAAAACAAAAAAATAGAAACATCACCAAATGCTGGCCAGGATGTGGAGAAACAAGATCAATTACACTTTGCTGGTGAGAAGAAAAATTGGTACAGCCATTCTGGAAAACTGCCTGGCAATTTCTTAAAAAACTAAATATGCAACTACCATGTGACTCAACAACTGCACTCCTTGTTATTTATTTCAGAAAACTTACAACTTAGATTCACACAAAAACCTGTACATGAATGTTTATGGCAGCTTTATTTGTAACATGCCTAACCTGACAGCAACCTAGGTGTCGTTCAACAGTTGAATGGTTACACAAACTGTGGTACATCCAACCATGGGTATTACTCAGCTGTAAAAAGAAATGAACTATTGATAAATACCATAAGAACTCTCCAGGGAATTATGCTCAGAGAAAAAGCCATTTTGTATGATTCCATTTATATAACTTCCTTAAAATGACAAAATTTGGAGGCAGATTAGATGTTATGGATGGAGGAGTTATATGTCCCAGAGAAAAGTGGCTGTGGCTGTAAAAGGGCAACACCAGGGAGTCTTTTGGTGACAGAAATATTCTGTATCTTTATTACATCAATGTTAGTATTCTGGTTGTGACCCTGCACTGTAAGTTTGCACAGTGTTACTGCATGTTACTAACTGGTAAAGGATACATGGGATCTCTCCTGATTATTCTTAGAACTGCATGTGGATCTGCAATTAACTCAAAATAAAAAGTTAAAATTTTGTGAAAAGATTTCAAACTCAGTAAACCAACTACATAATTTACTGTATGAAATAGCAACATTACACATTGGTGGGTTTACTATTTGAGTTACCACTATTTGATGTGATGGTGATTCAATTATCTATTGCTACATAACAAACTACCTCAGAATATAGTGGTTTAACCAATAACCACTTTATTTTTTTCACAATTCTGTGGGTCAGGAATTTAAGCTCATCTGGGCAGGTAATTTAATTCATGTGGTGTCAGTTGGTGTCATTCACTCAGCTGCATTAAGGTGTAGGGTGGGCTAGAAATTCTAAGGCTTCACTCCCAAGCCTGGTGCCTTGGTGCTCTCCACAGGACTGGCTGAGCTTCCTCACATCATGGTGGTCTCAGGAAAGTCGGACTTTGGTTATAATCGCTGACTTCCAAGAGGAAGTATATGAATTGGTAAACACTGATCTTTTAATTTCTAGCCTTGGAAATTACATAGCTTCGCTTCTGTCACATTCTATTGGTCAAAGCAAATCACAGCTCAAACTGAAGAGGAGGGGGAAAAGACTCCAATTCTCACTATTAGAAGAGGCAAAGGGTTTGTGGCCTCCTTAACAGAGGGGCCCATTAATTAACTATTTGGAAAAATTCTCTCCTTTGAGGGTTTAAAAAAATTACATATTCAATTATAAAGATATTGAGCTGTTCAGGTTTTCTATTTTATCTAGTCAGTTTTGACAAGTTATGGTCTCTAAACAGGTTGTCTATTTCATCTAAGTTGCCAAATTTATTGGCCTAAAGCCATTTGTAATACTAATTATCATTACCATTGTAATGCTGGTATATCTGTAGTGATACCCACTTTTCCAAACCTTATATTGTTCATTTGTACTTCCTTTTCTTTTCCTTGATCAGTTAGCTTCGAGTTTATCAGTTTTATTCATCTCAACCAACTTTTGGCTTATTTCTCATGGATTTTGCTTTTTCTATGTATCAGTGTCTGGAGAGCTTTCCATATTAGTACCTATAGACTTACCTTATTTTTCTTAATTGATGCCATAGTATTTCATATTATGAAGGTACCAGAATTTATTTAGTTATGGACATTCTTACTAATTTTTCTTTTTTGCTATTAGAGTACTGAAGGAAATATCCTTTTATATGTCTTTAAGTACACATGAGAAAGGCGAGACTCCCAAAAGTTAAGTTGCTGGACAAGACGGTGTATTGTTTGTACATTTTTAAACACATCACTCCCTAACTTTTCCAAATGGCTGTATCAGTTGGCAAACCCATCAACTGAGTGGAATCACTCTCTGTTGATCCAGGTTCTTGCCAATAGTTAGTATTATGAATATTTTTCATTTATGTTTGGTTTGAATTTGCATGCCTTTAATCACAGAAGAGTGTAAGCATCTTGTGGCTGTTTATGGCTTGAGAGTTTTCTCTTCTTATTAGGATTCTTTTTATCTATTTTTGTTATTCAACTTTTTCTTAATATAGTGAAGATATTAAACCTTGGTGTGCTCCATATTTTCACGTATTTTAAATTTTGATGTGGTTAAACTAGTCACTTTTTTCTTTTGTGGCTTGGCATTTCTATCTTGCCAAAGAAAGGCCTTTATCTGGTTCTGAAAGTTTGATTGACACTCATTGGCTAGTCATTCTCTTGACTCTGGATGGCAGCTTTCCCACTGAATTCTAGCGTCCAGCCCCTAGGGGACCATGCTCCTTTCCCCCCACCCCACCATCGTGGAACTCTCAATTCCTCACGCTTTACTCCAGACTTTAACATCTGTCCCCTCATCAATCCTCCATCCCCACCCCCCATATACCTTGAAAACAACATGGAACCACAGAACATCAGAAGGAATGTTGGGAGTCATCTGGTTTCAAACTCTCATTTTCATAGATGAGGAGTATAAGATCTAGACTTTGCTGTCCAATATGGCAGCCATTAGCCACATGTGAGTTTTAAATTTAAGTTTTAAAATGAAAAAATTCTGTCACATTAGCTAAATTTCAAATGCTCTATAGTTATATATGGTTCCTATACTGCAAGTGGGGACTTAGAACATTTCCATTATTGCAAAAAGTTCTAGTGGACAAGCATGCTGTAGAGCTTCATTACCTAAAGGGTGGCAGCAGGAGCTCAGGCATCACTGGGAGAAGGTTAGAAACAGAGAATCTCAATGAATAGAGAATCAGGCCTCAAACTAGAACTAGAGAGCTGGAATATGTGATTTAGCAAGATCCCCAGGAAGTCTGCATGCAGATTACAGTTGGAGAAGCCCTAATCTAATCCAATTTTTCCCCCCAAGGTCATACAGCTGATCGGTGACCAGGCCCTTCTCTTTACCCAACTACCAATTTCCTGAAGTCCTTGCCACACTTGCCTTCTCACTCTGTTGAATTATAGCACTTTAAATGCATTTACAGAGCAGGCAGGCCATTGAAACCCTCAGAAAATCCTCCATGCTCTCACCTCATTCGGTTTGCAAGTATGTGCTTGAACAGACTGGTGATTAATTGACAGACTTAATGATAAAATCTCAGCTCTGTGATGACTGTGTTGTTGTTCAGCATTTCTCCTGTGGAATCACTATTGGGGGACTAGAAATTAAAGCCAACTTTGAAAGCAGTGAGGTGCTGGTCATCAGCCTGTCTAGTATGTAAGGCTGGAGGCACCAGAGGGAGGAGTGAGCACGTCGTACGCGGGCCTGATGACGTGTCAAAATCCCCAGCTGCTGCCCCCTCCCAACCTGGAAAAGGTGCCTTAGGTTAGCCAATCCTCGCGCTGCTATAAATCTATGCTCTGCCTCCCCCTACCTTCTTTAAAAACTCGCTCTCTGCCCTGCTGGGCGTGACTTCTCCGGCCTGTGACTAACCAGACCGGCAAACATCACCCGGGATTGCACCCTATTAAACTTTTGGCTTCTTTGTAGCCTCCTTGCCTGGTTATTTTGGCTCGATTTTACCTTACATAGTACCCCTGGTCTTGGTTATATAATCTCAGCCTTCAGTTCTCTGGACTCCACGCCCTTGGGTAGAGCTTGCAGAGCAGTCATATTTGTCTTGCAAAATGTCACAACTGACATTTGGTCACTCAAAGTAATAGGTTAGCAGGTCCAAAAGGAAGTGCATTTGGAAATAGGGCACCAGATTGTCCTGGAACCCTGGGAAATCTGCTTTCAGGGCACCACTAAAATCCAAAAAGGGTAATGATGAAACAAAAGTCTGGCTCAAGCAGTAGTTGAGGCTGGTGTAGGTGGTGCCCTTGAGGAACAGTTGCAGTAACAGAGCATGGCCTCACTGTCCCCCAGTGAGATGCAATGTCCAAGGGCTCCAGGGTGCTGTGGCACTTAGGATGGAGCTGCAGGGTTTCTTCAATGCTGGCAGCATCCTGGGGCTGGCTGGCTGGCTGATTCTAGCTTCGACTTCTTGCCATAATCAAGAATAGCTCCTCTGCCAGCAGCAGGGTGATGCGTGGGCCAGAGCAACCTCCAGCTGTGGGGATGATCATTAAGTCATATAGGCCTAATCACTGCTCTGTCAGCTTCTGGAAAAACTGCAGCCTTGAATCAATGATCTGTCTCTCTTTTCCCTCTCTCTTTTTTTTTAAACTGTGCAGCAGCCATAGGCATCTATGAGAGCAGGCTCCAGGTCCACAAAGACCTGTGAGGGTACATGCATGCCAGTCCAACTTTCCAAAGGTGCCACAGGAGTTGTTGCCACATCCTTGGGCTTTGTGACTGGACTCAGTACCACTGGGCTGGGACCGTACTCCAGACAGTAGAGTCCCCCACAACCAGCCTGGCCAATAAAGAAACAGGTGCCCAATACAGATATGGTCTGAGAGGTGATTATAGTGATGAAGAAATAGAAACTTCTCAAGTCCCTCCCCCTCTCCAGGATTGGTAGGAAGCCAAGGAAGCCAAGGAGACAACGTTTCTGTTAAGGCTTCAAGAATATAAAGGAATCACAAGGTGATTGGGTGCTTGAGATTTAAAACCATATAGCAATGTATTCTCTGCCCCCACCGGGACTCAGTGGTATGGAACAGCTTGTTAATCATAGTCATGGAAGCCCATTAGTTTATAATAAGGTATCCGGGTAACCTTTACAGAAACAGATTAAAATATAACTAGCATCCTGAATACACCTATAGTGACCTAACAGCTCCTACTGCAACAGTTTCTGGGTGCCGACTCCTCCCTTAGCTTTGTAGTAAATGTATAAAAGGCATGGCCCTGCTGTACTCGGGGCTCAGCCTTTGGAGATCACTCTCCTCTGAGCCCGCTGGCATAAAATAAACCTCTGTCTTCCAACCTCTGAGTGCCGCTTGGTTCTTCCATCAATGATGCAGTCCAGGTTTTCCGGTTTTCTGTAACAAGAGAGGGTCAGTTTCTGCAGACACAGTATGAGTATCTGGAAACACCATGAATTCCTGGAAGTGTTTTTATATGTCCGAGTCTTCCTAAAGATATTTCTGATCTGGATCAAATACAACAAAAATATTAATTATTACTATGCTCAAGGTAGTATGAATGGCTTTTTTCCCCTACATCATAGAAGACACCATTTCTACCCTCAAGGAACTTCCAGTGTAGTTGGAAGGATATTTAATTATGTCCATTAAAAAGCTGTCACAATTATACAAGGCTGAGAATCTGAGTGCCAGATGGGTTATGGAGGCTCATGAACTGCAAGGAGCTACGAAATGCATTTAAAAATAAAGGGTAGTATATTTAGCATAGCCCCCATAAAGGTACTACTAACTCTCTTTCAATCTATTGTTTCTCAGCTTTTAGGACAGAGTAGGCACATCATAGGCACACAGTAAATACGAATGAATGAATGGTAGTTGTATAATTACACAATAACGGAAGTGTTACAATTACAAAAACAGGCAGTATCTGAGGGCTAGCAAAACTTGCAAAACAGGTCAAGAGATGTCAATTATTTGAATTAGTTCTTCCCTGTCAAGAACTAATACTTCCACAGGGACACTTTACCCGTCTCCCGTGCATACTGAATGCGGGGTGAATGGGAGTTGCTGGTTTGGGCCACTACTGTAACCGCAGCGCATACAGCAGTGACCCTCAGGTCAGTGAATACTGATTGGCTGAAGGGTCCTGTGAGTCGCCATGTCCCCTAGGATACCCACCTAAAGGGAAGGGCTGGCGGGAGGTCCTATATCACCTGCATTACATTTCCTCCGTCATTGCAGCACCTATCGGACATTCTCTTGTCTCTGCCCGGGCAAGGTTCCCAGCGTTCTACCAGGTACCAGCTCAGTGCCCGGCACCTGACAGTCAACACCTGCGATGATGCATTAACACAGACATTGAAATTAGATACCACCTGACTTTACTGGTGAGTCTCAACAACCTATCCAGGTTGGCTGCCCCGCCCAGCGCCCACCCCCGAGCGATTCCGGCGGGATGACGCATGCGTGGGTGGGTGGGGGATGACCCGGCACGCGCAGGCGCGCGTTCGCACCGCCCGGGCGTGCGACTGGGCGGGCAACGCATGCGCGGGCGGCGGCAGCCTTAAGGGCGGCGGCGGCCGGGGCGGTGCAGTCGGCCTGTCAGCCGGCTTAGTGGGAGGGTTGGTCGCTCCCGCGGCGGCGGCGGTCATGGCGGCGGAGGAGGAGGAGGTGGACTCGGCGGACACCTGCGAGAGGTGAGTGCGGCCCGGTCTGCGTGGGTATCCGGCGCGCGCCCCCCACGAAGGCCAGAGCCGACCCGGCGGGCAGGAGGGCAGCGCCGAGGACCCGTAACCAGCCCGGCCGGTCCCTCGCCCAGCCCCGGCCGGAGTCCGCGCGGCGCCCAGGTAAGGAGCCCCGGGCCCGCTCTGCCCCGGGCGGGCGCCGGCGGTGGAGGGAGCCTGAGTCTGACTAACGCGCGGAGGGGCGGCCGCCTTGCTGTGTAAGCTGGTCCGCGGGGCTGGCGGAGAGGGTGGCCGGGCCCCCAGACGGGCCTCGTCGCCAGCCAAGGGTGTCCTTCGGGACGTCGGCGGCCTCGGACCCTCGCCCTGCCCCCGCGCCCCGGGCCGTGACCGCCGTCCCAGCACCAGCCTCCAGGCAGGGGGAACGGCCGAGTCGCCGTCCCCTTCCGACGGCTTCTGCCTTCAGGTCCGCGCTGTGCTCTGTGCAGCCCGGGACCGGAACGAAAGTGCCGCCTGGGCCAAGCCTCTCCACAGCCCGGAGGAAGGGGCGGCGCTGCCTCGAGGCCGTCTGAGACCGAGAGTCCAAATTCACCCCCTGAAGACGTGGGAGAGAGGGGGTGTCGGGGGCAGGAGGAGCCCAGCGTGAGGGAGACGGGGTTGGCGGAGCGGATGTAAGGCTTTGGGTCTCAGAAAAAGTGTAATTTCGGATACTTGATAGCAAGTTAACACGATATGGATAGCAAGTTCAGAATTAATGATCTTTCAAAAGGAGAGCTTCCTTTGCTTACAAGTGTTCTAGTGTTACTGGAGAAGTGTATGTATGTTTATGCTTCAGAAACTATGGAAGTTGAGACTTCTTGATATACGTATATACACTAAGTTTAAATTATTTTCTATCTAACTACATGAACTTGTCAGTAGACAGATAGTAGGAAAATGAAATTGCCATAAAATTATTGCCTTATTTTTCAAGGCTAGTCATTTATATTGGAAAGTAAATAAGTTCTGTGCTTCCTTATGTATATTTAGTATTTAATAACTGTCCTACTTAAGATGTCTGGAGAAATTTGCATATGAAACAGCCTAAAGGATAGAAGATAATAGGGAGTACCATGAAGAACAGCGTATTTGGAAAGATGTTGGGGTAAAAGTTGCAAAATATTAGAAACCAGGTTCTTCTACTGAATTTTGTTTGTGTCATTAATGGGTCCTTTGTTTTGTTGATGAACTTCCTTGTTGAGGTGAGATGCTCAGTGTCACGTGTACACAAATAGGAACCTGACTGGTATCTTTTACCCATCTAGTTTGTGGCAACATGTTTGGCTCTTTCTGACACTGTTTTTAGGTGAACTCTGGTCTACATGTTGTCTTGGGGCTTGGGAGTCCAGGGCACAGTGGCAAAAGGAATTTGTGGCTTTAGGTGATAGCTGGAGGTCACTGGGGGCAGACTAAAAAATCCTTAGCAGCTGACCAGCCATAGTCCCATGACAGAGGTAGGCCTCCTTGGTAGTCTTGGCAATACACTTGAGCAATGTCCAGTGTCTACATTAGTGTGGCCTTCAGAACTGTACCAAGCAGGTGAGCAAGCATGTGTTTCTGCTGGGTGTTGCCTAAACGTGCTCATAGTAAACCTGAGGTCAACCCTGTGGTTTGGTATTACTGTTCCCGTGTTTCAGTTGAAACTGCAACTGGAAGGGCTTTGAACACCCCACTAACAAGTAGCAGGGTTGGATTGGAGCCCCCTCAAATGTCTGGGATTAATCTAAGGCTCTTTCCCTATCTCAGCTACCTCTCACTGGGATTGAGATGCATGTGGGATGTTTGGTTCTTGTTTCTTTTGCTTACTCTACTGACACTTTATTTTACCATTGCCTTTACACAGAGCTCACTTTTCAAAAAATATGGTAAAACAGTGTAACTATCCTAAGAGCCAAGTGGATTGTGATAAAACTGAAGTCTTGGCACAAGTTTCCTATCCATAAAACATTTCAGGTTTGGATGGGGAGATGACATTAACAAAGGAAACAATTATAAACTGGTCCTAGGAGGGCTTTTGGAGGCATAATGATTCTTGTGTTTTCTTTTGTGACTCTTAGTGAAGACAGGCATGCATGGAGGCAATTTGGCTTTCAACCCTTTTCAGTTGCAATACAGTTGAGAAAGCTAAATGTGACAAGAGTGGGTTACTGTGTGAATTGCTGCAAGGTTGTTGCAGGTAATAATTAATGATCAGTTCCAAGAAAAGTTCCAAGGAGTACTATGTCAATTGCTGCAAGGTTGTCTCAGAGAATGATTAAGTATCAGTTCCAAAGAAAGCTGTCACAGAATTGTTTAGTTGCAGAGTAGACAGTAAAATAGGTGGTTTGCAATGTTGTACTGGAGTTAGCTTGTACTGGCAGCCATTGCTAAATTGTTCAGAAATTTTGCCAACCATTGGCAACATGATAGTATTTACACTATGGAAATCAAGCTATAAAGAAGGGACTTATTTTTTTTTCTCCCTTTCCCCTTCCAGTCCCCTACTGGATTTACATTAGAATTTGTCTGTAGTTCTTTGCTTTGGAGAGAGGAGAGGTGGATATTTCTCTTTCAAAAAACTGCTAAGGTCAATGACTCCTCCCTGCCACTTAAAAAATCACAAAACTCTTCAGTGTTACATCCCCATAGGCTTTTATTTCTCTCAGTACATATCTTTCTCAGCTCCACTTCAGTGTTTGATACTGTAAAGGTAGCTGCACCTTTTTTACAACTCTTATCAGACATTCTAGATCTTAGGATATTTTGCTTGTCTTACCTCAGACCAATAGACACTTTTATTAGGTTCTCTTCTTTTTCCCATTCTCTAAATGTAGTTATTCTCCAAGATTCTATCTTCATCTTTGTTTTCATTTTTTGCCTTGTTTACTCACATTCCTTCAACTGTCTTGTCTGTGGAGAGGACCGAAATCTCATCCCCATTTTGGAGCCCTCTTGAGGACCCTAGTGATGTTTGTAATGTGCCAAATGTTTGCACCAGATTCTTCAGATGTAACATCCAAGCCAGGGTCTTATTTGCACTTTCCTTCCCCTGGACTCAACAATACAAAAAGCTCAGTTCTTCCTCTGGACTTCCCTATTTTTATTAGGGCGCTTTATATTCTTCTGGTCATTCAGATTCAGAACAGTGTCTTGATCTTTCAATTCTCTTCTCCCCTCTTCATTGCCCTGAATACCAAATCTGTCACCAACTCCAGTAGATTCTAGGTACATCTACTTTCCCACTGTCACCTGGTTCAGACCCTCCTTATGCCGTTTTCTGGATTATTTTAGGCTTTAGTAACACATTCTGTTTCTATGCTCTCATCATGGCTTATTTCATTAATTATGTTTATATCTCCAAAAGGCGTGGCTTTTTGTTTGTAGCACAGCCACACATAGTGGCCTTATTATGTGTCCTTAGCCTGACTTCAAAGCCCTTTGCAACAGTGTGGCTCCTATCTATCTTTGGAGTCTTATTTCCACCCCTGTGCACTGGGTTCTGGCCAAGCTATATCTCTCTCATTGTTTCCTAAACACCTTACTTGCTCATCATCTCCATTTCCTATGGCTTGGTTCACATTGTTTACTCTGACCTAAAACAGATTGTGATCTCCCTTTTCTAAAGGTCTACAGTAGTTTCCTAAACTTTCTTTTGGCACTTACACCATATTTTGCATAGTTCTTTGTATATTTGTTTTATCAGTTCCTTGAGGACAAAGCTTTTGTCTTACTCAAATGCCTCGGTAGAGACTAAAGGGGCTTTATAAATAGTAACTTCAATATATGTTTATTGAATTAAACACTTTAATATTGTAAATTTATCCTGACACAAACGTTAAGATCAAAACCTCATAGTTGATTATATATTTTGCAGCTGTGTGACTTAAGTATTTTCGTGTTAAGATAAGGAACATCAAAAGATGTTCTTTAATCTTTTGAAAAATGAAAAGTTTGAATTAGACTAGGACAACAGTTTGAATCTTGAACTTAAATTACATTGGGTAGGGTGTTATGTTTCTATTTCTTGACCTTGGATGAACCAACCATGCTTCGCTGTTTTGCCTGTTCTCCAAAATGCCAATCATAGATCAGCAAATGCAGATTTCAGTCCTGTGATAAAGAACTTAACAAAAGATTGTAAAGTCCTGGGGATCCCAGAAACAGCACTGGATAATACGTTAAAGAATTACAGACGTCTCTGAGCTACTCCCTGAAGATTTTATTTATATTATTTGTAATAGAAGCAGTATATTGTTAGGTTTTTAATCTAACTTCTTGCATGGTTCTGTAATTCCCCAGTGCTGATTATGAATCATAAAAAATTATGTGTAAAGATGATTTTTATTAAAAATTATTTAGTTTGAGACCTGGGATTTTTTTCTTTTTCTTTTCTTTATCTAGTGGATGAACTTACTTTAGAACTAACATGAAGTGTCACTTGGATATGTTAAGAAATGTAAATCTAGAAGTACACATGTAGCTTTCTTTAAGTATGTTTGATGCTGTGTCTGATTTCGGAGTAGTTTGTTTACTGTGTGAAAGAAGGTAGGAAACAAATGGGGCAACAATATTACTAGGACATGGCTATGTCTAGAACACTGATTCTCCATCTCTGGGTGTTTAAAACTTACAGGTTAAAAATGAAATGAAAAGAAAAAAAAACAGAAGGCAAGCAAGCTAATTAATTTCTTAAAAGCAAGTTAAAATATATTAGAGGACCTGTGTTGTCACTGATCTAATGGTTAGTGATAATCTAAATCATTTAAATTATTTATTTAAAATAAAGTGGCGTGTTAGTACTTAAATTATAGTTTTATGAGTCATATTCTTTTTTTTTTTTTCTCTCTTTTCCAACAATAGGATTTAGGAAGTCACTTCCCGGGAAAGAAGGCTTTATTTGCCCAAGTGTTATCATTTCCAGTTTGGAAGTTTTCATTCACTCATTGGTTAAGGAATTATTTCAGATGAATGTAAATATTCATACCTCTAATTAATTATTTAATGTAAAAATAAAAACCTCATAGTTTTGCTAAATGGATATTTATAACAGAATATTGTGCTTAAAGTAGATTATTGAGAGCAGTAATAACTTTTCTTTCTTAACAGTAGCAGTATAGGGATGGAGGCCATTTTAAACAAAATTGTAGAATAATGAAATCCTCTTTACTTATAACCTAATTAGAAATATTATTTAAGTGGCCAAGAGTGTGTGGAAATTGTCCAAACTTCTGTATATTTCCTTCAGAGTACTTTGAAACCTCTTTCACTGTTTCACAATATTATAGATTGTGCAATTCAGGTTTAGCAATACTATAGATAGTCAAATGTCTTAGAGAACAAAACAGAGATTACAGGAAACTTAAATGTTGATGGCATAAGATACAAGTACAATGTTAATGATATTTTTAAAAAATTAGGTGGAAAGGTAAGGGAAAAATTTCAGTGTTTTCTCTCTCAAACTCAGGATATTTAAAATCAGGTTCTTAAGTTAGTAAGCTCTATTAATATGTTAAGCATGTCTTATTTGGCTTTCTTAGAATTGCCACCTCTAGTGTAGTCTTTTAAAGCTTCCTTACTCAGAAGTCTGCTCACTGAAAAGATTCTATTAATTACAGAAATTATAAAGCAGAATTCCTTTTGTTTTGTTGTTGTTAGATGCTTTAGAATTTGTATTATCAGCCTTGCTAATAATGTCAGTGCTCAGCTGATGGGGTGGTTTAGAAAACCTTTAGGTGCATATTGGTAAGCCTTCTATGTGGCACATAGGTATAGTCCCTGTGGTGAATGGCTTCTCTTTATTATTGCTGTTGATACTTGAGTCACTTCTGAAGTTACTCACTGGATGATGTTTATTGATTATCTGCTTAAAACAAGTTAAATTTTGCTTTTCTATTTATTTTCCAAAACTTTGAGTAGACAACTGTATATCTTGTTTACTGTTTTATATCTGGGCCACATGAATTTAATTTTTACTTTAGATTTTGTGACCTTGGAAGAATGGCTGGATATCTGACAAGCTTCAGTCTTGTGTCCTTAGTTCCGATCTCATGTCCTTTGTTCCAGTCTTCCACATACTAAGCTTAGAAATGCAGAGCAACACTCTTGACATAGGAGATCTTGTGGAAAGTGTAGAAGATCTCTTTGAAAAAGAGGTTAATTTACCCCACAGACAGGAGGTGAGGTTGGATGAATGTTTTAGAGTGTTGAAGCATTAGACGGGGCAGGGTAAGTAAGACATGGTAATTTGTGAACAAAGGGTGATTAACTAAAGGATGGAGAAGATAGATCCCTGCTTTTGACTCTTTTTTTTTTTTGGTGTCATTAATGTACAATTACATGAGCAATATTATGGTTACTAGACTCCCCCTATTATCAAGTCCCCACCACATACCCCATTACAGTCACTGTCCATCAGCGTAGTAAGGTGCTGTAGAATCACTACTTGTCTTCTCTGTGTTATACTGCCTTCCCCATGTCCCCCCCCCCGACATTATGCGTGCTAATCGTAATGCCCCTTTTCCCCCCCTTATCCCTCCCTTCCCACCCATCCTCCCCAGGCCTTTCCCTTTGGTAACCATTAGTCTGTTCTTGGGTTCTGTGAGTCTGCTGCTGTTTTGTTCCTTCAGTTTTTTCTTTGTTGTTATACTCCACAGACGAGTGAAATCATTTGATACTTGTTTCACTGAGCATAGTACCCTCTAGCTCCATCCATGTTGCTGCAAATGGTAGGATTTGTTTTCATCTTATGGCTGAGTAATATTCCATTGTGCACATGTACCACATCTTTGTCCATTTATCTACTGATGGACACTTAGGTTGCTTCCATTTCTTGGCTACTGTAAATAGTGCTGTGATAAACATAGGGGTGCATATGTCTTTTTCAAACTGGGCTCCTGTATTCTTAGGGTTAATTCCTAGGAGTGGAATTCCTGGGTCAAATGGTATTTCTATATTCAGTTTTTTGAGGAACCTCCATACTGCTTTCCACAATGGTGGAACTAATTTACATTCCCACCAGCAGTGTAGGAGGGTTCCCCTTTCTCCATATGCTCGCCAACATTTGTTGTTGTTTGTCTTTTGGATGTTGGCCATCCTAACTAGTGTGAGGTGCTATCTCATTGTGGGTTTTAATTTGCATTTCTCTGTGAGGTGCTATCTCATTGTGGGTTTTAATTTGCATTTCTCTGATGCTTAGGGATGTGGAGCATCTTTTCATGTGCCTGTTGGTCATCTGAATTTCTTCTTTGAGAAGTGTCTGTTCAACTCCTCTGCCCATTTTTTAATCGGCTTATTTGCTTTTTGTTGAGGTGCGTGAGCACTTTACATATTTTGCATGTCAACCCCTTATCGGATATGTCATTTATGAATATATTCTCCCATACTGTAGGATGTCTTTTTGTTGAAGCTTTTTAGTTTGATATAGTCCCACTTGTCCATTTTTGCTTTTGTTTCCCTTTAACAGGGAGATATGTTCATGAAGAAGTTGCTTATGTTTATGTCCACGAGATTTTTGCCTATGTTTTTTTCCAAGAGTTTTATGGTTTCATGACTTACATTCAGGTCTTTGATCCATTTCGAGTTTACTTTTGTGTATGGGTTAGACAATAATCCAGTTTCATTCTCTTCCATGTAGCTGTCCAGTTTCCTGCTTTTGACTCTTTAGTAATGTTCCTTTAAGCCTATTATGTGCGTAGCACTCAATCCTGTAGCATATAAGAAAGAAGTAGAAAAGTTTCTAAAGAATAGTTTATCATCTGGCTAAAGCAAAACTGATAGGACAGAAACATTATTAGGGTTAGGGGAAAAGAGCTGTTCTTCACAGTTTCATTAAAAATGAAAAAATCTTTTACTATTTTAAATATAGACTTTCCAGTTAAATATATTTTAGAAAAACTCCACTTAAAGAAATCATTTGCTTTGATGTAAAGGTTGCTGTGAAAGCCTGAAGATGTTAGCAACTCTTGGGGTTGAAGAGCCTAATTTGTAATGTAACGCACTAGACTTGCAAATATAAAAACATTATTTTGCCTCCTCTTGGAGTTAAGTCTACTAGGAGGCAAACTGCGTGGACAAGACATCTTGTCCTTTGAAAGTTGGTTTTGTGATGAGAAGTAGGCATAATTTTTATATTACAGGCTGGTGTATAACATTTTAAATTCTAGTGCTTTGCATAGTGTGGGGGATCACGGGGAGAACAATGTAGCACAGAGAAGGCACATAGTGAATCTGTGGCATCTTGCTGCATTGATGGACAGTGACTGCATTGGGGCATGGGTGGGGACTTGATAATATGGGTAAATGTAGTAACCACATTGTTTTTTCATGTGAAACTTTCATAAGAGTGTATATCAATCATACCTTAATAAAAAAAATTCTAGTGCTTTGTACATAGTAGGTATTCAGAGAATGTAATTCTTTAGAGACTGGAACACAAAGATTGCATTTGTGTTTTCCTTCCTTCAACATGTCTATGATGTCAGTTGGAGTAAGAGTAGATTATAGTTCATTTCACTTTAATTTTATTTTTTATTTTGTACTGACCTCTGATTCTCTCTGGCAAAGAACTGCTATGATTTGAGGGATTTTAAGAAATTGATGACTGAGTTATAAGGAACTTCCTCTTGGTACTAGCTCCCATTTTTATTGCCAGACATAGACTTTGATGACCATTCCTGGTCAAGGACAAAAGAGCATCAGCTTAATAATGTTTTACTTTTTAAATTTTAATCTCTAGAGATCATAAGATTCTTTTAATTTCTTGTTAACTGCTTTTTTTTTTAGCAACTGAAAAATTGTTGAATGAATTCAAAAATTAATTGCAGAATCTCTGAATTGTTTGTCTTTGATAATTTGTAAATAGGTTTATATATTCACAAATAGATTCATATTAATAATGTTTTCTATTATGTTACACCTTGATAACAAGTTAAATGTAACATTTGGGATGCCTAGAAGTCTTATCATCCTATCTTGTTAAAGTAGAAGGCTTGAAACTGGCAGAAGAGTACATAAGAGTAGAGCCTCATTATAATGCAGGCCATTATATATCTTCTCTTCTTCTGTAACTTTATCCTGCAGGTAATGACAACTCATACATTTTAAGGAAAGTAGTCACCTGAGAAAAAAGGGTTTTGGAGTCGCTAGGTATTGAACTTAAGTCTCTGAATCCATTTTCTCATTCATCAGAAAGTCCTCATTTTAGATAGTACTGGTCATGTGCTGAGCCCTTGCTCACTGTCCGATGACTGCTGAAGCTCTGCCTTACCTCAGATTGTTACAATAAGGTCTGCTGCTGCCAGGCCAGAAGGTGAAGGCTCACCCTTTCCTTGATTAGCTAATAGCAAGGATGTCAGTGCCAGCCTCCCCTTGCCTTTCCTTACCTGTTAGTGCAGGCCTGCTTCCTTGTTCTCTTTGTTCCACTGTCTTCTGCCAGATGCCTGGGTCATTCTTTTTGTCTACCATTTGTTGGAACCTGAAGCTTTTCCATTAATGGTTAACCAGTTCACCCTAGGCAGATTGTACACAGACCAGCTTTTGTATTAGGGATATGTTACAACTCTTAACCATGAGAGTTGAAGTCTTTTTCAAATAACAATCTCATATTTTAAAAAGATTTTTTTCAACCCTCATAGCAGGTGCATTTTATACTTGTTGTGAACCTATCATTCAGCTGAACCTACTCATGGGTCTTTAACTTATTTCATGTCCACCTTCCTAAGACGCTGTCTTGCTATGGGGTTGTGGGAATGCCTTTTTTGTCTTTTCTTGTTCTGCATATTTTTAATCTCTGCTTGATTATTTGAAATCTGACTATCCATGAAGATAGGATAGATTTTGGTATCTGCTTGTAAACTCACAGGCTGAAGTTGAATATCTATCGCAATACCTTACCACAATGCTTTGTACTCTTAGGTGAATTTTGTCATACATAGAGAGCTCCACCATCACAGAGACATTAAGTTTCCTATTCTGCTTTTCTTCTCTGTGTATAACAGTAGTTGAGAAGAGCGCTAACTCACATATTTATATTTTGTTTTGATGTTCTAGGTCAGGATGGCTAACTAGTTGGCTTCCCACATGGTGCCCTACATCTACATCACACCTTAAAGAAGCTGAAGAGAAAATATTAAAATGTAAGATATTCTTCTTATAAGTTAACTGAGCTATTCGCTAAAGTGGGTCCAATATATTGCATTGCTCTGAAACTGGAGATAAGATTCTGTGGTGTGTTAATTGTTGGCAAAGAACTTTTTTCCTTTTCCACATCATCAGCAAGTACATAAATGTGGGGACACAGGGTTCTCAAACTTCTTGGGTCTCTGTTGTACTCTTAAATTATTAAGGACCCAAAGGAGCTTTGTTTATAGGTTATAGCTATCAATATTTACCATATTAGAAACTAAAACTGCATACTTTAAAATGCATTAATTTATTTAAAATGATAGTAATAAACCCATTACAGGTTAAAATAAATAACATGTTTTCTAAAAATAACTACTTTTCAAACAGAAATGTAGTGAGAAGAGTAGCATTTTTTACATTTGCATATCTCTTTAATATCTGGCCTAATATAAGGCAGTTGGATTCTCTTATCTGATTCTGTATCAGACTGTTGCTAGTCGCATATTATGTGATATCCAGAAAAAACTGCTGTATACTCATCAAACAATCAGATTAAAAAAGGCAAATAAAGACTTAGTGTTGTTAAGAAAATAGTATTAGCCTCATAGATCTCCTAAAAATGTCTCAGGGACTCCCCAGGGGTCCTCAGACTACACTTTGAGAACAGGCTCTAGGTGTTCCAGAATAGGTAGTCTTATATGGTGGAATAAGTATTGGACTAGAACAGGGTGACCTGATCTAGGCCCAGATCTGCAATTAGGTGGTTACAGAATCTTGGGCAAGGCACTTTTCTTAGTTACCCATTTCTTTCCTGTAAAATGAGGGGTGGGATGATCCTGAGAATTCCTAGTTCTGCATTTATAGCGGTGTGGAAACCTTTTCCTGTTTCCTATGAGCACTAAAATTTACCCAAACTTGTTCTGTAAGGGTATTCCCAGGTGTCTGTGGGTACACTTTTAAGCAATAGTGTTTATTATGCAATTTTGTTCTGCTGATAACATTTAGAGGAGTGGATTATGGGGTGCACTTCCCATACATGGTTACTGTGCATATGTGTGGACATGTTCTGCCTATGCCTGTTTTTCATCTCTTTACCAACAATGAATTTTCTTGCCTGTGCATTTCAGTGATTCAGGAGTAAGTGACCGTAACAGGTTATATCCATAGGAAGGGACAGTTAGCTATCTAAAGTGGATTTTTAGCAGAAAAATAAATTTCTACTCACTCTATACTTGGGTCATCTTCTTCTCTACAATGCTGGGAAAGTTACTGTAATTTTCTAAAATTAAAAAAAAATTTGTTAGGAGATAAAAATGGTTGCTAGATACTCAATTTATGAATTTAACAAACATAATGATTCCCTACTTCTAGGTTCTAGGGATTCAAATAGAAGTGAGAATTGGCCTCTGGTCCAATATCAGATATGAAAGCAAGTGACTGATTCAGTAGGGTGACCTCTGATAGAGGTTACAGATAGTTTTTATGGGAATACACAAACATGTATTCAAAATGCTGATGTGGGATTAAAGATGGCGGCATTGAGAGGTGAGACACAGGCTTCTTCCTAAAAAGGCATATAATACGAAAATGTAATTAATACAACTAACCCTGAGAGAGCAACAGGAAAGAGGACTGCACCAGACTGCATACACCTGGAGATAAGAGCAGACCTCACGGAACAGGGTAACATACCAAAGTGGTGGCCCGGCGGGACCCAAGCCCCTCTCCCACCCCAGCTCACTGGTGGGAGGAAGAGAAACTGAGCAGGGAGGGAGCGGAAGTCTGGGACTGCTGAATACCTAGCTCTGGAGATCTGCTCTGGGAGCACAAGTCTACATTTCATCATGCTTTCATCATATTCTCGTGATTACAGGGTTTGGAAGCTGGGACAGGTGGAGTTCCTGGGGAGACTGGGATTCTGACTGCTTGTGGAAAGCAGGGATCCATATCTGGCTGCTCTGGGACAAAAGCTTATACCTGTGTGCTTGGCCCACTGGTTCAGGCAGTGGAGGCAGGCATAGCATCCAGGAAGCAGGACTCTTTCCTCCCCTCCAGGCACCAATATCACTCCCCTGCGAACTCTGACATTGCTTCAGGGGCTGAGCAGCTCCAGAGAGTAGAGTTTCTGGACACTAGAGGGCGCCATATACAAATATGGAACGCCGAAGGAACCTGGTCTAGAGTAAAATTATTAATACAACTCCCAAGAAAGATTTAAATGACATGGACCTCGTGACTCTTCCTGAAAGGGAGTTCAAAGTAAAAATCATTAACATGCTAATGGAGGTACGGAAAGATATCCAAGAACTCAGGAATGAATTCTGGTTGGAGATCCAATTGTTGAAGAACACAATGGAGGGTATTAAAAGCAGGTTGGATGTGGTGGAGGAGATGATAAATGAAATAGAAACCAGAGAAGAGCAATACAAAGAAGCCTCAGCACAGAGAGAAAAAAGGATCTCTAAGAATGAAAGAATATTGAGAGAACTGTGTGACCAATCCAAACGGAACAATATTTGCATTATAGGGATACCAGAAGAAGAAGAGAAAGGGATAGAAAGTGTCTTTGAGGAGGTAATCACTGAAAACTTCCCCAATCTGGAGAAGGAGATGGTCTCTCAGGCCACAGAGATCCACAGATCTCCCAACACAAGGGACCCAAGGAGGACACCACCAAGACATATAGTAGTTAAAATGGCAAAGATCAAGGATAAAGACAGACTATTAAAAGCAGCCAGAGAGAGAAATAAGATCACATACAAAGGAAAGCCCATCAGGCTAACATCAGACTTCTCAGCAGAAACCTTACATGCCAGAAGGGAGTGGCATGATGTATTTAATGCCATGAAGCAGAGGGGCCTGGAACCAAGATTACTGTATCCGGCAAGATTATCATTTAAATTTGAAGGAGGGATTAAACATTTCCAGATAAGCAAAAGCTGAGAGAATTTATCTCCCACAAATCATCTCTACAGTCTATTTTGGAGGGACTGCTATAGATGGAAGTGTTCCTAAGGATTAATAGCTGTCACCAGAGGTAATAAAACCATAGTAAAGAAAGTAGAAAAAGGAGGAGAAAAAGAAAAGAACCTTTAGATCAAAATGCTGATGTGGTTTGGTTTGGCACTAATGTGGAGTTATCTCCCTTCCTAAACTGGTGGCATTTCCCTGGACCTGGAAGCACAGACTCTATTAATATTTTGAATGAATGCTGTGTTTCCTCTTTGCTGCCACTATCTGTAAGTAGAAAATCTGAGATACTTCTTCAGTTAAAGGGCAGAAACCTCTGGCACTATGGTGTTTGCCCACTGCAGATGAATATGCACAAATAATTAAGGGGTATATCTAAAATGTAGCCATTCAGTTGATAATTTAATGTAAGTGGATTTCAAATCAGCTTCATCTTTAGTCAATTTGGGTGGTGATTTAAAGTACTTAGTCCCACATAACTGAGGGCAATTAAGAGTTTTTACCTACAAAATTGTGATTATTTGCATTTTTTAGGGAGATTATTTTGGACTTGAATTCACATTACCTGATGCCTCTTGCTGAGGAGTTCCTACTATAACCTGTCACCTTTTTTCTAACTGATTTGAAATTTCAGTTATATGTTTAATATAGATACTGTAAGTCCTTCCCTAAATAATTCATTATTACTTTTAAGGGAAAATGTTTCTTTTGAGTCTTCAATCTTCAATGCTTAATCTTCAAGTATTAGACAGATTCAAGGTATTCTTATATTACTGTCTGCAAAGTTAAAGACCTCCAATGAACTCTGTGAAAAAGCTCCTCTCCAGCTCTAGGAGTGGAAGCCCTCATTTAATAGATATAGAATATAGAAAGAAGTCCAAAGAGCTGACGGGACTTGCCACAACACCATGGTCACAGATACTTAAGGCTTGTCTGGGATAGATCTTCCTCTTAGATGTAAAAGATGGTAATTAAGAATTAATTGCTTCAATAAAATACATACTTTTTTTAGGGATGACATAATAAAGGCTAAAATCATAAGAGTGGATATCAGATGGTTTTTGGATTATTAATTTCTAATTGCTCTGAGAATATTCCCCTTTTCGGAAGCAGTGAAGCTAAGTGGATCTTCTCTTTTATGTTTTCATTAGGTGTCCCCTGCACATACAAAAAAGAACCTGTTCGTATATCTAATGGAAATAAAATATGGACACTGAAGTTCTCTCATAATTTTGCAAATAAGACTCCTCTTGTTCTCCTCCATGGCTTTGGAGGAGGTCTTGGACTTTGGGCACTGAATTTTGGAGATCTTTGCACCAATAGACCTGTCTATGCTTTTGACCTGTTGGGCTTTGGGCGAAGTAGTAGACCGAGGTTTGACAGTGATGCAGAAGAAGTGGAGAATCAGTTTGTGGAATCCATTGAAGAGTGGAGATATGCCCTAGGATTGGACAAAATGATCTTACTTGGCCACAACCTAGGTGGGTTCTTGGCTGCTGCATACTCACTGAAATACCCATCAAGGTAAGTGAGGTGACAGAGAGAGGTACTCAAGTGCTAATCTCTAGTCCCATCGTTGGTGGTGTTGGTGTCTGAACCTTACAAGACAGATTCCCTTAAAGGAACCTATAGATCAAAAAACCACAACTGTTGGCCAATTTAGTAGCTGAAATAATGATGTCAGATTATCCTATTCACATGATAGACATTGGTAGAAGGCTTGAGGAAAGACTTTGTATTTGTTAAAATTAGAATGTATACAATTTAAGCCACAAGTAAAGAGTGTTGTGGTAGTGTTTATTGTTGTTAGTATTGTAAGACCTGTGGCTCTGGCATGCTTCTCCTAGTCTTTTCCAGGCTGTAATGAGAAACCAGAAGGTTAGAAAGTAGAAGACCTAGGTGCTAGTGCTGTCTTTATCTTTGACTTGGAGCAAATCAACTGAACCTCTCTCTAAGCTTTAGTTTCCTCATTTCAGACTACAGAAAATATATCTGCATAGTGCATTTTACAGGGTTTTTGATTATACTGTGTGCTAACCTTTATGTTGTAGAATTATTTTTCAGTCATTGATTAATGAGTGTTTACTTCAGAATCTTTGTAGTATCTCATCCTTACTTTACTTTATTTTCTTGTGTTGTTTCCTATTATTTATGTTTCTGCTCTGAGGGGAGATCACATTTGAGTGCTAAGAAAACAGAAGGCTCATACCTGTTTTGTTTATCTTTTGGAGAGAAAAAAGATCAGCATGTTTGTGTCGCCAGTGTATTTTTCCACTGGACTAATTTTTAAATAAAAAATCGCAACCAGCTTGGACATTGAGGTCTGTGAATGAGATCTAGGATGATGTTCGTTTTCAGAGTGCATGCATGTACCTGTGAAGCTGCCCCATTGCATAACTCCAGGTGTGCTGTAGGCACTGGATGTGCAGAACCCAGCCCTGGGTACCTGAGTTTTCTTCCTCTGGAGCAGCCAACTTTTTCTCTATAGATTCTTTAAACTTTGCCATTTATACTTGTTTCTTCTGGTGCCTTCATAGTTGTATGTGTGCTAGTTGTATTTGTGGGGAAAGTAAGAGAAAGAAGTAGATACTTTTTAGCATGAGATAACAGGGCTATTAATGGGGTTGGGCTTCCTTTGTTTCTTATCAGGTGTTTATTAGGTCTGTCTGTGGTGTTTATCCCTTGGAGATGTGACATTGAACTCTGTGGGCTAGACTCTGGTCATGAAACCCCTGAATCTTAGAACCCGGACCCTTCATGGCCATCTGCTCCAACAGTTGAGTTGTTGAGATTTTCCTTTGCAGGTGTGAAATATTCTCAAGAATAAGGGCTTCAGTAATTTAGAAGGGAATGGCCACTTTAAAGCCATCTACAAAAGAGAATAGCAACATATTTTGAATGACATGGTAGGCAGAACAACTATCTAAAACAAAGCCAGTGATCCCTGCATTGGACTGACTAAATTTTAGAAAATGATTTTTGAATGTTTGTGCCTAATGTTAGAAATAAAACTAAAGTACTATGTCAGGACCAAGAACCACTAAGTAGCAGATGAGTATAAGAACACATGAAATAATTATCATGTTTAAATTGGTTGATCCCTACCAGATATTGAGTGGAACTCTACAGAATGTATTAGATTATTCAAGCCTATGTTCTTCTGTGTAACAAGTTACTGAGCTCAAGTTAATTTACAAATAATGAAGTTCTTTGGATATTCAGATATCTCAAATCATGAATGAAATTCAGTTGAAACACTGTGCTTGGCACATAATAGGTGCCCAGTGTTAAATGAATGAAACAAGCAGGCCAGTAGACTGATATGGCAGCTTACATAAACAAACCAAAATCTAAGCCTGTAAATGCCTCATAGTTACGAAATTGAAACCTATGGACAACCGGTCACAAACGGCCAGCTAGGCTTTAAGCTATAGCCAGTGTAATAATTTTCTTTCTTTTTTCCCACACCTCCTCTGTATGTCTTCCCCTGGCTCCTGTTGGTGGAGTGCTACTAGCCACTTGCCATTCATTGGGTGGTGCCAGTTTCAAACCACTTTCTGCTCAACTAAACTTTTTAAATGTTTAAAATGTTTTAGTTCATCTTTCAACAGTATCAACTGTGCAAGTATGGAACTGCCTACTCTAAATGTCTCTTACCCAACTTGCACTTAATCTGATGACCTGTTTTTTATGGCTATTTTTTAGAACAGTTTTAGGTTTACAACAAAATTGAGAGGAAACTACATTTGCCATGTAATCTCTGCCCCTTCACTTTCATAGCCTCCCCCACAAATACCATTTTTATTTTACTGTCATGAAATTAAACCTTTGCATTTGATTTTGCAGGGGGAGGGGTGAGAGGAGGGAAAATGGGCCAGTAGAGACCAGGTGGGATTCAGTTCATCTCCTTTCCTCACTCTGCATCTTTTCTTCTCTCATTTTTTCTCCTGGTGGACTTTGAGGATGTTACTTTTTTCTTTACCTCCTCAGGTATAACAAATACAGTCTTTCTTTTTTTCTCTCCTAAGTAAAATAATAGTTCCTTAATTTCTATTGTTTCTATGCATGGAGGGAAAAAACAAAATGGCATTTTTTTACTTGTTGGGACTTAGTGTCCCAGTCCATAGCCATGTTTGTCCTTACCCTTAGTGGGCAGCTCCATTCCTTCTATTCTTTGTTTATTCTTATAGGACACTTTGAGGCTAGTTTAGGAAGGATTCTTATAATAGAGAAAAAAGAAAAACTGATCGATTTTTTTCATATTTTAGATATGTTAAGTCAGCCTGGGTTCTTCATCTCTATGTGCACCAGAATGCCCCTGTCCGTACAAGTTGCTTTATAACCTAACTGGTAGCAATAATCCCATGTTTTCCCCAGATTCTTGATACTGATTAAAAACTGCATATTCAGCAATTGTGTTACATTATATGAAAGTACCTGGATGATTCCTCCATTGAAATATTGGTGATAAATGGAATACTCTAACATGTTCCAGCAGGTTGTGTAAATAATGTTGAGTGACTTTGTGTGACTGTAAGGTTTACAGTGTATTCAGAGAAGAGACACAAATTAAATTACTATACAAGTAGCATGACAGCTGTGATGAGGGCTGTGAAGGGGAGATGGACAGTTCTGTGCCAACTCTTGATGAGAACTGGACTCAGTCTTGGGGCCCAATATAGTACCCTAAAGAAGTACAATTTGACCTGAGATTGAGGTCTCAAAGGGAAGTAGCAGGAGAGGATTCTAGGCAGCGGGGACAGAAATTGCTATGTGGACACCTGAGCCATTCTGGAAAGGCCACGTGGCTGGTGCGCAGAGAAGTTGTAATCGTACATTTCACCAAGTAGGAACACAACCCCTTTATTTCTTCCTCCAAAATGACCTTAGTTCATCTCACTTCTCATACTACAATGTATAATAATAGAGATGCCATCTGTAATTTCACTTGTTGATTAATGTGCTGTGTCACAAACAGTAAGGTCACCCACTCTGTGAGGTGTCTAGGGCTGCCATTCTGTGAAACCTTCATTGGGCAGTATCTGATCTCCTTAAGGTGGGAATGCAGGGCAAGTAGAGTAAACAGCACTGACAGCCAAAGATGCCGTCTCTCTTCTGTCATCTCTGTATGCTTTGCTTTCTCTCTTAATTTTTCTTTCCTTCTGGCCCTTGCTGCTCAGGACCCTATGCTATCTGTGTTTTATAGGTTTTTCCTGTAAAGTAAGGAAAAAGACACTATGGAAACTTTTATTAACTCAGAAGTTTTTTAGCAAAGAAATCCTTTCCAAATTATAATAGAATAGGTCACTAAAAGATTTTCAGATTTGACCTTTCGGCCTTGCCTGGCTCTGGTTCCTGACCATACACAGCTGGGCTGAGTGTTTTTATCAGTCCCTCTTGAAAGGAAAGACTGTTGTACTTGCCATGAAGTGAGAGGTATTAATTTTGTTGTTTTTTGGACATGCCCTATTTTCCCACAGTGGCTTGGATCCAGGGAGAAATACCTGGGGCTAACTTTATCTTGAGAATGCCTTATTGTGCATTGACTAGAGTTCTTTCTCGTCCTTTTCCTTGCTCCTCCTTTGTTCCATAAGCAGGTCCTGTAGATTCCCTTGTGCATTTTGGTTCTGGGTCTAATCATTTTCTATTATTTCTGGCAGGTAGCTGACTTTAAAACTTGTGAAAGTCAGGTTTACATACCCTCGTTAGCACTGAGACTCAGCTATTCCAATGTGTTGGAGCAGGTGTCACCCACTGCTTTGCTCTTTACTCTGTACCCTCCTCACCATCTTCAAACTCAGGACCTACTCAGGTGACTATCATGGAGAAGAATGCTTCATCATGTTTCATTCTTCATGGGGGTGGGTGTTCCTGCTCTACTGGTTCTTTGTTTTTCCTTTAGTTTGAGTCACTTTCTGATTCATGACAAAAGATGTCTGATAGGATGGCTCACATGTGCTGTCTGGCTACACCCACTCCTTAATCCTAGATGTGAGTTAACAGTCCCATCATGCCAGCCGCTGTAGAATGTTACAGATGGGGTCTGGATTGCTGTAATAGTTTAGATAGGCATTAAAACCAAATAACTGCTATCAAATGAGGAAATAATATTTTCTCTAAAAAAGGAGGTGAGAAGATAGCCTGGGAGCTTAGTCTGGTGCAAGGTTATAATCTGTGATCAGGCTTTCCTGAAGAATAGACTTTAAATTACTGCTCACGTGATTCTAGCCACTGTCTTCCCATGCTCCCTGTAGTAAATTCTTCTCTAGTAGTCGTCTTATTTTTGCTACTATAATTAGCTAACATTTGCTGGATGTTTATTATTTGATAGCCACTAGCCTAAGTGCTTTGCTCCATCCATTTCGTTTAAAATCTTGACAACCAAAAATAAGCAACAGTTATCTTATAAGGTCTTTTACATGTAGTGGAAGCAGATGATATATAACTCCAATTTAGACATTGTTGCATAGCTTTTAAAAAATTGTTTTCAAACATTTTTGACTATAACCCTAAGTAAGAATTATATATGTGTGTGTCTGAAACAAAAGTTGTGTGAAATGATAATGTGTCATATATTTTTCTATTCCAAATTAACAATTTTATTAAAAATCAGGCTGGCTGATCCTCTAAATGGATTTTACTACTCACTAATGAGTAATGACTTACAAGATTCAAATGTCATATAGGAGACCAGAAATAGTCCAGACTGGACTAACACCTGTGCTTATTCTCTGATTATACTTTGTAAGATTTGTATATCCTTATAAAAAAGGACTAAAAGGAAATGTGGGGAAACATAACACTCCAAACATTTACTGAGCATCTATCACATGCTAAGTACCATGCTAGGCTGAAGACACGATTGAACAACTGTTGGGGCACCTCACTCCCCTAAGAAAAGTCATCTGCTCTAGTATGTATATTTGCCATAATTTGTTAAACTGACACTTTTACCTGGGGGTGATATTTTAAAGATGGATGTTGAACAAGGCAAGCAAAACTAAGGCAAAACCTAGAGTATCTTGGCTAGAGATAGATGAGAATCTCTCCCTCAAGCTTTCCTTTGTCCTGCCCCTTCTTGGGTTGGTTGGTCAGCAAGAGCCTCTAGCAACCTGGGCAAGATCCTGTAACAAATCTGTACCAAAATTTAATCGTCTTTTAGGGTAGAGTGTGTTTTAATAAAGACTTCATTTTTTTCTGTTTAGGAGGTAAGTCAGTAGTGAATAATACTAGGTATTTCCAAACGTGAATCTTTGCTGTTTTCAACTAGGTGACTGTTCTGTTACTTGTACCCTGGCACTCTTCTGGCACTCCCCACCTCCCTCCAATCTCACTGGCTGGGATAGGAGGAATTCAGGAGGAAGTCAGAATGTCAGCGATAGTCTCTGCCATTAAAAAACAAAACAAAATGAACTCATTTCTAATCCTCTTCTCATACATTTCCTAGAAAATATCTCAAAACTTTTAAGCAGTGAAGGCACTCTAGTATATGGAAACCTCACATATTATATCTTTATACCAAGTTACATTCAACATATCTTTTCAGTGCTGTGAAATCTAGTGTATAGAGTTGGCAGGCCTAGTATTGATAAAAGGTAAGCTTAACCTTTACTAACATGTTTATCTTATGTTGCTTGGTCTGTTCTTAGACTGCCAAATGGCCTGTTGGCATCTGTTAGTATACTGGAGTCAGGAAATATGGGTTTAGCCCTAGTTCTACATTCTCTAGCTTTATTTCCTGGAGCAGGTCACATACTGCATCTCAGCTTCCTTCTCATCTGTGAGTGTTCTCTAAGGGCCCTTGGTGCTCTGTGCTCTGAAGCTTTCTGTTTGCGAAAATGCAGTCAAAGCAAAGGATTCATTACTAACTCATCCTTATTTGTGCTGGCAAAAATAATAAAACATTTTACACCAGGAATAATAGCTTTCTGTGCCTATGTTTCTTTACCTTTCGCTTTCAGTAGTGACTTAGGAAAGGGACTTCAGAATCATTGTCAGTTCATCTTTGGGAGATTTTTGCTGGCATTTGTTTGCTCTTCTGGTTACAGATGAGTATTGTCTAGTGTCAGGAGGCTCTTTGTGCTTTGTTTAGGATCTTTATGATGTATAATGCTGCAGCGCAGCCTCGTGGGACCACTGCTGAGAGTTGTGTTTTTCTTCAGCAGGAAGAGGTTTCATGAGATGGAAAAATTACAACTGTTAGTGATAGGAAATAATTTCAGTTGTACTGAAGATTTCCTGTCTTCTTTGTGAGGAAGAAAATTAGGAAAAGGATTGGCAGCAGAATCTAATGCCTGTATATCATGCAGGTATATTTTCAGCCCATATTATTACGTTATCCTTATGCTTGTGAAAAGTTCATTTAAAGTCCTTTTGAACCCACCTAATGTCCTATTGATAACTTTTAGAATGAATGGATCATAGGAGATAAGTGTCGTTGGTGCCTGAGTGCATTTTATGAGTGTAATATTAATCTTCAGTCATTTGTCAGCCTCGAGATACAGGGAACTATTGGATTTTTCTGTGTGGTCAGTGATCTGTGTCATCTGCCAGAGTGTAGCTTTACCACCACCACCAACAAATGCTATTTCTTAAGAACAGTCACACAAAGGGGGCATGGGAATGTGTATGGGGAAACCCCATAGGTGGAGGTTGGTCAGTGGGGTCCCTGTGTGAGTACTGTGTGGCCGAAAGGATCCCAGCACATCAGCCCTCCCCCCAGGAGGCCAAGGTGCAGCTGTTAAGTAGCTGGAGGTTGGTGAAGAGCTGTGTCTTCAAAGCAGTTCCATCCAGGAACTTCTAGCAGGTAATTGAAATAAGAGCAAAACTTCCACAGGGCACCTGCCATGAGGCTGGACAGTGGTTACTGCCCCATAAGTCACTTCCAAGCTGCAGTGTCTAGTTAGAGTAATGAGGTGATTTTTCTTTGTAAAAGGAGACTTAAGGAGTATGAAACTTGACTGTGAAAATCAATCTCAAGTGAACCTTGACTGTAGAGTGGTCACATGAATCTGCACAGATGATTTAAATTACAAAGAGCTAAATACACATACACACACACACACACACACACACGCACACGCACAAGTGCATGTAAAGTGGGGAAATCTGAACTTGGTGAATTACATAGAAAAAGTAGTCACACAGTTATGAACACTTTCACACATCTTTATTTTTTTATTTATTTATTTATTTAATAATTTTTTTATTAAGGTATCATTGATACCTTAATAAACCCTCTTACGAAGGTTTCACAAGAAAAACAATGTGGTTACCACATTTACCCATATTATCAAGTCCCCCCTCCATACCCCATTACAGTCACTGTCCATCAGTGTAGTTAGATGCCACAGAGTCACTACTTGTCTTCTCTGCGCAACACCCCATAACCTACCCCAACACCATGTGAACTAATCATAATGCCTCTCAATCCCCTCTCCCTCCCTCCCTATCCACCCTCTCCCACCCCTCCCTTTTGGTAACCGCTTGTCCCTTCTTGGGTTCTGTGAGTCCGCTGCTATTTTGTTCCTTTACTTCCACTTCATTGTTATACTCCACAAATGAGGAAAATCATTTGGTATTTGTCTTTCTCTGCCTGACTTATTTCACTGAGCATAATACCCTCCAGCTCCATCCATGTTGCTGCAAATGATAGGATTTGTTTCTTTCTTATGGCTGAATAGTATTCCATTGTGTATATGTACCACATCTTCTTTATCCATTCATTTACTGATGGACACCTAGGTTGTTTCTGTATCTTGGCTATTGTAAATGGTGCTGCAATAAGCATAGGGGTACATATGTCTTTTTGAATCTGAGATCTTGCTTTCTTTGGGTAAATTCCTAGGAGTGGAATTCCCGGGTCAAATGGTATTTCTGTTTTTAGTTTTTGGAGGAACCTCCATATTGCTTTCTACAATGGTTGAACTAATTTACATTCCCTCCAGCAGTGTAGGAGGGTTCCCCTTTCTTTGCATCCTCACCAGCATTTGTTGTTGCTTGTCTTTTGGATGTTCTCCATCCTAACTGGTGTGAGGTGATATCTCATTGTGGTTTTAATTTGCATTTCCCTGATAATTAGTGATGTGGAGCATCTTTTCATATGCCTGTTGGCCATATGAATTTCTTCTTTGGAGAATTGTCTGTTCATATCCTCCACCCATTTTTTAATCAGGTTATTTGCTTTTTGGATGTTGAGGCATGTGAGTTCTTTATATCTTTGGATGTTCACCCCTTGTCGGATACCTCATTTACAAATATATTCCCCTATACTGTAGGATGCCTTTTTGTTCTACTGTGGTGTCCTTTGCTGTACAGAAGCTTTTTAGCTTGATGTAGTCCATGTGTTCATTTTTGCTGTTGTTTCCCTTGCCCAAGGAGATGCTTTCAGGAAAGAGTTGCTCATGTTTATATTCAAGAGATTTTTGCCTGTGTTTTCTTCTAAGAGTTTTATGGTTTCATGACTTACATTCAGGTCTTTGATCCATTTCGAGTTTACTTTTGTGTATATAGGGTTAGACAATAATTCAGTTTCATTCTCCTGCATGTAGATGTCCAGTTTTGCCAACACCAGCTGTTGAAGAGGCTGTCATTTCCCCATTGTATGTCCATGGCTCCTTTATCGTATATTAATTGAACATATATGCTTGGGTTTATATCTGGGCTCTCTAGTCTGTTCCATTGGTCTGTGGGTCTGCTCTTGTGCCAGTACCAAATTGTCTTGATTACTGTGGCTTTGTAGTAGAGCTTGAAGTCAGGGAGCATAATCCCCCCAGCTTTATTCTTCCTTCTCAGGATTGCTTTGGCTATTTGGGGTCTTTTGGGGTTCCATATGAATTTTAGAACTATTTGTTCTAGTTCTTTAAGAATGCTGTTAGTATTTTGGTAGGGATTGGATTGAATCTGTTGATTGCTTTAGGCAGGATGGCCGTTTTGACAATATTAATTCTTCCTATCCATGAGCACAGGATGTGTTTCCATTTATTGGTATCTTCTTTAATTTCTCTCTTCAGCGTCTTATAGTTTTCAGGGTATAGGTCTTTCACTTCCTTGGTTAGGTTTATTCCTAGGTATTTTATTCTTTTTGATGCAGTTGTTTCACACATCTTTATTATCCACATTTAGATATAAAATGAAGCCCTCTTTCTATGATAAACCTCTCAAACCCTACTAAATCTCAGAAGTTTACACATAGTAAGAGCCCGGTATAAGCTGTTCAGCCATTAGTCTTTTAGTCTTCTCTTTAATGGGAAGGTTTTTGAAGGTGGTTTGTTCTACCTTTGTTTTGTAAGTTGTGTTAATTATTTAGAGTTCTTGGTTGAATTTGCCAAAAGAGCTTAAATATGTTTTTTCCTCAACAGGGTTAATCATCTCATTTTAGTGGAGCCTTGGGGTTTTCCTGAGCGACCAGACCTTGCTGATCAAGAAAGACCGATTCCAGTCTGGATCAGAGTCTTGGGAGCAGCACTGACTCCCTTTAACCCTCTAGCTGGCCTCAGGATTGCAGGGCCCTTTGGTGAGTGCTTGTGTCTGTATTCTAGGAGAGCAAAGTGCTTATAGATTTGCAGTAGAGAAGTATTTACTAATCACCATTGTTAATCAAAATCTTAAAAACAACAACAAAAAACTAAACCTTGCCTTTTCTCCTCTTTCTCTGTAAAGTACCAGTCTGTACATAAGGAAGAATGAGAGCAGTCTCTTCTCCTCAAAGAAGGGTTTTTATTTTGTAAACATTACCTGTATTAGCAGAGCCAAGAAGGCAGGAAGTTCTGAGGATGGGGTTAGTCAGCCCACAACGTGGGCAGAAGTGTAGCATGTTGCCCTGTTGGTGAGCATTAGAGGTATTTGGCCGGTTGATGATAACCAGCTTGCAGATCACAAAGCTGACATGATCAGCCATGGGGATAACAGGTACCATCGCACTTTCAGATAACTTTCTTGCCCCATAATGTCACAAAGATCTGGGGATGCCTGTTTTCT
This sequence comes from Manis pentadactyla, assembly GCF_030020395.1. Lineage (NCBI taxonomy): Eukaryota > Metazoa > Chordata > Mammalia > Pholidota > Manidae > Manis > Manis pentadactyla. Next base: position 44,089,387 of record NC_080019.1, on the reverse strand, counting down.
CTTTCCAGTCATATTTTGGAATACCAGAATATTAGTCGCTGATTTAAGTTCATTCGACTCTTATTAGCTCTGTCGTAGCACCAAATCCAAAGCACTTTCCTTCCCTCATTGCCCCTAATAGTGATGGATCTGGACCTCTTTCTTTCCTTCTTGTAACTTGTATCATTTAGGAATGCTTTTAGCTGCTAGTAACTGAATACCTAAGTGGTTTAAACCGTAAGGCTTTTATTACTTCCTTAACAAGCAGTCTGGAAGAAGGTGCTTCTAACATTTGTTCTGATAGCTAGCTCATTGGTGCTAGGGTTTGGGCCTGTGACTGTGACTCTCAGGACCCTTTTCTTCCTGTTGTTTGAAGGCTGCTATGACATGAAGCAGCATCTCACAAAGCAGCATCTAAGCAAGAAGAAAGGATAGCACGGAAAGTGGTCTTCTTTCCGCAATGCTCTTTGTTGGAGAAGAAAGCCTTCCTTGGAAGACCCCAATAGTCCTTCCTTATGTCTCCGCCTGCCCTAGTTCTTTTACCAAAAAAGAGAAAGTTTCTGTGACTGATCAGTCCTGATTTGTTCCCAGGAGCTGGCGTAAGGGGCTTGTTTTCCTGCACACATTACTGCTAGGTGGATGTACCAAAGTCAGGTTCTGTTAGGAAGAAATGAAGAAACATGGGAGTGGGAATAACTGCTGTGTAGGTGGACATATTCTGCATCCCTCTGCGCAGGCCTGGCCCCTCCTACCCTAGTGCCATTCCTTTGGGATAAGGAGAGCAGAGGTACTGCAAGAGTCAGAAGAGGACACAGGAATGGAATCTGTGACCACACACTACTCCATAGTGCTTTGTTAGATAGCCCTTCTCCCTGCTCCCAGTCTTTTCACCCCTCCCTCGTAGAGTCACTCCTTAGGTGCCTGGTCCCCTTTTGATGAACTCCTTAAGAGCATTTTTTTAGTCTGTATAGTCCTGAAATATAAATGTATTTTGCTCGATCAGTTATGCAAGTGGCCATTATGGGAAAAGTGAAGTATGCAAAGAAATTAGGAGACAATGATGGAGGAAGAAGGAAGCCTAGCAGGGAACCTGTCAAGCCATGCCCTCTGTCTGCATAATTGCCTGCATGTCGTGGTGATGGTGGTGGTAGAGGGGGATGGAGAGTATCAACTGCATCACAGAAATTCTTAACAGAGCTGTATAATTCCTTCTGGGATAGGAAGGAGGGCAGGTGAAGAACTAAGACCACGTTAGGATAAAGGACAGTGATATCAGAAAGGGAAATTGGCTGGTCCCTGGGTCCACAGAAGGGAAAACAGTGACCAGACAAAGGCTCCTGCTCCTCCTGCTCCTCCTCCTGTGGCCCTGCTCTGCCTCAGGAAGAGGCTGTGGGAGCCACCCTGGGTAGTGGTAGCAGGGAGTAGTGCTAGTATCCCAAGCAGAAACTCTGGATTTATTTCCCACACAAATATAATTCATTTGTATATATCCCAATATACTTCATTTGAATGTCAGTGTATTGTAATTGTGGGAGAAATGCAAGTTAGTAAGTTAATTTTATGTATGAGTTGCTCTGTTTACCTGCCATGTTTAATATAATTATTTTCCCACAAAAACAAGTCTTAGAAAACTAACTTACAGGTTTTTGAACTCTTAGGGGTCAGTATATGACATTCTTTAATTCTTACTTTAATCTTCCCTTAGGGATCTTGAGGAGAGCACTTCCAGAATTTGCTTTTTTCCATCTAAAATATATATTTGAATAATCTATATGTGTATGCACATAACACTCATTGTAGAAGCAAACACTAAAACTTTCTAATAGTGGTGTGTAAGTTAATTATAATTAAAACATATGTATAATTTAAAACATTCTTTTCCTATTAAATAGGTTTAAGTCTAGTGCAGCGTTTAAGGCCGGACTTCAAACGGAAGTATTCTTCAATGTTTGAAGATGATACTGTGACAGAATACATCTACCACTGTAATGTACAGACTCCGAGGTAAGGATTATTACTCTAAATCTACAGTGTTTATGTTGTAGACTTATCTTTTTTGAAAATATGTGAATAGTCTAGTAAATTTTTATCAATAAGTAAATGACTCAATTTAAAAGGACAAGTAGTCAAATGACTAACGTTTCTTAATTTACTCATCTTTTCATGGAGTAAGTACCATGTAAAACATTGTACTGGATTCTGAGGAGGGATTAAAAAACAAGACATTCTTTCTTCCCCTGAAATGCTTGTGGATGAGTTAAGGAAGTCATGGTCTTAGATATCTCTAGGAGGTGGCTGGAGTTGAGAGATAAAGAAGAATTTCAAATAAAGCACCATTCCAAAACTGAGTGTTCATGGTTTTATAAAAGAAAAAGGGGTTCTGGATTAAGCAAAAGTAAATGGTTTTCTGTACCATGGATCTTCTTAGAATCTTTTACTATGCCAAAGGGTATTAAATCTCCCCAGTCCATGGGAGATGCTGCACAGCATTTTTTAGTTACGTTAATGATTGCTCCCCCCTTTTACAGAGCAATTTAATGTCTCTGGACCAGCCTCAGAAACACTGCACAGTGGGAAAGGAGTAAGTGAGGGTTGGGAGGAGGGGAGAGAGGTTCTGCATGTATTCTGACAGTGATTAGGAGAAAGAGAGAGAGCACTCGCATGAGCGAGTAGCCAGGGGGAGCAAGAGGCCAAAACAAGGATGTCTTTATTTTTTAAAAATATAATTTACGGATGTTGGGTGCAGGGTGCTAATGGCAAAAACAACCTGAAGATAATGGGGAGCTGGGGAGCCCTGACAGTAAGAGCATGGAGTTGCCAGGGAGAGCGTCAGGAGCGGAGTAGGAGTGTGAGCTCCGGGTCTCATGCCTCTTCGTGTACCAGTCCATGTTGGGGCTTGTAGAAACTTGATTCCTGAGTCTGTCTCTTAGACTCTGATGCAGCAGTTCTGGGCTGCATCTTGAACAGATGCCTCTGACCATTCCAATACAGTTGGGCCATGGACCACTTTAAAACCTAGAAGTGGTACCTTATCCTTTTTAAGATTGAGACTTGGGCAAAAGGCTGAGAGGCAGTTGTAGAAACAACTCTCTCACTTTTTTTTTTCTCCTTCACTTTTGGCAGAAAATTTGTACATTTACTGAGGCCTGAAAGCTGGTGAGGTATAGCTGTAGCTTCAGCCTTTTTAAAGCAGGTTAAAGGAGAGGGAGGCAGGAGAGGTTTGACACCCTCCAGAGATTGATATTTTGTGTCTCACTAGGCAATGGGCCTAGTGAGATTAAGTCTGCAGATCAGGTCTGGCATATTAGGTCTGCAAACTTTATTGACGTGTTCCAACATCGTTTAGTGGCTGGTCCCAGGTACACATGTTTTCCTGCATGGTCTTAGTGTTCTATTTGTCACATATTCAGTTGCATGATTACATTTGTCCTAGTTTGTGGTCTTTCTTGTGGTGGAACTTAACTTTCTTACAAAAGACATTTGGAATTACACTGCAATGAAAGCAGAAATGACAGCAAAATGGGTCTATCTGGGAGTTTTCATAGTTCTTCATTCTTTTATTTGAGGCATTGAGGCAGTCAGGTGTGGCCCCAAGAGAAGACACAGGAGAGGCTCAAGGAAACAGTTCATTCTACTCACAGCACCTAGAGAGAGGGTCAGTAAATGCTACGAAGGGTCACAGAGGTAGCTCCAGACAATGGAAGACAGGCGTCTAGGCCAGAACCTTTGTTGGGTTCTTCAGGAAAGGCAGGGCAGGCAGGGCAAGCCATTCAGGATCCGTGAGGTGCCTGATTTTAGTGGGCTCTGAACAGTGGAGTGTGTCTGGTTGCCTGGTGCCTGGCCCTGGGGTGATAAGGCAGAGAACTGCTGCCTGCTGAGTTTTGTGGACCAGACAGAAGTGGCTTGGCTCCTGATTGGTTAGTTTGCGTATCAAAGGCCTGTTCCTGGTTCAGTCCTTTGTTACCCCTATGAATTTAACTCTGCCTCCTGGAGGCACAGTCTCTCCCCAGCCTGAAAGGTTTTTTAAGATGTCAAACATAATAATACACAGAAAATAAAAAGTATAAATAATACATAAAGCATACATAATCTTTATTTCTTCCTCTCTTGGTATCAGTTTTGCCATTGCAAGTTAAAAGCTGGCACCATGAACATGTTGAAAAGTTGCCTTCTGCATTTGAAATAAGAGTGAAAAAACATTTCAACTATCCCCACAGGAAATTTAATAATTTAATAATAGGGAGTTAGGGTTACGTATTTTGATTTAGAAGATAATATCTTTTAAAATATGAACTAAGAGTTTAGGGCATCCTTGTTTAACAAGAGTATGTACCTTTGTAGGATATATAAAGAAGTATATGTCTTCTGTGGGGTTTGTTCCTTATACTTGCTAGTAAATTATTTCAGTTTAAGCTGAGTTTTTTTTCTGAAATGAGGGAGAAAACTAAATATGAATGTGTTTTGATAGCAGTGGGAGGGCGAGGTACATATTCATCCCCAGAAGTTATACGTGACTCTCTTCTCTTTCTTCAAGTGGTGAGACAGCATTCAAAAATATGACTATTCCTTATGGATGGGCAAAAAGGCCAATGCTGCAGCGAATTGGTAAAATGCAGCCTGACATTCCAGTTTCAGTGATCTATGGCGCCCGATCCTGCATAGATGGCAGTTCTGGCACCAGCATCCAGTCATTGCGACCACATTCATATGTGAAGACTATAGTAAGTGTGTGGTTTATTTTTGGTTTTCAGTTGTAGGTGAAGCCTGTCCTATTATCTTTGCCTTTGATGAGATGTCAGGTCATCTTTGTGCTTTCCTGTCTGAGCTATAAGGTATACTGCAGACTCCATTAGAGACCTGATAACACTTGTGCCGGGAGCAGAGTTTGACCCATACAAATCTTCATGTCCAGATAGAGAATTGCTTCTCTGAGGGAACTTGTTGTCCCTAAAGCCACAGTATCTCCGAGGTGGGAGAGGCTGAAAGAGAGGGTCCGGTATAGTACTTTGACCAACTCCCATCGCAAAAGGCAGCACATTCTTATTTTGTACAGTTTATCTCCTGGCCCCATCATTAGTGGTCCATTGAAAATGTTTTTTTCATATACAATTTTAGTAAAGGTCAATAGATATTTCTCTTTATTCTCAGATCCTTTATTTGATAGAAACATATAATTGTTACTACAGATCTGTGTTGCATATTCCTTATGTTTTGTTTATATATGGCTGTTTTCCTTTTCATTGCTAAGTGCCTCTGCTTATGTCATTGTATTTTATTTTTACTCCCTGACCATCTCACTGCTTTCCCTTTCCCAGGCCATTCTTGGGGCAGGGCATTATGTATATGCAGATCAACCAGATGACTTCAACCAGAAAGTAAAGGAGATCTGTGACAGTGTGGACTGAGCACACGGAAGGTGATATCATGCTAGCTGATACGTGTCCTCAGCAGTGGTGCACAGCCTATGGTGAAGAGTGATAAATGGTCTTCTTGCCTGTACATTACACATGTTTTTTTATGAAGCACATTCAAACCAGTTAGTGCCTTCTAGAAGAATGGCTTTCCTTTCTTCTATACAAAATAGAAACACACAAGAGGCTCCGAATCTGACAGCTCTAATAAAATGTTGTTTGTCCTGCTACTGTACTGAAATATTGTAATTTTTCAACTGAAAGTATTTTCATTTCTATCTAATTCTGTTATGTCAAGCACTTTTTATACTGTAGTCTATATTGATTGCCAATTTTAAAAGGTGATTTCTGGGTCTATTATTTTATATACTATAAAGTTGCACTTTATTTTCTTTGCTTAAATATTTGCCATGTCTAATAACTGATATAGTTAATCAAAATTCAGTGTGTTTTTGTGTAAAAAATTTGTCATTTGTTTAGAATACTTCATTTTTAAATGGAGCAATGCAACAGCATTTTGGTTGAAAAGATGGGAGTCAATCACTAAAATAATTTTCCTCAGTTCTCTATTGAATGCTGCAAAGCCACATTCAGTATCTGAAATGTGATTCATCCTGACGTATCTTCAGCAACATCGTGCCTTGGAATCCTCTCTGTGTGATGTGACTCTGCACTTCCCCTCCCCCCTCCCACCAATTAATACTGTTACTCTCTATGAGCTGGCAAAAGAAACAGATTTCCTCACTGAGAAGATATTATGACTGTTACCTTCTAGTAAGCTAAATCATGTGTCTCATTAACATCTAACTCTTGTAGCTGGGTGCTAAAACTGGATTACATTTTTGCCACTTAAATATAAAAATAGGCAGTGCTACTGCGTCTCAGGGCACCAGAAATGAGCTAGCACTAGGGTTTGTTGGTTTTTTTTCTGAAGGGTTCGTGTTGATTAAATAACTTACATACTTGAAGATATATTATAAAAATTTTGTAAGGTTGATTGAACTATTTGATAGTAACTACCATCAAGTGTAGCACTTGCTTTTTTAAAACTAGGAAGCCTTTTTGAAACTGAAAAAGCTCCATGTGGTAACTGGCTGCTGAGAAGACCCTCTGAAAAAGAAAATTGAATAGAATCATCACTATCAAGGCATCCTTGCCTTATGTTTTGCTAACATTGCTTGTCTAGGAGAAAGGTGGTTATATAAATAAAAAGTGAACTTAGAACAGATAATGGTTTAATGGTTTTGACTGTTACATTTTTTTAGATGGTTTATTAGGAAATTTGTAGTTGTTAGGAAATGTAAGGTTCTATCACTATTGATTAACTGCCAGAAAGACTGAATGCTCTATTTTTAACTTTTTTTTTTCCCTACAAAGGAATAGGCAAATTATGCTAAAGTACAACAAATAGCTTCCCAAGAATTTGTCTCAATTGTCAGATCAACTAGGTCAGCGCAAAGGCAACATGAAAGCCAATACCTGTCATCAGGTTTCCCTGCCTCAGGGACAGAAGCGGCCTTTACTTCTGAGTTAGTGTCTTGGGTGTCCATATTCAAACTTATGCATCACAGATGATTTATTAATATTTTTGTACTTCTGTTTAACACAGTCTCGTCTTTCTTAATTATTCTTTGCTGGATGAATGACCATTTTCATTGTGCAGGAGGGTTTCTGTGCAGGATACTTGGTCTCATCCCTTGGAGGGAAGTTGCTAGATTCACTTAGGAAATGGGGTTTCTGGCCATAGATGTGCCAAGTGATTTAGGAAAAAGATGTATCCCAGTGTCAAGTGGAACTTATTTTCCTACCACTGACTTTGCTTCATTTGAAAAATATCATCATATTTCTTTTTAAAAGATAAATTTTAACTTGGCCTATAGTATACATAATTCTGTGAAAATGGAATTACCTAGCAGAGAAGGTCACAATCCTCAAATTTCTGAAAATACAGTAGGTGTTCAGTGTTTTCTTTAAAAAAATTATCTTACAGTATTTGATCTTTGCTAAATTATGCACTATATGATTTAACTTTATTTTACAGATTAAATTTTACTGTAATAGTCACCACAAGACAGCTGCTGTATACTTCCCTTTAGCATGGCCTAGCCTGTCTCTACTGGTTACTGTAGGACCATGGGTCCAGTGAGTGTTCAGGAGTGCTCGGCATTCTGAGGGATGGCTGCTCTGCAGTGCTGTGGCCTCCAGATGTGTCTTTACCTGTGTCCACCCATCCCTGAGTACGATTTCTGTTTTCTTCTAAAAAAAGTTTGCCTAGAGTTATTTTCAGAATATTATTTAGAAAAACTTTTGAAATATCTCTATTTATATATGTATTTTTTTATATCTGAAGGGCATATACTAGATCCCAATAAAATAAGAAGCATTTTCCTATATAATGGTATTGGAAAGAAGAAACAATAATAGCTAGAAGAACCCTAGAAAAGAGTGGTGGGCAAGGAGGGATAATCCTATTAGATATTATAACATACTACAAACAGTATGAAAGATAGTCCAGGAATTTAGTATACGGTAAAGGAATCATCTTATTAATGGAGGAAAAGACCTTAAAAACTGTTGAGAAAATATGGTTAACTATATGGAAGAAAATGAAATTGAATCGATTTTTCACACTGTATACAGGCATAGATAAAATCCAAATGGATCAGAGACCCAATTGTAAAAATGAAACCTTTTAAATAACAAAAAGAAAAGATAGGTGAATTCCTTTAAAATCTGAGAATGGGAAAAACTTTTCTTATGAGTGAAAATCCAGAAGTAATAAAAGAATAAGTTTATGTCTTAAACTGAAAATAAGAATTTTGGATGGCCATAACAAATAAAAAAATAAAAATAAACTGGCAAAAATATTTGCAACATTTATCACAAAAGGCAACTATAGTCCCAAAATATGAAGAATTTCTAAATTTTGAGAAGAACCTGAAAGAATGGGCCACAGGATATGAACAGGCAGTTCATAGAAAACAAAATGCAAATGGCCCTAAGTCATACAATGCACTCTTGTTGGTGAGACTGAAGAAACAGGCACTCTGAAAAGTGAAAAATTTTAAGGTTGGACAATTTGTTAATAACTAGCAAAATTAAGAGTTCATCCTTTAACCAGACAGTCTCACTTCTAAGGTTCTATCTGAGATGCACTGGCAAAATATGAAATGATGTATGCACAAAGATCTTCGGTATAGCACTATTTGTAACAGCTAAAGATTGGAAGCCACCCAAATCTCCATTGAGAGGGGATTGACAGAACAAGTGATGGTATGTCCATATGATGGAATACTGCACAGCTGTGAAAAGACAGGAGGACTATTTATACAATTCTGGAGTTATCTCCAGGGTAGAGGAAGTGAAAAACAGACTGTATGGTGTGCTACCTATTGTGTAAGAAAGGAGACAAAAGGAAAAAACAAAGACGCATTTGCTTTTTTTAAAAAATGCAATGGAAGGATTAGTTACACTAATAACTAAGAAATCAATTCCCTTGGCAGTGGCGGTGGGGAGCTGGACAGGGATGGCAACAGGATCTGTATTTTCCTTTATAATTTCTTACTTTGGGACCCTATCAGTGTTTTCTATAATTAAAAAACTCTTAAAACTAAAACAAACTTACCTGTCTACCAGGTTGGAGATATAACCACACATAGAAGAATTACTTAAGGTGACATTGGAGCCCAGCATTTTGTCTGCACTTCCCTAATGGCATACATCCTACAGACGGAAGAATCACAAAGAAACCTTAAACTGTGTTCAGTATTTTTATTTGTAGTACTGATACTGGTTTCATTTTGCAATTGTATGTATTTTTACACGATAGAGCAAATATTTATTACATCAATATGACAATAATGTCAAGATTTTCAGCATGAGAGAAAAGAGATACAAGAATAAAATCAAGCTTAAAGCCTTGTAATTGTATATTTCACTTGGCAATACAAACAAAATACTGTGATTTATTTTTCTCTTAAAAGCACATATTGTATAGCTTTGTTCACTGAAAAGACCTAGAGCTAATCACAACCCAGTAGTGAGGCCAACCCTTGCACCCAGACTGTCCCACTGACAGCAACAGGGAAAGGACAAAATGAAGCCGGGCTGTCTTATATCTGAAGCAAGGATGCAGGGTATGTTAAAAAGACCCAGGACCCAACTTGAAGAGGCACTCGTTTGCCAAAAATGGAACAATTTGAGCCTCAAAAATAACAGTGCATTGAAACATTTTATAAAAATCCATGAGGTCATAATGACAGTTAAAAGAATATGATGTGTGCGTGTGTGTGTGTGTGTGTGTGTGTGTAATGTTGCCTTTGGAAATTAGTGGGGCACTAACACCTTATTTGAAGATTGCTAATTGAAAAAATGAAGTACTTACCCTGACTTCCTTACATGCCAGGTTGACCTGATAAGAAAGCTGTTCACTTAAGAATCATAGCTAAATGCCAAAATATGGAAGGATTAAGAAATCACTATTTGTCATTTCTAGAGAAATAATGGTTCTAGGCTGCTTGAAAGTATTAGGTGAAAGGTTGATGGGAAGTGTCTTACTGGAGGGCTCAGGCTGATAACATCAGTCTTAGTGTTAAAAAGGAGAATCAAACGTACATGCCTCCAATGTGTTGCTGTAGCAAGAATGCAACACCAGCCATGATGACTTACTACCCAAAATTGAACCTGAATCTAATCAAGCCTGTACATCTACTGATCAATTTGTAAAAAATGTGGGATATTGAAGAACCTATTAACAAACTAAATCCATAATGTGAGAAATTCCACTGGACAAATAATTCAGTTTCTTCAACAAATTGAAGGTGTAAAATAAAGGAGGTGATGATGGAACTTAAAAGATCGATGAAACTTAAAGGACTTGTTTGGAATCCTGATTTGAACAAAACCAACTTAGACATTTTTTGAGACAATTAGAAAAAAATTTAAGACAGGTTGGATATCAGATGTTACAAATTATTTTGGGGGTGCAATAATGGTATAGTGACTACAATTTGTTGTTTTTTTAAAGCCCTTATCTGTTCAAGACACACTAATATGCTTATGGTTGAAATTATGACTAGGATTTACCTGGAAATATTACAAGGAAAAAAACAGGCAGGGGGCAGGAAATGGATAAAAGGAGCAGAATGTTACTATTGAAGGTGAGTGACAGATACATAGGGGCTTATGTAGGGATTTATTATTCTGTTCCCTCTACTTTTATGCATGCTTAAAAATTTCCATAACAGGAATTTTAAGATGGAAGAGAATGAGAAGAGATTAGAGACTGCTGGTATAGACAACTTTTTTAGTAACAAGCAGACCATGGGTAATAGCTGGAAGGGGACCTGCCTCGGCAGAGGGGGGAAAAATAGTGATGCAGGAGAGAATGGCTGGGGTGATGTATTAGCAGGGCTGAGGGCAAATAGGAACTTGGTGGGACTGTAAATAAGTATTTACTCTTGATAAGTATTTACAATACATGGTAAAATCACAGGTGCTCCACAGCTGTGTTTCCGGTTTTCAGTCCCACAAACATACCAGCCCCAGTGTGCAGACACATCTACAAGACGCTGTTGCAGTGCTGTGACATTAGAAGTCTGGAACCCAGTATGTGACTGACTGTGTTCCAGGACATCCATACACTGGTATATTATGCGGCCCTAAAAATAGGACAGTCTGTGTATATCAAGTCACATTGGACACCTTAAACTTACTTATGTTATATGTCAATGATATCTCAATAAAGCTGGAAAAAAATGAGGTAAATCTATAAGTGACAATATGAAAAATTTCTGAAGTATCTTTAATGGAAAAATGGATTAAAAAACCCAGAATTTAGAATAAAAAGTATACATACATACAGAACAGTGTGTCTCTGAAGTTACGTGAAGACACACACATGTTCATATAAATAGACATTTTGGCTTTAATTAGTGCCACAGTTCTAACAATATTGTATTGGGTTGCCCATCGAGTTTTTCTTTCACTACCCCGGCCTTTATCACATCAACCACATCTGGGTCCTCGAGACCTTCACGGGGCCTTTTGCACCTCTCCTTTCAATCGTAGCCTGTACTTCCTTCCATGCTCTTACTGTTTCAACCTCCCCCATCCGCTAAAGTAAGAGTAGCCTCCCTTATGGGTTGCCCTAGGTGGGGGGCAAGAGTATTCACTAGGGACCCAAAGAGAGACGTGGGAGCTGTGTTCCGCACCAGGTTTCTCATTCCTACAGCGAACATCTCCTCATCAGGGCCCTGGGGGTCCATAGTATAGGTGATATTTTTCATGCCCAGCTCCCATAACACCTGCTGGAGCTCTGCATATGTTTTCCAGCTGGTAAGTATAGTAAATCACCCTGTTTAGGCCAAACTGCCCTGAAGGCTGCTGTCAGCCAATCCAGAAGTGTCCGATTCCTTGAGGTGTGATGGGCACTTTGCAACCACTGCTGGAGAGAAGGGTGAGTTGTCAGGGAAGCCAGTCTACCCATTTCAGAACCTGACATAATGTTTTCCACCCCCATATCCCAGAGATGCAAAAGCCGTGCAGGCAGAGGTTCTCATGGCTTCTTCTGATACCAGATGCTCATGTCCACAAGCTCATCCTGGGTATAGGGGCGGAGCATGGAGTGCTCCAGAACCTGGTGGTCGGGGTGGAGGGGGGGCTCCTTCACCTGAGGAGCCCGCGGTTGTTGTTTTTGTTTTCTTAAAATTACAGCTGGGTGGGCCTTTAATACAGGAGAGGCTGTTGCCTCAGGTGGAGGCCTTGGCAACAGATTGGCCCTCTAACTGGACCCCCATCCTCTCCTGACACCTCCTCTACCATCTTCTGTGCTGAAGACACCACTCTTTCTTCTTGCAAGGTGGCTTCTCCTGCTGCCTCCTCCCTCATTGCTCACATATCTTCCAGGAGGGGTACCTGCCTTCTCAGTAACGGTCTCTCTTTTTTAAGGGCATCCATAGGTCATCACCCAGCTCCTCCAAGCCATGCCAAAGTGTGTCTCTCTCCTGCCGAAGTCTCTCTCTCTCCTTTCCACTATCTTGAGGAAAAGACACCCCACAATCCCAGCTGCTACACGGCCACTCAGGGCCTCTAAGCAGTCCGCTATTTCATGAAGGGCTAATTTCACAGCTTCTAGTGTCTCCACCCTTCCCCAGTTCTGGGGAAGGCCCCACCCCTCTAGGAGGTGTTTTACCCTAGACCAATTCCCCACTAGGGGTTCCCCAATTAGAAGCCCCACAGATAGGGGGCTCCTGGGTGAAGCTGCACCCTCCACCACTGCAGCCGCTAGGGCCTCCCCACCATCCACATTGGGGGTTCTGGGCACCTCCCCACCATCTCTAGGGGCAGCCTGCCCAAGGGCCACACCCATGTAGACAGATTTTGGGTTCAGAGGTCCTGCCACCTACTGCCAGATGTAACTCAAGGGAAACCAAGGGGCAAAATACCTTTGAAACTGAAATCAGTCAAAGGGAGAAATAAAGTGGGAGAAACCCGTTTACTGCTTAACAAGTAGTCATCCAGTTCTGCTCCTGTCTCTCATGACCTGGCTGCAGGAAAAGGGGACCCCATCCAACCTCTCTCGCCCAGATATGCCCTTGTTTGCCCTTGTAACTACCTATTGATATGGAGGTGGCTACTTCTCTCCACCCCTTGGAAACAGCTATTGATATGGAGATGTACTAAGGCCAGGGGAGAGATTCTTGAAATATAGACCCACAGCCACTCTAGCAAATTAGTGAAACCTAATGGGAAGGTCATGGGAACCTCCAATCTGTGGCCAGTAAGTCAGAAGCACAGGTAACTGCCTGCAGCTTGTGACCAGTGTCTGGAGTAGCGGGTGAAGGACAGTCTTGTTGGATGGAGTCCTCAACCTGGGAATTTGTGCTGTCTCCAGGCAGATAGCATCAGAATTGGGTTGAGTTCCCCAACACCCTGCTGGTGTTTAAGAACTGCTTGGTGTAAGTCTGTGTGGGAAGACCCCCTCCACACACTGGAATCGGGTCCAGGTACCCAAATGAAGTTATATTACTATTACTGCTGTGCATAATATTGGTACTGTTATGCATATATGTAGGGAAGAAATATACCATTGCATTTGTCCTTGGACAAGCAGGAATCACAATGGGTATTTCACTTTACTATAGAAATGTAAACAAGAATTAGCCAGTGCAGGAAAAATGGTGTGGTATTTGTACTGCTCTTACAGAACGAGGCCCCACACTTAGCTGTGATGAAAACCAAATTTAGTGTGCAGTCAATATCCTGTCTGGAAACCACCGTTTCTGTCTTTCCTCTTTAAAGCTGCTTCCTTTTAAGCCCTTCTGTCTGTAGCTTTTGCTGGCCTCACAGGCCTTGCTTATCCTGCCCACCAGCTGCTCCAGAGCTTGCAACATTTCTTTGGTGCATTGTTCCTGGGGCCTCTGCCCTCTCTGGAATTGTCTTCCTCCTATTTACAGTTGGAGCTATGCTGGTTCATAGTAATCAGGTAGCCCTAGTGCTGTAAATTTTTACTAAGCCAGCAAAAGCAAAATGGTTACATTCTTAAGAAATGCCAAATTCTTATGTCAGGATGGTTCCAAAAACTTTAAATATTAAAGTACCCAAGTATTCTGGATTACTCAGAACCCCATGACACCAACTACAGGATAAGATTAGTGAAATCTTATTAGTCTGGAAGTCAGCAGGTATCTTGAGGGATGAATGCTTTTACACTTCTATGTTGCTGTTGGAAACTATTCATGATTCCCTAAAACAAACCCATAAAAACCCAAAACATGATGCTCCTGATACATTCCCTCCATATTGCCACTCTCCAATGCTGACAATAAAGGAATTAGAAAATAATGAGCTGATACTAATAAGGGGTTTATTTACTACACAGATGGAGGAAGTGGGGTCTGGGATTCTGAGAATCCCAGTCCTGTGATCAGTGAGCTGGTGCTCTGGCGTCTGCCTCATCATTCATTAATCTTTGGCATGTGGGGACAAGAGCCAGCCATTAAGTAAGCCAGATGCCCTATGCATACCTGTCCTCCACTATCAGAGGCACAGCTGAGAGCCGAGGAGGAGGAGAAGGCCCAAGCACTCAAAATGGACCCCACCGTGCCTTACACATGAGCCCTGAATGTCAGAAGACGCAGGATTCAAACTGCAGGGCATTCTCACTGCACTAAACTGCCAAGTTACTCTATAGTCTGTTGAGTGGTTTAGATTATCTGGATAGGCCCAGTACAATCAGAAAAGCTTAAACATGGAAGAGGGAGGCAGAAGAGTCAGTCATTGTGATTCAACGAGGGAAAGACTTGACCTGCCATTGACGGCTTTGAGATAGAAGGACTCGGCAAGTCGGGGAGTGTGGCGGCTTCTAGAAGCTAGAAAGGCAAGGAAATGGATTCTGCCCTAGGGCAGCCAGAAGGAACACAGCCCCTGCTGGCACCCTGAATTTATCACAGTGAGAGCCATTTTGGACTGTGGGCCTCCAGAACTATAAGATAATAAATTTGTGTTATTTTAAGCCACTGACTTTGTGGTAATTTGTTAGAACAGCAATAGGAAATTATTATTACCCTTAGTAAAAAAGACAGAATCTCAAATAATAAAAAATCAAAACAGATGAAATGAATACCCTCAAACAATGGGGTTTAAATTCAGCTACCTACAATTTATAAGTGAAAAATAAAGCCAAACAAATTGTGAAGCTTTATTCATTCATTCATTCATTTAAAAGTATATGTTAAACATTAATGTGTGCTGGGCAGTGAGCAAACAAAAATTGAACATACTCCTTGTCCTCATGTCACTTAAAATTGGGGTGGTAAGCAATTTAAAATGCATTTATTTGGATAAATAAATAAACAAGTAAAATTAATTACAGTTCCCAGTAAATGCCATGAAGGTATATGCAGGGTGCTAGCATTGAGACGACGTGATCGGTGGTCGTAGAAGCCTGGAGGAGTGAGACCAAAGCAGAGATGAGAGGCTGGAGGAAGAAAGGCTTCACTTCTCAGGAAAGGGCGAGGTGACCACAGAAGGCCCTGCTTGGACCTTCTACACTAGGCATGTGGTGTAGAACCCCCAGGCCATGCTTATTCCTGACAGCGCCTGGCAGTGACTGAGCATGGTGGGGTACTAGAGCCGGGCCATTCCTGCCTGACACAGGGCCCCTCAAAGCAGGCTGCTTTACACAGGTCCTCCCCACTGTCCTGGCAGAAACCGTTTTGGCAGTGCACTGCTGCCTGGGAGCCTTCTTGCCCAATCTCTTACCTCCTCCCCCTCTTTTCTCAAGTGTCAACTCATTCTTCCTGCTCCAGCTCTTTCCCTTTATAGGCATTTTCCCTAACAAATGCTTTGGACATCTATTACTGTGCAACAAATTACCACCAAATTAGTGACTTAAAGCCACATATATTTATTATTTCACAGCTTTGGGGGATCAAGAATCCAGGCATGGTATCACTGGGTCCTCTGCTACAGAATCTTTCACAAGGCTGAAATCAGAGGGTGGCCTGGGTGAAACCGGGGCTGGGGTTTCATTCAAAAGTTTGAGTGGGGAAGAATCACTTTCCAATTTTACATGGTTTTGGGATTCAGTTCCATAGAGCCTGATAGATTAAGAACCTCAGTTCCTAGCTGGTTGTCAGGTAAGGCTTCACCTCCATGCCATGTGAACTTTCCCAATGTGGTCACTTCTTTGATCAAAGCTTGTAGTCTGAGAAGGCAATAGATTCTACTAACAAGACAGAAGTTATGATCTTATGTAATCATAGAGGTAACGTCTCATCATCTTGGCCAGATTCAATGGTTAGAAGAAGTCATAGGTCTCATCTGTACTCAAGGGGAGGCAGCCACATAAAGGCATGTACGCCAGGCAGCAGAGACCACTGGGGCCATTTTAGAGCCTGTTTGCCTCCACAGCATTCACAAGAGGGTCTCTCAGATCTGGGACGCATGGTGCACTCAGTTTGTATAAAGCCTTGCCATTCTCCTGGAAATTGACAGAGTAAATGTCTCACCTATAAATATCAGTACATGGTTTCAAGTGCAATCCTAGAGTCACTGTTGAATGAATATATCAATTTGCTGTAAATGACAAGTTTTAAAAAACAGAGGCTGGCACCATTAATAGGTTGTTTTAAATTTGCATTATAAAACTGATTCGGCAGTTTTGCATATTAAAAGGTCAAAATTTCAAGCCACACAAGATAAAAAGGAACTTAAATGTTCAAAACAGATTTTCCACAGCATACCCTGGTGCTTGCCTTTCACATTTGGGCCATTGCTATAGTCCTGCTGTACAACAGCCATTTTTATTTGAATCACGTTTCTCTCCTGAAAAGACTCAGGCAAATACAACACTTCCTTTTCAATGTCCTTTTTTCAAGGAGAAAAACATATTTTGGGGTAGATAATTTTTCACAATAATGCTGGCACAAATTTTTAAATACTGTGTGCAAGTGGGCAGTTACTGCATTATGTCAACTTAATGCCTTTAAGATGATATTATTGAGAATTAATTCATTACTATTGTGGGTTTTTTTCTTGGCATAAGACTCAAGCCAATGCTCATCTTGTGGAACCATGTCTGAGAGGAAGTCTGTATTCTTATCCCAGCTTTACCACAGATGAGCCGAGAGGCATTGGCCTATCACCCTTGTCTGCACCTCAGTTTGTCTGTGGAATGAGGGGTTCGGATGAATAACCTCTTTGACCTATTTAGGGATCTGTCACTCAGCAGTGACCCTCAGGTGTGATCATGATTAGGTTCTGTGCTCTGCCCAGCTTCTCTTTCCTGGGTGGATGCAACCACTGCCAACTGCTGACTCGTAGCTGGCTCCTCCCCTGGAGAATTACCCTGAGCCAAATGGGAGCTTCCTTGCATGGGAAGTTAAACCCCTGCACCCAGTGACTGACATGGGGGCACAGAAAACCTGCCCCTTGCCTCCATGTGGCACTGAGTCTGTTGTGCAATTCGTGCTTCTGAGCTCCCCTTGGAATCAGGCTGAGGTTTGCCTCCAGCTGAAACGACACCCTTGCTGAGCTCCTTCCCTCCCCCATCCTGCTTTCCTCTCTCTCCTTCTCCTGAGCATACCCCAAAACCAAGAACACAAGAATGCTTGGACTCTGCTACTTGCACCCCTGATCCAAGAAAGTTACCTTTGGGAGGAGGGATCATGGATGAGGGATTTTCTGAATTTGCCTGTGGGTCTAAGGTCATCATGAAAATGGGGGACTGGCAGGGTATAAAAGCAGACAGGAAGCCTTTAACTATAGCACTAGGTATATTTGAATAAATATGTAATTTTGGTTCATAAACAATTTAGTTTATGTTTGTGGTAAGGATGGGACCTCTACCTAGAAACACCTATTCGAAGTGGGTACTCAACTAATAAATACTGAACTAAGTTAAAGGGACCTTTCAAAAGGGGGCTTGAATTCCTGTAAGAGGCTTGATTGTAGGAAGGAAGATTTTGGGGCACACAAAGGAGAGAGGAGAGAGTACAAGGAGAAGCCCTGAGCTGAGGGCTCGCTCTGCCACAGCTCCTCTGCGAAGCATGGCGGAGATCGGGGCCCGGGGAGCATGCAGATCTGAAGGTTCATCTTAGCAGGTATGTCTCCATCACAGGTGCCAGCTCCTGGCAGCATCCCTGGTAGGTTCTGGCCTTTTTCTCACTGCCAGCCCCCTCCTGCTATATTGGTAAACTGCATGCAGGAGGCAACCGCCTGCCTCCAGCAGCTCTCCTGGGTTCAGCTGCCCCACCTGTCTGGGTATGTGGGGGATGAAAGCTCCTGACATCCCCTTGGCCCCACAGGGAACGGGCAGGGCTTTTCTTACTTGGGGCTCTGTGTGCTGGGACTTGTAGTTTAATAATGAAACACAGTGGCCCATCCCCTGCTGCTTTGCCCACACCAGCCCGCTGTGCTTGGCATCCCCCTGACTTTTGTGTTCCCTTTTCCCCTTGCCACTGAGCAGTCAGGGGATGCTTGGAGGAATTTGTCCTGGATTTTTTGAGGGTGGAAGCCACAGCTGGAAGTAGAGATGCTACACTGGAGAACTGAAGTCCCACATCCCCACCCAGCCCTGGACCATCCCGGGACTAGAGTTTCATTCCCGGCCACCAGCTGTGGCCAGTGCAGACAGCATGCCCACCCCCTGAGCTGGGGGCCTCTCCGGTGAATGTTCCATGAGAGCTTCGCAGGCAGGGCTTATCTTCTGAGTAATGGTGCCATGGGCTGAGCGAGGCAGGACCTAGAGCTGGGGGACAGGGCCTCCCAGTGGGTCACCCCTTCAGAGATGTGAGGGTTTTCCAGAGTGGGATTTGAAGGTCCTAACCACGACCTCCGGACCCTAACCCAGGACCCTGGGGAGGCCTTTATGACACCAAATGTCTGTTAGAAATGCCCCGCTCCCCTCCTGAGTCCATCAGGGGTCCTGGGCTGCATCCTCATGCAGGGTGTGAGGTATTTTGTGGGGAGGGATTGATGGTAGGCTGCAGGGTAGGAAAGGAGAGAGGAAAACAAAGAAACTAAGAAGACTAGCATGGAATGGGTGACAGGTGCATGCCACATGCATTTTCATGACCCATGTCATCTATCCTCTTCACCCTGGTGAGAAATCTTTCAAACTTGAGTTTCTTCCAATGCAGAATGTGCTTAATAACTGGCTGACAGTCTCATAGGTCCCTTCACTGATCCTCGCACTATAAGGGAGGTGCCATCACCATCCCCACGAGGAGAGAGCTCCCAGAGGTTAAATGATTTGCAAAATGAGATCAGAGCCAGTGTACGAATCCAGGTGTGTCTGGTCACCATGGAGATTTTGGAGTTTTGGAGAGGCCCAGCAGGGGGAGCCCCTCAGCCAGGTGCTGCAGTAGAGGCTTTGGACAACTGGGTGAAAGATTCCAGACACTAAGCACCTTCCATTCAGAGGTGTAGGCACATGCTTTCTGTAAAAGGCCAGATAGCAAATTTCTTTTTACTTTATGGGCCACACAGTCTCTGCAGGAGCTGCTCAACCCTGCCCTTTAAGTGCAAAAGTAGCCATGGATAATATGTAAAAGAATGGGTGTGTTGTGTGCCCACACAACTCTACAAAACCAGGTGCTGGTCTGTGGGCCAGTCTGTCAACCCTGATTTAGAGTCACCTGACAAAGACGGGTCAGGAGGGGCCAGGGTTTAGATGAGAAGTGTGAAGGTTCGGGGTTAGCAGGGCACTGCTCCATCCACCTCAGTCAGTGAAAGGGGCACCCTGTGGAGTCCCAAGAGTAAGATAACATAAGAGTGGGCCCTACAATCTAGCATGTCCCGCCCTGGGAATGGCTCAGTGCTGGAGCCCAGACAGCGTCCTGCTTCCTGGTGGGGTGGGGTGGGGGGACTGTGGAGGCCTTGGGAAGGAAGGTGACAGGGCCACATACCTGCCCGAGGCAACACATCCCAAGAAAGTCAGGCCCTCGGCGGCTGTCAGGATCGTCCTAGTTCCCGGAAGGCGAGGAAGGCAGGCACCGCGAGTGCACTGACACCGCGGAGTTTCCTCGCTCCATTTCATGGCGTCTGTGCGTTTCCACTCGGCCGTGGAAGCGGGAGGGTATGGCTGGGTCAGCCTTACAGAAGGAAAACCCTCGTGAGGCAGAACCACACATCTAAGGGAAGCACGAGGGGAGACAGTTCTCACTCTCCAGCAGCTCCATTCCTGGGAGCCCAGGCTGGCTGGGCACAGTCGTGCAGGACCGCCCAACTTACCTTTGGCCATTCCTGGCAGTCGCTGAGCCAGCACATCAGGAGGAGGACAAGGTGCAGGAGGGACCGAAGCAGGTGCCGCTCAGAGCACACCTCACCGGGTCTGAGGAAGGACGTTGGAAAGCCCGCCCATCCGCCGAGCTCCAGGCTGTAGGCAGAGGCCTTCGAGAGGAGTCCTGCTTTGGGCAAGGGGTCTGGCAGGCAAAGGCTGGGGCCAGGGGGCCATGTCCAGGAGTGGGGGGCTAGATGAGACGAGGCTGGAGAGATGGATGTGGAGCCGGAAAGGGAGATGGCCGCAAGAGCAAGGGAGGTCCTCGCGGGGGGTGTGGAAGGCCCTGCCCATGAAGGTCCGGCCTCACGGCAGGGCCACGAGCTCACCTACCGAAAGGGACGTGCGACCTGGTTCCAGGGGGAACAGCGGTGTCTCTGCCGGCTGCCGCTCACAGCCCGGTTTTGGCTGGGTTGCTGCGGACCCAGCAAGCAGAACGGTGTTCGTCCTGTTTGCCCAGACAAGCTTATTCTTTCTCGCTTTGACCTAAAGCTCCGTGGATGTACTGCTCAGGAGCTGGCTGCCTACTCAGGTATTGAATGAGCTGCTCAGAAATGTTTACGGATTGAGCCCCGTCAGGAAGGAGTAACCAAAAATAGTTTTCTAAAAACGGAGGAGTGGGGACGGACAGACGCCATGGAGTGAAGCGAGCAAATTCCGCGGCGTCAGGGCACCCATGGTGTCTGCCTTCCTCGCCTTCTGGGAACTAGGATGATCCTGACAGCCCTCGAGGGCCTGACTTTCTTGGGAGTGCGTTGCCTCGGGCAGGTATGTGGCCCTGTCACCTTCCTTCCCAACGCCTCCACAGTGGTTCTGAGACCTGCCTAGAAGGCAGAAGAACGCGCTGGGTTAAAGGTTTCTGAAACTGGTAATGTAGCAGGATGACCTGGGGGTCTTTTTTAAGCTTCTGAGGCCCGACCTATGAATCAGACTCTCTCAGCATGGTGGCCAGGATCTGGGGGCTTTGCATGGGAGTCCTGTCCCGGGAGACCTGTTGGGATCTCTGTGGGCCTTGGGACACAGCTGAAGGGACTGTCCCCATGTGTCCTCGTGCTGCCTCACCTCTCCTGGTCTTCATGCCTGACTGAGCTACAGACCAGAAGAGAGAGGCAAAGAGATCGGGGCCGGGACATGGTTTCTGCCTGCAAGAGCCCCCAGTGCAATATTTAAATCACAGCACCAGTTACATGTCCTTCCACAGCCACAAACAGAAAAGTAGGGAAACCAACCCTTGAAGGGAGTAAATAAAGCAAAATAGGAAAGTGATTAAGAGTTGTCCTGCTGATCTTTTTTCCTTTTAAATTGACACAGGTAAAAATCCAAAGGGAGCATGACATTTGCTACTCTCAAAGGCAGCTGCCACAGGGTTATTCATTTCTATCTGCACATGTTTAAAATTCTATCAGCAACATCAGAGAGAAGGAGAAAGGAAAGGAAATTCAAGCTTCAGCTGAAAGAATAAGAAAATATGTTGATATATGAAGTGAAAATTGTGGTTAATTAAGTGTACAAGGCTGGGATAACTATTCTCGTGTTCAATGCTGAAGACATAAGGAAATATGTAAGTAGATATACAAACTAGCAATACACTTTAGGTTAAAATGAAATTTTATAGTAATGGCAAAAGAGGATTAGATATAGAAAACCACTCAGGCAGAGCATTTCAAAAAGAAAGTTACAGAACTATTCAACATTTGGTGGACTTCTCCGGTGAAGCCATCTGGGTCTGGAGATTTCTTTTGGGGAGCCTTTTAATTACAAATTCAACTTCTTTAATGGTTACATACTCTTATAACCATTAGAGAAATTAAATTCAGAATTTAAAAGCACCTGACAAATAAATCATTTCTGGTTTCAGCTCAGACATGTAAAGAACTTGGAAGTCATAACTCCCAGCCTCTAAGGGTATGACTAATGACTTCTCTTGGACCCATCAGAGAAATGAAGTTACAGGTCAAACTGCCATTCCAAAAATCTAGGGAGACAGGTAAATCCAAAGAACCACAGCTGAGACCTGTTTACCTGGAGCAGAAGCAAATGGGAAACTGGGGCAAAATCGTTTTCAAAGATAAAAAAAAGAGATGTTGTCCCTAGTAGACAAAGGGCTTACACTTGTGGATAAGAACAACTCAGATTCCAGAGATAACACGGGCAAACAGAAACAGACCCGTAACAGACTGGTGGCTACCATGAGGGAGGGGAGGGAGGGGTGAAATAGATGAAGAGGATAAGGAGGTAGAAACTTCACATTATAAATTAATTAATCATGGAATGAAAGTACAGCATAGGAAATATAGACTATAATTTTGTAATAACTTTGTATGGTGGCAGATGGCAACTACACTAATGTGTTCTGTAATGCAGATCACTGTTGTATACCTGAAACCAATATAATACTGTATGTCAACTATACTTTAATAAAAAATCTTTTTTAAAGACTTTAAAGAGGCAAAAGTAGACATTAAAATGCTCAAGACAGTTGGGGAAAAATATTCAAGCTCACTAATGACAAAAGAAAAGCAAATTAAACCAATGAGGTAGGTTTCCTAAATTCTTGCCAAGCTGACCAGAGGTAGGTCCTCTCTGGTGGCCATATTACACTGTTACATTCTTTCTAGAAGGCAATTCAGAATTTGGTGTCAAGAAACTTAAACATTGTGTGCCCTTTCATTTGGTAACTCCAATTCTAGGAAACTGCCCTGAGAAAATAAACATACTTGGGGTCAAAGAGTCACTCACACAGATGTTTGCCTCAGCACTATAGTGATAGGGAAACAACCAGATATACTAAACGCCAGCCAGGAGTGGGTGTGTCAACATTTATGGCACATATAATCAAATGAATGTTGAGGATCCATTAAAGTTATGCTTAGAAGAGTTTGTGTGTGTGTGTGTGTGTGTGTGTGTGTGTGTGTGTGTGTGTATGTGATTTTTAAGACAATGGAGAAGATAGCAGAGGAAATGAGAGTCTTAAATGAAGATAGCTCCTCAGCAATCCTCTCCAAATATTTCCAACTCTCTGCCTTCCAGACATGTGATAGGATCACACTTCCTGTTCCCCCCATGGTTGGATGGGGCCACACACACCCGCCCAAGTCAATGAGTTGTACGTGAATGCGGTGTTTGTGTTTTCTAGGATGGAATGTTCAAGCTTCCTTTTTCCCTGGCATAGCGAGCAGCAAGATCTGAGGGGGCCAGCATGGGTGAGGTGGCTGCTCCATTTGCCTGCATCTCTGAGTAACCGCAATGACACAAGCTCCTCTGCTGATGTGGGATGGGTGTGTATTGTGAGTTACGATCACTGTTGCTATAAGTCCTTAAGCTTTTGGAATGGCTTGTTACCAGAATACATGTAGGATGACACACATAAATATTTTTAAAACTAGAATTTCAATAATCAACACAAACTTTTATGTTGTTGACTTCTAAAAATCTCTCTGGTTGAGCTTAAAAACCTTTCTTTATGACTGTAAAAGTAAATCAACTCAATGAAAGTTAACTAACCTAAACAAAGTTTTGAAATAATTAAATTGGTTAAGAAAACTCATTGAATTTTTTATAAGCACTAAGACTACTTACTGTAATTATATAATTTCTATATCCAGAGAAAATGATTTAATGATGGGGAAAAAAGGAAAAAGGGATGGGCAGGTAGCCTCTGCAGACACCAGTGTGTGTGAGAGAGAATTAGTATATGCATATCAAAGAGCAGCATTTTCTCCACTTTTCTATCCTTTTAAAAATATTTTAAACACAGAAAAAGTGACACAATAATAGAGCCTACTCCTAGAGTCAACAAATGTTAGCATTTTCCCATATTCAGATTCTTTTATTTTTAAGGAAGTAAACATTGTGGATACATTTGAATTCCTCTCTTAAGCCTCCACCCCTCTAGTTTATTCTCTCCACCCATGTCCTCTTGCCACACTCACACCTCCTTTGTTCTCTGTTTTTTCTAAACATGGGAGAAAAAGAAGCTGTCAGAAGTACTGGCTGTGAGCTCCACGTGCTTCGGGAGCTGGAACAGCAGAAGACTGTCTCTGCAGCCTCGGCCAGGCCAGGTGCCCTCCTGTGACCATGAACCTCAAAGGGCACCCCCGTTCGGTCAGCTGGGGCTCTCCCTGCTCTGCTCCATGCCTGTGCAACCTGGAAAGGTCACCCGATGGATAGCCTCTGGGAAAATACAGGCAGGCCTTGAGCTGTGGTCCCCTTGGGCTGAGAGCACTAGGATAGGTGGCATCTCCGATCCCTAACCAACCCTGCCGCCCGCCTCCCTGGCCTTCTTTCTTTCTTTTACACACTGACCACATTTCTTCCTTTGGGCATTAGAGGCTTGGAGGAAGGGTGCGCATGAAGGGCAGGGAGGAGCCGGAGCGGCTGCGGTCTGAGCGCTGGGCGTTTCGCTTACTAGCGCCTACCCTTTGTGCATCACAGATGTACCCAGCCTCTACGTGTGGGAAGCACTGTCTGGCGCTTGGGCCATGCCGTGTAGAGCGGAGGCAGACTCAGTTCCTGTCTGCCCTGCCGTGATGGAGTACCGCAGACTTGTGGCTTAAAACAACACGAACTTACTGTGTGATGGCTCTGGAGGTCAGAACTCTAAGAATGAAGGTGTGGGCAGGGCTGGTTCCCTCCGGAGGTCTCCAGGGAGAAGCCATCTCCGGCCTTCTTCAGAGGCTGCCTGACGCCCTTGCCTCAGGGCCCCTCCTCCATCTTTCCTCCTCCGACCCCGGCTTCTGTCCTCGCACCCCCCTTTTCTGATCTCTGACTCCCCCGCCTCCCTCTCACAAGGTTCTGTGTGATGGCGGTGGGCCCAGTGGGCCATCTGGGCCGACCCCCCTCACCAGATTCTGAGCTCGATCACACTTGCAAAGCCCCTTTACCATGATGGGCACATATTCACAGGTTCTGTGGTTTGGGTGTGGGTGTCTTTGGGGTCAGGTGGGGGCATCGTTCTGTCTGCAACACTGTCTCCAAGACAGTTTCCCCCTGTGATTAGTTGCTAAACAAATCATGGTGAATGCCAGGGAGAAGTGGTGGACAGCCTCCGCAGCTAGGCTGGGGTCTTCCCGGAGGAAGTGACCCCTTGGGCCGAGACCTGGAGGCTGGGGAAGACTCAACAGATGGGGAGGAAGAGCTGGGCGGTTCGCACAGAGGAGACAGTCCCCGTGAAAGCCAGGGGCTGGATGGAGCCAGTGAGGAAGGGGGACTGTCTCCCATGGGCCGTCAGCACGGGGCAGATGAAGGGAGAGTGGCCCATAGTAAGACCGAGGCAGGAGGCAGGGGCCACAGGGGCAGATAAAGCCTCGTCATGAGCTTTAGCTCCATAAACCAATATAATGTCATGTATCAACTGTATTTCAAAAAACAAAAAAGACCTTTAGCTTCCCACATGGCATCAGAGCATTCCTGGCCTGTGTGTCTGACGTGGAGATGAGCTGCCCAGATGCTCCTGGGGGGGAGGTCTGGACGGCCAGCTGTGGGGCATGCAGCCAGCAGCCTGCAGCTGTGCGCTCCCGGCATCTGCCCGGTGTTCAGCTCCAGAGCCAGCAGGGTATAAAAGCCTGGCCATCTGGGCCGAATGTGGAGGCTGCTGGAGACTGGCCTTCAGAGCCCCTGCAGGCCAGAGAGAGTCTTCGGACAGTGAGGACAGCCCTTGGAGGGGAGGCAGCGGGGACTGCAGGCTGTGAGAGCTCAGCTTGGCAGTCTAGGTCACATTTTCTCCATGCTGTTTTAGTTTTTAGAATGGAAAAATGAGGCAGGAGCTTCCCCCACCAAAATGCTTGTTTTGGGTTTTGTTTTCTCCCTTGAAGGTGAGGCATAGGTCCTTGCACATGTGTATCTTAAGGGAGAAGTGGAGTTCTTGGGGAACCAGCATCCTCCTACTAGCCGGGTCAAGCTCAAGTTCACTTTCAGCTTCTGTCTGGCTGTACATCTTTTCCTGACCCTCCAGCCCCCACTGCCTGCCAGCCACATAGTGTGGTGCCCCCTGTCCCCTGCTGGATTCATTAACATCTGATTCTCTAAGAGGGAAACTGACACGATCCCTGCAAAGGGCAGAGGGAGCCATCCGCGGTGGGCACCCTTCACACCTCACTCCTGGTTCCTGCCTTTCCCTTCTGGGGGAAGAGCAGCACTCCATTCACAGAGCAGCTTGTGCTGACAATGGGAAGGGGTTCAGGCAGCCATGCATGGGGACTCAGAAGCGACAAGAACTGCATAGCAAGAGGGACATGGATACCAGCCCAAATCACTTTTCTACATCAGTCCTGAACACTGTCTTTCAGAAATTCAACCTCTAAATATGTAGGGATGTAGGGTTTCTACTCCACAAGTAAGGAGATTGGAAGTCGCCATGCTGCCCTAACAACAAGAAAAAAGCTGAATAGGCTGGAAAATCAACAGCTCTTCTTGGATCCATGTATGAGGAGAGGACACAGGCGAACCACAGCCCCTGAGACTGGAGAGACAGATGTGGCATACGCTAGTCCTGGCTTCCTGGGCAGAGAGTCCTGAGCGGGAGCCATTGTGGGAACAGGGCCTGGGTGGGAAAGTATCGGCTTTATAGACACATTGCTGGAGCTCAGTGTGGACAACTTTAAAAGTCAGCTCCTGGGACCAGCCAACAGGGGTTGTCCCCATGACACTGTGCAACCTGCCTCCAGGAACTCTACCAGATACCCACAATTAGTGTCTCAGAAGAACCTATTCAGGCCTCTGGTAGGGGGAGGGAAAGAAACTGTTTTGCAGTATCCCAGAGTACTCTGTTCCTAGCTAGCTTCTCCTGAGGACAGCCCTTGCTCACCACAGCCTCACTACCTCAGGAGAAGGGAACCACCCAGACTCAGCCCACTTCGGCCATCCTATCTCACCTAATCAGGGGAGGAAAGAAAACCTGAGACACTCTTGTGGAACTCACAGTCCCAGGGCACAGGCTCAATAAGAGACCCCGTCATGGGACTACAGAACATGGCCCACACCCACCCCTCACCAGCAAGGGGCTAAAGGCCGACTAACAGCACACCCTTCTACCCATACATCTGCCTGGCTGTGAAGGGAAAGCACACACATACCGAAGGCAAAAACCACAATCTGAAGAGACAGAGCAAGTGTTAGAACCAGACATGACGGCTGTTGGAATTATCAGATAGGGAGTTCAAAACAACTATGATTAATATGCTAAGGGTTCTAATGGATAAAGTAGACAACATGTGAAAACAGATGGGCAGTGTAAGCAGAGAGATGAAAATTCTAAGAAAGAACCAAAAAGAAATGCTAGAGCTAAAAAAATTCTAACAAATAAAGAATGCTCTGATGGTCTTCTTGGGAGATGAACATGGTTGAGGAAAGAATTGCTGAGCTGGAGGATATCCCAACAGATTCCTTGAAAACCAAAAGCAGAGAACAGTACTGAAAAACAAACAAAAACAATCAGCAGACTATCCAAGGACCATGTGGTAATTACTAAAGGTATAACATATGCAAAGGGACTACCAGAAGGAGAAGAGAAAGAAAGGAGCAGAAGAAATATTTGAAGAAATAATGGCTGAGAATTTTCCAGAATTAACCTCAGACAACAAACCACAGATCCAGGAAGCTCAGAGAACACCAAGCAGCATAAATGTGAAAAAGCCACACCTGGACATGTCATTTTCAAACTATGGAAAAGCAAAGAGAAAAAAATCTTGAAAGAAGCCAGAGAAAAAACCTTACTGTAAGATAAATTCTAATAAATTCTAACTGAAATAAGCAGGTGAAGAGAGGCAACAAAGGGCCAGGTAGTTTAGTTGAGTGCAGCTCCCCAGTGATGTTCTGCGGTCTGGGAATTACAGGCTAGGGAAGTCACACCCTGTCAGGGAGGTGGGGGCTTAAAAGGGGTTAAGAGGGGGAAGAGTGGGCAAGCTATCCTAGGGGGCGTGGAGAGGTATGATTGGTTAAAGGTGACATAATAGACAACTAGAAACTTTTTTTCCTTCCAAGAGGGAGGAGGCTGACATCCGGGTCTTAGTTGGCACATCAGAAGGATGGAATTCAGGAAGAGCTGTCCCCTTTCCATATAAGGCACAGACCTTGGGGTCTGGTTTGTTCTGCCCCTATGGCATCTCTCTGTTCTGTTTGCATGTCCTTGTTTTTCCTTTCTCCAGACTAACACTTACTTATGGAAAAACAAAGGTAAGAACTACATCTGACATCTCAGAGCCATACAAGCGAGAAGAGTGGGGTGAAATATTCAAAGTGTTGAGAGGCAAAAAACCCACTAACCTAGAATTCTGTACCTTGTGAAACAGTCTTTTAAAAGTGAAGAAGAAATACAGACTTTCTCAGATTAAAAAAAAAACAAAAACCAAAAAAAACAAAACAGAGGGAATTTCTTGCCAGTAGACAACAGTAGACAACAACCTGTTTTTCAGTAAATGTGAAAAGTTTTTTCGAGAGAAGAAAGATGATATAGGTCAGAAACTCAGATCTCCATAAAGCAAGGATGAGTATCAAAGAAGGAATAAGTAAAGGTCAAATAAAAACTTCTGGTTTTCTTATTTTTAATTGATCTAACAGATAAATTTGCTCAAAATAATACCAGCAGTGTATTTGATGATGTATGCTAATCTTATATACTTGTATATGCTTGTGTATGCCTATGTTTAAGTGAAGTGAGTGATAGCAGTGATAGATGGGGCGGGAGGGAGGAAGTAAGATGACTGACGGTCTAAGGTGCACACATCACCCATGAGGCAGTACATACAGTGTTACTTAAAGTAGACTTGGTTTTGCACAGCAAAGGGAACCAACAGCAAAATGAAAAGGCAGCCTGCTATGTGGGAGAGGATAGTTGCAAATGATATACCTGATAAGGGATTAAACTCCAAAAATACAAAAAAAATTTATACAACCGAACAACAGAAAAACAAATAACCTGATTAAAAAATGGGCATAGGATCCAAAGAGATATTTTTCAAAGGAAGACGTACAGATGGCCAACAGGTACATGAAAAGATGCTCCCCATCACTAATCATCAGGGAAATGCACATCCAAACCACAATGAGACATCACCTCACACCAGTCAGAATGGCAACTATCCAAAAGACAAGGAATAGTGAGTGTTGGCGAGGATATGGAGAAAAGAGACCCCTTGTATGCTGTCAGTGGGAATGTAAATTGGCGCAGCCATGATGTAAAGCAATTTGGAAGTTCCTCAAAAAACTAAAAACAGAATTACTATAAGACCCAGCAATTCCACTTCTGGGAATTTACCCGAAGAAAACAAAATCACTAATTTGAAAAGATAAATGCACCCCTATGTTTATTGCAGCATTATTTACAATAGCCAGGATATGGAAGCAAGTAAAATATCCACCAATAGATGAATGAATAAAGAAGGTGTGGTATATATACACAATGGACTATTAGTCATAAAAAAGAAGGAAATCTTGCCATTTGCAACAAAGTGGATGGACTTAGAGGGTATCATGCTAAGTAAAATGTGTCAGACAGAGAAAGACAAATACCATATGATTTCACTTACATGTGGAGTCTGAAAAACAAAAGTGAAAATGAAACACACCCCGAGATACTGCCGACAGACTGTTGGTACCATAGGGGAGGAGGGTGAAGAGATGGGTGAAATAGGTGAAGGTGATAAAGAGGTACAAACTTCAAATCATGGAATAAATTAGTCACAGGAATGAAGGTACAGCATAGTGAATATAACCCATAATACTGTAATATCTTGGTATGGGAACAGGGTGACTACACTTACCACGATGAGCATTTAGTAATGTGTATAATTATTGAATTACTATATTGTATATATGAAACCAATATAATATTGCATATCAGTTATATTCCAATAAAATTCTTAAAAAGTGGTCTAAGATTAGCTGTGAATGTATATTGCAATCTCTAGGAGAACAACTAAAAAATAAGTGTAACTTACATGCTTACAAAAAAGAAAATAGAATCACATAAAATGCTCAATTAAAATGACAAAGGCAAAAAAGAGAGGAAGACAAAAATCAGAATAAAGAACAAGGGCAGCAAATAGAAAACAGTAACAGACATGGTGGATATTAATCCAACTAGACCAAAAATCACTTTGAACATCAATGGTCCAAATGCACCAATTAATTAAAAGACAAATTATCAGAATGGCTCAAAAGACAACTATATATCGTGTACAAGAAGCCCACTTTAAATATAAAGATACAGATTAAAAGTAAATGGACAGAAGAAAATACAGCAATCTAACAGGAATCAAAAGAGAGCAGGAGTAGTTGTGTATTAATTTCAGACAAAAAATTCAAAACAAGGAAAGTTGCCAGGGATAAAGAAGGGCATTGCATAATGACACAGGAGCCAGTTATTCAAGAAGACACAGTCTTTACTGTGCATGTTCCTAATAACAGAGCGTCAAACTATGCGAGACAATAACTAATAGAACTGCAAGTGAACCTAAAACTGCTGTAAAAAAAAAAATGCAGTCAGGAAACTTTCTTCTGCATGTCTGTAATATGAGAGGTCATAATGAAGAAGGTGGGTGAAGCAGAGAAAGCAGTGTGTGCTTTTCCTAAGCCAACCCAGCAGGCTGTTTCCTTATGCCTCAGTAATATTACCTCTGCACACATACAGGCAGTGGTGTGTTGGTAAGTGGTTAAAGCTCTGATTTGTAGCCTTTGCTGATTTCCCTGTTGTAAATATTCTCCCCAGGGCTGATCTCAAGCTACCCATGTGGTGTTACTGAACACAGAGATGGCAGAAGGGCAGCAGCTCGCCATTAAAGAGTAATTCCACCCTACGGATACAATAAATAACTTTGAGGGCAGAGAGGATAGTGAAATAATTACGAAGTCATGAATTTGAGTATTACCTTTGTTTTTAATGTAATTTAATTGTACATTTACATAATTTAATTTTTCAATGGTTGTGTTTAACAACTGGCTCACAAAATTTCTGAAAACAGTAAACAGTTCTCATGGGCCAGGGAAGAGCTGGCTACAGCACATTGCTACTTATATGGCCATTTGGCAACCCCAGGTCACTGCATAACCATCATCTCAAATGCCACTAGGGCTGAGTCTGTGGGCTCAGATACAGTAATAGATAAAGAGCATAGACTCCAAGTCAGAAAAAGCAGGGTTTGTGAAGCAATCTTGGTTAAGTTAGTGAGCCACTCTGAGCCTTAGTCTCTTCTTTAAAATGGGGTAATAGTGGTTACTTTATAGGATTATTATGGTTTTTGACAGGGATTACTATCTGTACCCCAATATCCATTCTCTCCCTTTTACTGAGTAGTAGAATTTTAGCTGGACACACACGTCTGGTTGAAAGACTGCATTTCCCAGTTTCTGTTACAGCTAGATAAATACAATCCGATTGCTGAGATGAAATGGAAGCGATGGTTGTGCAATGTTCAGGCCCTACTCCTGAAGGCAAGGAACATGCCTCCCTCTCCCAGGTTCTCCCTTCTTCCCTCCTGGCTGGAATGCTGATGTGATGGTAGGAGTGGAGGTAGCCATGCAGACCCTGAGGGGGAACCCCGGCCCCGGGCCACCCATTCAGCCTTTTATGAGTGATGGCAACAGTATTAAGCCTCTATTATTTTGAAACGTCTTTAAAACTTTTTTTTATTGTGGTAAAATATACATAACTTGAAATTTACCATTTTAAGCATTTTTAAACGTATGATTCAGTGGCATTAAGTACCTTCACAGTGCTGTGCAACCATCACCACTCTTCATTTCCAGAACATTTTTTCATCATCCTGAACAGAAACTCTGTACCCATTAAACTGTAACTCCCCATTTGCTCCAGTCCCCTGACACCCCTAGCCCCAGGTGACCTCTAATCTACTCTCTGTCTCTATGAATTTGACTCTTCTACATGCCTTATATATGTGGAATCACATAACATTTGTCCTTTTCTGTCTGGCTATTTCACTTAACATAAAGTTTCAAGATTCATTTATGTTGGTGCATGTGTCAGAATTTCTTTCCTTTTTAAGGCTAAATGGTATTCCATTGTAGATGTGTACTACATTTTATTTGTTCATTCATCTGTTGGTAGGCATTTGGGTTGTTGACACCTTTTAGCTGTTGTGAAGAATACTGCTATGATAGGAGCATTGGTGTACAAGTTAT
The DNA here is from genome assembly GCF_030020395.1 of Manis pentadactyla. Classification (NCBI taxonomy): domain Eukaryota; kingdom Metazoa; phylum Chordata; class Mammalia; order Pholidota; family Manidae; genus Manis; species Manis pentadactyla. Next base: position 44,057,080 of record NC_080019.1, on the reverse strand, counting down.
TTGGGGTGTTTTTGTTAAAGCAGTGGAACCAATATACAAGTCTTAAATAATGCAGACAATATGTCGTCACAGTGACTGGATACATTTCCTCTTTCTTATGAATGGTGTAATGAAGGAGTTTGGAGTTACACCAGGGCTGGTGTGCCAGAGCTGGTTCCCACCAGCTCAGGAGGCCAATGATTGGATATTCCTAAGTTTGGGAGATGGCTGTGAGAATCTCGGTGGCCGTAAATCACCCATGGTGAGGGTATTTACACCTTGGAGATCAGCAACAACACCAATCAGGCCTTTTGACTGTTAAATATTTACTAGTGCCCCACTGGGGAAAACCCTCACCTGGTGGAGGCCCAATTCTTTACTGTCTGCAGGACTTTGTCACAACTCCATCTTAGGTGTGGAAGGTTGTGAAAGCTTGAGTTGTGAGAATGAGTTGTGTGTGGAGATGATGAAGTAGACACCTGTTTTTGCATGAATGTGTGTATGTCCTTTCTAAAAACTGCTTATGGTAATAGCATGGAGGGCATCTATTAGACACACCAGACGTGAGGGTTAAGAGAGTGCAGGCTTGTTCCGGCTCCATCTGCCAGGCAGTCCTGAGGCCCTGTGCTAACTGGCTGCTCACAGGAGGGCAGAGCCTCCAGCAGGCCAGGGTCCTGAAGGTAAGAGTAAGTGCGTGCCTGGGCTGACCTGTGGTGGACAGGCAGCACAAGCAGGAAATCAGCCTTTGCTGTTTTAAGCCCCTGAGATGCTGGACTTGTCTGTTCTGCATCGTCATCCTGCTTCTGACCAAGCTCCAAGTGGAGAGTACGGTAGGTGGCTGAGTAAGTAAGGACACAGTGACTGGGCTACATACTGATGGAGCTTGCACCTATGGGATTCCATGAGATCAAGCAGAGGTTGGTCTAAATAGAAAAGAAATGCAAAGACTGGGCCCTGCAGATCACAAATGCCCAGCTGTTAGAGGAGGAGCTGGTTACATAAGGGCTGACTGGAGGCCCAGGGAGCAGAGGCACCCGGAATGGGGGAGAGGCAGACCCGGCGGGCACGACTGAGCACAGGGAAGTAAGGCCTGAGATGTGTTGTGCTCCTAGCAGGGTGCATGTCCTTGTGACTTGGAAAGGCTGACTGGCCCAGGCTTGCAGAGGGACAGCGGGAGGAGACCTGGAGAGAGGGAATCCACACGCTGTGCCAAGGTTCTGCTGCAACGGGAATGAGAGAAATGGGCAACACCTGGAGAGGGAAGTGGGGGCAAAAGGGGGCTTTTTAAAGATAGAAGAAGTAAGAAGGTGCGGTGCGCTGGTGAAAAGTTTGCGCCACAGAGGGGAGGTTGAGGGAGCTGTAGCGGCGAGATAGGGAATGGGGTCTTGGGCAGAAGCATTACCTTAGCTGCCAAGGCCAATCCAGGAACAGGAGGGGGAACTGAGGCACAGAGCTCAGAGGACGGGGGGCTAGGGAATTCTCCCCACGGCTCCTGCCTTCCCCGTGCGGTGGGAAGCTGGGAGGCAGGGAGGGGAGGGGAGCTGGAGGTTGAGGAACGTCAGAACCAGCAAAGGCAGAAAGCCCTGAGCGAGGTCGGGACTGAGTGTGCTGTGAGGTGGGGGCGGGGGGGCTGCGCTCTGGACAGGACGGAAACTGCAGCAGGGCTCATGCGGTCTTTCTTCCAGCCGCTCACTGCGTGCAACATGCTCAGAGGGAGGAAAATGCAGATGTCTTGGCTGCTTTCTGCCCAGTCTAGCCACAGGGAAATAAGGTCTCAGAAGGAGACATGTCAAGAGCAGAGGGTAAAGCTAGAAACAAAGTGTTTTCTTCAGCTGTCCGCTTTCAGGTGGGAGTAGCCAACCATCCACCAGTCAGTCAGTCAGCAAACATTCATTTTATTGAATGTTTTACTAAACACTTTATTACTAAACATATACTAAGCTCCAGGCACTGAGCCATTGCAGGGATATTAAAATACTGTCTTTCCTACTAGATTAACTGCTGTTTAATGTAACAGGAGCTCAGTCAACAATGAAACTCTGAAGAGGGAGCAAGTCTTTCTGCTCAAAAGGATTGGGCAGAGCATTGTAGGAATGGGCCGTGACAAGTGGGAAGGGCGTTCCTGCAGAGGGAACAGCATCAGCCAGGGCTCCAAGGTGTGCAGTACTCGTAGAAGAGGATCCCAACAAGAGCTGCACCCTGCGCTGCTGGTCGCAGCCTCTCTGTTCCTTGGACACACCCAGCCTTTCCTCATGCTCTTCCCTCTGCCCAGAGCTTCCCGCACTGGCTCTCTGCATGGCTGACTCCTTGTCCTCTCTTAGGGCTTATTCAGTGCCCTCTGGGCTCTACACCGTGCACCTGGTTCCCTCTGCCTGGAAGGGTCTTCCCCTCTCACTGGGGGTTCCTTCCCCCTCTTCCCATTCCTCTGTCACCCCGCTGAGGCTTCCCTGGCCACTCCTGGCACGTCCTCTTCTCTTGCCTCTTCAGTCTTTCCCCACCACACTTTCCCCATCTGACAGATTTTCTGTTTTACTCATTTTCTCTCTCCTCTACTAGAATGTAAGCCCCACAAGGGCAGGCACTCTGGCCTCTTTTGGTCACTCTGTACTCCCAGGGCCAATGTCTGGCCTGTAGTAGGTGCTCAGTAAAACCTTGTTGCATCAGGAGTGCAGGAGGGAAGTCACCTTGAGAGGGTCAGAGTCTGTCTTCTGCCTCCCCAACAGCTCCTCCTGCCAGTTCGTTTCCTTTGTAGCCCTCCTCACTCCTGGAAGTCATACATCTGTTTTTCTTTCCACCCATGGAATAGAGGCTTCCTGGGCTGATTTTTCTGTGGGCCTTATTCACAGTGGTTTCCTCCAACATCTTTAAAATAGCAAGTGCAGAGTGACAGCTTCATGAATGTGCAGTGAATGAAGGAATTCATGAAAGCACGTGGCAGCCCAGCACACATGGAGGTGGCAGGGGGCCACTCTGGGCATCAGGGTTGGTGTGGGGGAGGGGTCCTTCTTGTTCTGAAAAGTTATGAGAAGTGTCAAGAAGTATTGAGTTATCTATGAGAAAATGTGTGTGAACATTAACACACATTAACACACATTTAACACAATGGTGCTTAACATATTTATTATTAATATTATTTATTTATTTACCATATAGTTGGGGATTTCATAAAGAAAATCTGTAATCCCTGGCTGCAGCAAGAGGCATTACAGAGGGTCTCCACAGGGACCTTGGATATTTGTTGTTCAAATCATTGGATTTCTTAGGGTTCATGGCTAGTCAGTAAGTGGCCTCAGTCCCTTACCAGTGCTTCGCTGAGGACTATAAATCGCCCTGCTCTCCGCAGGACTGAGGCCCCGGGGCAGGAAGGCTGTGCCTGCAGCTCCGGTGCATGATACATGCGGAGTTACAGCTGCTACCTGTCCCACCCCTTGGGGCTGTGGGCTGCCCTTCTGCCAGCCTGGAGGCGCTGCCCTTCCCCACTCCCTCCTCGCCTCCTCCTCCCAGGGTTGGGTCTAGAGGACGGGCCTGAGACCCTGGGTTTTTGGTCTCACAGGGACTAGAGTTGGAGGCTTCCTCTGAGAAACATGTTCACCCCTCCGGGCAGTCACTGCTTGGCAATTGGAGGAGCCTCCCTCAGGTGGAGGTGCGCGGCGCCCCTGGTCCAGCCGTGAACTGAATTCTCTGGTAATGCAAGAGTGAAAGCTCTCCCGTATGGTTCTGTTAGAAAGTGCACATATGTCTTTGTAGCTGTAGGGAGATGGTTTCTGTGGAGAAAAATATTCAGGAGGTGTAAGTGTGGGCTTGGGGACTGACAGCACAAAAGAGGGGACAGGACCACCCAGGGAGGGAGAAGTGGAAATGTGGTCAGGATGGAGGATGCTCTACCTCCCGAGGGCACATGCCCGCGCTCTGCGTGTCAGAGCCAAGGTGGGGGGCAGGCGGGGGCTTCATCTTGGGGACTGCGCTGGATGCTGTGAGGACACACTCTGTTGCAATGTGCCAGTGGCTGTTGAAGAGATGGGGACAAGGGGCAGAGTCCCTCTGAATGCCCCTCCTGATGCAGTGACCGTGTCCCCTGCCGGCCACTGTGTATCTGTACCTTCTCTCCCACCTCAGGCTGATTCCTATCCGAGCCTCACTAGGTTAGGGGAGGAAGGCAGAGGGAGGGATGCATCCCTTTTGGGGCTCAGAATCCCTGAGGGATGGGAAAGCACTGTTTGGACCCCGGACTAGCCAAAGCCAATAGATCCCAGGAGAACATGATGGACAAGGGACACAGACAAGGCGGAAGAGGGACCAGAAAATGGCCCTTCGGCTGCATTAGGCCCGTAGTCACTGGAGTGATTTTTTTGGAATCCAATTCTGATGTCTTTAGGGAAGGCTCTGTAAGTCAGAAGTCAGAGTCACCAAATGGGAGCTGTCCCCTCTAGAAGGGACATTCGGTGTATGGAACCCTAAGCAATCATGTTGCTGAGTTATTCAATCACAGAAGGGTGCTATCCCAAACCACAGAGAAGGGGGAAGGACTGGTACTAATTGAGGGACTGCTGTGTGATTTATTTGTTAGCATGTAACCTGCAAGGTGCTTCCATATCTCTTTCACCACACACTGCCCCCCTCCTGGAGGTGTTACTATATATGTTAGGAAACAGAAGCTCAGCAGAGGAATTCAAACCAAAATGGCCAGACAGCCTGTGTTCTGTCCTAAACGAGGGCTCACAGACTCCTGTGGCTGCAGGGCCACGCAAGGAGGAGAGGCACACAAAGCTAGGTTCGGGAGGGCTTGGGGGGTGCCTGAGAACACCAGCTCAAAAGTGGTGATAAATGGCCAGGGCCGCTCTTCTCTATCAGAGGGAGTAACAGGAGCAGGGAGCACAGCACAGACATATAGGAATTGAAGCCCAATTTTTCCATTCCCTTTAGCTCTTTAAAGGAAGCCAGAAATCTGGATTTTGAATGAAGTTCTCCATTTAAAAACTATTCTTAAAACACTCTGCTTGGTCAAAGAAGACTTATCTGTGGGTCAGTCTCTAGCTGTGAGTTGCAGTTTTCCAGGTGTACTGGTTGGGAGTACATTCAGTATGTCATAGAAACCTGCTTAGGGTGCCATAGCAAAAAGGAATTTGCTTTCTCACATAGTGAGAGGTCTCAGCAGATAGTCCAGGGCTGATGCGGCAGGTCCACAAAGCTGCTGTCAGAGACCGAGGCTCGGTTTGTCTTTCTGCTCTGCTCTTTTGGCTCTGTGGCTTTTGCCCTTATGTTCACAGAATGGCTGCAGCACTTCCAGACATCACTTCCTTGTTCCAGCTAGGAGGAAGGGCAAAATGGGAAAGGCACAAGCTATCTGGGTTTATCCCTTGAGGGAAACAATAGCTTTCTTGGAAGCTCTACCTAGTACATTTTAGCTTATATACCAGTGGCTAGAATTGTCTCCTGACCATCCCTAGCAGCAAGGGAATCTGGAAAACAGTATTTTTAACTGAACATGTAGCTAACCAGGACAAAACCAGGATTTTGTTAGCAACTAACTGGGGAAAATAGAAGTTACTATGGCCAGGATTCTTACCTGATCCTAAACTACTTGATGATGTAACTGGCCTGCTGCTAGGCTAATGCTCTCACACCCACAGGCAACAAGCTATTATTGACTGAGTCACTATATGAAGAGCTCTGCCCAGTGCTCCAGGCAGAGGCAGAGATGAAGGAGGGTTACAGACCTGCAGACTGTTGGATGCAGATGTGATTCTAGTGCTCGACCTACCACAGTGAGAATAAAGCTGGTAGAAACCCTTTTACCCCAAGAACATTCTGTTGTCATTTCTTGGTCTCACTGAATCCACAGTGACCTTGCCTGGGGCTGAGGTGAGACTTAACTGCTCTCAAAGGAAGCCATTGTCCCTCTGTAAGATGTTTTCTTCTGAGTTGGCATGAGCAAAGAGGAACCTAGAACCTGGCTTTAGTTCTGCAAAGTAGAATTTCCCTAAAGTGAAATAAAGAATGTTTTAAACTCTTATCTTACTTCAGCCAATCTCTGATATCCTCACTTCTCACACAATCCCTGGATCATCTCTTTCATGAGTCACCTTCAAATCCTTTCTACCAATGTTCCCTGAGTATGTGTGAGAGATGTGTTGGGGAAGGCATGCACTGGGAGAGAGTTGGAGGGCTGGGGAAGAGTTAAGTGAGGTCATTTCTGAGATGTATGGATTTCAGCATTTTCAGGGGAGACTAGGTAAGTGGGGTTTCATTGTGATAGTCACAGGACACATTCCTTTCTTTCTGAGTGAAACTATATTAATAATATGGAGGATGGTTCATTTTCCCTACTATAGGATTACTTCCCCCACATTGTAAGACAGGGAAAAAGCCCTCTTCCCCACCTGGTCTCCACCCCCAGCTCGAGGCATTTTGCTTTGGTGCCATGTTGGCGTGAGAATGCGCAAACTGCATGTGCCGCAGCGTCTCTTTCTCCCTCCACTCAGTGAGTGGGAGGAGCAGTGGAAGATGTTGATCCACACACATAGAAGATGCACTCCATTCTGCTGCAGGAAAGAATGGTGGAGCTCACAGAGCTTTAGCTGATCAGTTAACTTACGTTCTTCAGAGAGAACAAATTACCAGGCTAAGGAAAGCCTTCCTATCTTCCAAATGACTTTCTCACCATGATGATTATTATTAGGCATGTTGTTATTATTATTATTGTTATTGTTATTGTTATTATTGTTATTATTATTGTTAGGCATGTTGTCAGAGGAGGATATTTGCCAGGTTCTGTGGGATTCCCTGGGGGACGAGGGGAGGGTGTTAAAGCTCTGAGTGGCCTGCAGAGGAGTCTTTTCCAGCTGCCACGGTGAGTTCTGTCTAGTTCAGGTCTTTCCTCTTTCCATTGGGGGTTTGCCATCTCATCATTGTTTCTGGGGGAGTGATGTTCTTTTTGAGGCAGTTTACACAGTGACTAGTTGAACCTGAATTTGAACACCAAGTGCACTTACAGGCCAGTGATGTCCCGAGCCTGGGAGGAGAACAGAGCTTCATTGCCTCTGCCTTGCTTGGTCCCTGGGAGTGCAAAAGAGTCCCAGGGGGGCACCAGCTCCTCAACCCACAGCAGCCTCCTTCTTCGACAGCTAATTTGTTCAGGCATCTGTCTGCTGCCCAATAGCAACCAGTTTCCACCTCAGCCATTCTCCTTCCTCTTCTTTCCATCCTGAGCACCGGCATGGAGAGCCTCCACTTTCTCAACCTTTTGCCAAAGGTATTTTCACGAGGCCAAGTGGACAAGGACCATGCCTTGGTGAGCACTGCAAGGAATATGAAGATGACTCGGACGTGGTCCCTGCCCACCTGGGAGCCAGGTCTACTGCCCAGGGAATCCCCTGGCCCTACTCATCCCTGGCCATTCACAAGAACCCTGCCTCCTGGTGGTGCCTGGGCAAGAAGGCTCCATGCTGATGTGTGACTGTGTGGAGTCATGGGACTTGCGGTGGACTACGGGCCCCGGGAGGGCCTCTCCTGGAGACCTGTCTTTCTCACCTTTCCAAAGAGGAAGAGTTTTGGAACTTGCCCTGTTTGTATTTCATTATTATGTTTAGGATGCATCAGTGAAGGTTAGATTTGTTGCTGTAGCCCTTCAGTTGCACAGTTGTGAGGAAGTCTCGCCAGGCTTGCCTCTGTCACAGCTATAAGAGAAGCAGATATTCCTGGAGACTGTCGACAAAATCATCTCTGGCTGTAGGCACTTGGCTGTGAATGTAGGTGCCTCTCACTGGCAGGTGGTGAGCATTTAAGTGTTTGCACACTTATGCTTTTAGATCTTGATGAAGGGAGGACCCTTGGGAAGTGCATGTGCACAGGGGTGTGTGAGTCCAGCAGGCAGAGGGGCAGAGTGCCTTGGGCAGGTTTCCTGGCCTGGACTGCCTCGGCCACTTCCAAAGAAGCCACCCTGCCCACTGGACAAAATGAATCAGTCAGTTTTCACCTCTCAAGAATTTGAACCAAGAGACACAGACTCTGTCAGGCCCATGCAGCCCTGCCATGGCGGCCGGGGCACGGTGAGCCAGCCCACAGGAGGGAGAGGGAAGGAGGAGGAGCTGAGGGTGCTTGGTGGCCCTCCTCTCCCGCAGACTTTCCGTCCTGCCCTGGGGGAAAGCTTTGGATCCTGGCGACCCCCCTCTGGCCCCATGGCAAACACTGTGGCAGCCCAGCCTTCCTGACTTTCTCCACCTTTCCACCAAAAGCACTTCCAAAAACACTTAACATCTGCCCCCAGAGGGCCTCTGTCCTGGCCTTCTCTGGTGTGACTACCCGGGGCCTGGCTTACAGCGGGAGCTCCGGTGGCTGATGAGCAGACTGTGTGACACTCAGGCCACACCATTCTTCCCATGAGTCAGCTGCCGCCTGACCAAAGCCCAGAAGAGGCCCCAGTCACATCATCCTGAGCAATCTTGTATTAAAACAACAAACCACAGAGATTTAGAGGATTTAGCCCACTGTTTGGTATGTTGAACTCTGGCCTCTGTTGAGTATGCGGAGACGAGAGCCAGCTTTTAAAGCTTGTAGAGCACTCTACCTCCCCAAGTATGAACACAGAGTGTTATGATTACCATCCATAACCAGATGACCCATCTGGGCGTGTGAAGTGAATGAGGGACCATCAGAACAAGAACTGCACAGCGAGTTCTGAGGGCCAGTAGCCTGGGGTCACCTGGGAGCTTGGTAGGAATGTACATTCTCGGGCCTCCCCCAGACCTACTGGATCAGAATATGCATTTTGACCTCTGCACCCCTCCCCTAAGTTGCACAATTCAGAAACACATTTAGCTTTAGAAACACAAGATTTCTATGGTTTCAGATACTTCTTTGGGATGAAAGTTGGACTTGGTAAGCTTACACATTTCAAAAGAAGGGTGCTGCATGGTGGTTCAAAGTGTGAGTCTGGCTTCAGATCTCACTGCATGACCTACATAGCCTCCTAACCTCCCCAAGACTCAACTTCCTCATCTGCAAAATGGGAATAATAATAGTACCTACTCAAGGACACTGCTGCGGAGATTAAATGAAACATGCACATATAAAAAGCTTGGGGCCAGGTCTTTGCTACATGTGAATTATTATTATTTTGCATCATCAAAATAACAACCATTTATTAGGTATTAACTATGTGTTAAATACTGGGCTAAGCACTTCAAAGCACACTTGGAGGTATTAATATCCTAACGAAGAGGAGACAGAAGATCAGAGTGGATCAAGATCTTGGGCTGAGATTTTGGCTCTCCAAGGCTAGCAGGGCTCTTACTAAGTCATGTCACCTCCTGAGGGCTACAGCAGAATTATGAGATGCAAAGCAGTAAGGGAACAAAATTTCTGTGTGTTATGATATTAGCATAACATCACACAAAGTAACCCACAAATTGTCTGTACCACAAATTGCCTTTGCCAATTTATATTTTTCTGTTGCTTTTTGTTTAATGTGCCCACATGAAGTTCCTTGAAAAGTGCCTGGCTCTTTGTGAGAATTCACCAAATACTAGCTGTTATTTGGAGGAGTTAATATATTTTTTATACTAATTCATTTTCAGTCACATGCATTCTAAATATCTTCTTTCAGTCTGTAGTTAATCTTTTCACTTCTTTTATGGTGTTGATTGCACAAAAGGTATTAAATTCTAATATTGCCAGATTTATGAGTCTTTTCCTTTCAGGTCTGTGCCTTGCACATCTTAGTTAAGAAATATTTCACTATTCCATGGTCATAATGTTACTTTCCTGAGTTATCAGCTTCTGGTATAAAATTTTGCTCTTCTCATTTAAGTCATTTTTTAATGTCTTGATGCTTACCCCAATCCCACCCCACCCTCAGCCAACCTTTCAAATGTGTTTGGTATATGGCCTTGCATATGTCCTTATATAGCCTTATAAAATATGCAGAACTGTCTTGAGTTGGTTTTTAATTTACATAATGGAATTTTGCTATAAATCTCATCCTGGTTCCTACTTTTCTCAGTCTGCATGTTGCTCTATGATGTCTGTCTTGCTTCTGAGGCTGTGTATTATTCTGAAGTATGCGCTGTCACAGTTTACTTCTTTCCTAGTGAAAGATGCCAGCCTGCCTCCAGCTCCCCTACATAAAACGCCGTGCCAAACCACCTGCTGCTCGGTGAGAATTCCACGGGCACATGAAGCGCACAGGCGACGGGCCCTGTGGACTGTTCCTTTCCCTAACTGCCGCCAGGAACCTGTCCAGTGGGGTCTCCAGCTCCTCCCACCCAGCAGGATAGAGGCCCACCGCCCCACATTTCCAACTTCTGTCCTTCTGGTAGGTGTAAAAGGAAATCTTGTTTGAATTTGAGTTTCTCTGATTGCTACTAATCTGAACCTTCTCTTCACAAGGTATTGGCCATTTGGTCTCCCCTCCTATGCATTGTCTGATTACCACTTTCTATTTGTTTCCTCTTGAAATTGTTGCTGTTGATTTGTAGTTGACTTTGTATGTGTGAGAGTCTGGATAGTGATACTTGGATTTTCAACACTGCAAATACTTTCTTGTGGTTTGTCATTACACTTGTAATTTTCTCTTGTGTCCTTTAACTCACCAACATGCAGGATTTTAAATATAGTCAAAAACATTAGCTGAGCACATGCTATGTGCTGACCCTGTGTGAGGTGCTTGTCTTAGTGCCCCTCCAGTGGGCCTCAGACAAGGAGGGGGGGTATAAGTAGCTAATCTGGGCAGTGAAGGCAATGCCTGCAGGGGGCTGGGGGCCCTACAGGGGAAGGGAGCTGGCCAACAAGTGGTCATGTCATCCAGCAGAGGGTCGCTAGGTGAGTGGACCTTAATACTGCTGTGGATTCTGGGAGTAGTGTAGAACTTGCCGCTCAGCCACCTACGGGGAGGCAGAGGAGATGGGGTGTTTATATACCGGGTCCTGTCAGCCATTGGTCGTGGGGGGCCAGGAGGATGTTAAATCTCCAGCACTTCAGGCTTTCTGTGGAGGCAGCAAAAGAGCTCGGGCAGCGGGAGAAAGGTCTCCGGCAGAGCGCAGGCACTGCAGTCCCTGCCACCCGCCTGGCAGGCACAGACTGGAATGGGGAGGCAGACGGGCAGCGCCCAGAAAGGGCCTGTATTCTGCTGGATGTACACCATCTCTGACCCAAGGATCAAACAAGATCAAACACAAAAAAAACAAAAACAAAAACTCTTATAAGCAGGCACAATTGTGCCCATTTTTAGGCGTGGGGTAAAGGGTAAGCGAGTAAATTGCCTGAAGTTAGTGGGAACAGTGGCCCAGATAGAGAAGGCTCATCAGAACTGCATGGGGGTTTATAAAAGGCAGATTCTAGGTCTGGGCTGAGGCTCTGCATTTTTGACAAGGGTCTCATATAGGTATTTGTATTAGTTATCTGTTTCTGTATGCAAATTACCTCAGTACTTAGCAGCTTAACACAAGAAAACATCTCACACGGTTTCTGAGGGTCAGGAATCCACAGTGGCTTAGCCAGGTGGTTCTGACTTCGGGTTTCTCACAAAACAACAATTGTCATGCCATTCACTTCAAGTTTGCTCATGTGTTCCTCACCGGCTGTTGGTGATAGCTGTTCAGTATCTTGACAGGTAATGAATACACCTACACTAGTGATAAAAATGTAGAGAACTCAACACACACACACACACACACACACACACACACACGATTACTATTGAACTGGGGAAATCTGAACTAAGACCCATGGTGGATTGTATCAGTGCCAGCATCCTGATTGAGCTATTGTTTTACAAGATGTTATAACTGAGGGAACCTGGGTAAAAGGCACACCTTCTGTATTATTTCTTATAACTGCATATGAATTTACATGGTCTCAAAATAAAATGTTTAAATTTCAAAAAGACTTAGGCAAGAATATTCATAACAGCTTTATTTAAAACCACCTCAAAGCCCATAAAACCAAAGGATGGATAAATAAGTCTGCATATATTTACACAGAGAAGCAGTGTAAAACAATGAACATGAATGAAGTACAAGTGCGTGAACCGTGAATGACTTGCACAGAGTAGTAAGTGAAGGACAGGCACGAAAGAGGACACACACAGTATGAGTCCGCTTAATACAACAAAATACAAACCCAGTCTGTGCTGCTAGAAGTCAAGAGAGCAGTTGCCATTGTAGGGACATGAGAAAAAACTTCTGTGATTTGGGGGTTGGTTGCATGGACGTGTCCTGTTTGGGGAAATTCATCAAGCTGTGCCATTATGATATGTGCACATTTCCGTGTGGGTATATCAATGAAAGTTTCAAAAATATTTAACATATAACACATTAACACCTAATATTAACTGAGTGCTACCTGCCAGGCCTTTCCCAGCCACTGGACATGTATTGTGTCCCATTAGTGTTTGAGGAGAGTTCTATTATGATCCCCATTGTATGGATGAGAACACTGAGGCTAAGGGAGGTAGTTTTCTAGGGTGCCCAGCTGTCCTGTGAGGCACTTGGAAATCCTCCATGCTCTTAATCACCTTAGTGTTCATAAACAAGGTCAAGCTGTTAGCAACATCACTGAAAATGGACCTGCTCCCTCAGCAGCAAATGATTGTCCTGGTAACACCAGACACAGCCCTTTGCCTGAGTGAGGGGAAGCCCTTACAAAGAACGCTTGTGAAACTCAAGCAGGGCAGACCCAGGGTAGGGGATGAGCTGTTATTTGAAAAACACTGTAATTGAGTAGAGAGGCCTCAGTTTAAACCACCAAGATTGTAGTTCACCACGGAAGTGTGCAAATGGCCATGATTAATGAACTTGCTAATAGTGTTTTCCGGTTAATGACATTCTTTCATGTGTTAGTAGGAGCACATGTGGTGATTGCAGATCAGCGAGTGGGCAAACCAGTGTGACTTTTTCTTCAATTATTTCCCATTTCTGTCCTGGAGTCCCATTCTGCCTGGTGGTGAAAACTGAATTTCAGTCAACTCAGAGCTTTTTCTCTTTCCCGTTGTCCCTGGGAAGAGGGCAGAGGCTGGTGGTATGCCGTGCCCAGGCCTTGGTGGCAGTCAGGGGGCATCTGGTTCTGGAATGCCCTCTGTCCACATTGGCCTCCCTGGGAAAACACCCTCCTCAGGCGGCCGTGCATGGCGCCCTTCTGCCACAGCGGCTCTGCGTGATGTCCTTGTCTCCCCCTGGCTGAGTCCGCTGCTCTACCGCCCCGTTCCCCCTGTCATGGCCACAAGTCGCCTGTGCCAGTTCCGCTTGTCCCCTCCTTCAGTGCCTTCTCAGAGGGGTTAGCACTGTTTGGCTCTACTGACCATACTGGATACTCCTGGTGCCCCGCGCAGAGCCCTGATGGGGGCACTCATCCCCCGGGGGGCTGAGCATCGGAAGCTAAGCGTTCACAGCGGCCTTCCTCAAGACCTGCCCTCCACTGCCAGAAGATGCCTCTTCGGGGTCAGGTCTTCCCTGCAGGGCAGTCCACACTCGAGGCTGAGGGATGATCATTACAGAAGGATGCGCCCTTGCTTCAAGGTGGTGCAGTGTTCCTTCCCCTGATACCACATGCACTGTGTCTTTTCCAACATCAGTCCTGCAATTCTCCATCCCCAACTGGGTGTCCAACAATCCAATTCATTCAATGCTATTAATCCAGAGTTAACATCAGACTCCACAAGATTCAGTTCCACAAAACTGCCCTTACTTCAGAATTTGTTCTCCATGTAAGAACTTGTTCGTTATGCTTCAGAAGATTGGAGACTGATGAAAATTAGGCTTGGGGTGGATTAATGATTGTGCATTGAGCATTGACTCCCCTATACAGAATTTTATTGTTGTTAACAACCATTTGGTCAATAAATATGAGAGATGCCCTCTAAAAAAAAAAGTACACACTTCCAATTGTAAAATAAATAAGTAACTGGGATGTAATGTATAGCATAAGGAATATAGTCAAAATATTGTAACAACTTTGTATGGTGATAGCTGGTAGCTAGAATTATCATGTATATAAATGTTGAATCACTGTGTTGTACACCTGAAACTAATGTAATACTGTGTGTCAACTACCCTTCAATAAAAAATAATTATCTACAAAAAAAAAAAACTGCCCTTACTTCAGATGCCAACTACAAATAGACTGTCCAGAGCACCCACATCTCAGCCTGGCCTACTACAAATTAAGGGGACCCCATGAACCTCCTGCAGGTTCAATAATTTGCTAGAACGACTCATAGAACTCAGGAGAGTGCTTTACTTACCATCACTGGTCTATCATAAAGGATACAACTTGGAAGAAGCACATGGAAGACATGCTCAGGGCAAGGACTCGGGGTGCAGCTTAACGGAGGTGGTGCCCCCATGCCCTCCCTGGACCATCACTCTCCCAGGGCCTCAGTGTGCTCGCTAGCCTGGAGGCTCTCCCCCTCACCATTTAGTTTTTATGGGGGCTTCATTACACAGGTGTGACTGATTAAATCATTGGCCATTGGCCTATGGTGACTGGACTTAATCTCCAGCTTCCCTCTCATCCCTGGAGGCCGGGGGTGGGGCTGAGAGTTCCAGCGCTGTGGTCACGGCCTTGGTCCTCCTGGCCACCAGCCTCCATCTTGAAGTTAAACAGGGGCCCCGGCCACCAGTCATCTCGTCAGATACAATAGGCACTTTTATGGCGATTCCAAGGGGTTTAGGAACTCGAGGTCAGGAGCCAGGGACAGAACCAGATATTCATTTTTTATTATACTACAGGGGGAACCAGCTCTGCGATACAGGCATACCTTGTTCTGCGGCACTTCACTTTATTGCTCGCAGGTACTGTGCTGTCTACAAACTGCAGCTTTGTGGCAACTCTGCATCGAGCAAGTCCATCGGCACCGTTTTTCCAACAGCATTTGCTCGTTTTGTATCTCCGTGTCACATTTTGATAACTCTTGCAATATTTCAAAATTTTCATTATTATTATATTTGTTATGGTGATCTGTGATCAGTGATCTTTAATGATACTATTGTAATTGTTTTGGGGTGCCACAAACCAGGCCCATATAAGATGGTTAACTTAATAAATGTGTATATTCTGCCGGCTCTATGGACCAGCCACTCCCCCATCTCTCTCCTTTTCCTCAGGCTTCCCTATTCTCTGAGACCCAAAAATACTGAAATCAGACCAGTTTATAACCTTTCAACAGCCTCTAAGTGTTCAAGTTGAAAGGAAGTCACACACCCTCACTTTGAATCAAACGGTAGAAATGGTTAAGCTTGGTGAGGACAGCATGTCAAAAGCTGAGATAAGCCAAAAGCTAGGTCTCTTGAGCCAAAGTTAAGCAAGTTGTGAATCCGAAGGAAAAGTTCTTGAAGGAAATTAAAAGTGCTCCTCCAGATAAGGAGGCAAGACAGCCTTAGTGGAATGGATAGAAGATCGAACCCGCTACCACACTCCCTGTAGCCAAACTCTAATTCAGAGCAAGGCTCTAACTCCTGTCTTCTGTAAAGACTGAGAGAGGTGAGGAAACTGCAGAAGAAAAGTCTGAAGCTAGTAGAGGTTGGTTTGTAACATTTAAGGAAGGAAGCCATCTCCATAACATGAAAGTGCCAGGTGAAGCAGCAATTGCCGATGGAAGCTGTAGCAAGTCATCTAGAAGATCTAGCTGAGATCATTCGTGAAGGTGGCTACACTAAACAGCAGATTTTCAGTATAGACAAACAGCCTTCTATTGGAAGAAAATGTCATCTAGGGCTTTCATAGCTAGAGAGAAGTCAAAGCCTAGCTTCAAAGCTTCAAAAGATAAGCTGACTCTCTTGTTAGGGGTCAATGCATCTGGTTACTCTAAGTTAAACCCAATGTTCACTTGTCATTCAAAATTCCTAGGGCCCTTAAGAGTTATGTTAAATCTACTTTGCTCTATGAATGGCACAACAAAGCCTGAATGACAGCACATTGTTTACATGGTTTACTGAGCATTTTAAGCTCACTGTTGAGATCTACCACTCAGAAATAAAGATTCCTTTCAAAATTTTACTGCGCATTGACAAAGCACCTGGTGACCCAAGGGCTCTGATGGAGATGGACAATGAGATTAATGTTGTTTTCATGTCTGCTAACACAGCATCCATTCTGCAGCCCATTGGTCAAGGAATAATTTTGACTTTCAAGTTTTATTATTTAAGAAATATATTTTGTAAGGTTATAGCTGCCATAGATAGTGGTCCTCTGATGGATTGGGGCAAAGTAAAAATCAAAAAAATTCTGGAAGGGATTCACCATTCTAGGTGCCATTAAGAACATTCATGATCCACGGGAAGTGGTCAAATATCAACAACAACAGGAATTTGGAAGAAGTTGATTCCAACCCTCATGGATGACTTTAAGGGCATCAAAACTTCAGTGAAGGAAATAGCTACAGATGTGGTAAAAAGAGGAGGAGATTTTTAATCAGAAAGTGGAGCCTGAGGATGTGACTGAACTGTGGCCACCTCATTATAAAACTTTAATAGATGAGGATTTGCTTATTGGGCATGAGCAAAGAAAGTGGTTTCTTGCGATGGAATCTACTCCTGGTGTTGACACTGTGAATATTGTTGAAATTACAACAAAGGGTTTTGAACAGTACATCAACTTCATTGATAAAGCGGTGGCAGGGTTTGAGAAGACTGACTCTAATTCTGAAAGAAGTTCTGTGGGTAAATGCTATCAGTGTTGCATTTGTGATAGGAGGAGTCAATCAATGTGGCAAACTACATCATTTTCTTATTTTAAGAGATTGCCAAAGCCACCCAACCATCAACAACCACCACCCTGATAACTCCGATAACTCCACAGCCATCAGCATAGAGGCAAGACCCTCCACCAACAACAGGATTATGACTCTCTGAAAGCGGAGGTGATGGTTGGCATTTTTTAGCAGTAACTATTTTAAATTAGGGTATGTACATTTTTTAAGTCATAATGCTATTGTACACTTACTAGACTACAGTCTAATGTAAACATAACTTTCACATGTACTGGAAACCAAAAAAACTCATTTGAATCGCTGTTATTGTGCTCTATGTGCTTTATTGTGGTGATCAGGGACCACACCCACAGTACCTCTGAGGCGTGCCTGTGTAAGTCATGCTTCAGAGCTTCTGGGGGAATCAGGATGAAAGCAGACCCCAGCTGGGGCCACATTCTGGCTTGGCTCTTTCTCCTGCCCTACCTTGCTTCCCTCACTTTCTATGCGTTTCTCCTAGGGCACACATGGGGCTTCTGTAAGAATTCCTGGCTTTGTTTTTGCTTCCAGGGAACTGGCCTGAGACACTGCTCTGCCCATGAGGGCAGGTGATGCAGGGAACTCAGGGGCTGAGTCCTCATTGTATAGATGTGCCCTCAGCTATTTCTCTTCTGCAACTCCCTTGCCAGGCTGGCGTGTCTGTATGTACATGTTGGGAGGAATGGGGGAAGGGCTTCTCTGAACCTGTCACCTGCCTACCTTTACTTGAAAGTGAGGCCTAGATTCTCTTGTCCCAAAAATCTCTACAGTTCTCAAACAATTTCTAGTGGTTAGGATGCCTTGAGCTGCAAGTAAGAAAATCTAATATAAATCAACTTAAATAATTTCTGCTCAACTAGATGCCCAGAAATTGAGTGGGCTTTATGGTTAATGCATTTTGAGTCCCAACTCTGATTCCTGGGGTTCTTTCTGCTTTACTCTTTTCCACATATTGGCATCATCTTCTGTCTAAGCAAATGTAATGTCCAGAATGGTAGAACCATTCCATCTACAGCCCACATTCAAGGGAAGAGAGAGCTATAGAACTGATTCTGGAAGCTCCTACAGGAGAATAAGGGAAAACTTCCCCCAAATCTGCTGACAAGCTTTGTTTTGAATCTCTGTGGCCTGCATTTGGCCACATGCCCATTTAGGAATCAATCTGATCCAGCTCTGGAGCTGAAGATGGGGTCTGCTTTCCTCCCCAACATTCGGGCTATTTATAGAAGGGGAAATACATAAACAACAATACAATGCTGTGGGCTTGCCAACCTTTATTCTACATACCAATCCTTTGGTTTTAGACAATGTAAAATCTTCCCAAAGTCTTCACCCAGCTGTTAGCCTTGTCTAAGGGTTCTTTTTGGAATAAACCCTTAATTTTGATGTCAAATTGATCCAATTATCATGTGAAGTTTGCGTTTTATAGATTATGGGAAGACACACATTCTCATCCCAACGATACAAAGATATGTCACTTCTTTCCTTCCCAAGACCTCCTTATTACTGCTACCCTAATGCCTCGCTAGCCCTTGGGTGGGTCAGAGTTCCCATCTGTGTGTGACGGGGGTGCAGCCTTATTTCTCTCCCTGGGGCGAGCTGCCCTCCTCACATCAGCAGCCAAACCAACTGTCCTTTCCCCATGGACTGTTGCAGACAGAACATTTCACTGGAAAGAAAAAGCGTAAGTCAGAAGGCACGCGTCTCCAGCCAGATGCCAGGCCTCCATTTTTCCTGCTTCCCATTACCCAGGCTGCCAGTGTCCCCTGTGTCGCCCGACACCCAGGGCCTCTGGGGGCTGGGACAGTGAGGAGGCTCTTCCCTCTTTGCATGGCGGGCCTTCCCCATGTTTTACATCTCATCTCAAATATCAGCCCCTCCTTACCTGGGCACCCTCTCATTCACTGTTACTCACCCCAACCAGAAATCACTGCTTTCATTGGTGTTACGTGTTTCCCCCTTTAGAATGTGAGATCCAGGGGGGGCAGAAACCAGAAGTCTCTTGTCCTTGTCTCCCTTGCCCCTGATGCATAGCAAGCCCAGATCAGAATTCCCAGAAAAACAGAACAAATGGGCAAGTTTAACTGTTTTTATAGGCAAGGGGCATTCTAATGACCTCTTAACCTCTTTGACAATGTACGGGATTAGAATTAAGGTTTGTCCTTAGACCCCACTTACAATCTACATCTTTATCATTTGATAAAACATCTCAGCAGCTCAAGTATGTTTGTCACACCTGCATTTATTCAGTTTCATCTGAGAGCCCTTGTTAACTCCCTTAAAATATCTGATTGAATTTCATGTGGAAGTGAATGCCACAGATTAAATATATGTTGCGTTAAGAAGTTTCCCGTTTTATCCCAGCCTGTGCACTGCTAGAAAAGAATTCTGCATGTTAATTAAGAGAGCTGGGGGATTTTAGAAAGACTTTGTTTTCTCCCTTTAGCTTTATAATATATTCAGAGGAAGGGAACTAAGGCAGCTATTTGCAAAGCTGTAAAAATCAGTGTCAAGTCAGATGGTTCGTGGGAGCTTCGGGGACAGGCCAGGGCACCGGCTCTGAGAGCCAGTGGCAGGCGGACTGCGCGAGCCGGGGCAGAGGAGCTGGGGGAGACAGCACGGGGGAGGCTCCGCCTTCTGGCTTCTGCAGGAACGGGGCCCTTTTGGTTGGGCCTGGAGCTCGCCCAGGGAACAGTTAAGCAAGAGGCAGGGGAAGGAAGTGGTCAGATCCGAGAATCAAAGCAGACAAGAGGAACTGGAATACTGAGAATCTGGGAAAGTCTGACCTTCCTCCCAGTTAGAACATCAGCATAGCCAGGACAGTGCGGCGAGACCAAGAAGATGCCTGACTGCTGATGCCTGCTTGGGCTGCAGTGGGAAACCAACACACGGGTCTCTCTACTGGGCCCAGACGCAGAGGTCACGTGGTGATGTGGCTAAAGCAGGGGTTGAACTTCTTTGGACCTGTGTTAAAATCCTGGCTCAGCCACTCGCTTGGTCATTTGCCAGGCCTCAGTTTCCTCATCTGTGAAGGGAGCCCGGGCCACAGCTGGATCAGAGACTGGGCGCTGCTGGTGCGCGGTAGGCATCCGGTTCCACTGCTGTCATGTGAACCTGTGCTCACTTCTTGCTGGCTGGGATCCAGCACACGGCCTAGTCGTTTGCTCCGCCTCTGGCCTCCTTTCCTCGGCTCCAGCCCTGTCACCTTGGAAATGCAGCAGGCCCTCTGGAGTACAGAAGAGGTTGGGTGACTTGGGGAGAAGTTCTAGTCATTTGCACATCCCCAGTAAGCTCAGGTTAGGAAAACACCCTCACTCATATAGACGCAGAATAATGCTGCTGTTTGGGAATCCCTGACCCCTAGCAGTGGAGTCACGCGATACGGAAGTCGTGCTGCAGCAGCAGCAAGCAGCTGTCTGCCGGAGAGCACTTCCTCTCCTCCCTCCGCCCCGGGCCTGGGCCTGGTTTATTGCGATGCCCTTTCCAGCTCTGGCCAGCAGGGGGCGGCACCTACCTCTGTGTCCATTTCCACTCTCCCGGCTTCCTCTCAGTCTCCGCCCTCCGGGCCCCAGAGTCTGCCCTGGCTCCCTCCTTCTTGGTTGGTAGAGGCTCGCAGACCAGCAGGGTGGGGCCGTGGCTGAGAGCAGGGCAGGATCTCCCAGGCGGGGGAACAGACCCTCTGGCATCCTTGGCCCTGGTGGGGGTGGGGGGAGCAGGGGGTGGGTGGTCCCGCTCCTTCCTGGCTCCATTCCAAGCAGGACAGGCTCCAGGAGAGGCCTGCTGGTCCTGTCTCCAGCCGGGACGGGGGCATCAAGGGACCCTCAGTCAGGAGGCACGTCTGTCAGAGATGAGCTGTCCTCAGAAGGTGTGTCACATACCAAGAATGACATGCACAGTGAAGATACAATACGCTGTGAAAGGGACATGCTTTCACCTGACAGAGGTGACACACCCTTCGGGAGTAATATGGCCCACACAGGCAGCATGCTCCGCACAGGTGACATGCTCATGGAGGTGACCCCGCCCCAGGTGGCACACCCATTGTAACCCAGCCCCGCTCAGCCACCTCAGCCACCAGAACCGTGTCCCCGGCACCGTGGGCCGTGGAGATCACGCTGTAAGTCCTGCCGCTTGGCTCCAAGATCCTGCAGCCCTGGGGGCGGCCAGTGGAGGCTGGGCCGGCCCTGCCCCTGCGCTTGGAGGTGCTGCCTCCTCCCTGAGGCCCTGCCCCCTGCCCATAGGAGATTCTGCTGTTTCAAGTCCAGCAGACAGAGATGGAGACAAGAATCAGTGAGGGGAAGAGTCATTTATGATTTATGAATGATGAACTAATTTAATCCTGGGTTTCTCTTGTGCCTCCCATTTAGTAATTTGTTTCATTTCTTAATGGCCTGAGTTCTTTATCAGGCTGTGACCGAGGAGAGCGGTGAGTCATCACACCAGGGATTTGAAGGGCAACCTACATGCCAGGGCTGGGAAGCAGGTCCTGCGAGATGGGCACCAGCCCCACCCTCCGTGCCCTCCCTGTTGGGGGCTGCTCCAAGTTGGCATGGCTCCTGTCTCTGCATCAAAGTGATAGGAAGGAAGCAGGCGTGGGTGGCCACTCAGGGTGGTGCACACGTGAGGCTTGTCATGAGCCATGTCTTAGCAAGCTCTCTGCTTGCACTGAGATTGGATGTCGAGGAAGATGGAGATGCTGGGGGTCTAGCTGCACACCCCAAACCCGCTGTCCCCCGGCCACCTTCAGTGGCTCTTAGAGTGAGACGAGGCCTGGGGTCAGGCCACCTCAGCTCAAATCCTGGCTGTCACTTTCTGTCTTTTTCACCTTGGTTGTATATCACTTCACTGCTGGGAGCCAGGAAAGATGCTCCAAACTGAAGATTCTCCCCCCTGTCCTTGCCCTGCTGTCCAAGTCTGTTATTTGAATCTGAATCTGTTATTTTTAAAATTTGTACCTTAACCCCAGGATACTGAGGCTTGGAGGAGATTAAGCCCAGTAATGAAGAGGGAAAGAAGGTGATCTGTGAGCACAGATAGGGGGACGGAGCTGGTAGTCCTGGAATTGGGACACCGGGGCAGAACCTGGAGGGTGGGCTCTGTTGTCCTCATCTTGTTTGGGGCGTCTGGCCCCAAAGGTGGCCTCATGCAGGATGGGCAGGCTGGGGGTGGGGTGGGGTGGGTGGACTGCGTGTGCAAGGAGGGAGCTAAGTGGAGCCTCTGATGACCAGGATGAAGGGGTGGGGAGAGAAGAGGCATGGGCCATGTAGCTGCGGTTAGCACATCCATTGGTATTTGTCATGCAAAGCCATGATTGTGTCCAGCTTGCACGCAGATAAACTTGGGGCAGAGAAGTTAAATAATTGCCTAAGGAGCATAGCTGGTGGAACCTGTCTTCCTCCAGTCTCTCCTCTGCCCACCATCCCAGTGCCTCTTGCCAGCCAAGATCTGACAGGTGTGGGCATGTGAGGCCACCTGCTCTGTGATAATGGCTGTCCTCATCTACCACTGGGTGGTCTAGAGGCCGCTGGTCATTGCCATGTCCAATACCCACTTTGATTCTCCAGTGTTCCTGGTAGGTAGGTATGAACAAGGACCATTTTACATGTAGTAGATGTTTTATTAAAGTATAATACATAACCAGAGAAGTGTGCTTATTGTAAGTGCACCGCTCTCTGATTAGTCATAGGACTATTATTTTAACTTCATTCGGCCTACAGACAGTTGGAGCCTAGAGACATTAAGTGATGTCCCCAGGTCTGTTCATGTGTGGAGCACTGAGGCAGTATTGCAGTCTACACCTCTTGCTGTCCATGTTTTGAAATGGATTTTTATATTTAAACTTTTGATTTTGATTTCACTTGAGAGCAATGCAGTTTAATGGAAAATGTCAATGTGTTTATCTAATTAGCTTCATTACCACTGTAGTTTTATGAGAGGGAAATCTGTATTAAAACTCCTTATGTGGAGGACGATGCTGAAGTGTCTTAAGTAGAACTTGTTAAAAACTTGCAGGATAAACTTCACTGTGAAGTCTAAAGTTTGCAGATTCAGAGAGGCTTGGGGAAAGAAAGTGTCCTTGAGTATTTATTTTTGCACCATTTAATTTAGCAGTCGTTATTTACATCAACACATTGGAATATTTTGGAGAATCAACAAAGCCTTCTTAAGAGCGGCCTGATCCTCTGCTTGCAAGTCTGTTTCTTAGCTGTGAAATAGCTTTTTAAATCCCACACTTCAAAAAGAGGAAAACATTTCAGTTAAGCGAAGGGGGAGGTGAAGGGGTCCTGTGCAAAGGCAGAGATCCCTCCTTTGAGGGAGGAGGTATGAGTGGATTCACACTTCTCTGGATATTTCCATGGGACCTCTGGGTGAAAGCAGGCATCGGGGGGAGAGTGGGCATTAGAATGCCCCTTCCAATTCCAGAAGAGTATGATTTAGGACAATTAACACCATCCCACCTTAGTCATCTTTCCCCTTTAAAGATATATCAGGAGACTTTCTGGACTTCCTTTGGAGCAGATGTGATAAAAACTCCATCAGTTAGCCAAGATCCACCAACTGAGACGGACTGTGTCTCTGTCCAGGAATGGCTGGGGAAGCAGAGCATTAAAGGAGATCCATCTGGCAGAGGAGGGAAGATGAATCAAGGACTGGGAGAGATGGGGGCAGGGGATCGCAGCTGCCGCTTCTGTCCCGCAGTCCTTCTCCCCGGTTCTGCAGCGGGCGGCAGCGGGGGAGCCGCTGTCCAGCCCGGCAGGAGGGAGAATGCTCTGCCAGGGAAACCTGCAAGTCACCCTGCCACAGCCGCAGGCCTGCAGACCCCGCCTGGCCCTGGCGGTCGGGAGCTGGTGTGGAAAGATGAGAAGCGGGGCTTCTCCTGGTTTTTTGTTTTAAACTAGAACTCCTTAGTGCAGCCTGAGCTACCCACTGAACTTCTCACTCCAACACCCGCCGGCTTCCCTGGCTCAGCATGCCCTCCCCGCAGCTTGGGGCTGGCCACTCCCTCCATGTACTCCAAGCATCTAAGGGCCTGCTTTCCTGCAGTCACATGCACGGAGAATGCATTTGGTCTGGTCCTTGAAGAGTTGGTTAGATGATTTTACTATTTTAATGGAACTAGTTGCCAGATTCTAAAAATCAGGAAATTTCACTTAAATGCCCAGACTTCTAGCTTCTCTTAAACCCTAGAAGCTTTTCTCTGGAAGCTCTGGTGATACTGGGTCTGTCTACTCTGTCATCTCTAGTGGCCACAGTACTTACCTCTCCCATTTTTCACACCCTATTCATACAGCTGGCCCTTGAGTTAGTAAGTTAGTGGTGCTCACCTGGCACCTGCAGAGGTGGGCAGCAGAGCGGGTGGCATTCTGCCTCCTGGGTCACTCTCCAGGGAACTGTGGGCCTTCTCTGCCCCCAGCATCCCCACCTGATGTCATCGAGGCACTTCCAACCCTGTACTGAAGCAACCCGTTTACTCCAAGCATGGGTGTTAATTTAGATTTCCTTCCTCTTGTCCAGGGTCAGGACTTAATCACCTTTGGAAACAAATTTTGAGATGTGTCTCTCCCCCTCCATAACCCAAGGATGGCTGAGTGGGTCACTGATGTGTCCTGTTTTGAAGATGAAGAAACTGACAGTCTCAGTAGTTTCCTGGTGTGAAGCAGCTGAATGTGTGAGGGGCAGATCCTCTGCACACAGCCCCCCTCCAGAGCACCGCCTACTGCAGGGATGGGCAGCAGCAGCCCCTCCAGCTGGGGGGCTCTGGCGGCAGAGCTGCAGGGGGTGAGCATGCCGCTGGCCCCTCTGCCCCAGAGGGCTCTCCTGAGCGGCTGTGTGTGCGGGCTGCTGCCTGCACCCGAGAGGCCGGACCCCAAGCAGTCCGTGCTGCTGCTCGGCATCCACGTTCGCAGTCGCTGACCACTGATATGGAGCTCTACTGGGGCACTGAGTCAGCTACCCTCACCCTCACCCTCATTTCTCATTTAGCGCCGTCATTCAGGAGCCACTCCCTCTGCAGGATGGGATGTGGAAAGTGGGCCAGGAAGAGAGGGGACATGGCAGAGGGTGAAGGCCTGTAAGAAAAAACTTCTACCTTTCTCCAACTTCCTTTCCAGTGTATGCAGTGTCCTGTGGCCAGAAGTCAAGTGCTCTCGGCTGGCATGGGTGACAGCTTGGAAGGGTGTCAGAGAGGGGCCCCTCAAGACTTTGACCTTGAAACCCAAGTTTGCAAGCCCAAGGGGTGTGTGTGTGTGTTTTGGTTTGGGGGTAGGTCCTGCCCTCAGCAGGGCTGGGGGGTTGAGTTTTCTCTAGATCTCTTCATGTCCTCTGTGAAGGGTAAAATTCCTACCTGAGATACTACTGGTTGACCTGCTGTCCAACTAACAGGAAGCTCCATGTATTAGGAAAATTAGAAAGGTTTTTCAGCTCTGCCTACATCATTTTCTAGTTATGGGGCTTTAGGTAGCCCAGAACCTCACTGTAAAATAAGGATAATAAACCTTGCCCTCCCTGCCCTCCCATTTCATTGTGACCCCAAATACATGGTATTCATGTTGTGAAGGTGTTTTGCAAGCTTACAAGGGCCTTGCCCAAAGAGTGAGGTGCAAGGTTAAAGCTCAAACCCTACCACATTCATCTGGAGCTCAGCTGGTCGGGTGGGGAGGTAGCCTTCTCTTGGAACTGTCGGTCCAGTTCTATTTCCATGTACTCAACAACTGGCATTTCAACCTTAGACCTCTCATGCAGGGGTGACGGGAAGCTGCACATCTTCCCAGGGGATCAGTTGGGCTGGAAGACTGAGGTAGGGGAAGATTTTAATATTAAAACAAGCACTTACATATGAGTGTGTGGAGTGCAAAAGTTCATGAATTTTAATGTTAAAACAGGAGAAAAGAAATGTACTTGAGGAGGACTGGGAAGAGGAGGTTCCTTGGGCTGCTTTCCTAGAGAACTTAGGGGACCTCAACAGTGTCCTCTGCCATTAAAGATATTTTAGTGAAAAGTGTGAGAAATGCTCTCATGTGGGGAAGGTAGCGTGTTGGCTCTGAAGGAGCAGCAGCAACACTGCCGAGAGAGGCGTGTCCCTGGGGGAGCTTTGCAAGGGGGCAGCTGCCTTACTAGGCTATATGAAAGCATGAAAGTATCAGAGGAAAGAGCTCATGTCCGGCTAGAGCAATGGAGATGATGAAGGGAGACTTCCTGGAGGAGGAGAAGAAGGAGGTGATGAGGCCTTAGGAGCCCAGGAACACATACTCAAAAGTGCACATCCAGCTTGGTCACTGTCAGGAGAATCAGACCTGGGCCAATGGTTTGGAGAGAGGGGATGTGGGAGATACAGCTGGGGTCCCTGGTGAGGAGCCTGTGGCGAATACAGCAGGTCTTAGAAGTCCTGGAAATCATTTGAGCACCAAAGTGGCAGGATCTAAGCATTGATCTAGGGGGATTAATTTCATGCTGGAGATGGATTTGTAATTGATTTCTTTTGCTTGGGTAGTTGTCCAGACAAGGAGGTCCTTTAAGGGATTTCTCCTTCCAGAAGAAAAGAAATTCCTCTGAGAGAGGTATTCTCTTAGCTCAAATGCACTGAACATTATAAACAATCCTTTTACTTCTTGCTACTCAGATGAGGAATTGTGGCCCAGAGAGATCAAGGGCCTTGCCCCATGTTGTCCAGCAAACTAGAACTGATATAAAACACCAAAATCACAGATCATTGGGGAGGTAGGTCCCGGAAGGTCTCCAGAAAGGTGAATGTCATGTGCATCCCCAAATATTAACTGAAGACATCATGCTTCTATTCATGCATGAACTCCCATAGGAGATTCCGAGGACTGGACAGATAAGAATGGCACTAGCTTCTTCACAGCGTGTGGGGTGATTTGGTCCCTCAGATCCTCTAGACCAGCAATTAAATTTTAGGTCTTGCTGAAGAATAATATCCACCCCACATCTGGCACATGCCTGGTTTTTCCACCTAGGATGGACCTCAAGGTAGAATCTGTAGCTGGCAGGATCCCCAGCAAAGAAGAGAAAGGGCTCCCTAACTGGAGATGTAGGCCCTCAGGGGATACTCCCAGAGAAGCCACCAAATCAGCAGCAAGGACAGCCTGGAGGTGGGGGCAGGGGGCACGGTGACATAATTTGGGTGAGGCCACCTGGTCTTCCCATCACTTCCTAGCCCAAGATTAGGCCAGACTCGAGTGCTGATATTTAGACCATCTCTTCACATCCCACTGTACATGCACATCACACAGTGATCTTGTTAAAGTGCAGATGCAGATGTAGTGGGGCGTGGTGGGACTGGAGTTCTATCTTCTGCACAAGTTCTCAGATGTTGCCAGGGGGCCACACCGCACGCTTGCACAGTTATGGTTTGACAGCACCGTGCATAGGGTTGTACCTGTGTGCCTATCGCTTGTGGCAGCTCCCTTTAGCCGCTTTTAACAAAACAAACAGCTCCTTTCACCCTACACACATTTCCTGAGCATGTAGCAGATGCCAGGTCCTGCACCATGTCCTAGGGAGCCAGGGAGGACCAGGATCTGTAAGCACCCACAGATGGGCAAGGCCAGAGAGGCTCAGGCTGCAGTGAGAAGAAGGTGGCAAGGGCCAGGAGAGAAAGTGAAGGCGGCAGGCCAAGAGAATGTCTCTCTTCTTTCTCATCTGCCCACCTTAGTTGAGGGAAGAAGACAATTTTGTCAAGATTCCTCACTGGTTGGATAAAAGAAGAGCCAAGCTGACAAGTGGGGAGGGAAGAGGTGAGCGGGGACTGTGCGCCGGGCTGCCCAGAGGTGCTGAGCTCCCATCCTGCCTTTGGGGCTGCGTTAGGCTGAGGCCGCCTCCACCAGGGGTCCAAGTGGCCAGCTGCCCAGAGAAGGACTTTCTCTACTCTGGACTCTCAGCACCATCTCTCTCACCCCCTCTCTGGGAGGCGGCTAGGCACTGGTGGCTGAGTATGTCAGCAGCTATGAAAGACCCACTGGTCTTTCTACTAGGCTGGCTCCTTATGGCCAGACTCTGCTATGCTGGGGGTTGGCCAGGCACCCACCCTGCATGTGCCCTCAGATTCCTCTGCCAACCCTCTCCAGGAAGGGGATAACATCAGCTACAGAAATGAATAACAGCATTATTATTCATAATGTAACAAATTCATATCTCTTGAGCATTTTCTGTGTCCCATGCCTTGTGCCAAGTGATGGTGGTGGGTGGTGCCCAGGAGGCACACCTCCTGTCACCACAGCCCAGCAGTCCCTCCCCATGCCCTCTGGGCTTGGTGGTGTAACTTGCTGTGGCTAATGGGACACCAGCAAACGTGATGCAAACGGGCTTGAGAAGCCCCTGTGCATGGAGGCTGCCCTCCAGGGACCCCCAGCCAAGCAGAGAATTTTGGCCCACATACTTGAGGACACCATGCGGAGGATGGCGCCCCAGCTGGCGGACACCAGACATGCTGAGGGAGGACACCTTGGATTACCCAGGCCCAGCTGAGCCTCAGCTGACTAATGCTCCATGAGTGGCCACAGGAAGGGCCCACGGGAGACCCCTCTAGCTGAACCAAGCTCAAAGTGCAGAAGTGGAGCAAAACAATGATTATTTTAAGCAGCCATGTTTTCAGGTGGTCTGTTGCACAAGAGGAGCTGACCAATACAGTGCCCAACAACCACCCATGATCTCATTTATTGGGCACAACGATCCTGGGAAGAAAGCACCTTCTAACTCTAATGAGGATCCTTACATGGAGGAAATAGCTAACAAAGGCATGCAGCGGCAACCAGCTGGGTCTGTCTGCACAGCTTCCACGCTGGCTCTTCCTGCCACCCTGAGAGTGAGGTGGCAGTGACAGTCACAGATGTCCAGAAGGTGAGGGGAAAACAGGTCTGCCTTTATCCTTCATTGCTTAGATAAACCAATGTCAGCTGAGGTGGTGCAGCTCTGCACCCCCGCCCGGCCACCCCGAGGCCTTGTTCAAGATTCCTGGGACTCTTGTCCCCGTCTTCTCTGCCCTGTCTTTGTGACTCTTATGGTACATTGACCCATACTTTCAGCTGTCATGGAGCACACTTCCTTCTTGATTCTGCTCCCCAAACAACCACAAGCACAAAGTGGTCGATTGATTACAAGAGAACTTTTATTAATGATTTGTGGATTGTGAAGAGTCTTGTCAACACTGATCTCCAACAACCTAGAGTCATGTAACGGCTGTCCTGTCTCCAACCAGCGACCTCTCACCAGCTGCTTTGTCCCACCTGGCACCTTCCGCTCAGCTCATTTCCACTCTCCTCTGTCCCTCCCATGCCTGCTCCTCAGCCCCCTGCTGAGAGCACCCAGGTCCTCTCTCTCTTTGTCACTTCACCCCTAACTTCCACAGGCAGCTCCCAGATTTCCCAGGGGCCCTTTTAACCAGAGGATTCCTTCCTTGGAAGTCAGTTGTGGTTCTAAGCAGCAAAATCTCTCCTCACCCCACTACACACACATATGTGCTCAGAGCTCCAAGAGGGGACTTCAGAGGACATTTCCCCAGATCTGTCACTTTATGATGGAGGCCCAGAGCCCAGAGAGATGGGGTGACTTGCCCTGGGCTCCCAGCTATGGTAGGAGAACAAGGACTGGGAAGCGGAGTCCTTTCCACTGTGTACAACGTGTGAGGCAGAGTGTGTGTGGCATCCAGGCAGAGGACCTGGGCCTCCGTCCCCCAGCTTGGCGTAGTCCTGCGAGGCAAGGCGAGGTGAGGTGAGCAGACATGCTGACCTGCGCCCTTCCCTCCCCAGCCCCTGGGTCCCTGCAATAATGCACACGTGCCCAGCCCATAAATATCTTGCTTTGTGTTCCTGCCAGCCCCCACTAATAGGGCTAATGCTTCCTGAGGAGCAGTCCAAAGCTGCATTAGTCACAGATGTTTGATTGATTTAAAACGAAGAGCCTGACCACCAGCCTCTCTCTATGGTTTCTCTTCCTGCCACTTTGCTTGCAGGGTTATCGCTGAAATGCAATTAAGGGGCTTGAAAGTACATTTTCAGGAAGATGCAGAATTGATGAGGGGAGCTGGCCCCTATGGATGCCTCCAAATTGTTCTAGTTCTAAGGAAGGGAGCAGGACCCTGCCAGGAGCTATGTCCACACCCACCAGAGTCTTGGGTCTCCAGGGCGAAATCCACCCTCAGGAGCCCTGGGAGGGATGAGGGGAGGGACTGCCTTCCAGTGGAGCTGCTGCAGCTCCATCGGTCCTGGGTTTCTGCGGAGGGCTGGGGGACGCGGCTGAGGCGGCCTGGCCTGGAGTACCCCATGTACCTCCCTGCAGGGGCTGGGCTCGTCCAGCACTAAGCCTGGTAAGCATGTGGACCTGCTTTCTAGGGAGGGTCTCAAGTATAATGCCGCTGAAGAAGTCCACCTGGGACACAGCCATGTTTCCCAGAGCCCAGGTGGTGCCATCTTTAGGCAGCTGCTTTCCTGAACATGCCCTTGGGGCAAGTGCCATGTTGCCCAGACTTGCATGGCCTGAGCACCCTCAACTATGCAGGGGCAGCTCTGAGGGGCCTTCCAAACTGGCAGAGCAAGCCATGACCATGGAGCAAGATGATGAGACA
Source organism: Manis pentadactyla (assembly GCF_030020395.1). Lineage (NCBI taxonomy): Eukaryota > Metazoa > Chordata > Mammalia > Pholidota > Manidae > Manis > Manis pentadactyla. The sequence continues at coordinate 44,026,802 of NC_080019.1, read as the reverse complement.
ACAGGAAGGACTAAGGTGACTTCTATAAACGTGTTATAAAGCCCCTGCTGCCTGCTGGGCACTGTGCAGGGCTGTAGAGGTGCCCAGGTGGGCGAGTGAGTCAATGTTGGCAGCCACAGACCACAGCACAAGAGAGCAGGGAGATGCACTGGGCAGCAGTGGGCCGGGCGGCTCAGGCAGGTGCCGAGAATCGCTGACTTACTAGAGTGGCCACACCTCACAGGGAACACATGGGAAGGAGAAAATGATATTTACCAGAACATTGTTCAGGGAAGGCTTACACAGCGGTGAGGAAGAGCCTGAGATGGCGAGTGTGCGGTTTGGGAATGCCTGAGGACTGGCACATGTCGCCAGGGCATCTGCTTCACCAAGTGTATGCCCGTGCTGGCTGCCTGGGTGACTGGGCCAGCCCCTCCCTCATGCTGCTTCTCTGTGCCCCTCCATGACACCCCTTCGCATCAAACGAACAGTTTGACAATGTCAGGTTTAAAGGAACACCACATTCTTAGCCTGTGCAGGCTGTAAACTCTCCCCAGTCCTGTTTGGTGGCACAGAGAGGAGGGTGAGATCACCTTCTGTCAAGGCTGATGGAGAAGGTTCGCCCAGGGCATACTCTTCCAGCCAGGCCTGGAAGAATAAGCTGGTGTTGAGAGTTGGAGGTGGAGAGAAAGGCTGCATGTGGGAAGAAGTGGTAATCTGTGGAGTGGGTACAGGAAACAGAAAATGTCTGGCTTGCATAACGGTGGATGAGCTAGAAGAGTAGATTGGAGACAATGGTGGTAGGTTTCAACGTCTTGCCAAGAAGTTTGAGATATACTTGCTAGGCAATGGTGAGCTATAGATAGCTTGAGGGCCAGGGGAAAGGCACAGTTAGAAATAAGCCTCTCAAAGATTAATCTGGCTGGGAATGGGGAGCCAATGTAGGTGATTTCATGATGTAAGTAGTAGCTTCTTCTGGATTCATGAAGGGCAAATTCATCTCAAACCACAGAATGTATAGCTTTGGCATTCAACAGAACAAACCCCTCAGCCACCTCACTTGCCTTAAGCACATCCTCCACCATGTCTATTCCTCTACCCCTCCAGAAGCTTCCAGACAACTACTGCCTTCCCTGGTAACTACCCTGCTCCTTCGGGATACTCACGGTGCTCAGCTACCTCTCTGCTGTCTGCTGCCCAAGCTTTACACCCTCCCGCCCCTCATCCCAGAACCTGGCAACCGGGATTCCACTCTACCTCTTGCCTCTGCCCTGGGGGACGTTAGCACCGACTGCCGGGCCTCTCAGCACGCCAGCCTCCTCTTCAGCAGTGGCCTCCTTCGCTCCTCCCAGCCTCCCCCACTGGCTGCACCCTGGGCCTCACCCTCACCCTGACTACACCACTTATGAAATCTCCAAATCAGGCTCTCCTCTTTTTCTTAACTCAGGGCTATGCAAGCTGTGGCTATGGGCCCACCCAGCCTGCTGTTTTTACAAATAAAGTTTTATTGGCACACAGCCCTGCCTGTGTATGGATCGCCTGTGGTTGCTTTCTGCTATACCAGCAGAGTGGGGTACTTGTGACAGAGACTGTATGGCCCACAAAGCCTGCAGTACTCACTACCTGACCCCTCCCAGGAAGGGCCTCCGACCACCTCAATGTCTTACCCCTCAGCTGCTCCCAGATTCACTCCCCTCCCCTCATTAGCCTGCACGCCTCACATTTCCAATGACACTTCCTGCCTGTACGCGCTTGCCTCCCACCCTCTGCACCTGTGGCCTCCTCCAGGTGAGCCCAGCTGCCCCTTGCTCTACGCCTGCCTGAGAGCAGCTGGAACTGCTGGAGGACGTTCCACAGCAGGGCACATTGATTCCATCATGAATTCTTGGTCAGCAGCCTTGGATGGACCCTCAGCATTGCTGGGAACCCGCTCCCTGCTCTGGTCGGCTCCCTCTCACGCCCTGAACTGTTTCAGCCCTCTCCAGATGCCTTAGATTCCCCATGTGCCCCTTGCCCCTTCTTTCCAGCAGATGAGCTGGCCTCTCACATGGCAGAGAACACAGGAGAGAGTGGGGTGCACCCGCCATGTCCCCGCTGAGCACACACCTGCCCGTCACTCCCTTCTGGCTCTCCTGTTTTCCACGAGTCACGCCTGAGGGGCTCGCTCCTCCAAAAGCTGGCCTCCCGACCCCGCCTTCCTTCTTTCCTTTAGGTAGATTTGCCCTAAGTTTACTGTTCTGGTTCCCCTGAAGGCAGACCCTGAGACAGAAAGTGTGTTTGGTGACCCCAATAAGCCCAGAGAGAAAGTGAGGGTGAGGAGGGCAGAGAGAGCAGCTAGACTGAGGGGGTCAGCGAGCCCAGCGCCACTCAGGGCGAGTGGCCTCTGTGTCCCACGGGGGCCTCTGGGAAGTGGTGCGGGGCACAGTGAGGAGACATCCTGCCTTGCGATGGGGAGGCTGAGGCCCTCAGCCCCTACTCCCTTCTCCCGGGCTGCGTGTGGACCCTGGGAATGGACCCAGATGGACAGGCAAGCTCCCCGAGAGGCAGACAGCCTGATAGGCACACACAGGCACTTACAGGAACCCGGCTGTGGTGCAGGGCCCTCCTGAAGGCTGCAGGGATGAGGCGTCCCTGACATCTGCTGTCCCTTGGGCACCATCTCTCCACGATGCATGCCACCACCCTCTGCATTGGTTTTTTTTTTTAAAATAATTAAATAATTTATTTTTATGTTTTTGAAGAACATTATGTTTACTAGGCTCTCCCCTACCCCATTTCCCCCCCCACAAACCCCATTACAGTCACTGCCTTCAGCATAGTAAGATGTTGTAGAATCATTACTTGTCATCTCTGTGTTGCAAAGCCCTCCCCTTTCCCCCACCACCAACATTATACATGATAATCATAATACCTCCTTTCTTCTTCCCTGCCCTTATCCCTCCCTACCCTCCCATTCTCCCCAGTCTCTTTCCCTTTGGTAACTGTTAGTCCATTCTTGCGTTCTGTGATTCTGCTGCTGTTTTGTTCCTTCAGTTTTTCTTTTGTTCTTATACTCCACAGATGAGTGAAATCATTTGGTATTTGTTTTTCTCCGCTTGGCTTATTTCACTGAGCATAATACCCTCTAGCTCCATCCATGTTGTTGCAAATTCTAGGATTTGTTTTCTTCTTATGGCTGAATGATATTCCATTGTGTATATGTACCACATCTTCTTTATCCATTCATCTACTGATGGACACTTAGGTTGCTTCCATTTCTTGGCTATTGTAAATAGTGCTGCGATAAACATAGGATAGGGGTGCATCTGTCTTTTTCAAACTGGAGTGCTGCATCCTTAGGGTAAATTCCTAGAAGTGGAATTCCTGGGTCAAATGGTAAGTTTATTTTGAGCATTTTGAGGAACCTCCATACTGCTTTCCACAATGGTTGAACTAACTTACATTCCCACCAACAGTGTAGGAGGGTTCCCCTTTCTCTGCAACCTCGCCAACATTTGTTGTTGTTTGTCTTTTGGATGGTGCCCATCCTTACTGGTGTGAGGTGATATCTCGTTGTGGTTTTAATTTGCATTTCTCTGATAACTAGCGATGTGGAGCATCTTTTCATGTGTCTGTTGGCCATCTGAATTTCTTCTTTGGAGAACTGACTGTTCAGCTCCTCTGCCCATTTTTTAATTGGATTATTTGCTTTTTGTTTGTGGAGGAGCATGAGCTCTTTATATATTTTGGATGTCAAGCCTTTATCGGATCTGTCATTTACAAAAATATTCTCCCATACTGCAGGGTACCTTTTTGTTCTATTGATGGTGTCCTTTGCTGTACAGAAGCTTTTCAGCTTGATATAGTACCATTTGTTCATTTTTGCTTTTGTTTTCCTTGCCCGGGGAGTATGTCATTAAGAAGTCGCTAATGTTCACATCCAAGAGATTTTTGCCTATGTTTTTTTCTAAGAGTTGTATGGTTTCATGACTTACATTCAGGTCTTTGATCCATTTTGAATTTACTTTTGTGTATGGGGTTAGACAGTGATCCAGTTTCATTCCCTTACATGTAGCTGTCCAGTTCTGCCAGCACCATCTGTTGAAGAGACTGTCATTTCCCCATTGTATGTCCATGGCTCCTTTATTGAATATTAATTGACCATATATGTTTGGGTTAAAGTCTGGAGTCTCCAATCTGTTCCACTGCTCTGTGGTTCTGTTCTTGTGCCAGTACCAAATTGTCTTGATTACTATGGCTTTGTAGTAGAGCTTGAAGTTGGGGACTGAGATCCCCACCACTTTATTCTTCTTTCTCAGGATTGCTTTGGCTATTCGGGGTCTTTGGTGTTTCCATATGAATTTTTGAACTATTTGTTCCAGTTCATTGAAGAATGTTGTTGGTAATTTGATAGGGATTGCATCAAATCTGTATATTGCTTTGGGCAGGATGGTCATTTTGACGATATTAATTCTTCCTAACCAAGAGCATGGGATGAGTTTCCATTTGTTAGTGTCCTCTTTAACTTCTCTTAAGAGTGTCTTATAGTTGTTAGGGTATAGGTCTTTCACTTCCTTGGTTAGGTTTATTCCTAGGTATTTTATTCTTTTTGATGCAATTGTGAATGGAATTGTTTTCCTGATTTCTCTTTCTATTGGCTCATTGTTAGTGTATAGGAAAGCCACAGATTTCTGCGTGTTAATTTTGTTTCCTGCAACTTTGGTGAATTCTGATATCAGTTCTAGTAGTTTTGGAGTGGAGTCTTTAGGGTTTTTTATGTACAATATCATGTTATCTGCAAATAGTGACAGTTTAACTTCTTCTTTAACAATCTGGATTCCTTGTATTTCTTTGTTTTGTCTAATTGCCATGGCTAGGACCTCCAGTACTATGTTAAATAACAGTGGGGAGAGTGGGCATCCCTGTCTTGTTCCCAATCTCAGAGGAAAAGCTGTCAGCTTCTCGCTGTTCAGTATGATGTTGGCTGTGGGTTTATCATACATGGCCTTTATTATGTTGAGGTACTTGTCCCTCTATACCCATTTTGCTGAAGTTTTTATCATGAATGGATGTTGAATTTTGTCAAATGCTTTTTCAGCATCTATGGAGATGATCATGTGGTTTTTGTCTTTCCTTTTGTTGATGATTTTGGTGGATGATATTAATGGATTTTCGAATGCTGTACCATCCTTGAATCCCTGGGATGAATCCCACTTGGTCGTGTTATATGATCCTTTTGATATATTTTTGAATTCGGTTTGCTAATATTTTATTGAGTATTTTTGCATCTATGTTCATCAGGGATATTGGTCTGTAATTTTCTTTTTTGGTGGGGTCTTTGTCTGGTTTTGGTATTAGGGTGATGTTGGCTTCATAGAATGAGTTTGGGAGTATTCCCTCCTCTTCTATTTTTTGGAAAACTTTAAGGAGAATGGGTATTATGTCTTTTCTGTATGTCTGATAAAATTCCAAGGTAAATCCATCTGGCCCAGGGGTTTTATTCTTTTGTAGTTTTTTGATTACCACTTCAATTTCTTTGCTGGTAATTGGTTTGTTTAGATTTTCTGTTTCTTTTTGGGTCAGTCTTGGAAGGTTGTATTTTTCTAGGAAGTTGTCCATTTCTCCTAGGTTTTCCAGCTTCTTAGCATATAGGTTTTCATAGTATTCTCTAATAATTTTTTGTATTTCTGTTGGGTCCGTCGTGATGTTTCCTTTCTCATTTCTGATTCTGTTGATGTGTGTTGACTCTCTTTTTCTCTTAATAAGCCTGGCTAGAGGCTTATCTATTTTGATTATTTTCTCAAAGAACCAGCTCTTGGTTTCATTGATTTTTTTCTATTGTTTTATTCTTCTCAATTTTGTTTATTTCTTCTCTGATCTTTATTATGTCCCTCCTTCTGCTGACTTTAGGCCTTATTTTTCTTCTTTTTCCAATTTTGATAACTGTCACGTTCGACTATTCATTTGGGTTTGTTCTTCCTTCTTTAAATATGCCTGGATTGCTATATACTTTCCTCTTAAGACTGCTTTTGCTGTGTCCCACAGAGGTTGGGGCTTTGTGTTGTTGTTGTCATTTATTTCCATATATTGCTGGATCTCCATTTTAATTTGGTCATTGATCCATTGACTATTTAGACATGTGTTGTTAAGCCTCCATGTGTTTGTGAGCCTTTTTGCTTTCTTGGTACAATTTATTTCTAGTTTTATACCTTTGTGGTCTGAAAAGTTAGTTGGTAGGATTTCAATCTTTTTGAATTTACTGAGGCTCTTTTTGTGGCCTAGTATGTGGTCTATTCTGGAGAATGTTCCATGTGCACTTGAGAAGAATGTGTATCCTGTTGCTTTTGGGTGTAGAGTTCTATAGATGTCTATTAGGTCCATCTGTTCTAGTGTGTTGTTCAGTGCCTCTGTGTCCTTACTTATATTCTTTCTGGTGGATCTGTCCTTTGGAGTAAATGGTATGTTGAACTCTCCTAAAATGAATGCATTGCAGTCTATTTCCTCCTTTAGTTCTGTTAGTATTTGTTTCACATATTCTGGTGCTCCTGTGTTGGGTGCATATATATTTAGAATGGTTATATCCTCTTGTTGGACTGAGCCCTTTATCATTATGTAATGCCCTTCTTTATCTCTTGTTACTTTCTTTGTTTTGAAGTCTATTTTGTCTGATACTAGTACTGCAACTCCTGCTTTTTTCTCCCTATTGTTTGCATGAAAATCTTTTTCCATCCCTTGACTTTTAGTCTGTCCATGTGTTTGGGTTTGAGGTGAGTCTCTTGTAAGCAGCATATAGATGGGTCTTATTTTTTTATCCATTCAATGACTCTGTGTCTTTTGATTGGTGCATTCAGTCCATTTACATTTAGGGTGATTATCGTAGGTATGTACTTATTGGTTTTAGATTCGTGGTTACCAAAGGTTCCAGGTTACTTTCCTTACTATCTAAGAGTCTAACTTAACTCACTTAGTATGCTGTTACAAACACAATCTAAAGGTTCTTTTCTATTTCTCCTCCTTTTTCTTCCTCCTTCATTCTTTATATATTAGGTATCAGATTCTATACTTTTCCTCTATCCCTTGATTGGCTTTGGGGATAGTCAATTTAATTTTGCATTTGCCTTGCAATCAGCTGCTCCACCCTCCCTACCATGATTTTACTACCTCTGGTGACAGCTATCCAACCCTAGGAACACTTCCATCAATAGCAGTCCCTCCAAAATAGACTGCAGAGATGGTTTGTGGGATGTAAACTCTCTTAGCTTTTGCTTATATGGAAATTGTTTAAACCCTCCTTCAAATTTAAATGGTAATCTCGCTGGATAAAGTAATCTTGGTTCCAGGCCCTTCTGCTTCATGGCATTAAATACATCATGCCACTCCCTTCTGGCCTGTTAGGTTTCTGCTGAGAAGTCTGATGTTAGCCTGATGGGCTTTCCTTTGTATGTGATCTTATTTCTGCCTCTGGCTGCTTTTAACAGTCTGTCCTTATCCTCGATCTTTCCCATTTTAATTACTATGTGTCTTGGTGTTGTCTTCCTTGGGTCCCTTGTGTTGGGAGATCTGTGCACCTCTATGGCCTAAGAGACTATGTCCTTCCCCAAATTGGGGAAGTTTTCAGCAACTACCTCCTCAAAGACACTTTCTATCCCGTTCTCTCTCTCTTATTCTTCTGGTATCCCTATAATGAGAATATTGTTCCACTTGGATTGGTCACACAGTTCTCTCAATATTCTTTCATTTTTAGAGATCCTCTTTTCTTTCTGTGCCTCAGCTTCTTTGTATTCCTCTTCTCTAGTTTCTATTTCATTTATTGTCTCCTCCACTGTATCCAACCTGCTTTTAATACCATCCATCATGTTCTTTAACGATTGGATCTCTGACCTAAATTCATTCCTGAGTTCTTGGATGTCTTTCCGTACCTCCATTAGGATGTTGATGATTTTTATTTTGAACTCCCTTTCAGGAAGAGTCACGAGGTCCATATCATTTAAATCTTTCTCAGGAGTTGTGTTAACAATTTTACTCTGGACAAGGTTCCTTTGGCGTTTCATGTTTGTATATGGCGCCCTCTAGTGTCCAGAAGCTCTATTATGAAGCTGCTGAGCCCCTGAAGCAGTGTCGGGGGTTGCAGTGGAGTGGTATTGGGGGTAGGAAAGAGCTGTTCCCCACCTCCTGGCTCCTGTGCCTGTCTCCACTGCCTGAGCCAGTGGGCCGGGCACACAGGTATAAGTTTTTGTCCCAGAGCAGGCAGATATGGATCCCTGCTTTCCACAAGCAGCCAAAATTCCAGTCTCCCCAGGAACTCTGCATGTATTAACTTTCCAACCCAGTAGTCATGTGAGTCTCATGAAAGCACCATTGTAGGTTTGTGCTCCCAGCGCAGGTCTCCAGAGTTAGGTGTTCAGCAGTCCCAGGCCTTCCACTCCCTCCCTGCTCCATTTCTCTTCCTCCCGCCGGTGAGCTGGGGTGGGGGAAGGGCTCGGGTCCTGCAGAGCCATTCGCTGAGATCTGCTCTTTTCTCCAGGTGTGTACAGTCTGATGAGTCCTCTTTCCTGTTGCTCTCTCAGGATTAGTTGCGCCAATTAAATTTTCTAATTGTATCCAGTTTTAGGAGGAAGCCTCTGTCTCTCCTCTCACGCCGCCATCTTTAATCCAAGTCCCTCTCTGCATTGGTTTTTAAACACTGTCGCAGTTCTCCCATTTAAACAGCATCCTCTCAGACCCTCACCCTCCACACCCCCTTTCCTTCTGTCTCCTTCCTTCAGTCTCGGACCAATTGCAAATGAGGCCTGTGGTCACCGTCCTCATTTCCTCACTCCCAAGGGCCGCTAAGCCCATGCCAGTCTGCCTTCTCCCCCTCATTCTGACAGAACCATTCTCAAGGCCAGCTCCATGTCACTCGGTCCAATGGGCATTTCTTAACTTTCAGCATGACTGTCTCCCTGAGATCACTGAACACTGTTGACATCCTCCACCTTCTACATACTCCTTCCTCTTGGGTCCCATATGTGGATGAAATGAGAGTTCCTGTGGCTGGGATTCTCACCTGGCCCTGGTTGACTAGCTCACTGCACACCTGTGGGCAGTACATGGCTGTTGACTCCATAAAAAAGAGCTCTGCCCAGTGCTCTGGATGTGACATGGTGGCAGGGCTGCAAGGCTGCAGGAGAGCAGAGCAGAGGCTGGAGTGGTGGCAGCACCGAGGACAGAGGCCCAGAGGACGGCTATGCGGGATGGCTGTGTGGGACGGCTGTGCAGAGAGGCCCAGAGGACGGCTGTGCAGACAGAGGGGCCCAGAGGCACAGACTGGCTTGCTGCATGCAGACTTGCTCTGAGTGAATAGGATTTTAGTGATTGACCTGCCACCTGCTTCTAAATGAAGTTGGGTATTACCCTTTCACCCCAAGAACGTTTTGCTGTCAATTTCTTTGGTCACATTGAATCCATAGCGAACTTGCCCGGGGCTGAAACCCATTGGCAAGACACCATAGTACCACTTTCTGGGCTCTCTCCTCTCTCTCTCACAAAGGCTTTTCTTTTCATTGAGGGTCTTCTGGGTGGGCACATAAACCTGCAAAGGAGACAAGATCCCTCAAAGCCTCCTCTCCTTCTAGGACCCACCCAGGACCACAGTTTCACATTCCACCATGAGGGGTGACTCACACCTTGTTTTCTGTGGCTTAGATCTTTCCAGTTGCCCACTTGACATTTCCTCTTAGAAATCTCAAAGGCATTTTGAAGTCCAAACTTGACACATGATCCCCCCAGCCCTCAAAAAAGCTCTACCTGGACCTTTCTCCTATCTCAGTAAAATGCAGTTTATCCATTCCTTTGCAAAGGGCAGAAACATACATGATACATTGTTCTTCCTCCCCCAAACCCTGGCATTGTTCAGTTCTTCCCTAAACTGGATGCTTTAATCTCCTAAATCTTTCCCTCATTGGCTCTGGTTCTGTCCATGGCCCCCACACGCTGCCATTTATCTTGACCTAGACTCTTGCTACCACCTCAGAACTGGTGAACTTGTATCCTGTCTGGCTTCTTTCTAATTCTCTTTACCATAGTTTTCACATTGCAGTCAGAGGAATCTTTTCACAGTGCAAACGTGATTATGTCCCACCTTTGTTTGTTGTCTTCCTGCTGCCCTCCTTAACATGGACTGCAGCACTTCACAGGCCCAGCCCCCACCAGTCCCTCCCCACCTCCTGCACGTGCAGCCCTGCACTCCGCTGCCCCACTGGTCTGCATTCAGCCATACTCTTCCCACCACTGGGCTTTTGCCCAAGCCAGATGATCTGCCTGGGATGCTCTTTCTTCCTCTCTCTCATTAGTTCTCACTTTCTGATTACTACTCAATCATCAGTCCCTGAAAGTCCCATTTCCAGAGATGAGCTCCTGCAGCATTGTGGAGGTGATTTTATATATGATTCATGCTTCACCCTGCAGTAGACTTGGATCAAGGGCCATGGCTGGTTTGGACCCCCACCAGCTCCCAGTGTTCAGCACAGATTTTGGCCACCATGGGCACTAAATCAGTATCCACTGAGTGAGGGATTCCATGTGAAAGCAATCTGATCCAGTGACACTGCGATTGGGCCACTTGTTGAGCATGAACTCAGTGGTTCTTAGTGAGAGGATGGGGGAGATATCCAAATCCTCCTGGGAAAATTTCCAGTAGACCTTGCCAATTGCTTTATCTCCATCCTCAAGATTCCTTTTTGGGGGATGTGGGGAAAATTGAAGTTCCTATGGCCAGTATCTTCACTTGAATCTGCTTGATGTAACTGGCCTACTGCTAAGCTGCTTTCACACCCTAGGCAATAAGCTAGTATTGACTGATTCATTATATAAAGAGTTCTGGCCAGTGCTCCGGGTGGAAGGCAGAGAAGAAGGAGGACTACGTACCTGCAGACTGCTGGAAGCAGATGTGATTCTAGTGCTAGAACTATTGCCGGGAGAACAAGCCGGGTAATAAACCCTTTCACCCCAAAATGTTCCATTGTCATTCCTTGGTCTCACTGAATCCACAGTGAACTTTCCCGGGGCTGAAACCCACTGGCAAGACAGGGAAGACCGGTGATGTGTGAAATGTTTTATTCCTTTCTCTCACGGGAAGGTGAACTATATGACTTTTAAGGCCACTTGATTGGCAGTAAAAAAGTCCTTGGAAGCAGGGCCAAAGCCCTCACACCATCCTGCATTCAAGTCCTAGCTTTGCCATTTGCCAGGCCTCTTTGGATTTCAGGTTTCTACTTTGTTAATGAGGGACCTGGAGAGAAATGCTGGGCACCTGGTGGTGTTGATGGACGGCAGGTGGGACTGTCCTTCTCCTCCCAACTCAGTCAGATGAGGGTTGCTTGTCTCGCCGCCCTTTCCCCAGATTTCCATCCTCTTTGTTATTCCTTGAACCAGGCTGTTGAGGACTGAACTGGGAGGCATTATTTCAACTACTCCCAGCCCACCACCTTTGCCTCCCTGGGTCTTGCGCTGGCCTGCCTGCCATTCTGCAGGGGTTCCAGAGAGGAAGGCTGAAAAGATGAAGTTGTTTTGTTGTCAGAGGTTTTTGCTAACCATACAATTGAGTTTTCAGTAGAGTGATTCATGGACATGCATTTAAAGCTGAAGTTGTAGATCTTTTTTTAGAAATTATTAGGCATTAAACAAAAACAGGCTTTATTAATAATTCACCAGAAAAAAAGATATGGTACAATATCCTGCAATAGTCATCTTTAATGCAGGAATAAGTATTCCATTTGTTTTTGTTTTTTTTCCTTCTCCTGACATAACAAAGACACAAATCCTCTGTAAACTGAAAGAAAGGCATATTTGAGAGCATATTTATCAGCAGAGCAGAGGATGATTCTGCCTCTAGAGTCCCTAGAAACACAGGACAAATTCTGAGTGCCACCTTTTAGAAATAAAGTGGAATCATCTGACAAAATTAGGTCATGAGGTCTGTCTTGCCAATGGGTTTCAGCCCCAGGCATGTTCACTATGGATTCAATGTGACCAAAGAAATGCCAGTAGAACGTTCTTGGGGTGAAAGGGTTATACCCAACTTTATTTTCACGGTGGCAGGTCAGTCACTAGAATCCCATTCACTCAGAGCAAGTCTGCGTGCAGCAAGCTGGTCTCTGCCTCTGGGCCCCTCTGTCCACACAGCCGTCCTCTGGGCCTCTGTCCTTGGCACTGCCACCACTCCAGCCTCTGCTCTGCTCTCCTGCAGTCATGCAGCTGTGCCACTGTGCCACTGTGTTGCCCAGAGCACTGGGTGGAGCTCCTTATATCGAGTCAATAGCAACATATTGCCCACACATGTGTAGTGAGCTAGCCAACCAGGGCCGGGTGAGAATCCTGGCCACAGGAGCTCTCGTTTTACCCACAGGTCTCTGTCATGGATGTAATCTAAACCTCTGCTCTTCAGGCCTCTGCTTTGCTTGAGCTGCAAAGCTCATTCATGGATGTAGCAGACCTGTTGGTCCTGTCTGTTCCTCTCAGGCCCATACTGGTGGCCAGTGAAGAGTTTCCTGCACATATTGATGGCTTGCTGGGTCTTCCTGCCTGAAGGCTTTCTCCAGAGAAGGAGCAGGCTTGGCACACAAGTGACAGAAATTTAATGCTCCCTCCCAGTGGCAACTCTCAGCCAATCAGGTAAGGGGTTGGGTGGAAGAACCCCCAGGTTCCCTGGCTCTCCTCTACGGGATAGCACTGAGGTATGTTCTACATCCACTGTCCAGAATCTCCCACTAGCCTCTGGAAACAACATGCTATTCACACACACTTTTGGGGTTTTCTTCTCTTCCCTTTCCTGCTTCCCCGCTCCCTCACCAGGGTTCCTGGAATCACCCCACAAATGAGCCGCCTGCACCCAAACCCTGATCTCATGGTTTTCTGGGGCAAGGGGGCACACCAAGATGGGGAAAGGAGGAAATGCAGTTAAAATATGCCAAAGGGCATTTTCCTGTGAGGGGTGCCAAAGCCTCCACCTCACTGGGGACCCTCTTCCATACTGAGGACGAAAGGGAGGCTGGAGCCTTTATTTCCCAACTCGCACCATTCACTGGCTTACAGCTGACCTTGGGGGCATTAAGTTCTCCCCATCCTCCCACCCCAATTGCTCTGATGAAGATCCCCATGCTGGAAAAATGAGAGAAGTAAAACACCATTCCAGAGGTGCGAAGGTGTCTGCATCCTGGAAACTGTCTACTGTAGCTGCTAGGAATTCAGGTGGCTGGATTATAGGGAGCAGTGCAGTGGCAACATTCACTACAGGTTCCCTCCCCTAGTCCAATCAATGTGGCCAGAGAGGTGGAGGGGTGGGGCATGGGAAGCAGGGCAGAGATGGAATGTGGCCACCTGTGCATAAAGTACTGGTTAGCGTGTACACTTGCAGGGACAAGTGGATGCATCTGGAAACTTGACCACTAACCCTAATAAAAGTAGAAAACTCATGGAATGTCAGACAACAGACTGCATAGCCAGCAGCACAGAGAGCAGGTGGCCCAGGCTGCCTATGACATGTTTCCTGCCATGTCTGGGGATGCCTTTGTGGAAGTGACAGCCCCTCTTCCTCCAGCTGCCCAGTGTCCTCTGCATGGGTGTCCTTGCAGGGAAAATGAGAGTTCCTATGCCAGGATCCTCACCTGACCCTAAACTACTTGATGATGTAATTGGCCTACTGCTAGGCTATGCTTACACACCCACTGGCAATGAGCCATTATTGTTGGTGTTACTATATAAAGAGTTCTACCTAGTGCTCTCCCCCAGAGGAAGACGTGGAAATGGGTTGTGAACACCCCAGAGGCAGATATGATTCCAGCACTCAATCTGCTACTGTGAGAATAAAGCTTGGTATAGACCCTTTTTACTCCTAATGTCCTGTTGTTATTCGGTTTGACGGAATCCAAAGTGAACTTGCCTGGAGGCAAACCTGCTCAGGTGAGACAATTGGTGCAGATGGCAGGATTCTCTGCAGACTGAAAAAAAACCCAGAATAAACTGCCCTCATGGGAGGGCTACTTCAAGTGGACTGCCGGATGGTTGAGGAGACACTTGGGTATCCCACAATGGGCATGTGGTTTGAGGTGGCTTGCATCCTACAGGACTGGGCCCCTCCCCAGGACTTGGGGGAGGTGGAGATGACGCCTGAGGCAGCAGAGGAGGCCCTCTGCACACAGGGAGGTCCTTAAAGAAACAGGGTGCTCATAAGGTGGCAGGAACCATGGGTTAACTATCCCTCACAGTGTTGAAGGGCCATAAAGGAGGAAAATGTGCTCCTGCGAGAAGCACAAGAAGTAAACATCATGAAGGAAGAAAAAAATTCACTGATGATTGAGATTGTGTCACTGCAAGGTGCTATGGAGACAGTAAAGGGTGTAATGGTGACACAAGAAGAGAGCAAAAGAATGCCAGCTGTGAGCTGCTGTGGAGGAGGTAAAATGAGCTGGCAGTGCTTCAAGGTGCTGTGGAAGAGGCAAAGGCCACGAAGGAGGGCACACTCCTGCAAGAAGCACAGGAAGAGGCAGCATGAGAACGCCAGCTGCAAGGTGTTGAGGTGAAGGTAAGAGAGCTGCTGAAGACTGAGATAGTGTCGCTGAGAGGTACTGCAGAAAAGGTGAGGGATGATGCTGAGAAGGTGCTCTGTGGAACAAGAAAGCTGCTGTCAGCCCCGGAAATGCAGGAGGAGCCAGGGGAGAACAAGGACGTAGGGGCGGTGCCAGAGGCACCAATCCCTTCTCTATTGAAATCCCGCCCGATAGTAGTTAAGAAAATAAAGACACAGCAATGGCAGGTTCCTCTGGAAGAGACCCAGCCCCCTCCCCAGGTCGTGGAGCTCTCTGTGCTCCGCCCCTATACTCAGGCTGAGCTGGTGGATTTGGGCTCCTGGTTTTGGCAGAAACCCTCAGAAGTCCATACCAGCCTGGCTCCTGTGCCTTTGGGAGGTAGGGGTGGATGGGATCATTGTGTGTGCATCAGAGATGGGAAAGCTAGCTTCCCTGACAACTCGTCCTGCCTTGTGGCAGCAACTGCAGAATGCACAACAGACCCCAGGGGATCATTCAGTTCTTGAGTGGGTAATGGGAGCACTTTGCACTGTGTGGCCCACTCAGGGTGACTTACCTACCATCTTCCCCTGCTAGATGGCGGACATATATGGAGCACCCCTCATAGGAACATATTTTAACTACATTTCCTCCAGTATTATGAGAGTTAGTCATGAAATATGCCATTTATAACCCACTAAATTATTGCCCAGATGAGGAAATCTTTATGGCAAGGTTGAAGGATGCAGTGCTGCAAACAGCTCTCTTGTCCCTCTTGGGGCCCTTAGTGGCCATTCTTGTCCCTCACTTAGGACAACCCATAAATGTGGTTACCTGTACTATGGCAGATTTGGGGAGGCTGAAGCAATGTGGGTGCAGAAGGGAGTGCAGTCTGCTACTGAGAGGAGGGGCTTGAGGGCCCCATGAAGATCATGAGGACCCAGATGTGGGTTGATTTAATAAGGGTAGGAGCAGACAGAGAAATTGGTTGGGAGTCAAGCAGAATCTTATTGGAGCTGTGACAACAGTTGAAGCCAGAACAGTGGTTTTGGCTGCTGAGAACACAGAAGCAGAGACTGGAGACAGAGCCACAAGTCTGGCCTATGCACCTGCAAGACTTCCTGCTGGAGAGTGAGCTGACCTTCCCTGAACCCACACAGGAAGATGATTGGGCAATACGGATTGACTGAGGGGAGGGTCAAGTCACCCACCTTAGGGGACCAGGTGGGGACCAGAGGCCACATGTTGAAATATAAATTCATTGGTTCATAGTGAATGCACAATGTGTCCTGGCTCTGGTAGACACAGGAGCTGAATTCTCACTGATTTATGGCAACCTGAGTGGTTTCCTGGGACCCCCACTGTTACAGATAGATACAGGGGTAAAGCTATCAGAGTGGAACAAGCCCAAATCCCATTAAGAATAGGCGTCTCCCCCCAAAGGAATATACTGTGTATATTTCTCCCATCCCTGAATATATTGTGTGGATAGATATCTTGCACCTATGGTTGCAGATCACTGCAGGTGAGTTCAGACTGAGGATACATGTGAAGGATATGATGTTCTGAGGGGACATGCTAAGTACCTGCCCACAGCTTTGCCTCTGCCTCAGCCGGTGACTAATACCAAGCAATACAAATTTCCTGGATGGCATAAAGAAATTGGGGAAACCCACTAGGAACTGGAGTATTATAAATTCAACCCATAGCCCTTTTAATTCCCTGGTGTGGCCAGTAAAAAAGCCAGACAGTTCCTGGCATATGACCGTGGATTACAGAGAATTGAATAAAGTCACACGTCCTCTGCATGCTGTCATCCCCTCTATTGCAGGCCTTATGAACACCCTCAGTCATGAACTAGGAACATATTATGTTGTAGATCTTGCCAATGCCTTCCTTTCCACTGACAATGAGCAGGAAATTCAGGCGTAGTTTGCCGTCACATGGGAAGGATGGCAGTGGACTTTCACCCTCCTTCCACAGGGATACCTCCACAGCCCCACCATCTGCCATGGACTTGTAGCCTAGGACTTGGCAGCATGGGAGAAACTGCCAACGGTGCGGCTGTACCACTATATTGATGAAATCATGCTTACTTCTGATTCTCTTACCGATCTAGAAGGTGCAGCACCTATACTCCTGCAACATCACCGGAGAAAGGATGGGCTGTGAACAGCACCAAGGCTCAGGGACCTGGTTTGTCTGTCAAATTGTTGGGGTTGCCTGGTAGGGTAAGACTTAAGTTATACCAGAAGCAGTCATAGATAAAGTCCAGGCTTTTCCTATCCCCACAACTGTGTCATTATTACAAGAGTTTTGGAGTCTTTTAGGCTACTGAAGAGTGTTCATCCTGCACTTGACACAAATTCTCAAGCCCTTATAATGTTTGGTATGAAAGGGTGTCAAGTGGAACTTAGATGAGGCATGTCTGCCTTCTTTTACTGCTGCAAAATGGGCAGTCAAGGCCATACAGGCCTTGAGTGTGATAGACCATCAAGGCCCTGTGAGCTGGATGCTCATGTGACTGAAGACGTTTATGGCTGGGGTCTCTGGCAGCGGCTTGAACAAACTCACCAACCTATTGGATTCTGGTTGCAACTCTGAAAAGGAGCAGAGGTATAGTGTACCTTAATAGAGAAACAATTGGCTGCCTTGTACCATGCCTTCCTGGCTACAGACCCATCACCAAAATGACCCAAAAGGTAAAACCACCTGTCACATTGCAGGGTGGGTATGAGATTGGACCCAAAAGCCACAGAGTGGTGTGGCACAGAGGCCCACACTGGCCAAGTGGGGTGCTTGCCTACAGAAGTGCAGTGCCCTCTCTACTAGCCCTTTGAGTGAAGGACTCCAACACTTACTGAGGCCAGTGACATATACCACTGAAAGGCAGGAAGAATTTGCTTTAGAGCCATTAATAGTAGAGAGCCCTTATTGGGAGGGAAGAACCTCTATATCTGAAGATGCATGGTACACAGATGGCTCCAGCCATGGGTAGCCCCCAAAATGGAGGGCTATAGCTTTCCATCCTAAGACTGAGACAATATGGATGGAAGATGGTTAGGGGAAGAGCAGTCAATGGGCAGAGTTGTAGGCAATGTGGCTTGTAGTCAGCCAGAAGCTCTCCCCTATGTTGTCTGCACTGATAGCTGGACTGTCTATCAAGGCTTGACCCTGTGGCTACTGACATGATACCATGCCAACTGGCTGCTTGGTCACTGACCCCTTTGAGGGCAAGAGTTGTGGCAAGACTTATGAGCCCCTGGTCAAACTAAAACAGTTACAGTATATCATGTGACAGGCCATTTGCTGCTGGCATCCCCAGAAAATGATAAAGCAGATAAATTTCAAGCCAAGGTACGTTGGCTTGAAAGAAAGCCTGCCTTTGATGTGCCAATAATTATACCAATGTTTGTTTCATGTGGGGCAGAAAACAATGTGGGCTGTAACCTGTCAGTGGGACTTGCCTTTGACCTTTGAAGAAGTCAGCAGAGCCCAAGAGGAATGCATTGTATGCTCTACAAGGGACTTACACTGAGTCCCACAGCAACAAAGGACAATAGCTAAGGGGATGATGTGGCTTATCATGTGGCAGATAGACTATATTGGGCCTCTGCCCATGTCAGAGGGGTATCAATATGTCATGACTGTTGTGTACACAACTACTAGACTTCTGGTTGCTTTTCCTGCACATTGGATAGATCAGCAAACAACCAAAAGAGGCCTACAGCATCTCTTTGCAGCCTATAGCCAACTGCAGGTAATTGAGAGTGATCAAGACACCCATTTTACTGGACATCAGCTATAAGAATAGGCACAATAATTATGGGTAAAGCAGAAGTTTCATGTACCATATAATCCTACTGGGGTAGGCATGATAGAGATTGTTAAAATCTGGCCTGAAGTTAGACACCAATAGTATATGGGAATGGTCAGTGTGCTTGTGGACTGTGCTACAGCATTTGAGTGAAGCCCTGGAAGGGGGCATTGAACCCTATAGACATGCTGACACAACATTGCTGCCTTCCCTATACAACTGCAAGTACAAACCAATGAGGAATTGTTGAAGTCAGGGTTTGGCCACTAGAATAATATCTTGCTACTAGCACCTAATGCAATAAACCCTGGAGACTCTATTCAGTGAACATGGCCTTGGATGTTTTGACACATGGACCAGTGATGGCTGGTACCTTGGAGACAAGGCCCGGAGGCTGGACTCCTATGTATTCCTGGAGTAATGGCAGAGTAGACCCCAAAGGTCATGGTAGTATACCCTAAACCACTGGATGGTAAGAGCATATTACCAGGGAGTTTTGTTTTACCTTTATGACCAGTGCATAAAGTAGCACTATACATAGACCCCTCAGTAACCCCCTTTGGGAGAGGGGTTAAGGTATAGTATCCTAGATCCAGATGGGACCCCCTTCCTGCCACAGCCCTATCACAAGACCACTCTCTTGCATGCATGGACAAGATTTGCCTATGCTAATGTCATTAAAACATGTGTCTTATCACTCTTAAGGTTAATCTCCTCTAATGTCTTTGTGGATTGGGCACACACCTTAGCAATAACTGCTACTCACTGGGTGTGCACAGAGCTTCCTATCAGTATCACTACTGGCCTCCTGTGGAAAGAGTGAATTGTGAACTGGGACTGGTTTGAATACAGCTGGAATGACCACTTGTGGGCAATCAATCTCCTCAGGCTTGAGGATTATTATAATTGTTGTTGTTGTCTGTATGTTGTTATCCTCTGTTGCTGTTGTGGAATCTGGTTACAATGTTCCAGCTTTCTAGAACAGGGACCATTGCAAAGATTCAGGGAGTGTAGATTGTGAGGTGAGAGTTGAAGGGTGGAGCATAGGGAAAATGGAAGTTCCTATGACCAGGATTCTCACCTGACCCTAATTTACGTGAAGATGTAATTGGCCTACTGCTAGGCTAATGCTTATACACCCATTGGCAATGAGTCATTACTGTTGGTGTTACTATATAAAGAGCTCCACCCAGTGCTCTCCCCCAGCAGCGATGGAGATGGACTGAGAACACCCCAGAAGCAGACAGGATTCCAGCCTTGACCTTTCACCATGAGAATAAAGCTTGGTATAAACCCTTTTACCCCTAATGTTCTGTTATTATTCAGTCTCACAGAATCCAGAATGAACTTGCCAGGGGCAATCCCCCTTAGGCGAGACAGTTCTGGTCCACAGTTAACCTCTTTCTCTAAGTAGACATTCCCTGCTCTTCAAAATCACTCCCCTTCCCCAGACCTGATGTCTGGAGAAAAGCCTGCAGAAGGTAAGCTAGGGCAGTAATTCATACTGAATTGTGAAGGGTTGACAGCTTCAAAGCTCTCTTGGGGATATTTGTAGTTTAAAGAGAGAGCTTAGGCACGCAAATGAGAGAGGAGAGCCTCAAAAAATTGTTGCAGTGAAATACAAGATCACAAACAATTGAAAAACAGAAAAGTCCTTGTGAAAGCTTTTCTAGAGAAAGGCAGCATAGCATAGCAGGGGAGACTATGAGCTGTGAAGCAAGGATACTTGGATTCAAAGCTTGGAAATGCCCTCCCCACAAAACACACTTAATAGTGGCACAAACTTGAGCAAGTTACTTCACTTCTCTATGCCTCAGTTTTATCATCTGCAGAATGAGATAATAAGACTTATCTCACAGGGCTGTGGTGAGGATTAAATAAGTTAACACAACAAAAGTCCTTAGAACTGCATCTGGGACACATTAAAAGCACAGCAAATCAGCCAGTGTTACTGGTTGGTTGGTCTTTAAAGATACTCAGAAGTAGATCTCCTCTTGGACTTCAGCCTGGATCACAACAAGTTTCAAAGACCAGACATTCCAACTAGTGTTTCAGGGGAGATCTATTCTAGCTCTGAGGGCTACTGGGTGGTTAGGATGACTCCGATTTGTGATGTGCTTCTAGGTTCCTAATTTCACTGTCTCTGAATTACCACAGCAGCCAGGCCTTGGAGATGCCATCCTCACAGACATGGAAGAGGTGACCAACTCTGCTCTGTTTCCCTGTGACCAGGACAGCTGAAAAGGGACTCAGAAGTCCTCAGTCTCTCCTACTACTTGGGGGTTTTAAGATTGCTGCTTTGTACTTCACTGTCTGGTACTTGCCGTGCATTCATGACCTTGGTTTGAAACATGGTCCTTTCTGTACAACAGTCAACCATCCCCAAGTGTGAGAATGGGCTGATTTCCAGGTCATTCCAGGGACAGAGCCATGGGGCCACTGGCTAAGGGCTGTCTCTGGGGGAATGTAAATATCTAGGCACTATCTGCTCCCCATGCACACAGGCAAACGGACTCCAGAAGCCCAAGGACAGCCTCCTGAGAAAAACTAGCAGGTAATGGCTGTTGGGAGTAAAAGCACATGGAGGAGCCAGTGTGGGGCACAATGGGGAGTCATTCAATGGGAGAAGCACCAATAGCATCTGCTACCCATGAAAACCCTGGGTATACGATGGCAACAGTCATTCAGAAGAAACCACTCTTAAAAGAAGTAAACTCTAGGGACTGAACTCCCTAAACCAGTGATAGATGATGTCATGGGGCAGAAGGCACTAGTAACTAATAACTAGTCCCCTCATGGCTAATCTTAGCAACTACAGACAATATCCACCTTGAGAAGTACTAATGACTTCATGCCAATTGATCCAATAACAAATAGATCTCTGAGGCCCAGAATAAATGATAGACCCTGGAAATCCAAGCCAAAGACATAAAAGTCAATGTAGATTGAAGAAGATTAAAGCTAAGACACAAACTGTAAGAAAGGTTCTAGGCCTGTCCTTTTTACAAGAATGAGGCTAAATCATCAGGCAATGTTTTTAGAAAGAGGGAGAGAGGTGTAAGAATCTCCCTCGAATTCCCAGTGGCCACTGGGCCTTCATGGCGTGGATGTTCCCAGGGTCCTGCAGGGTGAACATTCCCACTGGATCTCTGTGCAGGGCCTTGGAAGGTCTTTTGCCATCTTGAGACCAGAGAATTTTGGATTTCCCATCAGGGAACTTAATGGCTTTCTTGGCAAACAGACAGGTCTGGGCCTCTTTTAATGTTTTTTTTGGCAGCTGTAGGGTGCTGGTGGTGGTGATAATCACTTTCTCCTGACTCATGTGTTCTGAGAACCCAGCTGCCTGGCCTAATCATCAATAAACGTTCTCAGTCCCAGTCCTTGGGAGTGACCCAGTGATGAACTCAGCATTCTTCAGTTCAATGCCACAAATGTTTGTTGAGTGCCTACTATGTGCCTGGCTTTGTGATAGATGTTGGGGGTATAATATTAATAAGATTAATATGTTACCCTTAAGAAGTTCTATGTTTTAGAAGTCCAGTAGAAAACAGTTACAAAAACTTAGTGGTCAGATAATTCCATTCCCCATCCTATCTCTATAGGAATTATTTGACCAAGGTGGAGTTTGGAGTATGTCAGAGGTTTTATATCTATCTATATATGTAAGTTAAAGAAAGGCTGATGAGGAGGGAGCCAAGATGGCAGCGTGAGTAGAGCAGTGGAAATCTCCTCCCAAAACCACATATATCTATGAAAATATAACAAAGACAACTCTACCTAGAATAAAGACCAGAGGACACAGGACAATATCCAGAACACATCCGCACCTGAGAGAACCCAGTGCCTCGTGAAGGGGGTAAGATACAAGACCCGGCCCGGTGGGAGCCGAGCGACCCTCCCCCCAGCTCCCAGCGGGAGAAGAATAGGCAGAGCGGGAGGGAGACGGAGCCCAGGACTGCCGAACACCCAGCCCCAGCCATCCGGGCCAGAGTGCAGACACAGTGTGTGCACGGGGGGGCCCTGGATACTAGGGAAACAGGGCAGCAAGAACAGTGAGTGGGCACTGGAGGCCTGGCGCCGGAGGACATAAGAAAAGCGTGCGACCAATTTTTTTTTTTTTTGCTGTTTTGTTTTGGCGAGAACATTTTGGAAGTCTTAAAGGGATAGGGACCCCAATACTAGGGAAACAGGGCAGCAAGAACAGTGAGCGGGCACCGGACGCCTGGCGCCTGAGGACACCAGAAAAGTGTGCGACCATTTTTTTTTTTTTTTTCATGGCTGTTGTTTTGTTTTGGCAGGTGCTTTTTGGAAGTCTTAAAGGGGCAGGGCGGGTCACTTAATCCAGAGGTAGGGAATCCGGGGATCTCTGGGCACCCTAACCCCTGGGCTGCAGGGAGCAGGGAGGCCCCTTACGGAGATAAATAGCCTCCCAGCCGCTCCCCCTCCAACGCGACTCCACCACTTTGGAGCAGTAGCCCGAACCAGGCCACGCCAACAGCAACAGCGGAGATAAACTCCATAGCAGCCGGGCAGGAAGCAGAAGCCCTGTCTGCGTGCAGCTACCCAGCACGAGCCACTAGAGGTCACTGTTCTCCCAAGAGAGGAGGGCCACAAACCAACAAGAAGGGAAGTTCTTCCAGCCATCACTCGTCCCAGCTCTGCAAACTATTCCCATCACCATGAAAAGGCAAAACTACAGGCAGACAAAGATCACAGAGACAACACCAGAGAAGGAGACAGACCTAACCAGTCTTTCTGAAAAAGAATTCAAAATAACAATCATAAACATGCTGACAGAGATGCAGAGAAATATGCAAGAGATATGGGATGAAGTCCGGAGGGAGATCACAGATGCCAGAAAGGAGATCGCAGAAATGAAACAAACTCTGGAAGGGTTTATAAGCAGAATGGATAGGATGCAAGAGACCATTGATGGAATTGAAACCAGAGAACAGGAACGCATAGAAGCTGACATAGAGAGAGATAAAAGGATCTCCAGGAATGAAACAATATTAAGAGAACTGTGTGACCAATCCAAAAGGAACAATATCCGTATTATAGGGGTCCCAGAAGAAGAAGAGAGAGGGAAAGGGATGGAAAGTATCTTGGAAGAAATAATTGCTGAAAATTTCCCAAACTGGGGGAGGAAATAATCGAACAGACCACGGAAATACACAGAACCCCCAACAGAAAGGATCCAAGGAGGACAACACCAAGACACATAATAATTAAAATGGCAAAGATCAAGGACAAGGAAAGAGTTTTAAAGGCAGCTAGAGAGAAAAAGGTCACCTATAAAGGAAAACCCATCAGGCTAACATCAGACTTCTCGACAGAAACCCTACAGGCCAGAAGAGAATGGCATGATATATTTAATACAATGAAACAGAAGGGCCTTGAACCAAGGATACTGTATCCAGCACGACTATCATTCAAATATGACGGTGGGATTAAACAATTCCCAGACAAACAAAAGCTGAGGGAATTTGCTTCCCACAAACCACCTCTACAGAACATCTTACAGGGACTGCTCTAGATGGGAGCACTCCTAGAAGGAGCACAGCACAAAACACCCAACATATGAAGAATCAAGGAGGAGGAATAAGAAGGGAGAGAAGAAAAGAATCTCCAGATAGTGTATATAACAGCTCAATAAGCGAGCTAAGTTAGGCAGTAAGATACTAAAGAGGCTAACCTTGAACGTTTGGTAACCACAAATTTAAAGCCTGCAATGGCAATAAGTACATATCTTTCAATAATCACCCTAAATGTTAATGGGCTGAATGCACCAATCAAAAGACACAGAGTAATAGAATGGATAAAAAAGCAAGACCCATCTATATGCTGCTTACAAGAAACTCACCTCAAACCCAAAGACATGTACAGACTAAAAGTCAAGGGATGGAAAAACATATTTCAGGCAAACAACAGCGAGAAGAAAGCAGGGGTTGCAGTACTAATATCAGACAAAATAGACTTCAAAACAAAGAAAGTAACAAGAGATAAAGAAGGACACTACATAATGA
The DNA here is from genome assembly GCF_030020395.1 of Manis pentadactyla. Classification (NCBI taxonomy): domain Eukaryota; kingdom Metazoa; phylum Chordata; class Mammalia; order Pholidota; family Manidae; genus Manis; species Manis pentadactyla. The sequence goes on along the minus strand of NC_080019.1, from coordinate 44,002,458 downwards.
TAAAGGGCTCAGTCCAACAAGAGGATATAACCATTCTAAATATATATGCACCCAACACAGGAGCACCAGCATATGTGAAACAAATACTAACAGAACTAAAGGGGAAAATAGACTGCAATGCATTCATTCTAAGAGACTTCAACACACCACTCACCCCAAAGGACAGATCCACCGGGCAGAAAATAAGTAAGGACATGGAAGCAATGAACAACACAGTAGAGCAGATGTACCTAATAGATATCTATAGAACTCTACATCCAAAAGCAACAGGATATACATTCTTCTCAAGTGCACATGGAACATTCTCCAGAATAGACCACATACTAGGCCACAAAAAGAGCCTCAGTAAATTGAAAAAGATTGAAATCCTACCAACCAACTTCTCAGACCACAAAGGCATAAAACTAGAAATAAACTGTGCAAAGAAAGCAAAGAGGCTCACAAACACATGGAGGCTTAACAACATGCTCCAAAATAATCAATGGATCAATGACCAAATCAAAATGGAGATCCAGCAATATATGGAAACAAATGACAACAACAACACTAAGCCCCAACTTCTGTGAGACACAGCAAAAGCAGTCTTAAGAGGAAAGTATATAGCAATCCAAGCATATTTAAAAAAGGAAGAGCAATCCCAAATGAATGGTCTAATGTCACAATTATCGAAATTGGAAAAAGAAGAACAAATGAGGCCTAAGGTCAGCAGAAGGAGGGACATAATAAAGATCAGAGAAGAAATAAATAAAATTGAGAAGAATAAAACAATAGCAAAAATCAATGAAACCAAGAGCTGGTTCTTCGAGAAAATAAACAAAATAGATAAACCTCTAGCCAGACTTATTAAGAAGAAAAGAGAGTCAACACAAATCAACAGTATCAGAAACGAGAAAGGAAAAATCACGATGGACCCCACAGAAATACAAAGAATTATTAGAGAATACTATGAAAACCTATATGCTAACAAGCTGGGAAACCTAGGAGAAATGGACAACTTCCTAGAAAAATACAACCTTCCAAGACTGACCCAGAAAGAAACAGAAAATCTAAACAGACCAATTACCAGCAACGAAATTGAAGCAGTAATCAAAAAACTACCAAAGAACAAAACCCCCGGGCCAGATGGATTTACCTCGGAATTTTATCAGACATACAGGGAAGACATAATACCCATTCTCCTTAAAGTTTTCCAGAAAATAGAGGAGGAGGGGATACTCCCAAACTCATTCTATGAAGCTAACATCACCCTAAAACCAAAACCAGGCAAAGACCCCACCAAAAAAGAAAACTACAGACCAATATCCCTGATGAACGTAGATGCAAAAATACTCAACAAAATATTAGCAAACCGAATTCAAAAATACATCAAAAGGATCATACACCATGACCAAGTGGGATTCATCCCAGGGATGCAAGGACGGTACAACATTCGAAAGTCCATCAACATCATCCACCACATCAACAAAAAGAAAGACAAAAACCACATGATCATCTCCATAGATGCTGAAAAAGCATTTGACAAAGTTCAACATACATTCATGATAAAAACTCTCAGCAAAATGGGAATAGAGGGCAAGTACCTCAACATAATAAAGGTTATCTATGAAAAACCCACAGCCAACATTATATTGAACAGCGAGAAGCTGAAAGCATTTCCTCTGAGATCGGGAACTAGACAGGGATGCCCACTCTCCGCACTGTTATTTAACATAGTACTGGAGGTCCTAGCCACGGCAATCAGACAAAACAAAGAAATACAAGGAATCCAGATTGGTAAAGAAGAAGTTAAACTGTCACTATTTGCAGATGACATGATACTGTACATAAAAAACCCTAAAAACTCCACCCCAAAACTACTACAACTGATATTGGAATACAGCAAAGTTGCAGAATACAAAATCAATGCACAGAAATCTGTGGCTTTCCTATACACTAACAATGAACGAACAGAAAGAGAAATCAGGAAAACAACTCCATTCACAATTGCATCAAAAAAAAACAAACCTAGGAATAAACCTAACCAAAGAAGTGAAAGACTTATACTCTGAAAACTACAAGTCACTCTTAAGAGAAATTAAAGGGGACACTAACAGATGGAAACTCATCCCATGCTCGTGCCTAGGAAGAATTAATATCGTCAAAATGGCCATCCTGCCCAAAGCAATATACAGATTTGATGCAATCCCTATGAAACTACCAGCAACATTCTTCAACGAACTGGAACAAATAATTCAAAAATTCATATGGAAACACCAAAGACCCTGAATAGCCAAAGCAATCCTGAGAAAGAAGAATAAAGTGGTGGGGATCTCACTCCCCAACTTCAAGCTCTACTATAAAGCCATAGTAATCAAGACAATTTGGTACTTGCACAAGAGCAGAGCCACAGACCAATGGAACAGACTAGAGAATCCAGACATTAACCCAGACATATATGGTCAATTAATATCTGACAAAGGAGCCATGGACATACAATGGCGAAATGACAGTCTCTTCAACAGATGGTGCTGGCAAAACTGGACAGCTACATGTAGGAGAATGAAACTGGACCATTGTCTAACCCCATATACAAAAGTAAACTCAAAATGGATCAAAGACCTGAATGTAAGTCATGAAACCATTAAACTCTTGGAAGAAAACATAGGCAAAAACCTCTTAGACATAAACATGAGTGACCTCTTCTTGAACATATCTCCCCGGGCAAGGAGAACAACAGCAAAAATGAACAAGTGGGACTATATTAAGCTGAAAAGCTTCTGTAGAGCAAAAGACACCATCAATAGAACAAAAAGGAACCCTACAGTATGGGAGAATATATTTGAAAATGACACATCCGATAAAGGCTTGACGTCCAGAATATATAAAGAGCTCACACACCTCAACAAACAAAAAACAAATAACCCAATTAAAAAATGGGCAGAGGAACTGAACAGACAGTTCTCCAAAAAAGAAATACAGATGGCCAACAGACACATGAAAAGATGCTCCACATCGCTAATTATCAGAGAAATGCAAATTAAAACTACAATGAGGTATCACCTCACACCAGTAAGGATGGCTGCCATCCAAAAGACAAACAACAACAAATGTTGGCGAGGCTGTGGAGAAAGGGGAACCCTCCTACACTGCTGGTGGGAATGTAAGTTAGTTCAACCATTGTGGAAAGCAGTATGGAGGTACATCAAAATGCTCAAAACAGACTTACCATTTGACCCAGGAATTGCACTCCTAGGAATCTACCCTAAGAATGCAGCAATCAAGTATGAGAAAGATCAGTGCACCCCTATGTTTATCACAGCACTATTTACAATAGCCAAGAATTGAAAGCAACCTAAATGTCCATCGATAGATGAATGGATAAAGAAGACGTGGTACATATAGAAAATGGAATACTACTCAGCCATAAGAAAAGGGCAAATCCTACCATTTGCAGCAACATGGATGGAGCTGGAGGGTATTATGCTCAGTGAAACAAGCCAAGTGGAGAAAGAGAAATACCAAATGATTTCACTCATCTGTGGAATGAAGGAACAAAACAGCAGCAGAATCACAGAACTCAAGAATGGACTAACAGGTACCAAAGGGAAAGGGACTGGGGAGGATGGGTGGGTAGGGAGGGATAAGGGGGTGGGAGAAGTAGGGGGATATTAAGAGTAGCATGCATGAGGGGGTGGGAGAAAGGGGAGGGCTGTACAACACAGAGAAGGCAAGTAATGATTCTACAACATTTTGCTATGCTGATGGACAGTGACTGTAAAGGGGTTGATAGGGGGGACCTGGTATAGGGAAGAGCCTAGTAAACATAATATTTGTCATGTAAGTGTAGATTAGTGATGCCAAAAAAAAAAAAAGGTAGTTCCTGTGTGGTAACCTCCAATGAGTTCTACACAAGGGTATAAAGGGCATATAAAAGTGTAGGCAAAGGGTCTGTTTGTGTTTATACAGAGGATCAAAGCCTAATTGGGCTACCCCGAAAATGAACTAAGATACGATATGAAAAAGAACTTCCAACATCTGCACTCTCTGGAAGACTCATGCCAGAAGATGATCATCAAAAAACCCCAACAAAGATCCACGCACTGCTACAGCTGTAGATGCACTCATCCCACCAGTTCCTGGACTTGCCATGGTAATGAAGAAGGAGATATCTAAGCTGGCCTGTGCATACAGTAAAACAACAAATTTGACTGGATCTATACTGCTGGAACTCAACCAAGAATTAGGAGAAGTGCAAATTGTAACGCTCCAAAATCTTACAACTACAGACTACTTACTGTTAAAAGAACATATGGGATGTGAACATTCCCCAGGAATGGATTGTTTTAATTTGTCTGATTTCTCTCAGACTGTTCAAGTTCAGTTGGACAATATCCACCATATCATAGATAAGTTTTCACAAATGCCTAAGGTGCCTAACTGGTTTTCTTGGTTTCACTGGAGATAGCTGGTAATTACAGATATGCTTTGGTTATGTAACTATACTCCTATTATGTTAATGTGTGTGCACAATTTAAGTAGTAGTTTAAAACCTATACATGCTGAAGTTACTCTACAAGAAGATATGTCAAAGAAATAATCAATCTTCCCATGTTTTCTTCCGCCTGCTACTCCTATAGCTTTTCTTCTTCCTTCCTAATTACAACCCTTAAATAGAATTCGTGCCTCATATCAAATTTACTGAGTATCATAGTTCTCCCAAGTGGTAAAGATACCTCAAGACAAATGCTGGGCATAGAAACTACAGGGCATAAACATGCAAAGAAATAAAAAGCTAATCATTTCAAACAATAAGGCTTCTCTCTCACTTACCAACTTTACATTTCCCTGTATGGCCCCGGAAGATGACTGGTTAGCCAGAGACAGGTAAGATTCCTCAAGGGAGGAACAACCTAAGACAGGCACAGTCGCAGGGGGGCCATCAGGTGAGAAATTGGGGATCAACAGAGGTGAGGCTTAGAACCTCACCCCCCCTGTTCTGAGAGAAATCTTTTGCATACGTGGATGTTTTATTGCCCTGTTCTAGCTTGGATTAACACATAGTCTACAGGCACACACCTGATCATCTACATTTGCTCTCTTACAACACTAAACTATGTTTTCTACCTTTATCTTGTATCTACCTACCACTTCAGCATTTTATTAAAAATAATAATAATAAAGGGAAAAATGTGGTATCCACATATAAATCAAGTATAAAAATCAAATGAGTATTCATATTTGAACTGACTGTTTATAGTTCATAATGCATGAGCAAAACCGAAAGTTTCTGTGATGACTGCCCTTGTACTGTTCACCATGTAACTTATTCACTATGTAAGAATTTGTTCTCCATGTAAGAACTTGTTCGTTATGCTTCAGAAGATTGGAGACTGACGAAAATTAGGCTTGGGGTGGAGTAATGATTGTGCATTGAGCATTGACTCCCCTATACAGAATTTTATTGTTGTTAACAACCATTTGATCAATAAATATGAGAGATGCCCTCACAAAAAAAGAAAAAAAGTACACACTTCAATGGTAAAATAAGTAAGTAACCGGGACGTAATGTATAGCATAAGGAATATAGTCAAAATATTGTAACAACTTGGTATGGTGATAGCTGGTACCTAGAATTATCATGTATATAAATGTTGAATCACTGTGTTGTACACCTGAAACTAATGTAATGTAATACTGTGTGTCAACTACCCTTCAATAAAAAATAATTATCTACAAAAAAAAAAAAAAAAAAAAGAAAGGCTGATGAGACACAATCTTACTGAGATTGTGGACCTTTGCTAGGCTATAAAATCAGAATTCAAGTGAAGCCCTTAGGTCAGAGAAAAGGTGAGCAGAATTTTATTGAGCTGGAAGAACAAGAATAAACCTTGAAAAAACGTGTGTGTGAGATCAGACAGATTTTGAGGATTAACTGACAGATATCACCACAATGTTATCAGAGGTTTTTTCCAGGGGATGGAGTTTTGGTTGAGTAGAATTTTCTTCTTTTGTCTTTCTTTCATTTCCTGAGTTCCTCCCTCCTTCCCTCTTTCCCTCCCTTTTCCTCCCTCCCTTCCTCCTTCCCTCCCTTTAGTCCTCCCTTCCTTCATTTCTTCTTTCTTTTCTTTTTTTCTAATGTTTTGTTATTATTTAATACATTTTCTACAATATGCATTTATTTACTTTTTGAAATAAGGAAAGTTCTTATTTTTTAAATGAAGTTAACTGAGAATCTAAGGCATGTGGTGTTTGGGGCTAAAGGTCAGGCCAGATCAATGCCAAAGATAAGCCAACTCTGTAATGGTCCCCCCATTTCTCTGCCTTTCTCCCCCAGTTTCCCAGCACTTAGCTATATTAAGGTTGGTGGCATCAGTTCAGGGGAACTAGCGTCTGCTTAAACAAATCCAACTTTAACTTGTCTATTTATTTAAATAGATTATGTGTCCAGATGCATATTCTTACCATTTTTCCTCCTTGGGGAATCCTAGAATACTTTTCTTGAGAATGAAAAAAACTTGGAAAACAAGAGGTCACCCTAATTACTAATATGACTGTTTTTAGGAACCATTCTCTTCAATAAGGTGTCAATGGCCCACAGAGAGCAACTGCAGCCTTAGAGAATTACTGTATGCTGAATCATAGAAGCACCCAAGACATGGTGAAAAGGACACCAACAACTATTCTGCGTAGTAGAAACATCCCCCAGGAGAAAGAAGCAAAAAATAATTTTTTTTATGATTATCTAAAACAAATTATAAATAAAAATCTGACTGCTCCAAGGAGTAAAATCAAGCAGAGCAGCTAAGGAGGCACAGAATTTGTTTATTGTTGTCTTTTAAATAATCAAAATCATGATTACATAATGAGCCCTGCAGAGGCTCCAGACTCCTCTACCAAGAGTCCTGGGGTCACCATAGGGGTTATTAATATATTTTCCCAAAGCTCAGTTCTGTTGGGCTTCTGCTTCCATGTTGCTGATGTGTGGGCTTCTTCTTTGGCAGGGTTTGAAGCAATCCCCTTCCATACCACTTGGCCCACACCTTCCAGCACATGGATGTGGGAGCCAGGGACGGGTGGCTGGGCCAATCACCAAATCTGCAGAAGTAAGGTAATGCCTTCTTTGGAAGAGGGCCACCTGGCTGTCTCAGAGGAGAACTTGTGGGCTCCAGGGCCAGATAGGAAGCTTTCTCCTTCCTCAGTCCTTCAGGATCCACACTTTAAGGAAGTGATTCCTGGAAAGACAGAAGTGATGACTGGAGATGTAGGAGTCATCTCCTTCACCCTGCCCTTCCCACAGCCAACCTGTCGCCAGGTCCTATCCAATCTACCTCGACTAGGAAACCAATCTGTCTGTTTCTTTGCTTCTCACCTTGGGCAAAGCCAACATTATTGCTTGCCTGAGGGACAATATTCACCTCTCTATTTCTCTAGCTCCTCTCCAACCCAACACACACTCTATGGCTTGAGAGGCATTTTTTTGTTGAGGCAATTCAAATCACTTCACTTCTCAGATTAAAACCCGCTGATGGCTTCCCATCATACTCAGAACAACCTTAAAACCTCTGATTATGACTCACAAGGCCCTACACAGTCTTCCCCCTGATTTGTCCTTTTTATCCTTCCCCCAAACTCCTACAACACTGGCCTTATTCTGGCCCCTCAAAAGCAGCAGATCAGGGACATCACAGACCTTGGAAAAGCCTTTCCCAGCTTCACTCTGCTAACTTCTTGTTCCTCAGTTCTGGATGGATTCTCTGATCTTGGGTCCACTCCCAACTAATTGGGGCCCCCTGCTTCTCTCTCTCATAAAACTTAGGTTTGTTCTTTAAAACCTTAGGGCACATTGCAATTGCATGTGTATTTGATTCATTTACTATTTGCTTCCCTTTCAGTCTGTAAACTCCAGAACAACCAGCAGGGTCTGCTCATAATAGATGATCAATAAGTATCTGTTGAGTGAATAAATTAATGGGATAGTGGTGCTGTCTCCTTCTGTCACTGGTGGAACATGTCATTTCCCTTCTTGAAGGCAAGAATTCAGTCAAGAAACCAAATAGCAAGAAAAAGCAGTGAGGACTTTATTGAGTTAAAGCCAAAAAGACACTTGAGACATGAGAGTGGGCTATCAGGAAACCAGAAGCAGCCTTCTATTCGGGTTACATTGGCCTTTTTTTTCCCTTAAAATGTCAGCAAGTCTTGTCCTGCATCTACTTCCTTTGATTGACAGCTCTGGGTTATATAACCTTTTTCTCAGCTTGCAAGCACCATAAGTACCTAAGCGAAGCTCAAAGTGGGGCCAAAACTACTATGCTAATTAGATTTAGGTGTTATTTTAATGAGGTGGGGTTACTTCCAGACAAGGTCTTCGAACCTTGCACATGCCCTGTAATCAGCAAAGCATCTGTGGTCCTCAGCCTCTTGACAACCTAGGTGTCCTTGACTGTCTGGGCCTCCTGAGAAGCTAGGCTTCCTTGACAGTGGAATTGGGTATTAAGGAGGGCTTAGGGGCTGGCCAAGGAGAAGTCTTCCTTGGTGATGGGCTGGCCCTTTTCTCCTGCTTACTTCTAACTAGCTGCCTACTCTAACCCTTCTAGATGGACATTGAGGGCAGATTTAACCTTCAGGATGCCCCCAACAATTTCTTCTTATTTTATTATCCCAACCCCTTTAGCCTGTTATTTCTAATTTATAACACTTTAATATTCTCCCACACTGCTGTTGTTCCCCCCCAAATTGCCAATCTCCTTTTAGCTGAGAAGCCCAGGCTGGTATCTTGTGCTCTAAAATATTTCTGGTCAGTACTGAGCATGCTAGGGTGACAGCCCTCTGATTCTGATAGGGATCTTCCTTCTCAACTCCACCACAAAAAAATCCTAAATTCAGACTAAATCTGTAACTGGCAGAGAACTGAATCCTTGAAACCATGGCTGACCTTGCCCAGACAGTGCTCATTATGGATTTGTGGTCTTCTTCCACCCCTCTCCCTTCTCTTTCTCTTCCTTCCCTGTTTTCTCTCGAGCTTCCCACCCCCCCTTCCCCTCTTCTCCTCCCCTCTTCTCTCTCTCTCTCATTCATTCATCACTGGTTCATACACTCTGTTTTGTTTTCAACCGTGAATGCAATACTTCCTTTCTTGTTTTGAGATGGGGATGAGCTGGAGACAGTTGATGCACTTAGAACAGGGGTCCAAACCCCATTCCTTGCAGTGGCTTTGAGTGAGGAATGGGTTTTCACTCCCAACAGCCAGCTTGAGTCAGTTCCTTGTGATTCTCTGCTTCCTCGGAGAGTCACCCCTGTATTCGCAATCAATGCCCATCTGGAGCAGTGAGGGCCTGTGAACCGGGCAACAAAGACCCTAGCCTGTGTTGGGGGGTGCTTGGTGGTTACATCAAAGTGCAGGATCAGACTGATTAAATCGATAAAGTACGAAGGGCTGTTACTCACTCTGAGGCTCCTGTTTGCACCTCAGCCTTGGGTTTTAGCAAAGAGAAAATCTTCTGGAATCAATACTGCTATCATTTCACACAATTACAATATTGTGTACAGAAAATGAGCCACAAGTCAACTTCAGATTCACTTGCTGGAGGAAACAGCTTTGCTATAAGAATGCTGCCAACCTGCAATTAGTTTCTGGCCCTCAGAGGGTCCAGGCCTCTCCCACTGCTTTGTTCCCCTCTCCCCACAAAAGGTAGGTGATCTGGAGTGAGGGTCTGAAGCACATGGTGGTCTCTGGTGCTCTGGAAGAGCAGTATGACTGAAATCTAGCAGAATTTCACAATCTCCAAATCCAGTCAAGCAGAAACTGCTGTTGAAGAAATTGGGAGAGTTTGGTGTCCCAGGTATCTGGGTGAACCCAGCCCACTCACAGGCCCTATTTCATTCTTCCTGGGATGGCTTTCCTGGGGGAGCTGAGACGTCTCGCCTGGGGACTTTGATGTTAGAAGCTGGCAGGGAGGCTGGTGAAGGGGACTCTGTGTGGCCAGGTAACGCTCCAAGCCGAGGAACCCCTGACCCTGCATCACACAGGGTTGTCTGGAAGACCTTTCTTCTCTCCCGTTGCTATCTGATGTGCATTTACAAAAGGCCAGAGTTCTGGGCACTGCTGTCCTTGACACTGGACTTCAGGAAGTCTATGGAGATAGGGGGCATGAGGGCCACAGGTTATCCGAAGCCCCAGGCCAAGCCCTGGAGGTGAGCCAGGCTGCCCGCCTAGGGAGCCCACGAGATGTGGCATCCACTAGATGCATCTCGGGCCATCATTCTGCTGTCCCAGAAAACTGTAATACCTGTAGGACACAGACTATGTCTTCTACTTTTTATAGTCTTCCCTGGTCCTAGCATAGTACAAAATACCAAAATATGTAACTCCTGAGATTGACAACTAGATATAGCCCATGATCTTCCAGTTGCCAACACAAAAAGGAAAAATAAGTCCAGGTCATATAATTCTAATTATATGGGTATTTATCTGCCATTAAATTCAAAAAGGAATTTATTTGGACAGGTATTTAACTAAGGGACATTGGAAAGCATAATGAAAAATGACTTCTATAAAAGATTAAGCAATATCTTTGGTAAGCTATACCATTTACCTTCTGTGGGCTTATTTCTTCAACAGTAAGTAGGAATAGTAATACAGACAATCTTATCATTAGGATTGGGATATCACAGCATTGTTGTAAATTTCAAAAATTTAATGTAGAAGAATGCTCTTAAAATGGCCATGTGCTATGTGAGCATGCTATCACCCTGACACAGGGTCATCATTACTACTGCCCACTGTGTGCGGGCAGCTCAGCTTTCCCCAAGCACTGGGACCCCGTCGCCACTGCCCCCCCTGCCTACACACCTGCACCCGAACAGGGCAGGGCAGGGCTGTGTTTGATGCTCCAGAGAGTCTCTTGTAAGAGAGCCGGGCTTCCCCCTAGGTTAAATTGCCTCCATTTCTGTTTCCTGTGGAAACAAGAATAATTATAAAGGGTATTTTTCCTTGAGTGTTTACCATGTGACAAGTATATTTCATTTATTAAAATTTAATTTACTATATTAAAAATAATTTATTAAATAAAAAATTAATTTACTAAATTTAATAAAATTTAAATTTATTTAATGCTTATTTAAGCATTATCTTACTTAATCCCCAAATGAAACAGAGTAGGTGTTATTGTTTCCCCATATTTCACATGAGAAAAACTGAGGGTTGGAAAGTTTAAGTAGCTGACTAAGAAGATTTAAAGCCGGGTTGGTTTGACTCCAGAAAGCATGTGCTGCTAACCACCAGACAATCCTTTGAGAAGCAGAGAGAAGCGAGATTACTGAGATCCTCGGAGCCCCAGCATCCTCACCTATAATTGGGCAGAATACAATTCCAGTATATTCACCCTACGTTTATGTGACACTCTACAGCTTGCAAAGCTTCTCTCATTTTAATCCCTACAGTTACTCTGTGAAGCAGAAAGAATCATTACCCCCATTTTACAGACAGAGAAACCAGTCTCAAGCAACATTATTGGGAATTTCAGAAAGTTGACACAGATGAAATCCTTTTAAAATGGTATCAAGTGATGCGTGAGCATCATCTTGACATTATCTGGATGCCAACTTGCTTAGAATCGAATGTGTGGTGAGTCCTGCAGCTGGGATGGAGATGGCGCTCTCTGGGCTTGGCATCCATGTGCATTCAGGCTGTCTTCTGTGTGCCTCGCAGCCCTGGCCACCGTCTCATGCCACACGTGTGCTTGGACACACGTGCCTGCACCTCTGCCCAGGGGACTCATTCCCGGCCTGCTCCCGTCAGGACTCATCTGCCTTGTGGAGGCTCAGCTGGAATCTCTAAGCACCTCTCACAGACTTCTTCCTTACTTTACCTGCTGGGTACATGGGCTTCTGTTTGAAGAAAGGTAACTGTGGTCCCATCACTGGGGAGGATGCCCCAAGACAAGTCTCAGAGTGAAAACTGGAGGGAATTTTCAAGACCCGAAGAAAGGCATGAATCCCTAAGATAAAAAGTCACACTGAGTCAGAAACAGGATAAAACAAAACACCAAAAAGCAAAACAAAAGAAAACAAAAAACCAAAACACACACTAATATACCCAGTAACATATTACTCAGGCATAAAAAAGCAATGAAATCCTGCCAATCAAAGCAAAATGAATGGGCATAGAGGGTATGATGGTAAGTGAAATAAGTCAGAGAAAGATGTCATATGATTTCTTTTACATGTGGAGTATAAAAAACAAAAGAAATGAACAAACAAACAAAACAGAAATAGACTCATAAACATAGAGAACAAACTGGTTGTTGCCAGAGGACAGAGGGGTGGGGGAATGAAGAAATAGGTGAAGGGAATAAAGAAATACAAGCTTTCAATTAGACAGTAAATATGTCACAGGGTTGCCGTATAGGGAATATAGTCAATAATATTGCAATAATTTTGAACAGTGACAGGTGGTAACTAAACTTATCATGGCAAACATTTCATAATGCATATAACTGCTGAATCACTATGTTGTACACCTGAAACTAATATCATATTGCATGCCAACTATACTTCAATAAAAAGAATCCCAGTATAATGCATTTAAGAGGAAATTTCATTATCAAAGACGCTGTCCTTTGACTAGTGGAGATATTTTAAGTTAGGCCTGTGAACACTTCTTATGTGATCATCAAGAAGCTTTTCTGAGTAGGAGAAAAAGTAAAATGCTCAGCGTTGATGAGGATGTGGGGAAACGGATCATCTAATTGCTGGTGGAAGTGTAAAATAAACAGCCTTCTAGAAGCATTTGGTGCATATCCCCTGCCAGGAGCCCCACTCCAGGGACCTGTCCTGCGTGGACACCCACACACGAGCACAGAGCTGCCGGCTCACCACCACCTTCTTTCTCAGGCCGTGGCTCACAAGGGCCCTGGTCAGGTGGTACTGGAGGACATGACCCAGCAGCTGTGTGGACTCACCGTTAAGTCGGCCACTCTGTGTGTCATGCTCTGACCTCATGCACCATCTAGAGCCTGGTGTTCTGCCTCACTCTCACGAGTTAACCTCCACCTGGTGCTTCCAGGAACTGAGGAGGCAGAAACAATTATTAAGACCTTATGTTGCCACCCTAGGACCAGATCTTGCCTTGCACTTGGCCTGTACCTAAGGTTGTGCCTATTCTCTGTTTCCCTCAACCAGGGGTGCAAAATGTTCTGGATGGTTCTCAGGTCCATGTTGGCCTGGAACAATAGGTCAGTGCTGTTTAAAACCATCAAGGCTGCTGGAGTTTCTCTGGAATCTGGCCACAGTGGGCCCCTGGAAGTCCCTGGAATCTTACTGTGACTTTGCCTATTTGGTTCCTTTCGGATGTTCCCTTCATCCTCGGCTCAGGTCTAGTAGCCTGCAGTAGCCTTCCCACATCTCAGGGCTGGGACCGGTCCCTGCTCTCCTCCCGCAGTGAGCGCCCCAAGTGGACACCTGTCAGAGCTCCTCGCTCTCGGTCAGGTTTTGCTTGCCTTGTCTTTCTCCTCCCTAGAGAGAGTCCGCCAGCACACGCTCAGACTGTTAGCTGAAGGGTCACGTGAATAGGGCCGTGTCTGCCTGGGCTCTGCCTCTTCTTCTCTTCTATACTGGCTGACACATGCCTTAAGGCAAGTGACAGGGATGGAAGTTTGGGGCGTGTCAGAGCTTTGGACACAGCTTCCTGTGTCCTCTGCTGGGGCCTCTCTTCATTGTCTCGGTGTCTCCTGCGACTCTCCCTGGGTTGGAAAAGAAGGTCTAGGTCTGAAGTACAGCTGGAAATGAGACGTTGTCTTGGTTAGGCTTTAGGAAGTCGTTAACATTTTCTAGTCATGTCCTATTTCACTTCCATTTCATTTGCTGCCTGTCTAGGCAACCAATTCCCTCTACCTGGGGACCTATTAGATCACACAAGATAGAGAAAACTGGAGGTGTTCAGCCCTAAGGAAATTCACACACGTCATTTACCTGCCATTTCTAACCTCCTTTCTAAAGATAGTGCTCCTGATACTGTTTCTACCCCCAAAGAGTGCTCCAGGATGGACGTGCCTCCAGATTGCTGGTCCACAGTGTGGTCCAGGCCCAAGGGATGCCTTGTAGCCTGCTTTTCCTTCCTTCCTGTGGCTTCCCAGGCCATCCAGAAAGGAGCAGCAGAGCAGCATCACAGAAACAGAGTCAGGAGTCCTCCGAGCCTCTCCCACCCCTAAAGGGAGCTGCAGGAAAGCCGCAGAAAAGCCTGCATGTCTCTGACCTGGGCTGTGTTTTATACCAGCAGGACAGACAAGTTTCATTATGTGAAAACTGAAATAATAAATATTATTCCAAAGATAGACAGTTACTAGCTTGTTCCTCCTTACTCTTGCGCTCACTGAAGATCCTCCTTTCTTTGACATGGATGGAGAGAGCAGGTAGTCATGCTGGCCGCCAAGGATTTTCTGAGTTGTCAGTAGAGATCAGGGATGGGGGTCATTATAGATTGGAGAGGAGTGTCTAGTCCACCGATGGCTTGCTCTGGGGCCACCCACAAGGCTGCCTTGACTCCTCCCCCAAGTCCAGGCTTCCCACACACACCGTGTGTTTGGGATCCTCCTTATCTCCTAAGTCTGGGTGGAAGCAACTCAGGAGACCAATAAATGGAGTTGGGATGGAAATGGGATACTTTCCATCTTGATGCTCTACTGGGGTCCATGGGAGTAATGATGAGAATTCCCTTTAGTCCCTCTCAGTGCCTGGCTCTCTGAGGCTGAGGACGAGGCATCTAACCCCTAGAACCTCACTTTCCTCTTATTTACAAAGGAGTAAAGAGTACCCATTTTAAAGAGCTTCTGTGGGAACTAAAAAAAATATTTATGGGAAAATAATTCATAAACCATAAGTGGGTGGCTTACAAAGTATGTTCCTGGAGGTCTCTGAAACCCTTTAAAAAATCTCATGATAACATTGTACTGGATGAGGGAGCAGGGTGACTTAGGTTACCATTCTCTCTACTTTTGTGTATGCTTGAAAAAAACTGTAACCTAATCTCATTTTGGTAATATCTCTGGTGTACCAGGCAAGAGTACAAATTCACTTTAGAGGACATGTGTTTAAGCCAGGCCTCATAACATTTTCACAGATAAAGGCCTTTGAAAATGAGCTAAAAATTCAGAAATCACAAAATTCATGAAGGAAGCAAGATATCAACAGTGAGTCAGTAGGAAAACCAAATAACAGAATTGAAGCCTGAATTACTTTTAGATGAAGTAATAATTGAATTATAGAATATAAACCAAGTATGTTTAAGATATTAAAAAATAACAGATGGACTACAAAACTACAGAGAGAATGATACTTTATCCAAATAAATCCTTCCATATTTAAGAAAATGACCAAACAGAATCTAAAAATTAAATATATAATTGAGGAAATCTCAGTGGTTAGGCTGAATAGGGGGTTAAACACAGCTGCAAAGAGAATTGGTAAGTTGGAAAACAGATAAAAGAAGACCACACTACTGAGAGACACACAGATGGAAAATATGAAAAAGGGTAAGAGACATAAAAGATAGCATGAAAATCTAATGTGTGTCTAATTTCAACTTCAGAGAGACAAAAGCAGCAAAAATATACAGAGATAATGGAGAATTTTCCAAAGTTGATAAAGGAAATAGATCTAAGGTTCAGAAAGCACAATAAAATCGATGTAACATACTTTAAAAGAATTAGCAGAATTCCAATGACAAAACCAAAACATTTAAAGCAAGCAAAGAGCAAGGACAGTTTACCAACAAAGAATAACTCTTAGATCAACCATAGATTCCTCCCTAATGGCAATAAAAAATAACGGTGATATAATCTTCAAACTGCTGAGAAAAAAATAACTATTAACATGGAATTGTAAATGACTTAAACTCATCATCAAATACAAGGTAAGATAAAAACATTTATAAACTAACAAAAATGTAAATTATTTTCTACAGACCTAAACTATGGAGTTTCTAAAGAACATCCATTTGTGCAGAAATTAAACCCAAAAGGAAGAACTCAGCTACTGTACAGAATGGGCTTAAAGACTGGGCAAACCTGACTGTCAGGTGCTGTCATACTGCACAGAAGGGCCCACATCTTAGGGTGCCAGTTACATTGCAGACAATGTAGCTTGTGCATGTATGTATATTATTGGATGAATGATACTTTCCACAGATAGAAATAGTGTTTTGAGAAAGTAGAATTTTTTCCTAGTTTGCACAAAAGTGCTGTGTGGGTTAGTAGCAGCCCTGCACAAATATGTGGGTTAATCTCAACAAGTAATGAGTGCATAGACCACCAGCAGTAGAAGTATTAGCTTGTGACATGCAAGAGAAATGAGAAGGAAAAAAATACTGGATAAAAATGACATTTGAGAGAAGACAGGTCATCAGATTCAAAGCATTCCAAGGTCCTATTGTTTCAGAGTACAGGTTTTTGTATTTGTACAAAACACAAATTTACAATTTGTAAAAGTTGCCTGTTTTTAAAAAATCAAAACAACTTTATCATATGAATCATTTAAATTAGGGCAAAAGCATTGATGTGCAGCTTGTACATGCTCTGTTAGGGGACACACCTGCACCTCTGACTCACCACTCAAAGGACACTGGATGAGGAAGAGAGGGCAGCATCCAGCTCCTGTGAAGGCAGAGAGGAGGGATATGGAGCAATCCACCAACAGTTGCAAATGCCAGGCCTCCCCCCACTCCACCCCAAGGCCTCCCTGTCACTACCTTGGACTCATTCCACTGAGCCTCTTCAGCTCCTCGAACATAGCCTCCTCCTGAGGTTCTGGAGGCCACTGCTCAGGGCTTCTGGTGACCCCAGCAGAAGGCCTAAGGCAATCTACAGATTCAATTCCTGGTTACCTGGAGGGCTGGGGTTCAGCAAACTGCCACCTATTCCTAGTGAGCAGCAGCATGCCACTTGGGTGCTTCTGTGTTAATAAGAGCCACACGCATAAAAAATGGATTATTTTTGAAAACCACACTGTTTAGCACAAAAGTCACAGAGGTTTGCATACATGTTGTTTATTTGAAATTTAAAAACATGATACATATTACTATATATTGTTTAGGGCTATATTCATATGTAGGAAAAGTATAAAGATCTGCATGGGATTGATTAATCACATTTAGAATTTGTATTTGGGATTTAGAAAGAAAATGTGCTTAAGGAGAAGTAAAACAATGGCCTTCAGGGTGGAGCCAAGATGGCGGCGTGAGTAGAGCAGTGGAAATCTCCTCCCAAAACCACATATATTTTTGAAAGTACAACAAATACAACTCTCTCTAAAAGAGAGTCCAGAACACACAGGACAACAGCCAGACCACATCCACACCTGAGAGAACCCAGTGCCTCACGAAGGGGGTAAGATAGAAGCCACGGCCTGGCGGGACCCAAGCGCCACTCACCCCAGGTCCTGGCAGGAGGAGAGGAGTCGGAGCGGGAGGGAGAGGGAGCCCAGGACTGCTAATCACCCAGCCCCAGCCATCCTCACCGGAGCACAGACACACAGTGCGTGTGTGGGGTGCTGGAAACTAGGGAAACAGGACAGTAAGACCTGTGAGCAGGTCCCCGCAGCTGGAGCCCCTGGGACAAAGAAAAGCGAGTGCTTTTTGAAAGTCTTAAAGGGACAGGGACCCCACAGTTGGACGGAAGCATCCCGGGACACTTAGCCTGGAAGTTGGGAATCCCAGGGAACTCTGGGCACCCTAACCCCCTGTGCAGCAGGGCAACTTGGAGGCCCCTCATGGAGATAAACAGCCTCCCTTGCCGTTTCCCCTCCAACACGGCTCTGCCATATCGGAGCAGCAGCCTGAGGCAGGCCACGCCCACAGCAACTGCGGAGCTAAACTCCATAGTGGCCGGGCAAGAATCAGAAGCCCCGTCTGCATGCAGCTGCCCAGCACAAGCCACTAGAGGTCGCTGTTCTCCCAGGAGAGGAGGGCCACAAACCAATAAGAAGGGACGTTCTCCCAGCCATCACTCGTGCCAGCTCCGCAAATTATCTCTATAGCCATGAAAAGGCAGAATCTGAGACAGGCAAAAATCACAGAGACAACACCTGAGAAGGAGATAGACCTAATCAGTCTTCCTGAAATAGAATTCAAAATAAAAATCATAAACATGCTGATGGAGATGCAGAGAAATAAATATACAAGAGCTAAGGGATGACATCCAGAGAGAGATTACAGAAGTGAAACAATCTCTGGAAGCATTTATAAGCAGAATGGATAAGATGCAAGAGGTGACTGATGGAATAGAAACCAGAGAACAGGAACACATAGAAGCTGATGCAGAGAGAGATAAAAGGATCTCCAGGAATGAAACAATATTAAGAGGACTGTGTGATCAATCCAAAAGGAACAATATCCGCATTATAGGGGTACCAGAGGAAGAAGAGAGAGAAAAAGGGATAGAAAGTGTCTTTGAGGAAATAATTGCTGAGAACTTCCCCAAACTGCGGGAGGAAATAGTTGCTTAGACTACAGAAGTAAACAGAACCTCCCACAGAAAGGACCCAAAGAGGACAACACCAAGACACATAATAATTAAAATGGCAAAGATCAAGGACAAGGACAGAGTATTAAAGGCAGCCAGAGGAAAAAAAAAAAGGTCACCTACAAAGGAAAACCCATCAGGCTATCATCAGACTTATCAACAGAAACCTTACAGGCCAGAAGAGAATGGCATGATATATTTAATTCAATGAAACAGAAGGGCCTTGAACCAAGGGTACTGTATCCAGCACGATTATAATTTAAATATGAAGGAGGGATTAAACAATTCCCAGACAAGCAAAGTTGAGGGAATTTGCCTCCCAAAATACACCTCTACAGGGTATTTTAGAGGGACTGCTCTACATGGGAGCACTACTAAAAAGAGCACAGAACAAAACACCCAATGTATGAAAAATGGAGGAAGAGGAATAAAAAGGGAGAGAAATAATCATCAGGCTGCATTTATAATAGCTCAATAAGTGAGTTAAGTTAGACAATAAGGTAGTAAAGAAGCTAACCTTGAACCTTTGGTAACCATGAATCTAAAGCCTGCAATGGCAATAAGTACATATCTTTCAATAATCACCCTAAATGTAAATGGACTGAATGCACCAATCAAAAGACACAGAGTAATTGAATGGATAAAAAAGCAAGACCCATCTATATGCTGCTTACAAGAGACTCACCTCAAGCCCAAAGACATGCACAGATTAAAAGTCAAGGGATAGAAAAAGATATTTCATGCAAACAATAGGGAGGAAAAAGCAGGTGTTGCAATACTGGTATCAGACAAAATAGACTTCAAAACAAAGAAAGTCACAAGAGATAAAGAAGGACACTACATAATGATAAAGGGTTCAGTCCAACAAGAGGATATAACCATTATAAACATATATGCACCCAATACAGGAGCACCAATATATATGAAACAAACACTAACAGAATTAAAAGAGGAAATAGAATGCAATGCATTCATTTTTGGGGACTTTAACACACCACTCCTTCCAAAAGACAGATCCACCAGACAGAAAATAAGTAAGAACACAGAGGCACTGAACAACACACTAGAACAGATGGACCTAATAGACATCTATAGAACTCTACATCCAAAAGCAACAGGATACACATTCTTCTCAAGTGCACATGGAACATTCTCCAGAATAGACCACATATTAGGCCACAAAAAGAGCCTCAGTAAATTCAAAAAGATTGAAATCCTACCAACCAACTTTTCAGACCACAAAGGTATAAAACTAGAAATAAATTGTACAAAGAAAGCAAAAGGGCTCACAAACACATGGAGGATTAACAACATGCTCCTAAATAACCAATGGATCAACGACCAAATCAAAATGGAGATCCAGCAATATATGGAAACAAATGACAACAACACTAAGCCCCAACTTCTGTGGGACACAGCAAAAGCAGTCTTAAGAGGAAAGTATATAGCAATCCAGGCATATTTAAGGAAGGAAGAACAATCCCAAATGAATAGACTAATGTCACAATTATTGAAATTGGAAAAAGAAGAATAAATGAGGCCTAAGGTCAGCAGAAGGAGGGACATAATAAAGATCAGAGAAGAAATAAATAAAATTGAGAAGAATAAAACAATAGAAAAAAATCAGTAAAACCAAGAGCTGGTTCTTCAAGAAAATAAACAAAATAGATAAGCCTCTAGCCAGACTTATTAAGAGAAAAAGAGAGTCAACACACATCAACAGAATCAGAAATGAGAAAGGAAAAATCACGATGGACCCCACAGAAATACAAAAAATTATTAGAGAATACTATGAAAACCTATATGCTAACAATCAGGAAAACCTAGGAGAAATGGACAATTCCTAGAAAAATACAACCTTCCAAGACAGGCCCAGAAAGAAACAGAAAATCTAAACAGACCAATTACCAGGACTGAAATTGAATCGGCAATCAAAAAACTATCCAAGAACAAAACCCCCAGGCCAGAAGGATTTACCTCAGAATTTTATCAGACATACAGAGAAGACATAATACCCATTCTCCTTAAAGTTTTCCAAAAAATAGAAGAGGAGGGAATACTCCCAAACTCATTCTATGAAGCCAACATCACCCTAATACCAAATCAGGCAAAGACCACATCAAAAAAGAAATCACAGACCAATATCCCTGATGAATGTAGATGCAAAAATACTCAATAAAATATTAGCAAACCGTTCAAAAATACATCAAAAGGATCATACACCATGACCAAGTGGGATTCACCCCAGGGATGCAAGGATGGTACAACATTCCAAAATCCATCAACATCATCCACCACATCAACAAAAAGAAAGACAAAAACCACATGATCATCTCTATAGATGTTGAAAAAGCATTTGACAAAATTCAACATGCATTCATGATAAAAACTCAGCAAAATGGGCATAGAGGGGAACTACCCCAACACAATAAAGGCCATATATGATAAGCCCACCGCCAACATCATACTGAACAGCGAGAAGCTGAAAGCTTTTCCTCTGAGATCAGGAAAAAGACAGGGATGCCCACTCTCCCCACTGTTCTTCAACATAGAACTGGAGGTCCTTCCCATGGCAATTAGACAAAACAAAGAAATACAAGGAATCCAGATTGGAAAAGAAGAAGTTATAAACTGTCACTATTTGCAGATGACATAATACTGTACATAAAAAACCCTAAAGACTCCACTCCAAAACTACTAGAACTGATATTGGAATGCAGCAAAGTTGCAGGATACAAAATTAACACACAGAAATCTGTGGCTTTCCTATACAGCAACAATGAACTAATAGAAAGAGAAATCAGGAAAACAATTCCATTCACAATTGCATCAAAAAGAATAAAATACCTAGGAATAAACCTGACCAAGGAAGTGAAAGACCTATACCCTGAAAACTACAAGACACTCTTAAGAGAAATTAAGGAGGTCATTAACAAATGGAAACTCATCCCATACTCCTGGCTAGGAAGAATTAATATCATCAAAATAGCCATCCTGCCTGAAGCAATATACAGATTTGATGCAATACCTATCAAATTAGCAACAGCATTGTTCAGTGAACTGGAATAAATAGTTCAAAAATTCATATGGAAACACCAAAGACCCCGAATTTCAAAGCAATCCTAAGAAGGAAGAATAAAGTGGGGGGGGAGAATCATGTTCCCCAACATCGAGCTCTACTACAAAGCCACAGTAATCAAGATAATTTGGTACTGGCACAAGAACAGAGCCACAGACCAGTGGAACAGAATAGAGACTCCAAACATTAACCCAAACATATATGGCCAATTAATATATGATAAAGGAGCCATGGACATACAATGGGGAAATGACAGTCTCTTCAACAGATGGTACTGGCAAAACTGGACAGCTACATGTAAGAGAATGAAACTGGACCACTGTCTAACCCCATACACAAAAGTAAATTCAAAATGGATCAAAGACCTGAATATAAGTCATGAAACCATAAAACTCTTAGAAAAAAACATACGCAAAAATCTCATGGACATAAACATGAGCAACTTCTTCATGAACACATCTCCTCGGGCAAGGGAAACAAAAGCAAAAATGAACAAGTGGGACTATATCAAGCTAAAAAGCTTCTGTACAGCAAAGGACACCATCAATAGAAAAAAAAGGCATCCTGCAGTATGGGAGAATATATTCATAAATGACAGATCCAATAAAGGGCTGACATCCAAAATATATAAAGAGCTCACACACCTCAACAAACAAAAAGCAAATAATCTAATGAAAAAATAGGCAGAGGAGCTGAATAGACAGTTCTCCAAAGAAGAAATTCAGATGGCCAACAGACACATGAAAAGATGCTCCACATCGCTAATCATCAGAGAAATGCAAATTCAAACCACAATGAGATTATCACCTCACACCGGTAAGGATCACCATCGTCAAAAAGACAATCAACAACAAATGCTGGCGAGGTTGGGGAGAAAGGGGAACCCTCCTACACTGCTGGTGGGAATGTAAATTATTTCAACCATTGAGGAAAGCAGTATGGAGGTTCCTCAAAATGCTCAAAATAGAAATACCGTTTGACCCAGGAATTCCACTTCTAGGAATTTACCCTAAGAATGCAGCACTCCAGTTTGAAAAAGACAGATGCACCCTGATGTTTATCGCTGCACTACTTACAATAGCCAGGAAATGGAAGCAACCTAAATGTCCATCAGTAGATGAATGGATAAATAAGATGTAGTACATATACATAATGGAATATTACTCAGCCATAATAAAAAGACAGATCCTACCATTTGCAACAACATGGATGGAGCTAGAAGGTATTATGCTCAGTGAAATAAGCCAGGTGGAGAAAGACAGGTACCATATGATTTCACTCATATGTGGAGTATAAGAACAAAGGAAAACTGAAGGAACAAAACAGCAGCAGAATCACAGAACCCAAGAATGGACTAATAGTTACCAAAGGGAAAGGGCCTGAGGAGGATGGGTGGGAAGGGAGGGACAAGCATGGGGAAAAAGAAAGGGGGAATTATGATTAGCATGTATAGTGTGTGGGGGGCACAGGGAGGGCTGTACAACACAGAGAAGACAAGTAGTGATTTTACAGCATCTTACTATGCTGATGAACAGTGACTGTGAAGGGTTATGTGGGGGGGACTTGGTGAAGGAGGGAGCACAGAAAACATAATGTTCTTCATGTAATTGTAGATTAATGATACCAAAAAACAAAAACAAAAACAACAACATAGGCCTTCAACTGTATTTGCAATGTTTATGTCTTATCTTGAGTGATTGAGCATGTATATTCATTGTATTATTCTCTATGCTTTTTGGTCTATTTGAAACACTTCATAAATAAAAGGCATCCAGATTGGCCAGGAAGAAGTTAAACTTTCCCTGTTTGCAGATGACATAACATTGTACACAAAAAACCCTAAAGAATCCACTCCAAAACTACTAGATCTAATATCTGAATTCAGCAAAGTTGCAGGATACAAAATTAATACACAAAAATCTGTGGCATTCCTATACACTAATAATGAACTAGCAGAGAAACCAGGAAAACAATTCCATTCACAATTTCATCAAAAAGAATAAAATACTGAGGAATAAACCTAACCAAGGAAGTGAAAGACCTATACTCTGAAAACTACAAGACACTCATGAAAGAAATTGAAGATACCAGTAAATGGAAACATATCCCATGCTCATGGATAGGAAGAATTAATATTGTCAAAATGGCCATCCTGCCTAAAGCAATCTACAGATTCAATGCAATTCCTATCAAAATACCAACAGCATTCTTCAACGAACTGGAGAAAATAGTCCTAAAATTCATATGGAACCACAAAAGACTCCGAATAGCCAAAGCAATCCTGAGAAGGAAGAATAAAGTGGGGGTGATCTCACTCCCCAACTTCAAGCTCTACTACAAAGTCACAATAATCAAGACAATTTGGTACTGGCACAAGAACAGACCCATAGACCAATGGAACAGACTAGAGAGCCCTGATATAAACCCAACCATATATGGTCAATTAATATATGATAAAGGAGCCATGGACATACAATGGGAAATGACAGCCTCTTTAACAGCTGGTGTTGGTAAAACTGGACAGCTATGTGCAAGAGAATGAAACTGGATTATTGTTTAACCCCATACACAGAAGTAAACTCAAAATGGATTAAAGACTTGAATGTAAGTCATGACACCATAAAGCTCTTAGAAGACAACATAGGCAAACTTCTCCAGAATATAAGCATGAGCAACTTCTTCCTAAATCCACCTCCTCGAGAAAGGGAAACAAAACCAAGAATGAACTCATAGGACTACATCAAACTAAAAGTTTCTGTATGGCAAAGGACACCATCAATAAAACAAAATGGAATCCTACAGTATGGGAAAATATATTTGTAAATGACATATCTGACAAGGGATTAACATCCAAAATATATAAAGAACTTACACCCCTCAACACCCAAAAAACAAATAACCTGATTAACAAATGGGCAGAGGATATGAAGAGACAATTCTCCAAAAAGAAATTCATATGGCAAACAGACACATGCTCCACATCACTAATCATCAGGGAAATGCAAATTAAAACCACAATGAGATATCATCTCACACCAGTAAGGATGGCCAGCATCAAAAAGACTAAGAACAACAAATGTGGCGAGGATGTGGAGAAAGGGGAACCCTCTTACACTGCTGGTGGGGATGTAAGCTAGTTCAACCATTGTGGAAAGCAATATGGAGGTTCCTCAAAAAACTAGTAATAGAAATACCATTTGATCCTGGAATCCCACTCCTTGGAATATACCCAAAGAATACAACTTCTCAGATTCAAAAAGACATATGCACCCCTATGTTTATCACAGCACTTTTTACAATAACCAAGAAATGGAAGCAACCTAAGTGTCCATCAGTAGATGAATGGATAAAGAAGATGTGGTACATATACACAATGGAATACTATTCAGCCATAAGAAAGAAACAGATCCTACCATTTGCAACAACATGGATGGGACTGGACGACATTATGCTCAGAGAAATAAGCCAGGTGGAGAAAAACAAATGCCAAATGATTTCCCTCATTTGTGGAGTATAACAATGAAGCAAAAGTGAAGGAACAAAATGGCAGCAGACTCAAAGACTCCAAGAATAAACTAGTGGTTACCAAAGGGGAGGGGTGCGGGAAGGCGGGTGGGGAGGGAGGGAGAAGGACACTGAGGGGTATTATGTTTAGTACACATGGTGTGGAGGATCACGGGGAGAACAGTGTATCACAGAGAAGGGACATAGTGGAACTCTGGCAACTTGCTGCACTGATGGACAGTGACTGCATTGGGGTATGGGTGGGGACATGATAATATGGGTAAATGTTGTAACCACATTGTTTTTTCATGTGAAACCTTCACAAGAGTGTATATTAATCATAACTTAATAAAAAATTTTTAAAAATAAAATGAAACACTTCATAATGAACCAAGGCAGAGATGAGTCTTCAGACTGGAAAAGCTCATCATGTATCAAGCAGTGTTAATAATAATGATTGACACCTACACACATCAGAACAGCATGACAGTGCATCAAGGAATGAGAAATCTGAACACCATCTGAGGGTAACTAATAGAAAAAGAGAGAAGTAAGAACAAACAGTAGGCTTAAAAGGGCAAAGCTTTAGATCCAGAATTTTAAAAAACCTTATGAAACCGAATGTATTCCAAGGATTTTGTAAACTGAAATATCAGCAATTAAAAAGTATAAGTAAAATCAAAAAGGAATTAAAATATTGCACAAGCCAATGATCAATAGAAAGATAAAACTGGTAGTATAACCAACTCCACATATAAGGAGCTTAGAAGCTGTCACTCCATAGTAACAAATAAAAAGCTGAACAGACTGAAAAATCAACAACTCTCTTAGAATTTGTAAGAGAGGTAAGAACTCAGGGAAAACCACTGCCCCAAAGATTAGAAAGACTGACAGACAAATATGGGTAGTCATAGCTTTTCAGGTGTTGACAAACTGATTCTACAGTTTATATGGACAGGCAAAATACCCAGAATAGCTCACACAATACTTTAGGAGAAGAACAATGTTGGAGAACTGGTACTACCCAACTTCAAGATTTACTATAAAGCTACAGTAACCAATACAGTGTGATATGACAAAAGAGTAACAAGTAGATCAATGGAACAAAACAGAGAGACCAGAAGTGGACCCTAATCATAGTTGATGAACCTTTGACAAAGGAACAAAGGTAATAAAGTGAAACAAAGAAAGTCTTTTCAACAAATGGTGCTGGAGCAACTGGACATCCTCGTGTACAAAAATGAATCTAGACACAGACCTTATACCCTTCTCAAAAATTAACTCAAAATGGATCATAACTGTACAATGCAAAATTATAAAACTTCTAGAAAACAACATTGGAGGAAACCTAGATGACCTTGCATATGGTAATGAATTTTTAGATGAAATACCAAAGACACAGAAATAATTTATAAACTGTACTTCATTAAAATTAAAAGCATACGCTCTTTGAAATAAAATATCAAGAGAATGAGGAGACAGAAGCCAGATTGGGGGAAAATATTTGCAAAAACATATATGATAAAAGACTGTACCCAAAATACAAAAAGAGTTCTTAAAACTCAACCATAAGAAAACAATCAACCCAATTAAAAAATGGGCCAAAGACCTTAACAGACAGCTCACCAAGAAAGATATACAGATTTCAAATTATCATACGTAGGGGGAAAAGATGGCAGCATGAGCATTCTCATTTGTAATTACCAAAATTACATAAAACACAAAAATACAGTAAATAAAACTAATCCTGAAAAAGTGACCTGAAGATTGCAGAACAGACTGGGGAAAAGAGAAGACCTCACAGAAAAGGGTAAGGTAGCAAAGCCATGATCCAGTGGGACCCAAGCCCTCCCCCCACCTAGCCCACAGGCTGAAGGAAGAGAAACAGAGCAAGGAGGGAATAGAAGCCCAGGACCGTTGAACACACACCTCTGGAGATCTGCTCAGGGAGCACAAACACACATTACATGGTGCTCTGGAGATTAGTGGGTTGGAAAGCAAAGAAGGGTGGAATACTCAGAACAGGTATGCACAACCAGCTCCCTGGGACAAAAGAAAGGTGGGCAGTTTGAAAAAATTCCCAGCAGTGAGAGGGATGCTAAAGGGGCAAAGATTACACAGAGCTCACTGCTCAAGAGAAAGGGAAGGTAGAAAAAATTGTCCCAGCCCACTCAGCCCAGAGGCTGGGAACTCTCAGGAGCTTCAGACACTCCATGCCCCTGGCTGGCAACACAGCCCCAAGGCCCCCCACTGTGGTACGCAGCCTGCCACTCCTTCCTTCCCTGCAGGCGCCTGTCCCACACACCTGCTGCCTAGCCATCGCACCAGGCCAGCTGGAGAGTGGCTCATCCTACAGCAGCTACAAGGGCATAGCACAGAGGCTCCTCCCTGCAAACTTGGCCCACTGGATCTGACAGTGGAGGCAAGCATTACAGCCAGGAAAGCAGGAAAGTAGTCTTTACTCCCAGCAGGTGCCAGTTCCACTCACCTACAACCCCTGCCATTGCTCCAGGTGCTTAGCAGCTCCAGAGAGGAGAGCTTCTGGGCACTAGAGGGCACCTCCTACTCAAATCTATTATCCTATAAGAAACACTAAAAAAAAAATGAAGAGACAGAGGAATTTGGTCCAAAAAAAATTCAAGAAAAAAATGCCAGAAAGAGGACTTAGTGAAACTGAAATCACCAATGTTCTTGATAAAGATTTCAAAATAAAAGTCATAAACATACCCAGAGAGCTACAGAAAAATATTCAAGATCTTAGGGAGGACTTCAACAAAGAGATAGAAACTTTGAAAAATACAGTATCTGAAATGAAACATACAATGGAAGGATTTAAAAGTAGATTCGATGAGGTAGAAGAGATGGTAAATGAAACAAATTAGAGAACAGGAAAACAAAGAAGCTGACACACAGACAGAAAAACAATCTATAGGTATGAAAGAATAATAGAGCTGTGTGACCAATCCAAATGGAACAATATTTGCATTATAGGGCTACCAGAAGAAGAAGAAGAGAGAAAAGAGGATAGAAGGTCTCTTTGAGAAAATGACTGTTGAAAAATTCCCCAATCTGGGGATAGTCTCTCAGGTCATGGAACTAGAGAACTCCTAACATAAGGAACTCCAGGAAGACAACACCAAGACATACAATAATTTAAACGGCAATGACCAAGGACAAGGAGAGAGTACTGAAAGCAGCCAGAGAGAGAAGAAAGGATCACGTACAAAGGAAAGCCCATCAGGCTATCAGCAGACTTCTCAGCAGAAACCTTACAGGCCGGAAGGAAGTGGCATGATGTATTTAATGCAATGAAACAGAAGGGCCTCCAACCAAGAATACTCTGCCTGGCAAGATTACCATTTAAATTTGAAGCAGGGATCAAACAATTTCCAGATAAGTAAAAGTTGAGGGAATTTACCTCCCACAAACCATCTCTATGGTGTATTTTTAAAGGGACTGCTATAGACGAAGTGCTCTTAAGGCTAAATAACTGTCACCACAGAAAATAAAACCACAGTAAATGAAGTGGACCAATTAATTACTAAGCAAATGCAAAATTAAATCAACTACCCACAAAGTCACTCAAGGGATACACAAAGAGTACAGAATATGACACCTAATATATAAAGAGTGGAGAAGGAAGAAGAAGAAGGGAGGGGAAAAAAACTTTTAGATTGTGTTTGAAATAGTGTAACAAGTGAGTTAAGTTAGACTGTTAGATAATAAGGAAACTGCCCTTGAACCTTTGTTAACCATGAATCTATAACCAAAGGCAATTGATAATCAACCTAAATGTAAATGGACTGAATTCACCAATCAAAAGATATGGAGTTACAGAATAGATAAAAGAAAAACAAGACCCATCTATATGCTGCCTACAAGAGACTCACTTCAAACCCAAAGGCATACACAGACTAAAAGTGAAGGGATAGAAAAGGATATTTCATGCAAATAATGGGGAGAAAAAAGCAGGAGTAGCAGTACTTATGTAAAAAAAAAATAGATTTCAAAACAAAGAAAGTAACAAGAGGAAAAGAAGGACATTACATAATAATAAATTGGTCATTCCAACAAGAGGATATAACCATTATAAGTATCTATGTACCCATCATAGAAGCACCTATATATGTGAAACAAATACTAACAGAATTAAAGGGGGAAATAGAATCCAATGCATTCATTTTAGGAGACCTGAACACATCACTCACTCCAAAAGACAGATCAATGAGACAAATAATAAGTAAGGAGACAGAGGCACTAAACAACAATTAGAAGTGATGGACCTAACAGACATCTACAGAACATTCCATGCAAAAGCAACAGGATACACAATCTTCTCAAGGGCACATAGAACATTTTCCAGAATAGATCACATACTAGGCCACAAAAAGAGCCTCAGCAAATTCAAAAAGACTGAAATTGTACCAACCAACTTCTCAGATCACAAAGGTAAGAAACTAGAAATAAATTGTGCAAAAAAAACCAATAAGGCCCACAAACACATGGAGGCTTAACAACATGCTCCTAAATAATCAATGAATCAATGACCAAACTAAAACAGAGATCAAGCAATATACGGAGACAAATGACAACAACAGCTCAACACCCCAACTTCTGTGGCACATAGTGAAGGCAGTTCTAAGAGGAAAGTATATAGCAATTCAGGCCTATCTTAAGAAAGAAGAACAATTCCAAATGGACAGTCTAAATTCACAATTAATGAAACAAGAAAAAGAACAACAAATGAGGCCCAAAGTCCGTAGAAGGAGGGACATAATAAAGGCCAGAGAAGAAATAAATAAAATTGAGAGGAATAAAACAACAGAAAGAATTAATGAGACCAAGAGCTGGTTCTTTGAGAAAATAAATAAAATAGATAAACTGCCAGCCAGACTTATCAAGAAAAAAAGAGATTCTACATACATAAACAGAATCAGAAATGAGAAAGGAAAAATCACTATGGATACCACAGAAATACAAAGAATTATTAGAGAATACTATGAAAAATTATATGCTAACAAATTAGACAACCTAGAAGAAATGAACACAAGTTTCTAGAAAAATACAACCTTCCAAGACTGACCCAAGAAGAAACAGAAAATCTGAACAGACCAATTAACAGCAATGAACTTGAGTTGTTAATCAAAAACTAATTAAGAACAAAATCTGTGGACCAGATAGCTTCACTGCTGAATTCTATCAAACATTTAAAGAAGTGCTAATACCCATCCTATTTAAAGTATTCCAGAAAGTAGAAGAGGAGGGAATACTTCCAAATTCATTCTATGAGGCAGACATAACTCTAATACCAAAATCAGGCAAAGACCCCACGAAAAAGGAAATTACAGACCAATATCCCTGATGAACATAGATGCAAAAATCCTCAACAATATATTAGCAAACCAAATTCAAAAATACATCAAAAAGATCATCCATCATGACCAAGTGGGATTTATTCTAGGGATGCAAGGATGGTACAATGTTAATAGGTTCGAAAATCTATTAACATGATACAACACATCAACAAAAAGAAGGATGAAAATCACATGATCATCTCAATAGATGCTGAAAAAGCATTTGAAAAAATTCACCATCCATTCATGATAAAAACTCTCAACAAAATGGGTGTAGGGGGTAAGTACCTTAACATAATAAAGGCCATACGTGACAAGCCCACAGCCAACATCATACCTAACAGCAAAAGCTGAAAGCTTTTCCTCTAAGATTGGGAACAAGACAAGGATGCTCACTCTCCCCACTTTTATTCAAAATAGTTATGGAGGTCCTAGCCACAGCAATCAGACAACACAAAGAAATAAAAGTAATCCAGACTGGTAAGGAAGAAGTTAAACTATCACTGTTTTCAGAAAACATATTGTACATAGAAAACCCTAAAGAATCCACCAAAAAAAAACTAGTAGAATGAATAACTGAATGCAGCAAAGTTGCAGGACACAAAATTAATACACAGAAATCTGTTGCATTCTTGTATACTAACAATGAAAGAGCAGAAAGATAAATCAGGAAAACAACTCCATTTACAGTTGCATCAAATCAGGAGAGCACATCTCCTGAACACATCTCCTCAGGCAAGGGAAACAAAAGAAAAATGAACAAATGGGACTACATCAAATTAAAACGCTTCTGTACAGCAAAGGACACCATTAGCAGAACAAAAAGGCATCTTACAAATAATAAAATAAACCTAACCAAGGAGGTGAAAGACCTATACCCTGAAAACTAAAAGACACTCATGAGAGAATTAAAGAAGGCACCAATAAATGGAAATCTGTCCCATGCTCATGGATAGGAAGAATTAATATTGTCAGAATGGCCATACTGCCTAAAGAAATCTACAGATTCAATGCAATCCCTATCAAAACAGCAATAGCATTCTTCAATGAAGTAGAACAAATAGGCTGGGGGGTTTATGCTCCCTGACTTCAAGCTCTACAACAAAGCCACAGTAATCAAAATAATTTGGTACTGGCACAAGAAGAGACCCATGGAACAGAATAGAGAGCCCAGATATAAACCCACACATATATGGCCCATTAGTATACGATAAAGGAGCCATGGATATACAATGGAGAAATGACAGCCTCTTCCACAAATTGTATTGGCAAAACTGGACAGCTACATGTAAGAGAATGAAATTGGATTCTTGTCTAACTCCTCACACAAAAGTAAACATGAAATGGATCAAAGACCTGAATGTAAGTCATGAAACCATAAAACTCTTAGAAGAAAACATAGGCAAAAATCTTGAGCATAAACATGAGCACATCTCCTGAACACATCTCCTCAGGCAAGGGAAACAAAAGCAAAAATGAACAAATGGGACTACGTCAAATTAAAAAGCTTCTGTACAGCAAAGGACACCATTAGCAGAACAAAAAGGCATCCTACAATATAGGAGAATAAATTTGTAAACAACTTATCCAATAAGGGGTTAACATTGAAAATATATACAGAGTTCACACACCTCAACACCCAAAAATCAAGTAACCTGATTAAAAAATGGGCAGAGGATGTAAACAGAGTCTTTGCCAAAGAAGAAATTTGAATGGCCAACAGGCAAATGAAAAAGTGCTCCACATCGTTTAATCATCAAGGAAATGCAAATTAAAACCACAGTAAGATATTACCTCACACCAGTTAAGATAGCCAACATCCAAAATACAAGAAACAAATGGTGGCAAGGATGTGGAGAAAGGGGAACCCTCCTACACTGCTGGAGAATATAAATTAGTTCAGCCATTGTGGAAAGCAATATGGAGGTTTTTCAAAAAACTATAAATAGAAATACCATTTGACCCAGTAATTCCACTCCTAGGAATTTACCCAAAGAAAACAAGATCTCTGATTCAAAAGGACATATGCATCCCTAAGTTTATCTCAGCACTATTCACATTAGCCAAAATATGAAGCAACCTAAGTGTCCATCAGTAGATGAATGGATAAAGGAGATGTGGTACATATACACAATGGAATATTATTCAACCATAAAAAGAAAATAAGTCCTACCATTTGCAACAACATGGATGGAGCTAGAGGGTATTATGCTCAGTGAAATAAGGTAGGCAGACAAAGACAAGTACGAAATGATTTCACTCATTTGTGGAGTATAATAACAAAGCAAAACTGAAGGAACAAAACAGCAGCAGACTCACAGACTCCAAGAAGGGACTAGCAGTTACCAAAGGGGAGGGGAAGGGGTGGGTGGGTGGGGAGGGAGGGAGGGAGAAGGGGATTAAGAGGCACTGTAAGTAGCAATCACAACATAGGTAGGTCACGGGGAATACAGTAGAGCATGGAGAAGACAAATAACGACTCTATAGCATCTTACTACACTGATAGACTGTGACTGCAATGGCAGGGGGTGAGGACTTGATAACATGGGTGAATGTTGAAACCACGATGTTGCTCATGTGAAACCTTCAGAAAATTGTATAGCAATGATTCTTTAATAAAAAAAATACTGCTGAAAAAAACAACAAAATAAAAAGTTTATCATATGTAAAAATGCTCTACATTATGTCATCAGGGAAGTATATATTAAAAGAAAAATAGAAAAATAAGATACCACTACACACCTTCTAGAATGTCTAAAATCCAGAACACTGGCAAAACTAAATTATGACAAGGATGTGGAGCAACAGGAATGAACTATTCCACATTGTTGGTGGGAATGCAAAATGGTAGAGCCACTTTGGAAGACAGTTTGGTGGTTTTTACAAAACTAAGAATACTCTTACTAAATGCTCTAGCAAATTGTGCTGTTTAGTATTTACCCAAATGAGTTACAAATTTATGTCCACACAAAAACCTGCACTGCACATAAAGTTTATAGCAGCTTTATTTATAATTGCCAATTCTTGCAAGCAATCAAGGCATCCTTCAGTATGTGAGTGGATAAATAAACTGTGGCACATCCAGACAATGGAATATTATTCAGTGCTAAAAAGAAATAAGCCATCAAGCCATGAAAAGACATGGAAGAAACTTAGATGCATATTACTAAGTGAAAGGAGTTAATCTAAAAAGGCCATATACTATATGATTTCGACTACATGACATTCTGTAAAAGGCAAAACTATGGAGACAGTACAAAGATCCATGGTTTCCTGAAGTTTGGGAGGGCTGAATAGGCGGAGCACAGAGTATTTTTAGGGCAATGAAAATAGTCTGTATGATACTATAACAATGGATACATGTGATTATATATTTGTACAAATCCACAGAATGGTTGATACCAAGAATAGTAAACTATTGACTTTGCGTTATTATGAAGTGTCAGCGTAGGTTCATCAATTGTCACAAATGTTCTATTCTGGGGGGGGAATGTTTATCATGGGAGAGGCTATGTATGTGTGGCACAGGATGTATATGGCAAGTATCTGTACCTTTCTTTTCCATTTTGCTGTGAACCTAAAACTGCTTTCAAAAAACCCATCTTTTAAGAAACTGATTGTATAAGATTCTTTGGAAGTTTAGAAAATGCATCTGCTATCTTTTGGGGTGGGAAGGTTTTGAAAAACTAATCCGAAGAGTACAATAATTATGTTAACTGGATAGCACAGTCTTGGTATGAAAAACAAAGACAATAGAAGGAAATAAAATTATATATGAAATTCATTTATGAACACCAATGTAAAAACCCTAAATAAAATATTAGCAAATCCAATCCTCTAGCTCTTGCAGTGTCATGAAGCACTCTCCATTCACTGTTTGCAGCTCCTGTCAGACACTCGTGATTCTCAGGTCATCTCTAGTCGGGACTCTTTCCTGAGCTTTCAACTGCTGCCTGATGTCTACTTTGTCAGGCTTCATGGGCATCTCAAGGTTACAGTGTAAAGTCTTGATTACCTCTGCTCCCTCTTATTTATGCCTCTCCAGTCTCACTTCCCCTGGTTGCCGGCAGCTCCATCCTTCCTTTTCTCTAGGTCAGAGTCATCCTCGAATTCTCTCTTCCTCCCACACCCCATATTCTCCTCTTCTTTTTCCTAAAAGATATTGTGTATAATTGGTGATGGTGATTTGTGTCTTCTCTTTCTATTTTTGTCATTCTTGCTAGAACTTTCTTCAAAGAATCAGCTATTTATTTTCTCTTATATATAACATATATTTAAGTCTTACTTTTTAATCCCATTGGAAGCCTTTTATCTTGTCCTAAGTAAATATATCCTATTTGCATAGTATTATATAACAAAATAGGTTGGACATATCACTTTTTTGTCATGCTCTCTGTTTTCATCATTCACTAAATTGTCTGTTCTCTTTGTTTTGCTTATGTGTGTTTACATATGTGTGTATAGTTTCCTTCTAGTAATTTGGGATATTTGAATGTAATCACTTTGAAAGAAAAATTTAATTGTTCTATGAAAACTCTCTTACAGTTTTATATTATAACTTAAGCTCATTTTTGAGATTTCCATCCTAGGTAATGTTTACTTATTTCCCAATGTGAAACACGAATCTTCACACTTGTACCTCTATCTTCCCTCTGTACTTTCCACCACTAGATTTGGGTTAATTCTATAATTTTTAGTTGTCTATACAGTTTCATAATATACAGATATGTTTATTAGTCAGCTTGTTATGTATAGTGTCTATTGTCTGCCCTCTGTGAAATTTGAGGTAACTGGAGTGCTTACACTATCACCACTGAATCTGTCCTTCCACTTATGTTTTTGTTAGAATACTATTTCACATTGTCATGGTTTTTAACATTTGCATTTTGTTCTGTAACTAACAGTCACCTACTTTAGCCTTAGCTCTATATGTGAATAGATTCAGCACTGCCCACCAGTTCTTTTACCTTGGCTTTTCCACGTGTTTATTTTTTTTAAAAACATTTTTATTAAGGTATGATTGATATATGCTCTTAGGAGGTTTCACATGAACAATGTGGTTACTACATTTACCCATATTATCAAGTCCCCACCCATACCCCAATGCACTCACTGTCCATCAGTGCAGTAAGATGCCACAGATCCACTATGTGCCTTCTCTGTGCTACACTGTTTTCCCTGTGACCCCCCGACACCATGTGTACTAAACATAATACCCCTCAGTCCCCTCCTCCCTCCCTCCCCACCCACCCTCCCCCACACCCCTCCCCTTTGGTAACCACTAGTTTATTCTTGGAGTCTGTGAGTCTGCTGCTGTTTTGTTTCTTCATCCATGTGTTTCTTAAAAGATTGGTTTATTGAGAAAGGCCTTATTCCCAAACTCTTGTATATTTGATCGTGATTTTCTGTGGCATTTACTTTGCATAAATTCATGGTTACTTTTTTTCCTTGATGACCTGTGGACACTGATTCACTGTCTTCTGATATTGAGTATTGTGTGGGCAAATCTAAAGCAAAGTTAATTCTCTCTCCATCTCATGACTCCATGAATAAACTATACTTATATATAATTTATGTGTGTATGTGGGTATGCTCTTAGCCCATATGACTCTTTATGTCTGAAGTCTAGCAAACTTACTAGGGTATGTCTTAGGGCTGATGACTCTGTATCATTTTCTTCTTAGATACAGTCTTAAGGCGAAATAAAATCAGCAAAATGAAATGGAATAAATGTTTGAAAGGATTCAAAAGAAATGAAAGATATAGAAGACAAAGAATAACCAACACATGTGTAATAGGTATCCTTAAAAAACAAACAGAGAGACTGTAAAATATTACAAAATACTCAATGTTGTAGTAGAAGAAAACTTTCCTGAAATAAAGCAATCGTTCAAAGATCATAAAACTTTGCTACACCCTCTATATCCCTGTGTTTTACAATGGCCCATCTTTTTTGTTTGTTTCTAATTTTATTTTTATTTTTGTATTATATATTTTTTCTTTGCATGGAAGTGTGGATCCAGAAATTTCCTCTGCTTTTTTGAATGTTTTCTGGCATGAATTATTTATCACTATTTATCTGCTTTTTTTATCATGTTTATATCATTACTTTATTCTTGTGGCATCTTTGTTTAGATTCTGTACTATTTCCTTTCACATTCATTTCTTAAGGAGGCGAATACTGTCTTGGTCAGCCCTTCGTTGTAGGAGTCCAGCAGAATGTGGAGAAGGGATCAGGGGAATGAATCGAGTCAGATAGTCTCTGAATACTTTTTCACTGAACTTCATCCAGGAGGAATGAATTAGCTTTAGATTAACAGGAAGTTCTCCTGTGTGGAGTTGAAGCTTAAAACACTTTTTGCAATGATTAATAGATCTTGTCTTCACCTAACTGACATCATCAAATGTAGGGCTTCTTGTGATTTTTTTATCCCTTGCCCTACCTCACAAAGAGCCTGTTTTTCTACAGAGGTAGCATGTGTGAGTTAACACCTTGTGGGGCAACCCAGAACCAATGAGAGCAGAAGATGGTGGATAAATGCTGCCTTCTTCCATCCTGTAGCCACACCACTTCTAAAGCACATTCTGCATGACTCCTCAGAAAGCCCTAATGGGATCAGGGACCAGTTGCCCACAACAATCACCCAACTCCAAGAACACACCCTTTTCTAGTTTTTCCTCCTCCCCATCTCCCTACACATGTTCCCTGGAACAACTTCGCAAATGAAATCACCTGATATAACTCTCTCTGGCTCTCAATTTTAAGACAGCAGCTCTTCTTTAAGAGTGTGCTTCAAAATTTTGGCTATTTTTTTCTTTCATCAAAGATGTAGCTTTCTTTTCTGTTCTCATTCTCCCCATTGCTTACATTTGGTTTCAGAGAGGAGAGAAGGTATGCTGATGCTTCCATGTTTTAATTATTGTTTTATAAAGTTTTCCAACTTGCATCTTTTCTGCATTTTTTTATCTGTAAGGAAGTAAATCAAGTCCTGTGCTTTCCAGCTACTGTACCTGAGGCTGGCCCACAATGTTCTCTTACTCTGCAGTGATTCCTTCATGAGGTCTCTGAGCACATTGAAATAACATTTATAAGCAATTCAGATCATTGCTGAGTCACTACATTTGGAAGACATATATTCCTCTCTCTCTCTCTCTCACACACACACACACACAAATGCAGAGTACACACTAACACACCAACAGATGAGTGGGAAATGTAGTAACCCGCTTTCACTTATAGATTCCTCCTGAGTTTCAACCAAGGTCACAGCTATAGCTGTCCTGAGTTGCCTTTCCCTTTTAAACTAGGCTTTGGCTTTTCAAAAAAATTTATTTATTTTCACATAGGCATTCTTACTGGGAGATAGAAAGGGCTTTTTGACAATCCAGAGCAGACTCATCTCAGGTCCCTCTGGGAAGCAGCTGGTCTGCACAGCACCCCTTGGTCTGGAATCCGTCTGTCTTGGAGAGTGTTCTATGTGTACCTGAAGAGCATATTCTTCTGTTGTTGGATTGAGTGTGCTAGAAAAGTCAATTTAGTCAAGTTGCTTGGTGGTTTGTTTCAAATCTTTCCTAGCCCTATGGATTCTCTGATGATTGAGACAAAAGTATTGAAGTCTCCCATAATTGTGGATTTGTCTATTTCTTCTTTTAGTTCTTGATTTATATATTTTGAAGCTCTATTGTTGGGTGGATATACATTTAGTACTTTTATTTTTTGATCCTTTTATAATTATGAAATCTCCCTTTTTATCCCTGATAATAATTGCCACTGCTGAATCCTACTTTGTCTGATATTAATTTAGCTACTGTAGCTTTCCCATGATTATTACCATCTGCACAGGATGACATTTTCCATCCTTTAACTTTTAACCTATTTGTGTATGTATTTTTGAAGTGAGTTTCTTGTAAATAGTGCATAGTTGGGTCTTGCTTTTTTAATTCCAGTCCAATAATTTCTAATTTTAATTTTAGTGCTTAGATAATTTACATTCAATGTAATTATCCATATAGTTGGATTTAAGCTGTCATTTTGCAGTTGATTTTCTTTTGTCCCATTTGTTCCTCTTTCATTTCAAGGAGAAACTTTTTCTGCCTTTTTTTTAGACTATTTTTTAGTGTCTATTACATGGTTACTTTGTTTATTAATTATAACATTTGTTTTTGTTCCTTGGATTTTTGATTGCTCAGGTTCACAAAGTATATACCTTTAATTTATTCTAGTGTATCTTTAAATAATATTGTTTCACTTTATGTAAGAACCAGATTCCCTCCATTTTCCTCACCTATCCTTTGTGGTATTGTCATATATCCTGCTTCCACATATGTGTAAAACACACAATACAGTATTAGCAACTTTATATAGTTGACAAAACTGAGTTGATAAAACTATCTTTTATATTTACACATGTATTTCCTATTTCCAGCACTCTTTCTTCCTTTGGGTAGATCCAAGTTTTCATCTCATATAATTTATCTTTCCCTGAAAAGCTACCGTTAACATATTTTTTTCTCCCTCTATGCTTCATCTTGAGTAGTTTCTATCCCTGTGTCTTCAAGGTCAGTGAACATTTCTCTTCAATATCTAATCTGCTACTAATCCTTTCTGGTGAATTTTTCATTTCAGATATTTTGTCTTCCATCTCTAGAAGTTTCATATGATTTTTTAATATCTTCCATTCCACTTCTATGCTTATTGGGTCTGCCTTCCATTGAATCCTTGAAAACATTTATAATGGTTGTTTTAAGGATTTTGTCTATTAATTCCACCATTCCTATCTCTGCAGGCCTGTTTCCACTGTTTGAATTTATTCTAGGCTTTGGGTTACATTGTTCTGTGTCTTCACATATTTAATAAATTCTGACTGGATGTTATGCATTGTGAACTTCATATTGGTGAGTGCTGGATTTTCTTTGTGTATCTTAAAGGGTATTGGACCTTTTAATGGTAGGCAGTTACGTTACTTGCTTGAACCTTTTGAGATTTTTTTTTAAGCTTTGTAATTTTCTTAGGATAGGTCATGAATCAGTTTAATTCTAAGATCAGCTTAGGTCCCTGTTAAGATGTGACTCCCTTGGGGTCTCTGCTGGAGACCTGAGAGTCCCAGATGCCTCTCTTCCAGCTGATCGGAACTTGATCATCCTTCAGGCCTGTGTGAGCTGTGAACTGTTTTGTTTCCGACTTCCTGGTTTTTCCCTTCTCAGCTTCATGGATATTCATTCTATGTTTATGTGATCTAGTATCAGCAATAGCCTCAGGGGATCCCTGTGCACTTTTCTGGAGCTATTTATTTAAGCGGCCTCTCCCTCTCCAGTGCTATGCCTCAAAAATTCTAGCCCCTTCATTTTTTTCTGAAAAAATAATCTCTGTCTCTTCAATTCAGAAAGAGTTATGCTCTGTTTGGATACCCTTCCCTGCAGAAAGCACCTCCAGACAGAAAGCCAGGGTGATAATAGGCTCATCTTGGTTGATCTTTTTCTCAGAGATCCGTGATGCCAATGTCTGAAAACTGTTGCCTTGTATATTTTGTTCAGTTTTCTAGTTCGTAACAGTGATAAGATAAGCCTGGTCCCAGTTAGTCCATCATGGCTAGAAATAGAACATCCTAGAATATTTTAAACATCCATATCAATTAACATAATTCTGGCTATACAGTTAACATTTCTGAATAAAAAATTAAAATGGTGTACTGAATTATTATTCATAAAAATTGCATACATTTGTGCTTTTATGACATTGTACAAGGAACCGTGAAAGTTTGCAATTCGTGGAACAATCTATTCCTAAGAATTCCATCTCATTAAAATTTAAGACAGATAAATGTATTCACAAAGCACAAAATAAGTAACTGTGCATAAAAGTGTGGTTTTAAATGCATTTAAAACAAGTCACACTTTCACAGGCATTTAAATAAGTCTGATAGAGTCCCATAGGAGGAGAGAGAAGGGGCTGCAAGCAAGTCATGATGGTGGCAGAGGCAAAAATGGAGTCAAGAATTTTTAGTCATTTCCTTAGATACTCACCTAGGGGATTTGGAAATAATAACTTAGCCAGAAAATCAATCTTCTGTGTTTAATATTTCTTCACAGACTCTGTCAGGGCACAGCTTTATCTGTTCTGAGGGAAATGCCATGAATTCAACATTAACCCACTGACAAAGGAAATTTGTTTACATATTTTTGGAACATTTGCAAAGTTTTTAGTTTTTGCTTTGTCTAAAAGTAAACAGACACTGGAAGATTTTAAAAACCTTTTAAAACCTTCTTTCCTATTGAAGAAAATCAACTATTAATTTTTCTCTTCTGAAACTCCAAATAATTCCTACATTACTTGGCCCAACCACATGTCCACTCTCAACTCTCTTCTCTCTTCCCCTCACTCCTATGTAGAGCTGATCTCAGGCCTTTGCACATGCCCGGAAAGCATTTTCTCTCCTGCACTCCCCACCCCAACCCTACCTTGCTTGGATAGTATCTTTTATGTTTCAACTTAACTGCCTCAAAGAGGCCTCCCATGACCACCCAATTTAATAACACTATCCTTTACCCAATTTAATAACACTAGTCCTTTAATTCTCCCCGATAAGACTGCTCTTTTTCCTTCAGAGAATGAATGCTGATTCCTCCTTGCCTATTTGCCCTTGAGTGATTCCCTTATCCTTCCCCCTGGCTACTGTGTACCTCTAGGGATACTGAATCCCATGGACTGCATTTCTCAGACTACATTGCTTCCTGACTCTGCAGAGGCTCAGCCTTTGGGAGGTACTGATGGATGTCAGAGTGACAGTAGTTGAGAACAAGGTAGGATTTTTTCTCACTTCTCTTTTGGCTGTGATTTTACCTGCACAAAGGCTGAAGTTTCCCTGTGTCTTCCATTCATACCAGACACCCACTCATTCCATGGTCCCAGTCCTCCTTGGGCAGCTCCTGTCTTGGTTCCAGTGTCCCTGTCCCAGATAACCCCAGGTCCTGAACTCTGGTAACATTATCTCTTTCCTTTGTCCTTTTGCTGAGTGATTTCCTGCTGCTGATAATCGCTGGGTTTCTTCACTAACTCAGACTTCTTAGCATTTCCATCACTCTTGTAAATAACAGATCTCCTACATTCAATTCTCTTTGCTGTACATACTCATAGTGGTTTCTCTCTTCCTGGTGGGACCCTGACTAATAAATGTATCTCTAATTGTAGATATAAATTTGTGAATTGCTGTGTCTTTTAATCTAATATCTGAATACCTCCTCTCCCTCTCCCACATACTCCTCAGAAAAAAAAGACCTATGTCTCTTTTCTTCACTATTGAATCTCTAACACCCAGCACAGTGCTTGCCCAATTAATTTGTAGAATAAATGCTTGAAAGGGAAAGTGGCAGTGATAAAATCAAATTTACCATCAATCCCAGGTGACCCAAGTATTTTTCTATCTCAGCTGAAGTTGCATAGATTATTGAGAGCAAACCAGAGTGAGGTCCCTCATGGTTATGCAAAGAAAAAGTTTTACTGTGGGGAGACCAGAATGCTCAGCCTTGATGCTATTATTGTTTTCTCTTTCTTTTTTTTAAATTCCACTTTAGTGAAAAGAAAACTTTCTCATTTCAGCTCACTGAATTATTCATCAAAAATTTTCCACTGGTATTTCCTCCTCTGTCAGGGTTCTGCAGTTCCAGAAACACTCTGCCCTGGAGTTGCAATCAGAGCAATTAGCAGCTGTTTAGGGGCCCAGCCCATCCATGCCCTGGCCTGGTGCTGTGTGGATGGAGAGCCAGCCCTGCCTAGAGTCCAATTTTTCTCTGGGGTGGGGCCATCCTGGCTTTTAACCCCATTGAACCCATGCAGTCTCCCCCTACTCCTTTTCTGGGACCAGCAGATCAAATTAGCATCCCACTAAGAGCTCAGAAGTCCTGCTAACAGCACCCTTGCCTGACTAGCTGGTTCCTTTGTGCCTCGGTGTCTTTAGCTCTCAAGTGGGAAGGACAGCCCTTGCCTGCCTACCTTACATCATTGTGACTGTATGGGGCCCACCCTGGCCTTGAGTGATGTCCACCGCTGGAATTCCAATGGGCTCTGCCAACTGGTAGAAGTTTCCTCCAGAAATCATTTTGCCTCAAAGGATAATTTCTCTCCAAAAGGCATTCCTGCTTTGTTACAAGTTTATCCCTGTTACACAACCTCTGTCCCTGGACGGGAGGATAAATTCTGCATCCCTCTTAGTGTATTTCATCTGCATCTGCCCTCAAACCCAGCCTTGTGGACCTGTGCCTGTGTCCTGGTCAGAGTGATGAAAGATAGAAGAGCCACGCAACAGCTCCTCGCACAAAATAGGAGACAGCATGCTTCCCACCATCATAGGTCTCTGGACTTCATCGCCTTGATGCTGTCAGCAAGAGGACACCAGGGTGGCAGTATGAACCTATGGCTCTGTGATGGTGGGCCCCGCATTTCTCCTTTGCCACTAACCTGCAGACCGCGTTTCTCCTTTGCCAGGGTCCCTAACAGGCTCTGCCACCAGGGGGCGCTCGAGAGCCTGGAAGGCTGGAGGAGGAAGCGGCTCCACCCTGTCTTCTGCTCCAGGAGCAGCACCTCAAAGGCTTCTCCTTGCAGCATCAGCAGCTCCTTCCCAAAGCAGTCACTGAATCTCCTTTTGCAGTTTTCCATTTTCCATTTTGCAGAACTAGCTGTGTTACCCACTCCCTGGCCAGAGACACTGTACACGCCGTCTGGCATCACCTCCTCAAAGTCTGGGTCTCAGCCCTAGGGGCATCCTCTGAGCTCAGAGACAACAGCTGGCTGCCTCCCCCACCTCACCCCTAGACATCCGACTCCCAGCTCTGTGAGGTCTCCGCTCCAAGCTTCTAAGTATTTTAATAATTCCAATCTCCTCCCTTAGTGTACCCAGCCCAAGGGGATGTGGCTGCTTCCTGCAGTTGCTATCTTTGGTGAGAACTTAAAGTTCTCTTTACCTTCTCAATTCCAGTTAACAATTCTTCAATAGTGTTATATGTGCATCATATATCAATAAAACTGGAGGGAAATGAAGATTCTCATTAAACCATTAAAAACAATCTTCATATTAAATTTTCTCAGTTCAAATACCTGGTGGTTTCTGTCTCCTCATGGGAACCTGATCTAGAATTGGGGGCCAGGAGTAGGGGCAGGGATGGTGGAGACAGCAGACATCATAGAGGCTGGCAGAGCCCATGGTCCATGGGGGATGAGGGTCGGGGTGGGAGAGCAGCTGCAGATGGCCAGCCAGCTGTGTAAGCCATGACTAAGAGCTTCCAGGGACTGCAGGAAGCACTTGTATGTACCAACAACTCCCAATGGAGTCTGGATGCTGAGGGCCAAGGGCTCATAGGAACAGGCATACTTGGCCAAAGGGGCTGTGTGAACAGGACATGCTGCACACACCAGGCTGAGCAAGTGAGGGAGTAAATTAATGAGTCTTCTGCTGGTTGGCCTGTGCAAAGAAGAGGCACCTTTTCTAAGGGGTTCCTAGTTGGACCCGTCTCTCCCACAGCCCTCAA
Organism: Manis pentadactyla; assembly: GCF_030020395.1. Lineage (NCBI taxonomy): Eukaryota > Metazoa > Chordata > Mammalia > Pholidota > Manidae > Manis > Manis pentadactyla. The sequence continues at coordinate 43,958,509 of NC_080019.1, read as the reverse complement.
TGTATTCATGTCTGCTTCCAGCTCTAGGGTTTGGCAGGACAGGTGGTCTGCATGATCCAGTGTGGACCAACCCCAAGCCCAGGATTCCTTCCAGGTCAAGCTTAGTGCTGCTGCATCTGTGGGGCTTCTAATAACACCTCAACATTGTCCCTCCTCTGCACTTATGGCAGGACAGCACCACTCACTGGGCCTGGGAAAGACATCCTGGGGGAGTGGACCTGTTCCCTGTGCTCGGTGGGGTGTCAATGGGAAGAAAGATTTTTTAAAAATATAGTGACTATCTATCAACAAATAAGGTACCTTGTAGGTATTTGATAAGTAGTTATTGAGGGCATGAATGGATAAATGGATACATGAACAGGTGGGTGGTGGACAGATGGATGGAGGGACGTCTCCCCTCCCTAACACTGTAACAGCAGTCTGGGGCAGGGCCATCTACCGTTGATTCCTCCTTGCTTTTCGATGCGTAGCATACTGTCTGGCATGTGGCAGTCACTTGTCCTTGGGTGAGCTCATGGCCAGAACAGCACAAAGAGGGAAAGTGTAGAGGAAGGAAAAGCTAGAGCATGTAAACGGTCAAAAGATGTGAATCTTGAGACCACATGCCCGTTCTGCCTCCGGGTCCTTTGCCTGGTGTCTGCGGTTCAGCCCCAGACATGACTGCTGTGCTTCAGTCCCAGGTGCCCTGCCGGCCCTCCCCTGCCCAGCCTCACCAGGAGCTGGGACACCTGAGCATCTTCCAGACCTGGGGGCTGGTCCAGAGCTTTCTCTGCTAATGGGAGGAAATTTGCACCAGGAAGTCCTGGGGCTCCCAATGGTCAGAAAAGAGACAAGCCCTGGGGGGGCACAAGAGGTTGATGAGGAAGGTGGCCACTTTGGGCCACCTTTGCCTGCAAGGCCCTGACAGGTCCTTGATCTCTAGCCTGCTCTGGACGAAATCCACCCGTGGAGACGTCCGGGGGCTCTGCCCTGCAGTGGCTCGCAGACTCCCAGGGAAGGAGGCCCTGCCCCAGGGTTGGTGTGCTGGGCTCTTTTGAGGGCGTGTTCCTGGGACCAACAGCAGCGGAGGGAGGGGAAGGAAGCGGGCAGAGGGGGAGGGTTCAGCCTGGCCTCCTCCCCGGGGGCACCGGAGCGTGTCCTTGCTGGGGACGTGGTGTGCCTCTGTGTTGCTCAGTCGCTGCGTGACACTGGGCGGGGCAGTTTTCTTCACCTGAGGCTCTCCAGGAGGGCGGGCATCTGAGGGCAGGAACTACTGGAATAAGTTACTATAATTATCTGAAGGGGGATGTGGGGAGTATCTCCAAGAAATGCTCGTCACATTGCCCGAAGAATGCAGCCTCTGCCCCCTGCCGTGCCTGCCCTTTCCCACCAGGTCGTCCTCCCCCGGCCCCCAAGCCAGTCCCCCCACCCGCCGGCCTGCCGCCTCCGCAGCCCGCATTGCATTAGCAGGCGGCTGCTACCGTCAGTCTCCGGGAAGATAATTTATCCGGAAAAGTGCGTGCGAATTACTAAATCAATACACACCGCCAACCCCTCGCTTCACAGTCTCTGCAGAGACGGCCCCAGCTTGAATACGAGGGAAGCAGAATATGCTTAGTGGGCACAACTCACAGGCCAGGAAGGGCAGCGGGCGCCTCGCCCACTGGACCCCATGGCTAGGAGAAGCCCCTCGGGTACCTTTGCTTTCCGGGTTTTAGCAGTGAACAAAGCGAGTCGTAAGAAGGTACAGGGCCTACCGTGCACTCATGCTGCAAAACCTCCGCCTCACCCAGAGGCCGCTGGGAAAGGGCCGCCCCAGAATCCAGCTCTAGCTCTGGGGGGGGGGTCCTGGGGGGGCGGGTCCTACCCTCACAAGTTCAGGGAAAAGCATTTCATTTGTTTGAGGCAGGAAGTTTTGTCTGCTCACCCCAAACCTTGTTAAAGAAGAAGAATGTCTGTAACATGGAAATTCGAAATTAAATGAGACTATTTTCATGGTCAACAGCAGCGGCGCTCCCTTAGTGCTGATCGCACGGCACGGCTTGAAGCTCACTCCATACAGCTACTCTGTGAAGTGCTGCTTGGTATTATTACTATTGCTATTGTTATCCCCATTTCACTGATGAAACGGGGGACCAGAGAGGTTAAGCGACTGGCCCAAGGTCGCAGAGCCCGAACATGGAAGCGCCATGGTCTGATCCCAGGGCCCATGCTCTAACAGGTGGTTCAGTTCACCACGCCATTGAGGCAGGATAACGTAGGACACTAATTTTCTTCCCTGTCCCCACTTCCAAAAGGTAACAAAGCACTTTGTATTTCCTCTCCCCGGACGTTTTCTGATGCAGAAAGACAATCATTCCCTCTGCTTTTTGTCCCAGACTGCACTATTCTGGAGGAATTAAATCTACACTTTCTTCCTGCTGAGAGTTGAGAAAGGAAGGGTGAAGGAGGCATGTCCGTCAGGGTGGGGATTCCAGTGAGTGTGGCCCTGGGTCCCCGGTCTTCACCAGTGGGCTGCCCTTGACATTCGGCCTTGTCAGTGCCCCGGAGAGCTGGAGGGCCCCACTGGTGGGTGATTGGTGGGTGGGGGACTCTTGTCTCCGACGGGGGCGCTGTTGGGATTCCGTTTCTCTGTACACCAGCCTTCCCAGTCCTCACAGCCCTGGTGGGCCTCCTCCCCTCCCTGCCCTCCAGGAGTTTCCAGGGAGCACTTGCTAGTCAAGCTCATTCACACAAACCCTCATCACTCCCTCTGCTTCTGGGGAACCCCACCTGGCTCACTACCTTCCAAGCTAATGGTCTAGATAGGAACCGGGTCCTGGGGGTGCGGGAGAGCTGGTTCCGAGGGGCAGACTGGTTCGGAGGACGGCAGGGGAGAAAGCCAGCACCGGAACCTTCCCCCTCCCGCACCTGCTTTCCTGCTGGCACCACCTGCCAGCCACATCCTGCTGCTCAAAGCAAGTCCTGAGGCGCATCCAGATTCAAGAGGTGGGGAAACAGACACTAGGCAGAGGGGCAAAGTTGGGCTGTTTTTATGATCTGCCACACTATCCAGGCCGATATACCCTTGGAAAGGCTTTCTGAGTTTCAAAATTGCTGAATTAACCAGCACAAGTTGCACAAAGACACCAGCTAATAAGTGGAAAACTGGGAAACAGAACCCCAGGAATATGATTCCATGCCAGAGCGCTGAACCCATCACTCAGCACTGTTTTCCTGTGTAAGCACAGGAACTCAGGCATTGTAGCATGCAATAAATGTGCAGTGGTTTTAACTTCGCCACCACAGATATGCAAGAAACATATTACCTCTTTAACAAATAAATAAAACTAGATTTTGAGATCCTATGCAATTGAAGGAAATTCAATTCCCTTGCCCTAAAGGCACAGCAGGTCCTGGTGTCAAGTGAGCCCAGCATCTGGGAGGTACCTTTTGACTTGGTTTCATGCTGATGCCTGCTGAGAGGTCCAGTGAATCTCCTGAGGATGCTGGGGCCTGGCCTGGCCTGGGGCCTCCAGGACCTGTGGGTGGGCCATCCCTGTGCACCTAAAAAAGTCCTACCCTCCAGAGAACTGGGAGGTCTCTTGTCGTCATTCACCCACCAACTCCTGTCCACTTTGGAGATTGTGGGCTCGCTTGCTCTCCTTGAAAATATTTTCAAGATAGGAATTAAAAACAATGGGAATTACATACCTGATTTTATATGCCTTTAAGTGTCATGATTACCAATATAACATATTCTTCCCAGACATGGAGGCATTCATTAGGAATCTTGGGTGAGGCAGGTACTAATACAGGGAAGAGACAGAGAGCGTATGTCCCTCAGCACCATGCAAACACACCTTTCTGTGCCCCTTCCCAGTGACCTGCAGAAAGGGGTGGGGAAGAAGAAATAAGTTCTCTTACACATTCCTCTTATCCTTGCTACCTGCTGTTTACAGGAGAATTGCCTTGCAGATAAATGCCCTTTGTTTATTGGCTGGCTCCCTTTTGCAAACTAGCTCATACTTCTACCAACCATGAGGGTGTTAGTTCTCCCAGAGTCTTTCATTCCTACCTAGAAATCTAGCCAAATCCCACAAAGTCAGGAGTGTTCCTACCAGGCCCCACTGCGCCATCAGGAGTGCAGGGCCAGGGAAATGGAGGTGTCCAAGGGCTGCAGGGGAGCTGCTTCACTGTGCCTTGGTGAAGGCTGGGGAGGGTGATGGTCACCAGGCAATTGCAGCCAGACCTCGGCAGCCCCTACCCTCATGTTCTGAAGCAATATGGCCTCTGACAGAGATCTTCACCTTGACCCAGTGGCTGGCAGGGGCCTGGTGAGGTGCCCATTCAGCTCAGTCTCCATTACCTGTTGAGCCCTGTGGTAAAAAAGTGGCAGTGGCCTCACTGAGACACCTTCCAGTGACCTCTGAGAACACAGTAGGAGGCAGGGGAATAAACTGAGAATCCAGGATGGCCATGACCTGCCTTGCACATTCATTGCTGCCTTGTCCCAGGTGCCAGCTGCTGGCTTGTTAAAAGGCATTCTCTCTCCTTGGAATTTACCCAAAGAATACAACTTCTCAGATTCAAAAAGACACATGCACCCCTATGTTTATCGCAGCACTATTTACAATAGCCAAGAAATGGAAGCAACCTAAATGTTCATCAGTAGATGAATGGATGAAGAAGATGTGGTACATATACACAATGGAATATTATTCAGCCATAAGAAGAAAACAAATCCTACCATTTGCAACAACATGGATGGAGCTAGAGGGTAATATGCTCAGTGAAATAAGCCAGGTGGAGAAAGACAAGTAGCAAATGATTTCCCTCATTTGTGGAGTATAACAATGAAGCAAAACTGAAGGAACAAAATAGCAGCAGACTCACAGACTCCAAGAATGAACTAGTGGTTACCGAAGGGGAGGTGTGTGGGAGGGCGGGTGGGGAGGGAGGGAGGAGGGGATTGAGGGGTATTATGTTTAGTTCACATGGTGTGGGGGATCCCAGGGAGAACAGTGTAGCACAGAGAAGGCACACAGTGGATCTGTGGCATCTTACTACACTGATGGACAGTGACTGCATTGGGGTATGAGTGGGGACTTGATAATATGGGTAAATGTATTAACCACATTGTTTTTTCATGTGAAACCTTCATAAGAGTGTATATCAATCATACCTTAATAAAAAATTTTAAAATAAATAAATAAATAAATAAATAAAACAAAAGGCATTATCTCTGTAGTTTGTTGTCCACTCACCAGCCCTGTGCTGGAAATGCTCTTTGTCCTTCTTGACTGTGTTCTGTGTCCTTCAGGACTCCGGGCTCTCTCACGCTCTGACTTCCAGCCAGATTCGGTCAGCGGGAGACCCTGGCGGGAGATGGGGCTGTGAGGAGAGGGGTTGGGGTCTTCCCCCCCAGGCTCCCTCTCCCCTGCACTGCTGTAGGGCAGCCCCTCCACTCTGGTTCTGAGGACCTTCACACCCTCTTTCTGCAGCAGGGACCATAACAGCTTCTTGATGTCGCTAGTCTCTGTGTGCCTCAACGTCCCTTGTTTGATCCTTTAACTCGGCCCACCCTTCTGAAGTATCCTCTTCATTTAAGCCCCTTCATAAGAACCACCTGGGGTGAATTCTGTCTCCCCCCAGCCACTGACTGATACAATATGAGGCTCCCTCCCCTGAAGGGGAAACAGGCAACGTCTACAGTGAGACCTGGCTGCCTGCAAACACTGCACGCGGAAGGAGTGTCAGAGGGAGTGTCTGCTTCTCACCATCACACTCCTGTGAGCACTTGGCCTCTGTGGGACTCATGCAGAACTCTGCCCCCGCCCCAGTCCCTCACCTGCAGTGATCCAAAGGAGGCTGAATGAGAGGGTCTGGGCTGAGAGCTCTCTTGTCCCTCCTGCTAGCTATGTGGCCTGGGCCAGTCACACTGCCCTGCGAGTCTCAGTTGCCTCTGAGTCCCTCTCAAGAATGCAGCAGACAGGAGAGGTGACCTGATGGATTCCAGGTAGACAGCACCAGGGGCTGAACGAGAAGGCTGGGCAGGAGGAGGACAGACAGGCGAGGGGCCAGAGACTCCGGGGGCAGACACAGGAGCTACAGACGTACCAGGCGGCCACTGATGGGTGCTGGGCATCTTAGCAGAGGTGAGGGGCCCTGGAGGCTCAGTCGGATGCACCCCTCCTTGCCCGACAGGTAATGGCCACACCATGAGACAGGTGCTGTGGTGGCTGCAGACACCAAGTGCTCAGCAGTTCAGCAGCTCAGCAGGAGCACCACAGAGGGGGTGATGTTTAAGCTGGGCCTTTTCTTGGGGCTGAGAAGTTGGGGAGGGCATTCGTGTCAGAGGAACTGCATGTGCAAAAGCCCAGTGGGAATGAAGAAGCACAAAGATTACAAGAAGGCAGGTTATCCTGAATGTCTGGAGTGGGTTGGGTGGGAGCAGCAATGTCGGGTTGCCTGGTCCCTTAGGTCAGGTTCCCAGAAACAGCCTGAGCTGGGGATGCTTGAGCAAGTGCTCTGTGGAGGGTGCACTCTCCAGAGAAGGCCAGCAAATGTGGGGACTCAGGCTGCGGTCTCAGCCTGGGCCTAGCTTTCGCCCTGCCCTCCCCGGAGCTGTGGAGCAGGAGTTCGTCTGGGGCGGGGCTGAGCGAGACCCCGGGCTGGGTGGCTCCTGTTCAGCCTGGGTGGCTCCTGTTCAGCCTGGGGCCACTCTCTGAGAGCTGGTCTGAGGTGCCATTCCCCCGGGGCCAGGGCTCCTGAGACCCCCCAGAAGCATGCTGGATAGTCTGAGGGACCCTCTTCCCAGACTGGGGCTGTTGGAAAGGGTGAGCGTGGCCCCATTGGGAGAGATGTCAGGGGACGTTTTCTCTGACAGACCTGCCAGCACAGCCCTCCTGAGAAGCACTGAGGTCTGATGTAGGCCAGTTACAAGGGTGCGCTGATCACAGGCTTTCTGGGTGACCCAGGTCCACCTGCCCATCCTAGTGGGGTCAGGACTGTCTGTCCCCTCTCTACCTTCTTGGGGAGCTTGTGCCCCATTGCCTAAGGTAGCATGTCAGGGAGAGGCACATGGCAGCCCCCAGGGAACATGCGCCCTGGGTACCTGGCCTACGGGCCAAGATTGCCTGGTGATCCAGGTGCTTAGGCCTCAGACCAGCACAGCTCACCTGCAGAAGACTCAGAAGGACCCACCCCTCCCCTACCCCTGTCACCTCACTCACTCAGTCCCCATCTCAGCATCTGGGCTGCTCAGGAGCTGATGCGGCTTGGGGGCGAGAGCTGGGGTTCGGGAACCCACAGAGCTGGGGTTCAGTCCTGATGGTGCCCTTGCCAGGTTGCTTTCCTCATTCACAGACTGGGTCTCCTTGTCGGCGCGGAGGGGGTTGGGGGAGGCTTTACTGAACACTCGCTATGCTGCAAGTCTTTCCACAAATTCTCACTATAGAAGCGGAGACTTGGCCTAGAGAGGTTAAGTAACCTGCCCAAATCATCTGACTAACGAGCCCTGGGAGTAGGCTTGGGACCCAGGAGAAGCCATGAGTTGCTGCCCTCACCCAGCTGGCTCTGCGGGCTCTCGGGCTGCTTGGGGGCTTGGACCCCATGTCATATTCAGAACTTCCTCAGCCCGGTGCATAGTTTCTTGGGGCCAGGGCTGCCTCATCCCTCTCCAAATGCCATCCTTGCAACCAGCATTGGGCCGGCCACAGGAAGTACCCAACACACAGTAAGACCCCACAAACAGCCCTGAAAAAAATGAATGAATGGTCAAACATAAGAGCCCTGTTCCTTCATCCTGGGTCTCAGTGCTGGGCTTTGCATGTGGGATGGGCCTCTGAAGAGCAGGGGAGATCTTCAAGGACTCAAGGTGCAGCGACTGGCCTCAGAAGTAGGTGGGAGACAGGACGCGGGAAGCCTCATCAGGCTGATGGCGAGCCTGACCCTAGAGCGCTGGGACAAGCAGCCAGAGAGGAAGTGAGCTCTGGTCCCAGGACCGCCAGCTCCGCGGGCGGCACCTGTCACTGGGCCCCAGGTCAAAGCCCCTCCCTGCTCTCTGGATTATTTTAGGTTAACTTTTGAAAATGTCAATTCCCTTAATAATGACATGCCTAAGTTTTCATTGTTGAAGCCTGAGCTATGCAAAGTGCTTCTTAAAGAGGACTTAGTTGTTGGGTGGGTTTTTTTAAAGGTGTCTTTTGTCTGTCAGTGAATCTGGAGAGTTTTTGACAAGACTTTGTGAGAGTAAAATTGTTTTGGAAAGAAGGGGAAGGAGGTGGAGTAAGAGGAGGAGAAAGAGAGAGGGGAAGGGAGAGGAAGGGAGGGAGGAAAAGAGGGAGGGGGTGGGAAGGATCACAAACCACAGGATCCTCAAGGCTCTAAGAAGTTGTCCAATCCAGTTTCTTGTTTTGGCGAATGAAAAACTGAAGCCCCCAGACAGGAAAAAACTGAGTTTTTTCCCCAGTCAGCGAGTGATAGAGCCAAGGCCCCCACCCAGACCCTGGGATACACAGGGCACCCCATCAGCCAGCCAGGTGCCTGGAGAGGGCCGACAAAGGGCGGGCCGGAGGCAGGTGACCCTTGAGTCCACCACACTCTGGAGTTTGCTGAAGGTGAGGCAGAAGGCGAGGTAGACGGTGAGGTTACCATGTCCTCCTGCCCCCAGTAACCAGGGCAGTGTCATCAGTCCCCCATAAGCATGCAGCAAAAATCTTACTCTTCTCCCTCTTTCCTGCCTTCCCACCTTACACGTATCCCTCATTGTCAAGAAAAGCCCACCCCATGGTGCAGAGCCTAAGGTACACCTGCTCTCTGAGGAAATAAATAAGGTTAAGAACATAGAGCTCTCAAGTTTCAGCCAAGGTGTAGGCTGTAATGGGAGCTGTCTTTTGCCAGGAGGTAATGGCTATAAATCAGACCACACTGGATGGAAATTCTGCTGCATTTTGAAGTCCATTTGGTCTTATTGCTTGTTCAGCTTCTTAATGCATTAATGATAAAACATCAGGGTGAATATGTATTCCAAAAAAAATTTCAATTAATCAATACTGCACTTATTCCGTTTGGCTGCAACTAAGTGGCAAACAGGAATTGAGAGGCTCCATGAGCACAGGCTCTTCTCCGACTCAGGGCCTTTCCCAGCAGAGGGAGGACCTGAGGGCTCTCAGCTCCCAGGAAGCAAGCAGCCAGCCCGGAGGCTCTGCGGCCAGGCAGCCAGGTCGATGCTGGTCTTCCAGGGAGAACCAGCATCTTGGTCTGGTGCTGCAAAAGGCCAGACCCTGCCTCCCTCTATGTTCTCTGGCCATAGGGGCATGCCCTTCCCTCTCTGCCTGTCATCTCACCTGTGAAATGGGGATATGACATTAGCCTCACATGCCAGTGGAGGGCTTAACAAAACCTGTTAATGTGGGAGGTGTTTGAGTAGTATGGGTGTCTTGTAAGAGTCAGCAGGCTAATGGGTGTCTGGTACTGACACAGTGCTGTAACACAGTGTTCCATGTGTGTTGGTTGTTATCATTTTATTCATGTCCACCTCCCAGCCTCTTGGGATCCCCAAGTATTGTCTTCAGCAAGAGCTGCTTGCCTGGTTGCAACAAGGGCTTCTAGTCCAAGTATTAGCTTATCACTGGCATTTTACATAAGGAAATTGAAACCCGAGGAGGTTAAGTGATTTGCCCAAAGTCACCAGCTGGCTAGAGGCAGAGTTCAACCTTCCCATTTCTGAGCTCTGACTTCTGACCATGACTGGCCTAAGTGGTCTGGAATGGCAGAGTAGGGTCCCCACGAATAGAATATTCTGTAGATATTTGCTCAACTTTGATGTAGAGGAGGGGCTGAGCTCTGTCATGGGAGGATGCCCTCCCACTCAGCTACACCAGGGCCCTTCATTTAAGGAGACCCACCCAAGCACCTCAGGCACCCTCCCTAGTGATGGCAGGGTCTGCCTTACTTTATCTGTGCAACTCTGGGCAACTGCTCTCTATTATGTAAATAAAAGCACATTATACAAGGATACTTTCATTGGCCAGGCTGTTCTTAGGTCAATACGAGGTGTTCTGGAAAAATCAGTGAAGTCAGCAGACCCAGGGGATGTGCCGATTACAGTGGTAGGCACTTGATAGCTGCTCAGTAAAGCCTTCTTGCTAAATGTTCTTCAAATGGCTAAAGGCTGGATCCATGTCCTCTCTGAGTCAGGCCTCCGTGCTCCCTCTCCTTGTTTCCCTCTTGCTTCTGTACACAATGCACTGTGTTGTCTTAGGACAATAGGTCCACCTCTAACCAAGAGGCTTTGTCTCCATTCCCACTGCCGCCCGCAGTGGGGGTGGGGCCGATGACGGTCACAGCATCAAGCTCCCCAGTGCCACCAGCCAAGGGCCAGAGGAGGGGCGGGTGGGTGACCAGTCAGACTGGCTGGCATCACACGCCAAGCCCTACTGTGCCCACTGTATCAGCCACTTCCCCATGACCCGCTGAGGCCAGCACCTCACCTGGCCTGGTGAGATGGCCTGTGAGGCACAGCTGGGACCAGGACTGGGTCCCAGCTGCTCTGGAACTGCTTATAAGAACAAGAAGGAGTTTAAACTGCACCTGGACCTTATGAGAAACTTGTAGCTCAGTGCCTGAGTGTTGCCCCCAGGCCGGAGCAGAATTTTCTTCTGGGTGTGGCCATCCCCCAACAAGGGAGAGCCCCATAGGGCTGCGTCTCACCCACGCTGCAAGGGCCCGGCTCACGGCAGCCAGATCCATTTGCAAAGGAGGGGCTGCCAGAGTCCCTATTTGTCTTTTTGCTGCTGGGCAGCACCGTGCATTAAAGTCTCGGCAGCCTTCCAGCAGAGTTTTGCTTTTAACTTTATTGTGGTGGTTTGGTAACTTGGGAAATCTGAATTCCATTGACACATTTACAAGTATCTTGCCTTTCAGGCAGTGTAGAAAATCCATCTCACGGACACAGGGTCCTCCTGAACTCTGGGCCTCTTAAAGGATAAAGAGCCCACCTTGTTGAAAGGGAACTGAAAGAATCCCTGGGAAGTATGGCACTGAAGATGAGCACCTTTGCCCTCGGGCTCTCCTACTTCCTGGCTTTTCCCTGGGGAGTGGCCGGCCAGAACGCAGCCCCTTGCAGCTGCTCTTTGAGACACTTTGCCCCCTTCAGCCACCGCCATCAGAGTCATTTTCTCTACTGGGCCCACAAGCTTTCTAAGGGCTGCAAAAATGTTCCAAGGGGTGGAAAAAAATGTTGGCTGCACAATGCGAAAGAGAAAAAATTTTTATTTGAAATTAAAATTAAACAGTTACAAAATTTAACATTTTGTTGGCTAGTCAACTGCAATTCAACTTGTGTTGTATTTTCACATGTAAAATCTATTTGTGTGAGGTGTGGACATGTTGCATACAATGTGGGATGAGCCCCTAAAAAAGCCAGGAGGCTGTATCAGTCAGTGTCTACTGAGGAAACAAACCCGAGCCAAGGAGTTGAAGTGAGGGGATGGATATGGGGCGGAGCTAGTTGCAAAGGCCAGGAAAGCTGCAAGGCAGCAGGAGGTGGGGTGGGGGGGGTGAGCTCAGAGTTTAGCTGCCGCTGGGAACCACCACCATGCCTTGCACTAAAGGGATCAGGGAAGGCAAGGATGCTCAGACCTCGGTCCAGAGGCCACCTGACAGGACCTAGAACCACTGGGAGGGCCCATAGTAGGGCAGGCTGGAACTCTGAAGGAAATACAGCCATGGCCTGGGGAACCTCCCTTCTTCTCCCCTTCCAGTCTTTCATCAGGGCCTCCCATTTAGCTATACCTAGCTGGAAGCCAGTGAGCAAGAGCTACTGGGACTCTACTCTGCAGGGCTCATCCCCACATGACACAGACAAGAATGGGCAGGGCAGAGATTGTAGAACAAACAGGTAAATGGCCCTGACCATTTTTTGAGAGGTAAGTTGAACAAGTGGAGGTGTGCTTGTAAGAGAGTGACAAAGGTCACAGGGAATTGGGTGTTGATCATGCAAAGAGAAGAAAGGAACCATGAATGTCAGCTGAGCATAGATCTTTAGGGCTCGACCCAGGGAAGATTTCCTTTGAGAGTGTTCAGAGAGGAAGTGGGCTGCCTTAGGGGGCAGTGAAGGATGGGGACTGTGAAGCAGGGGCCAGGCCAGAGCGTCTTGCAGGCCCATTTCTGCCCTGAGATAATGATCCTGAACTCTTCCATCATAGAGCTGAGACTCAGGCCATTCTAGACTAGAATGCTCTCACATTCAATGGCAAGAGGTTTCCTCTGCAGCAGGGGCACATAACATCAGCCCCAGCAGCCTGGTGGCTTGTGGCAGCACCCACTGATTCAGTGCCCATGGTATGCTTGTTGGCTGTGGTTTGGCTGGTCATGGCTGGGCTCAGTTGCCCTGAGATGAATCAGGCTGAACTCAAGGCTTGGAATCAGGTCTTCTCTCTTGGTCTTTATGCTGAGGCTTAAGCTAGTAGTCAGTGGCTTCATGAACATATATAAGCTTTTTTCTGTGGTTGAGAGTGGAGGCTCCAAGAGGACTGGTAGAAAAGTGCAATGCCACCTATGGCCTCAGCTCAGAATGGTGCAGTTTCACTTACATCCTCATTCAGTTGGCCAAAGCAAGTCATGTGGCCATGGCATCACATAATCAAGGCCAAAGCTGAGGGTAGAAGATCTGCCCATAGAAAAGTCTTATCAGGGGAAGGGAAGGAAAACACAGTTTCACAGCTAATAATATCATCTACCATGGATATAATGACAATCTTCTCACAGTAATGTGACAGTATAACATAGTGGTTAAAAACATAACCTGATATGGGTTTGTGTTCCAGCTCTGCTACTTCATGATCAAATGATCTTGGGCAAACTCTCAGGCCTTGGTTTTCTCATCTAGAAAATGGAAATGCTAGTATGCAAATCTTCCTGTGCGGTCATGAGGATGAGCTGAGAAGACAGATGTAAGATGCTGAGCTGGGAGTCTGGCATCCAGTAGGAATGTAATAGATACTGGCTGGTGTGTTGTTAGGAAGAATCTAGTGAGGATTGTGCCTTCTACAGATAAGGCATGCAGCAAGGTGAGGGGAGAAACATTTCAGGGAAATAATTTGAAAATCTCTGCATGGTAGGTTTATGAAAAAAAGAAATAGCTCAGTAACTGAGTCATCCACCAAGCTCTGGGAACAGAAAGCCTGCAGGCTGGCACTGTTCTCCACTGCAGAGCTGACAGATTGTTGGAGGAGGGATGGCACAAGGTTCGAGGAGGGGCAATTTCCTCTCCTGATTGCTTGCTCTGGCTCACCCACAGCCCCATGCACACAAAGGTCCAATTTCTGGAACAGCCTGAGCTGGCTTGTAGAAATGGTGGATCCCAGGAGCTACCACTGTGCAATCTGAGGACTTAAGTATATGTAGATGTTTCATCTTTTCTTTTAAAGGAAGACACAAATCCCTCCAAAATTGCATCATCCTACACCATTTTTTTTTTCTTATGCCTACCCAAATCAAGCCCTATGCTGTGGAAGGGAGAAAATAATAGGAAAAGATACTAGCAGAAAAGCAGATGCCCAGATCAGAAGTCCCACTAGTTATGAGATGCCCTCAGTCGGATGCTAGGGGAACAGGTGTTGGTTTCTGGGTGTCCATGCACCATAGTGGTGAGGGCATATCTTTTGGAGTCAGGTTGCCTGAGTTCAAATCCCATCTCTTTGCTTCCCTGATCTGTGACTCTGAATAAAGGAACCTTGATGATTCAGAATCCTCATGAGTTAAAAGGGGTGATGATAGCCCCTAACTCTCAGGTTATTGCAAGGTTTGCATGAAATACCGTGGCTTTTAAAGCACTTGTTATGCTACAGTTTCATGCATTGTTTTTCTTTGTGGACACTCAACGCCACTAATAAGCACTCCATTAGCCAAGGTCAAGAATTTTAATCCCACCTGGAAAACAGTGTTTGTTTTGAGGGGGAACAAGGAGCATGGGGAAGGCAAGTGGAATGAAATGCAGCTACAGGCCAGTTCAGCCCAGTAAACAGTCTGCTGGTCCCAGCTTTGGAGGCTCAGCTCCTTGATTTGCTAATATACCTGGGTTAGGTTGGGTTACCCCAAAGCAGATCCTGAGATGATGATTCATATGAAGCAATTTATTAGGAAATGATTTATTAGCAAGTGTTTCCTGGAAAAACAGGCAGGGGAATGGACAGGTGGGAGTGAGATGCCAGAATGTGACACTAAGCTAGGAGGGGAAGTCTGGCTCAACCCTGCTGGTGACAGTGCGAGTCACAGAGATGTTGCAGAGCATCTCCATCAGGGCTGAGCTGCTGGAGGGCTTATCAGTGGTTGGTCAAGATGGCCCCAAGAGGATGCAAACTCCCAGGCAAGGCAGGTTTTGGCAGCCTGAGACCCATCTTCAGGTGGTGGCTGTTGGAGAGAACACGTGAGGGGCTCTGCTGCCCACAGACATGGTAGGGGGGGTCAGGGGATTGGGATGGAGCACGACAGCAGCTGGTGCAACATCCAAGGTGAGTGGGCGCTGGGGACTGGCTCATGTGAAACTGACTCCCAACAGAGAGCCCTGTCTGCAGGGAGAAATGGAACCAGCAGCCTCCATGGGGTCTCATGTCCAAGCACCAACCCACGTTCTCCGCGGAGGAAAGCCTGTTGGATGCAGAGATGGCAGGGTGAGGATGCACTCAACCAAGATGTCTGGATTCCATAGTGGCTGAGTACAGAGGCTTCAGTGCTAATAAAAGAAAGGGAGTGTTCATGGCTCCGGGTCCCACCTGGCCCTCACAGGGCTGGGAACAAGCTCTCTTGGCATTGCCAGCAGCAGTGTAAGGTGGTGAGAAGCATACTGCACTGGAAGCCAGAGGAGCCAGGTTCAAATTCTGGCTCTTTCATGTACCAGCTGTGTAACCTTGTGCAAAGTCCCCAGCCTCTCTGAGTCTCATCACCTAAGATCTGGCTGAAATGACTGTCATCCCAGAATTTGTGCTTTCAGAACCAGTGTCCCAGAGCACTTCCCTACAGAGCCAAGGCATTACTATCCTATCCGAGGGGACTGTCACTCAGAAAAATGTGAGTGGCATTATTATTGCCTGTGTCTTCTTTGGGCCTGGCCTTCCCTGTTTTGAGGTGCACCTTCCCCTTCTTCTTGAGAACTGGGGGTTTGTCTCAAGCCACTCCTACACGAGCCCTAGAGCCTATTCCCCTTGCCCCGCACTGGGTGGCTGCCTTCTTCCCTCAGCCCTCTATCCTGTGCAACCACCAGCCAGCCCTCTGCCTTTATGCCCCCTGGGGCCACCAAGCCGATGCTGCTGCGTGTCATGGAATTTTACTCAAGGTTCGGCACTACTAAGGGGGATTGTGACTGCGCACGGAACTGGAAACAGCTTCCAAGACCCCCTGGAGATACTCATGCCTGAAGGTCGCCAGCCCTCCCCACCCCCAGGAGCTTTCCCTGGCCCTTGGTCTTCCCAGAACTCTCCTCCCTCAGAGCTGCCGAGCCCCTCCTTTTTGAGCACCCTATCCCAGGCCTCCCCCCAAGATGGCTGTCCCAGGACAAATCTCAGGGCCTGTGACCCCATCGGGCAGCCCATGCAGTTTCCTGCTGCACTGTCTTTACGCCTTTTCTTCTGGTCTGGACACAGGGACTTCATTTTTCTCAACCATAAATAAGCAACAATTTTTCATTTTGTTTATTATTATTTATTTATTTAACAAAAATGCAGTACAGCCTAAAAGGCTGAGAAGGACCTTTTCCCGGAAAGTGGCTTCACCAGCAGCTTGGTGTACAGGAGCACCCCTTCCTGCTCCCTAATTTTTGCTGCCCTCCTCGCCTGCCTTGCTCCGCCCACTGCTCCTCTGCCACCCCCAACAGACACAACGACTCTCCCTTTCTGGCTCTTGAATTCCTCCAATCAGATCAATCGGAGCCCTCCTGCCTCTTCAAGGTGACTTGGCATTTCTCTGCGTGGATCCATTTTGCTTGCTTTATGGTTTAACTGGCAGAGGGATGTCTTATTTCCTTTTTTCTGAATTCTTCCTGGCTCATCTCTGTAGTCCATCCCCACCCCTCCGCCCCCCGCCGCACACATGGGTGCCTGCAGGGCTTAACCACAGTAATTGGTAGCCACGCTCCCCGCCCCCCACCGCCCTTCTGTCTTTAGATGCTGCTGCTAGGCTTTACCCCATCCATCACCCGCAACGCTCTGGGATGCTTTGAGGTATTTTAAAACATTTTATTACAACAGGAATGCATGTTCACTGCAGAAGAAAAATAGAAAATATAGATAAGCAAATATAAAATTCACTCTTAATCCACCAAGCAGAAATAACCTCTGCTAACATTTTGATAAATATTCTCTCAGATTTTATTTTCCTTGAATATACAAGCATATTAGTCAGGACTCTCCTGGTTGCAGGAGAAAGAAACTCAACTCAAACCCCTTGTTAGGGCCAAACATTTCTTCTCCACCTTTTACCCTGCCCCCCATTCATATGTTGAAGTTCTAACTCCCAGTACAGATTATTTGGAGATAGGGCCTTTGAAGAGGTAATGAAGGTTAAATGAGGTCATGGGAGTGGGCCCTTATCCAATACTAGTGACTGGCGTCCTTAAGATCAGGACCCGGCAGGCACAGGGGGAAGACCACGTGGGGAAACGGCCAGCAGAAAAGCCTCCAAAGAAGCCAACCCTGCTGATGCCCAGCTCTCAGACTCCAGCCTCTGCAGCTGTGGGAAAGTAAACTTCAGCTGCTGAAGCCCCAGCAGGCCAATGCACCCCTCAAACTAGCTGCAGCCCAAAGGGGAATTTGTTTAAAGTATCACACAATTGTGGGAACAGCAGAGTCAAGCTGGGATGCAGGTGAGTCACATGGCACAACCAGCATCAGGGATTTGAAAACCACGAGGAGCTCACATTCTGTTTTCCATCACCATTTCTCTGGGGGTGTGTCCACCCAGAACCAGCTTCCTTTACCTGGCAGGAAATAGCTTACAATCCCAAGCTGTTGGAAACCCCATTTCCAATGTACAGCTTCACCACCAAGGAGAGACAGACCTTTTGTCTCATTGCCTATGCACAAATCCTAGGGACAGGTTTTGATTTGCCTGGCTTAGGTCATACCCATCCCAAGGTCAAGAACAGAGACACAGCAGCTAATTTTTTGAGCAATGACTTTGTGTAGGGTGCTGTCCTAAACTCTCCATTCATTCTACCATTGAACTTGCTAAACTTGTGGGGTTATTATTATTACCTCTTTCCAGATGAGGAAACTGAGTCCTAGAGCAGTCAGGGAACTTGCCCTGGGTCACTGTCACAACACTGAGTCCGGGGTGGGGG
This sequence comes from Manis pentadactyla, assembly GCF_030020395.1. Lineage (NCBI taxonomy): Eukaryota > Metazoa > Chordata > Mammalia > Pholidota > Manidae > Manis > Manis pentadactyla. Next base: position 43,941,210 of record NC_080019.1, on the reverse strand, counting down.
TGGTCAGACAAGACAGCCAGAAGGCCATCTCTAAGAGAGCCCATGCAGTCTCCCCCAATCCCTGTAAATCTTGCCACAACCTTCGAGTGTTGTCCACAGTGCAGTCACCTTACGCAGCAAAGCTTGCCTTCTGAGGTCCTAAGGAAAGGCCTCTGTGAATTCTGGCCAGGCAATTCCAACATTCTTTTTATTGTATTTCAGGGGATGTGGTGGGCTGGTTTTCCACCTCTCCTTTCTCCTTTTCTTCTGTCTTCTATAACTGTGGACCAAGCACATGCTCAAAGGCAGCTGCCTGTGCTCATCTAGCCCAAGAGGTAGGCAGTCCTAGGGTCCTTCAGCAGGACATCCTGGAAATGCCACTCCTACAAGGCCAGGCGGGCTTCTTCCATTGGGCTGGCTGGAGCAAGGGGCATGGCTTTAGCCTTGGGAAATTGCACATCAACAACCCAATAGCTCAGGGATTCTCTGCTCTTAGGTTTAGGGCCACAGGATTTTGAGAGCCATTCCAGGTTGTACAGGACAGCAGGACCACCTTCCCAAAACTTCCATGCCATGCCTTGTCCTGCTGATGGAACTCTGCCCACACAGGAATCATTCAGGTTGTGTTGCTGAGCTGCTGGGCTGAGACCAGGGTGAGGCAAGTTGGGCACTCACACACCTTAAGTGCAACATGTGGGCACCAAAGCTCAGAAATCAAGAGAAATAATGTTCTCATGCACTATTTAAAAAAAACCAGATCAGTGAAGTATGTTCCACAGGCTGTCTGCCTATTTTAACAAATACAGTTTAATCAGGACACTGAGGGCTCGCCCATCCTGCAGTACTTTGCTGCTATAATAACAGCGTCTGCCAGAGAAAGAGCAAACTTCCTTGAGACACCTCTGACTTTGGCGCTCTATTAGTCAGGCTTCTGCAGGGAAACAGAACCAATAAGATGTACTGAGAGAGAAAAAGAGATTTTATTTTAAGGAATTGGCTCACAGGATTGCAGAGGCTTGGCAAGTCCAAAATCTGCAAAATAGGCTGGCAGGCTGCAGGCCCAGGGAAGTCCAAAGGTGGTCTGCTGGCAGAATTCCCCCTTCCTCTGGGGAGGTCAGTCTTTTCTGTTAGGGCCTTCAACTGATGAATGAGGCCCTACATCATGAATGATGATGAGGAGGGGAATCTGCTTTCCTCAAACTCTACTGATTTAAGTGTTAATCTCATAAACCCCTAGAATAATGTTTGAGCAAATATCTGGGTACCATGGCCCAGCCAAACTGACACATGAAATTAACCATCACAGGTGCTTTCTATTATTATTGAATTCATGACTGCCACTTTATTTTCTCTGTGCACATATTCTTTTTCTCCATAAGAGAAAAAAGCCCTGCATCTGGAGAGAAGAGGCTGTTTTCTCTCTGTCTGCATGTTCTGGCATTTTCTAGCATAGTACTTTGCACAAAGTAGATAGTAAATATTTGTTTTTTTAATGGGTAGCTCCTCATCTGGCTACTTTTTTGGTCACAATTTAATTTTTTTAATTTTTTTTTTTTGGGTTTAAAATCTGTTGGACCTTAGGAGAAAACTGATTACTTTCCAAAATCCAAGTACAAAATAGTTTCGTTTCGAATATCAGAAAAATAGTCCTTTCAAGAATATTTTCTTATTCTTCCAACTCATGCCTTAAAATCAGCCTCTAGCACTTGACCTTTGAAAGAACTCTGAATTCGCGGATTCAAAAACCAAGGCGGTCTTTCTCTGTAGAATGTAGGCACCACTCCTTTACAATTTCTTTCTCAAAAGCTTAATCCTAATAATAATGAAAGTGATTTATCAGATTAAGACATAAATTAATCCTGTCTGAACAACTTGATGTTATCACGCTTAATTTCAAATTTAATTATTTTGGTATTTAATTACAAAACAGTTAATTACTTTATTGTAACTGTATGTCTTTTGAAAGTAGAAATAGGCCCCAAATCCCTGATAATGGGCTGCCCTGAGGCATAGCCCTTTTCCATTTCATCTCCAATACATATCAGCCCTGCTTCTTGATTTTCTTGTTGCTTAAGCTTCTCTTTCTTGTCCTTTTCAATTTCTCACACCCTACTTGTTCTTGGCCTCTTCTCTGTTCCCCCAGAACCAGTACCCAAAGCCACATTCTGCTGCTTATGTGGATTTCTACCAGCAGGCCTTCCAGAACCTTGTTGTTTGATAAGATCCCCTTACCATGCATCACTCTGCCTACCTTGGCCTTCTCAGAGCCAGGAACTCATGTGTGACACTTTTAAGTCAGGGGGTGCAAACATTAGCATTTTAAGTGTCACATCACCTGTGTCCCTTTAGGGTGGAGGTTGGTCCTGGCTCTGTTCAGGGCCAGGGGGTCTGCCGACTTTATCCCTTTGGAATAAGAGGTCTTAGGGCAGGTGCCAGCATGGCTGGTCTGGTAGGGCCTCTCTAGGGGCTCAGGGAACTGGCCCTTTGTCTACAGCACAGAAGTATTTCGACATTTTCACCACTGGTACAACTATCCCAGCAGGTGGCTGCCTACAGGGGCAGGGGAGATGTATGCAGCAGGCCGTGCGTCGCCAGCCCTGGGCCAGGGGCACTAGGGGCCCGCAGAACCACCCCCATCAAGAGAACAGCCTGGTGATTATCACAGTGGGTGGTGTTTTCAAGAGGAGCCCCAAATCAGAAATTTAAAAATTGAGATTTTAAAACATGGGAAGCCAACTCAAGTTTTTGTTTTTTTGTTTTTTTCCAAACACCTGTGGGTGGACCGAAATATGCATGGGCGCTGGCACCAACCCACCCACGGGAGGCCCCCTCCACCACCTGAAGTCATGGCCTCTCCAACCAACATGGGGGTTCTATTTTCCCATTTTCTGTTTAAAAGTGAGGAGGGTCTTCTGGCTTCCACTTAGGATGCAGAAAGCTGGGAAAACATAATTCCCATCCTTAGAAGAGAAAACTGAACATTATGGCAAATTCATAACTTCTCTTGAATCCATGAGGACTGAGGCCACCAAGTAAACAACCCTAAGGAAAGAAAGATGGGCACCTCCCAGGAAAGACGGGGCGTGAGAGCTTGCTTACTGAGAACAGACGTCACCGGACGCCACGCTAGCGGGTGAGAAAATCACCTCCAGGTTGTAATGACTTGCCAAAGGCTAAGTGCGGGAGATGAGGGAGCATGGAAGCCCTGGGACCCGCGTACACAGGGACTGCGCGCCCACTCGCAGGCTCCTCCCCCCTGGCCTAGCAGGCACTCCTAAGAAGGATGAGGAGCAAGAATCCTGGGAGCTGCCTCCGGGCACCGCTCTTGGGGCGGGGGTGCAGGAGCCGTAGCTGCTGCAGGAGAGGCAAGCAGTCCTTCTTCCTATGGAACAGCATTAAGCTGCTGTGGGATGGCAGCAATCTCTGTAGCCTTCAGAGCACCCGCTGCAGCTGGGAAAAGAAGAGAAAAAAATTCTACTCCTGAGGAAGAGGAAGAAATACATCCTGGACCTAAACTATGAAAGGTGTCCAACAACTGGGGGCAGTACAGAATCGCTAAGAAGGCCTCACTCCTGAGCTACAGGGACACTGTGCCTGCCTGCGACTGGGCAGGCTGGATCAGAACTGCATCCCCCCTGCCCCGCCAGCTATGCTGGGACGACAAGTGTCCAGAAACACACGACAGGAGGGGGCAAGGGCATGGAGAGAACTTCTTTGAGGTGCGGGTGAAAGGAAATACCTGAAGCTGAGGGCGGAGCAGGGAATGGATGAACGGAGTGTCCTACACAATACGCCCAAACGTGTGGAGATTCCCAGGCTGATTTACTGGTGACACTCGCTAGCAGCGATGAATCTCACAGGAGTATGCGAAGTCCTACATAGCACAGGATTCCACTCATGTGACATTCTCACAAAGGAAAATTATAGGGATGGAACCACACATCCGTGGTTCCCAGAAGCTGGGGATTGGGGTGGTGATTAAACAACAAAGGAGAACAGCAAATTTTGCAGCAGTGGAGGGGGTAATAGAACTTTATTTTTTCTGTGGGAGAGGTTCTATGATGCTATTCTTTTTTCAAGACTTGCACAACTGTACACTAAAAAGGGAAATTTTTGCTCTGTTTAAAATATACATTAATAAAATAAATGGGAAAAAGTGAGGGTCATAAAGTTATCAGATCAAGCATTAATCCATTTCTTTCAACCATCTTCTTTTTAAGTTGGCTATACTGTACTAAGAAAAATAAAACTCAGTAGCAAAGGACAGGCACATGAGCTGGTCAGGGTCCTTTCAACTGTAAATGATAGAAACGCAACTCAGTGTAGCTGAGGTGCACGGGGCAACTTGCTGCCAGGACTGTATCTCTCACAGACCAGCGGCCTGGGCACAGGTGATGGTGGGACTGGGGCTCATGGCTGCCACTCTTCTCTCTCTCTCTCTCTCAGGTAAATTGTCTCTCACTGCACACTGACTTCTTTGAACAAGACTGCCCAGGAGCTCCCAGCCTCACAAATCACAGCTTCACCAACAAGAAGGAACGACATCCCTTATTCTAGCTCCAGTTCAAAAGGCCCCACACAGCACCCTGGCTGGCCCAGGGGAGCTCGGTCACAGTGGTCAAGGAGAAGGGCTCCTGTAGTTGTTACCTTCCATCCCACATAGCTGGAATGGGGAGCAGATGTCCCCCCAAAAGGTGGAATGCTAATCAGATAAAATATTGTCTATTGCAGTTCGTCATCATATTTTTTTGCAGTGAGTTTTCTCTTTTGTTCTCCAAAAGAGGCTGAAGTTCCCCTTCTGGCTTTAGCTCATTTCAGTTTTGTAGAATGAGCAAGTGACGTTCGTGAGCCTGCTCTGGGCTGGGAGGTGGAGTGATGGAGACAAGTGAGACCTGGTCTTTCCCCTCAAAACCCTGCATCTCTGTCTCATGGGGGAGACAGAGACATAAATAGCTCAATTCAAAAGCCTGTGATCTATGCTCTGGGAGCACAGCAGATGAAGGGCCATATAACCACACCCAGAGTCTCAGACAAGGTTTCCTAATAAGAGGTGATTCCAGGGCAATTAAAAGGTTAAGTAAGAAAGGGAAGGGCATTCCAAACAAGTGTAAGAAGCAAATGAGTCCAGGGTAATCACTCTCACAATCAATAGATGGTGAATCCCTCAACAGGGATGTCAGGTCTCTTATGATAAAGATACAGTAATTCACTTTTTTAAAAAGTACTTTATAGTTTTCAGAACACTTTACAAATACATAGATACATATATGTGTGCTATATATAGCCTCCCAGCAGCCCTACATAATAGACACATTACCAAAAATAGGAAAATAAGAACAAAAAATACTTCTGAGGAAAGGATGGGTGGCTTTGCCTTAACAGTTCTCAGCCCATACGGCTCTCCAACCACAGTCTCGGGTATAGGATTGGCCTGCAGGCAGGTCGATGGCTCCAGGGTTGGGAGTCTGCAAGATGGGTGTGGTAAAAACAGAAAGTGGCCAGGAACTTCCAACTTGTCAAGTGATGCCTCTCGTGGTATCTAGATGTTCTTGGTATCTAGATGGGTGGGGAAGGCAGGTGAGGAACTGTTAGAAAAAGGGATGATCAGGGACTTGGAGTCTAGCGAAGCTGAAGAACCAAAACATTGGGAATAAGGGCGTAAAGAGTTAGAGGTGGAGAAAGGAAAGATTTCTGAGGTTGTGTGGTTCTAGAACACAGTATGTAATTCTCCACCGTATGTAATGGTTTGCCAAAATTGGGAGGCAGTAGTTATTGGGATTATTGAGGGAGACAAGACACTGGCTGTATGCCAACATGAAAGTTGAAGCCATGAGGCTTATGGATAAGACTGGAGGAGAGAAGAAAACTAAGTAGCAGGTGCCAAAGTTTTCAAGGAAAGAGAGGGAGTGATTAGGAGGTTGGTGGATGATGGCCACTGGGAGGGGAGAGGAAGGTAAAGCTCAATGAAAAAAGCTTCAGGAAGGACGTGTTTGCATGGGAATGGAAGATCAGTGTCCACAAGCCACAGAGTCAATGGGAGACCAGCCATTGCTCCACTGGCCATGAGGCAAGATGGAAGAGCTAGAGATAAAATAAGTGGCACACACTCAGGAAGTACATAGTACAATATTGGCCAGAATTGAAGGAGACAGCACAGTGAACATTTACTGAATAGTAAATACTGCCTGAATGTGCAGATTAGCTCCATATCCATCAAAGTGCAGCATTGTACCAATTTCCATAGGTGGGATGGTGTCAGGTAATTTGTGAAGATAATTTTCCCAATTTAAGACTAACATGCTTATTCTAATGTGTACATAGTCATCCTATCAACCTGGAGAATTCACAGATATTGCTTAGAGTGAAGTTAAAGTTTACAATGGAGTCAATTTAAAGAAACATATCAACTAAATAATAGCACAGAGAGTACACAGGCAGGGGGCAAAGAGTGAAGGTAGTATGCAAATGTGGGAAATCCTGGATTATCTCATTTACTCTGCACAACTCTATGAGTTAGATATGGCTGTTGATCCCACCTGTGTATCACAACAGCCCTGATGTCCAACCACTGCAACCCACCACAGCTCCAGTTCACACTAAGGAAAGAAGTCTCAGGTCTCTGCTGGAGAGGTTCTCATGGTTTGGGGGCAGACACAGGTGTCTTCCCCAAGCCCAGCCTCTGACAAAATAGGCTCTGGGAAACAACTCAGTTGTGCCACCTGAGGTCTCTGCAAGCCTCATGGCTTCCAGACTTAGATGACCTGCATGCTGCTGGATGTGGGACCTGTGTCCCCAGTGGCTTCTAAAGGAGCCAGGTAATACAACCCAGAAGCAAGGGGAAATCAACTCCCATGGGGAGAACCTGGACCAGTTGGGGAAGAGAGATGATAAGAGCAAGAAGACAAATGCCCCTCCATTCCTCCATAATGGGCTTTTTCAAGGCATGGTGTTTCTGTAAAGTCTGTTCAGAGACATCCCACATGGCAAAAGGCCCAGCTGTGTCTTCTTGAAGCAGGGACTGCTCAGCAGTGCATCACCCTGCATTTTCTCCCCACCCCACCCTGTGCCACTTCCTTCCCCTCACGCTGCCCCCTGGGAAGGCACCCTCTGGGAGAGCACTAGTGCTTGTACCTCACCCCGTGCTCTCTACTCAAGGGAGCATGGGTTATATGAATCCAAGTAGGGATTCCCCCCCCACCCCAATTCTCATCCAAAGCAATTTTAAAAGTCAATTTCAAAAGTATAGTGGACTACTCCCCTCACCTCAAAAGACTACCCAGGGGAAGAGAGTGACTCACTGGCAGAGGCTGGGACGTGGATTCCTGCTAAAGTAAAAGGAATAGTAGCAACCCCTATGCTTCTGTAGATGCTGCACATTCAGGTGGAAGGTCCGGCTAGACAGCCCGGAGCCGTCACATGCATACAGAGGCAGCAGCTGCATGTGACCAAGCTGAGGCGAGAACAGCATGCCACCCCCCTGCTCACTGGGCTCCGGCTCCCCTCATGCTGTTCGCCAGGCTGCAGGCTAGCAGGGCACTCCCGTCTGCTGGAGGAAAGACAGCGCTTTGCAAAGGGAACTTTGAACTAGATTGTGATTGAATTCCTGGATTAAACTAACATCTTTATTGGATTAGATTAGACTTCACTAGAGTGAACTGAATTTAGGGTTCCTGCTGCCAAGTGGGAATGAGAGCTTATTAAAGAAAGTACATGTGATTATTATTATTTTCTAAATGTAGTTGGACTGTCTCAGGCCCCACTTTAATTTGGCCAGGAGCCCTGCCCTTGAGTATGAACCCTGAGAAGAGCCAACCAGACTCCTGCACTCGAGCAAATGGGTCTATGTTTCTGTGGCCAGGATAACAAGGCTGGGGCAGACTACCAGGGTGTTGTGCAATGGGCAAGTCCAAAATCTGTGTCCACAAGAGCCCAGGTGTGTGTTCCTGGCCACAGAGATCATGGGAAAGAACGACATGGTAGCATTTCAAGTTTGTTTTTAAAGTATGCTTTACTGGGCATATACAGAGTGAGCACCGCCCTGATATCACAGCGTGCCGGTTGTTGCATAAGGGGTGTATGTGTGTACAAAGTAATGGTTAAGTGCTCAGGCTCTGTGATCTGACAGACCTGGATTGAGACCCAGCTCTGTCCCCTCCACGAGCAGTGTGAGCTGTGGCAAGGTCTTAACCTTTTGAAGGCATGGGTTTCTCAGCCAGAAGTTGAGGATAATCATACCAACCCCACTGCACTCTGTGAGATTCTGAACTCCAGCCATCCTGGGCTACAGTCATGATGCCTGCCACACCCACATCAGCTTTATGCTGGTTATTCTCTGCTCCAGCCCTGCACCAACCTAGATCCAGTCTCTGCCCAGATCTGTACCCTGCCCCCAAGGAGGCTGACCCTGTGGACTACCCCCAAGCTCCCAGCCCGCTGGCCTCCAGGTGGCTTGGCACATGGAAGGCACTGGCAGGAGAAGGGGCCTGGGGGCGGTGGGGGTGGGGCAGGAGAGAGACTGGGGTGTTTCTCCCCTGTCCCTGCTGTCGTTGGTGCCTGACTCTGTCTACAGCTGGGCTCCCTTGGTGGCTCTGACTCTCACTGGGGCCTGGTTCACTCCTTTAGTCCTTTGGGCCTCAGGTGGTACAGGCTGGCCCCTGGGGCTACTCTGGGGCTTCAGCCTTTTTCAGAGCTCCATGTACCCTGCCCCAGAGATCTGCAAGTTCAAGGCTTGCCATGGGGAGGACCATCAGAGAGAATTCTTTATGTTACCTAACCCTGGATGAGACATTCCTGGATTATTGTTTAACTAGTATTACCTTCAACCCAGTGACATTTAAAAAAGTTAAATGATTTGTTTTATGGGACTTGTATGTCTCGTATGCCATTGTGGACCTGATATGCTAGTTTCAATCTTTCTAATATATTACAATAATTTCTAATACATTAAAATAAGCATATAACTTTCAAAATAAAATTGTTCCCCATGCTCCACCTAAATCACCTCTGGCACCTCTGGCCTGTGGAGCCCCCTTTGGGGAAGGCTAAGTCACCCTCTGTGAGGCTCTCAGTCAGGAACACACGCATGTTATCTGGGTGCTGTCCTTGGAATATGGAACCATGCTGTCATATGGCAGCAACTCCAGACACAGGGCAAATGCACACCACGGAAGAATATGCTCCTTCTTAAGCTAGCCATACTTTTCTCATAAAATATAACATATTACCCTGTTGCTAATAAGGGACAAGTGCCTCCTATTGTGACAGCTCTCTTCATGAGAAACATTTATACCCTCTCTCCTGCAGAAAGGGCAAGGAGTTCATTTCGAAAAAGAAATTATCTGCAATCACCCCCAGTGCAAATATAAAGTCATTCTGAAGTCCATCTTCAAATTTTGAGTATTTTAAAAATTTGGTGGACTCTTGCTGGGATTTTCACACCAAGAGGCTGAATAGTTAAGACAGAACATATTATTCTTTGTTAAAAAATAGTACATGCCCAGAAAGCTGGGTTCACCCTCTTATGCACCCTTTCTCCTTCCTAGTGCCGAGCTCCAACCACCCCACCTTCTCCTCCTGGACCCACACATTTATTCATACTCCCCCTTGCACACCCACACACAGGTATGTAGCTCACCAAGTCCCAGGCCCCACCTGCCCCTCCAACCCTGGTGGCAGGCTGGTGGCCCATCTCCCTGCCCTCTAGCATCAGGGAGTGTGCTGCCTTCTGCACAAATCGCCTCTGAACAAAGCAAGCCGGCCTGTGACAGTATTTCGCTACGGCTGCTAGATCAGTGCTGCTCAGGATCAAGCAAGACTGCCAATAAAACTTACTTTTAAAAATTCTTTTTGCTTTTTCAGTCACAGCAGATGAGGAGCTGAACTGAGATGCACAGAGGGGTGCCCTGGTGGGTGCCCTATAACTTCAGATTGGTTACAGGAACAGGGGAGGTAAAATAGCTTTAAGAAAAGAAACACTTTGGTTATTGGAAAAATTTTTTTTCTTTCATTTTGAAGCAAGCCTGTCATGTGTCCAAACGCCAATACCTCCTATCCTCCACTGAGGTGAAGACAGCCATGAGGGAGTGTTAATGCAACAGGGAGGCAGCGGAAACCTCCACAAGCCCAGGGTCAGACTGAGCTAAGAGGACCACAGACCCCCAAGTCCACAGGGAGGGGTCAAGTTCCCCATCCTCCACGGAGCCCTGCAAATTCCCAGGACTTACTATCAGCCCTTACTCCTCCGCCAGGCCCCTCTGCCTCTGGAATCCAGGGCGATTCTTCCTTTACCCTCACAGTCTGGATGCAAAATATTATTCCTTTTACTGATTTCCATAAAAGAATCCACTCTTACCAGGTAAAAGTCTCCCCCACATAATGCCGTCAATATACACCCCCACCCCCATAAGGCATAAGACAAAAGGGTGTTTTGCAAAAGGGCCCTGACTATTTCAATGGGGAACTTTTAATCCACCCATTCCAGGACTCCAAAAGACATAATGATTTTTCACATAAATAAAATCCTTGTAAGAGAAATCCTTAGTTAATATAAGCTGAAAAGTATATATTTCTTAATTAAAACACTAGTTATTTATTTTAATAACTAAATCAGCACCAAAAACACTCAGTTTCCTGCGCAATGAGAGCTTCTCCAGCGAAGTGTAGCATTAAAGTGCCTCCTCTCTGAGGGTAAAACACAGCAAAAGAACAAAACAACGTAATGATGCTATGGGTAAAATGTGTGTGTCCTCCCCCCAAATTCATATGTGAAGCCCAAATGTCATGGTGCTGGGAGGTGGGGCCTTTGGGAGGTAATCAGGTCAGGAGGGTGCCCCCCCAACAATGGGAGTAGTGTCCTGGTAAGGGGAGGAAGAACTTGGCCTTCCTCTGTCTGCCCTGTGAGGACATCACGAGAAGGTGGCTATCTACAACCAGGAGAAGGGCCTCATGGGGTACCAAATCTGTGGCCTCGATCTAGGACTTCTCAGCCTCCAGAATTACGAGAAATGAATGTGTTTTTCACTCGCATGTCCATGATCATTTGTTACAGCAGCCCAAACTGCTCAGATGAACAACAAAAACAGATGCCACAGCCAGGTATCTTGCTGAAGAGAGAGATGAAATTACAAAGAATCACAGAGCCAACTTTTGTAATCCACCTCTCAGCATTTGCTGGGAAAAGCCAAGGGGACTGGAGACAGAAATGAGAAGAACAGCTTCCCCACACTGGCCAGCGTTTACCAAAGGCACGGCACAGCGCTCAGCATCATCTGGTTTTCATTATATTTCTACCAAAGTAATGCAAGCACATGTTTTATAAACCATATAGTGCTCTAAGGCTAGGAGGAAAAATAGATTTCTCCACCTCAAGTCCCAGCTCTTTAGCAAATAGTTTTAATTAGTTTATCTCCATTTTTCAGAACAGAAAGTTTATACTCTAGTGTTGATTTTCCCACTGTAGACATACTCTCCTGCCTTTCTGCTGTGGGTGACGAGGGTTTTAGTACAAGTACCTTCACGATATCTACTTTCCCTCCTACATTCTCCCAGATAATCATACCATATTTTTTGTTAAATCACTATTCAATCTATATATTATTTTTACATAAGCATTCTTTTAAGTAAGCATTGGTCAAGCCACTCTAGGAAAGTACATTTCTTTTCATAAATGACTTTTCATTTTTCCTGGTCTTAATCATTCACTTTTTTTCCCTTGCATTATTTCATGTACCTGTTTTTTTCCCTTGCATTATTTCATGTACCTGTCATTTCATGTACCTTCAGAACTCTCCAGAAGAGCTGTAAAATTCTCCCAATATATTCAAACATGTCAGTTCCGTATGTTTTTCCTGGAACTGCCCCAGCCGGGGCTGGTGACTCCCCAGCTTGCTGCCCAGCGGTTCCACGAGGACTGAATTCACCACACCGGGAGCTCGCATTGCCTTTCTTCTGCGTTGGATCCATTTTCTGGATGCAGTAGCATCTTTGTTCTTTGTCAGTTCCTTTGTCCTAGCACATCTCTGCTAGTACCAAGACTACCCTTAGTTGCTTGACCGAGTATATGTTCTAGGCCAGAAACATGTTCTTTTCAGTCTTTTCACAATCTTGTTCCCTTATCTCCAAGAGTTCAATGTTGCTGAGATGATTAATGCCCCTTTGATACCTAATACCTAATTAGCATACCCTTAATCTGTTATTCCTGCCCCACTTCTCCTAAGAGGAGTTTTTAGGATCTGCTCTTTATCCCTGGAATATTTATACTCCATGAAATGTGCTTTAGGTGGATCTTTTTCCCCTTTAAAAAAAAAGTCAGTGTATTGGGCACTTTCTGGGCCTTTTAAGTCTGGAAAATCATATCCTTTAATTCTGTGATATTTTTAAATACTGTTTTCTCTAATAATTTTCTCTCTTCCATTTTCTTTGTTCTCCATGGAATACCTCTTATTTTCTATTGGACCTCTTATATTGATCTAGTGTTCTTTATCGCACTTTCTGAGAGGCTTTTCTAATTGAATTATAGCTGATATACAATTTCATATTAGTTTCAGGTGTACAACATAGTGATTTAATACTTTATGCATTATGAAATGCTCACAATAGGTACAGTTACCATCTATTACCATACAAAGTTATTTCAATATTATTGACTATATTCCCTGTGCTATACTTTTCATCCCTGTGATTTATTTTTTTTATGATTGAAAGTTTGTACCTTTCTATCTCCTTCACCTGTTCTGCCCATCCCTCCACCCACCTCTTCTATGGCAACCACCAGTTTATTCTCTGCACTTATGAGTCTATTCCTGTTTTATTAGTATGCTTTATTTTTTTTAGATTCCACATATAAATCATGTGGTATTTGTCTACTTCTATTGACTTACTTTACTTAGCATAATACCCTCTAGGTCCAACCATGTCATCATAAACAGCAAGATTTATTCTTTTTTGTGGCTGAGTAATATTTTGTTGTAGATATGTACCACATCTTTTTTATCCATTCATCTATCAGTGGACTTGGTTTTAGTCCCATCCTTTCTATTGCACCTTATCTCTTTATTTGTGGTTTTTCACTTTCTATACCTCCACTATCCTCTGAATACTCCTGTCTTATAGATAAAGTGGCTTCTCTCCCCTCAAGGGTGGGATATTATCTGTTTGCTCAGTTCCTTTTCTTCTCTTGTTTTGGTATTTGCTCCCCATGTTGGAAGTCTTCCTTGTGATCTCTGCCTGTCCACTTATATTAGGAAGGTGGCATCAAAGTTGGCTAGAAGCTTTTTATGTGGGGATGGGCTTGCCAACTGGGGCTTCACTGAGGATGATCAGGCAGGGAACCCTGCTGTTCCTTTAGAATATTCTCCAATATTCAGTGTGTGTGTGTGTTTTTTTCTGGTTTCCGGCTGGGGAAATCTATGCCTGCGAACCATCACCCTGGGCACCTACTGGAAAAAGAGGACTGAAGTGTGGGTGAGGCCTCATGATTCCACTTGATCTCCTTTCTGCCCCCAGGGTCTCACCTCCACCCTGAGCTGGCATCTTTGAATTAGGAACAGTTCTGGATCAGTTTCTCCAGAGGGTAAAGCTCCAGGCTTCTGCTGGGGTGGGGAGGGCATGGGCTCCAGTTGTGGGGAGCAGGGACTTTACTGCTTTTCTGACAGACATTGATGCTCTTTTCTTCAGCCCATCCACTTATCCCTGCTTTTAGAGACATCTGAAGTTTGATTCCTGAGTATTTGTAGGTGTCTGCAGTGTGAAAGAGTTCCTTTCTTATTGGTATACCCCTCTACACACTCTTAATGGCAGAGGAAGTAGAGCTCCTATTAGGTGCTCCTCCTCTTAGTCCTGGTTGGTGGATACCCTATTCACTGTTTGAAGTCAAGTCCTGGTGAGCAGTTTCCCTGCATTACCTCTCTGGCCCGTCCTCCCAACCCTGTGAGGTAGGTACGGTTCCTAACCCCCGTAGAGGGGGAATGGAGCCCTAGAGTGGATAGGTGGTCTGGTAGGGCACACAGCTGTGGTTTGAACCCAGGCTATTTGAGCCCAGAGCCTTGCCCTGAACCACCATGTTAGGCAGCCTCATTGGGGTGTGTAGCTCTGGGCGAAAGGGGGTTTCAGCTTTAGGCAAGTTCTCTCTGGATTTGGTGGTACTGAAAAATAACGGAATGTTGGGGGTAAAAGGGTTTATATCAAATTTTATTTTCACTGCAGTGGGTTAAGTGGTAGAATTCCATCCACTTCAGGGGCAGTCTGCAAGTCCATCACTGTCTCTGCCTCGGCTCCAGCCTCCGCCTCAGGTGCTGTCTTCACTCCAGCCTCTGCTCTCACCTCCAGCCTCTGCTCTCCTCTACTCTCAGCACTGGATGGAGCTCTTTTTACAGCAACAAAGACAACAATGGCTTATTGCCAACAGGTATACAAGCGTGTGCCTGCTTGGTAGGCTAAGTATTGCATCATTGCCCATACAGTGGGTGAGTAGATCAGGATCAGGTGATGATCCTGGCCATGGAACTTTCATTTTCCCTACAGGGTGCAAAAGGAGAGGACAGAGGACAAGTTGTGGAGAAGAGTGAGCCTGGAAACTCCTCTTATTGTCAGCTGTTGGCTTAAGTCTTCCATCGAGTATTGTGGTGAAAATTTGTTACACAGAAGTTTTAGGGGTGAGCTAGTGGCTGGCGAAAGCAGCAAACTTTGTGTCCAGCCCAAGTATTTTCCAAGGTGTCTGGGTTTAAGTCGAACTTGAAAAGGGACGCATTCCAAAATCAGGGTTTTCAAACTCACTGCATGTTATGATAACCAGGGAGCCTTTAAAATCCAGATGCCCAGGGCCTTCTTTCCCCAAACCAATTAAATCAGAATCCTGAAGAGTGGGTCTCAGGAATCCGTGTTTTGTAAAGCTCTCCAGGTGATTCCAGTGTACACCAACACTTTGCAAATTGTAAAGTGCACCTGAATCATCTGGGGAGCTTATGAAAAGCAGATTCTGATTCATTCCCAGGTAATGTGGCTTGTCCTGGGACTGCATTACATGTATTGAGGCTGTTACTGACCCTGAGCAGGTATAAGGATAGAAAGCTCTTCCCAGGGAGGTAGCATCCAAGATTGGCATTAAGGTATGGGTTTCAACTTCATAATTATTATAAAAATTCATGCATTACAAAAGGGATACAAATTCTGTAGCAGAGTTCTAAACAAATGTGAGGAGAATATTAAGTAGTAAAGGCTTTTATGCTTTTATTAAGTAGATGTTCTGGAAGATGTCATAAAGGAGGTGGGGAGTTGCACATCACATTGTTTATAACCTAACCAACCAGCTGAGCACCCCCAGGATCCCCAATCTCAGATCATTCAGGGGCTGCTGCACCTTTCTGTGGCTTTATGTCCCCTCAACTTCTTCAGCCTCTCCTGTTGAGTCTCCTTCAAGAGCAATGCAAAAATCCCTTCCCTTGAATAAAAATAATCTACCCCTGCCCTGAAAGCACCTGCCTTAATGCCCCAAATACATGTTCCCAAAGACAGTACTGTTTCTTAAAGGAATTTTGGTGTGTTAAATTTCCTACTTGATTAGACCATAAGGAGAAATCTAGGTTTACAAGAATAATTATGTTTTTGTGTCTTTCTATATGATAATTAAAGAATTCCAAATGCACCCCAAGGGGTCCAAGCACTCAGTGAATTTCTGAGGTTCTAAAATGACCTTTATTTGCCTGTATCAACTTCCTTCCGCCCCACCTGGCCTCTTATATTCTCTCTGTTATTCTCTACCAGCAGATGTGGATATCACATATCAAAGAGAAAGAATAGTTCAAGAGGAATCTGTACTGTCCTTATTTTATAAATTAGGTTTAATAATTCATATAAAAGAGAATTTTTAGCAACAAGGTTTGCATATAAAAAAGGAGCATGCCTTCCTTAAATAGACATCTGTTACTCTTGCTGCAATGCTGAGTGGGAAGAAAAAAAGGTCAGCTGGGTCCAAGTGCATCTCTCAGATTTACTAAGGACATCATGGTCTCCAGCCAGTTGGGCCAAATTGATTTTAGAACAAGCTTTGCAAAGAAAAGAATTTAAAGCACACCCTAAAAGTCTCCTCTTTGTCATTGCAGAAATCCACCTAGAGGCCATTGTGACAAACATGTATAATCCAGAAATGTCTGCAGACTGTAGGTTTGTTCATCTCCTGGTCATAAAATGCCACCTGCCCAGAACTCTCACTATGCCTCAAATGCCAAACCAATGGCATCTTGTAAGTCAGAACGCGTCAGGTTTGGGGGTCCACAGGTCTCCATGTGCATTCACAAAGCTGTTTAGGATGTCAAGAAAACCAGCCATTCATACCATTGTGCTGCTCATGCCTGACAGGTTGACTCTAAATATTTGTCACTCCAACTTGCTGATATGGAGGATGGGGGAAGCTGGTAGAATGAAGGGGGAATAAAATTAACAGAAACCTCTAACTGCCCAGGTTCACTGCCTTGAATATTTCTGCAGTTGCTCTGCAGCAGGCAGCATAATCAATGTTTTCAGACCTGACAATGGTAAGTTTCCAGGGAGAGAAGGCCCAGCAAAATAAGCAATTAATACCTCCTTTTTCATTTCAGATAGACAGCATCTGTCTCCCTGCCTTAGAAAAATTGGTTTGAGATTAACTTTCCTAGTTTCTTTTTCCAAAATGTTCCTGTTTTGCCATGTCCTTTGCAGAGGCCCATTCAGTTAGGGGAACATCTGCGTAATCTGAATTTCCGCAATGTTTCAGAAATCTGCAATCATATAAAGTCTTTCTCTTGAAACCCAGCATATTCCAACGACATCACCTAGGCATTTTTTCTCCTTAAGGATGTCATTTGTTCATTTATAAAGATTCTCTTGAGCATTGATACCCAGAATTGGGAAGGGATATGGGCATGTTCATTCTGCTTGGAGGTGTGTGGACTAAGCCCACCTTTCTGGAGGATATCTGACCCCTGTAAAAGTGTGATGTTCTTTGACATGGCAATTCCATGGCTAGCCATTTGTTCTAAGGAATAGTCACGGTTGTATCAAAAGTTACTACATTCCAGTGTTTAGCATTTGCAATAGCAAAATATGGGGAGCTAGCTAAATGTCAAAAAACAAGGCTCGTGATTGATTATGGCAAATTCATGCAACGAAATACTGTGCAGTCATTAAAAAGTTATAGAATATTTGATGATATGGACATGTTCATGTATTGTTAAATTAAAAAGAGTATAAAACAGAATGTACGTTATGAGGCTGTTTTAAATTCTTCAAATAAATCCATTTTAATGAAGAATTTTCAGCAACACATGGTATGGGGGCCTGAGATTGTCGGGGGCTTTTAGTTTCTTCTTTGTATTCTATTTCCCTAATACAATACATCGCTTACAGACAGGAGAATAATAAATCAGAAACAAAGAATCAAATGTATTATCAAACTATATGTATTGTTGTATTTAAAATTAAAGGTGCTATGGATGAGTTTAAAATGCAAGTACCCTTTACTGGGGAAAGTACCATTTGAGAGATCCCACGTTGCCAGGCCCAAGTCAATGACTGCGATGCTTTCTGTGCCATTGTGAGCAGCCCCTGGGGTTTCAGTTGAACTAAAATGATGTTTTTAGATGGACGGAGGTGGAAAGGGTCCCTTAACCTATGATTTTCAAATAGGAGCCTAGGGGCTCTTGGGTTTGAGAAATAAGGA
This sequence comes from Manis pentadactyla, assembly GCF_030020395.1. Lineage (NCBI taxonomy): Eukaryota > Metazoa > Chordata > Mammalia > Pholidota > Manidae > Manis > Manis pentadactyla. The sequence goes on along the minus strand of NC_080019.1, from coordinate 43,923,539 downwards.
GTCGTGGATTAAGATGTAGATCCTGGAGCCACACTGTCTGAGTTTAGTACCTCGGCGACTTAACGTCGCTGTGCCTCGCTTCCTCAACCAGAAATCGAAGATAATAGCACCTACTTCCTGCGTTGTTGAGGATTGCCTGAGTGACCCTGAGTAAAGTGCTCACTTGACACAAATTAAACCAAGCTGAAAATCTCTCCTGCTTGGCAGAAGCGCCTGAAAACCCCACACACCCTTTGCTGGGCACGGCACGAAGAGCCCACAGAAGACAAACGCGCCTTGTCCTGAAGGATCCGAGGGTTCCCTATTTGGAACAGAAACAATGTGCGCGCGCGCGCGCGCCCGCCACACGCTCACGTGCACGCATGCACGCTGCGCGCGCCCCCGGCCAGGCGCGCACACGCAGCTCTGCGGAGCGTCCCGCGGCCCCGCCGCTGAGCCTGGCTGCTCCTCCGGCCTGAGGTCGTGAGTCTTGCCGTCAGACAACCCAAGGCAGCCGGCAGGACGAAGAGGCCACATAGGTCAACTGAGATGAGATGCCGCAGATTCCCGCGTTTTGCTGCGGGCCCTTGGCGCTTTCCCACGTCACTCCCCGGCTGGGGAAAAGCCGAAGAGGCGGGCAGTGAGCGCGGTGGGCTGGCGAGGCTGGGGACTGGAGCGTCCTCTGGGATCGCCCGCGCCCGCCCCCGCTCGGGGGCACCCCCGCAGGGCGCCGCCCGCCACCGCCGCCCGCCCGCGTGGTGCGGAGAGCAAACCGCATTCACCGCTGAGAAGGAACCCTTAGGTGACAAATGGATCCTCTCTTTTGTTTTTATGATGGCGACGTCAGCTACAGCAATCACACAAATTTTAAGTAGGCTCAGGATTGCTTTCTCAGCAACCCAGAGCTCTCCAAAGTAAGAAATGAAACTAATCGTAAAAGTTGTATGTATCCTGTGGAGTGTATATTAAAATTCCGAACGTAAAACGCTATTGGAATTTTACTTGCCATCATCAGGTGAGTCTAACCCATTGGCAAACTGAAAAAAGGAAAGACAAAAGTAAAATCATCAGATAAGAATGTTAAAAGTCCACTAAGTATTTTGTAGCGGCTGGTCCTGTGTTTGAAATTAATTTTTTACCCTTCTTTTTTGTTTTTGATCTGTATATTTGAGTCTTAGAGATGACTGCCTCCCCTGAGGCTGCCCCACCTCACTCCCCTTTTGGCACATCTTTTATTTGTATTTTCCTGTGCTCCCAACAGGTCTGTTTAAGATAAATTCTAGCCGGAATAAGCAGGCAAAGAGAGGCAACAAAGGGCCAGGTAATTTATTTAAATACCCCCGGGTGAGGTTCTATGGCCTTCTTGCCGGAGGCCAGAGAAGTCACGCAGGTTAGGGAGGTGGGGCGCTTATAAGGGATTAGGAGGGGGCGGAGTGGGCAAACTATCTTAGGGGGGTGTTGAGAGGTATGATTGGCTAAAGGTGACATAATAGACAACTAGAAACTTTTTTCCTTCCAAGAGGGAGGAGGCTGACATCAGGGTCTTAGTTGGCACATCAGGATGGAATTCAGGGAGAGCTGTCCCCTTTCCATATACGGCACAGAATTTGGGGTCTGGTCTGTTCTCCCCCTATGGCATCTCTCTGTTCTGTTTGCATGTCCTTGTTTTTCCTTTCTCCAGCCTAACAGTCTGTATATTAACAACATGCCCCTTTTTGGCACAACAGCCTCATTAATTATGTCAGCAGAGAGCTGGCACTAGGATCCCTCAGTGCCTGGTAAGTCCTGCTTCCCCCCAGCTGGCAGGCATCTTGCCTCTGAACCAACCCACCTGTAGCCCTCAGTTGCCCTCCGCCCTCCCAGCCCCACTTTCCACCCCTGTGCTCCATTCTGTGCATTTCCCATTTCTGCGAACAGCAGACGTGAGATCCCAGGAGAACGACACAGCAGAACGTTTCCAGTAGTGCTCGGCCTGAAAGAGAGAGATTTTCTGGGCCTGTGCCCCAGGCCCTTTTGGCCCTCTCTGATAGGCTTCGGATGGTCATGGTGATGACAATGGCTATCCCTTACTGAGTGCTTACCATGTATACATACTATTTTAAGTGGATTACCTCATTTAATCCTTAAAACGCCCTTAGAGGCAGCTATCATTATCTCCACCATTTAACAGGTGAGAAAACTGAGGCTCAGAGAGTTAAGGTCACAGGACCAGGACTGGCAAGGCCAGGGTTGGGCTTTGATAGACCTGTTGTCACCACTGCATGCTGTGACATGAGGCAGCTCCCTCTCTCACAACACACGGCGATGTTGGCCGAAGGTGGCTGGAGGCTCAGAGGTGTGAAATTTGGAAATCACTTCAAAAAGTTAAATAATGTGGCTAAGCTAAAGATCAGGAAATCCATCTCTGAGCGAGTCAATTTGGCTGACAAAGCCGAGGAAATACTGTCAACAATCCCCCCTCCGAAAAAAAAAAACCCTCCTTCTGTTTTCATTTTTAGTTTCTGAAGCTTCTGTAAGAGTGAGATCCTGGCCAGTTGTTTCCCCTTCAAGCCTAACCTGTTCTGCCCAGTGTAAAGGTAAGTGAGGCACAAGCGGTTGTTTTCATGGATATTCCTCCCACTGTTAGTATTACACCAGTGCTCAGGCCACCACTTTCCCTTTCCAACTGTCTCCGGCACCTGAGTCCCATTCCAGGTGAAGCCCTTCCGAGAACTGAGGGATTGTCCCCACGAGGCCGGAGCTCGCTGCCCCGCTGAACTCAGTAGCCATGGGGAATTCCTTAACCAGTGTGAGGGCTCAGTCATTACTCAAAAACATTTATAAAGTGCCAACTTTATACCAGGCACGCCTAAGCACTTCAGATAAATAAATGTGGTCTCTGTTCTAATTTTACTTAAAATTAGGGTTTTAAACAAATCAGAACAGCCAACTCATGGGATGAGAGACAATTCATATCTTGTTAGAGAAATCTGACAACAGGAAGGATCCAAATGTATTTTCAGGAGAGGAGAAGAGACTCTGAAGATTGGTTTTGTCATCCGTTATCAAAGATGAAGAGACCCTCTCAGGAAGAGAGAGGACAAGTGCATTGTCTATTCCAAGCCATAAGGTAGCTTATCATAAATTACATTATTTTTTAAAGTACCAAAACTTGATATGCTTGATATGAAGAATTCAAGCCCTACAGAAATATTAAAAAGTGACATTAGCCCTTCACTGTCCCCTACTCTATAATCTTACTCTCTAGAGATAACTACTGTTGGCAGTTTCCTGTTGAATCAAGGAACCTAGAGCTTCTTTACTGAAAATGAGGGGAAAAAAAATTCCCAAGGAATGGGCCCCAAGGAAACTGAGACCACAGAGCTTATGGAGTCTCAGCAAGCTGGGTTAGAAGGTCCTTCCTATGGGGTAACTTATTCATGCCTAATCTTTGACTTCTGCTACCTGCATTGGAAGAAAAGTCTAAGATGAGTAATATTTGCTTGTCACATGGAATCTAGGACACTGTGACAATCACCAGGCAAACTGTCATTCCATCCTTTGGGTTAGGTCTTACGGGTTCTGGTTAGAGGCCGAATGTGTTCATCTGGTTGCTGCCTCAGCCAAGGCTTAGCCAACATTAATGTACTTTATGTTAAATTAACTTACCAAGTTAGTGATGTGCAGAACCTTGGGGAATGGAGCAGGTACGTTTTCAGGCAAGGAGAAACGTGGGCTGGCGAATTCGTGTCTGGGTGAGTCACTGTAACAGGGGCTCTGAGCCCTGGAATTCTGGATGGAGTTTGCAAAGGAGAGAAGGAGCCATGGAGTAAGAGGTGGGCTGGGCTCAGGGCATAAGCTTCACTCCCTTTACCGTTTTGTCTTGGAGTAGACACAGTAATCATTGTAGCATGAAGTAAGATTTGGATCGATTTTGATTAACTTATATTAGCGCAGATTTATCAAGGACTCTGTACCTCTACACATCCTGCTCCAGAACCTTGCCCTTGAAGGGATTTGAACCGGCCTAGAAGGCTGAGTAAGGAGGAGTGACAGCACTGCCCACTGGTCCTCTGATATCCGTTCGTCCCCGCAGGGTCCATCATAGAAGAGACTGCATGCCCCAGCATCTGCGTTCACCTGGCCACGTGACTACATTCTGTTGGAGGGCAGTGAGTGGGAGTGACGTGTGCACTTTCTCTGTAGTACCCTCTGCTGTAGGCTGGCTTCCCCAGAAACAGATATTGACACAGAGATTGGAGTGCAAGTTGTTTTTCAGGGAGGTGATTCCAGGAAGCATGAGTAAAGGAGTGGGGAAATATGTCAGTCTGAGTCTTCTGAGAAGTAGACACCAAGGTGGGATTAAACATGCAAGGATTTTATTAGGGGAAACATCTATATGAGGTGTAATGAGGAGGGAGCCAGACAAGGCTGGGGGAGCCATTGGGAATCCTTGAGCCAACCCAGCCTCAAGAGGAGGCCTAGGTGTCCTAGAAACAACTTCAGAGTCGCTGCTGTACTTAGTCATTGACTGGGGGCAGCCCACGGGAAACATGACCTTGGCACAAACATAGCCGTGGGCTTCCTCATGCAGCAGTCACCCTTAGTAGCCACCACTTTGCGTGGAGGCAAGTCATCTAGGCACATTCTCATGTCACCATAGGAAACAAGGCGGAGACGTAAGGAGGCATCAGAGTGCAGTGGCATGTGGTTTTCACTGTGGACAACTGAGGCACAATTCTGCTGGGTCCTCTGGGAGGGAACCCTCCCCATCTGAGGAACATGGAATGTGGGAAATACAGTCCCATCCTCTTGAAACCTCTGTTTTGCTGGCCTTCCCTATAGTAGCAAAACTAGCATCATAACCAGCATAGGTTCAACACCAAGCATGAATGTGCTAGAGACATTTTGTAAACTACATTTTGAGAAAGCATTTCCACTTACTCTTCTTTTGAATCTTTCCACCAGAGTTGTGAACAAACTGAATACATAATTGACTGAGTTATGCTTCCTCTTCCTGTCCACTCCTCTCCTGCTTTCCACCACCTTACCTGCTGGAGAATCAGAAAAATGTGAAATGTCCCCAGAGCGAGGGATTCTGGGAAACAAATGTCCCTCCCAAGACCCCTATTATAACCATTTGTCTTCCTTACGAGTCTGCGTGAAAACTGTGGCCAAGAAAAAAAAGACTAGAAGGAAATAGAGTAAAGCAATAATTGGCTGTGCTAAGGTGTGGAATTATGGATTTTTTTTCTATTCCTTTTCTTAAAATTGAAGTATAGTTGCCACAATATTATATTATATTATTTTCAGGTATACAACCTAATGATTTGATAATTATGTACATTATAAGATGCTCACTGTAATAAATGTAGTTACTGTCTGTTACCATACAAAGTTATTATGATATTATTGACTATTTTTCCTACTTTTCATCACTATTTCTTACTTATTTTATAACTAGAAGTTTGTATCTCTTTATCCCCTTCATCTATTTTGCCCATCCCCCACCTCCTATCCTCTGTCAACTGCCAATTCATTCTCTGTATTCATGAGTCTGTTTTGTCTGCTTTTTTTGTTTGTTCATTTGTTATGTTTTTCAGATTCCATATATAAGGAAAACATGGTATTTGTCTTTCTCTAACTTATTTCTCTTAGCATAATACTCTCTAGGTCCATCCATATTGTTGCGAATGGCAAGGTTTCATTTTTTTATGACTAATATTCCATTGTGTATTTATATTACATTTTCTTTATAGCCATTTCATCTATCAGTGGACACTTAGGTTGCTTCCATATCTTGGCTATTATAAATAATGCTGCAGTAAACATAGGGGTGCATATATCTTTTCAAATTAGTGTTTTCATTGTCTTCAGGTAAATACTCAGAAGTGGAATTACTAGATCATATGGTATTTCTATTTTTAATTTTTTTTGAGGAAACTCTATAGTGGCCCTGCACCAATTTATACAACTGCACAAGAGTTCACTTTTCTGCACATACTCACCAACACTTATTATTTCCTGTGTTTTAGATACTAACCATTCTGACTTGTGTGAGGTGGTATCTGGGATTTTAATTTGCATTTCCTGATGATTAGTGATTTTGAGCATCTTTTCCTGTTGGCCATCTGTATACCCTCTTTGAAAGAATGTTTATTCAGGTCCTCTGCCCATTTATCAGTTGGATTATTTATTTTTCTGATGTTGAGTTGCATGCATTATTTTTATATATTGGATATTAACCCCCATCAGATACATCATTTGCAAATATCTTCTCCAATTCAGTAAGTTGCTTTTTTGTTTTGTTCATGGTTTCCTTCACTGTGTAAGAACTTTTCAGCCTGATGTAGTCCTATTTGTTTATTTTTGCTTTTACTTCCCTTGCCTAGGAAGACAGATTCAGAAAAATATTGCTAAGGCCAATGTCCAAAAGTGTATTGTCCATGCTTCCTTTTAGGAATATTATGGTTCCAGGTCTTACATATAGATCCTTACTCCATTTCAAGTTTGTTTTTTTGTATGGTGTAAGAAAATGGTACTTTTCTTTATTTTTCATGTTACTGCCCAGTTTTCCCATCACCATTTATTGAAGAAATTCTTCCCCATTATATATTCGTGCCTCCTTTGTCATAATTAATTGACCATATTAAGCATGGGTTTATTTCTCAACACTCTATTCTGTTCCACTGACTTATGTATCTGTTTTTGTGCCAGTACCATACTGCTTTGATTACAATAGCTTTATAATATAGTTCAAAATCAGCGTGATGCATCTTTGCTCTTCTTTCTCAAAATTGCTTTGGTTATTTGGGGCCTTTAGCAGTTCCATACAAATTTTAGTATTATTTTTCTAGTTCTGTGAAAAATACTATTGGTATTTTGGTAAGGATTGCATTGAACATGTAGTTTGTTTTGGATAGTATAGACATTTTAATGATATTAAGTCTTCCATAAGCATGGAATGTCTTTCCATTTATTTGTGTTGTCTTCCATTTCTTTTCTCAATGTCATAGTTTTCACAGTACAGATCTTTCCCTTCCTTAGTTAACTTTATTCCTAAGTATTTTATTCCTTTTGATGTGGTTGTAAATGGTATTGTTTTCTTAATTTCTCTTTCTGCTAGTTAGTTATTAGTATACAGAAACACAGAAAATTTCTGTATATTAATTTTGTATCTTGCTGTTTCACTGAGTTTATTTATTAGTTTTAATAGTTTTTTTTTTTTTTGGTGGAGTCTTTAGGGTTTTCTCTATGTAGTATTGTCATTTCCAAATAGTGACAGTTTTACTTCTTCCTTAGCAATTTGGATATCTTTTATTTCTTTTTCTTGTCTGATTGCTGTGGATAGGACTTCCAGTACTTTGCTGAATAAGAGTGGTGAGAGTGGGTATCCTTATCTTATCCCTGATCTTAGAGGAAAACCTTTATACCATTGAGTCTGATGTTAGCTGTGGGTTTGTCATAGATGATCTTTATTATGTTGAGGTATGTGCCCTCTATACCCACTTTGTTGAGAGTTTTTATAATGCTTTTTCTGCATATATTGAGATGATCATATGATTTTTATCCTTCATTTTGTTAATGTGGCATTTCACATTGATAGATTTGCAGATATTGAACCATCTTTGCATCCCTGGAACAAATTCCACTTGATTGTGGTGAATGATCCTTTTAATGTATTATTGAATTTGGTTTGTTAGTATTTTGTTGAGAATTTTTGCATCTATGTTCAACAGGGATATTGGCCTATAATTCTCTTTTCTTTGGTTTTGGTATCATGTTAATGCTGGCCTCATGGAATAAATTTGGAATAATTCTTTCCTCTTCTATTTTTTAAAATAATTTGAAAAGGATAGGTATAATTCTTTAAATGTTTGGTAAAATTCACTTGTGCAGCCTTCTGGTAATGGACTTCTGTTTGTTGGTAGTTTTTTGATTACTGTTAAATTTTGTTACTAGTAATTGGTATATTGATATTTTCTATTTCTTCCTAATTTAGTCTTAAAAGATTATATGTTTCTGGGAATTGTCCATTTCTTCTTGGTTTTCCAATTTGATGGTGTATAACTGTTAATAGTAGTATTTTATAACCCTTTGTGCTTTGGTAATGTTGGTTGTAACTTCCCCTCTTTCATTCATGTCTGATTTTATTTATTTGAGTCTTCTTTTTTTTCTGTGTCTGCCTAAGGCTTATCAATTTTGCTTGTCTTTTTAAAGAATCAGCTTTTAGTTTCATTGATTTTTCTGTTGTTATTTTAGTGTCCATTTTAGTTATTTCCACTCTGATCTTTATTATTTCCTTCCTTTTTATCAACTTGGGGCTGGTTTTTTCCTTCTTTTTCTAGTTCCTTTGGGCATGAAGTTAGGTTGTTTACTGGATTTTTATTTTCTTGTTTCTTGAGATAAGCCTGTATTGCTGTTAACTTTCCTCTTAGAACTGCTTTTGCTGTGTCCCAAAGATTTTGAAACTCTGTATTTCCATTTTTATTTGTCTCCAAGTATTTTTTAAATTTCCTCTTTGATTTCTTCATTGACCCATTGATTATTTTGTAGCATGTTGTATTTTTATTACAGTTTTTTTTCTTGTGATTTCTAGTTTCATATTGTTGTGGTCAGAAAAGATGGTTGATATGAATTCAGTCTTATTAAATCTATTGAGACTTGTTTTGTGGCCTAACGTGCACTCTCCTGGACAATGTTCCATGTACACTTGAAAATAATGTGTATTCTGCTGTTTTAGGATGGAATGTTCTGTATATATCTGTTAAATCCATTTGGTCTAATGTGTTGTTCACCACTGTTTCCTATTGATTCTGTCTGGATGATCTATCCATTGATGTATGTAGGGTGTTAAAGTCCCTTATTGTATTACTGTCAGTTTCTCCCTTAATGTCTATTAATATTTGCTTTATATATTTAGGTGCTCCTATGTGGGGTAGATATTTACTATTGTTATATTCTCTTGTTGGATTGACTCCTTTACTTTTATGTAATGCCTTCTTTGTCTTTTGTTACATGCCACATTTTGAAATCTACTCTGTTTGATACAAGTATTTTGATCCCAGCTTTTTTTTTTTTTTGCTTCCCTTTGCATTGAATATTTTTTTCCATCTGAACTGAGTCTCTTATAGTCAGCAGATAGATGGGTCTTGGGTTTCTATTCATTCAGGGACCCTATGTTCTTTAACTGCAGCACTTAGTGCACTTACAGTTAAAGTAATTATTGAAAGTTTATATTTATTGCCATTTTGTTCATTGTTTCCTGGTTGTTTTTGTAGTTCTCCTCTCACTCTCTTCCTTTATGATTTGATGACTTTCTTTGGTGCTATGCTTGTATTCCTTTCTCTTTATTTTTGTGTATTTATTGTAGGATTTTTGGTTTTTGGTTACATGGGGTTTATATATGACATATATGTATATATAGCAGTCTGTATTAAGTTGATGGTCATTTAAGTTTGAAAACATTCTAAAAACATGACAATTTAGTCCTCCCCTTCTACATTTTATGTATACAACCTCATATTTTACATCTTTTTATTGTGTGCATCCTTCAATTTTTTTAGATATAATTTACTTTTGTCTTTTAATTTTCATACTATCATTATAAGTGACTGATCTACAACCTTTACTATATGTTTAGTTTTACAACTGAAATTTTTCCCTCTCTTAAATGCTTACTTTAGGAATGGCCTTTTCTTTTCTGCTTATAGAAGACCCTTTAACATTTCTTTTAAGGCCGATTTAGTGGTGATGAACTCCCTTAACTTTTGTTTGTCCAGAAAACTCTTTATTTTTCCTTCAATTCTGAATGATAACCTTGCAGGTTAGAATATTCTTGGTTGTAGGTTTTTCCTTTCAGCATTTTGAGTATATCACATCACTTCTTTCTGGCCTGTAAAGTTTCTGATGAAAATCCCATGAGCTGATAACCTCATAGGATTTATCTTGCATGTAACTGCTTTTTTTTGTTGCTTTTAGGATTCTTTTTCTTTAATTTTTGACATTTTAATTATCATGTGTCTTGGTGTGGCTCTTCTTGGGTTCATCTTGTGTGGGGCTCTCTATGATTCCTGGACCGGGATGTCTGTATCCTTTTTGAAGGGAAGTGGCCTTGAAAGTAGTAGCATCATGTAGAAGGCACAACACCCTCTGGTCAGCAGAACCAGGTGCCCCAGGGTGGTCCCCTTTGTGAGTGGTGTGCATCCTTCTGTTGTCAGTAGGCTGTGACTCTTCTGCAGATGCACTGGTGGCAGGGGCTGGCCTTTAGCCAGTTGTCTCCAGTGACCAGCGATGACTGCTGTGGGGTGCTTATGGGCAGGGCTGGCCTCTCCTCTCTCTGGCTCACAAGTCACTTTGGACGGGTACTGGCCCTGGCCAATGCTGCCCTCCAGGTACGGAACAATGGGGGATGTTTTGGAGGGGCACCTCCTGGAGCAGGTCTGCAGAGGAACTCCAGGGTGGAGTGAGCAGTGGTAGCATGGTAGATGGAGCATGTTAGAACTGGCTCCTGCAAGCTTTGGGCCAGCTGGGCTGAAGGAGGGCAAGAAAAGTCACCCGTCAGCACTTCTCTTGCTTGAAAATGCTCCTACAGATCCAGGTCCCTCCAGCACATGGCCTGAAATTAGTCAGTAGCTTTCTGCTTATAACCTAGATGCTTTTCAACCTCTGCTTTTGTACTGGGTCTCAGATGGAATGACATAGTGCACTAGCCCTTTGAGAGTGGAGTCTCAGTTTCCCATAGTTCTCTGGCTCTCCCAGAGTTAAACCCTACTCATTTTCAAAGGCAGACATTAAGGGAGCTCATTTTCTGGGTCCAGGTCCCCAGATGCCCGAAGTAGGGCCTGAACCCCTCACTCCTCAGTGGGGTCCTCTGCGCCTGTGATGCCCCTCCCACCTGTGGGCTGCCATGCCCAGGGTCTGGTCCCTGACTGCACCTTTCTGCCCCTCCTGCCCTTCTCCGTGTGGCTGTCTCTGTGTCTCAGCTGCGTGAGCTCTGTTCTGCCCGTCTCCAGGGCACTTTCAGCACAGTCGTGTCATCTCTTGTCCTCTCGGTGCACCCATGGGGGGAGGCAGACTCAGAATCCTACTGTGCTGTCTTTCTCCACTCTCCTCTTTTCTTCCTTTCACCTTTTTCCAAAATGAAATGTGATTTTACCTCTTAAATTTAAATGTTTATGTTAGACTATTTTTTCTACTTTCCTATATGCTTAAATGCTTCCATAATAAAAGTTATGTTTTAAATGTCAAAACAGTGATTCCTGTCACCCTTCCCACCTTTGCTACCTTAATATCCTCTGCTTCCAGGTCTTCCCTTCACTGCCCCATCCTCCCTCCACCAAAAACAGATGATACCATTAGCTTCAAACCTTTGCTGGTTCTTTAGGGTACTTGTGATTTTGGGTGAATGTCAAGCCTTGGTTATTTCTGGCTGAGCAATTCACTGACTCCAAGGGCTGATCATGGCGGGATCTCTCCTGAAGTGAAGCTGGCAGAGGAAATCTGATCTGAGTTTATATTCAGTCCTCTAAAAAATGTCACTTCCTGCAGCAAGACCAACTAATCATCAAATCTGCATCCTTTTCTCCCTGGGAACAACAGCAGGACTACATTTCCCAGGATCTCTTGCAGTTCATCATATCCATGTGACATCTGTAGCCCACAAAATATGAGTGGAAATAATTGCACTGTTTCCAGAGCCCAAGATGGAAAGAGCCTGGATCCCTAATCACCACTTGGAGGGGAGCTGCCCACCCAGCAAAAACACCCACTCTGGATTTTACTCGGCAGAAAAACAGCCTTCAGTTGTGCGAAGCCATAGAAGTGTGTGTTCGTTACAGCAGCAAGCCTACCACAACTAATACACTGTTAATCTCTCATGTCTGCTAAGCTGGCCTGGTAATCATGCTCTGAGTTCACACAGAGTGAGGCGAGTTTGACCTCAGGGAGCAGTGGGGCTGCACTTTCTTGAAGAATTGCCACTCGGCTTCTTTTGTGATCATGACACATTAGAGAGCTATTGCCTTTGGTGTTCCCCATGAAATCTCATGGCATCTCCAGATTGCTGTAGCTTTCTCTAGTAGAAGCAGCTTTAGATGAGGAACCCAGATTATCTGTTTCTAATTATCATCAGGATGATGTATGAATCATTCAACCCCTCTGACCTTTGAAAACTACCCGGTTCATTTTAGAGACAGGCAATCACAGCAATACTAACAGCTAACTGTGGTTGAGTGAGAGGCAGAACACTGAGTACATGAACTCATTTAATCTACACAGGCACTAACTATATGGATGATACTATCACCATTTTGGAAATAAGAGAAACTGAGGCACAGAGACATTAGAACATTGCTTAAGGCCACAGCTAATAAATATTAGTTTCAAGATAAGCAATCTAATTCCAGGGCCAGAAACTAAATTCTTGGGATTCTAAGATGCTGATATTTGCATCAAAATGAAATCTTCCTGTGATTGCAGTCTTATTGGTCCTGGCCTTGTGGTACACTTGGACTTTGTCATTTCCTCGTCCCTTCAGCATGCTCCCATCCTGCTCCTGACATCAGCCTTCTCCCATTGATGGCTCCTGCTCTGGGAATGTACAGACTTGCAAAGGATGACACATTCTCCCTCCTCCTTGATCTACTGAATCTGATTACATACAGATTGTAATATGCCTTGATTCAGAGAACTTCCCTTAGCCAAATTAAGTCCCCTGAGATCTTTCACACACCAGACTCTTTCAGTACTCTGTGATTTTCTTTATTGAAACCATGTAATGCTTTCCTGCAAAAGAGAGCTGGTGATAAAATCTTGGTTTCCTACAAATTCAGGGAATTCAGAGAACATCAGAGATCATTTGTTTCAAATGCAGAGTAAATCACCTTGACTTTGCTCACCAGAATAACAATTAGAAGATGGCAGCCAGACCAACCCTGTGCTTCAACAGGACACTTGGCTTAGCATTGAAATACTAATAAAATGATCTGTTATGACTGTTTTTGAATAATTGAGTACTTCTCTTTCACAATGCATCATCTACTCTGAATTTCTCCAATTGTAGTACATGGTGAACCTTCCTGGACCATAATGAGGATAAAAATATCTACCATTTATTAAGCACCCACTGTGTTCCTAACACTGCCAAACAGACATCCTCTACGTACCATTTCATCCCCATTCTTAAAGATGAAGAAACTGACACTCGGAGAGGTTAAGTTACCTGTCCAAGGCGTGGTAAGCAGAATAATGGCTCCCAAAAGATGCCCATGTCCTAATCCCCAGAACCTGTGAATGGTTACCCTAGAAGGCAAAAGGGACATGGCAGATATGATTAAAGACCTTTTGAGATGGGGAGATTCTCCTGGATTATCTAGTGGAGCCAATATAAGCCAAAAGTCCTTAGAAGGGGAAGTAGTAGGAATAAGAGTAAGAAAAGCAGATGTAGCAAGGGAGGTAGAGGTCAGAGTGGTACAGGGCTTCTAGTCGAGGAATATATGGTCAGCCTTGAGGAACTAGAAAAGGCAAGAAAATGGAATCTAAGAGCCTTTAGAATGCAGCCCTGTCACATGTTTTTGACTTACGATATTCATAACTAAGATAATATGTTTGTTTTGCTTTAAGCCACTAAGTTTATGGTGATTTGTCACAGCAGCAATAGGAAACTGCTATACAGAGTCACAGGGATGTTGAGTGGTAAAGGCAGAATTTGAACCCTGTGCCAGTGATTTCAGAGACCATGTTCTTTATTTATAGGTTAAATCGCCTTGGAACTTTGAAATATGATTTTTACATTGTAAGAAATATGATATTAAGGAAGAAAATGTAAAACCCAAAAGATTTTTAAAAAATAAAATACGAGATGTCCAAAAATAATATAGCAGATAAAAGGAACTGAAGAGGGAGCATAGAACTAGTGTCATCTATATATGGGAAAATAGACATAATGATGAATGTGCCACTACACAGTCACGAGAAAAGGATGGGATTGTTTTCTTGATAGGAACCTGGAGTTTAAAAAACAGTAATAAAGTATGTGCAATAAAGTAGAGCTGGAGCCTTACCTTCCACCTGGAGAAGGAAGATTCCAGATTGATTAAAGTTCTAAATGGGAAAGGGAAGATAACAAAACCAATAGAGGCAAATGTATGAGAATATATTCATAACCAGGAGATGGGCAACCATAAGAAAAAAAAGTCAAAGATTGAGTATATTGAAAAGATTTCTGTTCAATAGACAAAAACAGTAAGCAGGTAATCTGGGAGAAAATATTCACAAGGATTAAAAAGGATGAAGCATAATATCTGTACTCTACAGAGAACTGTTACAAATTATCAAGAAAAAAATAGCAAACCTAATAAAGAATGGGCAAAAGGTATGTATAATCAATTCACGAAGGCATTCTCAATCTCAATAATCAGATAAGTGCATTAAAACAGTGGACATGTTGCAACCATCAGAGAGGGAAAAATAGGTAATTAATAATACGGGTTGATATTCTGAGGAGATGGGAAATTTTGTGCACTGCAGGTGGGAGGGTAAACTGGGACAGGCATTCAGGAAACCTACCTGGTATATGCCCTGGGACCAGTGACCCTCTCCTAGATAGATATCCCAAAAGCTGTAAGGGCACATTTATAAGCATATTCACATCTGTGTTGATTTGGTAATAGAGAGTTAGAGGCACTCTACGGCCCCATTCTTGAGGGCAGCGGATAATACCAGGGCATGCTCTGCAGCAGTTAGCAACACACTAGCTGTACAGCCATGTGGATGTATCTTAAAACACAGTGTTGAGTGAAAAAAGAAATAGAGTAAGCTCCATTACCCAATACCAATACAAAAATTAAAAAGCAAAATGAGACTGTATATTCCACAAGGAAACATACTTATCCAATAGCTTTTATCAAATACATTGAAGTGGATGCCTGTGGGAAGAAGAGAAGAGATCAGGGATAAAAAGGAAGATAAAGCAATTGAAAAGGAGAGAGATGATGCAAATTTGCTATGATTTGAGATCTCTCTACATCTAAAATAATAGAATTAATAGTTGGCAGGGGGAGCTTTTTCTGCAATAACCACACCTTATAGGAGTAGCTCCCAGGGGAAACCACTTTTCCCTGTCATGTTGTTTAGAAAATGTGAAGTGTTAACAGATACCTAATGCCATCTGATTCTCTAAAACTCTGGGAGTTAGGAAGAACAAAAACAAGGTAACTTGCATCCGGAAAAGCCCTCTTACAGTAAATCCATTTAAAACGAGAACTAAAATGTCATTTCAGGTATTAAAAAAAATTAGAATGGCATCATTTTAAGCTTGAAAAGTGAAACAAAAAAATTACAATGACATGTTTTATATCATATTTTACACAATTGTATTTTCAGTGCATTTTTCTTGGTCTGCTGTATTACTAGTGCTCAGAGCCAGCATCTGTGCAATAAATATTTTTTGAATGAGTGAATGAATGAACAAATCATGACCAGCTCTAGAGAGAATAAAGAATGAATCAAGTGTTACTTTCCTTCCAAAGCTTTCCATCTTCTTTTCCTCAATTTTTAACTGGTTTAACTCTGTAAGATTTTTGTTTTTGCTGACTTTGTGACTTCAGCAGTTTCAACTTCACTTTTATCAACTTTGTGAAACTCCACATCTTTGCAAATATTCTGATTTCTCTTTGCATTTGCTTTGCATTGTATTTGCATTACAGGCATGGACAGGGACACATTTCTGTGGGAACCAATTTCATACATGAGAGGCTATTTGATGGCTATATTCACTTCTGCTCACCATGCCACCCTGTTACTCTGAAAACTCAAACAAGGAATAGTCAGATTACATAGATGTTCTCTAACACCTCTTCTTTGCAGAGGGTCACAGAAGTTAAGTGGCCTGCTCAGTCTCATGAATTGAAAGTGGCAAACCACAAAAAAAGAAAAGTGGGAGCAAGCAAGTAATGGCTTCACTTCTGTGAATCCTCAAGCAACTCTATCAGAAGTTTCTTTTTTTTATTTTTTATTTATTATTATTTATATATATATATATATATATATATATATATATATATATATATATATATATATATACTTTTAGGAACATTCTTTTTTTTTCAATTTTTTATTAAGGAATTATCGATATACACACTTACAAAGGTTTCACATGAAAAAACAATGTGGTTACTACATTTACCCATATTATCAAGTCCCCACCCATACCCCAATGCAATCACTGTCCATCAGTGTAGTAAGATGCCACAGATTCACTATTTTCCTTCTCTGAGCTACACTGTTCTCCCCATGACCCCCCACACCATGTGTACTAAACATAATACCCCTCAATTCCCATCCCCTCCTTCCCGACCTGCCCTACCACACCCCTCCCCTTTGGTAACCGCTAGTCCCTTCTTGGAGTCTCTGAGTCTGCTGCTATTTGTTCCTTCAGTTTTGCTCTGTTGTTATACTCCACAAATAAGGGAAATCATTTGGCACTTGTCTTTCTCTGCCTGGTTTATTTCACTGAGCATAATATCCTCCAGCTCCATCCATGTTGTTGTAAATGGTAGGATTTGTTTCTTTCTATGGCTGAATAGTATTCCATTGTGTATATGTACCACATCTTCATCCATTCATTTACTGATGGACACTTAGGTTGCTTCCATTATCTGGGCTATTGTAAATAGTGCTGCAATAGAAATAGGGGTGAATATGTCTTTTTGAGTCTGAGAAGTTATATTCTTTGAGTAAATTCCAAGGAGTGAGATTCCTGGGTCAAATGGTATTTCGATTTTTAGTTTTTTGAGGAACCTCCATACTGCTTTCCACAATGGTTGAACTAGCTTATATGTTCATCAGCAGTGTAGGAGGGTTCCCCTTTCTCTGCATCCTCGCCAGCATTTGTTGTTCTTAGTCTTTTTGATGCTGGCCATCCTAACGTATGAGGTGATATCTCATTGTGGTTTTAATTTCCATTTGCCTTATGATTAGTGATATGGAGTATCTTTTCATGTGCCTGTGGTCATCTGAATTTCTTCTTTGGAGAAGTGTCTGTTCATATCCTCTGCCCACTTTTTGTTTGGATTATTTGCTTTTTGGGTGTTGAGGTTTGTGAGTTCCTTATATATTTTGGATGTTAACCCCTTGTCAGATATGTCATTTACAAATGTATTCTCTCATACTGTACAATGCCTTTTTGTTCTGTTGATGGTGTCCTTTGCCATACAGAAACTTTTTAGTTTGATGTAGTCCCATGAATTCATTTTTGCTTTTGTTTCCCTTGCTTGAGGAGATGCATTCATGAAGAAGTTGCTCATGTTCATATTCAGGAGATTTTTGCCTATGTTGTCTTCTAAGAGTTTTATGGTTTCATGACTTATATTCAGGTCTTTGATTCATTTCAAGTTTACTTTTGTGTATGAGGTTAACATAAATCAGTTTCATTCTCTTGAATGTAGCTGTCCAGTTTTGCCAACACCAGTTGTTGAAGAGGCTGTCATTTCCCCATTGTATATCAATGACTTCTTTATCTTATACTGATTGACCATATGTGGTTGGGTTTATATCAGGGCTCTCTAGTCTGTTCCATTGGTCTATGAGTCTGTTCTTGTGCCAGTACCAAATTGTCTTGATTACTGTGGCTTTATAGTAGAGCTTGAAGTTGGGGAGCATAATACCCCCTGCTTTATTTTTCCTTTTCAGGATTGCTTTAGCTATTTGGAGTCTTTTGTGGTTCCATGTGAATTTTAGAACTGTTTGCTCATGGAAAAATGCTGTTGGTATTTTGATAGGAATTGCATTGAATCTGTAGATTGCTTTAGGCAGAGTGGCCATTTTGACAATATTAATGCTACCTATCAATGAGCACAGGATGTGTTTCCATTTATTGGTATCTTCTTTAATTTCTCTCATGAATATCTTGTAATTTTCAGAGTATAGATCATTCACTTCCTTGGTTAGGTTTATTCCTAGGTATTTTATTCTTTTTGAATCTGTAAATGGAATTGTTTTCCTGATTTCTCTTTCTGCTAGTTCATCATTAGTGTATAAGATTGCAGCAGATTTCCGTGTATTAATTTTGTATCCCACAACTTTGCTGAATTTGGATATTAGATTTTGTAGTTTTGGAGTGGAGTCTTTAGGATTTTTTATGTACAATATCATGTCATCTGCGTACAGGAACAGTTTAACTTCTTCCTTGCCAATCTGGATGCTTTTTTCTTCTTTGTGTTGTCTGATTGCCGTGACTAGGACCTCCAGTACTATGTTGAATAGAAGTGGGGTGAGTGGGCATCCTTATCTTGTTCCAGATCTTAAAGGAAAAGCTTTCAGTTTCTCACTGTTAAGTATAATGTTGGTTGTGGGTTTGTCATATATGGCCTTTATTATGTTGAGTTACTTGCCCTCCATACCCATTTTTTGGAGAGTTTTTATCACGAATAGATGTTGAATTTTGCCAAATGCTTTTTCAGCATCTATGGAGATGATCATGTGGTTTTTGTCCTTCTTTTTGTTGATGTGGTGGATGATGTTGATGGATTTTCAAATTGTGTACCATCCTTGCATCCCTGGAATAAATCCTACTTGATCATGATGGATGATCTTTTTGATGTATTTTTCAATTCAGTTTGCTAATATTTTGTTGAGTATTTTTGCATCTGTGTTCATCAGGGATATTGGTCTGTAATTTTCTTTTATTGTGGTGTCTTTGCCTGGTTTTGGTATTAGAGTGATGCTGGCCTCACAGAATGAGTTTGGAAGTATTTGGTCTTCTATTCTTTGGAAAACTTTAAGGAGGGTGGGTATTTGATCTTCACTAAATGTTTGAAAAAATTCAGTGGTGAAGCCATCTGGTCCAGGAGTTTTGTTCTTAGGTAGTTTTTTGATTACCAATTCAATTTTGTTGCTGGTAATTGGTCTGTTCAGATTTTCTGTTTCTTTCTGGGTCAGCCTTGGCAGTTGTATTTTTCTAGGAAGTTGTCCATTTCTTCTAGGTTATCCAGTTTGTTAGCATATAATTTTTCATAGTGTTCTCTCATAATTATTTGTATTTTTGTGGTGTCCATAGTGATTTTTCCTTTCTCATTTCTGATTCTGTTTATGTGTGTAGACTCTCTTTTTTCCTTGATAAGTCTGGCTAGGGGTTTATCTATTTTGTTTATTTTCTCGAGGAAGCAGCTCTTGCTTTCATTGATTCTTTCTATTGTTTTATTCTTCTAGATTTTATTTTTTTCTGCTCTAATCTTTATTATGTCCCTCCTTCTACTGACTTGGGCCTAATTTGTTCTTCTTTTTCTAGTTTTGTTAATTATGAGTTTAGAGTGTTCATATGGGATTGTTCTTCTTTCCTGAGGTCAGCCTGTATTGCGATATACTTTCCTCTTAGCACAGCCTTCACAGCTTCCCACAGATTTTGTGGTGTTGAATTATTGTTGCCATTTCTCTCCATATATTGCTTGATCTCTGGTTTTATTTGGTCATTAATCCATTGGTTATTTAGGAGCATGTTGTGAAGCCTCCATGTGTTTGTGGGATTTTTCATTTTCTTTTTGTAATTTATTTCTAGTTTCATACCTTTGTGGTCTGAGAAACTGGTTGGTACAATTTCAATTTTTTTGAATTTACGTAGACTCTTTTTGTGGCCTAGTTTATGATCTAAACTTGAAAATGATCCATGTGCACTTGGGAAGACTGTGTATCCTGCTGATTTTGGTGAAGTATTCCATAGATGTCTGTTAGGTCCATCTGTTCTAGTGTGTTGTTCAGTGCCTCTGTCTCTTTACTTATTTTCTGTCTGGCTGGTCTGTCCTTTGGAGTGAGTGGAGTGTTGAAGTGTCCCAGAATGAATGCATTGCATTCTATTTCCCCTTTTAATTTTGTTAGTATTTGTTTCACATATGTAGGTACTCCTGTGTTGGGCGCATATATATTTATAATGGTTATATATTCTTGTTGGATTGACCCCTTAATCATTATGTAATGTCCTTCTTTGTCTCTTGTGACTTTCTTTGTTTTGAAGTCTATTTTTTCTGATAGAAGTACTGCAACTCCTGCTGTTTTCTCCCTATTAGTTGCATGAAATATCTTTTTCCATCCCTTCATTTTTAGTCTGTGAATGTCTTTGGGTTTAAAGTGAGTCTCTTGTAGGTAGCATATAGACTGATTTTGTTTTTTTATCCATTCAGTGACTCTATGTCTTCTGATTGGTGCATTAAGTCCTTTTACCTTTAGGGTGATTATCGATAGGTGTTCATGGTTACCAAAGGTTCAAGGTTAACTTCCTTACTATCTAAGAGTCTAACTTAACTAATTTAATATGCTATTACAAACACAATCTAAAGGTTCTTTTTTTCTCCTCCTTTTTCTTCCACCTCCATTCTTTATATATTAGGTATCATATTCTGTACTCTTTGTCTATCCCTTGATTGTGGGTATAGTTGATTTAATTTTGCATTTGCTTAGTAATTAACTCTTCTACTTTCTTTACTGAGGTTTTATTACCTCTGGTGATAGCTATGAAACCTTAGGAACACTTCCATCTGTAGCAGTCCCTCCAAAGTGCACGTTAGAGATGTTTTGTGGGCAGTATATTCTCTCAGCTTTGGCTTATCTGGAAATTGTTTAATCCCTCCATCATATTTAAATGATAATCTTACCGGATAAAGTATTCTTGGTTCGAGGCCCTTCTGCTTCATTGCATTAAACACATCATGCCACTCCCTTCTGGCCTGTAAGGTTTCTGCTGAGAAGTCTGATGATAGCCTGATGGGCTTTCCTTTGTGTGTGATCTTATTTCTCTCTCTCGCTGCTTTTAATAGTCTGTCCTTTTCCTGATCTTTGATGTTTTAATTACTATATGTCTTGGTGTTGTCTTCCTTGGGTCCCTTGTGATGGGAGATCTGTGCACCTCCATGGCCTGAGAGACTATCTCCTTCCCCACATTGGGGAAGTTTTCAGCAATTACCTCAAAGACACTTTCTAACCCTTTTTCTCTCTCTTCTTCTTCTGGTATCCCTGTAATGTGAATACTGTTCTGTTTGGATTGGTCACAGAGTTCGCAATATTCTTTCATTCTTAGAGATCCTTTTTTCTCTCTGTGCCTCAGCTTCTTTGTATTCTTCTTCTCTAATTTCTATTTCATTTATTGTCTGCTCCACTGTATCCAACCTGCTTTTAATACCCTCCATTGTGCTCTTCTTCTTCTTTGGATCTCTGACTGGAATTCATTCCTGAGTTCTTGAATATTTTTCTATACCTCCATGAACATGTTAATGATTTTTATTTTGAAATTCCTTTCAGGAAGATTCATCAGGTTGATTTCATTTGAATCTTTCTCAGGTGTTATATTCATAATTTTACTTTGAATCAAGTTTATTTGGCATTTCATATTTTATATGGTGCCCTCTAGTGCCCAGAAGCTCTGCTCTCTGGAGCTGCTCAGCCCCTGAAGCAATGTTGGGGGTTTCATGGGAGTGGTATTGGTGCCTCGGGGGAGGAAAGAGCTGTTTCTTGCTTCCTGGCCGCTATGCCTGTCTCCACTGCCTGAACCAGTGGGCTGAGCACACAGGTATAAGCCTCTATACTTTGCGTTTGGAGTTGCTGTAGACAGGGCTTCCCTATGGCTGGCCTGATGCCAGGGCAGGGTTTTCTGGTTTGTGATCCAGGTGGGGCTGGCTGGGAGATAGTTGCAGTAGGCTGCATATCATGGAGGGGGTCCTTGGAGCTGTGTAGCCAGCCAGGGAGCTGGATCACCTGAAGATTCAGAAAGTTCCCAACCTGCTGGGCAGAGTGCACCCAGACAATTTTGTCTACCTGTCCCTTCTCCTGAGCAGTAAGCTCTGTGCAATCCTTGCTCCTTTAGCAGCCCTCTTGCTGTTAGGAAGTCTCTCAGACTGCCCGCCTTTCCTTTGCCCCAGAGCAGCCAGATATGGATCCCTGTTTTCCACAAGCAGCTGGAATCTCAGTCTCTCCAGGAATTCTGCCTGTCTTAGCTTTCCAACCCCCTAATCATGAGAGTACCATGTAAGCACCATGAAATGTAGGTTTGTGCTCCCAGAGCAGATCTCCAGAGTTAGGTATTCAGCAGTCCCAGGCCTCCACTCCCTCCCCCACTCCATTTCTCTTCCTCCTGGTGGTGAGCTGGGGTGGGGGAAGGGCTTGGGTCCAGCCGGGCCATGGCTTTGGTACGTTACCCTGTTCCTTGAGGGTTATTCTTTTCTCCAAGTGTATGCAGTTTGGTGCAGCCCTCTTTCCTGTTGCCCTTTCAGGATTAGTTGTATTAATTATATTTTTGTATTATATGTGGTTTTAGTAGGAAGCCCCTGTCTCACCTCTCATGCTGCCATTTTTAATCCTTATTCAGGGGTTTCTATCATGGGTCCCACTTAACAGATGTGGTGCCAGTGATGCTCAGAGAGATCAATCGCCACTCCAGAATTGGAATAAATAATGAGATTTGAACCCAGGTCGATTTTGGATTTTCATTTCCAGCTGCTTCTTCCTCTGGTTTCTCCACTCTTAATTATTCTTTCCCCAATTTTTAAAAATTGTGGTAAAATGCACATAAACATAAAATTCACTATCTTCATCATGTTACAGTATACAGTAAAGTGGTAGTAAATATATTCATGTTGGGCAACACCACCACCATCTCTCTTCATAGCCCTTTTCATCTGGTAAAGCTAAGATTCTATTCCCATTAGACAGTAATTCTCCATTCTCCTTCCCTCTCAGACCCCAGCAACTACCATTCTACTTTCTGTGTCTATGATTTTGACCATTCTGAGTACCTCATGTAAGTGGACACATGCAGTATTTATCTTTTTGCGTCTGACACATTTCACTTAGCATAATGTCCTTAATGTTCATCCATTTCATAGCATATGCCAGAATTTCCTTCCTTTTTAAGGCTGAATAATATTCCATTATATGTCTATTCCACATTTTGCTTATTCAGTCATCCATTAATGAACACTTGGGTTTCCTCCACCCTTTGACTATTGTGAATAATGCTGCTATGAACAGCGGTGTACAAATATCTTTTCAAGACCCTGCTTTCAGTTCTTTAGGCTGTATACCCAGAAGTGGAAATGCTGCATCATATGGTAATTCTATTTTTAATTTTTTGAAGAACCTCCATTCTGTTTTCCATAATGGCTGTACCAATTTAAATTCCAGTTTCTCTACATCCTCACCAACATTTTCTATTTCTGACTTTTTGATAATTGCCATCCAAGTGGGTGTGGGATGGTATCTCATTGTGAGTTTGATTTGCATTTCCTTAATCGTCAGTGATGTTGAGCATCTTTTCATGTTCTTATTGGTCACTTGCATATCTTCTTCTGGAAATGTCTATTCAAGTCCTTTGCCCATTTTTAAATCCTTTTTTTGTTGTCATTGAGTTTTAGGAATTCTCTATATATTCTGGATATTTCTCCCTTATCAGATATTTGATTTGCAAATATTTTTCCCATTCCTTGGGTTGCCTTTTTACCTTTTCAATAATGTCTTTTGATACACAAAATTTTTTAATTCATCAAGTCCAGTTTGTCTTAAACTCTTAATTCTCATTCACAATCTCCTTTCTACCCTCTTTCACCACCATTTCCTTTCCAGATTTTTGGAAAGTTTAATTCAAGAAAAAACATGGTTGGTATCATCTTTCCGATGATCCACCCCAGCTTGGTGTTTTCACAAAGGCATATACCATTAACCACTATTATTACTAAGTCTTTATCAATGAAAGGAAGGGAGCGACACACAGCAGCAATTCACCGGAGAATTCCGCTTTATTAGGGAAAGGTGCTGGGTTATATAGGAAGGGGCATGGGGTGATTGTGGTGTTACTCCTACGGGGCTGGTGGCTATTGGCTAGGTGCTGGGATTAGGGGGGCAAGGGGTGATTGGGGTTCAGATGGCACTGGCAGGAACCGAGGACCCGGAAGAGAAGCAGGAGGTTTGCCATCTTATGGGTGGGGGCCCTTCAATCAACATCACCCTACACATGTATTATAGCCTGAGTCCTCCTCACTCCAAAAGCAGACCCTGAGATGAAGACTTGGATGCAGTGGTTTATTGGGAGATGATCCCAGGGAGCAGGAGTGAGGGAGAGTGCAACAGGGAGAGAAGAAAACAAACTAGAAAACTGTCATATTGAGTTCATTACTATGAGTACCTGGAATTAGAACCCCACTGGGAGACTTTTGGGAGCTGAAAGGACACTTCTCAGATTTTTCCCCTGTGAGTAGAAGCATTTAGCTTCTCCACTAGCTCCCACCCTCCATGGATGAAAACTCTACTGCATGTCTGGGTGGTGCATGGGGAGGGCTGTGAAGTGGCCCCCAGGTTCCCCTGCAGAGAGGAAGAAGTATGTATCCTCAGTGCTGCTGGGGTGCTGCCTGAAGACGGCCCTTGGTGTCAGCCCCCCAGAGATGCTTTGGAGATGGGGGGAGAAACTGCCTCACCCAAGGACAAGCTTCCTTCCAGATGAAGCCCACACTCTGTTAATGCTAGAATGTAGAGACCTGACCCATCCGCCTAAATCGGGAAAGTCCCTAGGGCGAACCCAGCTTCGGAGCATCCTGAGGGGTCAGCTCAGGTCTTCCATGGGGCTGCATCATGGCTGAGTTGTTCCTCTGCCCACAGCCCTTCCACAGCCTCCCTTTCTCAGGGCTAATGCCCAGAGTACTCCTCAATAGGATCCTGCATGCTGCTCTGGTTCTGGAGAGCCAGACCTGCCACAGCATGTGTACTTGCCACATCTGGCCCCTGCCCTTGGGGTGAGGAAAACCCCAGAAGAGGAAATAGAAAACATGTGGCTAGTGGAGGGATGCTAGAAGCCCACGGTGGCAAGGGGACCCCAGGTTCATCCAGCTCTGTTCATCACAGCTGTCATTGCAGTCAAGGCTGGGAGGGCTAGGCAGGGCCCAAGAGGCATCTGATATCTCATGGATCAGAGCTGATTCCAAAACTGATAAACAAATCTGGGTCTTTTCCTACTGAAGCTTAATGATAGTAATAATCTATTGCCATTATTTTTGAGCACCTCAGTGTGCCCATGTAAAATTATGTTAATGGGAAGAGACATATGCTAAGGACATTTTGACCACTGCACCAAAAAAAGAGTCCTATTCCTTTTGTGAACCTGACAGCTGACTTCTGGTCTAGTGCCTTTGGTCCTGCAGGCCAGCCCCTTGCAGTTATACTGGTAAGAGCCAGAAATCATCAACATGCCACTTACTGTGTTCCAAGTGCAGCATGGAAAATGCCTCATCATCAAGGACAGCCTGCTTCCAATTCTTTTTTTGCCTGAGTCGCTGAGAGTGGCTGAGGCCCATAATCAGAGGAAGCAAAAATGCTTCTCTCCATACTGCAAGGGAATCCTACCAGCAGCAGATGCAATGTGGCTCTAAGAGGAAGGTTGCTCAGAACAGAGACATAGGCACAGAAGGAGGGCTAAGAACAGCATTACTGAACCCGTGATGTGTTCACCTGACCCTTTGACTATGCACAATGCTCTGTGTTATGTTTTAATCATTGTTTCAGAAGTTACTTGTTTTTTAAATTGAAGTATAGTTGATATACAATATTATATTGGTTTCAAGTATACAACATAGTGATTCCACAGTGATCTACATTATTAAATGCTCACCCCAAGTAGTGCAGTTACTGTCTACAGAGAATGATGTTGCAGAATTTTTTACTATGTTCTCAATGCTCTGCTTGCAGCCCTGTGACTAATTTACATTATGATTGAGATTTTGTGCCTCTTTATCCCCTTTACCTATTTCACCCACCCACTCTAACCCCTCCCCCATGGTAACCACCAGTCACTTCTCAGTGTCTATGAGTCTATTTCTGTATTTCAGAAGTTATTTAACAATTCATTTAAAGGAACTCTTGTAATAGATGAAAAGCCAGAAGAGAAGATAGCAGATTAGAAATTCTAATGGCAGATATAGGGATTTTCTTTTATTTACCTGACAAACAGCAGAATACAAGGACAAATGATAACAAGAGAATAATTACAGCAAAGTTCATGGAAATGCTGACTGGACCAAAAAGGTATTGAAGGGCCTTCAGAATAACTGAATTGCATTCAAGCTACTTGGTCACTTGACTGTGGCTCTTTTCTAGTGAAAATTAATGAAATTTGGGGGTCTGAAAACCCAGAGATGCTCCAAATTACATCTGAAGAAAGTCATTTAATAAGACAACAAAGGTGAATAATTGTAGACAGGATGCAAAATATCTAGTAGCATCTTCAGTCCTGTTTGTTTGGCATAGAGCCAAACAGATTTGCAACTTCTTTCTCCCCTTCCAAATGGAAATTAAGGTAACAGTATTGAGGGGAGGAATTTTTGCAGACCCCTCAGTACCTGGTTTGGCAAAAGTAAGTCTCAAAATTTCCCATAGCAAAGTTAGTGATGGCGGAAAAGTCACTGGGTTTGGCAAAGTCAGCTACCCACCGCTAAAGGAAAGCTTCATTCAGAATTCTCCACACCTTTTAGAAATAAAAGACAAAATACACAGTTGTGCTGTCATTGCCGATTCCCTTTAACCTATTCTCCAATGTAACCAGCTGGGAGAGGCTTTGATTGGATTAGTTAAGCAATACCATCACTACCAGATCCTCCTGCATTGAAGGAAGTCAACCTGCTATAGCTTGTGAGTTTCTGGAGGGCGAGGACAATCCAGTTTTCCTGTGACTGTGCTGCGCTTAGCCTGTAACAGATGCTCAGGTCTGTTGGCTGGATGGGTAAAGGGAAGCAGAGGTTACTGATGGAAATACCCAACCCTCATAATTCTCCTTTTTATCCGGCTTTCCTTCTTCTCACTCTCCACCCACAAATGACTCAGGTGGCTTTTTCTTCTAGACCATGTTAGCTACTGTTGGATCTGATTTTGGCCTTCATTTTCCAGATAATCATATCCCAGAGATTTGCAAAATAAAAGGTTAGTGGGGAAAAAAATCTAAAGTGAATGGTACTGATGTTCCAACAGAAGAAATCCTGAGCAACTAGAATAAAAATTCAGGAGACAAGGCAGAGGAAATTTGAAACAGACCGGGATCAGTAACCCTGGTTTTATAAAATTTAATAAAACATATAATTGACCCTCATTAGATTTATTTTCATTACAAAGAGAAAACTGCTAATGAGAAAAGCTTTATTCCCCAAGTTTCAGACCACAAATTCATTTCCCCTCTTCCTTGCTGGTTTGGCACATTTTTAAATGGCTTGGTTAAAACAATTATTAATCCTAAATTAAATATCCATGGCAATTAATCTTCCCAGAGTTAAGGAAAGTCGCTATACTCTCTACCTCATTTTCTTGGTGACCAGGTTATTTGCTCTAAGTGCTACTTGTGAGCTGTATTATAGCAGAAGAAATATACTCTAGGTTAAAAGGAAGAAAATACATAAGAATAAATTGGAGACACTGAAAATATTAATTGACATGTTAGTATTGTTACTGTTCACTTCCTGTTAAGGGTTGTATTTTTAAATGAAAGGGCAAAACATTTATTATTAACTGTGTACCTCATTTAGAAGATGTGGATAATATTGTTCCTCATAAATTATGAGGTTTAAATGAGTTAACTTATGTAAATTGCTTAGAACAGTGCAGAACACCCCACAGGGGCTGGTCCATGCCCCGCTGTTATCATTACTGTCTCCTGTAAGTTCTTTTGGAGCATTTAGGCTATTATTTTGGGACTATGTCAAATATTATTTTAAAAACTATCTGCTTAACACTTAATTTAGAAAGGTTCTGAGAGACAAATACTCTATTAATAAATGTGTATTTTCTTCTGTTTGAAATAAAAGTATTTACATACCTTCCTTGACTTATAATGGGGTTATGTCCCAATAAACTCACCATAAGTTGAAAATATTTTAAGTCAAAAATACATTTAATACATTTCACCTACTGAACATCCTACCTTAGTCTAGTCTACCTTAAACATGCTCAAAACACTTACATTAGCCTACAGTTGGGCAAAGCCATCTAACACAAAGCTATTTTTGTAATAAGGTGTTGAGTATCTTGTGTAATTGATTGAATACTGTACTACAAGTGGAAAACAGAGTGGTTGTAAGTGTATGGGTGTTTGCCCTCATGGTCAAACAGCTACCTGGGAACTGCAGCTACTGACTGCTGCCCTATATCACCAGAGAAGCCCCCACCACATACTGATAGCCCGGGAAATGATCCAGATGCAAAATTCAAAGTACAGTTTTTACTGAATGTGTGTCGTTTTCACACAATCATAAAGTTGAAAGATCAAAAAGTCAAACCATCTTGGAGATTCAAGATAGTGGTATGTGAGGTGGGATGGAGAACTCCTCCCCAAACCACAAATAGTATGAAAATATAGTTAATTAATACAACTAACCCTAAAACAGCAACAAAAAAGAAGGCTGAACCAGACTGTTACAGACCTCACAAACAGAGCAGACCTCATGAAACAGGGTAACATATGAAAGCCTTAATCTGGCAAGCCCCAGACCTTCCCCCACCCCAGCTCATGGGTGGGAGGAAGAGAAACAGAGCAGGGAGGCAGCAAAAGCCTGGGACTGCTGAACACTGAGCCCTGAAGATCTGCTTTGAGAGCAGAAACCTACATTGTGTGGTGCTCTGGAGGTTGGGTAGCTGGGAGAGGTGGAGTGGTTGAAAGAATGAGATTCCAGCCATTTGTGGAGGATGGGATCCACATCTGGGCTCTCTGTGTCAGAGGAAAGGCAGGCAGTCTGAGAGGCTTCCTAGCAGTGAGAGGGCTGCGGAAGGGGCAGGGTTTACATGGAACTTGCTGCACAGGAGAATGGAGAGCTGGAAAAGTTTGGCCACACTCTGCCCAGCTGGTTGGGAACCTTGAGGAGCTTCAGGTGCTCCATTCTCCTGGCTGACTTCCCAGCTCTGAGACCCCCCACTTTGACATGCAGCCTGCTGAGCCTCCCTCCTAGCCAGCTGGCATGGTTTTGCAAACCAGCAGTCACTGTGCTGGCATCAGGCCAGCCAGAGGGAGGCCCCACCTACAACAGCTAGAGATGCCAAGCACAGAGGCTTACACCTGTATGCTTGGCCCACTGGCTCTGATACTGGAGACAGGCAGGGAAGATGGGAATCAGGAAACAGATCTTTCCTGCCCCCAGGCACCAGCTCCGCTCCCCTATGACTCCCAACCTCACTCTAGGGGCTGAGCAGCTCCAGAGACTGGAACTTCTGGGCACTAGAGGGCACCACACAGAAATATGAAACGTCAAAAGAACATGGTTCAGACCAAAATATCACAAACCACAGAAAAAGGGCCAAATGAAACTGAACTCAACAATCTTCCTGAAAGAGAGTTCAAAATAAAAATCATAAACATGCTTATAGATGTACAGAAAAATATTCAAGAACTCTGAACAAATGTAAGTTGGAGATACAATTATTAAGAAATTCCATATCTGAAATGAAACATACAATGGAGGGATTTAAAGGCAGATTAGATGTAGTAGAACAGGCAGTAAATGGAATAGAAATTAGAGAAGAGGAATACAAAAAAGCTGAGGCACAGAGAGAAAAAAGAATCTCTAAGAAAGAATATTGAGAGAACTGTGTGACCAATCCAAGTAGAATAATATTGGCATTATAGGGGTACTAGAAGAAGAGAGAAAAAAAGGGATAGAAAGTGTCATTGAGGAGGTAATGCTAAAAACTTCCCCAATTTGGGGAAGGAGATAGTCTTTCAAGCCATGGAGGCACACAGATCTCCCAACACAAAGGACCCAAGGAACACAACATCAAGACATATAATAATTAAAATGGCAAAGATCAAGGATAAAGACCAACTTTTAAAAGAAGCTATAGAGAGAAAAAATATCACATACAAAGGAAAACCCATCAGGCTATCATCACATTTCTCAACAGAAACCTTACAGGCCAGAAGGGAGGGGCATGGTATATTTAATGCAATGAAGCAGAAGGGCCTGAAACCAAGAAAACTCTATGTGGCAAGGTTATCATTTAAACTGGAACGAGGGATTAAACAATTTTCAGATAAGCAAAAGCTGAGAGAACTTACCTCCCACAAACCACCTCTACAGTGCATTTTAGAGGGACTCCTATAGATGGACATATTCCAAAGGCTAAAGAGATGACATCCAAGGGATAGACAAAGAGTACTGAATATGATTCATAACATACAAAGGATGGAGGAGGAAGATAAAGGAGGAAAAAGAAAAAAAAAGAGCCTTTAGGTTGTGTTTGTAATACCATACAAAGTGACTTAAATTAGACTGGTATATACTAAGGGAATTACCCTTGAGACTTTGGTAACCATGAATCTAAAGCCTGCAATGACAATAAGCACATAACTTTCAATAATCACCATAAATGTAAATGGTGTGAATGCAACAAACAAAAGACATTCAGTCACTGAATGGATAAAAAAACAAGACCCATCTCAATTAATATATGATAAAGGAGCCATGGACATACAATGGGGAAATAACAGCCTCTTCAACAGCTGTTGTTGGCAAAACTGGACAGCTACATGTAAGAGAATGAAACTGCATCACTGTCTAACCTCATACACAAAAGTAAATTCGAAAGGGATCAAAGACCTGAATGTAAGTCATAAAAGCATACAACTCTTAGAAAAAAACATAGGCAAAAATCTCTTGGACATAAACATGAGCTACTTCTTCATGAACATATCTCTCCAGGCAAGGGAAACAAAAGCAAAAATGAACAAGTGGGACTATATCAAGCTGAAAAGCTTCTGTACAGCAAAGGACACCATGAATAGAACAAAAAGGCATCCTACAGTATGGGAGAATATATTCATAAATGACAGATCCGATAAAGGATTGACATCCAAAATATATAAAGAGCTCATGAACCTCAACAAACAAAAAACAAATAATCCAATTAAAAAATGGGCAAAGGAGCTGAGCAAACAGTTCTCCAAAGTAGAAATTCAGATGGCCAACAGACACATGTAAAGATGCTCCACATCACTAGTCATCAGATAAATGCAAATTAAAACCACAATGAGATATCACCTCACACCAGTAAGGATCACCATCATCAAAAAGACAAACAACAACAAATGTTGATGAGGTTGTGGAGAAAGGGGAACCCTCCTACACTGCTGGTGGGAATGTAAATTAGTTCAACCATTGTGGAAAGCAGTATGGAGGTTCCTCAAAATGCTCAAAATAGAAATACCGTTTGACCCAGGAATTCCACTTTTAGTAATTTACCCTAAGAATGCAGCAGCCCAGTTTGGAAAAGACAGATGCACCCCTATGTTTATCGCAGCACTATTTACAATAGCCAAGAAATGGAAGCAACCTAAGTGTCCAATCAGTAGATGAATGGATAAAGAAGATGTGGTACATATACATAATGGAATATTATTCAGCTTTAAGAAGAAAACAAATCCTACCATTTGCAACAACATGGATGGAGCTAGAGGGCATTATACTCAGTGAAATAAGCCAGGCAGAGAAAGACAAGTATCAGATAATTTCACTCATCTGTGGAGTATAAGAACAAAGAAAAAACTGAAGGAACAAAACAGCAGCAGACTCACAGAACCCAAGAATGGACTCATAGTTACCAAAGGGAAAGGGACTGGGGATGATGGGTGGGAAGGGAGGGACAAGGGTTGGGGGAAGAAAGGGGGCCTTACAGTTAGCATGTGAAATGTAGGGGAAGGCACAGGGAGGGCTGTGCAACACAGAAAAAACAAGTAGTGATTCTATAGCATCTTACTACAATGATGGACACTGACTGTAATGGGGCTTGTGGGGGTGACTTGGTGAAGGGGGAAGTCTAGTAAACAATGTTCCTCATGTAATTGTGTATTAATACCAAAAACAAAAACCAAAAAGAAGTAAACAAGACCCATCTGTATGCTGCCCACAAGAGACTCACTTCAAACCCAAAGACATACACAGACTGAAAGTAAAGGGATGGAAAAAGATATTTCATGGAACTAATAGGGAGAAAAAAGCAGGAGTTGCAATACTTGTATCAGACAACATAGACTTCAAAACAATGAAAGTCACAAGAGACAAAGAAGGACATTACATAATGATAAAGAGGTCAGTCCAACAAGGGGGATATAACTATTATAAATATATGTGCACCCAACACAGGATCACCTACATATGTGGAACAAATACTAACAGAATTAAAGGAGAAATAGAATGCAATGCACTCATTTCAGGAGACTTCAACACACCACTCACTGCAAAGGACAGATCAACCAGACAGAAAATAAGTAAAGAGACAGAGGCACTGAACAACATATTAGAAGAGATGGACCTAATGGACATCTACAGAACACTCCATCCAAAAGCAACAAGATACACATTCTTCCCAAGTGCACATGGAACATTTTCAAGAATAGATCATATACTAGGCCACAAAAAGAACCTCAATAAATTCAAAAAGATTGGAATTGTACCAATCAGCTTCTCAGATCACAAAGGTATGAAACTAGAAATTTGCAACACAAAGAAAACAATAAAGCCCACAAACACATGGAGGCCTAATAACATGCTCCTAAATAATCAATGAATAAATGACCAAATAAAAACAGAGATCAAGCAATATATGGAGAGAAATGACAACAATAATTCAACACTGTAAAATCTATGGGACACAGTGAAGGCCATGCTAAGAGGAAAGTATATTGCAATACAGGCCTACCTCAGGAAAGAAGAACAATCCTATGTGAAGAGTCTGAACTCACAATTAATAAAACTAGAAAAGGAAGAACAAATGAAGCCCAAAGTCAGTAGAAGGATGGACATAATAAAGATTAAAGCAGAAATAAATAAAATCAAGAAGAATAAAATAATAGAAAGAATCGATGAAAGCAGGAGCTGGTTCTTCAAGAAAATAAACAAAATAGATAAACCCCTAGCCAGACTTATCAAGAAAAAGAGTCTGCACATATAAACAGAATCAGAAATGAGAAAGGAAAAATCACGATTGACACCATAGATATACAGAGAATTATGAGAGAATACTATGAAAAAATTATATGGATAACCTGGAAGAAATGGACAACTTTCTAGAAAAATTAAACCTTTTGAGGCTGACCAAGGAATAAACAGAAATCTGAATAGACCAATTACTAGCAAAGAAATTAAATTGGTAATCAAAAAACTACCCAAGAAAAAAAACACTGGACCAGATGGTTTAACTGCTGAAATTTATCAAACATTTAGTGAAGACCTAATACCCATCCTCGTTAAATGTTTCCAAAAAGTAGAAAAGGAGGGAATACTCCCAAACTCATTCTATGATATCAACATCACTCTAATACCAAAACCAGGCAAAGACACCACAAAAAAGAAAAGTACAGCCCAATGTCCCTGATGAACATAGATGCAAAACTAATCAAAAAATATTAGCAAACCGAATTCAAAAATACATTAAAAATATCCATCATGATCAAGTGGGATTCATCCCAGGGATGCAAAGATGGTACAACATTTGAAAATCCATCCGCATAATCCACCACATCAACAAAAAGAAGGACAAAAATCATAATCATATCCATATGCTGAAAAAACATTCAACAAAATTCAACATCCAGTCATGATAAAAACTCTCAACAGAATGTGTATAGAGGGCAAGTACCTGAACATAATAAAGGCCGTATATGACAAACCCACAACCAACATTATACTTAACAGTGAGAAGCTAAAAGCTTTTCCTTTACAATCAGGAACAAGACAAGGATGCCCTTACTTTTATTCAACATAGTTCTGGAGGTCCTAGCCACAGCAATCAGACAACACAAAGAAATAAAAGGCATCCGGATTGATGAGGAAGAAATCAAACTGTCTCTGTTTGCAGATGACGTGATATTGTACATAAAAAACCCTAAAGAATCCACTCAAAACCTACTAGAGCTAATATCTTAATTCAGCAAAGTTGTGGAATACAAAATTAATACACAGAAATCTGTTGCATTGCTATACACTAATGATGAACTAGCTGAAAGAGAAATCAGGAAAACAATTCCATTCACAATTGCATCAAAAATAAAATACCTAGGAATAAATCTAACCAAGGAAGTAAAAGACCTATACTCTGAAAACTACAAGATACTCATGAGAGAAATTAAAGAGGACACTAATAAATGGAAATTCATCCCATGCTCTTGTGTAGGAAGAATTAATATTGTCAAAATGGCCATCCTGCCTAAAGCAATCTACAGATTCAATGCAATCCCTATCAAAATACCAACAGCATTCTTCAATGAACTAGAGCAAATAGTTCTAAAATTCATATGGAACCACAAAAGACCCCTAATAGCCAAAGAGATCCTGAGAAGGAAGAATAAAGCCGGGGGGATCTTGCTTCCCAACTTCAAGCTCTACTACAAAGCCACAGTAATCAATACAATTTGGTACTGGCACAAGAACAGACCCATAGACCAGTGGAACAGAATAGAGATCCCAGACATAAACCCCAGCATATATGTTCAATTAATATATGATAAAGGAGCCATGGATATACTATGGGGAAATGACAGCCTCTTCAACAGCTGGTGTTGGTAAAACTGGACAGCTACATGTAAGAGAATGAAACTAGATCACTGTCTAACCCCATACACAAAAGTAAACTCAAAATGGATCAAAGCCCTGAATGTAAGTCATGAAACCATAAAACTCTTAGAAAAAAACATAGGTAAAAATCTCTTGGACATAAACGTGAGCAACTTCTTCATGAACATATCTCCCTGGCAAGGGAAAGAAAAGCAAAAATGAACAAGTGGGACTATATCAAACTAAAAAGCTTCTGTACAGGAAAGGACACCATCCATAGAACAAAAAGGCATCCTGCAATATGGGAGAATATATTCATAAATGACATTATCTGATAAGGGGTTGATATCCAAATTATATAAAGAGCTCATGCACCTCAACAAACCAAAAGCAAATAAGCCAATTAAAAAATGTAAATTAGGTCAACCATTGTGGCAAGCAGTATGGAGGTTCCTCAAAAAACTCAAAATAGAAACACTATTTGACCCAGGAATTCCACTCCTAGGATTTTACCCTAAGAATGCAGGAGCCCTGTTTGAAAAAGACATATGCACTTTTATGTTTATTGAGCACTATTTACAATAGCCAAGGAATGGAAGCAACCTAAGTGTCCATCAGTAGATAAAGAAGATGTGGTACATATACACAATGGAATACTATTCAGCCATAAGAAGAAAACAAATCCTACCATTTGCAACAACATGAGATGGAGCTAGAGGGTATTATGCTCAGTGAAATAAGCCAGGTGGAGAAAGACAAGTATCAAATGATTTCACTCATCTATGGAGTACAAGAACAAAGCAAAAACTGAAGGAACAAAACAGCAGGAAACTCAGAGAATCCAAGAGTGGACTAACAGTTACCAAAGGGAAAGGGACTGGGTAGGATGGGTGGGATAAGTGGGGAAAAAGGGGCATTACGATTCGCACACATAATACGATTCCCGGGGGACACTGGGAAGGCAGTATAACACAGAGAAGACAAGTATTGATTCTATAGCATCTTACTACCCTGATAGACAGTGACTGTAATGGGATATGGGGTGGGGACTTGATGATGGTGGGGAGTCTACTAACCACATTTTTTTCAAGTTATTGTACATTAATGATAGCAAAATTAAAAAAATTTTTTTTAAAAGAAAGAGAATAAGAGTTGATACTATTCCTGAACAAAAAACTAGAGCAGGAAAAATACTCAAAATAAACTGGAAAACTTTTTCCAGGTATGTAGAAAGGCCCATTCTCAAAAAATGTTTGAATTACAAGGACAAAGGAAAAGCTTAAATCATGATCGTCTATAGCTTTTTTCCAAGAATGTTAAATTCCTAAATCATTGGAATAGTATATATAGAACTCTTGAGGACAAAAGGTTGTGACTTGCAAATTTAGCATACAACCAAATAATTTATATTATGTGTGAAAGTCATAGAAGGATATTCATAGAATCAAAGGGACTCAGAAAATATATCATCTTCATAGCCTTCCTGAAAGAAAATTACCTCAGCATTAATTTCAGGTAATGCCATTTCTTGACTTGGATGCTTGTTGCACAAGCCTTGTTCCCTTTGTGAAAACTCCTCAAGCTGTAGGTACACTAAGGATGTGTGCACGTTTGTATATCATACTTCAATAATTAACAAAACCTTTTTAGTGCAAAAACACTCTAATTTAGCTGACCTCTGTCAGAGTTTAAAATTTTTAAAAAACTGCAAAAGTCAAGTGACCAATGATTTTCAAATCTAACTTTATTCACTCAGAAGTCCAGGTTGATTTCAGGAAGATTATGTAACACAGAGATCAAACTTCCACTAGTGTGCATGTCTTTTGTTTCAGTTCTATACCAATCCTAGGAAATGTGTTTCTAGAATAATCTTTTTCACCCCATTTTTAAAATATAATCTCTCCTGACATGGTTGGTGACCATGTCCAAGTCACATTTTGGACAATTATGAAAAGGAAATTATGTGACAAAATATCTTTACCTCCCGTCTCTCAAAAGCAGAAATATAGAAAGTAATAAACTATTTTCATTGCCATGTAACTCAAAAAAGAAAAAAAACAAAAAAAGCCAAAGCATCTTAAGTCCAGGACTGTCTGTATACAAATTCATTATGTACCTTTTCTGGACCAGAAAAACTAGGCAGCATTTTAAATGGTTTAAGTGTTTAGATTTTAAACCATTCTTTCCATTATACATTTTTCTGTTTTAAACTTCCAGCAATAGCAGCTGCTAAATTCAGCTATGGCCAGCTGACAAGACTTGCAGTCAAGGTCCTGTCCCTGGTGTGTGTGTTTGTCACAGTGAATGACAGAAATACACAACCAAGTGCAGCCAGTCTTGGCTGTGTATTTCTGCTCCAGGTCCTGCCTTCCTTGGTAGGAATTGGACCAATTACATTTGGTCAATTTTAACAAACCTCAACAGAGATAAATTAGAGTTAGGATATTTTTTTTCCATTCAAAGATAGTCATCTCTCCCCCCCACAGTAAGCCTAATTTGCTTTTAACAGTCGTTCGAATGCCTTGTTTGGAAGCCTGAGTCAGCGGACAGCAGGTCTTCTAAGGGTCGTTTAAGCCCTCCTAGCTGACTGCACTGCGAATCAGTTGCTCTATGGCTCACCCTTTATCCTCAGATGACCCCAAACCAACTCCTACTTTATCAACACCCTTTTCAAATTCTCCTTCTAGTTATGTCTTATTATTATTGCAGAACCCTCGAGTTAATTCAGCAAAGGGCCAGTACAGCCTGTAGGAAAGCACGGGGAGGAAGGCAGAGGCTTAGAGGGCCAGAGGGCAGGATTTCTGGACACAGATTTCAGTCAGAGCTAGAAATGCTTTGCCCTTTCGGTCCCAGTGAATTCTGCGCATTTACCCGCCAGTCTCCTGAAGGTACACTGAGCATCTCCCTGTGGGTAGTCACCTTGACCCTGCAACAGGCAATTTCTGTCCTTGTATCATTTAGTCCTTTTGCCACTTTATGAGGTGCAGGTATCTTTCACAGCTCAGAGACACCAAAGAGTAGAGTGGTTTAACCAAAAGAAGCCTTTCTAATTTTTCTTACGTGACAGAAAGTACAGAGAAGTAGCAGCCTAAGGGTGGCACAGCTGCTTGAGAACTGGGAACTCAGGACCTTGCTCCCCAAGCCCTGAGCATGTGGCCTCCATCCTCATAGTCACTAGATGGATACCCCTCCTTCAGGAACAGCATTTGTTCCCCAGGCAAGAAAAAAAGCAAAAGCAGAGTAACAGACTTGTGCAACCAAGTCTGCCCTTTTATCTGAGGAAAGCAATAGGTCTTATGCAAGTCCCCCCAGCCGGCTTCTGGCCACCTCTGGTCAGCAGGGGCTGGCCATGCGATCCCCACCAGGTGCCAGGGAGCCTGGGAAGGGGAGCACTTCATCTGGGACATTGCCTCCCCACACAAACGCAGAGTTCCATTAATAAGAATGAAGGCAGAATGGAAGTAGAGGGGAACAATGTCAGCCTGGAAAGAGCCAGGCTTCACCTTCAGATGCCCCCATCTTAACATGGGCGTGTGTGGGGTGGTGCAGCAAGCAGGAGCACTGAAGAATCTGGCCAGCATCCCTCATCCACTGTAACATAGACACAACCACAATACACAAGGTAGTGGAAAATGTTATACAGGAGAAAGAGAGGGTTATTGAGAGGGTTAGCGAGGAGAGAGGGACTCAGGCAGGAGAGAGACACACTTCAGCATTGCTTGGAGGAGCTGGGTGATAACCTATGGGATGCTGTTAAAGAAGAGAGACAGTTACTGAAAAGGCAGCTCACGCTCCTAGAAGATTCCTTAGCAGCGGCGAGGGGGGAGGTGGCAGGAGAAGCCGTGTTGCAGGAGGCCGTGGGGGAGGGGGAGAGCGGTGCCTTCAGGCCCGGAAATGGAGGAGGAGGAGCCATTGGTGGAGGAGCCTGAGGCAGAGGAGGCAGCAGGGCCGATGGCGGATTTACTGCCCAGGCCACTGCTGGGGGTACCATCTTTTCCTGTTTTGAAGGCCCACCCAGCTGTAATGAAGAAAATAAAAATGAAACAATGTGGGCTCCTCAGGGGGAGGAGCAGCCCCCTCCCCAGGTTGGGGAGCACTCCATTCTCCACCCCTATGCCAAGGAGGAGCTGGTGGACATGAGTGTCCCGTATAGGCAGAGGCCATCGGAATCTCTGCCTACATGGCTTTTACGTCTGTCTCTGGGATATGGGGTGGGACATAACATTGTTGTGTCAGGTACTGAGATGAGTAGAATGGCTTCCCTGACGACTCACCCTTCCCTCTGGCAGTGGTTGCAAAATGCCCGTCATGCCTCAGGGAATCAGACACTCCTGGAATGGCAGACAGCTGCCATCGGGATAGTTTGGCCTAATCAGGTTGATTTACCATATTTTCCCAGTGGGTGGAAAATGTATGCAGAGCACCAACAGGTACTGTGGGAATTGGGTATGAAAAACAACATCTATGATATGGATGCCCAGGGCCCTGATGAGGAGGTGTTCACCATAGGAGTGGGAAACCTGGTGTTGCACACAGCTCCCACATCTCTCTTTGGATCCCTAGTGAACTACTCTTGTCTGTCTCCTAGGGCAACCATAAGGGAGGCTACTCATACTTTAGCAGAACTGGGGGAGGTTGAAACAATAAGGGCACGGAGGGAAGTACGGGCCACAACTGAGAGGAGAAGTGCAAAAGGCCCCGTGAGTATCTTGAGGACCCAGATGTGGTTGATTTTATAAAGGCCGGGGTAGTGAAAGAAAAACTCGATGGGCAGCCCAGTAGAATATTGTTAGAACTGTGGCACCAATTAAAGCCGGAGCAGCAGTTCTAGCCGCTGAGGTCCAGGACACGGAAACCAGAGTCAAGGCCTCATTCCCGGCCTGTGTCCCTGCAGAACTTCATGGGAGACAGTACTCAGGATTCGCCCGAGACCTCACCCCCACAGGAGGACGATTGGGCATCGTGGTTCGACTGAGGTG
Organism: Manis pentadactyla; assembly: GCF_030020395.1. Classification (NCBI taxonomy): domain Eukaryota; kingdom Metazoa; phylum Chordata; class Mammalia; order Pholidota; family Manidae; genus Manis; species Manis pentadactyla. The sequence continues at coordinate 43,884,052 of NC_080019.1, read as the reverse complement.
GGGGTCAAAGTTCCCACCTTGGGGGACATGGGGGGAAACAGAGGCCACATATAGAATTAGCAATTCATTGGTCCCTGTGAACGTACAATGTGTCCTGGCGCTGGTGGACACAGGAGCTGAGTGTTCTCTGATTCCTGGCAACCCTGAGCGTTTTCCTGGGACCCCTCCTGTGATAGATGGATATGGGGGTAAGGCAGTTAGAGTGAAGAAAGCCCAAATCCCATTGGGGATAGGGCGTTTGCCCCCACAGGAGTATACCGGGTACATTTCTCCCATCCCTGAATATATTTTGGGGGTAGATATCCTGCAGGGCCTGTGGTTACAGACCACTGCAGGTAAGTTCAGACTGCGGTTATGTGTGGTAAAAGCAGTTCTGAGGGTACATGCTAAGCACCCACCTGTAGCTCTGCCTGTACCTCGGTGGGTGACAAATATTAAACAGTATAAATTTCCTGGGGGGCACAAGGAAATTGGGAAACTCTACAGGAGATGGAGAGGGTGGGGATCATAAAGCCCACTCATAATCTTTTTAATTCCCCAGTGTGGCCAGTGAGAAAGCCAGATGGCTCCTGGTGTATGACTGTAGACTACAGGGAATTGAATAAAGTCACACTCCCTTTGCATACTGCTGTCCTCTCTACAGCAGACATTCTGGACACCCTCAGCCATGAGCTGGGAACATATCATTATGTAGTAGACCTTGCTAATGCTTTCTTCTCTATTGACATAGTGCAGGAAAGCCAGGAACAGTTTACCTTCATGTGGGAAGGCCGGCAGTGGACACTCACTGCCCTTCCACAGGGATATCTCCACAGTCCCACCATCTGTCATGGACTTGTAGCCCAGGACTTGGCCACATGGAGGAAACCGCAAACAGTGCAGTTGTATCACTACATTGATATTATGCTCACATCTGATTCTCTTTCAGATTTAGAAGGGGCAGTTCCTAGACTGTTGCAATATCTACAGGAGAAAGGATGGGCTGTGAACAGTACCAAGGTTCAGGGACCTGGTTTGTCTGTGAAATTCTTGGGCATTGTCTGGTCAGGTAAAACTAACGTTGTTCCTGAAGCAGTCATAGACAAGGTCCAGGCTTTCCCCACCCCTACCACTGTGGCAGTGTTACAAGAGCTTTCAGGTCTTTGGGGCTACTGGAGAGTGTTTATACCGCACTTGGCACAGATTCTGAAGCCCTTATACCGGTTGGTACGAAAGGGCATCAAGTGGGACTGGGATGAGACATGTGCAGCTGCTTTTACTGCTTTCAAGCGGGCAGTCAAGGACGTACAGACCTTAAATGTAATGGACTCATCAAGGCCTTGTGAACTAGATATTCATGTAACCGAAGATGGTTATGGATGGGGTCTTTGGCAGCGGCTTAAACGGACATGCCAACCTACTGGATTCTGGTCACACTATCAAAAGGAGCAGAGATCCTGGTCACCTTGATGGAGAAGCAACTGGCTGTTGTGTACCATGCCTTGCTGGCTACCGAGCTCATTGCTGTAACAGCTACAACCAAGGTAATAACCACCTATCCCTTCATGGGGTGGGTGGGAGACTGGACCCAAGGCCATGGAGTGGCATGGCTCAGATACCTACATTGGCCAAATTGGGCGCATATTTACAGCAGTGCAGTGCCCTCTCTACTAGCCCCTTAAGTGGAGAACTCCAATGCTTACTGGGGCCAGTTACCTATACCAGTGAAAACAGAAAGAACTTGCTTTTCAGCCATTGGTAGCCAAGACTCCTTATCAGGAGGGAAAAGCCCCTCTACCTGAAGATGCTCTGTACACAGATGGCTCTAGCCATGGGCAGCCCCCAAAGTGGAGGGCTGTGGCTTTCCATCCTAAGACTGAGACAATATGGCTGGAGGATGGAGAGGGGAAGAGCAGTCAATGGGCTGAGTTGCCGGTAGTATGGATTGTGATCACCCAGGAGCCTTCCCCCATAGTTGTCTGCACTGACAGCTGGGCCGTCTATTGGGGCTTGACCCTGTGGCTACCGACATGGTATCATGCCAATTGGTTGGTTGGTCACTGGCCCCTTTTGGGCCAAGAGTTGTGGCAAGACCTATGGGCCTCTGGTCAGACTAAGACTGTTACTGCATATCATGTGACTGGCCATTTGCCTTTGGCATCCCCAGGGAATGATGAAGCAGGCACATTGGCCCAGGTGCGCTGGCTAGAAGGATGGCCTGCCTCTGATGTGGCCCAATGGCTACACCAGCGTTTGTTGCACACGGCGTAAAAGACAATGTGGGCTGTAGCCCGTGGGTGGTGCTTGCCATTGACCTTTGAAGAAGTCAGCAGAGCCCAGAAGAAATGCCTTGTGTGCTCTAAGAGGGACTTACACCGAGTCCCACAGCAACATGGGACAATAGTAAGGGGGCTGATACCCCTTGTCAGGTGGCAGATAGACTGTATTGGACCTCTGCCCATATCAGAAGGATATCGGTATGCCATGACTTGTATGGACATGGCTACTGGACTATTGGTTGCTTTTCCTGCACATCGTGCAGATCAGCAAACCACCAAGAGGGGCTTGGAGCGTCTCTGTGCAGCCTATGGCTGGCTGCAGGTGATTGAGAGCCATCAAGGCACCCACTTTACTGGACATGTGTTACAAGAATGGGCTCAGCAATTAGGAATAAAGTGGAAATTTCATGTACCATATAATCCTTCTGGGGCAGGCTTGATAGAGAGGTACAACAGTTTGTTGAAATCTGTCCTGAAGTTGGACACCAATAGTCCGGGGGTTGGTCAGTTCCCCTATGGACGGTGCTGCAGCGTTTGAATGAGAAGCCATGTAAAGGAGCTTTGCGCCCTGTGGATATGCCCACGCACCTTGCTGCCTCTCCTATACAATTGTACGTTCAAACCAAAGGAGCTACTGAAGCCAGGATATGGCCAGCAGAGCAACATCCTGCTGCCAGCCCCAACTGCATTAAGGCCTGGAGACACTGTTGAACAGACCTGGCCCTGGACATTTCAACACATGGACCAGCGATGGCTGGCCCTTCTGGCACCTTGGGGTAAAGGCCTGGAAGCTGGCCTCCTGTGTATTCCTGGAGTAACAGCCGAATGTTCCCCAAAGGTTACGGTAGTGTACCCAAAACGTCCAGGAGGTAAGAGCATCTTGTGGGGAAGTTTTGTTTTATCTTTATGGCCAGTGCATGCACCTCCCGTAGCCCTATATATTGACCCATCTGTAACTCCCACAGGGAGGTGGGTGAATGTCTGGTATACAAGACCAGGACGAGATCCCATTCCTGCCACTGTTTTATCACAAGACCACTCTCTTGCATGTATCCTACCTGATGGACAAGATTTGCCTATGCTGGTGTCATTAAAACGTATCTTACTGCCCTTGAGGTTATTTTCCCCTACAGTCCTTGTGGCCTGAGTGCGCCCCCTGGCTGCAGCTGCCGCGTGATGATTACTCTGAACCCTCGGCTACTGCCTGCCTGTGGGATGGACGGGCTGTGGACTTAGTCCACATGGGACTTTGAACCTAGCTGAATCCTCAGGCTTGAGGATTGTCATAAATTCATTGCTGTTGCTATTGTTATGTCATTAGTCTGGTTACAATGCTCCAATTTTCTTACCCAGGGACCATTTTGGAAGAATGGTAATGAGTAGATTGTAAGGTGAGATTTCTGGAGGGGTGGCCTGTGGGTAAGATTGTAACATTTCCAGAATATCTCACCTGGCTTTAGTGTATTTGCATATCCTCAGGGGTGGAGAGAAGTTCATCTCCACGTCAATGGGTAATTACCTGGGCAACGGAGAGAGTGTCTAGACCTGCGAGGTTAGGGGGAGGGGCTGGCTTGCTGGCTTCTTCCAGAGCAGAGGAGAGAGATGGCCTGGGACTGCAGTTTGTGAGCAATAAATGAGTTTTAAACTTTATTTCTCCCTTTGACTGATTTTGGTTTGTAGAGGTATTTTGCCCCAGGATTTCTTCTCCCCTGACTTACAGATACAGAAAATAAACAAAGCAATCTTTTTTAAAACACCACTGTCCCCAACATATACATTTTGATGACTTTGGTAGACTGTCCCATTTCTCTCAGACTAACAGAGGAAGTCCCAAGCTGGAGAGATTGGCTCAGTCCCTTCATTTTCCCTCCTACTCAGCGCACACTCCTGGCTCCCTGAGTACTATGAGGCAGAGAGAAGGGGACTTGGACAAGAGTTATGATCCAGTATTGAGGTAACAAGGGCCAGTCCCTGGTCTGAGTCATTTCTATATCCCAGAATAATTGCATATACTTGGCACTCAGTATTTATTGAATCAAATTTGGTCCACACTTCCATGCATGCCATCCCCTTTGCATCTTCTCTGCAAGTCTACCAAATGAAAAGCATTTTGCAGTGCTGTTTCTGAACCAATATACACACCATCATTTCTTTTAGAAACCTTCTGGGACTTGGATTAGTTTTGAGAAATCACTAGCATTAGGGAGTCCTATGAATGCATGTAGGATAAAGAAAGGCAGTCAGTGATCAGTATATTTTTGCCGACTGGTGTGAGCTTGGATGTGAACTAGTGCTGAGTGAGCAGGTCTCATCAGATTTGCAATGGCAATGAAGTGACTCGCTTCTTGGGTGAGAATAACTTGAAATCTCTTCAGAAGAAAGAGGGTATGAGATGAGCTTTCCCTTTCAAGAAGTAAATTGGCAGGGCTTACTAATTAACGTTAAAAGCGAATGTCTGAACCACACTTCCTGGCTTTCTGGCTCCATCCGTTTGGTCTCCCACGTATTTCTGAAACATGTGCTGCTCCATGGGAAAACACTGCAGATCACACATTTGACACTAATGCAGACACTAATGGTTTTAAGTTTTCCCAACCAAATCTGAAGATTTGTCTGTGACACAAATAAATATGTGCTTTGGGCTGTGTTTTTCCCAGTTAAGCTATTTGTAGCTCCACATGCTTGTTTTCTCCTTTTTTCTATAAAGCACAAAGGTTTTTACAAATGCAGGGTGTGTGTATTGGGGAAGGGGATGATGTGGGTACTCACCAACATCCAGGCTGTTAAAATCCGGTGGGACTGTGAATGCACTGTCACTTTTCTCAAAGGTATATGGAGTGGAAACTATTTAAATTCTTGGTTTTACAGCAGACACTTCAAAAGGAGCCTTCTTATGGTTTTGTAATTGATTTTAGTTTTTTTATGTGATAGTATATTGCAAGTCTGGCAATAGAAAGCATTGGTTTCTTCCTCCCCCATTACCAGCCTGAAGGTCACTTCATAGAGGCAACTGCTTAGTTCATTTGTTTGTCCTGGCACTCACCCTCCTATTTTTAAGTAATGTGCTTATGCTGCCACTTCTGGACTTATCAATGTTGGAGATGATTTATTGACTTCCTAATAGGTTAGATAAGGATTTAGCACTCTTACAGATCACCATCTTCCCTTTCCATTTTACCCATTCTCCTAAGATGCTATTTCAGGAATTGAAATAGCAGCCATTTACATTATCACAATGTAAATACTGATCACTGCTAAAGCAGGGAGGCAGTTCATCTTTTCATCTCTTGCACAAGTTTTTGCCTTTCCTGGCATTAATCATTGGCGCAGTCTTTTCTGTTTACTTTATTTTCTGTATATCTATTTGTATTCTTCCCCATATCTTCCAATGGATCTGTCAAGTGTCTACAAATAGCATTTTCCAAATGACCAAGTTCATCAGATGCTTGATCAGTTCTGTTGACTTGCTAAAGACCTCCTCTCCATGCTTCTCTGTCCTTCTGCTTTACTGTGGACTACATCTCAGGTTTCCCCTTATGACCCTTCTGGGTTGTTTCTCTGATTTGATGGGTATAAATGTTTCCTCTTTTTCCTGTTTTCTCCCTTCTTTTCCTTGAGCACATCCTCCAGTAGCTTCCCAATACCAGTTGCTTGAGAAGCAAATTTCTTGAGATTGTACCCACCTAAAAATACTTGCTTTCATTTGATTGATAGTCTGGAAATACAGATTCTTTAATTCTAAATTATTCCTCCTCATACTTACAAATTCATTGGTTCCATTATGAACCTTGAGAAGTCAGACACATTATGCAGCCCAGTTTTTTGGGATCTATATTTTTTCCCTCCCTGGAAGTGTTCAGAATTTTTTATTTATTCCTGCTGTACATTGATGTGGATCTTTTTCCATTTCCTGAACTGGATGATTATTGTGCCCTTTCAAATTCTGGAAAGTTTTCTTATAATGTTTCTTTAATAATTTCCTTCTTTCTCTTTCTCATTTCTCTTTCTGGAATTCTGGATCAATTATGTAATTTTCTTATCTTCTCTCCCTTGTCACACATATTTTTGATTTTCTGTTCTATCCTCTGAGAGAATTCCTACACTTTATTTTCTATTTCTGCTACTGTTTAAAATTTTAGTTACATTTAAATTTTTCAAGGGTGCTTTCATATTCTCTGTTGCTCGTTTTCCATGTATTCTTGTTTTGTTTTGTTTTCTGGCTGATATATACTCTCCTCTCTCTCTAAGAGGGTGAATTTAATGAGTAGGTACATTCACGCAGGGGTGGGGGAGTCTAGGTATGTCTTTCTTCACTTTAAGCATAGGCAGAGCTTGTAGGCTGGTCAGTGTTGTGTAGGAGGTGGTCAGATTGCATTCAGGCCTGGCCTTGTCTCCATTGTCAGGATCAGAAGGCTTTTCTTTAAGGCTCTGAAGATCCTCTAGAGAAGAAAGTTCAAGTTTTCTACCTAGAATAGAGATGCCCATATGCCCATATTTGGGAACAAGGTAAAGAAACAACGGAGGGACCCACACAGGATGTACACTTTCATCTAATCTGCCTCCTGTGAGCCCCTTACTACCTGCCACCTCTGCTGTGCCCATGGCCCTGAATCTGAAATGTCCAAAGGAAATCTTTTTCTCTAGAAAAGAAACCTCTCACCTCCTGTGGGTGCCAATGGGTGAGACCCAGGGTTCATTCACTCAGTATATAGATAAAGCTAGTGTTTTGTACCTGCTTACCCTCCATCTTCTGCAGTTTTGGTGTTTTAGGGCCCTGAACTTTTCCAAAATTCTACAGGGTAGGTTGTCTCATTTCTCAACTGATTCCATGTGTAGAAGTCAGAGACCATGCCCCAAATGCTGTTTGCTTCCAAAGATTTTCAGAAATCTCTTATCTATGTCTTTTTCCTTCTTGTTCTCTCTAAGATGAATCCAATTTTGGTGCTTTACTGTCATTTTGGGAGGTTTTTAGGAGGGAATAAAGATAAGTTTCTCTAAAATAGTTGCAAATCATGTATCTGACAAGGGTCTAGTCTTTTACAACTCAACAATAAAATGACAAACAATCCAATTTATTTATTTATTACTTATTTATTCTTTCACTGAAGTATAGTTGATATACAATATACTTTGGTTTCAAATATACAACATAGTGATTTGACATTAATCTTCATTATTAAATGCTTACCCCAAGTGGTAAAATTACTGTTAACATAAAAAGATGTTACAGAACTATTGACTATATTCTCAATGCTCTACTTACATCCTTGTGACTAATATATATATAACAGATTTTGTGCCCCTTTATCCCCTTCACCTATTTCACCCACCCAACCTAACCCCTCCCCCATGGTAGCCATCAGTCACTTCTCAGTGTCTATGAGTCTATTTCTGTTTTGTTTAGATTCCACATACATATGAGTGAAAACATATAGTATTTGTTTTTCTCTGCCTGGCTTATTTCACTTAACATAATATCCTCTCTGTCCATCTACATTGTTTCAAATGGCAAGATTTCTTTCTTTTTGTGGTTAAATAATATTCCATTGCGTATATGTACCACCTCTTCTTTATCCATTCATCTATCAATGAACATTTCAGTTGCTTCCATATCTTGGCTATGGTAAATAATGCTGCAATAAACACAGGGGTGCATATATCCTTTTGAATTAGTGATTTTGTTTCCTTCAGATAAATTCCTAGAAGTGGATTTGCTGGGTTATATGGTATTTCTATTTGTAGTTTTTTGAGAACCTCCATACTGCTGTTCATGGTGGTTGGACTATTTTACATTCCCATCAACAGTGTAGGAGGGTTCCATTTTCTCCACATCCTTGCCGACACTTGTTATTTTTTGTTTTTGAGTTAGTGGCCATTCTGACTGGTGTGAGGTGATATCTCATTGTGGTTTTGATTTGTGTGTCTCTGATGATTGGAGCATCTTTTCATGTGCCTATTGGCCATCTGTATGTCTTCTTTGGGAAAATGTCTGTTCAGGTCCTCTGCCCATTTTTTAATTGGGTGATTTGTTTCTTTGGTGTTGAGTCATATGAGTTCTTTATATATTTTAGATATTATCTCCTTGTCAGATATATCACTTGCAAGTATAATTTCCCATTCAGTAGGTTGCCTTTTTGTTTTGTTGATGGTTTCCTTTGTGTTTTAGTTTGATGTAGTCCCACTTGTTTATTTTTGCTTTTGTTTCCCTTGCTCAGGGAGATGTATCCAGGAAAAAAATTTCTCACACTGATGTTCAAGAGATTCTTACTTATGTTTGTTTCTAGCAGTTTTATGGTTTCATGTCTTATATTTAGGTCTTTAATCCATTTGGTGTTTACTTTTGTGTATGGTGTTAGACAGTGATGCAATTTCACTTTCTTTTTTGTAGCTGTCCAGTTTTCCTGACAGCTTTTATTGAAGAGACATTCTTTGTATATTCTTGCCTTCTTTGCCATATATTAATTGACTATATATGCATGGGTTTATTTCTGGACTATTTATTCTGTTCCATTGATCTATGTGTCTACTCTTATGCCAATGCCATACTGTTTTGATTACTGTGGCTTTGTAGTATAACTTGAAATCAGGAATGGTGACACCCTCAACTTTGTTATTCTGTCTCAGGTTTGCTTTGGCTATTCAGGGTCTTTTGTAGTTCCATATAAGTTTTAGGATTATTTGCTCTAGTTCACTGAAAAATATCATTGGTATTTTGACAGGGGTTGCATTAAATCTGTAAATTGCTTTGGTCAGGATGGCCATTTTGACAATATTACTAACAACCCAATTTTAAAAGGCAAAGGATTTGAATAGATATTTCCCCAAAGAAGGTGCACAAATGGCCAATAAGCACACAAGAAGATGCTTAACTTCATTAACCATTAAGGAAATGCAAATCAAAGTCACAGTGAGATACCACTTCGAACCCGCTTGGGTGGAGATGTATATATATAAAATAACAAGTGTTGGCAAGGATACGGAGAATCTGGAGTCTTCATACATTGGAGCTGCTAGTGGGAATGTGAAACACTGCAGCATTTTTGCCCAACAGAAAAAAAGAGAATCTAGGCTCTGAGTCTTGATTTTCCATCCACCCACCCAGCCAGCTATCTTTTTCCTCTTTCAAAAGATGTTTCCAAGCGCCCATACTGCCACACACACACTGAAATTTGGTTGGGTCGGATATAGGCCCGGTCATCATGCTCGTGCAGTTTTCAGTCAAGGTGGGGAGATGGGTGTTAATCGAATAGGTGTCCAAATACAGAATTACAACCATGTTAAGTGCTGCAAAGGAAAAGTACCAGGCTTCTACACAGTGTGATAGGAGGACCCACTTGGGCTTTGTGGGGATGGGCAGGCTTCCCTAGGAAAGTACCTTTGAACCAAAATGTGAAGTCTGAGTAGAAACTCCTGGAGTTGATGAAGGGGTGGGAGGTGGAGAAGAGTACTATAGACAGAAGTGAACACCCCAAGGAAATGGTGCGCAGGGAGTGTTTGAGGAACTCCAAGTAGAAGTGGTGTCTTTTTCTTTGAAAGCACTATTCAGAGAGGGATGAATTGAGGCTTAAGTGGTGAGACAGGGCCAGAAAGATCTTTGAGGCTATAGTCATGATCTTGGTGGTCTTTATTTGGGAGTTAATAGAGGTCATGGAGTGGCTTTGAGCAAAGAGTTTCAGCTGTTGTTTGGAAAACTACATGGGGTCCTGGATGCTGGAGAGTACTAGGGAGCGAGCGTCACCAGGAGGTGACTGTTAGAGTGGTCTGAGTGAGAGAGCCAGGAGGCGGGAGAGGCTTGTGATGGAGACAGAGGGAAACAGTGTTTAGGTGGTAAGTGTTATGGGCTTTGGCAATGGATGGGATAGGAGGAGGGGTAAGGGCCAGGGAAGTGTCCAGAATAAGTATTGGAAATCTGTGGAAAAGGTTTGTGTGGGAAGGTGGGGAGAACACCAGTTTGGTCCTTGACAGGTTGCATATGAGGTGCCTGAGCCATAGGACAGAGGAGCCGCTGGATACTGGGGCCAAATGTAGAGGCAAAGTGGGCTGGAGATGTATACTTAGATGTCACAGGTGCACCAACTGTTGGCATTTGCTTCCTGTGCAGCTGTCACATGCCTTAACAGGGGCAAGGTGACAATTTAAGCAAGGGAGGCAGAGACCTCAACCAAAATCTGTTTTCCTCAGATAAAGTCAGTAAACACACTACAGCTCAAAGCATGCAAGGCTCCATCCTAGAGGCTGAGAGGGGGGAGTTAAGGAGTGTAGGACTGATGCTCTAGCTGGAAAGACAAGTTGGAAACACAAATAAGAACACAGAAGCCAAAGAGCAGACCACTGTGAGATGCCATCAGTCAGCATTGGCAACTGCTCAGCAAGGAGTAGAAACATTTTTTCTACTTTTTCTGACAGGCTGGAAATGATAATGCCCCAGTGTTCACCCTCCTACCTCATCTGCAACTTTGCTGTCACATTTCCATCACCTCCCCTTCACTGCACAAAACAGCAAATGCCATAGTCTTTCTTCTGTCCTGATGCCCCCACTAACAGCAAGCCCCCTCTCTCCCATGTGCTTCTCTCCATTCCTTCCACACTCTCTAATTTCCTCTTTTTTCTCATCACCAGTCATCTAGAAGCAGAGATCTTCACTTTCTGTGCCCGAGAGGGAGTATGAACTCAAAGGACATGAAAATCAAGTCATGCCTGAAGAGCATCCAGTCCCGCTCTTTGTTAAAGTGGGGAAGGGAGGAGTCCCAGGCTACGTAGTTGAAGTCCTCACTCAACACACATGAGCAGACTGCCCAACTCAGGGCATCTGGACACTTGCTATGGCCTTTGCAGCTTCTCTCCGAGGTCACCAATGTCCCCGTGGCCACTTCACAGTTCTCCCCTAGGCTCCATGATGATGAATTTTCCTGTCTATCCTCCTACCTCCCAAACTTCTGTTACATTTCAGACAAGGTTTCGGGCCAGCACCCAAATATTGCTGGCCTTGGTGCCTTCTCTGTTCCCATGTGAGCTTTCCCTGAACAGTGTGCTAGAGTGGGTACAGCGTGACTGCCCCAGTCCAGTGACCCTCTCCTCAGGCATCATTTCCATTTCCTTATCTGAGTTTATAGGGTTGGACTGAAAATTAAATGAGATAGCAAGTGTTGGCAAGTATTGACAAAATTGACAAGTTTAACATCTCTTCAACTAAATTAATTTTCTCTTCTTCACCTCCAGGTATAAATGAAACTAATGAACTTCATTGATTTCAGACTTCATCTCCCTTGGGTATGTCTCTCAAAGTTCTGCCTAATTGATAGAATCAATTAGGAATATTTTCAAAATATATATTAGAAACCCCAATTTACAGGGTATTTATTAAATACAATTAATTTTTTTGGTATAAAAAAAGGATCAAAGGTAGGTGGTTATAATAATTGGTTCAGCTCAACTGATTGTGGGCCTAGGTTATGTCCTTCCACTCTATTATCCTTAGCATGTTGGCCTTAGGTTGAAAAAGTTTCCCTTCATGGGCAAGGAAAGCTGCCACAGCTCTAGACATCCCACCTGCATTCAAGACAAAATATAGGAAGGGAAAGGGCAGTGCAAACAGCATCTCTCCTTTCAGTAGGAAAATTAAAATCCTTCCCAGTAGCCTCCAAGAGGCTCTTGCTTACATCCTATTGACCAGAACTGTGTCATGTGGCCTTCTACAGCTGAAAGGTCCCCTGTAATTAAAATACTAAGATTCTACCATCTCTATACTGGAGACTGGCATTGGAGAAGGGGGCTTGGACTGGTGTTAGATTGTCCAGCCAAGATGGTCTGCTGTTGCCTCTTCTTTCTTTGTCTCTGTAACTTACAGAAAGGGTCAGGAGATTATAGCTATAAGGAGATGATAGGTTAACCCAGCCAATCTAATATAAATCATATGTATGCATTTATCTTTACATGTGTATGTGTGTGTAAACACACATATTTTATTTATAAATAAAATGAGGTTGGATGAGTTGTTTCTACTTCACATGTATTTGTTAAGAAAAAAAGGAAATTTTGTGTTAGAAAAAAAAGGAACAAAATATTTCTATTTTTGAGAAAAAGGAAATTTTATTTTTCTTTTTTACTGAGAGCCTGTGTGGCCCAGAATTTTACAGACACTATCTTGAATCCTTCCAAACAAAAATGCAGATATTATTGCCCCCATTTTGTAGCGAGGGACTAATAGAACACTGTTGCTTAGCTGGTTAAAGCACAGTAGGCTTTATACCTCTCTGATTTCAAAACCAGAGGAATTCAGGACCCAAAGAAAAATGTGAAACCTGGGAAGAGCTCCTGAAACTCCTGGGAACTCACCCTACCCAAGGGAAAAGGAGATGCTGTAAACTCAGGGTGCAAGTCAGGGCTCTGCAAGTTGTGGTGCTGCTGAGTGAGGACCAGAGCAAGAATATCCCTTCCCAGAGTTTCCATGTTGGCCTCTCTATGGAGAGTCACCCAAAGGCCATGTATTTCCCTGAATCCTGGAAGATAGGGTCTCATTTCAGGCACCCAAAGGCTTTTTCTCTGGTGGGAAATAACTGCTCACCTGCTATCCAGAAACAATGAGCTGAGATCTGAATCCACACTGAATCCCACATAAGTCAAATACCCACCAAAAGGCTCTAAACATGACATCTGAGTTCCAGGTATGATGCTGGATTGGATCCTGGATTACAAGGAAATAAAGATTGTTATAAAACATAATATTGGGGTAATTAGCAGTTTGTAGAAATGTTAATTCCTCAGATTTTATTATTGAACTATGGTTATGTAAGGAATATCCTTTTTCTTAGAAATATATATGAAGGAGGAGATCAATTCAAGATGGCGGTGTGAGAGGTGAGACAGAGAACTCCTCCAAAAACCACATATGGTATGAAAAATACAGTTAATACAACTAATCCTAAAACCGGAACAGGAAAGAAGGCTGCACCAGACTGCATATACCTGGAGAACAGAGCAGACCTCATGGAACAGGGTAACGTACCAAAGCCTTGATCTGGCGGAACCCGAGCCCTCCCCCCACCCCAGCTCACCAGCGGGAGGAAGAGAAATGGAGCAGGGAGGGAGTGGAAGCCTGGGACTGTTGAACACCCATCCTGGGAGGTCTGCTTTGGAGCACAGACCTACATTGTGTGGTGCTCTGGAGGTTGATAGGGTTGGGGAGCTGGGACAGGCAGAGTGCTTGAGAGACTGAGATTCTGGCTGTTTCTGGAGGATGGGTCCACATCTGTCCACTCTGGGACAAGAGAAAGGCAGTTGTGAGAGGGCTGCTGAAAGAGCGGGGTTTGCACAGACATTGCTTCATGGGAGAAGGGGAAACTGGACAAGGTTGTCTCAGCATGCTATTCCCAGCTGGTTGGGAAATTTGAGGAGCTTCAGGCATTCTATACCCCTGGTTGGCTACTCAGCTCAGAGGCCCCCCCACTGTGACATGCAGCCTGCTGCACTTTCCTCCTTGCCTGCTGGCACCTGCTTGGAAACCAGCAATCACTGTGCTGGCATCAGGCCAGCCAGAGGGAGGCCCCACCTACAACAGCTACAGACACAAAGCACACAGGCATATACCTGTGTGCTCAGCCCACTGGCTCTGACACTGGAGACGGGCACTGCAGACGGGAATCAGGAAACAGCTCCTTCCTCCCTCCAGGCACCAGCGCCACTCCCCTGTAACCCCCAACCTCACTCCAGGGGTGGAGCAGCTCCAGAGACTAGAGCTTCTGGGCACCAAGGGGCATCCCATAGAAATACAAAATGTCAAAAGAATATGGTTCAGACCAAAATCTCACAAACCATAGAAAAAGGGCCAAATAAAACTGAACTCACCAATCTTCCTGAAAGAGAGTTCAAAAAAAAAATCATAAACATGCTCATGGAGGTACAGAAAAATATTCAAGAACTCAGGGATGAATTTAATTTGGATATTCAATTATTAAGAAATTCCATATATGAAATGAAACATACAATGGAGAGATTTAAATGCAGATTAGATGTAGTAGAAGAGACAGTAAATGGAATAGAAATTAGAGAAGAGGAATACAAAGAAGCTGAGGCACAGAGAGATAAAAGGATCTCTAGGAGTTAAAGAATATTGAGAGAACTGTGTGACCAATCCAAACAGAACAATATTTGCATTATAGGGGTACCAGAAGAAAAAGAGAGAGAAAAAGGGATAGAAAGTGTCATTGAGGAGGTAATTGCTGAAAATGTCCCCAATCTGGGGAAGGAGATAGTCTCTCAAGCCATGGAGATGCACAGATCTCTGAACACAATGGACGCAAGGGACACAACATCAAGACATATAATTAAAATGGCAAATATCAAGCATAAAGACCAACTTTTAAAAGCAGCTAGAGAGAGAAAAAAGATCACATACAAAGGAAAACCCATCAGATTATCATCATATTTCTCAACAGAAACCTTACAGGCCAGAAGGGAGGGGCATGATATATTTAATGCAATGAAAATGAAGGGCCTTGAACCAAGAATACTCTACCCAGCAAGGTTATCATTTAAAGTTGAAGGAGGGATTAAACACTTTTCAGATAAGCAAAAGCTGAGAGAATTTACCTCCCACAAACCATCTCTACAGTGTACTTTGGAGGGACTGTTATAGATGGAAGTACTCCTAAGGCTAAATAGCTTTTCACCAGGGGAAATAAAACCACAGGAAAGTAGAACAATTAATTACTAAGCAGATGCAAAATCAAATCAACTACCCCCAAAGCCAATCAAGGGATAGACAAAGAGTACAGAATATGATACCTATCATATAAAGAATGGAGGAGGAAGAAAAAGGAGGAAAAAAAACCCTTTAGGTTGTGTTTGTAATAGCATACTAAGTGAGTTAAATTAGACTGTTGGATAGTAAGGGAATTACCCTGAAACTTTGGTACAAACTGTTGATAATCACCTAAATGTAAATGGTCTGAATGCACCAATCAAAAGATATAGAGTTACTGAATGTATAAAAAACAAGACCCATCTATATGCTGCCTACCAGAGATGCACTTCAAACACAAAGACATACACAGACTAAAAGTGAACAGATGGAAAAACATATTTCATGCAAATAATAGGGAGAAAAAAGAAGGAGTTGCAGGACTTATATCAGACAAGTTAGACTTCAAAACCAAGAAAGTCACAAGAGACAAAGAAGGACAAAACATAATGATAAAGGGGTCAGTCCAACAAGATGATATAACTATTATAAATATCTATGCACTGAACAGAGGATCACCTACATATGTGAAACAAATACTAACAGAATTAAAGGGGGAAATAGAATGCAATGCATTCATTTTAGGACACTTCAACATGTCACTCACTCCAAACAACAGATGAACAAGACACAAAATCAGTAAATTCAAAAAGATTGAAATTATACCAACCAGCTTCTCAGATCACAAAGGTATGAAACTAGAAATAAATTACACAAAGAAATTGAAAAGGCACACAAATACATGGAGGCTTAATAACATGACCTTAAATAATCAATGGCTCAATGACCAAATAAAAACAGAGATCAAGCAATATATGGGGACAAATGACAACAATAATTCAGCACCGCAAAATCTGTGGGATGCAGTGAAGGCCATGATAAGAGGGAAGTATATTGCAAAACAGGCCTACCTCAGGAAACATGAACAATCCATATGAACGCTCTAAACTCACAATTAACAACACTAGAAAGGGAAGAATTACTGAGGCGCAAAGTCAGTAGAAGGATGGACATAATAAAGATTAAAGCAGAAATAAATCTAGAAGAATAAAACAATAGAAAGAATTGATGAAAGGAGGAGCTGGTTCTTTGAGAAAATAAACAAAATAGATAAACCCCTAGCCGGACTAACAAGAAATAGAGAGTCTACACACATAAACAGAATCAGAAATAAGAAAGGAAAAAACACTATGGACACCACAGAAATACAAATAATGGGAGAATACTGTGAAAAATTATATGCTAACAAACTGGATAACCTAGAAGAAATGGACAACTTTCTAGAAAAATACAACCTTCCAAGGCTGACCTGGGAAGAAACAGAAAATCTGAATAGATGAATTACTAGCAAAGAAATTGAATTGGTAATCAAAAAACTATGCAAGAACAGAAGTCCTGGACCAGATGGTTTCACTGCTGAATTTTATCAAACGTTTAGTGAAGATGTAATCTGGCTTAAAGTTTTCCAATAAATAGAAGAGAAGGGAGTACTCCCAAAATCATTCTACGAGGCCAACATCACTCTAATACCAAAAGCAGGCAAAGACACCACAAAAAAAGAAAATTACACACCAATATCCCTGATGAACATAGATGCCAAAATACTCAACAAAATATTAGCAAACATCAAAAAGATCATCCATCATGATCAAGTGGGATTCATCCCAGGGATGCAAAGATGGTACAGCATTCAAAAATCCATCAGCATAATCTACCACATCAACAAAAAGGACAAAAACCACATGATCATCTCCACATATGCTGAAGAGGCATTCAACAAAATTCAACACCCATTCATGATAAAACCTCTCAACAAAATGGGTACAGAGGGCAAGTACCTCAACATAATAAAGGCCATAGATGATAAACACACAGCCAACATTATACTTAACAGCAAAAAGCTGAAAGCTTTTCCTTTAAGATCAGGAACAAGACAAGGATGCCCACTCTCCACACTGTTTTTTGACATAGTTCTGGAGGTCCTAGCCATGGCAATCAGACAAAACAAAGAAAAGGCATCCAGACTGGCAAACTGCCCTGTTTGCAGATGATATGAAATTGTACATAAAAAACCCTAAAGACTCCACTCCAAAACTAATAAAACTAATATCTGAATTCAGCAAAGTTGCGGGATACAAAATTAATACACAGAAATCTGTTGCATTCCTATACACTAACAATGAACTAGGAGAGAGAGAAATCAGGAAAACAATTCCATTCACAATTGCATCAAAAAAGAACTAAAAACCTAGGAATAAACCTAACCAAGGAAGTGAAAGACCTATACCCTGAAAACTACAAGACACTTATGAGAGAAATTAAAGAGGACACTAATAAATGGAAATTCATCCCATGCTTGTGGGTAGGGAGAATTAATATTGTCAAAATGGCCATCCTGCCTAAAGCAATCTACAGAGTCAATGCAATCCCTATCAAAATACTTACAGCATTCTTCAGTGAACTAGAAAAAATAGTTCTAAAATTCATATGGAACCACAAAATACCCTGAATAGCCAAAGCAATCCTGAGAAGGAAGAATAAAGCAGGGGAGATTACGCTCCCAAACTTCAAGCTCTACTACAAAGCCACAGTAATCAAGACAATTTGGTACTCATGTAAGAACAGACCCACAGATCAATGGAACAGACTAGAGAGCCCAGATATAAACCCAAGCATATATAGTCAATTAATATATGATAAAGGAGCCACAGATATACAATGGGGAAATGACAGCCTCTTCTACTGGTGTTGGCAAAACTGGACAGCTACATGGAAGAGAATGAAACTGCATTATTTTCTAACCACACACACAAAAGTAAACTCAAAATGGATCAAAGACCTGAATGTAAGTCATGAAATGATAAAACTCTTAGTAGAAAACATAGGCAAATATCTCTTGAATATAAACATGAGCAACTTTTTCCTAAATGCATCTCCTTGGGCAAGAGTAACAAAATAAAAAATGAACAGATGGGACTACATCATGCTAAAAAGCTTCTGTACAGCAAAGGACACTATCAGCAGAATGAAAAGGCATAATACAGTATGGGAGAATATATTCATAAATAACATATCTGAGAAGTGGTTAACATCCAAAATATTTAAAGAACATGTATGCCTCAACACCCAGAAAGCAAATAACCCTATTAAAGAATGGGCAGAGGATATGAACAGACAATTCTCGAAAGAAGAAATTCAGATGGCCAACAGGCACATAAAAAGTTGCTCGACATTGCTAATTATCAGGGAAATGCTAACTAAAACCATGAGATATCACCTCATACTTGACAGGATGGCCAACATAGAAAAGAATAGGAATACAAATGCTGGCAAGGATGTGGAGAAAGGGGAACCCTCCTACACTGCTGGTGAGAATGCAAACTAGTTCAACTTTTGTTGAAAGCACAATGGAGGTTCTTCAAAAAACTAAAAATAGAAATACCATTTGACTGAGGAATTCCACCCCTAGGAATTTACCCTAAGACTGCAGTTTCCTGGGGACAAGCCAAGATGGCTGCAACAGTAGGGCAGTGGAAATCACCTCTCAAATCCGTATATATTTTTGAAAATACAGCAAATACAACAATGCCTAATAGAGAGACCAGAGGATAAAGTACAACAGCCAGGCTACATCTACATCTGCGAGAACTCAGCACCTCACGAAGGGGGTGAGATACAAGCTGCAGCTCAGCAGTAGTGGAGCACTCCCCCCACCCCAGCTCCCCGGCAGGAGGAAAGGAGTCAGAGCAGGGAGGGAGTGGAAGCTCAGGATGCTAAATAATCAGCCCTAGTAATCCGCACCAGGAGCGCAGGCACACATTGCATGGTGTGCTGGATATTAGGGAAACAGAAAAGTAAAATCTGTGAGCAGATTCCCACAGCCAACAACCCTGGGACAAAAGAAAAACAAGTGCTTTTTGAAAGTCTTAAAGGGACAGGGGCCTCACAGCTGGATGGAATCATCCCGGCACACTCAGCCCAGCAGGCTGGGAATTCTGAGGAGCTTTGGATACCTCAGCCCTCTGGGAGGCAGCATAGCTCTGAAGCCCCTCACAGCAATAAACATCCTGCCATTCATTCCCCCTCTGGTGCAGCCCCGGCACAGTGGTGGAGCAGTCTGGGAGCAGCCATACACACAGCAGCCACCCAGAGCCTCCTCCTGGTGCACAGCTGCCCGGGCCAGACCCAGGGGCTGCCGCCAGCATGCAACTGCCTGACACAGGCAGAAGAAGCCAGGGCAGGGCATGAAGGGGCACCGTTCGCGCAGGAGAGCACACCTGGTGTGTCTGCATCTCCCCGCATGGCTCTGGGCTGCCCTGCCCACAGTGGCTCAGGGGATTAACCCAGACACTGCTCCCGGTGTGAGGGTGACCAACACAGGCAGCAGAGAGGGGAAGGGCAACCAGCAAGCAGAAAGGGAGTTTGTTCTCCCAGCTGACACATGTGCTACCTGCCTACAATTACCTATATCGACATGAAAATGCAGAAGAATTTAGTCCAGTCCAGAATTACCCAGACAACCTCCAAGAGAGGGCCTGGGGAGACAGATATAACCAATCTTCCTGAAAAATAATTCAAAATAAAGACCATAACCATGCTGATGGACCTGTACAGAAATATGGAAGAGCTAAAGGAGCAAGTTAGGAGGGAGAATACAGAAATAAAACAATCCCTGGAAGGACTTAAGAGCAGACTGGATGAGGTGCAAGAGACCGTTAATGGAATAGAAATCAGAGAACAGAAATACAGAGAAGCTGAGGCAGAGGGAGATAAAAGGATCTCCAGGAATGAAAGAACATTAAGAGAACTATGTGACCAATCCAAATGAAACAATATTTGCATTATAGGGGAACCAGAAGAAGAAGAGAGAGAAAAAGGGAGAGAAAGTGTCTTTGAAGAAATAATTGCGGAAAACTTCCCCAAACTGGGGAGGAAAAAGTCTCTCAGACCATGGAAGCCCACAGATCTCCCAACACCACCAAGACATATAATACTTAAAATGGCAAAGATCAAAGACAGGGACAGAGTATTAAAGGCAGCCAGAGAGAAAAAAAGGTCACCTACAAAGGAAAACCCATCAGGCTATCATCAGACTTATCAACAGAAACCTTACAGGCCAGAAGAGAATGGCATGATATATTTAATGCAATGAAACAGAAGAGCCTTGAACCAAGAATACTCTATCCAGCAAAAGTATCATTTAACAATGAAGGAGAGATCAAACAATTTCCAGAAAAGCAAAAGTTGAGGGACTTTGCCTCCCACAAACCACCTCTACAGGATATTTTAAAGGGACTGCTCTAGATGGGAGCACTCCTAAGGCTAAATAGATGTTACCAGAGAAAATAAAATCACACCAAAGAAAGCACACCAACCAAACACTAAAGGCAAAAAATAAAATCAACTATTCACAAAAGCAGTCAAAGGAAACCAAAAGAGTAAAGAATAAAACACAAAACATAAAGAATGTAGGAGGAGGAATAAGAAGGGAGAGAAATAAAGAATCATCAGACTGTGTTTATAATACCTTAATAAGCAAGTTAAGTTAGATGGTTAGATAGTAAAGGAGCTACCCTTGAACTTTTGGGAACCACGAATCTAAAGCCTGCAATGGCAATAAGTACGTATCTTTCAATAATCACCCTAAATGTAAATGGACTGAATGCACTAATCAAAAGACACAGAGTAATAGAATGGATAAAAAAGCAAGACCCATCTATATGCTGCTTACAAGAGGTTCACTTCAAACCCAAAGACATGCACAGATTAAAAGTCAAGGGATGGAAAAAGATATTTCATGCAAACAATAGGGAGAAAAAGCAGGTGTTGCAGTACTAGTATCAGACAAAATAGACTTCAAAACAAAGAAAGTCACAAGAGATAAAGAAGTACATTACATAATGATAAAGGGCTCAGTCCAACAAGAGGATATAACCATTATAAATATCAATGCACCCAATACAGGAGCATCTACATATGTGAAACAAATACTAACAGAATTAAAAGAGGAAATAGAATGCAGTGCATTCGTTCTAGGAGACTTCAACACACCACTCACTCCAAAGGACAGATCCACCAGACAGAAAATAAGTAAGGACACAGAGGCACTGAACAACACACTAGAACAGATGGACCTAATAGACATCTACAGAAATCTACACCCAAAAGCAGCAGGATACACATTCTTCTCAAGTGCACATGGAACATTCTCCAGAATAGACCACATACTAGGCCACAAAAAGAGCCTCAGTAAATTCTAAAAGATTGAAACTGTACCAAACAACTTCTCAGATCACAAAGGTATAAAACTAGAAATAAATTGTACAAAGAAAGCAAAAAGGCTCACAAACACATGGAGGCTTAACTACATGCTCCTAAATAATCAATGGATGAATGACCAAATTAAAACAGATCAAGCAATATATGGAGACAAACCAACTTCTGTGAGATGCAGTGAAGGTAGATCTAAGAGGAAAGTATGCAGCAATCCAGGCCTATTTAAAGAAGGAAGAACAATCCCAAATGAATAGTCTAAAGTCACAATTATTGAAATTACACAAAGAAGAACAAATGAGGCCCAAAGTCAGCAGATGGAGGGACATAATAAAGATCAGAGAAGAAATAAATAAAATTGAGAAGAATAAAACAATAGAAAAAAATCGATAAAACCAAGAGCTGGTTCTTTGAGAAAATAAACAAAATAGATAAGCCCCTAGTCAGACTTATTAAGAGAAAAAGAGAATCTACACACATCAACAGAATCAGAAACAAGAAAGGAAAAATCACATTACATAATGATATCCCCACATGAAATACAAAGAATTATTAGAGAATACTATGAAAACCTATATGCTAACAAGCTGGAAAACCTAGGAGAAATGGACAACTTTTTAGAAAAATACAACTTTCCAAGACTGACCATGGAAGAAACAGAAAATCTAAACAGACCAATCACCAGCAAAGAAATTTTTTGGTAATCAAAAAACTACCCAAGAACAAAACCCCTGGGTGAGATGGATTCACAGCTGAATTTTAGCAGACATTTAGAGAAGACATAATACCCATCCTCCTTAAAGTTTTCCAAAAAATAGAAGAGGAGGGAATATGCCCAAACTTATTCTATGAAGCCAGCATCACTCTAATACCAAAAAAACTAGGCCAAGACCCCACAAAAAAAGAAAATTATACACTAATATCCCTGATAAACATAGATGCAGAAATACTAAAAAAAAATAGTAACAAACAGAATTCAAAAATACATCAAGAGGATCATACAACATGATCAAGTGGGATTCATCTCAGGGATATAAGGATGGTAAAACATTTGAAAATCCATCAACATCGTTCACCACATCAACAAAAAGAAGGACAAAAACCACATGATCATCTCCATAGATACTGAAAAAGCATTCAACAAAATTCAACATCCATTCTTGATAATATGGGTATAGAGGGCAAGTACCTCAACATAATAAAGGCCATATATGACAAACCCACAGCCAACATCATGCTTAACAGAGAGAAGCTAAAAGCTTTTCCTCTAAGATTGGGAACTAGATGGGGATGCCCAGTCTCCCCACTGTTATTCAGCATAATACTGGAGGTCCTAGCCACAGCAATCAGACAAAACAAAGAAATACAAGGCACCCAGATTGGTAAGAAGAAGTCAAACTGTCACTATTTGCAGATGACATGATATTGATGACATGATATTTGCAGATGACATAAAAAACCCTAAAGACTCCACTTAAAAACTACTAGAACAAATATGTGCATTCAGCAAAGTTGCAGGATACGAAATTAATACAGAAATCTGGTGCACTCCTTTACACTAACAATAAACTGGCAGAAAGAGAAATCAAGAAAACAATCCATCCACAATTGCATCAAAAAGAATAAAATACCTAGGAATAAACCTAACCAAGGAAGTGAAAGACCTGTACTCTAAAAACTACAAGACACTCTTAAGAGAAATTAAAGAGGACACTAACAAATGGAAACTCATCTCATGCTCTTGGCTAGGAAGAATTAATACTGTCAAAATGGTCATCTGGGCTAAAGCAATCTACAGATTCAATGCAATCCCTATCAAAATACCAACAGCATTCTTCAGTGAACTGGAAAAAGAGTTCTACAATTCATATGGAACCACAAAAGACCCCGAATAGCCAAGCAATCCTGAGAAGGAAGAATAAAGCAGGGGTATTTCGCTTCCCAGCTTTAACCTCTACTACAAAGCCACAGTAATCAGGACAATTTTGTACTTGCACAAGAACAGACCCATAGACTAGTGGAATAGACTAGAGAGTCCAGATATTAACCCAAACTTATATGGTCAATTAATATATGATAAAAGAGCTATGGACATAGAATGGGGAAATGACAGCCTCTTCAACAGCTGGTTTAGGCAAAACTGGACAGCTACACGTAAGAGAATGAAACTGGATTATTGTCTAACCCCATACTCAAAAGTAAATTCTAAGTGGACCAAAGACCTGAACGTAAGTCATGAAACCATAAAACTCTTATAAAAAAACATAGGCTAAAATCACTTGAACATAAACATGAGCAACTTCTTCATGAACATATCTCCCCAGGCAAGGGAAACAAAAGCAAAAATGAACAAGTGGGACTATATCAAACTGAAAAGCTTCTGTACAGCAAAGGACACCATTAGTAGAACTAAAAGGCATCCTACAGTATGGGAGAATATATTCATAAATAACAGATCTGATAAAGGGTTGACATCCAAAATATATAAAGAGCTCACACACCTCAATAAACAAAAAGCAAATAAGCAAATTAAAAAATGGGCAGAGGAGCTGAACAGACAGTTCTCCAAAGAAGAAATTCAGATGGCCAACAGACACATGAAAAGATACTCCACATTGCTAGTCATCAGAGAAATGCAAATTAAAACCACAATGAGATATCACCTCACACCAGTAAGGATGGCTACCATCCAAAAGACAAACAACAACAAATGTTGGTGAGGTTGTGGAGAAAGGGGAACCCTCCTACACTGCTGGTGGGAATGTAAATTAGTTCAACCATTGTGGAAAGCAGTATGGAGGTTCCTCAAAATGCTCAAAATAGAAATGCCATTTGACCCAGGAATTCCACTTCTAGGAATTTACCTTAAGAATGCAGGAGCCCAGTTTGAAAAAGACATTTGCATCCCTATGTTTATCGAGCACTATTTACAATAGCCAAGAAATGGAAGCAACCTAAGTGTTCATCAGTAGATGAATGGATAAAGAAGATGTGGTACATATACACAATGGAATATTATTCAGCCATAAGAAGAAAACAAATCCTACCATTTGCAACAACATGGATGGAGCTAGAGGGTATTATGCTCAGTGAAATAAGCCAGGTGGAGAAAGACAAGTACCAAATGATTTCACTCATCTGCGGAGTATAAGAACAAAGAAAAAAGCTGAAGGAGCAACACAGCAGCAGACTTACAGAACCCAAGAATGGACTAAAAGTTACCCAAGGGAAAGGGACTGGGGAGGATGGGTGAGAAAGGAGGGGTAAGAGGAGGGAATAAAGAAAGGGGGCATTACGATTAGCATGTATGGGGGGGCGGGGGCACAGGGAGGGCTGCACAACACAGAGAAGACACGTAGTGATTCTACAGCATCTTACTATGCTGATGGACAGTGACTGTAATGGGTTATGTGGGGGGGACTTGGTGATGGGGGGAGTCTAGTAAACATAATGTTGCTCATGTAATTGTAGATTAATGATATCAAAATGTTTTTTTAAAGTAAAGAAAGGTAGAATCTAAAAAAAATGAAAATCACCTTTGATTTACAACACCTGTCACTGTTTTTTCCATTTTAGATAGTGATATAAACTTTCCTTTTAAGAATAAAGCAAAAAACCCAGATCTGATAAGAGACTTGTTTCCAGAATATAAAAGAATACTTAATAAACAATAACTTTACCCCCCTCAAAAAAAGAATGCAGTTTCCCTGTCTCAAAAAGACATATGCACCCCTATGTTTATCGCAGCACTATTTACAATAGCCAAGAAATGGAAGCAACCTAAGTGTCCATCAGTAGATGAATGGATAAAGAAGATGTGGTACATATACACAATGGAATATTTTTCAGCCATAAGAAGAAAACAAGTCCTAGCATTTGCAACAACATGGATGGAGCTAGAGGGTATTATGCTCAGTGAAATAAGCCAGGCGGAGAAAGACAAGTACCAAATGATTTCACCCATCTGTAGAGCATTAAAAACAAAGCAAAAACTGAAGGAACAAAACAGCAGCACACTCACAGAATGGACTAATAATTGCCAAATGGAAAGGGACTGGGGTGGTGGAGGGGTGGGAAGGGAGGTAGAAGGGGAATAAGGGGCATTACGATTAGCACATATAATGTGGAGCAGAGGACACGGGGAAGGCAGTATAGCACAGAGAACATAAGTAGTGATTCTACAGCATCTTACTATGCTGATGGACAGTGATTGTAATGGGGTATGTAGGGGGGACTTGATAATGGGGAGAATCTAGTAACCACAATGTTGGTCATGTAATTGTATATTAGTGATACAAAAAAGAAACAGCAAAAAAAAAAGAGAAATATATGTGAACTATTTAGGAGTTTTAGTATCTTCGTCTCTGCAATTTACCCTCAAATCTGTAGCAAAAAAAAATTATAAAGGAAGAAAAATTGTGCATATTTCATGTGTCTCAAACTTACAAATTAAAAGAAAAAAGTGAAAATGGCAAAAATGACTCTATGAGAAAGATATGTTGAAATCCAGTGAAACTTTTCTGTAGGTCTGAAATTGTTTCCTAAATAAAGAGTTATCTTTTATAAAGAGCTCTAAGGAGGAACACACACACTGTTTTAATGTGGTAGGCATACTGGAATCCTCAGTAGTAAGAGGATGAAGTTGTAGCAATGATTTTCATGCTCTGCATAGGTGTTGCCTCCCTTAGCCACAATGCATTATCTCCAAGCAGATACTTGGATCCCAGCCAGAGCATTTCAAAATCACCCACAAGTTTCTCAAAACTTTGCATGTCTCAGAAATATTGCTAATGGGCTTATCTGCTAGGAATTACCTTGACACTTGACTTACTATTTTCTCTCTTTCTCAGTTTGCTTTGAGAGCCTAAGTAGTTTTCCAAACTTGGCAGAGTTCAATCGGCTTTTCAAGGTGATCTTTAGTGTAGAGCTCCATGGCCTTTCATCTGCATCAGAAAGTTCCATTATGTTATCCCAAGCTTCATTCCTAGGAGTTGCTCCACCTACTACTACCATTACATGTCTTGGCAAAGGACCTCAGAATAAGTGCATCTAGAAATTGGCACATCAGGTGGATCTTCCATCAGGCCTTCCTAAAGAGTGCATCTTCCTGAGCCTGCTAATCGGGCAACATGCAGAACGAGTTCACTCAGCTAGAGCTCTAAGACCCACAAGCCCACCTTGGGGGAAGCCACAGTTGCCCAAAGCTGTTGTGATCCCTGTGAGTGGAAGGGGTCTGAGGAGGGAGAGCTATGTGGAACTAAGAAAGAGAGTGTCATGGAGAGCAAGCTGCTTTGAGAGAAGCTGTGATATTCAGGAAGGGTCATGGCCAGCCAAAGACACCCACAGTGGCCTCACACAGACCGCCACTGATCTCCTGCAGAGGCTCCTCTGCCAACCCCAACCAGAAGCCAGAGGGCAAAGAGTCCATGGAGGCAAAGACACACTGGCCCATCCCCAAGCACAGAGCATCTGAGTCTGGAAGGGCAATTAGATGATAGCTAGCATATTCCATTTTCTCATCTGTAAAATGGGAATAATAAAAATAATAATACCTACTTCATAGGGTTGTTATCGAGAATAATGAGACAATTAAGTGGATGGCCTAACTCGGGGCTAACTGTTGCTTTTGTTATATTCCAGGAAGGATGTGTGGGAGGGCCCTTCCAGAAGAGTGCTCTGTGCTTTTGCTTTGCTTTGCCAGGAAAGAGAGGGGTCAAGAAAACCCCATTAGTGTTGCTAATGTAGCTAGTTGAAATAATTTCTGATTTCAAAACTTACTACAAAGCTATAGTAATCAAAATAGTGTGATATTAACAGGACAAACATAGCTTAATGGAATGGAATTTAGAGTCCAGAAATAAACCCTTACATTTTTTAGTCAACTGATTTTCTACAAAGGGGCTGAAACAATTCAATGGGGTAAAGAAAGTCTTTCCAACCAATGGTGGTGGGACAACTTAATATCCACATGCAAAAGAATAAATTTGGACTCTTATCTCATGCTATCTACAAAAATTAAACCACAATGAATCTAAGAGTTGAAACTATAAACACTAAGAAGAGATAGTGTATTCATCACTTTGGGTTAGGCAATGATTTCTTAAATAGAACACTTAAAGTAAAAGCAGTCAAAGAAAGTTTAGATTAATCTGACTTCATCAAAATTTAAAATTTTTGTGTTTCAAAGAACATCTTCAAGAAATTGAAAAGATAGCTCCAGAACAGGAGAATATTACTGCAAATTATATATCAAACGGATTTGCATCCAGAATAAAGGATTCTTACAACTCAACAATCAAAAGACAACCCACTTTAAAAGTGAGCAAAGGATCTGAATAGAAATTTCTAGAAAGAAAATATACAAATAACCAATAAAAAACACATGAAAAGATGTGCAACATCAATAGTCATTAGGGAAATGCATGCCAAAACCACAATTCACACCCACTAAGATGGTTATAGTAAAAAAGATGTGCAATATCAAATATTGGCAATTAGGTGGAGAAATTACAATCCTTAGGGATTGCTGGTAGAAATGCAAAATGTGTAGCTTCCATGGAAAACTGTTCAACAATCCCTCTCCAGGTTTAATGTAGAGTTATCATATGACCCAACAATTCCACAGCTGGGTGTATAACCAAGAGAACTGAAAATATATGTTCACACAAAAACTTGCACACAAGTAATCATAGCATCATTATTCATAACATCCAAAAAGTGGAAACAACCCAAATCTCCATCAACTGAAGAACTGATAAACAAAATATGGCCTCTCCATACAATGTAATATTATCCAGCCACAAAAAGAAACAAAGTACTGATCCACATGCTACAACATGGATGAACTTTGAAAACATACTGAGTGAAAGAAGCAGACACAAAAGGCACCATATTATATGATTCCATTTATATGAAATGTCAAGATGAGGTAAAGAGGCAAATTTAGAGAGGCAGAATGTAAGTGAGTGGCCAGAGGGTGGAGGTGGGAGCAAATGAGGAGCGGCTACAAATGGGTACAGGGCTGCTTTTTGGGGGTGATGAAAATGTCCTGGAATTAGAGATGAGAGTTGTGCAAGCCTGTAAAAAGCACTGAATTGTACACTTTAAAATGGTGGATTTTGTGGCATGGGAATTATATCTCAGTAAAATCATTAAAAAAACTCAATGGACAAGTTGATATACAGGAATAGAGAATTAATAGATAGGAAGTAGATTGAGGTAGCCACCCAGAAATTCCACAGAGAGAAAAAGAGAAAATATGAAAGAAAGAAAAATTAAGAGAAATGAACAAAAGAATAAGTAGGACCAACATATCTTCAAGGAGAGAGCAAATGGAGAATTATATTCAAAGACATAAAGGTTGACTTTCTAAGATTAAATAAAAACAAGTTCACATCCTGTTATAATATAATGAAATAGCAGTGCATCAAATACAGGTAGAATATCCTAAAAGCTCCTAGAGATAAGAGAAGGATTGCTATCTATGTGATGGTTGTTCTTTTGGAAGTAGACTTCTTAGGAGCAGCTATAGATGCCCAAAGACAAAGGAATTCCTTCAAATGCTGATGGGAAATTACTCTCCAACCAGATTCTGTCCTAGTTAAACTACTGCTCAAGAGTACCAGCAAAATCTAGGTTCCATTGAAAGAACAATTAAAGCATATACATCAGCAGGAAAATGAAAGTCAGTCTAGAATGGTATATGGAAGAACCACGGAGGAGCAAAGACATTGCTAAATGTTGGCACATCCAGACAAGTATTTCTAAATGTGACCCATTACTGGCCCCTTTTGGGTGACAGGCCGCTCCACTCCACTCTCACTGGCAGTAAGAATTTGAGTATTGTTTTCATTGGTTTTATTTGCAGTGCATTTTGTTATGAGACCTACATTTTTGCAAAAGACATTAGTTTATTTCTTCCTCAGTTTGGGTGGAGCACCTCCCCAAAGACCCTCAGCTTCATGAGAACGGCGTCTGCGCCCACCTTACTCACCACTGCCTTCCCCATTGCAGGGCGTGGGACTCGGCGTGTGCTCCACATATTTTTGTTGAGTGCACAAATTAACTTGATCAGTAAGTATGATTCTGAGTTTGTTGTCTCTCTCTGATCTCCTACACCTCGATAGCTCTGCGGCTGAACGGACACCCCTCATCTCGCTCCAGGCGGCTCCTCCTGGAGAACTCCTTTACCTAAATGCTGTGACTCGCCACACCGGGCTGTGCCCCCGTGGACACTGACACCCCATGCCAGGCTCTCCACACCTCTGTGGTCCGGATGCGGTGCGTGGTTTCCTCGGGCCTAGATACCTACTTGCTCCTCCCCAGCTAATGGCTTTAGGATGAATTGTTCAGGAAAAGAAGGGACACGTAGGAAGAAAAGGAAAGAAAAGGTGGAAATGAGAGGAGAAGAGAAGAAAGATAAATAATTTTTTGTTTTTTAATCAATACTGTTTTCAGGACAAAAACTCTTTTTTGGCTTGGACTGCCATCTATTTTATTTATGCAGTTCCCTCTATCTGGAGTTGCCCCTTCCCTTGCCTTTAGAAATTCCAGTCATTCTTTAACACAAAGGACAAGTGTCTCTCTCTCTGGAGCCTTCTCTATCACACACACACTCATGTATACATAGCTGTGCACAAACAGGAAACTGCTCACTAGGTCTCCTGTGTTCCTACAGCACTGTACATAGGCTTTCGTAATAACACTTAGAAAATTATACCACGGCTAATTGTTTAGAGTATGTCAGCACCAACTAGACTGGGAGTTTTTCTTCAAAGGCAGGAGTCTTCCTTTGCCAGCACCGAGCGCAAGGCTGGCCCACAGCACGGGCCGAGCAAGCCGCCAGTTGTTTCGGCGTGCGGGCAGTCTCGGCGCCAGAGACAAGGAGTTTTAGGCACTCCTTGGGCAGTAGGTTTGTTCTTTAATTTAAACTCTTCTGGGTGGTTTACAGATAAAAGTCATGTTAATTCTGGACTCAGATATGTTCTCTAGGACAGCAGGAGGATGATTTAACCCAATCTTAGGACATCTACCAACCAACAGAAACTCACCCTCAGCATTCTCATGTGAACTTCAGCAGTCAACAGCAAATTAATTACTGTGGCTTGTCAGTAAAAATCTGTGCATTTTCAGCCTCTGTTAGATTATAAATAAATTAACATGACAAGATTTTCAGTTCAGAAAACAATGCCAAAAGAGAGAACTGCATAAAGAAACCCAAGCGCAATTAAAGGGGAAGAATCCAGTACACCCTGTATAATCCTTCTAACCCTGAGTTTCCATGGAGTAAAGATCCCTGAGCATACAGCCCAGGAGCTGCCGTAAACCTCTGCCCTGCAATTTCACCTTCAAAAACTCAGGTCGCCTGATTCATTGCTCAAGGACTCACCATCTTTCATCAGTTGTATTTAGTTTCACAAATATACACACCAGAAGCAACCCCATCACCCTCCTTAATTTCCTTCTTCCTCCTTCGTTTCTTTCCCTTTCCCTCCCTTTCTCAGATAGCACTGAGCTGGGTGGACCTGACTCTGTTCCAAATTTCACTGAACATCTGGAACAATTTCTCTGGGGGTCTTTGCTAAGCATCACTTCACTTTCATTTTTAAACCTACCTGTATTTCAGATGTGTTTATTTCTCATGCTTCTGATTCACATATACCCTAGTCATCAAAGTGCGTGCTTTTTTTTTTTTTCAGCTTTTATATGAGCCATTTGCTATGAGATGCTAGGGCAATCTTTGCCTTCTTTGTCAGCATCTTTCAACCTTTTTTCCTTCTAGGAAGGCAACTTATTAACAGAATAAAGGACAAGGTATCAGGCTCCCCAAGAGCTCTCACCCCCTCTCCACAACACCACCCAGGAAAAGCTGATGATCAGTTGAGAATCCTGAAACCACGTGGTGAACGAGCATACCTGCTTGGCAGAGAGGCCCTCCTGGACACAAAACAGGATTATTAGTACTTTGTAGTCATGTATGAAGAGAAATCAGAATGACTAAATAAAAGGATTTTTGTACACATAATGAAAGTATACATCACAAACACTCACAAAATGACTTCTTTAAAACTTTTTTTTGTGAAATATGCATAATATAAAATTTACCATTTTAATCATGTTCAAATGTATAATTCAGTGGCTTTAAGTACATTCACATCATTGTGCAACCATTACTACTATCCATCTCCAAAAATTTTTCATCATCCCAAACTGAAACTCTATACCCATCAAACACTAACTCTGCATTCCCTCTTCCCTCCAGCACCTGGGAACCACTGTTCTACTTTCTCTATGAATATGACTATTTTAGGCACTTCAAATAAGTGGAATCATATGACACTTGTCCTTTTGTATCTGGCTTGTTTTACTTGGCATAATGCTTTCAAGTTTCAACCATGTGTTAGGACTTCTTTCCTTTTTAAGGCTGAATAATATTCCACTATGTGGCTATACACCACGTTTTGC
Source organism: Manis pentadactyla (assembly GCF_030020395.1). NCBI lineage: Eukaryota > Metazoa > Chordata > Mammalia > Pholidota > Manidae > Manis > Manis pentadactyla. The sequence goes on along the minus strand of NC_080019.1, from coordinate 43,852,318 downwards.
TTACCTGTTCATCTGTCAGTAGACATTGAGTTGTTTCTACCTTCTGATTATCGTGAATAATGCTCCTGTGAACATTAGTACACAAATATCTATTCAAGTCCTTGCTTTCAATTCTTTTGGGCAAATATATGACTGGAATTTCTGGGTCATATGGTAATTATATTTATAATTTTTTGAGTAACCACATACTGTTTCTGTAGCAGCTATACCATTTTACATTCCTACCAGTAATGGTGAATGATTCTTTAAGTGCCTAGATTATTGCCCTTATAACCCACCCAACAAGCATATAAGGGACAGTATGTTTGGTCAGGAAAAAGGACAGGGGACAAGGTAGCTGCCACAGCTCCCTTGAATACAAGACGTCTGCTATTAAAGAAATAACCCTGAAATGAAAATAAGATTTGAGGTTTCAGAAAGCTTTAGTGAAACTAAGGAATCCATTAAACTCTCAGGAAGCATGAATTTATGGGCATCCAGAACACTCTTCTAATATGCTCTTGTCAGACAACCATTCACAGCCAAACACAGAGATGTTCTGACTGGATTGTACTGTATTTTATTGTATTTGTATATCCACAAACATAACCCAGATAAATCTCCTTTTCCGAACTCTGTTTCCTGCCAGCTAAGCTACCAGTTGAACTACCCAGTTAGGAGACACCTCATTCGTCAGATACCAAGTCTCCCTTGGCCATGCACGCAGGCTCTCTCTAGGTTTCTCCATTGCTCCTCACCTCTGCAAGGGGCAATGCTAATGCCCTGTGCTCCAGGAGTCCCCATGCCAGCCCATATAGTCATTACTGGGACTCTCAGTGGGACCAGCTGACAAGTGGGAGTTGCTTAATAAATTACCCCGTAAGCTTCGCATGGGTTTGCAGAGCAAAGCCCACATGGAAGCTGTGCTTTCCAAGGTCATCTCTGCACCCAGCCCTTTGGTTTTCTCCATCATTGCCACTGGTGCCTTATTGTACCTCACCTCTGGTCAGCTGCCCTGTCCCAGGAACAGAGTTCTGTACAATTAGGGACAGAGGGTAAAGGAAGTGTTCTATGGCAGAGAGAGCCCCTAGAAGGACCCCACACAACCAATGTGTGAATCAGGGACAAGCCCCGGTCACCATGTAACATCAGAGGGTCTCTGATCCATACACCATTTGACTTCATTGCTGACCCTCATGGAGCCTACCAGAAATACGATCACCCCCTCCTCAGGAATGTGGAGTTCTAGTTTTGATTAGTGTTTCCTGTGAGGGGAGAGAGGGAAAGACGGTGTAACCATAGACAGATGAGCCTTGAAGACTGTAAACTGGGCCAGGGTGGCCCATTTCAAAGGCATTGAGGAGGGAGCCAAGAAAACAGAGATGACAGCCACATCACGCACATGCAGGGCAGGTTGCATCTAAATGATTGCAAAGAGTTTGAAAAACTCCAGGCCACAGACAAACCATAGCCACAAATAATTACACCCCTACACCCATGCCCAGTCTTAGAATGGGAATAGTTTCCCATGGTTTCAGGACAAGAGCTCTCAGCTCAGCATATGGTCTCCAAGTGAGGCCAGAAGGTTATAGAGGCAGGAGTGACTGGAAACTAGATAGCACCCTGGAAGAAAGGGCACAGCCAGTCAGGAACTGAACAGCATCATGAGTATCAGGAGATGCTGGGAACCAGGCATAAGGCATGCCTGGGAGACCTGGTCAGGGCCACATGTGCTTTGTCAGAAAGAGCATCATTTTTGGGTCACCCACACATGGGTTCAAATTCCAGCCCTGCTACTGTCTTCTTTTGAGATCTACCCACACATAGACTGAGATGAGCTGGATGCAGGTAGTTGATTTGGGAGATAATTCCAAGAAACATCAGCTGGGGTGGGGAAGAGAGAGGAGGCAAGAGATACAGAATGCGCTGACCAACACCTTACACTGTGGGAAATGAGGTGCAGAGCTGTTCCCAGCCAGAGGCAAGGAACCAGGGTATGTGTTCACCAACACCCTTCCATCATCAACTGAGGGTGTTAACTCTCTAGCACTTCAGTTTGTTCTCTGTGGCTTGGGAGAGGGGTGCTTAGGCAGAAAATTCAGGGGGTTGCCATATATTTTGTGTCTCCCTGTGAACTTAACCACCTTTGAAATCCAAGCATTCTCAATTGAATGGTAATCAGCAAGTGTGCTGTGGCCCAGGCATGTCGTTGAACCCAGTGTCCACTTTGCCCTTCTTTCTTGGTAATAGGATTTCTCACTGGACATATGGTCACACAGAAAACAGACCATTTCTGCCAGCCTCTCCTACACATTGGCATGGTCCTGGGAGTCAGATCAGGACAAGAGTGTGTTAATAATGGGGTCCCCACTGTGGACAACTGGGGCTCCAGCCTGCCAGGCACTGTCTGAGGAGCTGTACACAAGGCACCTTAGGATTGTATAGAAGGCACATAGCGGGACAGAAAAACTATCTAGGAGGGATAGAAAACTGGCTTTACCTACCGCTCCCCCAGTTCAGGTGGGAGGTGTCTCCTGGGTAAAAAACCTCCACCCTAACAGGTGGTCAAGCTCAGGATGAGCAAGCTCCTGGTTGCCCAAGGAGGCCCCGGGGTATGTGTCTGCTGCTACACCTACCTGCAGCTCTGAGGGCAGCATGGTCTCAACAGCTGGTGGGGCACAGAGATAATGATCTTTCCAACTAGCAAGAAGGTCTAGAGGTCAGTGGCTATCAGTAACAGGTGAGGCCTGAGCCTCAGGTGGAGCCCAGAGAGTTCAGGTGCTCAAGAAGGCAGGCAGGACATGTTTGTGGGGGGCGCTCCAGATGGCGGCCTGAGTAAGGTGGCAGAAATCTCCCCCCAAAATCATATACATTTTGAAAATACAGCAAATACAACTATTCCTAAAAGAGAGACCAGAAGATGCAGTACAATAGCCAGGCTACATCTACATCTGTGAGAACTCAGCATCTCACAAAAAGGGTAAGATACAAAGCTGTGACCCGGCGGGACCCGAGCACTCCCCCCACCCCAGCTCACTGGCCAGAGGAAAAGAATCAGAGTGGGGAGGGAGTGGAAGCACAGGACTGTGAAATAACCAGCCCTAGTAATCTGCACCAGGAGCACAGACACACATTGCATGGTGTGCTGCATATCAGAGAAACAGAAAAGTAAAATCTGAGACAGAGACTGCAAGCAGGTCTCCACAGCTGGCTCCCCTGGGACAAAAGAAAAGTGGGTGCTTTAGAAGTCTTAAAGGGACAAGGTTTTAACAGGTGGACAAAATCGTCCTGGTACACTCAGCCCAGTAGGCTGGGAATCTTAAGGAACTTAAGGCACCCTAACCCCTTGGGTGGCAATGCATCTCCAAAGCCCTTCACAGAGATAAGCAGCCTGCCATTCATTCCACTCCACCAGTGCTGCAAGCAAACTGGCTGACCCGCCATTGCTGTGGACGTGCCAGGGAACAGCCCCACTTACAGCAACCACACAGAGTCTTCTCCCAGCACACAGCTAACTGGGCCAGACCCAGAGGCTGCCGCCAGTATGCAGCTGCCTGGCACAGACAGAAGAAGCCAGAGCAAGGTATGGGAGGCACAAAGGGGCACTGTTCTTGTAGGAGAACACACCCGGCACATCTGCGACCCCTGCAGTGCCCTAGGTTATCCAGAGGGCTGCTACGCCCATGGCAGCTCAAGGAATTAACCCAGAGACTGCTTCCTGTGTGGAGGTAACTGGCACAGGAAGCAGAGAAGGGCAAGGTGACCAGCAACCAGGAAGGGACTTTGTTCTCCCAGCTGACACATGTGCCACCTGCCAGCAATCACTTCTATCACCATGAAAAGGCAGAAGAACCTAGTTCAGTCAAAAGTCACTCAAACAACGCCAGAGAGAGGGCCTAGTGAGATAGATTTAACCAGTCTTCCTGAAAAAGAATTCAAAATAAAGGTCACAACCATGCTGAGAGACCTGCAGATAAATATGCAAGAGCTAAGGGATGAAGTCCAGAGGGAGAAAACAGACATGAAACAATCAATAGAAGGACTTAAGAGCAGACTGGATGAGGTGCAAGAGACTGTTAATGGAATAGAAATCAGAGAACAGGAATACAGAGAAGCTGAGGCCGAGAGATATAAAGGGATCTCTAGGAATGAAAGAATATTAAGAGAACTGTGACCAAACCAAATGGAACAATATTCACATTATATGGGTACAAGAAGAAGAGAGACAAAAAGGGATAGAAAGTGTCTGAAGAAATAATTGCTGAAAACTTCCCGAAGCTGGGGAAGGAAATAGTCTCTGAGATCATGGAAGCCCACAAATCTCCCAACACAAGGGACCAAGGAGGACACCACCAAGACATATAATAATTAAAATGGCAAAGATCAAAGACAAGGAAAGGGTATTAAAGGCAGTCAGAGAGAGAAAAAAGATCACCTATGAAGGAAAACCCATCAGGCTATCATCAGACTTCTCAACAAAAACCTTACAGTCCAGAAGAGAATGACATGATATATTTAATGCAATGAAACAGAAGGGCCTTGAACCAAGAATACTGTATCCAGCATGATTATCATTTAAATATGAAGGAGGGATGAAACAATTCCCAGACAAGCAAAAGTTGAGGGGATTTGCCTCACACAAACCACCTCTACAGGGTATTTTAGAGGGACTGCTCTAGATGGAAGCACTCCTAAGGCTAAATAGATGTCACCAGAGAAAATAAAAACACAGCAAAGAAAGCAGACCAACCAAATACTAACTAAAGGCAAAAAAAATCAGCTATCCACAAAAGCAGTCAAGGGAAACACAAAAGAGGACAGAATAAAACACCTAAAATATAGAGTGGAGGAGGAAGAAAAAGAAGGGAGAGAAATAAGGAATCATCAGATTGTGTTAATAATAGCGTAATAAGTGAGTTAAAGTTAGATGGTTAGATAGTAAAGAAGCTATAGTTGAACCTCTGGTAACCACAAACTCAAAGCCTGCAATGGCAATAAGTACATATCTATTGATAATCACCCTAAATGTAAATGGACTGAATGCACCAATCAAAAGACATAGAGTCACTGAATGGATAAAAAAAGCAAGACCCATCTTTATGCTGCTTACAAGAGACTCACCTCAAACCCAAAGACATGTACAAACTAAAAGTCAGGGAGTGGAAAAAGATATTTCATGCAAACAATAGGGAGAAAAAAGCAGGTGTTCCAGTACTAGTATCAGACAAAATAGACTTCAAAACAAAGAAAGTCACAAGAGATAAAGAAGTACATTACATAATGATAAAGGGCTCAGTCCAACAAGAGGATATAACCATTCTAAATATATATGCAACCAACACAGGAGCACCGACATATGTGAAACAAATACTAACAGAATTAAAGGAGGAAATAGAATGCAATGCATTCGTTCTAGGAGACTTCAACACACCACTCACTCCAAAGGACAGATCAACCAGACAGAAAATAAGTAAGGACACAGAGGCAGTGAACAACACAATAGAACAGATGGACCTAATAGACATCTACAGAAATCTACACCCAAAAGCAGCAGGATACACATTCTTCTCAAGTGCACATGGAACATTCTCCAGAATAGACCACATACTAGGCCACAAAAAGAGCCTCAGTAAATTCAAAAAGATTGAAACTGTACCAACCAACTTCTCAGATAAAGAAGAGGTGGTACATATACCCAATGTAATATTATTCAGCCATAAGAAGAAAACAAATTCTACCATTTGCAGCAACATGGATGGAGCTAGTGGGTATTCTCAGTGAAATAAGCCAGGTAGAGAAAGGCAAGTACCAAATGATTCCACTCATCTGTGGAGTATAAGAACAAAGCAAAAACTGAAGGAAGAAAACAGCAGCAGGTCGAGGGGCGGAAAATGGCGGCGTGAGTAGAGCAGCGGAAATCTCCTCCCAAAACAACATATATCTATGAAAATATAACAAAGACAACCCTTCCTAGAATAAAGACCAGAGGACACAGGACAATATCCAGACCACATCCGCACCTGAGAGAACCCAGCGCCTTGTGAAGGGGGTAAGATACAAGCCCCGGCCCCGCGGGAGCCGAGCGCCCCTCCCCCCAGCTCCCGGCGGAAGAAGAGCAGGCAGAGCGGGAGGGAGACGGAGCACAGGGCTGCCGAACACTCAGCCCTAGCCATCCGGGTCAGAGTGCAGGGCCCTCGATACTAGGAAAACAGGGCAGCAAGAACAGTGAGTGGGCACTGGAGGCCGGGGGCAGGAGGACATAAGGAAAGCACGTGACCATTTTTTTTTGCTTTTTTGCTGTTTTATTTTGGCGAGCGCTTTTTGGAAGTCTTAAACGGATAGGGACCCCAATAAGCAACTAGGGAAACAGGGCAGCAAGAACAGTGAGCGGGCACCGGTGGCCTGGCGCAGGAGGACACCAGAAAAGTGAGCGCCCATTTTTTTTTTTTTTTTTGGCAAGCGCATTTTGGTAGTCTTAAAGGGATAGGGACTCCAATACTACGGAAACAGGGCAGCAAGACTGGTGAGCAGACGCCTGAGGCTGGCACCGGAGAATAAAGAAAAACGAGAGACCACCTTTTTTTTTTTAATTAAAAAGATTTTTTTTTTCTTTTTAATTAAAAACATTTTTTTTTTTTCGGTGGTCGTTGTTTTGTTTTGGTGGGTGCTTTTTGGAAGTCTTAAAGGGGCAGGGCGGGACACTTAATCCAGAGGTAGGGAATCCGGGGATCTCTGGGCACCCTAACCCCTGGGCTGCAGGGAGCAGGGAGGCCCCTTACAGAGATAAATAGCCTCCCAGCCGCTCCCGCTCCAACGCGACTCCACCACTTTGGAGTAGCTGCCCGAGCCAGGCCACGCCCACAGCAACAGCGGAGATAAACTCCATAGCAGCCCGGCAGGAAGCAGAAACCCTGTCTGCGTGCAGCTGCGCAGCACAAGCCACTAGAGGTCGCTGTTCTCCCAGGAAAGGAGGGCCACAAACCAACAAGAAAGGAAGTCCTTCCAGCCGTCACTCGTCCCAGCTCTGCAAACTATTCCTATCACCATGAAAAGGCAAAGCTACAGGCAGACAAAGATCACAGAGACAACACCAGAGAAGGAGACAGACCTAACCAGTCTTCCTGAAAAAGAATTCAAAATAAGAATCATAAACATGCTGACAGAGATGCAGAGATATACGCAAGAGAAATGGGATGAAGTCCGGAGGGAGATCACAGATGCCAGAAAGGAGATCGCAGAAATGAAACAAACTCTGGAAGGGTTTATAAGCAGAATGGAGAGAATGCAAGAGGCCATTGATGGAAGTGAAATCAGAGAACAGGAACGCATAGAAGCTGACATAGAGAGAGACAAAAGGATCTCCAGGAATGAAACAATATTAAGAGAACTGTGTGACCAATCCAAAAGGAAAAATATCCGTATTATAGGGGTCCCAGAAGAAGAAGAGAGAGGAAAAGAGATGGAAAGTATCTTAGAAGAAATAATTGTTGAAAACTTCCCCAAACTGGGGGAGGAAATAATCGAACAGACCACGGAAATACACAGAACCCCCAACAGAAAGGATCCAAGAAGGACAACACCAAGACACATAATAATTAAAATGGCAAAGATCAAGGACAAGGGAAGAGTTTTAAAGGCAGCTAGAGAGAAAAAGGTCACCTATAAAGGGAAACCCATCAGGCTAACATCAGATTTCTCAACAGAAACCCTACAGGCCAGAAGAGAATGGCATGATATATTTAATACAATGAAACAGAAGGGCCTTGAACCAAGGATACTGTATCCAGCACGACTACCATTCAAATATGATGGTGGGATTAAACAATTCCCAGACAAACAAAAGCTGAGGGAATTTGCTTTCCACAAACCACCTCTACAGAACATCTTACAGGGACTTCTCTAGATGGGAGCACTCCTAGAAAGAGCACAGCACAAAACACCCAACATATGAAGAATCGAGGAGGAGGAACAAGAAGGGAGAGAAGAAAAGAATCTCCAGACAGTGTATATAACAGCTCAATAAGCGAGCTAAGTTAGGCAGTAAGATACTAAAGAGGCTAACCTTGAACCTTTGGTAACCACGAATTTAAAGCCTGCAATGGCAATAAGTACATATCTTTCAATAGTCACCCTAAATGTTAATGGGTTGAATGCACCAATCAAAAGACACAGAGTAACAGAATAGATAAAAAAGCAAGACCCATCTATATGCTGCTTACAAGAAACTCACCTCAAACCCAAAGACATGTACAGACTAAAAGTCAAGGGATGGAAAAACATATTTCAAGCAAACAACAGTGAGAAGAAAGCAGGGGTTGCAGTACTAATATCAGACAAAATAGACTTCAAAACAAAGAAAGTAACAAGAGATAAAGAAGGACACTACATAATGATAAAGGGCTCAGTCAAACAAGAGGATATAACCATTCTAAATATATATGCACCCAACACAGGAGCACCAGCATATGTGAAACAAATACTAACAAAACTAAAGGGGGATATAGACTGCAATGCATTCACTCTAGGAGACTTCAACACACCACTCACCCCAAAGGATAGATCCACTGGGCAGAAAATAAGTAACGACACGGAAGCACTGAACAACACAGTAGAACAGATGGACCTAATACACATCTATAAAACTCTACATACAAAAGCAACAGGATATACATTCTTCTCAAGTGCACATGGAACATTCTTCAGAATAGACCACATACTAGACCACAAAAAGAGCCTCAGAAAATTCCAAAAGATTGAAATCCTACCAACCAACTTTTCATACCCCAAAGGCATAAAACTAGAAATAAACTGTACAAAGAAAGCAAAGAGGCTCACAAACACATGGAGGCTTAACAACACGCTCCTAAATAATCAATGGATCAATGACCAAATCAAAATGGAGATCCAGCAATATATGGAAACAAATGACAACAACAACACTAAGCCCCAACTTCTGTGGGACACAGCAAAAGCAGTCTTAAGAGGAAAGTATATAGCAATCCAAGCATATTAAAAAAGGAAGAGCAATCCCAAATGAATGGTCTAATGTCACAATTATCGAAATTGGAAAAAGAACAACAGATGAGGCCTAAGGTCAGCAGAAGGAGGGACATAATAAAGATGAGAGAAGAAATAAATAAAATTGAGAAGAATAAAACAATAGCAAAAATCAATGAAACCAAGAGCTGGTTCTTCGAGAAAATAAAATAGATAAGCCTCTAGCCAGACTTATTAAGAAGAAAAGAGAGTCAACACAAATCAACAGTATCAGAAACGAGAAAGGAAAAACCACGACGGACCCCACAGAAATACAAAGAATTATTAGAGAATACTATGAAAACCTATATGCTAACAAGCAGGGAAACCTAGGAGAAATGGACAACTTCCTAGAAAAATACAACCTTCCAAGATTGATGCAGAAAGAAACAGAAAATCTAAACAGACCAATTACCAGCAACGAAATTGAAGCGGTAATCAAAAAACTACCAAAGAACAAAACCCCCGGGCCAGATGGATTTACCTTGGAATTTTATCAGACACACAGGGAAGACATAATACCCATTCTCCTTAAAGTTTTCCAAAAAATAGAGGAGGAGGGGATACTCCCAAACTCATTCTATGAAGCTAACATCACCCTAATACCAAAACCAGGAAAACACCCCACCAAAAAAGAAAACTATAGACCAATATCCCTGATGAATGTAGATGCAAAAATACTCAACAAAATATTAGCAAACCGAATTCAAAAATACATCAAAAGGATCATACACCATGACCAAGTGGGATTCATCCCAGGGATGCAAGGATGGTACAACATTCGAAAGTCCATCAACATCATTCACCACATCAACAAAAAGAAAGACAAAAACCACATGATCATCTCCATAGATGCTGAAAAAGCATTTGACAAAGTTCAACATACATTCATGATAAAAACTCTCAGCAAAATGGGAATAGAGGGCAAGTACCTCAACATAATAAAGGCCATCTATGATAAACCCACAGCCAACACTATATTGAACAGCGAGAAGCTGAAAGCATTTCCTCTGAGATCGGGAACTAGATGGATGCCCACTCTCTCCACTGTTATTTAACAGAGTACTGGAGGTCCTAGCCACGGCAATCAGACAAAACAAAGAAATACAAGGAATCCAGATTGGTAAAGAAGAAGTTAAACTGTCACTATTTGGAGATGACATGATACTGTACATAAAAAACCCTAAAGACTCCACCCCAAAACTACTAGAACTGATATCGGAATACAGCAAAGTTGCAGGATACAAAATCAACACACAGAAATCTGTGGCTTTCCTATATACTAACAATGAACCAACAGAAAGAGAAATCAGGAAAACAACTCCATTCACAATTGCATCAAAAAAAATAAAATACCTAGGAATAAACCTAACCAAAGAAGTGAAAGACTTATACTCTGAAAACTACAAGTCACTCTTAAGAGAAATTAAAGGGGACACTAACAGATGAAAACTCATCCCATGCTCATGGCTAGGAAGAATTAATATCGTCAAAATGGCCATCCTGCCCAAAGCAATATACAGATTTGATGCAATCCCTATGAAACTACCAGCAACATTCTTCAATGAACTGGAACAAATAATTCAAAAATTCATATGGAAACACCAAAGACCCCAAATAGCCAAAGCAATCCTGAGAAAGAAGAATAAAGTAGGGGGGATCTCACTCCCCAACTTCAAGCTCTACTATAAAGCCATAGTAATCAAGACAATTTGGTACTGGCACAAGAGCAGAGCCACAGACCAATGGAACAGACTAGAGAATCCAGACATTAACCCAGACATATTTGGTCAATTAATATTTGATAAAGGAGCCATGGACATACAATGGCGAAATGACAGTCTCTTCAACAGGTGGTGCTGGCAAAACTGGACAGCTACATGTAGGAGAATGAAACTGGACCATTGTCTAACCCCATATACAAAAGTAAACTCAAAATGGATCAAAGACCTGAATGTAAGTCATGAAACCATTAAACTCTTGGAAGAAAACATAGGCAAAAACCTCTTAGACATAAACATGAGTGACTTCTTCTGAACATATCTCCCTGGGCAAGGAAAACAACAGCAAAAATGAGTAAGTGGGACTATATTAAGCTGAAAAGCTTCTGTACAGCAAAAGACACCATCAATAGAACAAAAAGGATCCCTACAGTATGGGAGAATATATTTGAAAATGACACATCCGATAAAGGCTTGACGTCCAGAATATATAAAGAGCTCACATGCCTCAACAAACAAAAAACAAATAACCCAATTAAAAAATGGGCAGAGGAACTGAACAGACAGTTCTCCAAAAAAGAAATACAGATGGCCAACAGACACATGAAAAGATGCTCCACATCGCTAATTATCAGAGAAATGCAAATTAAAACTACAATGAGGTATCACCTCACACCAGTAAGGATGGCTGCCATCCAAAAGACAAACAACAAAAAATGTTGGCGAGGCTGTGGAGAAAGGGGAACCCTCCTACACTGCTGGTGGGAATGTAAGTTAGTTCAACCATTGTGGAAAGCAGTATGGAGGTACATCAAAATGCTCAAAACAGACTTACCATTTGACCCAGGAATTGCACTCCTAGGAATTTACCCTAAGAATGCAGCAATCGAGTATGAGAAAGATCAGTGCACCCCTATGATTATCGCAGCACTATTTACAATAGCCAAGAATTGGAAGCAACCTAAATGTCCATCGATAGATGAATGGATAAAGAATATGTGGTACATATACACAATGGAATACTACTCAGCCATAAGAAAAGGGCAAATCCAATCATTTGCAGCAACATGGATGGAGCTGGAGGGTATTATGCTCAGTGAAACAAGCCAAGCGGAGAAAGAGAAATACCAAATGATTTCACTCATCTGTGGAATATAAGAACAAAGGAAAAACTGAAGGAACAAAAGAGCACCAGAATCACAGAACTCAAGAATGGACTAACAGGTACCAAAGGGAAAGGGACTGGGGTGGATGGGTGGGTAGGGAGGGATAAGGGGGTGGGAGAAGTAGGGGGGTATTAAGATTAACATGCATGGAGGAGTAGGAGAAAAGGGAGGGCTGTACAACACAGAGAAGGCAAGTAGTGATTCTACAACATTTTGCTATGCTGATGGACAGTGACTGTAAAGGGGTTTATAGGGGAGACCTGGTATAGGGGAGAGCCTAGTAAACATAATATTCGTCATGTAAGTGTAGATTAGTGATACCAAAAACCAAACAAACAAAAAAAAAGGGCAGTTTCTGTGTGGTAACCTCCAATGAGTTCTACACAAGGGTATAAAGGGCATATAAAAGTGTAGGCAAAGGGTCTGTTTGCGTTTATACAGAAGATCAAAGCCTAATTGGGCTACCCCGAAAATGAACTAAGATACGATATGAAAGAGAACTTCCAACATCAGCACTCTCTGGAAGACTCATGCCAGAAGATGATCATCAAAAAACCCCAACAAAGATCCACGGACTGCTACAGCTGTAGATGCACTCATCTCACCAGCTCCTGGACTTGCCATGGGAATGAAGGAGATATCTAAGCTGGCCTGTGCATACAGTAAAACAACAAATTTGACTGGATCTATACTGTTGGAACTCAACCAAGAATTAGGAGAAGTGCAGATTGTAGCGCTCCAAAATCTTACAACTACAGACTATTTACTGTTAAAAGAACATAAGGGACGTGAACATTCCCCAGGAATGGGTTGTTTTAATTTGTCTGATTTCTCTCAGACTGTTCAAGTTCAGTTGGACAATATCCACCATATCATAGATAAGTTTTCACAAATGCCTAAGTTGCCTAACTGGTTTTCTTGGTTTCACTGGAGATGGCTGGTAATTACAGATATGCTTTGGTTATGTAACTATACTCCTATTATGTTAATGTGTGTGCGCAATTTAAGTAGTAGCTTAAAACCTATACATGCTGAAGTTACTCTACAAGAAGATATGTCAAAGAAATAATCAATCTTCCCATGTTTTCTTCCGCCTGCTACTTCTATAGCTTTTCTTCTTCCTTCCTAATTACAACCCTTAAATAGAATTGGTGCCTCATATCAAATTTACCGAGTATCATAATTCTTCCAAGTGATAAAGATACCTCAAGACAAATGCTGGGCATAGAAGCTACAGGGCATAAATATGCAAAGAAATAAAAAGCTAACCATTTCAAACAATAAGGCTTCTCTCTCACTTACCAACTTTACATTTCCCTGTATGGCCCCGGAAGATGACTGGTTAGCCAGAGACGGGTAAGATTCCTCAAGGGACGAACGACCTAAGACAGGCACAGTCGCAGGGGGGTCATCAGGTGAGAAATTGGGGATCAACAGAGGTGAGGCTTACAACCTCACCCCCCCTGTTCTGAGAGAAATCTTCTGCATACGTGGATGTTTTATTGCCCTTGTCTAGCTTGGATTAACACATAGTCTACAGGCACACACCTGATCATCTACATTTGCTCTCTTACAACACTAAACTATGTTTTCTACCTTTATCTTGTATCTACCTACCACTTCAGCATTTTATTAAAAATAATAATAATAAAGAGAGAGATGTGGTATCCACATATAAATCAAGTATAAAAACCAAATGAGTATTCATATTTGAACTGACTGTTTATAGTTCATAATGCATGAGCAAAACCAAAAGTTTCTGTGATGGCTGCCCTTGTGATGTTCACTATGTAACTTATTCATTATGTAAGAATTTGTTCTCCATGTAAGAACTTGTTTGTTATGCCTCAGAAGATTGGAGACTGACAAAAATTAGGCTTGGGGTGGATTAATGATTGTGCATTGAGCATTGACTCCCCTATACAGAATTTTATTGTCATTAACAACCATTTGATCAATAAATATGAGAGATGCCCTCACAAAAAAAAAAAAGGACAGACTTCCAATGATAAAATAAATAAGTAACCGGGATGTAATGTATAGCATAAGGAATATAGTCAAGATAATGTAACAGCTTGGTAAGGTGATAGCTGGAACCTAGAATTATGTATATAAATGTTTTATCACTGTGTTGTACACTTGAAACTAATGTAATGTAATACTGTGCATCAACTACCCTTCAATAAAAAATAATTATCTAAAAAAAATTAAAAAAAAAAGAAAACAGCAGCAGACTCACAGAACCCAAGAATGGACTAACAGTTACTGTGGAGGATGGGTGGGAAGGGAGGGATAAGGGGGAAAAGGGGGCATTATGATTAGTACACATAATGTAGGGGGGACATGGGGAAGGCAGTATAGCACAGAGAAGACAAGTAGTGACTCTATAGCATCTTACTACGTTGATGGACAGTGACTGTAATGGGGTATGTGAAGGGGACTTGATAATGGGGGCCTCTAGTAACCATAATGTTGCTCATGTAATTGTAGATTAATGATACCAAAATAAAAAAAAAAGAAGACACACAGACAGAGGCGGCATGGAAGTCTGGCCATGTATTGTAATGGGAACAGGGGTAGCAGAGATCAGCAAAGATCCTAATCCTTTTCTCTTGCTGTTTTTACAAACAATAAACATTGAATCCAGGGGGGAAAAATAGGACTATTAGGGTGTCAAGAAACTCAAAACAACATGGCTTAGGCAGATAAACGGTTATTTTGCTCCCAGGGAAAAGGCTGACACTTTCTTGGTGGGGGCTAATGTGGCGAGCTCTCCCATTAAGTCTGCAGGAACCCAGGCCCCTTCCAGCTTCCCATAGTGCCGCTGACCCTCTGAGCCGGTGACCTCACACCTCATCCCAGTCAGAACCAAGAGAAAAGGGAGGACAACAGGCATGTACCACCTGTTCTGAATGAAGATTCCCCCAACACGCCATGCCATAATTTCAGTTACATCCCACTGGCCCAATCTGACTCCCATGACCACACACATCTACAGGAAACACTGGGAAATGCAGTCTCTTTTCTGTGTTACCATGTGTTCAGCTCTTATCAGAAATCCTATTACCGAGTTAAAAGGGGAAAGTAGACATTGGCTTCAAACGGATACCTGGGCCGCAGCAGACTTGAAGACCACCTTTCAATTGAGGATGCTTAGCCATAGGTGGTTAAGTTCACATGGAGCCACAAAATATACCTCATTATCTGTTCTGAGCAATAAACTCGTATTCAACCCACTCCAGTGTCTTCCTATCCCCTCTGCCCTCCTGTGCTCGCCTGTCGCTGTAGGGAACAGTTCTTGCATGACAGCTGCCACCGCTGGTACCCACGTGCCTCCCCCTCTTTACCTGAGACTTTCTCTGGCACTATGAGAACTTGCTCCATTGCAAGCAGGCACAACTGAAGTTTAGAAAAGTTCATGTGCCCAGAGCATTGTTTGGGAGAGGGAGCTGAGAGCCAGTGCTTTCATGCCCAGCCTGCAGTGGGGAATCCAAGGGTGTTCATCATGGTTTCTCAGGCCCCAGCAGGACTGAGCCCGGATGGTCAACACTTACCACACCCATTACTGTATTTTCTCCATCCCTCTGTCCCTTACCCAAATAAACTCCCTGTGCCCAGGTCTTTATCTCAGAGTCAGCTTTTGGAGGAACCTAAGTGAAGACATTTGGATGCCTTCCCTGTGGTCATCCACATAGTTAGTTGCAAAATCAGAATTCAAACTAGGATCTCTAAACTTTTAGGCCAACCAGTCTTTCCACAAAGCCAGAGCAAGAACATGGCAGCATTTTTAATTACTTTGTCAACAAATTTCACCCTTGAAATTATTGACCTGGTTTCTGAATCAAATCCTGGCCCACAAAGAGTGAAGGGAGTAGTTTAAAATGCAATAACAGCACAGTCCATGTATTAAAGATAATAACTAGGACTGGTTTTGCTAATGAATGGAGCCTGTGCCTCCTCCTGCCCTGGCAATTCTAGGAATGGCTGTTTGATTTGGTTTATTGCTTTTTCTTTATTAGAATGCTATGCACAGTGGCAGGAGTGCTGCACTGAAAGGGCAAAGCCCCCCCAGGACAGAGAGAGACACTTCAGAGAACTGCCAAGGGTCACCTATGACCTCAAGGTCATCAGCTGACCCTGTGGCACAGGAGGTGGAGACAGCCAGCCTCCCAACACAAAATGCCACCATGCATTCCCTGTCAAACACGTGCAGGTAAACTGAGGCAAATGACTTAGAACTTGCCAGGAAATCTGGGGTGGGGTTCCTGCATAGGAAAGGAGCAGAAGAGGTGACAATCAGGTAGGGCCAGATGGAGAGCCTGGTCAAGCCTTGAGATCCTGCCTTGTACCGTCCTGAGCTGGCCTCTCCTGGCTCCTCCAGCCCTGGCTCCATCTGGGCCCCATCCCAGCAACATGGGCTGTAGCCTACATGTTTGCCCCAGCCAGATTTGGTGTCTCCAGCATGAGCAGGAGTAATAATTATTATTATTAATTGTTAACAGTATTAGTAGAAATAATAATATGAATAATAAGTAATAGGAATAATATTATTAGTTAAAAGTATTAGTACCAACACAATCATATTGACAATATCAACTGCTCCTGCTTTCTTTGTTGAGCATTTATGTGGTGGCTGCTTTACTTTTAATGTCCCCTTTAAGTTTGACAACAATCTCCATTTTACAGATGAGCCTCAGCAAGGTCAGGTAGCTTGGCCAAGGCCATGTCCCTAATCGCTCCAGCCCATCTGCACCCAAGGCCATGTTTCCAACACCAGACCCTCTTGTCTCCTGGCGGCCTTCATTAGGCCCTCAGGTATTACAGTGCTGAGACCCCAATTGGAATCTTGATTTTGACTGGCCAATGAAGACCAGGTGCCCTGATTGGCGGCCTTCCCTGCCAGGTTAGACACTCTGAGGGGTGATGATGCAGCCCAGCAACAACATTCAGGGCAGACGTGGCAGAAGACAAGGCATGGACGTGGGGAGGGGGTCTCAGGCTCCTCGCACCCCTTGCGCCCTCCTGGGAAGCCTGTGCGCTGCCCCCTGCATACCTTGGGCAAAACCCTGTGAAGTACTGCTGAGGGTCACGGAGTGCCTTTGAAGGGCCCAAGAGCCATCCTGTAGGCAGTGGTGTGCCCCTGACAGGTGCAAGGCGGGCTTTCTGGGACCCCCGGCCACCGCAGCCCCAGAGAGTGGCATACCTACGCCTGCCTAAAAAAGCTTTCCTTCAAACATCTCCCCACAAAGAGCCTCCTCGGTGAAATAAGGCTTATGAGAGAGAAGAAAGAGAACAAATGTGGGGCGGAAGTATTAAGAATGAGCTGGGAGTAGTTTCTTCCAGACAAGCCATCTCCCTAAACTTTGACACAGTGTGGCAATTGTGGTGATGAAGGGCTTCAGGAACAGAGGCCAGAGCAGGTCCGAGGCCCAGCCCCCTGAGGAGCAGGGTACAGGCAGCACCTGGGGCTGCTTCCACCGGTCTGAAGTCCGAGGACAATGCCCAGGCTCCTTTGGGCTCTCTCCTGCATTCCAAACCATCAGCTTTAAGCCTTCTGGCTCTGCCTACTTTCTATTTAAGGGGTGTGTGTGGTGGGGGCAGGGTGGACAGTGCACTGTGTCTTGGCTATTCTTAATAAAATGGATAGGTTGGTGTGTGTTCATGAATACCAGGAGCCAGAGCAGCGACTGGAGCCAGGGATTTCCTAATGCTATCAAAAGGCCAGTGAACAAGAAGGGCTGTCTGCTGGCAGCCTCTGAAAAACGGACACAGTCGTTAAAGAACCTGTGATGGATGGGGGCTGATGGGCTGGCATCTGGGCAGAAGAGGGGGCTTTGCTTCAAGAACAGCAGGTCCTAATTGCCCAGAACAAGCAAAAGGGAAGGTTTCTTTGCTTTTTTATAACAGAACTAAGCTTGATGATATTCCTTAGAGCCTTTATGCACCAGTTACAAGAGGCCAAGCCCCAATGCACAGGCATTTTTCAAATCCCAGCTTGCGGCACATTTGCCAACCCCATGGTCAAAGCTTCATGTGGTTGAGCCCATATTCCAAGAGTGGAGAAATAAATGCCACCTCTTTCTTGATAAGGAATGGCAGGCACATTACAATACAGGAATGGATAGAACTATTTTAGCCATCTTTGCAAACAGTCTATCACATACCAGTTTTTGCCTCCCAAGATTTTGCAGTCCCCCCAGATTATTTTTGTCTTGCTTCAGTTCATCAGCCACCTTGGTTCAGATGGACATTTTAAAGATGGCTCTAAACAAGAGAATGGCAGCAGCTGTTACAGGGGTGGGCATGGGGCATGAGGAACTGGGGACACTCCGTTACAGGCACTTGTGCTGTGGGTGAGATAGCACACTGTTACGTGGAAGTGGACTTCAGTTAGTTGTAAATGCACATTGCCAACTCTAGGGCAACAGTGAAAGTTTTTAAAGAAATAATAATTGATGTGCTAAGAGAAGGGGTAAAATGGAATCATATAAAATGCTCAGTTAAAACCAAAGAAGACAGAGAGGCAAAGATTTTTGTTTTTAAAGCACTAAAGATTAAGAAGAACAAATAGAGAATGGTTACAAATATGGTAGTTATAAATCCAACTATATCAATATTCACTTTAAATAGGAGTTGTCTAAATATACCAATTAAAACAGGAGTTTTATCCACTGAGAGTGGCTAAAAAACAAGACCCAGAGGAGATTCAAGATGGTGGTGTGAGAGGTGAGACAGAGAATAGCTCCCAAAACCACATATAATGCAAAAATATAAATACAACTAGCCCTAAAACAGCAACAGGAAAGAAGGCTGCACCAGACTGCATACAAACCTCACAAACAGAGCAGACCTCATGAAACAGGGCAATGTACCAAAGCCTTGATCCGGCAGGACCCAAGCCCTTCCCCCACCCCAGCTTACCGGTGGGAGGAAGAGAAAAGGAATGGGGAGGGGGTGGAAGCCTGGGACTGCTGAACACCCAGCCCTGGAGGTCTTCTTTGTGAGCAGAAACCTACACTGTGTGGTGCTCTGGACGTTGGGGAGCTGGGACAGGAAGAGTGCTTGAGAGTCAGAGATTCCAGCCATTTGTGGAGGACAGGATCCAGGACAGATG
This sequence comes from Manis pentadactyla, assembly GCF_030020395.1. NCBI lineage: Eukaryota > Metazoa > Chordata > Mammalia > Pholidota > Manidae > Manis > Manis pentadactyla. The sequence continues at coordinate 43,833,302 of NC_080019.1, read as the reverse complement.
GACCTAATGGACATCTAGAGAATACTTCATCTGAAAGCCATAGCATATACATTCTTCTCAAGTGCACATGGAACATTTTCAAGAATAGATCATATACTAGGCCACAAAAAGAGGCTCAGTAAATTCAAAAAAGATTGAAATTGTACCAACCAGCTTCTCAGATCACAAACGTATGAAACTAGAAATAAATTACACAAAGAAAATGAAAAAGCCCACAAACACATGGAAGCTTAACAACATGCTCCTAAATAATCAATGGATCAATGACCAAATAAAAACAGAGATCAAGCAATATATGGGGACAAATGACAACAATAATTCAACACCGCAAAATCTGTGGGACGCAGCGAAGGCCATGCTAAGAGGGAAGTATATTGCAATACAGGCCTCCCTCAGGAAAGAAGAACAATCCCAAATGAACAGTCTGAACTCACAATTAATAAAACTAGAAAAGGAAGAATAAATGAGGCCCAAAGTCAGTAGAAGGAGGGACATAATAAAGATTAAAGCAGAAATAAATAAAATCAAGAAGAATAAAACAATAGAAAGAATCGATGAAAGCAGGAGCTGGATCTTCAAGAAAATAAACAAAATAGATAAACCCCTAGCCAGACTTACAAAGAAAAAAAAGAGTCTACACACATAAACAGAATCAGAAATGAGAAAGGAAAAATCACTATGGACACGACAGAAATACAAAGAAATATGAGAGAATACCATGAAAAATTATATGGTAACAAACTGGATAACCTAGAAGAAATGGACAACTTTCTAGAAAAATACAACCTTTCAAGGCTGACCCAGAAAGAAACAGAAAACCTGAATAGACCAATTACCAGCAAGGAAATTGAATTGGTAATCAAAAAACTACCTAAGAAAAAAACCTGTACCACATGGTTTCACTGCTGAATTTTATCAAACATTTAGTGAAGACCTAATACCCATCCTTGTTAAAGTTTTCCAAAAAGAAGAAGAGGAGGGAATACTCTCAAACTCATTCTGTTTGGAAGGAAGAAGTCAAACTGCCCTGATTGCAGATGATATGATATTGTACATAAAAACCCCTAAAGAATCCACTCCAAAACTACTAGATCTAATATCTGCACTCAGCAAAGTTGCAAAATGCAAAATTAATACACAGAAATCTGTTGCATTCCTATACACTAATGATGAACTAGCAGAAAGAGAAATCATGAAAACAATTTCATTCACAGTTGAATCAAAAAGAATAAAATACCTAGGAATAAACCTAACCAAGGAAGTGAAAGAACTATACTCTGAAAACTACAAGACACTCATGAAAGAAATTGAAGATACCAGTAATTGGAAACATATCCCATGCTCATGGATAGGAAGAATTAATATTGTCAAAATGGCCATCCTGCCTAAAGCAATCTACAGATTCAATGCAATCCCTATCAAAATACCTACAGCATACTTCAGTGAACTAGAGAAAATAGTTCTAAAATTCATATGAAACCACAAAAGACCCTGAATAGCCAAAGCAATCCTGAGAAGGAAGAATAAAGCAGGGGAGATTACGCTCCCAAACTTCAAGCTCTACTACAAAGCCACAGTAATCAAGACAATTTGGTACTCATGTAAGAACAGACCCACAGATCAACGGAACAGACTAGAGAGCCCAGATATAAACCCAACCATATATGGTCAATTAATATATGATAAAGGAGCCACAGACATACAATGGGGAAATGACAGCCTCTTCTACAGCTGGTGTTGGCAAAACTGGACAGCTGCATGGAAGAGAATGAAACTGCATTCTTTTCTAACCACACACACAAAAGTAAATTCGAAATGGATCAAAGACCTGAATGTAAGTCATGAAATCATAAAACTCTTAGAAGAAAACATAGGCAAAACTCTCTTGGGCATAAACATGAGCAACTTCTTCATGAACATATATTCCCGGGCAAGGTAAACAAAAGCAAAAATGAACAAGTGGGACTGTATCAAGCTAAAGAGCTTCTGTACAGCAAAGGACACCATCAGTAGAACAAAAAGACATCTTACAGTATGGGAGAATATATTTATAAATGACATATCCGATAAGGGGTTGACATCCAAATTATATAAAGAGCTCAAACACCTCAACAAAAAACTGCAAATAAGCCAGTTAAAAAATGGGCAGAGCAGCTGAACAGACACTTCTCCAAAGAAGAAATTCAGTTGGCCAACAGGCACATGAAAAGATGCTCCACATCGCTAATCATCAGAGAAATGCAAATTAAAACCACAATGAGATATCACAATGAGACAAACAACAACAAATGTTGGCAAGGATGTGGAGAAAGGGAAACCCTCCTACACTGCTGGTGGGAATGTAAATTGGTTCAACCATTGTGGAAAGCAGTATGGAGGTTCCTCAAAAAGCTCAAAATAGAAATACCATTTGACCTAGGGATTCCACTTCTAGGAATTTACCCTAAGAATACAGCAGCTCAGTTTGAAAAAGACAGATGCACCCCTATGTATATCGCAGCACTATTTACAATAGCCAGGAAATGGAAACTACCTAAGGGTCCATCAGTAGATGAATGGATAAAGAAGAGGTGATACACACACAGAATGGTATATTATTCAAACATAGGAAGAAAATAAATCCTACCATTTGCAACAGCAGCATGGATGGAGCTAGACGGTATTATGCTCAGTGAAATAAGCCAGGTGGAGAAAGACAAGTACCAGATGATTTCACTCATATGTGGAGTATAAGAACAAAGGAAAACCTGAAGGAACAAAACAGCAGAAGCCTCACAGAACCCAAGAATGGGTTAACAGTTACCAAAGGGAAAGGGATTGGGGAGGATGGGTGGGAAGGGAGGGATAAGGGGAATAAGGGGCATTACTATTAACACCCAAAATGTAGAGAAGGGGGTAGAGGGAGGGCTGTACAACACAGAGAAGACAAGTAGTGACTCTATAGCATCTTACTACGCTGATGGACAGTGACTGTAATGGGGTATGTGGGGGTACTTGATAATAGCAGGAGTCTAGTAACCATAATGTTGTTCATGTAATTGTACATTAATGATAGCAATAAATAAGTAAATAAATAAATAAATACAAAAACCCAACTATATATATGTTGTCTACAAGAAACTAAATTTAACTATTTTGAAAAATCAGTCTAGAGCCACACCTATGCCCCGCCACCTGTAGTGATGCCCCAAGCCCCCCAGGACAAGGTGCAGGCTCCCTTGGCCTAGTGGGTGAATGCCGTTCAGTGGATCTCACAGTCTGGCTTCTTCCTACGCACCTAGCCCCACTTCCCCCGAACCCGAGAAACCTAACTGATTGCCATACACGCCTTTGCCTCCGTGCCTTTTCACCTTCTCCTCCCTCCACCTGGGAATCCTTCCCTTTCTCTGGTCATTTGATGAATATCAGTGGACTCATATATAAGAATTTAATTGATAAAAATTGTCTTGCTAAAAGAGAGAAAATTGCGCCCAGTCAGTGATGCTGAGAAGGATTCTAGCAGAAAGTGTGCTGTCTACAATAACAAGTTCTTACTTTTTATGCAGAATCAGGAACCCCCCTTGTCCCATAAGGCGTCATCCCACTGTGCTGCTCACCCCTCAGGACAGGCAGACCCATCGCCTGCTGCTGCAGCCTCCCTGGGTGCCCCGGGCTGAGTGGGTGGTTGTCTCCCACGTGTTCGTACAGCACTTTGGGTCCCTGTTGGGTTCATCCCTGGCCTGTGATATGGAGACTGTTTCAAGTAGACTGAGAGAGTCCTGGGAGGAGAAAGTATCTTATTCAGCTTTGTACTTTGATACCCCTTCCCCTACCCATGCCCAGTATGGTAGCTGGAACTTAAGAGGGAATCACTATGGGATGGATGAATGGATAGAGGGATAGATGGCTGAATGGATAGTGTTATCTTATTTGGGTTCCCCCAAAACAGACCCGATTTGGGGGTGCAGGTAGTTTCCCTAGAGGTGATCTCAGGAAGTAGAAATAAATGTGGAAAATAAGAGAAGGAAGGGTGAAAAGTCAATAAAGGGTGCATAAATGAGCCGGTGGGTTGCCTTGGGGTGGAGGAAACAGGATTTAATCCTACCGCTGGGGACTCCTGAGGAGGAACCTGCTGAGCATGACTGAGAGAGGTCTCCCAGCTGACGGAAGCCAGGGAACCATGAACCCTTCCCACGTCCGCCTGGTGGTGACCGCTGCCCTCGCGCTCCTGCACTCCACTGCACCTCCTCCCTGCAGCTGAGCAAAAGCTCTCAAGACAGGCCTTCAACAGTAGCTGCTACAAATGTAAATGCACCAGAAGATGGAGCCATCAGCGTATTGGGCTTTGGAGTGAAAAGATTTCCCCAAGTCCATTCCCTCCTGGATGCACTGTTTTCATTGCAGATGGTCCACAACTATTTACTTACTTGCCATCTAAAGCACAGCACTGTGTGGGGCATGGTTAGAATGGGTGGGCTGTGAGTCCTGCTGCCCCTCGTCTCTGCCTGTCACTCTGACCTGGATGGTCTAAGCCGCTGATATGTTCTTAACGTAGCTCCATTCTTCTGCGTTATCACAGGATTCCGCTCGATTGAGCAAATTGTATGGTCATAGGGTCTCAAGGTCCTTCCCACCACATAAAAATTCCAAACACAGGATGGAGCATACAGCAGGGCATCACACCCAAGCACCATCATACAAATGCTGAAAGAGCTTGATTTAAACATGGATGTCCAAGAAGGAAGTACCATTTTGTTGCAAAAAATCTTGATGGTTTTGCTGATTTTCCTCCTAGATTCAATGGTCTTTCCAGCTGTGTGGAAAATATGTAAGGAGGAGATAAAGAACAATTTGGGGTGGGGGGCAGGAGGGAGAAAGAGCTAACAGCTGATAATAGAATTGCTGGGTTGAGGCATTTTCTATTGTTTTGTTTTTCTCTTCCATTTTAAGATACAAGAGATGTGGATTGCAGTGTGCCTTGAAAAGGAATTCTTTCTAGCTTGGAAAGAAATCCCATGTCACTTTGACTTTGTATTGTTCTTGTTAGTAACTGGAAACATCTACTAACCTAGAGACCACTAGACAGAAAAACCTGCCCGTGGTGGGTCATAGACACTAATCCCTGAGAGCAGGGTCAGTGTGCTGGACGGAAACCGCTTCTCAGTGACTGGTGGCTACCATGGGGGAGGGGTTGGGGTGGGTGGGTGAAATGCGTGAAGGGAATAAAGAGGCACAAAATCGTAATCATAATATAAATCAGTCATGGGGATGAAATAATACAAATTAGTCACAGCATAGAGAATATGCTCTCAATGGCTCTGTAACATCTTTCTGTGTTGACAGATAGTAACTACACTACTTGGGATGAGCATTTAATAATGTAGATAACTGCCAAGTAACCATATTGCACACTTGAAACCATTATAATATAACTACACTTCAATAAAAATATCAAAAAATAAAAATAAAACACTTCTTAGATCCCTGGAACAGAATATTAAGGTACTAGACAGGAGAAGTTCAGCAGAGCACATCTGAACCGGGTAGGACCTCCTTCGGAAGACAGTAGGCATCCTGAGCTAAAAAGCACCCGGAGAAAGCCAACCCTGAGACAGAGGTTTTTGTTCGGGAGTACTTTCAGGGAAGCAGGATGAAGCAGGGGAAGGAGCTTATAAAGGATGTGGTTTCATCTGGAGACCATCTCAGCCTGTACCACAGGGGAGCTGCAAAGCATGAATGGCTACAGGGTTGTCCCACCTGGAGGCAAAGGGTCTGACCTTTGTAATCCCATGTCATTCAGTCTGGCCAGGTCTGTGGAGGTCAAGGTGATGTGTAACCTTGGGGAAGCATGCAATGGAGGGTGGCTCCTACTCCTCAGGCTGAGGCCGGCGCTGAGGAGGGGCCAGTTGTGTGTTAACAGCCAGCACTCACAGCAACTGAGGGTACTAAAGTCGCTGCGAGGTAAGATTTATTGTGTGATCTTGGCATTAACACTTCTGGTTCCCAGATTGTCATCAAAGATGAATTCCTTAACTGCCTATCTCAGTTCCCTGTGGGCAAAGATAAGCTCCTCTAGATATTTCCCATCCATTAGATTCTGATATTTTAATTATTCTAATCAATAAATAGATTATTTGACTCTGCGAGCTTTCTTTGTTGAAATGTGTCTCTGAACTAGTGCTTATGTGTATGTGAGATTTAGACTCAGCCCAAATGAAAGCCAAACCCAGAAAAAAATTTTAGTTCGCTAAATCCACATGGAAAATTCAAATTCTTTTAACTAGTGCATGAATCAGAAACATAAATCAGGCAAAGAAAAGCTTGCACGTCAAAATGTTCTCAAAACTAAATGTGATTTTGGGGACCATTTCATTTGGTTTGAGTCCCTTGTGGACATTTGTCCCCAGTAAGCCCCTGGTTCGGTTTGGTCGTGTCGTTTGCATCTCAGTTCTATTCCCTCACTCTTCACCCCGCATCTCCTCATTTACCTTTTCAATTTTCCCCTTGTAGGTGGAAGAGGAAGGAAGGGGAGGGAATAGTTCTAGAATTTGCTGAATAAATAGACAGGACAAGAGTCAGCAGGAAGAAATAACTCTTGTTTACCTGCAAACTTTCCTGGTTCATTTCCTGCATTTAAAAAAACAAAGTTGACTACTTGACTTTATGGTTTCCCCTGCTGCCTCTCTTCTAATCATCTTCTGTTCCTGTAAGTAAGTCAAATCATGGTGAAGTCATTTTGGCATTGCCATAAACACATTAACTTCTAGGCATCATCCTGGAAGACTGCAGTGGAACAGAGTCATCTTTTGCAGCTCAGCCAGAACGCAGCTTCAGGGGCTGCTGGTCATTTCCAGGCAGGTAAAGAAGGGGAATGAGACTGGTTTCATTTTCCCGAGGACTCCGAGGCTGTGCTAAGACTGCAGCTGGCAATCAGCAGTGTCTTCCTGGGCTACAAAGGGACACAGAGCCTACTGTGCATTTTGGGGTCTGGCAGGATCTCATCAATTATTTTGTAATGCCATTTCAGGATGAGTTTTCCTCTCTTTTTAAAAGAATATTTGCTTACATACATTTTCTCACTTTTCTTTCCATCTTCCCACCCTTCCCACATACATACTCAGAAATAGCGCACTTCTTTGATCAGCAGGCTGGGCCTCCAAGCTCTCTGGGTGGGGCTGTGGAACCTGTGATCTCTTCCTGGAGCTGGCAGGCTGCGTGGAGGCAGAGGGGGCTCTGGCCTCCAACCAAGGTTGTAATTACCAACATGCTCAGCTTCGGTGACTCTCCTCCTGCGAGGGCTCTGCTAATGAAACAATCTTCCACACAGGATTTTTGCTGTATTCATTTTATAGAGAGAAAGAGAGCAACATGGGGAGGAGGGGGTTGGCAGTGTGTGGAGAGATCAGGTCCAAAGATTCAAAGCCCCAGGAATGGGCTCAGAGAGCCCTTGGGAAGTTTGGGAAAAAGTATGAGCAAAGTGTAAGCCCCTTGGCACAGCAGCAATCCAGACTTAAGTACCTATACTCACTGTGCACACTTATGTCACAAAAATCTCTCCCAGCAAAAAAAAAAAAAAAAAATCCATTAAATATTTGACTATAAAATTAAAACAAGCTCAGATAGCTCTAAGCCCTGGCCAGAGATCCATGCTCAGAGATGAAGGATGTGCTAAATGATATCAGCTGTCCAATAACTCCATGGCAGGCATGTAGGGATGCTAAGCTGTTAAAGGGCCACCACCAGGGTGAGTGCAAACGTTCACAGGACTCAGGCCTAGGATACAGTGAGTGACATGCTGGCTGGGGACCGTCATGAATGGAGAGCCCAGGCCAGGGAAAGGAGGCACCTGATGTGGCTCCAGGCAAGTCTAGCCACATATAGAAAAACAGCCAGGGTTGCCAAAAGCTGGCACTTTTTTTCAAGAGGGGCCAGAAATTCAAAATTTTATATGGATAATTTTTAAATACTGTGTCTAAATATTTTTAATACTGTATAGGCAAAATAACATGCCAATCATGAGTTGGACCTGACCCGAATTTTTGAGACTCAAATTCCCACATGTGAACACAAACTTCACAGAGAATGTCCTGATATTCACGAGCTTCACAGCCCTTCATAGTGATGGTCCACACCACTCCAGAGACAGAGTGGGGACAGTATTTGCAGTACCTGCCATTAGGATTCTCCAATGATACTGCTGGAGACTAAAGTCACAGGCACTAAAGGAAGCAAGGATGACTCAGGCAGCTGCCCGACACTGAGTAGGGGACACAGGACTGAGTCCTCCATTCACAGCCACCCACTGCTCACAGGTACAGGGATCCCAAGTAGCATAACCCTCTGGCCAGTGGATTCCATGTGGAACCCCAGTGTCAAAAAGATACACATGCCCGCTTTGGCTAAAGCAGGAGTGGAGGAGCCAGGGTTCCCCCATGAGCCCTTCCCTCCACCCGGCAGACACATGTCCCAAGCCCCAGAACCTCACCCAATGGGTAAAGAGCTCAGCAGTTCACCTCAGCTCCCCAGTCCCTTTGGAAGCCCACAGCCCTCCCCTGCGGCTTCCAGAGAGCCAGATTCTCAGCGTGCTTCGGGTCTGCCTCTGTTTCACTCCACCTCTACGGCTGCTGAGCGTTTTAATAGACTCCACTGAAGACACAGCATAGCCAACACCTTCCCCACCTCCAGGGACCCTCTTCTCTCCTCTGCCGCCAGGAGGAAAGCCAGTCCCTCTCCCTGTAGCACAACCACCTCACCTAGCCCCCCAGCTACTCCTCCCGGAGCCATACTCAGGGCCCTCTTCATGGGCCTGTGACCCATGTGCTTGCTCAGGGCCCCATGCACAAAGGGTTATTGCTTTGATTTAATGCTCTGCTCTCACTATCTTGAAGTTCTTCATCATTTTTAAATGTGGCTTCACCTTTTCCTTGCATCGGGCCTTACTGACTATGCGGCCAGTCCTGGCTCTCCTTCTCCAAACCACATGGTGCCCCAAGAGGGATTTTAGTGCATAACAATGATCTCTGACCCCAGAGATTTCTCCAGGCCTCAGTCTCTTCACCTATGAAATGGTAATATCAGTATCAAAGGATACTTGTGGAGTGTAGCTGTGGTGCGTAGAGGGGTTTGCCCTGGGCTGGCCCAGAGCAGGAGCTGAGCAGGTCAGTACCAGTTCCCTGCATTTTGCAGGGGCAGGGCAGAAAGTAGCCATGCTGGGGAGGATGAGGGTGCCCGGGCCACATGCAGGTGGTTCATTCCACAGAAGGAGGGGCTCTAAGCTACAGAGCCCTTGAGGAGATTCCCTATCAATAATAAAAACAACATTTATTGGAAACATAGCAGGTGTCAGGTACTTTTCATTTACTCTATTTCATCCTTACAGGAGTCTGAAAGATATGCAATATGCAATATTCCTGTTCTGTAGATGGGAAACTGAGTCATGGAGGGTTTCTGTAACTTACTCAGTTCCAAGGAGCTAAGTGGCTAACCCCATTCTGTCTGAGTGCACCTGCCCTTCTCTTTCTTCTCTGCCATGCATGGGGAATGGGGGTGCAGGCCAGCCTCCCCAACCCTGCTGTAAATAAGCTCAGAGCCTTGGCCCAGCAGGCCCGCAGCAAACAACTGACCATTAGTGACAAGAAGGATCAGAAGGGAGAGAAATGGGGCAACCACATAATTGAGTGTGCAAACCAGGACCCTTCTGAGATTGGACATAAGGAGTCAGCAAGGACTGTGCCAGGGGCTCTGGGGCATTTGGTTACCCTGGAAGAATTGAGCTGCCTGCCATCTTCATTGTTCCCATTATATTTACTTTTTCATCCCTTAATGATCTCAAGAAGAGATCCAATACACTTCATGTTTTAGGGTCTTCCCTGGGCTGGCCTTGCCAGTGAGTCCCTGCAGTCTGCATATGCCTCTCACTACTGAGGGTCTTGTGCCCACTGGGCAGGCTCTGCGTCTGCAGTGGCCCTCACCCAGCCTGGGCGCAGCACTCACCACCACCACAGGAGGGGCCACGCTGGGAGGTGTGGCCTGCTGGGGGATGTTTTGATGTGGGGTGCTGCTCTTGTGCCTCCTAGTCTAGACTTCATACAAGCTCCTGTGTTGTTTCAGTGGAAGGCTTGCGGTTGGTCTTCCATGGATGGCAAAGAATCCACTTGTCTTGTATTTGCTGCTGCCCAGGAGATGATGGCAGAGCACTGAGGCCCGCTGTAGGAAGGTGAGAGGCCTGGAGTGAATCGGCCACCCTAGGGCATGGACATTGGTTCTTAGAGAAATCTCCAGTTTCTTTTTGGTTCTTCTTTCCACAAATTTATTTTTTAAAATATCAAATACAAAGAAAAGCTGCAAGACTAGGACAATGAACACCTGTATACTCTTTATTCAGACGCAGCTACTTTTAACATTTGGGACAATTTGTCAGTTTGGTTCTCTCTCTTTCTCTCTCTGCTACTCCCCGCCTCCCACCTCCCCTCTCTCTCCCTCTCCCTCCCCCTCTCAATTTCCATATGTGAATGTGACCCTGAAGAGGAGGCTTATTGAGAATTTACACCTGTGAACATAAACCAGAGGAAGCGGGACAGAGCCGGGAGAACATCTGTCTCCTAGGCAAGTGGCCACCATCCTAGCCCACCGTCTCGCCTGAGGTTTTCAGCCCCAGGCAAGGTCACTATGGATCTACTGAGACCGAGAAATGACAGTGGAACGTTCTTGGGGTAAAAGGGTTGATACCTGGCTTTATTCTCACAGCAGTAGGTAGAGCACTAGAATCACATCTGCATCTAGCCATCTGCAGGCCTGTAATCCACCTCTGTCTCTGCCTCTGCCCATAGCACTGGGCAAAGCTCTTTCTACAGTGATTCAGTCAATAAGTTTGTTGCCAAGAGTTTGGTGCAGCTGTGTTTGGGTTGGTGAGAGTCGTTATGAAAGGAGAAAGGCACGCCGGGAGTCCAGCTGCCTGTAATGGGGGCACGCTGACTGGCGGAGCCCCATTCTGTTTCCCTCCATGCTCTGACTAGAGGAGAAGAGAAAATCATGTTCTCTCTTTATCTGTTACAGGTGTGTAAGCATTAACCTAGCAACAGGCTGATTACATCGTCAAGTAGTTTAGGGTCAGGTGAGGCTCCTGGCCATAGGAACTTCCATTTTCCCCACACCAACCCAAAAGAGAGTTCCAGAGCAAAGACTGTCCTTTGAAAGAGTTCTGTGTTAGGCAAAATGGTCTGGCCCTAGGGCCTCAGTGTGCTCAGCAATCAGCTGGGGCCTGCCTGGCAAATGTCTGACCAGAACATAGAAGCTGAGGTTAACTAAAGCATTAACAGCTGGAGGGCAAGCACCATACCTATACCTCTACAGCTGCCAAAAAAGGTACCTTTTCCTTTTGCCCTTTCTAATTAAAAGCCTCCAGTTTCTTTAGGGACTGGTGAGAGGTGGATTGCAGTGTCTTCCCACTGCCCCAGCTGCCATGTGAGTGGGACAGAGATAAAGAGAGAACATGATTTTCTCTTCTCCTCTAGTCAGAGCATGGAGGGAAATGGAATGGGGCTCCACCAGCCAGTGTGCCCCCATTACAGGCAGCGGGACTCCCTGCGTGCCTTTCACCCTTCATAATGACTCTCACCAAACCAAACACAGCTGCACCAAACTCTTGGCAACATCTGCAGCTTCTCCTGTTTGCACACCACCTGTCTTGCCAATGGATTTCAACCCCAGGCAAGTTCGCTATGGATTCAATGTGACCAAAGAAATTGACAGCAAAACGTTCTTGGGGTGAAAGGGTTATACCCAACTTTATTTCCAGTTGGCAGGTCAGTCACTAGAATCCCAATCACTCATAGCAAGTCTGCATGCAGCAAGCTGGTCTCTGCCTCTGGGCCCCTCTGTCTGCACAGCTGTCCTCTGGGCCCTCTGTCCTCACAACCATCCTCTGGGCCTCTCTGCCTGCATAGCCATCCCACACAGCCATCCTCTGGGCCTCTGTCCTAGGCACTGCCACCACTCCAGCCTCTGCTCTGCTCTCCTGCAGTCTTGCAGCCCTGCCACCATGTCATGCCCAGAGCACTGGGCGGAGCTCTTTATAAAGAGTTCAACAGCCATGTATTGCCCACAGGTGTGCAGTGAGCTAGTCAACCAGGTCCAGGTGGGAATCCTGGCCACAGGAACTCTCATTTTATCCACACCGCCCCAGATGTCCCTACACAGGAAGCAGCTGTGATGGATCACCCCTACAGCCCGCGGCTCACCTCTACATGGAGGCTGCTCAGTAAGCACTGCAAGTCTGCCTGCAGACACTTTGTGGTCATTGCAGCACTATCATGTACAGGAAAGGCAGAAGACACTGGAGAGTCCGTGGCCCTGGGAGCAGCCCTCCACTGCAGACAAAAGGGGAGCTGGAGGATGACTGTCCCAGATTTCTCTTCAGCTAGTGTGGGCAGCTCTGAGGTGTATCCTGCAAGTCTCTCAGAGTCCCCAGGGAAGACCTGCTCAACACAGCATCCTGTCTGGGCCTCCTTCTCTTCTCTGACACTTCTCCACTCCCCTGAGGGGCTTCCTGGGATCTTGTCCCAAATTAACCACATACACTTGAATTCTTGTCTCAGGGTCTGCCTCTGGGGAAACCCAACTCAAAACAGCACCTCTGCATTTGACATTTTGCTGCCATGCAAAAGTACACTGCTGTGCAGTGGGCCAGGCAGTGCTCACAAAGCCTGTGCATGGGGCTAGCAGGCCATGGGGCCCCTCATCTCACCCAGGCCTTGTCTCTTCTCTAAGGTTGGAAGGGGGCCTTACACTTGTCAGTTTTATTCTATTATCTCCTGTAGATTCCAGAGCAGAAACACCCCTGAGGTGACCTTTAACTCAAAGAGGGGAGTTTGTAGAACACAGCTGAGGATCACCCTATAGGTGGGCTGGCTGTAGTCATAAATACTATGGCAGTTACCCCCTTGCCCACTCAGGTGTTCTATTTCAGCCTCTTTATCTGTGCACTCTCCTTTCTCCCTCTTCCTGGAAACAGCTCCCAAATGAACTACTTTGGCCCAAATCTTAGTCTCTAGGTCTGCTTTGGGGAAAATATGTACTAAGACCTCCCATGTTTCAGCTGAGGAAAGTGAGGCATTGAGGCCTGAGAAACCTGTTCAGGGTTAAACAGCGGAGACCGAATCCTGGGCAGTCTGGCTGCAGAACCTGGTTTGAGGGTTCATAAACTCAGCCATGCACTAAATGCACCCAGAGGGAGTGTTGAACCCCCGACTGCCGGGCCCTACCTCCCAGTTTCTAGGCTCCAGGAGAGACCCTAGAATCTGCATTTCTAACCATTTCCAGTAATGTGATCTCTGGTCCAAGGACCACAGTATCGGAACCACTGCTGTAGGGCTCAGTCAGCACTCAATAATTGGAGCCCAGTTATGATGCTGTCAAAGGTGTTTGTTGGAATGGATCCATTTTATCAAAATTGTAGGGCCCTCTGCAGGTCACATGCCCTGGTGTTACTGAACCCTGGCATGGCTGTCATATCCTGTAGTGTACTCACATATACTTTTGTGGGGAATTTGGGGTTCCTATGGCCAGGATCCTCACTGAACTTAAACCACCTGATGATGTAACTGGCCTGTTGCTAGGCTACCACTTCCACACCTTTAGGCAATAAGCTATTATTGCGCTATACAGAGAGCTTGGCCCAGGGCTCTGGGTGGAGGCAGAGACGCTAGTGCTTGACTTACCGCCAGGAGAACAAGCCACATAATAAACCCTTTCACCCCAAAAAAGGTTTTGCTCTCAATTTCTTTGGTCACATAGCGAACTTGCCCGGGGCTGAAACCCATTGGTAAGACAACTTTATATACAATCCAGCCTGTATTTTCTGAATAGCCACTGTGCCAGGCACTGTGCAAGATGCTGCAGCAGTACAGAAGCCTACAAGACCAAATGTCTACTCTTAAAGAATATGGGTCCAACCTAGGGTGGAGCATTTAAGACTAGGTACGAACCATGATACCAGACAGCTAATTTAAAAACAGTGGAGAGTTTGATGCCTGGATTAGTATCTCAGAAAGGAGAGGCTAAGGTCCAGAAACTTGCCAAATCAGTCATCAGAGGGAGTGGGAAGTCACACCTTGGCATGGTGGCCACAGGGAAGAGGTGAACTGTTGACGCTGCTTTTGATAGGGTGATTTCAATTTTATCTGCAGTTAATTAATAAAGCTTGTGGGCTGCATCAGAATGAGACTCCCATCAGAAAGTCTGATCTATTGGAGTTTTGATTCCTGACATTGGAACTTATTACTCTACAGTCTCTATTGTGCTGGCAAAAGAAGATTAGTTCATGGGATGAAAAGAAACCATATTAAAGGAAAGCACAATAAAATTTGTATTCAGTGAGGCAAAGATGGCATGTTCAATGACTCCTGTCTTGGACTGTCAATTTAAAACACCTTTTGTGCTTTCCTTTCTTTGACCAAATACATGTGCATTTCATGCACAGTGTGAAGGCGATGCATGCTAACCTGCAGTGTTAGCCCCTCCCCCAGATTTAAAAGGTTCAATAGCAAAAGCTTGTAAGTTTAACTAGAGTTGCTTTTATTGGAGGCATTCTCCCTGTGTAAATATGAGGTAGCTATTAATGTGTGTGCTATGTGTATGTTCATGTGACTGACTTGCAATTAAGAAAAAATAGACTTCAGTGGCTTGAATCATAATGATTTGCAGCTAGAACTCCATTAGCCCGTCCATGGGTGATGTTAGCAAATATACCAAATGTCAGGATGTGGTGGACTAGAAGGGCAGCCTTAAAATAGTTCCTTTGAAAATAACCCTTTTGGATGGCTTTTCTCCACAGATCTATCTCCTTGACATATATTCCTGGGGAAATAAAGCCAGTGATCGGGGGCAAGGCAGAGTCTATGCAGTGAGGAGCAGACCTGATTGTTCCACAGTGTGAAGCCCCAGGGATCCCATTTCAGGGATCTCCATACCCGTATTGGGGTTGCTTTCCAACTCCTGGCCTGGATTCTTCATCTGTCTCCTCACCCTGGTGAAAGACATCTGGCTTCACTGCAGGTGCAGACTTGCGGTGGCCCTGCCCTGAGGCTGTTAATCTGCAACATCTAATGTGTGGATAGGGTCTAGAAGAGTGACCAGGCTTCGTTGCTGGCCTGGGGGACCCCTCTCTGAGGGAGCTGTTTGAGATGACTGGAGGTTACAGCTGGGCCCCAGCCACCTGCCCCTGCACTGCTCCACCTGAGGGCTCTCTCTGGCTGCCAGACCCATTCTGCTGCCTTCACAGCGACACCAAGTGTCAAGGCATCCAGTGTTCCTCAGGGCAGCTGTCACCCAAAGAACTGTATAAACACCCCAGCAACCTCACCTTCAGGAGGGACATACCTGAGGTGCATGTTTTACATTTATTCCTAGAGTTGCTCAGCAGGGTTAAGTTCCAGGAACTCAGAGTGGTAACCCGCTTACTCCACAGCCTTTCCTGGCTTCCATCCCTTCCCTAGCTCACCTGACCACTCCTCCCGTGGAGCTTCCTGGGGTCAACTCCCAAGCAGACTATCTGTACTCGGTGCCTCATCTCAGGGTCTAGTTATGGGAGACCAAACGAAGACAAATGTACAACTCCCATTATGGCTATTCAGGGTCCATATTTATTAACTTTTTCCAGAATATTGATAAAAACCATAAAGATAATGCCAGATATTTGAATTTTTGAAATACTTTAATTATATAACATACCACATGTTATAAATTATGTGCTGTGACCTAATGGTAGAAGCTGAGAATCAGACTTATGGAGAGGACTTTTCCGTGGGCGCAGCAAAGCGATGCCTGCCTCCAAACAGCGTGTATGTGTTTGCCGTGGGTCACAAGGGTCACTTTGGGTCTCATTCTGCACCTAGGGAACTCTAGGAAGTCAAACCAACCCACCAGGAAGGATTTTGTACAAAGATTCCTTGCCAGGGGTTGAGGAGAATGAAGACTTTGGGACTGCTGGTCCAGGACAGGGGCTACCAACTCATCCTCCCTGGCATGCTGGCTTGGGGCTTGCACCTCCCATTCCTAGTCTGAAACTCAGCCCCCAGCAGTGCTAGGATTCTGCCCATGTGACTAGGGACCCTTTGCCAGCCCTACAAGTCTTTACTCAAAGTGTGGTCCATGGCCGCAGGGCACCAGAATCACCCGTGAACTTACAGGGATGCAGATTCCTGGCCCCACTCGCAGACTGGCTGCTCAGGGTTTGCATTTCAATATGCCAGGTGCACCTGGCCTTCAGGAGTGGTTGCCTCTCAGGGAGATTAAGGTGGAGCTGGAACATGGAAGGACTGGGCTATTGCTCATAACTGGGTAGACATATAACTGATAAAAATTTAAAAGCCACTACAAATAAAGGAAGTAGATGTTTTAGAATATTAGCTAGAAAGTATAAAAACAGAAGAACTAAACATTTAAAAAGACAATCTCTGTGAAGTAGAGTGAGGGCATAGGGGTAGAATACATTAGCTAAATGCCATATCTTTCATGTAGAGAAGCCAAAATACACAAGTCAAGAAACAGAGGTATAAAGATGTTATTTAGAAAAATGTGGATAACTACTAGAAAAAAGAGAAGCTGAATCATTTTAAAGCTGTTGGTTCCAGGGAGCAGTACTAGTGGAGAGGTGGTGGGCAGGAGAGAAGACTTTGAATTTTTATTTTGGGCTTTCTATACTGTTTGAATTTTTATTGGCATGTGCATGAATAACCTTTGTTATTTATAACATTGTTTTCCAAAAGAAAGAAAAGAGCTAAATTAAAGCTAAACAAGGTTACAAGGATAAGAAGTTTTGTTAGAATACTAAGGACTAGGACACTTATAGGCAGATGATAAAGAAAAAACTAGGAAGATATCAAAGAAGGAAGAAAAGAAATGGCTAATTGACTTTGGTCATTTACTTATGTCTGTGCCTCTGCCTGACCTTCTAAAGAATCTTGACCCAAGCTTATATTTTCTGAATCCCAGATCATCATTACACAATTTTCCTTTGTCAAAATTAATTTTTTTCAGTTGCAAAAGCCACCCTCATTCCCTTCCCTTCCTCAAAGATAATCAATGTTATTGGTAGGCTGGGTTTTGTTTCTGTATCACTTAGCTAATGCTACATAACAACACTTTCGTGCCACACAACAATGGACATTCATTGCTTCATGCCTGGTGTGGTCAGTTAGGCAGCCCATGCATTTTGGCTGGGTTTGCCCATAAGTCCGAAGGTGGGCGGATTATCAGTCAATTTAAGGGTGGCCTCTTCTGGGACAATTGTGGACACTGGACTCTCCTCTATGTGTCGGTCCTCCAGCAGACAAGCCTAGGCATATTCTCCAAGGAACAGAAGAGGCACAAGAGCAAGCAAGCCCCCTTGCACCTGTGTCTCTCAAGTTTGCACTTGCATCACACTTACCAACATCCCATTGATTCAAAGCAAGTGACATGGCTGAGGTCAGAGTTAGGATGAGAAGGTGAAACAAAGATATATAGCAAAGGGGAAGATTCAAGATGGTGGCATGAGAGGTGAGATGGAGAACTCCTCCCAAAACCACAAATAGTACGAAAATATAGGTAATTAATACAACTAACCCTAAAACAGCAACAGGAAAGAAGACTGAACCAGACTGCATACAGACCTCACGAACACAGCAGACCTCACAAAACAGGGTAATGTACCAAAGCCTTGATCCAGTGGGACCCAGCCATTCCCCCACCCTAGCTCACCAGTGGGAAGAAGAGAAATGGAGCGGGGAGTGGGTAGAACCCTGGGACGGCTGAACACCAAACACTGGAGGTCTGCCTTGGGAGCAGAAACCTACACTGTGTGGTGCTGTGGACATTGGGGAGCTGGGACAGGCGGAGTGCCTTAGAGACTGAGATTCCAGCCATTTGTGGAGAACGGGATCCACACCAGGCCGCTCTGGGACAAGGGAAAGGCAGGTGGTCTGACAGGCTTCCTAGCAGCAAGAGGGCTGCTGAAGGGGTGGACTTTGCATGGAGTTTGCTGAGTGGGGGAGGGGAGAGCTGGACAAGTTTGTCTGGGTGGGCTCTGCCCAGCAGGTTGGAAACTTTGAGGAGTTTCAGGTGCTCCATCCCCCTGGCTGCCTAGTCAGTTGTGAGGCCGCACCACTGTGACATGCAGCCTGCTGAGCCTTCCTCCTGGCCTGCTGGCACCAGCTTGCAAACCGGCAGCCACTGCACAGGCATCAGGGAAGCCAGAGGGAGGCCCTGCCTACAAAAGCTAGAGCCGCCAAGCACAGAGGCTTACACCTGTGTGCTTGGCCCACTGGCTCTGACACTGGAGACAGGCACCGCAGCTGGAAATCAGGGAACAACTCTTTCCTCCCCCCAGGCACCAGCTCCATTCCCATATGACCCCCAACCTCACTCTAGGGGCTGAGCAGCTCCAGAGACTGGAGCTTCTGGGCACTAGAGGGCACCACACAGAAATATGAAACTTCAAAACAACATGGTTCAGACCAAAATTTCACAAACCACAGAAAAAGGCCCAAATGAAACTGAGCTCACCAATCTCCTGAAAGAGAATTCAAAATAAAAATCATAAACATGATTATGGAGGTAAAGAAAAATATTCAAGAACTCAGGAATGAATTTAAGATGGAGATTCAATCATTAAGAAATTCGATATCTGAAATGAAACATATAATGGCGGGATTTAAAAGCAGATTAGATGTAGTAGAAGAGACGGTAAGTGGAACAGAAATTAGAGAAGAGGAATACAAAGAAGCTGAGGCACAGAGAGAAAAAAGAATCTCTAAAGAACTGTGTGACCAATCCAAGTGGAACAATATTCGCATTACAGGGGTACCAGAAGAAGAAGAGAGAGAAAGGAATAGAAAGTGTCATTTAGGAGGTAATTGCTGAAAACTTCCCCAATCTGGGGAAGGAGATAGTCTCTCAGGCCAGGGAGGTGCACAGATCTCCCAACATAAGGGACCTAAGGAAGACAACATCAAGATATATAATAACATCAAAACATATAATAAAGGAAAAAGATAGACTTTTAAAAGCAGCTAGAGAGAGAAAAAAAAGATCACATACAAAGGAAAACCCATCAGGCTATCATCACATTTCTCAACAGAAACCTTACAGGCCAGAAGGGAGTGGCATGATGTATTTAATGCCATGAAGCAGAAGGGCCTCAAACCAAGAAAACTCTATGTGGCAAGGTTATCATTTAAAGTTGAAGGAGGGATTAAACAATTTTCAGATAAGAAAAGCTGAGAGAATTTACCTCCCACAAACCACCTCTACAATGCATTTTGGAGGGACTCCCATAGATGGACATATTCCTAAGGCTAAATAGATGTCACCCAAGGGATAGACAAAGAGTACAGAATATGATTTATAACATACAAAGAATGGAGGAGGAAGAAAAAGGAGGAGAAAAAAAAAAAGAACAAACCTTTAGGTTGTGTTTGTAATAGAACACGAAGTGAGTTAAATTAGACTGTTAGATACCAAGGGAATTACCCTTGAACCTTTGGCAAACACAAATCTAAAGCCTGCAATGGCAATAAGTGCATACCTGTCGATAATCACCCAAAATGTAAATGGTCTGAATGCACCAAACAAAAGACATAGAGTCACTGAATGGATTAAAAAACAAGACCCATCTAGATGTGGCCTACAAGAGACTCACTTCAAACCCAAGGATATACACAGACTGAAAGTAAAGAGATAGAAAAGATATTTCATGCAACTAATAGGGAGAAAAAAGCAGGGGTTGCAGTACTTGTATCAGACAAAATAGACTTCAAAAGAACAAAAGTAACAAGAGAGAAAGAAGGACATTACATAACAATAAAAGGGTCAGTCCAACAAGAGGATATAACTATTATAAATACCTATGCACCAAATACAGGATCACCTACATATGTGAAACAAATACCAACAGAATTAAAGGAGGAAATAGAATGCAATGCATTCATTTTAGGGGACTTCTACACACGACTCACTGCAAAGGACAGATCAATCAGACAGAAAATAAGGAGACAGAGGCACTGAGCAACGTATTAGAACAGATAGACCTAATGGACATCTACAGAACACTCCATTGAAAAGCAACAGGATACACATTCTTTTCAACTGCACATGGAGCATGTTCAAGAATAGATCATATACTAGGCCAGAAAAAGAACCTCAATAAATTAAAAAACATTGAAACTGTACCAACCACCTTCTCAGATCACAAACGTATGAAACTAGAAATAAATTACACAAAGAAAATGAAAAAGCCCACAAACACATGGAAGCTTAACAACATGCTCCTAAATAATCAATGGATCAATGACCAAATAAAAACAGAGATCAAGCAATATATGGAGAAAAATGACAACAATAATTCAACACTGCAAAACTGTGGGAAGCAGCAAAGGCCATGCTAAGAGGGAAATATACTGCAATACAGGTCTACCTCAGGAAAGAAGAACAATCTGAAATGAACAGTCTAAACTCACAATTAATGAAAATAGAAAAGGAAGAACAAATGGGGCCCAAAGTCAGTAGAAGGATGGACATAATAAAGATTAAAGCAGAAATAAATAAAATCTAGAAGAATAAAACAATAGAGAATCGATGAAAGCAGGAGCTGGTTCTCCAAGAAAATAAACAAAATAAATAAACCCCTAGCCAGACTTATCAAGAAAAAAAAAAGAGTCTACACACATAAACAGAATCAGAAATGAGAAAGGAAAAATCACTATGGACACCACAGAAATACAAAGAAATATGAGAGAATACTATGAAAAATTATATGGTAACAAACTGGATAACCTAGAAGAAATGGACAACTTTCTACACAAATAAACCTTCCAAGGCTGACCCAGGAAGAAACAGAAAATCTGAATAGACCAACTACCAGAAAAGAAATTGCACTGGTAATAAAAAACTACCTAAGGAAAAAACCCCTGTACCAGATGGTTTCACTGCTGAATTTTATCAAACATTCAGTGAAGACCTAATGCCCATCCTCATTAAAGTTTTCCAAAAAGCAGAAGAGGAGGGAATATTCTCAAACTCATTCTATGAGGCCAGCATCACTCTAATACCAAAACTAGGCAAAGACACCACAATAAAAGAAAATTACAGACCAATATCCCTGATGAACATGGATGCCAAAATACTCAACAAAATATTAGCAAACCGAATTCAAAAATACATCAAAAAGATCATCCGTCATGATCAAGTGGAATTCATCCCAGGGATGCAAGGATGGTACTACATACAAAAATCCATCATCATCGACTACATCAACAAAAAGAAGGACAAAAACCACATGATCATCTCCACATATGCTGAAAAAGCATTCAACAAAATTCAACATCCACTCATGATAAAAACTCTCGACAAAATGGGTATAGAGGGCAGGTAACTCAACATAATAAAGGCCATATATGACAAACCCACAACCAACATTATACTTAACAGCGAGAAGCTGAAAGCTTTTCCTTTAAGACTGGGAACAACACAAGGATGCCCACTCTCCCCACTTTTATTCAACATAGTTCTGGAGATCCTAGCCATGGCAATCAGACAACACAAAGAAATAAAAGGCATCCAGATTGGCAAGGAAAAAGTCAAACTGTCCCTGTTTGCAGATAACATGAAATTGTACATAAAAAACCCAAAAGGAATCCACTCCAAAACTACTAGATGTAATATCTGAATTCAGCAAAGTTGCAGAATACAAAATTAATACATAGAAATCTGTTGCATTACTATTCACCAGTGATGAACTAACAGAAAGAGAAATCAGGAAAACAATTCCATTCATGGTTGCATCAAGAAGAATAAAATACCTAGGAATAAACCTAACCAAGGAAGTGAAAGACCTATACTCTGAAAACTACAAGACACTCATGAGAGAAATTAAAGAAACCAATACATAGAAACACATACCGTGCTCATGGATAGGAAGAATTAATATTGTCAAAATGGCCATCCTGCCTAAAGCAATCTGTAGGTTCAATGCAATCCCTGTCAAAATACCAACATTATTCTTCAACAAACCAGAGCAAAAAGTTCTAAATTTCATATGGAACCACAAAAGACCCCAGAGAGCCAAAGCAATCCTGAGAAGGAAGAATAACGCAGGGGGGATTATGCTCCCCGACTTCAAGCTCTACTACAAAGCCACAGTAATCAAGACAATTTGGTACTGGCACAAGAACCAACCCATAGACCATAGAACAGACTAGAGAGCCCTGATATAAACCCAAGCACATATGGTTAATTAATATACAATAAAGGAACCATGGATATACAATGGGGGAAATGACAGCCTCTTCAACAGCTGGTGTTGGCAAAACTGGACAGCTACATGTAAGAGAATGAAACTGGATTATTGTCTAACTCCATACACAAAAGTAAACTCAAAATGGATCAAAGACCTGAATGAAACTATAAAACTCTTAGAAGAAAACATAGGCAAAAGTCTCTTGAATAAAAACATGAGCAACTTCTTCATGAACATATCTCCCCGTGCAAGGGAAACAAAAGCAAAAGTGAATAAGTGGGACTGTATCAAGCTGAAAAGCTTTTGTACAGCAAAGGACACCATCAGTAGAACAAAAAGACATCCTACAGTATGGGAGAATATATTCATAAATGACATATCTGATAAGGGGTTGACATCCTAATTATATAAAGAGCTCACACACCTCAACAAACAAAAAGCAAATAAGCCAATTAAAAAATGGGCCGAGCAGCTGAACAGACACTTCTCCAAAGAAGAAATTCAGGTGGTCAACAGGCACATGAAAAGATACCCCACATCGCTGATCATTAGGGAAATGCAAATTAAAAACACAATGAGATATCACCTCACACCAGTCAGGATGGCCACCATCCAGAGGACACACAACAGCAGATGTTGGCAAGGATGTGGAGAAAGGGGAACTCTCCTACACTGCTGGTGGGAATGTAAATTAGTTCAACCTTTGTGAAAAGCAGTATGGAGGTTCCTCAAAAAACTAAAAATAGAAATACCATTTGACCCAGGAATTCCACTCCTAGGAATTTACCCTAAGAGCGAAGTAGCCCAGTTTGAAAAAGACAGATGCACCCCTATGTTTACCACAGCACTATTTACAATAGCCAAGAAATGGAAACAACCTAAGTGTCCATCAGTAGATGAATGGATAAAAGAAGAGGTGGTACATATACACAATGGAATATTATTCAGCCATAAGAAGAAAACAAATCTTACTATTTGCAGCAACATGGATGGAGCTAGAGGGTATTATGCTCAGTGAAATAAGCCAGGTGGAGAAAGACAAGTATAAAATGAGTTCACTCTTCTGTGGAGTATAACAATAAAGAAAAACTGAAGGAAGAAAACAGCAGCAGACTCACAGAACCCAAGAATGGACTAACAGTTACCAAAGGGAAAGGGACTGGGGAGGATGGGTGGGAAGGGAGGGATAAGTGGGGGAAAGGGTCATTAAGATTAGCACGTATAATATAGTGGGGGGACACAGGGAAGGCAGTATAGCACAGAGAATACAAGTAGTGATTCTATAGCATCTTACTACGCCGATGGACAGTGACTGTAATGGGGTATGTGATGGGGACTTGGTAATGGAGGGAGTCTACTAACCATAATGTTGTTCATGTAACTGTACATTAATGATAGTAAAAGAAAAAAAGAAAATAAAAAAGATATATAGCAAAGAGTATAAATACAGGAAGCAGTGAAACCTTGGGAACACCATTGCAGTCAATCACACTATTAGATCAGGAGTTGGCAAGTTATGGACCACAGGCTAAATCTGGCTCACCGCTTGATTTTGTAAATCAAGTTTTATTGGAACACTGCCATGCCCATTCATTTATGTACTGTCTATGGTTGCTTTCACACTATGATGCCAGAGTTAAGTAGTTGCAACAGAAGTGATATTGCCTAAAATATTTACTATCTGGCCCTTCATAGAAAAATATGGTGACTCTTGTTCTAGACCTTTTACTAATCATTTATATACATATATATATTCATACTTATGTCATGTTGACTGTTGATTTAAAAATTTTACATAACAGGGAGCACATTATATATATTAGTCTATAATTTATTTTCCTACTTTAAAATACACCTTGGAGGTCTTTCTATCTCAGTTTAAATAGACCTACCTCATTCTTCTTGTAGACTTTTGCACAGTTTTCTGTTAGGTGGATGCACCACAGCTTATTTAATCATGAGCATTCATGTGTCACCCCTGCCTCCAACTTTTCATTTTTATTTTCTACTATTACAAATGATACCATAATGGCTAACATTATATGTGTCTCTTGATATATCTGAAGTGTATTTCTCTAGGATAAATAAATAGATATAGGTGGAGTGGGTCAAAGAGGATCCCTTTTTTCCCAACATTTTTTAATGAAACTTTCAAACAAACAGCAAAGATGAAATAAATTTAAGTGAATATCAATATATCACTATCTGCCATTTTACCATTTTTAGTATTTTAGTGTACTTGCTTTTATCACATATCCATCCATTCCTCTGTCAATCCACAAATCAACCTAATTTTCTGATGCATTTCCAAGTAAATATGGAAAATTAGTACACTTTCCCCTAAATACTTCAGCTAACATGAAATTGTCTAATGTAGAATCTTTTTTAGAGTTTTAATTTCTTTTAATGTAAAACTTATGTACAATAAAATGTTCAGATTTTAGATGAACATTCATGGGATTTTGACAAATTGTATGCCTGGGTCACACTGAACTACATCAAAGTAAAGAACGGTAACATCACCCCTTCATGTCAATTCTTACCCCACACATAGAAGCACCTACTTTTCTGATTGTTTTTTTATCCTTCAGCCTATTCTAGCACTTCATTCAAATGGAATTGTACAGTATAGACTTCTTGTAAGAATTTTCACTGGTCCATACCCTCACCAACATTTAGTATTGTTACTCCTTAATTTGAGCCCATTTGAGAGGTGTGTAGTGGTA
Source organism: Manis pentadactyla (assembly GCF_030020395.1). NCBI lineage: Eukaryota > Metazoa > Chordata > Mammalia > Pholidota > Manidae > Manis > Manis pentadactyla. Next base: position 43,808,324 of record NC_080019.1, on the reverse strand, counting down.
CCTTATTGTAGTTTTAAACTGTATGCCTCTGATTATACTGGACATCATACCTTTTCAAGTGCTTATTGGATAGTCAGGTATCTGTTCAAATTTTGCCTATTTTTCTCAAGTATTTTTCTTTTAATTGTTGCCAAAATTCTTTATATTTGCTGAATACCTGGCCTTTGTCAGAATATACATTTTGCAAATACTTTCTCCAGTATGTGGCTTGACTATTTCCCTAACACTGTTTTTTGATGAGTAGATGTTTTTAATTTTGATGAAATCTAATTTTCAGTTTTTAAATGGTTATTGCTTTCTGTGACCTAAGAAACTTTTCCTACCTCAGTTCTCAAAGGTATTCTTCAATGTTTTCTTATAAATATTTCATGGCTTTTGCTTTTATGTTTAAGTACAGGAACTATCTTGAATTTATTTTAGAGTAAAGAATATCATAGGAATAAAATTTCATTTTTTTCATATGGATATCCTGTTATTCCTGCTCCATTTGTTGAAATTTTTTTCTTTCTACATTGGATTACTTTAGCACCTTTATTAAAAATCAAATGACTTCATAAGCTTGAATGTATTTCTGGGCTCACTGCTCTGTGCCACTGATCTATGTGCTTTATTCCAGGACCACTCTGTCTTGATTGTTGTAGCCTTTTAGTCTTATTGTCAGGTAATCTAAATTCTCTTTGTTATTCTTTTTTCAGGATTGTTTTGGATATTCAAGGTCATTTGTATTACCATATAAATTTTAAAATCTAGTTGTCAATTATTTTTTCCAAGTCTTCTGGGATTAAGATTGAGATGGAGAAAATCTGTAGATTAATTTAAGGATAATTAACATTTTAACAATAATAGGTTTTCCAATTATTTTAAATTATATATTTTTCCATTTAAGTCTTCTTTAATTTATCTCAGCATGTATTGCAGTTTTCAGTGTAAACTTCCTATATAGCTTTTGTTAAATTTATCCTAAATATCTTACTTCAATATTTTTTAAAACAATGCAATTTTTAAAATTTCATTTCAAACTTTTGCTGCTGGTACATAAAAATATGTCATTTCAGTATATTAACATATTACCTTATTAAATTAACTTATGAATTCAATAGTTATTCATAGAATTCATAGAGTTTTCTGTGTAAAAATCATTTCACTAGCAAATATAGAATATTTACTTTTTTCTTTCCAATCCTTTTGTCTTATTTCTTTTGCACCTTATTGCAATGGCTAGCATCTCCAGTACAAAGTTGGTAGAAGTGATGAAGGTAGGCATCCTTGCTTCATTTCCAGTCTTAGAGAGAAAATGCTCACTGTTAAGCATGATGTTAGTTATAGGTTTTCAGTAGATTCATTTTATCAGATTGTAGAATACTCTTCTACTCTTAGTTTGCTGTGAGTTGGTGGATGGATCCATCCATCAGTATTATGGTTGGATGGTGACTATAGCCAAATGCTTTATCTGTATCTATTCAGATGGTCATAGGTGATGTCTGCTTTATTTTGTTAATATGGTGAGTTTAATTGATTTTTTAAAATGTCAAACCAACCTTGCATTCTTAAAAACACTAGTTGGTCATGCTACATTATTCTTTTAATATAATGTTGGACCCAACTTGCTAATAGTTTATTAAGAACATCTGTATCTATTTTCATGAGGGAAATTGATCTGTAATTTTTTTGGTAATGTCTATGAGAGATTTTGATATTAGGGTTATATTGGCCTCACAAGATAAGTTGGAAATCATTACTCCTCCTGTTTTTTGGAAGAGTTTGTTTAAGATTGGTGTTATTTCTTACATCTTTGATATAATTCACCAGTGAAACCATCTGGGCCTAAAATATTATGTACTGGAAGTTTTTTTTTATGATGAAATCAATTTCATTACAGTTACAGGACTACTCAGATGTTCTCTTTTATCTTGTGTCCATTTTAGTAACTTGTATTTCTCATGCAATTAAAAGAGATTTATCCATTTTATCTAATTTAACAAATATATGGATATAAAATTATTTATATTATTTTCTTATCCTTTTAATGCCTGTAGGACCTATAGCTGTCCTTTCTTTCATTCCTGGTATTGGTAGCTTGTGTTCTCTCTTATTATTTGTTTATTCTTTTGTTATCTGTCTAGCTGTTTGGTTGATGTCTTCAAATAACCAACTTTTAGCTTTGTTAGTTTAGTCTATTCTTTGTCAGTTTCTATTTCATCAATTTCTGTTCTTTAAAATTTAAAACAATACCTAATAAACTTAAAAAACAGCTATCAATAATCACTCCAAACAACAATGTACAATAGTTTACAATTCCCCCTCATCCCCTTCAATTGAGGCTATTTATTAACATATAACATTTAAATAATTGGATGAGTTAAGACTAATACTTTATTGTTTTATTTTTATTTTCCCAGTAACTGTTGAGATGAGCATTGTCACATTTTTATTGCCATTTGTCTTTCCTATTCTGTGAGCTGTCTGTTCATATTTTTCTCATTCTTAATTGGACTGTATGGACTTTTTTTCTTGGATTGATAATTTTTTATACACCTGTACAGCAATTCATCTTTATATCTGTTGCAACTTTTTTTCAGGTCAATAGCATGCAATTTAATTTTATTTATAACTTTTTTACCACACTATAGTTTTTTAATGTGGATAATTTTTCAATATCTTACATTTGTGTCTTGCTTAGCAACATTTAATTTACTCCCAAAGCTGTAAACATTTTAATTCATAGCTCCTTATTTATCTAATAATTACTCTGTAGTCCACCTGAAATGACAAGAGATAAAATCTAAGTTTATTCCTCTCCAAATGGATAGCAAATTGTGTTAACCGTGTTTACTGAGTAATCCATACTTTCTTCACTGAATTAAACATGCTGCCTTTCTCTTATACAAAATTCTCATATATATGAATTTGCATCTGAACTCCCTTATGTGCTCCATTAGTTTAATTCTGGGCCAGTACCACCCTCTTAATTACTAAAGCTTTACAGTATGTTTTGGTATTCAGGGTGCTTCAGTGTTTTTCTTTCTCAAAGGTATGTTATTCATTTTCCATTCCAGATTAACCTTAGAATCAATTTGTCAACTTCCAAGACAAATCCAATTAGGATTTTCTTTGAGTTTATATAAAACATACAGATTAATCCACTAAAAATAAACATTTGCATTACATTAAGGTTTCCTATCCAGGGAACTAGTGTGTCTCTTCATTAATTCACATACTTTAGTTTACTGAAGTTTCATAATCTTCTACATGTAGGCTTTATACATCTCTTGATGGATTTATTTAAAAACATTTTGTTGTTTATATTGCTATTGTTACTGGGATTTTTTTTTTCTATTTCATTCTTTAATTTGTTATTGCCGGTGTAAAGGAAAGCTAGTGATAATTTTTCCTCCTATTGTATCTGGTAAATTTTCTGAACTATCTTATTACTTGACACACATTTTGAAAGGACATTTTGAGTAAAATAACTGAAAAAGGTGTAATATCCGTAAATTTAATCTTAATTGTGGCAAAAAATGCAAAATAATAAGCAATTTTATTTTGCTTCCTTGGAACTGACATCAGCATTCATTATATTAAGATGCAAAGATATACATACTTGTCGTACATATCTGTGGGTTAATTTTTCCTGATATCATTTTAAATTAAATTTGGGTTAGGAGTTTTTGGTAAATGTACTGTAAATCCTAAAACTTCAAGTGTTGCCTTGATGTCTTTGAGCTGTGCAGGGCTCCATGAGTCTCCCTGCTTTCTCTGGCTATGCATCCCTGCCCAGTGTGGAACTCTTGCCTCCAGGCTAGTTTTCCTATCAGCCAGACCAGCTGCACTCTAACTAGTCCTCACCTCCCTGCCAGCCTGTGGAATTAGTCAAACAAACCAATCACATCTTTCTGCAAGAACCAGGCAGTACTCCAACCTCTGGTAACTACAAAGACTGCCTCCACACCATCTTCTGGTTCACTTGCTCCCCCATGTAATTGCTGCATGGTCCTATGTGGTGTGCAGGTCCTCCTCCTCTGAGCTGTGAGTTTATGTGACTAATAAACTGCTGCCAGTTTCATCTGTCTTGTGTCAGATATGTATTCAACCATCTTGTACTATTTGGGGCAGAAAATCTCTCCTTCACCAATAGGGTGAATAGGAGGTGATCAGACCAAGTAATCAAATCATTTTGATTCTAATGATGTCCCTCTTCTTTTGGCTTAACAGATGATCATGGTGAAATATACATACTTCTTGAAATTCCTCAATATGGAGGAGCAAGGTTCTCTTTGCACTTAAATTGCCCTTCATTCTGACTCACCAGTCTGTAGCATCCATGTGCTCCAAGGCAATTAAAGTAATTTGTTCCACAGGCATCCCCAGGCATGCCTTTAGTTCTCTGCTCAAAGGGTATTTTTGTGTTTTGGTAGCAGGCCACCTAAACACCTATCCTCACAAACACTGTAGGCCTCAGCAGGCTAAGCTCCATCAGGTTCAAATATCTTTCATCTCTCTTTCCTTCTAACATTCCCTATTCCAAAGAGAAGAATCTTAGTTTTTCCTTTGCTATCCAACAAATTACCATTAACTTAGTTACTTAAAACAAAACAAATTTAACACCGCACAGTTTCTGTGGGTCAGGAGTCCAGGCACAGTTCTGCTGGGTCCTCTGTTCGAGGAGTATAATCAAGGTTTAAGCAGGGTTGTGGTCCCACCTGGAGCTTGGCGTCCCCTCCCAGGCTCGCTGAGTTTGTTGGCAGAACTCAGCCAACAATTTATATTAAGTTCTTTGGCGGAACTCAGTTCTTTGCAGCAATAGAATGCATGGCAGATTCCATCTTCGTCGAGGCTAGGAGAAAAGCATCTGCTGTCTCTGACTTAGCCCCAGATTTAAAGGGTTCTCTTGATTAGATCAGTCCACCCAAGAGAATCTCTTTTGGTGAGATTTTCAAAATCAGCTGAGTAGGGATCTTAGTCATATCTTTGCTATATAGCAAAATAGTAATGGGAGTGACACCTCACATGTCCCTGGATCCTGCTCACGCATGAGGGGAGAGGATTATTAAGTGTGTGCGCTCCAGGGGTGGAGCGCACATACTTACTAATATTCACTATCCCTAGTCTCTCTCTTCATGCCCTCAGCCTAGCTTCCTCTCCCACCCCTTCCAGAGCATCTCTGCCAAAGGTCACTTGACTTTATTACCACCAGTTAGCATCCCCTTAACCAGGAGAAAATGCTGCTTTTGTTCCTGTTCCTTCTGGAGTGGGTTTGTTTTTGGTTTGGGGATTTTTTTGGCCTTGAATTTCACTCTTTTTCTGCCTGTTCTTTGTAAGCTTTGGATTATTAATCATTTTGTTATTTATTGTTATTTTCTTCCAATTTTATTGAGAAATAATATACCTCACTGTATAAAATTAAAGTATATAGCTTGATAGTTTCCTTCATGTGTATTATGAAATGATTACAATAGTTTTAGCTAACATCCATCTTTTCACATAGATACAATAAAAAGAAAAACAGAAAAGACTATTCTTGTGATGAGAATTCATAGGATCTACCCCTTAATAATCTTCCTGTGTGTCATACAGCAGAATCATCTAACAGTCATCATGCCACTCATCACACCCCTAGCACCAAGTTTGTACCTTTTGACCACCGTCTTCCAATTTCCCCTCCCCCTCCACTTCTGGGAACCACAAAAGTCTGATAATCCCATCTCTTTTTCTATGATTTGGTATTTGTTTGAGATTCCACAGATAAGCAAAACCATACAGTACTCATCTTTCTCTGTCTGACTTATTTCACTGAGCATAATACCCTTTAGGTCTATCCATGTTGTTGCAAATGGCAAGATTTCATTCTATTGTATATATGTACCACTTCTTTATCCATTCATCCATCAATGGACACTTAAGTTGTTTCCATGTCTTGGCTATTGTAAATAATTCTGCTATGAACATGGGGGTGCAGATATTTTTTCAGGTTAGTGTTTTTGTTTCCTTTGGATATATTTGCAGAAATGGAATGGCTGGATCATATAGTAGTTCTATTTTTAATTTTTTGAGGAATCTTCATACTGTATTCCATAGTGGCTGTGCTAATTTACATTCTCACCAACAGTGCACATGGGTTCCCTTTTCTTCACATCCTCACCAGCACTTATTATCACTTGTCTTTTTGATGATGTCCATTCTAGGAGGTGTGAGGTGGTATCTCACTGTAGGTTTAATTTTCATTTCCCCAGTGACTAGTGATGTTGAGCATCTTTTCATGTACATGTTGGCCTCTCATATATCTTCTTTGGCCCAGTTTTTTAAAAACTGGGTTATTTATTTGCTACTGAGTTGCATGTTACCTTATTTTATCTCTTTACTGCCAACTTTCCCATATCATTTTGTTTTTTTTTTTTTTTTTTTTTTTTTTTTTTTTAGATAATTATTTTTTATTGAAGGGTAGTTGACACACAGTATTACATTACATTAGTTTCAGGTGTACAACACAGTGATTCAACATTTATATACATGATAATTCTAAGTGCCAGCTATCACCATACCAAGTTGTTACAATATTTTGACTATATTCCTTATGCTATACATTACATCCCGGTTGCTTATTTATTTTACAATTGGAAGTGTGTACTTTTTCTTGGTTGTTGTTGTGAGGGCATCTCTCATATTTATTGATCAAATGGTTGTTAACAACAATAAAATTCTGTATAGGGGAGTCAATGCTCAATGCACAATCATTAATCCACCCCAAGCCTAATTTTCGTCAGTCTCCAATCTTCTGAAGCATAACGAACAAGTTCTTACATGGAGAACAAATTCTTACATAGTGAATAAGTTACATGGTGAACAGTACAAGGGCAGTCATCACAGAAACTTTTGGTTTTGCTCATGCATTATGAACTATAAACAGTCAGTTCAAATATGAATACACATTTGATTTTTATACTTGATTTATATGTGGATACCACATTTCTCTCTTTATTATTTTTAATAAGATGCTGAAGTGGTAGGTAGATACAACATAAAGGTAGAAAACATAGTTTAGTGTTGTAAGAGAGCAAATGTAGATGATCAGGTGTGTGCCTGTAGACTATGTGTTAATCCAAGCTAGACAAGGGCAATAAAACATCCACATATGCAGAAGATTTCTCTCAGAACAGGGGGGGTGAGGTTCTAAGCCTCACCTCTGTTGATCCCCAATTTCTCACCTGATGACCCCCCTGCGACTGTGCCTGTCTTAGGTTGTTCCTCCCTTGAGGAATCTTACCCGTCTCTGGCTAACCAGTCATCTTCCTGGGCCATACAGGGAAATGTAAAGTTGGTAAGTGAGAGAGAAGCCTTATTGTTTGAAATGGTTAGCTTTTTATTTCTTTGCATATTTATGCCCTGTGGCTTCTATGCCCAGCATTTGTCTTGAGGTATCTTTACCACTTGGAGGAGTTATGATACTCGGTAAATTTGATATGAGGCACGAATTCTATTTAAGAATTTGTTGTAATTAGGAAGGAAGAAGAAAAGCTATAGAAGTAGCAGGCGGGAGAAAACATGGGAAGATTGATTATTTCTTTGACATATCTTCTTGTAGAGTAACTTCAGCATGTATATATTTTAAGCTACTACTTAAATTGCGCACACACATTAACATAATAGGAGTATAGTTACATAACCAAAGCATACCTGTAATTACCAGCCATCTCCAGTGAAACCAAGAAAACCAGTTAGGCACCCTAGGCATTTGTGAAAACTTATCAATGATATGATGGTTATTATCTAACTGAATTTGAATAGTTTGAGAAAAATCAGACAAATTAAAACAACCCATTCCTGGGCACTGTTCACATGCCATATGTTCTTTTAACAGTAAATAGTCTGTAGTTGTAAGATTTTGGAGCGCTACAATTTGCACTTCTCCTAATTCTTGGTTGAGTTCCGACAGTATAGATCCAGTCAAATTTGTTGTTTTACTGTATGCACAGGCCAGCTTAGATATCTCCTTCATTCCCATGGCAGGTCCAGGAGCTGGTGGGATGAGTGCATCTACAGCTGTAGCAGTGCGTGGATCTTTGTTGGGGTTTTTTGATGATCATCTTCTGGCATGAGTCTTCCCGAGAGTGCTGATGTTGGAAGTTCTCTTTCATATCGTTTCTTAGTTCATTTTCGGGGTAGCCAAATTAGGCTTTGATCCTCTGTATAAACACAAACAGACCCTTTGCCTACACTTTTATATGTCCTTTATATCATTGTGTAGAACTCATTAGAGGTCACCACATAGGAACTGCATTTTTTTTTTTTAATCATTAATCTACACTTACATGACGAATACTTTGTTTACTAGGCTCTCCCCTATACCAGGTCCCCCCTATATACTCCTTTACAGTCACTGTCCATCAGCGTAGCAACCTGTTGTAGAATCACTACTTGTCTTCTCTGTGTTGTACAGCCCTCCCCTTTCTCCCACCCCGCTATGGATGCTAATCTTAATACCCCCCTACTTCTCCCCCCCTTATCCCTCCCTACCCACCCATCCTCCCCAGTCCCTTTCCCTTTGGTACCTGTTAGTCCATTCTTGAGTTCTGTGATTCTGCTGCTGTTTTGTTCCTTCAGTTTTTCCTTTGTTCTTATATTCCACAGATGAGTGAAATCATTTGGTATTTCTCTTTCTCTGCTTGGCTTGTTTCACTGAGCAAAATACCCTCCAGCTCCATCCATGTTGCTGCAAATGGTTGGATTTGCCCTTTTCTTATGGCTGAGTAGTATTCCATTGTGTATATGTACCACATCTTCTTTATCCATTCATCTATCGATGGACATTTAGGTTGCTTCCAATTCTTGGCTATTGTAAATAGTGCTGCGATAAACATAGGGGTGCACTGATCTTTCTCATACTTGATTGCTGCATTCTTAGGGTAAATTCCTAGGAGTGCAATTCCTGGGTCAAATGGTAAGTCTGTTTTGAGCATTTTGATGTACCTCCATACTGCTTTCCACAATGGTTGAACAAGTTTACATTCCCACCAGCAGTGTAGGAGGGTTCCCCTTTCTCCACAGCCTCGCCAACATTTGTTGTTGTTTGTCTTTTGGATGGCAGCCATCCTTACTGGTGTGAGGTGATACCTCATTGTAGTTTTAATTTGCATTTCTCTGATAATTAGCGATGTGGAGCATCTTTTCATGTGTCTGTTGGCCATCTGTATTTCTTTTTTGGAGAACCGTCTGTTCAGTTCCTTTGCCCATTTTTTAATTGGGTTATTTGTTTTTTGTTTGTTGAGGCGTGTGAGCTCTTTATATATTCTGGACGTCAAGCCTTTATCGGATGTGTCATTTTCAAAGATATTCTCCCATACTGTAGGGTTCCTTTTTGTTCTATTGATGGTGTCTTTTGCTGTACAGAAGCTTTTCAGCTTAATATAGTCCCACTTGTTCATTTTTGCTGTTGTTTTCCTTGCCCGGGGAGATATGTTCAAGAAGAGGTCACTCATGTTTATGTCTAAGAGGTTTGTGCCTATGTTCTCTTCCAAGAGTTTAATGGTTTCATGACTTACATTCAGGTCTTTGATCCATTTTGAGTTTACTTTTGTATATGGGGTTAGACGATGGTCCAGTTTCATTCTCCTACATGTAGCTGTCCAGTTTTGCCAGCACCATCTGTTGAAGAGACTGTCATTTCGCCATTGTATGTCCATGGCTCCTTTATCAAATATTAATTGACCATATATGTCTGAGTTAATGTCTGGATTCTCTAGTCTGTTCCATTGGTCTGTGGCTCTGTTCTTGTGCCAGTACCAAATTGTCTTGATTACTATGGCTTTATAATAGAGCTTGAAGTTGGGGAGTGAGATCCCCCCTACTTTATTCTTCTTTCTCAGGATTGCTTTGGCTATTCGGGGTCTTTGGTGGTTCCATATGAATTTTTGAATTATTTGATCCAGTTCATTGAAGAATGTTGCTGGTAGTTTCATAGGGATTGCATCAAATCTGTATATTGCTTTGGGCAGGATGGCCATTTTGACGATATTAATTCTTCCTAGCCATGAGCATGGGATGCGTTTCCATCTGTTAGTGTCCCCTTTAATTTCTTTTAAGAGTGACTTGTAGTTTTCAGAATATAAGTCTTTCACTTCTTTGGTTAGGTTTATTCCTAGGTATTTTATTTTTTTTGATGCAATTGTGAATGGAGTTGTTTTCCTGATTTCTCTTTCTGTTGGTTCATTGTTGGTATATAGGAAAGCCACAGATTTCTGTGTGTTGATTTTGTATCCTGCAACTTTGCTGTATTCCGATATCAGTTCTAGTAGTTCTGGGGTGGAGTCTTTAGGGTTTTTTATGTACAGTATCATGTCATCTGCAAATAGTGACAGTTTGACTTCTTCTTTGCCAATCTGGATTCCTTGTATTTTTTTGTTTTGTCTGATTGCCGTGGCTAGGACCTCTAGTACAATGTTAAATAACAGTGGGGAGAGTGGGCATCCCTGTCTAGTTCCCGATCTCAGCGGAAATGCTTTCAGCTTCTCGCTATTCAATATAATGTTGGCTGTGGGTTTTTCATAGATGGCCTTTATTATGTTGAGGTACTTGCCCTCTATTCCCATTTTGCTGAGAGTTTTTATCATGAATGGATGTTGAACTTTGTCAAATGCTTTTTCAGCATCTATGGAGATGATCATGTGGTTTTTGTCTTTCTTTTTGTTGATGTGGTGGATGATATTGATGGACTTTCGAATGTTGTGCCATCCTTGCATCCCTGGGATGAATCCCACTTGGTCATGGTGTACGATGGTTTTGATGTATTTTTGAATTCGGTTTGCTAAAATTTTGTTGAGTATTTTTGCGTCTACGTTCATCAGGGATATTGGTCTATAGTTTTCTTTTTTGGTGGTGTCTTTGCCTGGTTTTGGTATTAGGGTGATGTTAGCTTCATAGAATGAGTTTGGGAGTATCCCCTCCTCTTCTATTTCTTGGAAAACTTTAAGGAGAATGGGTATTATGTCTTCCCTGTATGTCTGATAAAATTCCGAGGTAAATCCATCTGGCCCGGGGGTTTTGTTCTTTGGTAGTTTTTTGATTACTGCTTCAATTTCGTTGCTGGTAATTGGTCTGTTTAGATTTTCTGTTTCTTTTTGGGTCAGTCTTGGAAGGTTGTATTTTTCTAGGAAGTTGTCCATTTCTCCTAGGTTTCCCAGCTTGTTAGCATATAGGTTTTCATAGTAGTCTCTAATAATTCTTTGTATTTCTGCGGGATCTGTTGTGATTTTTCCTTTCTCATTTCTGATACTGTTGATTTGTGTTGACTCTCTTTTCCTCTTAATAAGTCTGGCTAGAGGCTTATCTATTTTGTTTATTTTCTCGAAGAACCAGCTCTTGGTTTCATTGATTTTTGCTATTGTTTTATTCTTCTCAATTTTATTTATTTCTTCTCTGATCTTTATTATGTCCCTCCTTCTGCTGACCTTAGGCCTCATCTGTTCTTCTTTTTCCAATTTTGATAGTTGTGACATTAGACCGTTCATTTGGGATTGCTCTTCCTTTTTTAAATATGCTTGGAGTGCTATATACTTTCCTCTTAAGACTGCTTTTGCTGCGTCCCACAGAAGTTGGGGCTTAGTGTTGTTGTTGTCATTTGTTTCCATATATTGCTGGATCTCCATTTTGATTTGGTCATTGATCCATTGATTATTTAGGAGCGTGTTGTTTAGCCTCCATGTGTTTGTGAGCCTTTTTGCTTTCTTTGAACAGTTTATTTCTAGTTTAATGCCTTTGTGGTCTGAAAAGTTGGTTGGTAGGATTTCAATCTTTTGGAATTTACTGAGGCTCTTTTTGTGTCCTAGTATGTGGTCTATTCTGGAGAATGTTCCATGTGCACTTGAGAAGAACGTGTATCCTGTTGCTTTTGGATGTAGAGTTCTGTAGATGTCTATTAGGTCCATCTGTTCTAGTGTGTTGTTCAGTGCCTCTGTGTCCTTACTTATTTTCTGTCTGGTGGATCTGTCCTTTGGAGTGAGTGGTGTGTTGAAGTCTCCTAGAATGAATGCATTGCATTCTATTTCCTCCTTTAGTTCTGTTAATATTTGTTTCAGGTATGTTGGTGCTCCTGTATTGGGTGCATATATATTTATAATGGTTATATCCTCTTGATGGACTGAGCCCTTTATCATTATGTAATATCCTTCTTTGTCTTTTGTTACTTTGTTTATTTTGAAGTCTGTTTTGTCTGATACCAGAATTGCAACACCTGCTTTCTTCTCTCTGTTGTTTGCTTGAAATATCTTTTTCCATCCCTTGACTTTAAGTCTGTGCGCGTCTTTGGGTTTGAGGTGAGTCTCTTGTAAGCAGCATATGGATGGATCTTGCTTTTTTATCCATTCTATTACTCTGTGTCTTTTGATTGGTGCATTCAGTCCATTTACATTTAGGGTGATTATTGAAAGGTATGAATTTATTGCCATTGCAGGCTTTAAGTTTGTGGTTACCAAAGGTTTAGGGTTAGCTTCTTTACTGTCTTACTGTCTAACTTAACTCGCTTGTTGAGCTATTATAAACACAATCTGATGATTCTTTATTTCTCTCCCTTCTAATTCCTCCTCCTCCCTTCTTCATATGTTGGGTGTTTTGTTGTGTGCTCTTTTTAGGAGTGCTCCCATCTAGAGCAGTCCCTGTAGGATGCCCTGTAGAGGTGGTTTGTGGGAGGCAAATTCCCTCAACTTTTGCTTGTCTGGGAATTGTTTAATCCCTCCTTCATATTTAAATGATATTCGTGCTGGATACAGTAGTCTTGGTTCGAGGCCCTTCTGTTTCATTGCATTAAGTATATCATGCCATTCTCTTCTGGCCTGTAGGGTTTCTGTTGAGAAGTCTGATGATAGCCTGATGGGTTTTCCTTTGTAGGTAACCTTTTTTTTCTCTCTGGCTGCTTGTAATACTTTGTCCTTGTCTTTGATCTTTGCCATTTTAATTATTATGTGTCTTGGTGTTGCCCTCCTTGGATCCCTTGTCATGGGAGTTCTGTGTACCTCTGTGGTCTGAGAGGCCATTTCTTCCCCTAGTTTGGGGAAATTTTCAGCAACTATTTCTTCAAAGACATTTTCTATCCCCTTTTCTCTCTCTACTTCTTCTGGAATGCCTATGATTCTTATATTATTTCTTTTATTTTGATCACTCAGCTCTCTTAAAATTCTTTCATTCCTGGAGATCCTTTTATCTCTCTCTGCATCAGCTTCTCTGCGTTCCTGTTCTCTGTTTTCCAGTCCATTAATGGTCTCTTGCATCTCGTCCATTCTGTTTTGAAGTCCTTCCAGAGCTTGTTTTATTTCTGAATTCTCCTTCCTTAGTTCTTGCATATTTCTCTGCAAGTCCATCAGCATGGTTATGACTTTTGTTTTGAATTCTTTTTCAGGTAGACTGGCTAAATCTATCTCCCCAGATTCCTTCTCAGGGGAAGATGTAGCAGATGCTGAAGCTGTCTGGGTTAGTCTTGTCTGAATCATATTTTTTTGCCTTTTCATGTTGACAGGTGCTATTGACTGTCAGCTGGGAGGGCCAAAATTTTCACTTACTACTGGCCTTTCTTTACTGGGGCAACTGCGACCCCTAGTGGCTTGTGTTGGGTAATTGCGTGTAGAGTGGGTCTTTGTGTCTTGCCTGGCCGGGAGGGAGAAATTTCCCTTTCTGTGGGCGGAATTTGTCTCAGGCTGCTTCTCTGCTTTCGCAGCGCCCGGTGGGGTGATGGATGGGGGGGCTGCTTGACTGTTTGCCTCCGTGAGGGGTCTCAGAGCTGTTGCCCAGGGGGTTAGTGCACCCGGTTTTCCCTGTAATTTCCAGCTGCTGTACTGTGACCTGGGTTGTTTCCGTCAAGCTGTTAAGTCCCTGTCCCTTTAAGACTTTCAAAAAGCCCCCGCTTTTCTTTGTCACAGGGGCATCAGCTTCAGCACCCGCTCTGAGGTCTTACCCCCTGTTCTCCCAGTATCCAGGGCCCCCTGGGCATATACTGTGTCTGCGCTCTGGCCCGGACGGCTGGGGCTGGGTGTTCGGCAGTCCTGGGCTCCGTCTCCCTCCCGCTCTGCCTATTGTTCTCCCGCCGGGAGCTGGGGGGAGGGGCGCTCGGGTCCCGCAGGGCCGGGGCTTGTATCTTACCCCTTTCACCAGTCGCTGGGTTCTCGCTGGTGTAGCTGCAGTCTGGCCACTGTCCTGCGTCTTCTGGTCTCTCTTTTAGGGCTAGTTGTGTTTGTTGTATTTTCAAAAGTATATATGTTTTTGGGAGGAGATTCCCACTGTCCTACTCACGCCGCCATGTTGGCTCCGCCCCCATATCATTTTGTTTTAAGTGTATCTCCTAGAACAAATACTGATGTATGAATTAGTTTTTTTAAGCTAAGTAATTTTTAAACATGTGAATTTCAGATGAATTTAAGTCATTTGCAATTGTTTTGATAATTGATATGTTTGGATTCATTTTATGTTTTCACTTTATCATGCATTTTTTTATTGTTTCTCTTTCCCTGTTTTTTTAATTGACCTTATTGCATTTTTCTCATTCCATCTTTTGTCGAAGTCTGGTGGGTATACTCCATTTTTCTAGCTGTTATTCTTAAATTGTAACACACACACTTAAACATGTATTTGTCTAATAATTTTTTAGACATTCATTGTATATACCCTCACCCTAACAGAGCGGAAACTTTGGCCTGGTTTCACTCTCTGACCTTCATTCCCATCTTCTGGTCTACTCCCTCTAATGAATTTTATTTTTACAATCAATCATTAGGGGTTTTTACTCACCAGTGTTTTTTTGGATCCTACTTTTTTCTCTTAGATTCATTTTTTTCCTCATGTTAGAGTATGGCTTCCAGTACTTCCTTCACAGAGCATCTAAGGCTGGTAAACTGAGAGCCTGCATCTCTAAAAGTATCATTCGAATCACATGCTTACTTGAGAGTTTGGCATTCTATGCTTACAACTTCAAGTATGTTACTCCATCTTCTTGTGACCTTGCTGACCCATAAGTCTGTTGTCATTGTGATCATTATCTTTTGTAAGGAAAATTTCTGGAAGTTTTAGGGTTTATATTCTCCTTCGCTGTTCTGAAAATTCACTACAATTTGTCTACATTTGTGGGAAAGAGAGAGAATGTGTGTGTGTGTGCTTCATAATTCTGCTTTACAATTAGTGGGCCCTTTTTATTATATTGGAGTCTCATCTTTTTATAGTTCATATAAAGGAAAGTTTACCTTTTATTGCTTTGTGTGTTCCATTTATTTTCTTTTTCTCAAAGCCTTATTTATTAGATTAATTGAATGCTGGAAATTTTCGATATATCTTCTATATCTTATCTTTTTTTCCCCATACTTTCAACTCTTGGTCCTTTTATGTTGTGTTCAGGGAAAATTCCTTGAACACCACGTTTTAACTCAATTCATTGATTATATTCATTCTGTTATTCAGGCTAGCTACTGATTTTCTTTTTAAAATTTCAATGGGTGATATATCTTATTTCCAAGATTCTATTTGTTTCTATTTTATGGATGCAACAAACCTTAACAACTTACTCTATTGGCTCTATGAACTCCAGTTCCTTGGCAACACATTTAATCGGTTGAATTTTTAGGGTGTCACCCCTGCGACCCTCTCTCACTTGCCTCTTACATTTTGAGGAGTCCTCATAGTTTCTGATTTGTCAAGAGTGTTCCTTGTTATTGCCCAGTGCACTTACAGATTTCTTAGTTTTTCTCTCAGTTTTCTTTCATATTTAGTTATTTGGGGGGTTAGAATAGCAGCTCAGTCCACAGGGCATGCTGAGGAGTTTGGATTTCATGCTGCAGAAAATCCAATCCCGACTGAGCTTCCTATGTCCTCCCCATCTTGTCACTCAGCCTCCATGCAGAGCCCAGGCCCTGGAGTTTCCCCACTTCTCCCAGGCATCAGGAGGCCCTCATGCGTTTAACAGCTCTACACCTTCTGCATTAAAATTTCTTCCCTCCCATGTACCAATCACCCATCTTTTAAGACCTAGCATAAAATTATCACCTTTAGTGAAGCCTTCACAGACTTCTCGTCAGGGTGCTGAGCCCTGTGCTCTCTCTAGCTTATACGCCCAGCACTGTGTTATGGGGCCCAATTTTAAAATTTGTTGGTGTACTTTTCTTTTCCTTACTAACTCTTGTTTAGGTCAGGGATTGGCAAACAGTTTCTGTAAAAAGCCAGATGATAAATATTTTAGGCTTTACAGACCATATAGTCTCTGCTATAACTACTCAACTCTGGCATTGTAGCAAAAAGTAGTCACAGATAATCCATAAGTAAATGGGTGTTCCCAATTATTCCAATAAAATGTATTTCCAATAAACACGTGTGCTATAATAAAACTTTATTTACCAGAACAGGCAGTGGATCAGGTCTGACTCATGAGCCATGCTCTGCTGACCCTTGTCCTCAGGAGCCAAGGGTAGCCGCATCATCAGGAAGAGTTTAGAAATGATTAGCAGATGCTGTCAGTGCATCAATCATATTCCTTTTCCTTTCCTTTTCAGTACTTGCTGCTAACTTCTAAATGTCAAAATGGGCATTTCTGGGTCTGAGGGATTTTTCAGATCTAGAGCCCATTTTACCGGACATGTAGTACCAGAGAATTAATTCCCCCTAGAAGCAGCTTTCAGCCAATGCATGAACACCCCAAGTCACTCACCTCTTGAGTTGGACAACTCTGAGGTGCCTATTTGTGAGAGTCAGAACAAACTGTAAGTTTAGAGGGAGCACATCCATATAAGACCACCCTCACCCCCAACACCAACTGCAAATTCAGGGGTCCCCCAAACCACCCTCAACTTCAAGTTCATCAGAAGGACTCACAGAGCTTACTAAACATTCTTATACTCACAGTTCACTACACAGAAAGGAGACAGATAGAGATCAGCCCACGGAGGAGATGCATGGGGCAGAGCCACAGCGGCCCCAGTGTGAAACTTCCAGTTGCCCTCTCTCAGGAGAGTCGTGAGCAGCACTAACCCCTCCCAGCCACTACGCATGGTAACACCCATGGAGAACTGCCAACCAGGGAGACACCCCCTGAGCTTCAGTGCCCAGAGTTTTTATTGGGGCTCAATCACATACTGTCTGTGTGGCTGGCCTTTAGTCTCCAGTCCCCCCAGAAGCAGAACTGATACACTGTAGCCCAAAGACCCCATCATAAATCACATTGCTAAACTTTCTGGTGGCCAAAGCCACCAAGTAAAAGGAAACTCCTATCAGGTATGACATTCAAAGAACCTAGATGTCACCTCCTAGTAGCCAAGGGCAAAGGCCAGACTTCTCTGTGGCCAAAGCCACCAAGTAAAAGGAAACTCCTATCAGGTATGACATTCAAAGAACCTAGATGTCACCTCCTAGTAGCCAAGGGCAAAGGCCAGACTTCTCTTTGGGTAAGATTAGTTTTTCACTATGCAGTATGCTATACTGGCTCTCTGAATTCCCAGAGGAACTCAGGACCTATGTTCCAGTTACTAACTGGTACTAACTTTTTGATTATATACATTTTTTTTGCCTTCCTTCATTTCCCCAACATATGTCCATTCTTCAGTCCCGTGTTGGTGTTTCCTGGGATCACTCCCCAAATAAACCTAAGTACATTTGAATCCTTATCTTATGGTCTGCTTCTAGGGACCCACACAAGGACAAAATGCTACAAAAAGATCAAGAATTTAATTTTGTTCCAAACCATTGACCTGGCCTGGCTAGTTCCTGAAAGAATAATTTTCCAAATTCTTTTAGTTCCCACTAGTGTTATCATTCTCCTAGTTCTGAGAGTCAGTGCTCATAAACTTCTCTACTAGTATAGACAAGATAGTCTGTCACTCATTAAGGGTTAGATGAAATCATAAAGAATAAGATGTCCAAACATAAAAAAAATGGGTAAACCCCACCCTCTCAGGTGCCAGGAGATTGTAGAAAGGAGAAGATGCTAAAAACGAAGTAGGAGGGTACGACAGGTGGGCACACGGCATGCACCCAGAGCCGTACACATGACCAGTTTCAATCATTACATAAGGGAGGTGACTCCAGGACGGAAGGCCGCTACCCACTCCTAATCTCCAGCTCCCATTTAGGGTTAGGTTTATAATTCAGTGGTTCCAAAGTCTGACTGTGCATTGAAATCAGCACCACCTAGGAAGGGAATCAGACTGACGAATCCAGTGCCTGCCAAAGTGATGTCTCAAAATCTGTGTATGTCTTAACAGCTACATGGCTGATACTTACATAGCCTGTTCCAGTTTTCGAGCCATGGGCCAGGTGACCTATAAACTCACATACTGCACCACC
Organism: Manis pentadactyla; assembly: GCF_030020395.1. Classification (NCBI taxonomy): domain Eukaryota; kingdom Metazoa; phylum Chordata; class Mammalia; order Pholidota; family Manidae; genus Manis; species Manis pentadactyla. The sequence goes on along the minus strand of NC_080019.1, from coordinate 43,790,024 downwards.
TCACGTCAGTGAACTGAAGTTCTGAGTTCAATGGATATTTGTTGTTATTCTTCACAGTGTGTTTCCTGAAAAGTGCACCCGTTTGTAACATCAAGGTCCTATTGTCTTCCTTTGCTGAGGAAAACATTTTTCATCGAAGTAGGACATGGATTATGAACATCTGTAAAGAATGCTGCATCCTCCCCCTCTTTCCACCTCCTCCGTCCACCTGCCCGTCCTCAGGGCTGAACGGAAGAGGAGGGGCCGTTGTGCAGCCTGAACTGGCTCCCGCGGTGCAGCCACAGAACTCCGTGTGCTTAGACCTGAGCTTCACATCGAGCAAATAAAGGGGCGACTTTTTGCTTTATAACAATTATTCTTTGTTGTACCAAAGGATTTAATGCAGGTCTTCTTTTAATGCAAATTCCTTAGTGAATTTCACATGTAATTCAGTTTCCAACAATTCAGTTGACTCTTTCTTAGGAGAACATCAATAGTTCTCCTAAGAAACTAGGTATGCCAGAAAGTTCCTTGTTATCGGCTTTTAGGTCTTTGAAGTTCAAGGTTAAAATTCTATAAATTCATAGAAGATATCAGAGGACTTGGTTATGGTTCCTGCAAATGGAATCTCCCACTGAGTTGTTGAGATGAAAGCCAAGAAAAAAAAAATCACAAGCTGTCCTGAGACCCTGTAATCTACACTCATTCTCTATTTTTGATAATGTCATTTTTTAAGTAGATATTGTCATTAAAATTTTACAGAATACTGACTATAACTGGTATTTCAACTTGAACTTGTGGAGTCATCTTACTTCATAAAGGTTTGTTCCATGGATCCAAGGTATCAAATAGTGACTGAAATGTCTGTAGTGACAGATTTATCTGCCCACTATGGAACAGTTAGCCCAGTGCATTTGTTGGTGCTCAATAAATATTTGTTAAATGAAGGATCTCAGTCTTTTATCTGCCCAGTTTTGTAGATTTTTCACTCCACTGTCTCTTCCTCTCAGCTCACTGGGGACTCCTCATGAAAACACCCTGCTCATGAAGGACTAACACAGCAGGTTGGAAGATTTGCCTCCTGTTTGTGTTATTTGCATGTAAAAATGCAACCCTTACATATAACTTCTCAATGTGCTCAGGGTTTCAACTTAAATGTTGGAGTTGGGTGGAGCTGGAGTGTGACACTTTACATACGGACAGACAGCACAGGACTAGTTCAGTCATGCTCTGACGTGCCTTGTAATTGGTTTTAATGCTCTGCTTTCTCCACTTGGAAATTTTTAATAATTTTTGAACAAGGAGCCTGCATTTTCATTTTGCACTGGGCCCTATAAATACATAGCCAATCTTGTCAGCAGAGAACAATCATTAAAAAAAAAACAGAACTCTAAAATATTAAGCCTTTTTATATGAGTAATACTTAAATGGGTAAAATATTCAAATATCATATAAGAATATTTTTGTTACAAAATGATGTATTCTCTGTGGTAAGGGGAGAATGAGTATTTGTCATGGGCAGTGCAGCATTCCAGGACCTTTGTCTTCTCATTTTAAATATGAAAGGACGTTTGGGCACCTCTAGCGCATCTTGCTCAGATTAGGGACAGTCAGCCTTGAGAGGGGACTCCACAAACCCCCCAGCGGGTGAGAGGAAGATCCCAGGCTCCTGGGCCCTGGTGTTGCTCATTCTGCATCATGGTCTTGGTGCCACAAAGTAGCAGGTCAAAGAATATGGTGTCTCCCTTTCTGACAGTCTAGGCATAAACATTAAAAAATTTTTTTCAGTGGTTGCACTTTATCTTTGTGCTGGCACAACCATTGTAATGGTGAAGGACAAAAAGTCTCGGAGAGAAAAAAAAAACCTACTTGAAGGAAAAATAAGAGTTCAGGCAATTTTTCACTTAGTTCACGTATTTGTCTTTGAAGAGGCAAGTCAATGAGACTGGCAAGGTGACTGTTTGTCTTGGTCAGTACTGTCTTCACCGACTACATAAGTGAGGAATGGACTTCCTGAGCTTGAAGCATTGATATATCCTGGCTATTCTCATTCCTGTCATCATATGGTGGAAGAAAATGCCCTCTGATTGATACAACAAGAAGCCTGAGTTAAGTAGATGAAGGCTACCCAAAATAAACGAACACAAAATTGGACTGGGAGTGAGGGAGGATCTCAACATTGCAAGCCATATGGAAACACCTTTGTGGTGAGGGGTAAATATTTCTGACACATCTTAAGCCTTTTTTTCACTTAAAAAATTTTTTTAATTAGCATATAGTTTATATAAGACATTATATTAGTTTCAAATGTACAATATAGTGATTTGACAATTACATACATTAAAAAATGCTCACCATGATAAGTATAGTTACCATCTGTCACCATACAGTTATTATTTTATTGACTATGTTCCCTATACAGTCACAAAACTCTATGTGCTTAAACCTGAGTTTTTCATCACCATGACTTATTTTATAATAAATAAATTTGTACCTCTTTATCCCCTTTACTTATTTTGCCCATCCCTCTACTCCTCTCTGGCAAGCACCAGTTTTCCTCTATATTTACAAGTTTATTTCTATATTTTTGTTAGTTTGTTGTTCATTTGTCCTGTTTTAGATGCCCCCTGTAAGTGACACATACCGTATTTATCTTTTTCTGTGTAACTTATTTCACTTAGCATGATTCTCTCTAGGTCAATCCATGCTGTCACAAATGGCAAGATTTCATTCTTTTTTATGGCTGAATAATATTCCATTGTGTATATGTACCACATCCTCTTTATCCATTCATCCACTGATGGACACTTAGGTTGCTTCCATATCTTGGCCACTGTAATTAATGCTGCAATAAACATCGGGGTGCATGTATCTTTTTGAATTAGTATTTTTGTTTTATTCTGATAAATAGCCAGAATGGAATTCTTGGGTTGAATGGTATTTCTATTTTTAATTTTTTTGAGGAACCTCCATACTTCTTTCCATAGTGATTACACCAAATTACCTTCCCACCAACAATGCATGAAGGTACCCTTTCTTCCACATCCTGGTCAACACTTGCTATTTCTTGTCTTCTTGGTACTAACCATTTTGACTGGTATGAGGTGGTATCTTACTGTGGTTTTGTCATAAGCTTTTTTTGCATACTTTTTTTTGTGGCAAAATACACATAATATAAAATTTACTATTTTAACTACTTTTAACTATACAGTTCTGTGGTACTAAGTACATTCACAACATTGTCCAACTGTCACCATTATACATTTCCAGAACTTTTTCATCTTCCTAAACAGAAACTTTTTACACAGTACACAATAACTCCCTAATAACCCCTGTCCCTGACCCATGGAAACCTCTATTCTATTTTCTGTCTTTATGAATTTGCCTATTCTAGGAATCTCATATAAATGGAATCGTATATATGCTGTTTTGTATCTGACTTCTTTTACTTAACATAATGTTTTCAGGGTGCCCTCATGTTGTAGCATGTATCAGAATTTCATTCCTTTTTAAAGCTGAATATTTTATTTATGTATGTACCACATTTTATCCATTCATCATTGTGTGTGATGGACATTTGAGTTGTTTCCACCTGTTGGCTCTTGTGAATAATGCTGCTATGAACACTGATAAATGAGTATCTGTTTGAGTACTTGACTGTTTTTTTGACTATATACCTAGAAGTGAGGCTGCTATGTCATGTGGTAGTTCTATGCTTAACTTTTTGAGGAACCACTGAACTGTTTTCCATAGCAGCTATACCTTTCTATATTCCCACCAGCAACTCAGAGGTCCAATTTCTCCACATCTTCATAAACTCTTGTTATTTACTGTTTTTTTTTTTTAAATAAAAGCCATCCTAGGGGATCACGGGAAGATGGCGGCATGAGTAGTCCAGAGGAAATCTCCTCCCCAAAACATATACATATTTATGAAAATACAATAAATACAACTATTCCTAAAAGAGACAGCAGTGGATGCAGTACAACAGCCAGGATACATCTACATCTGCGAGAACTCAGCATCACATGAAGGGGGTAAGATACAAGCTACAGCCAGGCGGAACCCGAGCACCCCTCACCCCAAAACCCAGCCAGGAAGAAAGGAGTTGGAATGGGGAGGGCGTGAAAGCCCAGGACTGCTAAACAACCAGCTCTAGAAATCCGCACCCAGAACGCAGACACAGGGTGCACGGGGTGCTGAATATTAGAGAAACGGAAAAGCAAAACCTGTGGGCAGGTCCCCGCAACCGGCACCCCTGAGACAAAAGAAAAGCGAGTGCTTTCTGCAAGTCTTAAAGAGACAGGGACCCCATAGCTGGATGAAGTTGTCACGGCACACATAGCCAGCAGCTGGGAATCTCGGGGAAACTTAGGCATCCTAAACCCCGGGGATGCAGTGAAGCTCTGAAGCCCTTCACAGCACTAAGCAGCCTGCCAGTCGTTCCTCCAACTGGTGCGGGTGCCAACACACCAGCCCAGTAGTGGGAGAGTGTCAGTGTGTGCTGGGGACGGCAGCGCCGGAAGGGACCGAGAGCATATCCATACACCAACGGCACCAGAGAGGAGACCAGGAGAGGCCTGTGCGAGCCCGCAGTGGTGCGACTGAACAGCCCAGGCGCGGCTCGTGTGCACCGGCGGCAGGGGAGCCAGAGGAGCCCAGTAGAGGCCCGTGCGCACCTGCAGCAGAGCCAGAGGGAGCAGGTGTGCTCCCAGCAGCCAACCAGAATCCCAGCCCAAGGCACAGCCGCCCGGGACAGACCCAAAGGCTGCTGCTGACACAGAGCTGCCCGGCAGGGTTGCCACTAGCACGGAGGAGTGCACCTGGTGTGCCTGCCACTCCCCGCAGGGCTCCGCACTGCTCTGATGGAGACCCTGCCCACAGCAGCTGAAAGGACTAACTCGGTGGCTGCTCCAGGAGTGCAGGTAACCATCACAGGCAGCGGAGAAGGGAAAGGCATCCAGCAAGCAGGAAAGGACTTTCTTCTCCCAGCTGACACACACGTAACCTGCCTACAGCCACTGCTATCAATATGAAAAGGCAAAAAAATCTGGTCCAGTCCAAGATACTTCAAACAACACCTGAGAAAGGATCTGCAGAGACAGACCTAACCAGTCTCCCTGAAAAAGAATTCAAAATAAAAATCATAAACATGCTGACAGAGCTGCAGAGAAATATGCAAGAGCTAAGGGATGACATCTGGAGGGAGATTACAGAAGTGAAACAATCTCTGGAACGATTTATAAGCAGAATGGATAAGATGCAAGAGGCCATTGATGGAATAGAAAACAGAGAACAGGAATGCATAGAAGCTGATTCAGAGAGAGATAAAAGGATCTCCAGGATTGAAACAATATTAAGAGAACTGTGTGACCAATCCAAAAGGAACAATATCCGCATTATAGGGGTACCAGAAGAAGAAGAGAGAGAAAAAGGGATAGAAAGTGTCTTTGAAGAAATAATTGCTGAGAACTTCCCCAAACTGGGGAAGGAAATAGTTGCTCAGACTACAGAGGCACACAGAAATCCAGAGAGACAGGATCCAAAGAGGACAACACCAAGACACATAAAAATTAAAATGGCAAAGATCAAAGACAAGGACAGAGTATTAAAGGCAGCCAGAGAGAGAAAAAATGCCACCTACAAAGGAAAACCCATCAGGCTATAATCAGACTTCTCAACAGAAACCTTACAGGCCAGAAGAGAATGGCATGATATATTTAATGCAATGAAATAGAAGGGACTTGAACCAAGGATACTGTATCCAGCACGATTATCATTTAAATATGAAGGAGGGATTAAACAATTCCCAGAGAAGCAAAAGTTGAGGGAATTTGCCTCCCACAAACCACCTCTACAGGGTATCTTAGAGGGACTGCTCTAGATGGGAGCACTCCTAAAAAGAGCACAGAACAAAACACCCAACATATGAAGAATGGAGGAGGAGAAATAAGAAGGGGGAGAAATAATCATCAGACTGTGTTTATAACAGCTCAATAAGCGAGTGAGATCAGACAGTAAGGTAGTAAACAAGCTAACCTTAAACCTTTGGTAACCACAAATCTAAAGCCTGCAATGGCAACAAGTATATATCTTTCAATAATCACCCTAAATGTAAATGGACTGAATACACCAATCAAAAGACACAGAGTAATAGAATGGATAAAAAAGCAAGACCCATCTATATGCTGCTTACAAGAGACACACCTCAAACCCAAAGACATGCACAGATTAAAAGTCAAGGGATGGAGAAAGATATTTCATGCAAACAACAGGGAGAAAAAAGCAGATGTTGCAATACTAGTATCAGACAAAATAGACTTCAAAATAAAGAAAGTAACAAGAGATAAAGAAGGACATTACATAATGATAAAGGGCTCAGTCCAACAAGAGGATATAACCATTATAAACATATATACACCCAATACAGGAGCACCAATATATGTGAAACAAATTCTAAAAGAATTAAAGGAGAAAATAGAATCCAATGCATTCATTTTGGGAGACTGTAACACATCACTCACTCCAAAGGACAGATCCACCAGACAGAAAATAAGTAAGGACACAGAGGCACTGAACATCACACTAGAACAGATGGACCTAATAGACATCTATAGAACTCTACATCCAAAAGCAACAGGATACACATTCTTCTCAAGTGCACATGGAACATTCTCCAGAATAGACCACATACTAGGCCACAAAAAGAGCCTCAGTAAATTCCAAAAGGTTGAAATCCTACCAACCAACTTTTCAGAGCACAAAGGTATAAAACTAGAAATAAATTGTACCAAAAAAGCAAAAAGGCTCACAAACACATGGAGGCTTAACAACATGCTCCTAAATAATCAATGGACCAATGACCAAATTAAAATAGAGATTCAGCAATATATGGACACAAGTGACAACAGCAACACAAAGCCCCAACTCCTGTGGGACGCAGCAAAAGCAGTCTTGAGAGGAAAGTATATAGCAATCCAGGCATATTTAAAGAAGGAAGAACAATCCCAAATGAATAATCTAATGTCACAATTATCGAAATTGGAAAGAGAAGAGCAAATAAGGCCTAAGGTCAGCAGACGGAGGGACATAATAAAGATCAGAGAAGAAATAAATAAAATTGAGAAGAATAAAACAATAAAAAAAATCAATGAAACCAAGAGCTGGTTCTTCAACAAAATAAAATAGATAAGCCTCTAGCCAGACTTATTAAGAGAAAAAGAGAGTCAACACACATCAACAGAATTAGAAATGAGAAAGGAAAATTCACGACGGACCCCACAGAAATACAAAGAATTATTAGAGAATACTATGAAAACCTATATGCTAACAAGCTGGGAAACCTAGGAGAAATGGACAACTTCCTAGAAAAATACAACCTTCCAAGACTGACCCAGAAAGAAACAGAAAATCTAAACAGACCAATTACCAGAAACAAAATTGAATCAGTAATCAAAAAACTACCCAAGAACAAAACCCCCAGGCCAGATGGATTTATCTCGGAATTTTATCAGACATGCAGAGAAGACATAACACCTATTCTCCTTAAAGTTTTCCAAAAAATAGAAGAGGAGGGAATACTCCCAAACTCATTCTATGAAGCCAACATCACCCTAATACCAAAACCAGGAAAACACCCCACCAAAAAAGAAACCTACAGACCAATATCCCTGATGAATGTAGATGCAAAAATACTCAACAAAATATTAGCAAACCGAATTCAAAAATACATCAAGAGGATCATACACCATGACCAAGTGGGATTCATTCCAGGGATGCAAGGATGGTACAACATTAGAAAATCCATCAACATCATCCACCACATTAACAAAAAGAAGGACAAAAACCACATGATCATCTCCATAGATGCTGAAAAAGCATTCCACAAAATACAACATCCATTCATGATAAAAACTCTCAACAAAATGGGCATAGAGGGCAAGTACTTCAACATAATAAAGGCCATATATGACAAACCCACAGCCAACATTACACTTAACGGTGAGAAGCTGAAAGCTTTTCCTTTAAGATGGGGAACAAGATAGGGATGCCCACTCTCCCCACTTCTATTCAACATAGGTCTGGAGGTCCTAGACACGGCAATCAGACAACACAAAGAAATAAAAGGCATCCAGGTTGGTAAAGAAGAAGTCAAATTGTCACTATTTGCAGATGACATGATATTGTACATAAAAAACCCTAAAGATTCCACTGCAAAACTACTAGAACTAATATCGGAATTCAGCAAAGTTGCAGGATACAAAATTAACACACAGAAATCTATGGCTTTCCTATACACTAACAATGAGCCAATAGAAAGAGAAATCAGGAAAACAATTCCATTCACAATTGCATCAAAAAGAATAAAATACCTAGGAATAAACCTAACCAAGGAAATGAAAGACCTATACCCTGAAAACTATAAGACACTCTTAAGAGAAATTAAAGAGGTCACTAACAAATGGAAACTCATCCCATGCTCTTGGCTAGGAAGAATTAATATCGTCAAAATGGCCATCCTGCCCCAAAGCAACATACAGATTTGATGCAATCCCTATCAAATTACCAACAGCATTCTTCAATGAACTGGAACAAATAGTTCAAAAATTCATATGGAACCGTCAAAGACCCCGAATAGCCAAAGCAATCCTGAGAAGGAAGAATAAAGTTGGGGGGATCTCGCTCCCCAACTTCAAGCTCTACTACAAAGCCACAGTAATGAAGACAATTTGGTACTGGCACAAGAACAGAGCCACAGACCAGTGGAACAGAATAGAGACTCCAGACATTAACCCAAACATACATGGCCAATTAATATACGATAAAGGAGCCATGGACATACAATGGGGAAATGATAGTCTCTTCAACAGATGGTTCTGGCAAAACTGGACAGCTACATGTAAGAGAATGAAACTGGATCACTGTCTAACCCCATACACAAAAGTAAACTCCAAATTGATCAAAGACCTGAATGTAAGTCATGAAACCATAAAACTCTTAGAAAAAAACATAGGCAAAAATCTCATGGACATAAACATGAGTGACTTCTTCATGAACATATCTCCCCGGGCAAGGGAAACAAAGGCAAAAATGAACAAGTGGGACTATATCAAGCTAAAAAGCTTCTGTACAGCAAAGGACACCATCATAGAACAAAAAGGTATCCTACAGTATGGGATAACATATTCATAAATGACAGATCTGATAAATGATTGACATCCAAAATATATAAAGAGCTCACATGCCTCAACAAACAAAAAGCAAATAATCCAATTAAAAAATGGGCAGAGGAGCTGAATAGACAGTTCTCTGAAGAAGAAATCCAGATGGCCAACAGGCACATGAAAAGATGCTCCACATCACTAATCATCAGAGAAATGCAAATTAAAACCACAATGAGATATCACCTCACACCAGTGAGGATTACCATCATCGAAAAGACAAACAACAACAAATGTTGGAGAGGTTGTGGAGAAAGGGGAACCCTCCTACACTGCTGGTGGGAATGTAAATTAGTTCAATCATTGTGGAAAGCATTATGGAGGTTCCTCAGAATGCTCAAAATAGAAATACCATTTGACCCAGGAATTCCACTTCTAGGAATTTACCCTAAGGATGCAGCACTCCAGTTTGAAAAAGACAGATGCACCCCTATGTTTATTGCAGCACTATTTACAATAGCCAAGAAATGGAAGCAACCTAAGTGTCCATCAGCAGATGAATGGATAAAGAAGATGTGGTACATATACACAATAGAATATTATTCAGCCATAAGAAGAAAACAGATCCTACCATTCGCAACAACAGGGATGGAGCTAGAGGGTATTATTCTCAGTGAAACAGGTGGAGAAAGACAAATACCAAATGATTTCACTCATATGGGGAGTATAAGAACAAAGGAAAACTTAAGGAACAAAACAGCAGCAGAATCACAGAACTCAAGAATGGACTAATAGTTACCAAAGGGAAAGGGACTGGGGAGGATGGGAGGGAAGGGAGGGATAAGGGTGGGGAAGAAGAAAGAGGGCATCACGATTAGCATGTATAGTGCGTGGGGGGTACGGGGAGGACTGTGCAACACAGAGAAGACAAGTAGTGATTTTACAGCATCTTACTACGCAGATGGACAGTGACTGTGAAGGGGTATGTGGTGGGGACTTGGTGAAGGGCGGAGCCTAGTAAACATAATGTTCTTCATGTAATTGTAGATTAATGATACAAAAAAAAAAACAAGAATAAAAAAACAGAAATAACAAGGAGGATATGGAAAAGTTGGGACCCTTGTACACTGCTGGAATATAAAATGGTGCAGTCCCTGTGGGAAACAGAATAAAGGTTCTTCAAAAATTAAAAATAAAATTACTGTATGATCTTAAAAAAATAAATAATAAAAGCTATCCTAATGATGTGAAGTGGTATCTCATTATGACTTTGATTTGCATTTCCCTATTAACTATAGATGTTGAACACCTTTTCATATGCTTATTGGCCATTTGTATGTCTTCATTAGAGAAGTGTCTGTTCAAGTCCTTTGCCAATCTTTAAATTGAATTATTTGTTTATTTGTTGCTGAGTTGTAGGGGTTCTTTATATAAACCCTTATCACATATATGATTTGCAAATATATTCTCCCATTCTGTGGATTGTCTTTCCACTCTCTTGATATTGTCCTATAATGCACTAAAGTTTCAAGTTTTAATGAATTCATCTAATTTGTTCTTTTGTTACCTATGCTATTGGTGTTATAACCAAAAAAATCATGGACAAAATCAATGTCATCAAACCATAAACTTTTTATTGGTCAAATGACTTGTATAATTTCATCAATTGCCAGTTTAAAAAAAACTTTAAAAGAAATATGAATGTTCAAATTCTATGATATAAGAAAGTTGAAATTGAAAGGATAGAAAAAAGATATTCTCTTTCAGTTATTAATTTTTACAAAGCAAGAATGGATAAATTAATACTAGATGAAATAGACTTCAGACCAAGGAAAATTACCAGATACAAAGAGGGACATTATATGACAAAAGGATCAATCTACCAGGAAGACACAACAGTCCTAAACACGTACACACCAAACCACAGAGTCTCCAAATAAAATGAAACAAAAGCTAATAGAGCTTAAGGAGAAATAGACAAATCCACAATCATAGTGGAGGATTTCATTATCTTCTTCTCAGTAACTGACATAGCTACTAGATAGAGAATCATTAAGAATATAGAAGAACTCAACAACATTACCAACTTATGGGATCTAATTGACATGAATGGGACACCCCACCCAACAGCAGAATACACATTTTCTTCAACAGCCCATGTAACATTCACCAAGATAGACCATAATACAAACCTCAACAAACTTAAGAGAATTGAAACATATATATTCTGACCATAATAAAATCAACCTATAAATCAATAACAGGAAGATAATAGAAAAATATCCAAACACTTGTAAATTAACAAATTTCTAAATAAATCACAGATCTAAGAGGAATTCTCAAAATAAAGTCTCAATATAATAGAACTGAATGAGAATGAAAATAATGTCACACTTTGTAAGACACAACTAAAGCAGTGGCAAAAAGGAAACTAATAGCATTAAATGCTTAGATTAGAAAATAAGAAAGGTTTCAAACCAATAATGTAACTTCCTATCTGCAAAAGTTAGAGCAGTAAAGCAAAATAAACCCAAAGCATGTAGAAGGAATGAGAAAATAAAGAGAGGAACAAAACTAAGAGATAATGAAAATAACACAATCTAGAAAGATCAGTGAAACAAAAAGCTGGTTCTTCAACAAAATCAATAAAACATAAACCCTGGCAAGACTGGCAAAAGTAAAAAAGAGAGAATACACAAACTTCCTATATTGGGAATGTAACTGAGGCTGTTACTACAGATACTGTAGTCATTTTCATTTTCAAAAGGAAAATAAGAGAATACTATGAACATATTTATGTTCAACTTATTAGAAGAAATGAATCAGTTTCTTAAAAATCATAAATACTAAAATTCAACCAAGATGAAACGATCTTAGGGGAAAAAGCATTCAGTCTTTCACCTTCAAGTATGTTATTAGCTATGGGGTTTTTACAGACTTTTTTTTTTATCAAGTTGAGGTAATTCTCCTTTATTCCTAAACTTGCTTAGAGTTTTTATAATGAAAATAATTTTATCATCTGAATCGTCCTACAACCATTAACAAAAGAAACTTATAAGTAAAAACTCATTTAAAAAATTTCCAGGTACAAATAGTTTCACTTCAGAATTCTACCAAATATTAAAAGAAAAATTAAAACCAGTTTTAAACAATCTTCCAGGAAATAGAAAAGGAGGGGGCACTTCTCAATTCATTTTGTGAGTCCCTGATACCAAAACGCAGTACAAAAAAAGAAAATTTTATGTTAGTATCTCTCATGAACATAGAAGCAAAAACACTCAACAAAATATTAACAAATTGAATCCAAGTATGTATAAGAAGAATTATGCACCATGACCAAGTGGGATTTATTCCAGGTGGCAAGGCTTGTACAACATTAAAAAATCAATCAGTGATATCAATTCACCATATCATATCATATCAATTGATGCAGATAGAGTGACAATATTATTTTCATTATAAAAACTCTAACCAAATTTAGGAATAAAGGAGGATTGCCTCAACTTGATAAAAAAATCTGTAAAAACCCCATAGCTAATAACATACTTGAAGGCAAAAGACTGAATGCTTTCCCCTAAGATCATAAACAAGACAAGGATGTCTGTTCTCACCACTCTTATCCAAACATAGTACTGGAAGTTCTAGCTGTTTAAACAAAACAAGGGAAAAAAAGGTTATGCAGATTGGAAAGGAAGAAATAAAGCTGGCTCTTTGCACATAACATGATTGTCTACATATAAAACTCCTAGAACTGATAGTTAAATTCAGCAAATTTGTAAAACACAAAATCAACAAATATTAATTGATTTCTATATATTAACAGTGATCACATGGAAACCAAAATTAAAAGGGCAAATATCTCTTAACAGTTGATCCCCACCCCCCCAAAAATGAAACCTTTAGGTATAAATCTAACAAAACATGAATAGGGTATGTATGCTGAAAGTCATAAAATGCTGATGAAAGAAATCAGTGAAGACCTAAATAAAGACCATGTTATTGAATTAGAAGATTCAACCAAGATAGCTTTCCCCCAAATTAATCTGTAGACTTAACATAATTCCTACCAAAATCCCACCAACATTTTTTTGTAAATACAGAAAATCCATTCTAAAATTTATATGAAATGGCAGAAGAGCTAGAATAGCCATAACAATCTTTAAAAAAGAAGAAAGTGAAAGAAATCATTCTACTTGATATTAAAGCTTACCGTATAGCTACAATAGTTAAAGACATTATGGTATTGGTAAAGGAATAGATACCTAAGTCAATGGAACAGAATAGAGAACCCAGAAATAGACCTACAAAATTATGCTAACCAACTTTTCATATACATGCAAAAGCAATTCAATGGAAGTATGATAGCTTTTTAAACAAATGATGGTAGAACAACTTGGTATCTTAGGTAAGAAGTGAACTTCATCCTAAACTTCACACCTTATAGAAAAATTAACTCAAATGGACCACAGATTTTAAAAATGTAAAACTATAAAATTTGTCTTAAAAGTTGGAGAAAAATCATCAGAACTTAGGGTTAGGCAAAAGTCCTTAGACGTGATACCAAAAGCAAGACCCATAAAATGAAAGATTGATAAATTAGATCTTATCAAAATTGGAAACTTTTGCTCTACAAAAGTTCACATGAAAGAGAAGAAAAGCAAGAGATTGGGACAAAACACTTGTAAACCACATATCCAGAAAAGGTCTTTTTCTAGAATATATAAAAACGAAGAGTGACTATAGCAAGTAGCAGACTAGGAGGTCCAGGCACTCATCCTCCAATAAAATACTAATTTAATAAACATCTATGGATAAAAACCTTATGAAAACTCCAAAATTCAGGTCAGGGGTTAGAGCACACCAGTGGAGCACAGAAATTAGAAAACAGCCATTGAAAAGGGTAAGAAGAACAGTTTCACTTTACTTGTATCACCCTTCCCCCAAGGCAGCAGAGCAGTGCCAGAAGAGATCCCCTCAGCACATGAGTTCTCCCATGGGGGAAAGAAAGGGTGAGCCCACCTACAGACCCTGGCACTGTGTCCACCCATGGTCCCTGCCAACTGGCCTTCCCAGAATCTTTAGCTGAGCTGACTTGTGAAGAGCTTTCCCTAACAAAGGCAGTCTATAAAGATTGGAAGAGGTAATTACTTCTTCAGATGCTCAGAAACCAATGTAAGAGTACAAGAATCATAAAGAATTGAGGAAACATGACCAAAGGAATAAAACAAAGCTCCAGTAATGGGCCCTAAATAAATGGGGATCTATGAACTGCCAAAGAATTCAAAATAATCATCTTAAAGAAGTTCAATGAGCTACAAGGAAAATAGATAGACAATTAATAAAATCAGGAATACAAAACATTAACAAAATTCAACAAAGAAATAGAAACCATAAAAAAGAGCCAAACAGGGGACAGAGAAAAAGATGGCAGTGTAGGAAAACACACTCCTCCCAAAAACACATAAAACAAAAATACAGCAAATACAACTAAACTTGAAAACTACCTGAAGACAGCAGAACAAACCACCTACATCTGGGGAAGGAGAGAGGACCTAACAGAAGAGGGTAAAGTGGCAACGTGGATTGAGTGAGATTCAAGACCTCCCCCCACCCCAGTCCACAGGCAGGAAAAAGAGGAACAGAGCACGGTTGGGGTAGGAGCCCAGGATTGCTGAACGAGCCCACATTACATGGCATTCTGGTGATTAGCAGGGCTGGACAACAAAGACAGGGAGAATACTTGGGGAGGCTGAGATCTCAGCTGCTGGTGGAGAACAGGCACACTCCATCTGTCCCCTTAAGACAGAAGCAAAATGGGCAGTTTGAAAGACTTCCCAGCCCCTGCCAGAGGGGTGAGTGCTGGATGGAGCTCTCTTCTCAGGAGAAAGGGCTGGTGGAAAATACCTCCCCAGCCCGCCTTTGGCCCAACAGGTCAGGAACTCTTGGGAGCCCCAGATGCTCCATACCCCATGCTGGCAATGCAGCTCTGATACTCTTCCCTGTGAGCAGTAGTGTCAGATTTAGCTTCCAGATATGTAGAGGGAGACCCTCGCAGCTTTCTTGGCTCCATTTCAGCTGGGAGGTGCCTGCAGAAGCAAGCCCCAGGAGCTCCTTCCTCCACGCAGGTGCTGGGTCCTGCATGACAGGCCTGGGTAGAGCCACACAACAGCCTGCCCACCCCATTAACCCTGCAGCCCCGCCATCACTGCAGGCCAGGCAGAGGGTGGCCCTGCCCACAGCAACTCCAGCAGAGACTTCTGCCCTGATCACAAAGACTCCAAAGCAAACTGTCCACCTAGGATCAGACCACTACAAACAGGCAGAAAGCCAGACCCATCCACTGCCCACGAGCAGCTGAGGCTCCCACACTGGAAAGTAAAGAGTCTTGAGCTTCTGGGCACTAGAGGGTGCCTCCTTTCTAAAGCTATTACTCCATAGGCAGAAACACAGAAATTCTGATAAAACAAGGAGGCAGAGGAATCTTTTCCAAACAAAACTACAAGATAAAACACTAGAAAGAGGGCTGAATGAAACATAAATCACCAATCTACTTGATAAATATTTCAGAGTAAAAGTCATAAACATGCTCATAGATCTACAGAAAAATATTCAAGATCTCGGGGAGGACTTCAACAAAAAGAAAACCTGCAAAAGAGCCACTCAGAGCTGAATACCATGTCTGAAATGAAACATACAATGGAGGAAGTGAATAGCAGATTACCATAGGTTGAAGAAGCTGTAAATGAAATGGAAATTAGGGAACTGGGAAACAATGAAGCTGAAAAACAGAGAGAAAAAAGATCTCTAGGAATGAAAGAATAATAAGAGAGCTGTGTGACCAATCCAAACAGAAAAATGTTTGCACAATAGGGGTACCAGAAGAAGAAGAGGGAGACAAGGGATAGAAAGTCTCTTTAAGGAAATAATTGTTGAAAATTTCCTCAATCTGAGGAAGGAAATATAGTCACTCAAGTCATAGAAGCACAGAGAGTCCCTAACAAAAGGAACCCCAGGAAGACAACAACAAGACATATAATAATTAAAATGGCAATGATCAAGGATAAGGGGAGAGTATTTAAAGCAGCCTGAGAGAGAAAAAAGATTACGTATAAAGGAATTCCTATCAGGCTATCAGCAGACTTCTCAACAGAAACTCTACAGGCCAAAAGGGAGTGGCATGATATATTTAATGTAATGAAAGAGAAAGACCTCCAACTAAGAATCCTCTATCCAGCAAAATTATCATTTAAATTTGAAGCAGGGATTAAATAATTTTCAGATAACTAAAAGGTGAAGGAATTCACAACTCCTAAGCAAGCTTTATAGGACATGTTAAAGGGACTGCTGTAAATGAAATGTTCCTAAGGCTAAATAGCTTTCACCAGTGAAAAAAGAACCAAACAGAAATTGTGGAGCTGAATACAATGACTTAACTGAAAAATTCCAATGAGAGTTTTAACAGCTGATTTGATCAAGTAAAAGAAAAAAGTCAGCATAGTTAAAGAGAAGTCATCTGAAATTATCCAGTAAGAAGAACAAAAGGGAAGAAAAGAATGAAAAAGAGTAAAGAAAGCCTTATGAGAGTTATAACCAAAGTGACCCAATATACACGTTGTGTGAGTCCCAGAAGAGGGGGAAAAAAAGAGGGCAGGGTTGGGGAGGGGACAGAAAGCTTATTTAAAGAAATAATGGATAAAACCTTCCACATCTGAGGAGGGAAATGGATAGCCAGATTCATGAAGCCCAAATGACTCCAAAAAGATTTAACATAAAGAGGTCTACACCAAGACACATTATAATTAAATTGTCAAAAGTAAAAGAGATTTTGAGAGCAGCAAGAGAACTTGTCACATACAAGAGAATCCCCATTGGATGATAAATGGATTTCTCAGCAGAAACTTGCATACCAGGAAAGAAAGGGATGATTATGCAAAGTCCTGAAAGAAAAAACCTCCCAGCCAAGACTGTTATATCCATGAAGACGAGCCTTCAAAACAGAGGGAGATAGGATTAAAGATGGCATTGTGAGAGGTGAGACAGAGGCTTCCTCCTAAAACTGCATATAATACGAAAATATAATTAATACGACTAATCCTGAAACAGCAACAGGAAAGAGGATTGCACCAAATTGTATACACCTGGAGAAAAGAATAAACCTCACAGAACATGGTAATGTACCAAAGCCGTGGCCTGGCGGGACCCAAGACCTTCCCCCAGGAGAAATGAGCAGGGAGGAAGTGGAGGCCTGGGTCTGCTGAATACAGACTTCCTAACAGCAAGAGGGCTGCTAAATGGGCAAAGTTTGCACAAAAGCTTACTGCTCAGGAGAAAGGACAGGTACACAAAATTGTCTGGGTGCACTCTACCCAGCAGGTTGAGAGCTTTCTCAATCTTCAGATGCTCCAGGTCCCTGGCTGGCTACACAGCTCGAAGGACCCCCTCCGTGATATGCAGCCTACTGTGCCTTTCTCCCAGTTAGACCCACCTGGATCACAAACTAGCAAACCCTACCCTGGCACTAGGCCAAACAGAGCAAAGCCCTGTCTACAGCAACTACAAACACAAAGCATAGAGGCTTACATCTGTGTGCTTGGCCCATTGGTTCTGGCAGTGGAGACAGGCATAGCAGCCAGGAAGCAGGAAACAGCTCTTTCCTCCCCCCCAGGCACTAATACTGCTCCTGTGCAATCCCTGACATTGCTTCAGAGACTGAGCAGCTCCAGAAAGTAGAGCTTCTGGGCACAAGAGGGCGCCATATACAAACATGAAATGCCAAGAAACCTGGTTCAAAGTAAAATTATGAATACAACACCTGAGAAAAATTAAAATGAAATCAACCTGATGAATCTTCCTGAAAGGGATTTCAAAATAAAAATCATTAGCATGTTCATGAAGGTACAGAAAAATATTCAAGAACTCAGGAATGAATTCTGGTTGGAGATCTAATTGTTGAAGAGCACAGTGGAGGGTATTAAAAGCAGATTAGGAGGCAATAAATGAAATAGAAATTAGAGAAGAGGAATATAAAGAAGCTGAGGCACAGAGAGAAAAAAAGGATCTCTAAGAATGAAAGAATATTGAGAGACCTGTGTGACCAATCCAAATGGAACAATATTCACATTATAGGGATACCAGAAGAAGAAGAGAGAGAAAAAGGGATAGAAAGTGTCTTCGAGGAGGTAATTGCTGAAAACTTCCCCAATCTGGGGAAGGAGATAGTCTCTCAGGCCATGGAGGTGCACAGATCCCCCAACACAAAGGACCCAAGGAAAACAACACCAAGACATGTAGTATTTAAAATGGCAAAGTTCAAGGATAAGGACAGACTATTAAAAGCAGCCAGAGAGAGAAATAAGATCACGTACAAAGGAAAGCCCATCAGGCTATCATCAGACTTTTCAGGAGAAACCTTACAGGCCAGAAGGGAGTGGCATGGTGTATATAATGCAATGAAGCAGAAGGGCCTTGAACCAAGAATACTTTATCTGGCAAGACCATCATTTAAATTTGAAGGAGGGATTAAACAATTTTCAGATAAGCAAAAACAGAGAATTTACCTCCCATAACCATCTCTACAATGTACTTTGGAGGGACTGCTATAGATGGAAGTGTTCCTAAGGTTTAATAGCTGTCCCTAGAGGTAATAAAAACACACTAAAGAAAGTAAAACAGTTAATTACTAAGCAAATGCAAAATAAATCAACTATCCCCAAAGTCAATCAAGGGATAGACAAACAGTACAGAATATGATACCTAATATATAAAGAATGGAGGAGGAAGAAAAAGGAGGAGAAAAAAAGAACCTTTAGATTGTGTTTCTAATAGCATATTAAGTGAGGTAAGTTAGACTCTTAGATAGTAAGGAATTTAACCTTGAACCTTTGGTAACCACAAATCTAAAGCCTGCAATGGCAATAAGTACATACCTATCTATAATTACCCTAAATGTAAATGGACTGAATGCACAAATCAAAAGACACAGAGTCATTGAATGGATAAAAAAACAAGACCCAACTATATGCTGCTTACAAGAGACTCAATTCAAACTGAAAGACATACACAGAATAAAAGTGAAGGGATAGAAAAAGATATTTCATGCAACTAATAGGGAGAAAAAAGAGTTGCAGTACTTGTATCAGACAAAATAGACTTCAAAACAAAGAAAGTCACAAGAGACAAAGAAGGATATTACATAATGATTAAGGGGTCAATCCAACAAGAAGAAATAACCATTATATATATTTATGCACCCAACACAGGAGCATCAACATATGTGAAACAAATACTAACAGAATTAAAAGGGGAAATAGAATGCAATGCACTCATTCTAGGAGATTTCAACACTCCACTCACTCTAAAGGACAGATCACCCAAACAGAAAATAAGTAAGGAGACAGAGGCACTGAACAACACATTAAAACAGATGGACCTAACAGACAACTACAGAACTCTATACCCAAAAGCAGCAGAATACACATTCTCCTCAAGTGCACTTGGATCATTTTTAAGAATACATTATACACTAGGCCACAGAAAGAGCCTCGATAAATTCAAAAGATTGAAATTATACCAACCAGTTTCTGAGACCACAAAGGTATGAAACTAGAAATAAATTATGCAAAGAAAATGAAAAATCCCACAAACACATGGAGGTTTCACTACATGCTCCTAAATAACCAATGAATCAATGACCAAATAAAAACAGAGATCAAGCAATATATGGAGACAAATGACAACAATAATTCAACAGTGCAAAATCTGTGGGATGCAGCAAAGGCGTGCTAAGAGGAAAGTATATTGCAACACAGGCCTACCTCAGGAAAGAAGAACAATCCCATATGAACACTTTAAACTCACAATTAACAAAACTAGAAAAAGAAGAACAAATGAGGCCGAAAGTCAGTAGAAGGGTGGACATAATAAAGATTAAAGCAGAAACAGATAAAATTGAGAAGACTAAAACAATAGAAAAAAATCAGTTAAACCAAGAGCTGGTTCTTCAAGAAAATAAGCAAAATAGATAACCCCCACAGCCAGACTTATCAAGAAAAAAAGAGAGTCTACATGCATAAACAGAATTAGAAATGAGAAAGGAAAAATCACTACAGGTACCACAGAAATACAAAGAATTATTAAAGAATACTATGAAAAATTATATGGTAACAAACTGGATAACCTAGAAGAAATGGACAACTTTCTAGAAAAATACAATCTTCCAAGGCTGACCCAGAAAGAAACAGAAAATCTGAACAGAACAATTACCAGCAATGAAATTGAATTAGTAATAAAAAAACTACCTAAGAACAAAACTCCTGAACTAGATGGCTTCACCACTGAATTTTATAAAACATTTAGTGAAGACCTAATACAAATCTTCCTTAAAGTTTTCCAAAGAGTAGAAGAGGAGGGACTACTTCCAAACTCATTCTATGAGGCCAGCATCACTCTAATACCAAAACCAGGCAAAGACACCACAAAAAAAGAAAATTACACACCAATATCCCTGATGAACATAGATGCCAAAATACTCAACAAAATATTAGCAAACCGAATTCAAAAATACATCAAAAAGATCATCCGTCATGAATAAGTGGGATTCATCCCAGGGATGCAAGGATGGTACAACATTAGAAAATCCACCAACATCATCCACCACATGAACAAAAAGGACAAAAACCACATGATCATCTCCAGAGATGCTGAAAAAGCATTCAACAAAATTCAACATCCATTCATGATAAAAACTCTCAAAAAAATGGGTATAGAGGGCAAGTACCTCAACATAATAAAGGCCATATATGACAAACCCACAGCCAACATTACACTTAACAGCAAGAAGCTGAAAGCTTTTCCTTTAAGATGGGGAACAAGATAGGGATGCCTACCCTCCCCACTTCTATTCAACATAGGTCTGGAGGTCCTAGACACGGCAATCAGACAATACAAAGAAATAAAAGGCATCCAGGTTAGCAAGGAAGAAGTCAAACTTTCCCTGTTTGCATATAACATGATATTGTACATAAAAAAACTCTAAGGAATCCACTCCAAAACTACTAGGTCTAATATCTGAATTCAACAAAGTTGTGGGATACAAAATTAGTACACAGAAATCTGTGGCATTCCTATACACTAATGAGGAACTAGCAGAAAGAGAAATCAGGAAAACAATTCCATTCACAGTTGCATCAAAAAGAATAAAATACCTAGGAATAAACCTAACCAAGGAAGTGAAAGACCTATACTCTGAAAACCACAAGACACTCAAGAGAGAAATTAAAGAAGATACCAATAAATGGAAACAGCTCCCATGCTCATGGATAGGAAGAATTAATATTGTCAAAATGGCCATCCTGCCTAAAGCACTCTACAGATTAAATGCAATCCCTATCAAAATACGAACAGCATTATTCAATGAACTAGAGCAAATCCTTCTAAAATTCATGTAGAGCCACAAAAGACCCTAAATAGCCAAAGCAATCCTGAGAAGGAAGAATAAAGCAGGGGGGATTACAGTCCCCAACTTCAAGCTCTACTACAAAGCCACAGTATTTAAGATAATTTGGTACTGGCGCAAGAACAGACCCATAGACCAATGGAACAGACTAGAGAGCCCTGATAAAAACCCAACCACATATGGTCAATCAGTATAAGATAAAGGAGTCAGAGAAATACACTGGAGACATGACAGCCTCTTCAACAACTGGTGTTGGCAAAACTGGACAGCTACATTCAAGAGAATGAAACTGGATTATTGTTTAATCCCATACACAAAAGTAAACTCCAAATGGATCAAAGACCTGAATGTAAGTCATGAAACCATAAAACTCTTAGAAGACAACATAGGCAAAAATCTCCTGAATATAAACATGAGCAACTTCTTCCTGAATGCATCTCCTTGAGCAAGGGAAACAAAAGCAAAAATGAACACATGGGACTACATCAAACTAAAAATTTTCTTCAGAGCAAAGGACACCATCAACAGAACAAAAAGGCATCGTATGGGATGGAAGAATATATTTGTAAACAACTATCTGACAAGGGGTTAACATCCAAAATACATAAAGAACTGACATGCCTCCACACCCAAAAAGAAAATAACCCAGTTAACAAATGGGCAGAGGTTATGAAGAGACAGTTTTCCAAAGAAGAAATTCAGATGGCCAACAGACACATGAAAAGATGCTCCACACCGCTAGTAATCAGAGAAATGCAAATTAAAACCACAATGAGATATCACCTCACAGCAGTCAGGATGGTCACCATCGAAAAGACTAAGAACAACAAATGCTGGTGAGGATGTGGAGAAAGGGGAACACTCCTACACTGCTGGTAGGAATGTAAGCTAGTTCAACCATTGTGGAAAGTAATATGGAGGTTCCTCAAAAAACTACAAATTGAAATACAATTTGACCTGGCAACTCCATTCCTTGGAATTTACCCAAATAATACAACTTCTCAGACTTAAAAAGACATATGCACCCCTATGTTTATTGCAGCGCTGTTTACAATAGCCCAGATATGGAAGCAACCTAAGTGTCCATCAGTAGATGAATGGATAAAGAAGAGGTGGTACATATACACAATGGAATACTATTCAGCCATAAGAAAGAAACAAATCCTACCATTTGCAACAACATGGACGGAGCTGGAGGATATTACGCTCAGTGAAATAAGCCAGGCGGAGAAAGACAAGCACCAAATGATTTCCCTCATTTGTGGAGTATAACAACGAAGTGAAACTGAAGGAACAAAATAGCAGCAGACCCACAGACTCCAAGAAGGCACTAGTGGTTACCAAAGGAGAGGGGTGTGGGAGGGCGTGTGGGGAGGGAGGGAGAAAGGGATTGAGGGGTATTATGTTTAATACACATGGTGTGGGGGGTCACAGGGAAAGCAGTGTAATTCAGAGAAGGCAAACAGTGAATCTGTGGCATCTTGCTGCACTGATGGACAGTGACTGCACTTGGGTATGGGTGGGGACTTGATAACATGGGTAAATGTAGTAATCATATTGTTTTTTTTCATGTGAAACCTTCATAAGAGTGTACATCAAAAATACCTTAATAAAAAATAAAAAATAAAAACTGAGGGAGAGGAAACGACTTTACTGTATTAACGAAACAGAGAGAATTCATCACCCCAGACCTGCCTTACATGAAGTGCTGAAAGGAAGTCTTCTGGCAGAAACAAAAGAACACTAAACAGCAACATAAACACATATGAAAGTATAAATCTCATTGGTAAAGCTAAATATATGCACAAATACAAAGTAATATGATACTGTAATGGTGGTACATAAATCACTTTTAATCCTAGTATAAAATTTAACAGATAAAAGCATTAAAAAAAACCATAACCACAATTAATGGATATATAATGTAAAAAGAAGTAAATTCTGACATAAAATAAGGGGAAAGAAAACATGTAGTATTCCATGTAATTGAACTTAAGTTAGCTTAAAATAGACTTTTATAATAAGCATTATGCAATCCTCAATAAAGTATGTCACTACCACAAAAAACAAAAATTAAAAACCACATATCAAATCACAAAGGAAGACTGCAGGAAAGGGAGAGCAGAACAATGGCCTATAAAATAGACAGAAAACAATTAACAAAATGATAATAGTAAGTCCTTACCTATCATTAATTAATTTAAATGTAAATGGATTAAAGTCACCAATCAAAAGATATAGAATGGCTGAGTGGATAAAACACAAAATCCGACTATATACTCTTTATGAGAGACTCGCTTTAGAGCTAAGGTCATTCACAAGCTGAAAGTGAAGTGATGGGAATTCACTTATTCTGTATTAAAAAAGGAGTGAAATCCTGGCTCTTGTGACAACATGGATGAACTTGAAGGACATTATGCAAAGTGAAATAAGCCAGACACAGGACAAATGCTACATTACATCACTTATATGAGAAATCTAAACTAGTCAAACTCATTGAAGTAGAATCCTAACAGTGGTTGTCAAGGAGGAGAGGGAAATAGGGAGGTATTAACCCAAGGGTAAAAAATTTCAGTTATGCAAAATGAGAAAGTCTTAGATATCTGCTGTATAACATAGTGTCTATAGTTAAAAATACTGTATATTTAAAATTTTGCTAAGAGAATAGATCTTATGTTAAGTATTTTTATCACAAAATAATAACAATAATAAAGAGGTGACAGATATGTTTACAGCATAGATTGTGGTGATAGTTTCACAGGTGTATACTTATCTCCCAATTTACCAAGTTGTATACATTAAATGTATAGCTTTTTATATGTCAACCATACATCAATAAAGTGTCCTTTAAAAAAAGAACTCTCAAAACTTAGCAAAAAAAACCCAAAAGTCCTCTAATTAGAAAAGGGACAAAAAATGTGAACAAATATTTTGTCAAAAAAGGGTATAAAATGACAAATCAGCATTGAAAAGTTATTCAATATCATTAGCCATCAAGGATATGCAAATTAAAACCACAATGAGGTATTATTACACCTCTCAAAATCATTAAAAACAATAGTGAAAACACCAAATGCTGTTAAGGATGAAGAGAAACGAAATCACTCATACATTTCTGTTGGTAATGTAAAATGGTATGGGCACTCTGGAGAAGAGTATGGTAGTTTCTTACAAAACTAAAAGTGTGCTTACCATATGAACCAGTAATTGCCTTCTTGGGCATTTATTTCACAAAAATGGAAAGTTATATATATTCAAAACCCTGTATACAAATGTTCATAGCAGCTTTATTTGTAATAGCCAGAATCTGGAAACAAGCCAGATGTTCTTCAACTAGTGAATGGTCAAACAATCTGTTTACCTTGGTGGTAACTCCATACTATCAAATACTACCCAGCAGTTAAAACAAAAAAGAACAAAACTACTGATACACATAATGGCTTGGATGAATTTCAGGGGAATTTTGCTGAGTGAATAAAGCTAGTCCAGAGAAATTACATGACCATATAATTCCATTTATATAACGTTCTTGAAATGACCAAATCATAGAAAAACAGATTAGTGATTGTCAGGACACAGCCATCCCAGGTAGATGGGGTTATGAAAGGCCACAAGAGGGATCTCTCAGAGATGGAACAGTTCTGTATCTTGACTGTGGTAGCAGATATGTACCTACAGCTTTGATAGAGTTGTATACAACTAAACACACATACACATACACAACTACAAGTAAAACTGGAGAAATCTAATTCAGATTGGTGACTTGTATCAATACCAACATCCTGGTTGTGATATTGTACTACACTGGATAAAGGGTGGGCAAGATTTCTTGGTTTTGTTTCTTAACAACTGCAAGTGAAAGTAGAATTATCTCAAAATGTTCTAATATCATTTTAAATATGTGAATGCTGGGCTATTTATTCTTAAAAGTAAAGGACAATCCTTTTAAAAACGCAATGGCTGGGGCAGAAGGCTATTTCACAAAATTTAAGAAACCACCTGGCTCCTAAGTGACCCTCCCCCACCTTGCAGTGAGCGAGGTGATGTGTGCTGCAGTATTGGAATTAGGAGGTCCAGCGGGAGATACTGGCTTCGATCTCTCGATGTTCAGGTGCGTGCGTCTGTGAAGGTGGGCTCTGGTGTGAGAGTGAGGAAGAGAAAGCAGAGGCGACCAGAGCTATGCCTAGGGTGGTTGGCTGATGAAGGCGCTGTGATGACAGTCAGGGAAGGGCTTAAGGAAGGTGCTAAGGGATGCTCTCCCGCTGCTCCCTCCGGGGAGGCCGGGGGCCGTGCAGTCAGTGAAACCCACCGTCCACAAAAAAAGGTGAGTGCGGGACTGGGGCGGGAGGCGCGGCCTCATGGCAGCGGCCCACAGTATGCTGGGCAGCCGGTCTCTCAGAGGCGGCGCCTGGGCTAGGACGCCGCAGCAGAGATGCCAAGGAGGCTCCAAATGCAGGGAATGAAGCGCTGAAGCCGGGGAGGGTGGGGCCGCCTGGAAATCCCGGTGGCGCCAGCCGGAAAGCTTCTGCAGGCCGGGGGCACGCACACGAGAGCACGTGGGTGTAGAGGAACCGGCGCCGCGGGGCCTCCTTTCCGCAGCGCCGCGGCGGCCGGGTGCAGGTGCTGGAGGAACAGCGAGTGGGGTGCCTGCCGGGCGGAGGCGGTGCCGGCAGCCCCGTTCAGCCCCAGCCGGCAGGCGAGGGGCGGGCGCGCACCGAGGCCCGGCGCCTGGAGGCGCTCTCCACGCGCGTCTCCTCCCGGGAGCCTGGGCCTCTTTCCCGCTCGGGAGCGGGAAGCCTGGCAGCTTTGTCCTGGGATGGAGAGGGGTGCGAGCGGGGAACGAAGGGGTTTCCCTACTGGCAAACCCTGGCATGGAGGAATCTGGGACTGACCGTTGAGAGAGCCGTGGGGCTTCGAGGGAACTGCACCCGAGGCCGAGCTCCAGAGACCGGCGGGGGAGAGTGGCGAGGGTGCCGGGTTCCTCGTGGGTGGATCCCGAGCTGGGAGCAGCAGTGGGGTGGCAGGTCGCTGTCATGTGCATTCCCCTACGCCAGCACAAGAACGCGGGGACACGGACGCCGGCTTCCAGCCGCTCCCAATGGCGTTGGCACCAGAAGCGCGCGGGGAAGGGCAGGCGGCTGCGTGTGCGTGTGCGTGTTGGGGGGGGGAGCGCAGGGTTGCCGGGGAGCAGTACGCGACTGAGGTGTGGCCGCGGGTCGGTGGGGGTAGGCGCTGGTAGGCCGTGGCCAGGCCGTGGGCGCTCAGAGAGGAGGAGGCGGAGGAGGAGGGGGCGGAGGCGAGGTGCCCTCCGGTCGCACTGCAGCCCCTGCTGGCGTTAACCTGTCCCCGAAATAAAAGGAAAAGGGTCCATTTAAAGGGGTTGAGGGAGGGCAAAGACTTTTGCTCCTTCCAACCGGCGCGGAGGGGTTTGGCCCCGGGGACACGGAAGTTGCCGGATAACGCCGGGGGTCTTAATGCAGGGAGGTGCCCGCGAATGCAGCGGCGCCTCCCCTTGGGTTGAGCTACTGAGTGCGCAGCCCCAGAAAGGATGATTCTTTAAATTGGGCATTTCCCACAGTGGCCCTGAACCTAACGTCAGCCCCTTCCAACTCCCACCCATCTCCAAATTCCTAGTAGTCTTTTAAGCGCTCAGTACTACCAGCTTCATTTTATATTTTAAAAGACAAAATTTTCACTTTGTTTACCTCTCCGGCCCCAACTCCCCCAAGGCAGCTTTTCACAGCCTAAGATGTGGTCACTCCAGACCCATGGCGCGTTGCTCGCCTACTCGGGATTTGCTCCGCAAACCCCGGACGGTGCCAGCGTTAGACGCTGAAGGCGAAGTTTCGGGGTTTAGCACGCGGTGGCAGACGGGCGCCGGCGGTACTGCAGCTCGCGGCCGGTGTGGACAAGCCTCGTGGCCTCCTGCCAGAGCGAGCGGCTCGGCCCTGCACCCACACTTGGCTCGTGTCTCCTCGGGTATCGCGTGCTTGACCGATAGACTATGAACTCGCACCCCGGACAACCCGCCTTGTCTTGTCCATCTCTGCCTGCAGACACCTTTGCCCTTGGACCAGGTCGGCGCTGTGTGCACACCTGGGCTGCTCCGGTACCGCTGTCCCCAGCTCTCCACTCCCCACCCCGGTCTCCCGAGCAGCGGGAGGAGGGCTTTGCCGAGTTATCTGTCTCAACGCAGCAGCCATATCGAGGCCGTGCCTCTCGCTGTGCTTCTCAACAACAGAGCCGCTGAAAGTCTGAGGTACCTGTGCCGCTCACCTCCCCCATGAGGGGCCCCCTATGTATGTGTGTGTGGCACGCATTTAACTGCACAATAATTCCCAGTCGTGAAAGAAAGCATTTCAACCAAAGATGGTCCAGAGTTCAAGTGAAACACACACACATCTTCTCGAGGCATTAAGTGAGTGCTCGCCGCCTGCCTCAGCTTCTGGAGCGTCAGTGTCCTGGAGGAGGGATTTTAACTCGGAATCTCCATCGGATCCGCTTGGTAAATTATCTGCTCTGGAGGTGCCACAACAAGTGGCCCCGCAGCCTACCCCGGGCTGCAGCATCTCGGTCCCCAGTCTTTGCTGGAGTAGCTGACTGGGATGTGGGGAGAGGGGAGGGGAGGGAGGGGAAGGAAGGGTATTTTTAATTGTGAAAATTATGTCTCTGAGCTCTCTGTGCTTGGATTCTTTTATCACAATCAACCTCCAATTTTAACGTGGCGGTATTGTCAAGATCAACACCAGGAAATGGAAAACTTACAGACTTCCCTATTAAAGAGGTTTGGGTTTGTTTTTTGTTCTTTTTTTAACAGAGCAGTTTTTCTCCCAGCGGCTTACACTTTATTGATGAGATTTCCCCAACCTTTGTGCTTTGGAGAAAGGTGTGTGTAGGTTTGGGGGGTGGGGGGCGGTTAACGGTAGCAAGGCGTTTCTTTTTATAGCAGATGCTGCTCCCCATTTCCGCCACCCAATTTACAGTGGTTAGATTCTCAACTTCCTCAAAGGTTCTCGATCTAGCGTTTGTGGCAGCAACTTTACCGGTAAACCCCACTTTCGGGTAAACCTTTCATCACCCAGAGAAACCCAAGTATCAATGGGTCGAGGTCCCCTGGCGTCAACACTGTCTGAGAGTCCCATTCCTGTTCGAAAGGCCCTCGGGGCCGGAACACTTTTCCGGCTGATCCAAGTGGGGAACAGGGGCTGAAGCACCCAGAGACCAGGCTCCTCCGTCCCCCTCTCCGAGGGGCCCTGGACTCGGCTGAGCGCGGTGGCTACCTTGGCCGGAAACTGTCCCCACCCAAGCCGAGTATAAGACTCCTTTGGACAAAAGTTTGGGAGAATCCCCTGCAGAGCAGAGACTTCCCCTCCCAATCTGGTTATCATAATCATATAAGTATCCCACCGAACAACCCAAGGGGAGAGCGGACGCCAGATTCGTGGATCCACGTGTTGCCGAGTTGGCGCAGACGCATCCGCAGGCACAGTGGCGAACGTGACACCGCATTTTTCTCCGAATTCCCGACTTCCCGGGTGGTGCAAGGCCGCAGGGAGGTGGGGGGCTGGGGGGGAGGCGGCTGCGGAAGTACTGAGGTTTTAGAACAGCGCGCAACTGCGGGGGCCTGTCGCACCGCCCGTTCGCCCACAAGAGGAAAGCAAGGTCGTTATGGATGATTAACAGCCGGGCTTCCCACGACCATGCGGCGCGTCCTGCCGCTGCCACTGGCTTAGTTGTTTTAATTTGACCTTTATTATTAGCAACGCGCTCCCAGAGGCTCGGAAGTGGATTCGCATCCGGATGGTCGCCCTCTCGCCCCTACAACCGGCCTGCTTCCTTGGAAAGGATCAGGCACCTGCAACTCCCGCCGCGCCTCTCCTCCCGCGGGAGCAGGCCTGAGGCGCTCAGTGACCTAACCCGGGAGCAGTTAGACATCCCCGGGCGTGGTCGGGGGGTCTCCTGGGCCTCGGAGTTGGGCGGTGTCCGCAGTGCATCGTCGTGGGTTCTCTCTGGCAATGTGCCGTTGTGTAAAGAGAAAAAGAAAGGGGGAAAAAACCGCAAAAGCACACCCCTAAGCACCACTGGCATGTCTGGAGTGGTGGTCTACACAGAACGCCTGTGCCTGGAGCTGCGGGGGAGGGCACCGCGGCCAAGGGGAGGGTGTGCGGCCAGGGGCAGGGCGGGAGGACAGTGAAGGCCGGCCGGCCGCAGGGGTTCAGCGGCGGGGAGCACCCCGAGCTGCGGCTACAGGGGCTGGCAGTCGCTCCTGCACCCCGCGTGCTCCCCCGCTTTCCCTGTGTCCCCCGGCTTTTCCAGGAGGAAGATGGGGCGCCCGGCGGGGGTGGGGCGCGCCGGGCCGCTGGGCCGAGCTGTCACGTGCCCCCCTCCCCCGCCACTGCGGCGGGAGTTCCAATCAGAGAGCGCCAGGGGGCTCCTCCTGGGCAGGAACCACCCGGCTCCGCGGCGGAGGGTGGGCCGCCGTCACCTGACCGACCGCCCCCGCCCCCCGCGAGTAAGGGGCGGTGGTAGCGTCTGCTCGCTTACAAATGGCCCCGCCCGCCCGGCTCGCCCGCTCGCTTGGGCTCGGCGCGGACCCGCCCGGGCGCGCTCCTCCCGCGAACTGCCGGCGTCCATCCGTCCTGCCCCGAACCTGCCGGCGCTTCCCGGCACCCAGCGGAGGCTCCCCGGCATCGGGCGCGACGGGAGGCTGGAGCGCGGTGGCGCGCGGCTAGCCTACCCGCAGGTGAGTGTGCAGTATCGGCGTGGGATGCTGAGGAGACATGAGGGTCCTCGGATGCAGACGCGGATCCGAGCGATGCGCAGGTTAAGTTTGCAGAGCAAGTCCGAGGTCTATCTCTATGTCGGCCCTTCTTGGTGTTTCGGCGGGTTGGGGTCTCCCGCGAAAGCCTCGATTTGGGGGAAGGGCTTCGGGAAATTCTTGTCTTGAGTTACTTGACCAAGGTTGAAAAGACACATCAGGTGGAGCGTGCAGTTGCAGCTGATGGGTGTTACACAGGTGCATTCTAGTGTGCCTGTGTATGGGTGTCCCTGGGAGAGGAGGATGAGCCGAAGATGGGGCGAAGCCTCTGCTGTGGGTCATTCCGTCCTCCAAAGCCACTTAGATGCGGGAGAAGGAAATTGCGCTGCTCTGTGGTGGTTACTGGATAGATGTTAACGGCAGTAAAGCACTTCCCCACCTCTCAGTATTTCTGCTTTGCCCCTATAATAGCAGGAGTGCAGGTGGCTCATAGAGTGTGTGGGATATAAGGCACCCCGAAAATGTTCCTCTTACCTTTTAACTTCTTGGCAGAAAATAGTGTTAAAAGTGCTGAATCATGCAAAAAGACGTAGAAAATAATTGTTTGTTTTTCGGTGAAGTTTTTCAAAGCTAGTAACATTTGCATTTTTGGAATGAATGCTTTAAATTTAAGGCATAGCACTAGGTATTTAAAATCATATTTTGACACTGTGCCCTTGGCTTTATCCGTTTCTTTAGTGCATCCATTCATTGTCTCTATGATCCTCCCCCCTCCAAAAAGAAAAAGACATGCTTTTGGATTTTTTATTTTACTTATTTATTTTTTGGTGTGTCTATGATTCTAAAAGGAGTGGAGGAAACAGTCCTTAGAAATAAAAAATATACTTCTTTGGTGAGTGCAATGATAGCCAATCTAATTTGTCATATGCCACTGAAGGAATATGTCAAGCTAATAACATGCAGACTGGCGAGAAAAAGAAACAGGAGTTGCCCATTGAGGAAGAAATAAGCTCTAATGCAATTGTGCTCAGTAAAAGAGCTGGAGAGAAGTGCTTGTACACTGGAGTCTGAGTCCTGTTCTGTGGATGTGCAGTTTTCGATGCAAGTTCTGAGGTCAGATACCAAGTTAGCATAAAGATGTTTCTTTTAAAAATCTGAGTTAGAATTAGTAAAATGGGTGTGTCCAAAGACAGCCCTTGCCCATTTACTCTGGGCTGCGCTGTTTTAAGTGCTCAGTGGCCTGCTGACTCATAAGGGAACCAGAATGGCTTAGCAGGGTTGGATTTTACTTGTAGACTCTAAAAGAACTGTACCTATTTTTAAAAAAAAAAGAGAGAGAAAAAAAAACTTCAAGGGAGACATCCATAAACAGAAAAGCTCATCTCTTTACATCTGTTCTTTAAGAGAGGTTTTTCCCAATTCACTGACTTGTCACCTTCATTTCAATACCTGTCATCCATGCTTGTGCACAGAACATTTGGTTTGACACAAAGATTTAAATCTAAATCTTAACAGAAGAATATTGGCACTCTTAATAACATGATTATTTCAAAGGTATTTGTGAAGGATACTGGAAAATTGGAATATGAATGACTGAGTTGTCTTTGCAGCCAGACTCCCTTAACAGTGCATGCAAGACCAGGGAGCCCCACCCTGTTTCTGAGCATCTGCATGAAAGATCAGGAAAGGAATTTGACAATTGCAGTGGTGCAGAGAGGCAATTTCTAGGCTTCGGTATTAATTTTATTTAAATAATTACTAAAACTTCAGAAGGTAGGCTTTAATCCATAGGTAGGTCTTGAAAAGCACAATGTTACTCAGTTTCACCTGTCAGCTGTTAAATATCCATTTAACTTTGAGAGGTTGATTTTAAAAGAAAAGGGATATGAACTGGGAGCTGTTTCCAAATTTTAAGATCCCAGGGCTTTAAAAAGACATGATTGGAAAGACAAATGTCAAAGTATATAGCAAAACCAAAAAGTTATTTTTTCGCTGATATTCTTACTAAAATTTCTTTTTATAAAAGTAAGTTTTTTTAAGAGGGGGCTCATTTTCAGGCAATAAACCTGCTTGCAGAATAGACAAGCACCTGTCATCTCAGCTAGAATAGAGAAGCATAATTGGAGCAGGGAACAGATGAATGAGTTTACCTATTACTGCCCTTCATTCGGAACCCAGTCATGTCACCTCAGATTAGAAGAAGGCCATTTCTGCAACCCGTAAAGAGGTCTCATTTCAAATCTATGAGAAAGAAAATATTTTGAGCTGCTCTGAAGAAAGAGGCATTCATTATAAATTCACAATTTGTTATTATGACAGCCATGCTTACCCACATCGTCTACTGCAGACAGCAAATCTGACCATGAAGAAGAGAGATACCAAGACTTTTTTCTTTTCTTAAAACAAAAAATTCAAAAGAATGCCCACTTGATTGGCCATTAACTCTTAAGACAAATAAATCATTTAAAGAAGATAAACTGATGCTTTTCCCCTGATGGCTAAACTAAATTCATGCATTTCTCAATCTGGATGTGGTGACCAGTTAGGAGTATCTCAAGTTATTCCAGTCTGAAGTGAGACTCCTGGTGAAAATTGCTTCTGTTAGGAACTAATGTAATTTCAAAGCTGTTGGAACCACCTTCTGTTTTTTCCCTTCTTATATTATCTTTCCTCTCTTTTAAATCCACAAACCACACCTACCAATTCTAGCACCTCGGAGGCTTTGAGATTTTACTAGGAACACACAATAAGGTAAATTGCCTATGGCTGTGGGTCGCTGTGAAATCAAAATGGATCGGCTTTGACTTCAAGAATCAAATTGGTAGGATGTCTCTGGTGCTTTGTTCAGACACCTGTGCCCTGGCAGCCTGGCTTCAGAGGGTCTCTTCCTAAGATTTGCAATGATTATTTTGTGGAAGTTAGCTCTGCCTACTGGCACAGTTAATTGCAGTGCGAGAAGGTTCCAGAACAGTACCTCTTTGAATTCTGACAGTAAATATATATATGTACCTTGCATTGTGTGAGGAGCATTCCAGAGCACTCCCACCCAGTGAAGTAATGGCTGGCTAAATAAACACCTGGGCTGCGTTAGCCAACAACAAAGCCCATTTTTTCCCATAGGAGATGGTGTTGATAATACACTAGATTTTTTTAGGATGTTAGAGAGCCTTGCAGGATAGAGAGGCATATCTGATGTCTGACTCTTTAGAATTGGCCTCCAGGAATCTACCTTTTTCCATTTCAGGATATTGGGTTACATGTATTTTGCAAGGAAATTAAAGAAAACACATTTTGCTAGTCTTATTGTAGGGAGTTTTAAGATTTGTAATATTAGTAATATCATTGGCTTTATGTATTTGAAAATTAATTAACATATTCATATATTTTTGGGGGCATGAGTATTGGGTAGGTTGGGTATTAGTAGGGAGTTGCCTTTAAAAGAACCATTTCATTTGGAAATTGCTACTCCTTTAAACTCATATGTCATTAAACACATGCATATACAGCTCTGAAAAATTGAAGAATGCACTTTGATGTGCACATTTTGCCACATACACATGAATCCTGCACAAACTAGAACTGCTGTTTAGGATTATTCAGTTATTCATTTTGAGGAGACTTGGGGACAGTGAAGAGGGTTGTTAATTCTTCTCTGATGAATGTGGGGCTCTGATTCTCTACTTAGGACCCTCAGGAAGAGGCAATAAACAAATACAATAGTTCATATTATAAGGGAAGTGTATTTCTTGTAATGTGCCTTCTTTTAGGTTACCAGTTTAAAAATAGTCATTCTGTAGGTTTTAGAACTGAAAATATCATGATGAAAAGCTTTTGTCCACATGTAGCTCAGGATGCCTCTATTTGGTCAAACTACTGTAAATCTTTGCTACTCATGGAATTTGTAAACTATCTAGACTGCTAATGATCTAAATATTTTGGTCTTACAGGTGTTCCTGTGATACAGTGGATGGTGACTATGCTCTTCTGCCTGAGAGGAGCTCAAAATGTAAGTTCAGCAAACCAAATAATCAAATATGATTAATTCTGGAGCTCTGTGTAGAACAGTTCTTCCCAAGAGTCTAGGCTCATAAATAAGAGTCTGGAAGGTTGTGACACCATTCCCTTGGACTGGGGGAAGACGTCTACCTTAGGCTAAGGTGTGTCCACTGCACAGCAATCGCCATCACATCCATTAGAATTCTTCTCTACCCCTGTCCCCTACACTGTCTTTCTGGTAATAAAATACGAGTTCTTGATGTCTGGGTAATGCTGAATTGACACTTCTGCAGATGTCATGGCTTTCTGGGTGGTTGTGCCTCTTCTGATCTCCTGGTTTAGGCAGACAGATTTCTATATGTAGACATGTCCAGCCTCAGGATCCAACTTATTTGGGCGAGATGAAATCCTACTGCTTCCCTGCCACATGCACTAACGAAAATCCTTTTTTAGCTCAGCTGATGAAAGTCACCCTGTTGGGATCTGGTACACTTCAGTTATAAAATGAAAAGTGTTAAAACATGCAGAAGGCCATTGTTGTTTCACCCGAAAATTTTACAGATTTCCTGGGGGGTGGTCCACCTTTTCCACTTTGTGGATATTGAGTACTTCCAAGTATGGCTCTTTATGGAGGGAACTCTCTGTTCTTAGAAAGGGACCCAATGCTGGTTTGGGCCCTTCCCTGTTTCTTTAGAGACCTAGACATGTAATTTAAGATATTAATGAAAAATTCTTAAGCATTTGATGCATATCAGTGGTCAGGCTCCAGAAGTTGATTCTTATTAGGAAAAATGTCTGCCCTGCCATGTTTTCCCCTTGCTTTTCTGCCTTCCTCTCTCTTTCTTCTTGCCCAAAACAAAGATTTCCATATACTTATGTTCACTAAATATTTCTCCATTTTTGTTTTGCTGCACAGTTTATTGCTAGGGCTGCTAATAGACTTTCAGCACAAATAGTATATTGATCACTTGAAATCTTGTTTGAGCCTGACTGAATATACATAATGGGGTGTCAATCAGGGGGAAAAATCTCATAACAAATGGCAGGCAACTTATATTCATGAGAAAAAATGTCTTGGGCAGCACACAAAATATCATGTTTACTGTAGCATGACAGACTGATTTCGTTGGTCTCTCCATCACATCCATCGGGTGGATATTTAATAGCAAAGGCAAGGTTAGAATACCAAGATCTTAGAACCTCTCTGTCTTTGTTTATGTGGGGGAGCATTTTTGCACACTCTGTAGATTCTAAACATCTTCTAGAACCACAGCCAGCAGGAAAGATCTTTTCTACCTGAGGAATTCAGAAATTGAAAACAAATCTGTTCAAGTTGGTGTACATTTAAAATCAGCTACTGGTTTATGCAGTCCGTATCTTTTAAAGTTTTTACCATGTGTATATCAGTGCACACACTCACTGTATGCAAATACCACTTTCAATGTGTATATGGGAGAGCACAGTATATTTAGAGAAAAGCCTGCTTTGCATAAATTATTTTTGAGAGCAACCCAGTAGAAGAGTAGCCATGCATTAGGAAAGCTAAATCTTTTTTAGTTCTTTTTCAATTTGCTATTGAATGATACAGAAATCTCAATTTTAAAGTTTTATGTATAATTCCTTAAAATCTATTTTCCTGGTAGAGCAGTAGTAATGATGGTAATTATTTCTGGGAAAGTGGTATTTTTGGTTATTTTCTGTAGCTGACTTACAGCTGACTCCATTGCTGCTGGTTGTCTGTGTGGAATATGGCCACAGAGGGAGCATGGGGTATTGTGGAAGCTGTAATCCTGCTTCACCCTCAGTCACTGTGGGGTGCCACACACTTTCCTAGGCCACTGGGTGGGGTGCAGCCTGGCTTCCATCAGGGATTTTCTCCTGGGACGGAAGGAAGTCAATGGGCTCTTTGCTAGGCAGGTTTTAATTTGCTTTTCTATGGCAAAAAAACAAATCACACACTAAGCAGATGTCTCTTCCAGTTCCTGTACAGTATTATTCTAAAACATGCAACTTAGCAGATTTTCTACTTTTTAAGTCTCAAGTCATAACAGATAACCAGAAGAATCTACCTATATCATAAAGAGTGTGGGATTAGGACAAGTGGCACTAACAAGGTATAACAGATGTGACATCAAGCCCTCATCTACCTTTTTCCCATAGGGTTTCAAGAACTCTTGCCTATTCTAATCTGCTTCATTAAAATGATTCTGATTTGTTTAAAGATTCAGATTATCAGTAAGACAGAATACAAAGTTTGCTGAGAAAAAGGGATTTTTTGAGGACTGAGGACTAGCTAGTTGCAGAGGTTCAATAGTATATGACTGTAGGAGAGTTACATATTTCAGTATTCTGTAAGTAAATTCTTATAACGGTATATTCCCTTATGCATATATACAGTTGCGTAAGAATTACAAAATGTTTTTAGTATGTGGTTTTTGCACAAAGAGGCAATCAAATTTGATAGTTTAAACTTAGAATTAGTGCTATTGAGCTATTAGCAAAAGCTAGATTATACAAAAACTTCAAACTTCAAACTCAGGACTTAGTTATTTAAATAAACTTTATTCCTTTTAACCTACAGAGAAATGTATGTCTGCAGCTGTTTAAACTGAGACTTGCTGGATGTCACCAATAAAAAGGATAAATTAAATCCCGGGGCAAAGAAAATGGGGAAGAAAAATTTTCCCAGGGAAATTTGAGATGGAAACCTGCATTTACAAGCTTTGCTGTAGTCTCAAATTTTGGATAGTTTTACTAATTTATTTTAATAAAATGAAGAGAGAAAATTAATAGGAACTAAATAGAAGTTATGTGAACTATTTTCTGATTAAAATATATTAAAGATGATGGGTTGGTAATATAATAGTTTAGTAATATAAACACCCCATTTTAGTAGATTGCTTTCTTACCAGTCCTAAACATTTTACAGTGAGAATATTTAAAGACCAACAGCACAAGTTTAAGCACATTTCTTTTATAGATCTTGTTAATAAAACTAAAAGCAATATCCATATACTCACAAGTTTCTTGCTAAAGCTTTTAAATTCTTTTAAAGAAATCTTTGTTCACCGCAAATTTTGAAAGAAGGGTTGGATTTGGTTTCACAGAAACCAGCATTCTAATTTCTAGGGTTTGACTTGTATGTATGGTTAATGAAGACTGGGAAGGAACTAGAACTCCTTTTTTTGTTTTCTTGAAATAGCTACATTTTCAGAAACCAGAGTCAGAGCTCTCTTCGGTTCGGTGCAGTGTAAGTTACATCCATTTAACTGAAGAATAGCAATTGGGACTATTTTGCCCTCTGAGAAAGATAGAAACAACCAGGTTGATATAGTGGATTAAGGATAATATGCTTTTTAAAAATTGGTGTTTTTTTTCACATTAATAAAAAACGCATTCTGGCAGAGTAAAGAAAAATTACAGTGTACCAATTTATCTGTGAAGTAGTTGTTTGGTATATATTATTACTTTTGGTAAATCTAGCTTTACATTTAATATAAAGTTTATTATCAGGTGCATTGCTCATGTTAAGGAAACAGTCAACAGTTTGCTTAGGGCATGGAACTACTGAGCTTTAAATGAGTTAGTTTCACTAAAAGAAACACAGTAAGGTAGAGGAAACCTTTATTAAACCTCCATGTGCTTCTTAAGAATCCCTGTCCCCCTTATAAGAGGGGAATAGCTTGGGGTCACAGTCAGCCAATGACTTCTTACATTAATTATATTTATTAATATATC
Organism: Manis pentadactyla; assembly: GCF_030020395.1. Classification (NCBI taxonomy): domain Eukaryota; kingdom Metazoa; phylum Chordata; class Mammalia; order Pholidota; family Manidae; genus Manis; species Manis pentadactyla. The sequence goes on along the minus strand of NC_080019.1, from coordinate 43,751,938 downwards.
AATAACATATGTATGTTATGTAAGTATGTAATATACTTATTATAATTATGTTGTTATACTTATTATAGTTAAGTAAAAATGCCATTTCAAATGAGCCTAAACCATTCCAGTTTAATTTAAAACCTAATACTGAGAAATAACATATAACCGAATGTCCTATAACGTTAAAGAAGACAGGCTCATCTATTTCCCAAGCTTGATTTTTGTTTAAGACACATGCTGTGGCAAGTTATTTTCTTACTAATAGGAGCTCCATCATCATCTTACAGGAATTTGGTGAAAGAGTAGTATGTGGTGATTTCTGTGGTTTGTTTTGGAATGTATGTGTGTTGGGGTGGGGGTTAAGGAACAGGAGTGTCATTTTTAAAAATCAAAAAAAGCAAGTAAATGGCAGTGTGATGTTCATTTAATAATTCTGAATTTCTTACTTTGTTATTGACGTTAATGATTTTGAGCAGAGGCCCACAGTTTCAGTCTCCTTTCTCATTCCTCTCAAGGATAAAAATTGTTCAGGTTTCAGATTCAAGCTATGAGAAATCTCACTCAAATGTATGTTTTGTTACTGAATGATGAAAATAATAGAAATAAAAAAGGACTTATTTTATTGATTGAAAAAAAAAAAAAAGCAAGTAAAGCCAGTTAGTCCTAGTTTCAGGTTAAATTTCTTCATGTCCCTTGGGCCTTGGCCCCCTTCAGACTACTCTTCACTCACACTGACAAGTGAGGACGTGCAAACCCCTTGTCTGATGGACTTCATTTTGCCTCCGCCAGGCGGAAGGAGCACCCAGTCTGTGGGTTCCATCCCCAGTCTGAGGATTTGAGAATCCAGTGTCCCCACTGGTAGTGTCTGCCGGCACGGCGGCCGGGCACACCCTCTTGAGAATCATCACTCAGTTGCTGTACTCCTCCTCTCATACCTCTGCAGTCACCTCTGTTTCCCTAAGTCCTTCAAAATCATTTTTCTCTTATTGTTAAAAATGAAAGATAAGGCTTTAAAGTATGAAACTTATACACTTTGTCAAGCTCTTTCCCGTTCATATAAATTCTGGAAAAAATTCGGGGGGCAAGAATTTCCAGTCAAGACCAAGCTCCGACTCAGGCCTTCATGATCTCACCCCTTAGGGACTGTATCTTTGCCGGGTATTTGCAGAGCTGGGATGCTGGGTTAAAGCAATCAGACAGACAAACCCTCTCCAGGCAAGGATTTAAATTGTTAAATAAAAACCAGAACAGCACAAGGTGAACACTTACAGAGATGACACCTGTTTCTTTGGAGATGTTAGTAAATATAGAAAAATCAGCCAAATTCCAGGGGCTTCTTCTTTTTTTTTTTGCTTTTGTAATAGTCCAGGGATGATACTGTTGGTGGCCGTGATGACTAAACATTCTTAATTTTTCTAGATCTAAATACGAGGCCGACTTCTTGTAAAGCCTATTTCTTGAGCAGCACTGGCCAATGGAACTTTTTGAGATGACAGAAATGTTCTGTATCTGCGCTGTCCAGTGCAGAGCCACTGGCCCAAGGAGCTACTGAGCACTTGAAACGTGGCTAGTGTGACTGAGAAACTGAGTTTTTAAAAGCTTACTTAATTTCAGTCTTATTTAAAACTAAAAATTGTAAAGCTGTGCGTAGCTTGTGGCTATGTATTAGACAGTGTTGCTTCAGAGAACAGGGGAAGCAAGTCAGGTTTGCCACAGAGGCCCCTATGTGGGCCACGCAAGCTAAGGGCAGTGCACACTCCAGAAGCTGGAGCCGGCCAGTGCTCACCACGGAGCCTCTCACCTTGGTGGGCCTTGTACAGCTGATTTACATATCATGGTATTCCTGCTGCAGTCTTGCCTTTGCATTTTTTAATAGAACTGAATGCTCCCAATCATGGCACAGTGCGTGATATTGTTACAGCTCTTTTTTCAAAGTTTACTGTGGTAAGAACACTTAAAATGAGACTTAACAGATTCTTTAGTGTACAATACAGTATTGTTATCTGTAGGCACAACATCATACAGCAGATCTTCAGAACGAATCATCTTGCCTGACGGAGATCTCATCCCCGTTGATTGGCCGCTCCCCCTTACCCCTCCCCCAGACCCTGGCAGCCAGCGACTCTTTGCATCATGAGTTTGACTACTGTTGCTGCTCTGAGACCCAGTCCCCCACTGGGCAGGCTGGCTTGTGCCAGACCCTCTCTGGCTCCTGGCTGTTTGCTTGGCTTTGACTGCACACCTGAGGTGCTCTCACAGAGAATTCTAGCTTTGGGATAAAGGGCTCAGGGGGAAAGTCTGGACTTCCCCTACAAGAAGGTCCTCCCACCACTTCTTCCTTTTCCGGCACCACACCCTATTGCCCATGGTCAGGGCCGCACTGTCTGATTGATATTTGGACCCCTGTGTCTGAAAGGGTTTTATCTTTCATGTGCTTAAATAGTAAGTACAGACCCACTCAGTCTCCTGGAGACCAATTAAGATGTAACAACTCATTGATCCCACAGATACAGGCCTCTTCCTGAAACCACCTGAAGCTTTCTCCACACATGTACAGGTCAAGACAGAACTGACCGTAATGTTTTCAGAGCCTTTGCATTTTTTAATAGAACTGAATGCTCCCAATCATGGCACAGTGTATGATATTGTTACAGCTCCTTTTTCAAAATTTACTGTGGTAAGAACACAGTAAATGTTCTGTATCTGCACTGTATTTCAGAGCCTGTTCTAGGTCACAAGAGACCTAGGGCAAGCGGACTTAGTCCCTTAGCTTCCTCCATCCTGAGACTTCACAGCTAGGGCTGTTGGGAGGGGGAAGTAGGTGACACCTTGCAGCTGCGACCATCCCCTGTGTGACCCTCTACTGCCCAGCACATACTGGAGGCATCCATCTGTGTGGGGGTGGGGGTGGGTAAGCGAGGCAGCCCTGTGCTCTGGAAGCTTGTAGCTTATACCCCACCAATTCACCCTGTACCCAAGACCCTCCAAACTGGCCTGATCTCAGAATCACCTACAAGAGTCTTTAGAAAATATATTAATAAGCAAATCCCTGGGTCCTGCCCTTCATTTGTAGAATTAGAACATTTCTTTCAATTCTCTCAACCCTTTGGGGTTTTTCAAAATGTGCTAATGATGGGGTCCCACCCCAGACTGAAGGAGATTCCGTGGGTGTGGGACTGGACAATGACAAGTTTTAAAGTCCCTCTGATCCAGCTTGCATCTGGCTGTACCAAGAGAGGAGCTCTAGGATGTGCAGTAAGAGTTCGGCTGGGACGTCCACCCCGCTTAGCTTCTGTTCACTTGTTGGGCATCTGCTGCACGTCACCCTCCTTAGTGTGAGGCTGGGTCTTAACAACCTCAGTCTCATCCCCTTTTCTGCCTCCTCTTCAGTCTCATCACTTCTGCTCCACTGACTGGGCAAATGACTCTTAGCTGTGTCTCGGCAGTGACCTTTCCAGACCCAGCTTTCCAGCTCCTGCTGGGTGTGTCCTTCCATGTAGGTGAGCCAGGCCTGTCCCCTTCCCTGTGCCACCCTGGTCCCTGGGAATCAGGTTACAAACCTCAGCTGCCCTCCTCCCACAGTCCAGTGTGGTCCCCGAGTCCTGCCACCTCCACTGCCGTGCTCGCCTGCAATGCCCTGTTTCTTGAGTGGTTCTGATGCTGCTGACCTAGTTCAGGCCTGCACCGAAGTGCCTGGGCTGATTAAAAATGCTCTGAGTTGTCTTGGCCTCTGGATTGCCCTTCTCTCCCCAGCTGCTAAAACGTAGATCAGTTCACAGAACTCACACTGCTGAAACCTCAGAAGAGCTTCTTGTAAGGATGGCACTGTTGACATCTCCATCACTGCCCAACCCTGCCTTCATGGCCCCCTGCCACTCCGTGCTGCTTGCTGGGCCCTCCATGCTCTGCAGCCCGGGCGTCAGTGCATGGTCCAGCTGCAGTTTTGACCACCCACCCACCCATGTTTGCTGATCTCTGTCTCACTCAAGGCCTGGTTCACAGGCTACCTACAAGCTTCCTCTGATGCCCTGGACCAAACGCCTTATTCCCAAGTCCCCACACCTGCACCTCTAGTCCCCTGCTCTTTCCTCATCTGCCCTGGTCATATGCAAGTGCTCACAGGGCCCCTGCTCCCACCCGCCCCCTCCTTGCTGCAGGCAGGAGCCATGGTTGGTCCCTACCTTGCTCCCAGCCCCCAGGACAGGGCCTTTGCAGAAGACTCTCCTGGCATTACACACTCCCACCATGATGCCTCTGGCATTGTTTTTAAGTGCCCTTGACCGGATGCTCTCAGCAGTGACCCAGGCCTTTGGTTTTCCTCTGAGTGTGGGCGTATCAGGCTTGCATCTTGGGCCCCTGCAGCCTGAAGCTTCTGTTCCTCTCAGTGCCCCCGCCCAACACACACACATACTGTCCTCCCCCTGGTGAACGCTGCTCTTTCCTGCTATTGCCTCCTCCCAGTCAAGCTGCTCCCCATACCTGTTTTCTCAGAGCAGCCCCCCAGCACTCTGGTGGTACTTCTTTCCTCCACCCCCTTCTTCGTTGAAAGCATGAGAATTTTGCGATGCAGCTGGCGTGTATTTATAGTGTGGGGGGAAGGATGCCAGTAACCCTTCTGCTGTGTCCCCACACCTGTCTCCAGCCAGCTTAGCCAACCTGCAGGGACAAGTCGTGCAGCACAGTCCTGCCATCGTGGCATCTCTGCTTTGAGCCATTTCTGGCTATAGCTGGTAAGCCCTGCTTGGGCTGCTGCTTCACGGGTAGCTTCACATGGCTGAGCCAGACCCCTCAGGAAACACAGGCAGAGCCAGGCCTCCGCTCGGCGCAAGTGCACTGAGGTGCAGGGCACTGGCTCTGCCTTCACGCTCCCTTGGGGAGAAGGGCTAGAAGCAGATGAGGAGTGGGAGGGGCAGAAGGGGCTGGATCCAGGGTGCTGAGGGTATCGTCTGCCCAGGCCACGTTGGAGAGGCTTCCAGAGCTCAATCTTGGTGAAGGAGGAGGAGCAAGAAGGCAGAAGTGGCCGAGGGACCCCTGCGTGACCATGTGCATAGGCCCGAGGGAGGCCGAGAAGGCTAGGTTCATTACAGGAACTGCACGTATGTCAAGCGTTTCAGTGTGGGGTAGAAATGGAAGTGGGAGGGACAGAGACTGGAGCTCTGGTTCCTGGGCCTGCCTTGCTTGACACAGGCTCTTAGATGTCATCAGGGGAGAAGGAGCAGCTGGCTGGTAGGCACTGCCGGTCCCCAAGTGGGCCACGTTGCCCGCTGTCCTCACCCCGCCTCTGGGCGTGTCTGCCTCGGGGCCCCCACACTGCTGCTGCAGGCTGGGGGTGGCCTCCCTTGACTGTGTCATCGTCCCACACCTGAGCCACACCACCCGCCACGTGCAGAGCTTTGCTGCCGTAGCAGTCAGATGAGGAGGCACTAGGGCTCCCCAACACTTTCTCTGTCTTCTGTAGATAGTAGCTGACACGCTGACAGCCTCCTACGGGGAAGGAGAACTGATCCCACAGAGGAAACACCTGCAAAGCCCAATGAACTACAGCCCTCAAGATGGCCAGGCACATTTCAAACTTGTCGCTTGGCCAAGAGGCCCTCTGGCAACCTCTGGGGGAAGGAGCCTGACCAGTTGCCCTTGCCCCATCAGGTTTCCTCTCTGCCACAGCCCCTACCCCAGTGCCAGGAGCACGTCAGGCTCTGGGCACCGCCTTCTCAAGCCCCTGCTTTGGCCTCACTTGGGCCCCACAGCCTGAAAACATGCAGACAGTTCTGGGAAGGCCCCCTGTGAGCACCTCCCCCCAACACACCAGGCCTGTCAGTCAGTCCACTGATAAAGGACAATTCACAGCCAGCCTACACAGAGAAGTCCTTTTGTGCCCAAGAATGGCCCAGTCGTCGCCATTAGCACCATTTATATATTTGATTTTAGGAGTAACTGTATTTGAGAATGGCCCAGTGGCATTGCTTTAAGAAGGGTATTTGGTCATTTGATTTAAAGCCCACTGAGAGAGTTCATTGTCCCCAGGAAGCAGGGAGGCCTGGGCCAGAAGCTGAGGTTTGATCAGAATTTGCCGAGTGGGTGGCAGAGCGCCTGCTGACAGATGGCAGGGTCGCACTGGCAGGACCTTTATCGAAGGGAAGCTGCTTCACGGGCGCAGGCCTGTGACAGCCCCACCCAGCTGAGAGCCCTCTGCAGCATGACACAGCAGCTGTGCGGGCAGTAGGGCGCTGTTCTCTCCCACTCACCAATCCGAGGGAGGCTTGGGTTTACTGATGATTTGTGGTTACAGTATTGGCAATAGAGCCCCACATGGGAAGGACCCTGGTTATTGGTAACCCTGGTTGTTGGCATGAATGTTCCACTAACCAGTGAAGAGATCCTACAGAACCCTCAAACTTCACCCAAGGGGATTGGCCTGAAGGCCTTGTCTTGATGGGGGGTGGGGGGAGCAGCTTTATTTAGTCCCGCATGTGGGAGGGTCCAGCGCACTCAGGTAGCCTTTGCCCCTCCCATCTGCCCCTCAACCCTGCCCCCTCCCACACCTGGCCAGGCCGCCTGCTTCTGGCTTCCCAGCTCTGCAGTGCCTGCCCCACCCCTGGGATCTGGGTTTAGGGTCCAGGGTCCCATTCAGTCCTGGGTCACACCCTGCAGCTGGCCAGGCTCTAGGGACATCATTTGAATTGGAAATGTCAGGTATGTGCTCTCCGTTCCTCAGGGCAGAACCTGAATTGGCTTCTCAGTCCCTGGGCAGCACAATCCAGACAAAGGGATTCGCTGGCCTCTCTGCTGATTATTACTGCCGTGGTTACCATCCGTTGTAGGGTTTCCTTAGATGTGATGTAAAGGTTTTCGTTTTATCTTCATAACCACCCAGGTGGTAGGTGCTGCTAATCACCATTTTGCAAATGAAGAAATTGACTCAGAAAGGACATTCCAGTGGCTCAAGCTCACAGAGCCAGAAAGAGTAGAGGCTGGCCATGTTGCCGTCCAGCCTCTCTGAGGCCTGGACTCTGAGCTCCTCGGTCCTGGTGCCCGGGTCCAGCTCACTACCCACCCCAGGAGCGTCTGCATCACAGCCATGGAAGGCAAAAAAGAAGGGGCGATCAGAATTGCTGATGTGCCCCAGGGTCTCATTTCCCCATCTCCCCCTCCAGCTGGGCCCTGAGGCCTCTGTGTTCCATCCCTGCAGTTCCCTGGGGCCCACTTTCTTTTCCTGCATACACATCACTGAGTCATTTCCTCAAGTTTTTTTCCTTAGGGTTTTATTCCTATTAGAACTAAAGTTTCCTACACAACCATTTATGTCGGCCTCTGCAGATCATTTGTTGACGTGTTCCAAAGATTTTCAGAACTATCTTTTGTTTGACTATTAGACGTCTGTTTCTGCAAAATGTATAACCATATGCTTAACTCTGGATACTGGCTTCAGTGGCATATCCATCCTGAATTTTTATCCCAGACACTGATGAAACATTCTGTCTTAGGGCAACCTGAACAGAGCTGGAGAAATGCTGAGAGAATGGGGAATGGGCTCATGCTCAGGGGTATACAGTGCCTGTCATCCCTGCTTCCCCTGCAGACCCACGTTAGCAAGAAGGGAAATTGAGGCAGACAGACACAGGCTTCAGGAACGGGGAAAAGAAAGGAAGGATGAGTCAACCCTCAACACAGAGCCGAAGTCCGAGTCTGTTCATATGAGAGTGACGCGGGACACTCTTGGATTCGAAGGGCTTGGATTCATATCCTGGCTCTGCCACTTGCTCACTGCTGTGTGCCTTTGAGCACTTTACCTAACCTTTTTATGCATTCATTTCTGAATCTGTGAAATAATGGTACTCTATCAAAGGGTAGTTGTGAGGACTGGTAAGAAATGTGTCTGGCATGGTCAGTGTTGTTAGCAATGAGGACAGACTGGTTTCTGGAAAGGGCAGGGTATATTTTCCATGCGATGAAAAACAGTAGAAAGTTCTGCTTAAATAGGCAGAGATTGTTGACAGCGCTAGTGAAGTGCCCACCTAAAATCAGAAGAGGCCCCACCAGCCACATCACAGGATTCATAGAGATTATGGAATTTATTGTTTATTTAGGCCATGCTGAGTGAGTTCCATGCAGTGTCTGAGGTATTCCTTCTGCTTTCTCTCCATGTGCTGTTGCTTCTTGGTGAATGAGATTAGGCCAGGGATTGGCCCTGTTCTGGAAGCTGGACTGGTCCTGTCAGCACCGGCTCCTTTCTCTGTGTCTGTCTACACCTGATGGTTGCTTTTGCCTTGACTGTCCCCCCAGGGGCAGGGCGGGGCAGATGTCAACCTACCATTGTGTATGTCCCTGTATTGTTGAAAGGCACCTGACAGGACTATCGTCCCATTTAAGAAAGTTCCTCTGTGGTCCCTGACTAAGGTCTTCGCATAGTGTGATCCTCTGTGGCTGGCCGGGTAGTTGGGGCTGAGTCAGGTCCCTCCCAGGCACTTCTTCCACATTCAGATACCATGTACAAAGCAGACACCAGATGGTGGCCTGAAGGTTCAGGTCATTATGTACCATAGCGGTGGGGTTCAGGGGCCCCACTCAGCTCTTCCCGCCTCAGACATCCCCTTGTGGGACATCCTTAATCTCATGGCCAGGATGACCAACAGTCTCCCATGTAGTTGCCTGACGCCAGGAACCCCTGCAAGCTGACTGCACAAACCAGCCCTGCTGTCATCCCTGGCACCACCTTCTCCCTCACACCCCACCCCATCTCCAGAGTCACCACACAAGCAAAGGCTACCACCTCCTTCCTTGAGTCCCCACCCTGGCCTCCGTCTGGTCCATCTGCCATCTGGGCTTCCTGTCTCTAGCTCTGCTCTGTGCCCCACCCATACAGCCAGGGGCCTTTAGACCCAAATCTGATCACATCATGCTTCCCATTCCTCTCTTCCCTGCCATATGGGCTCTAGATTTCTTTGTGTTTCTCCGTAACACTCTGCAGCTGCAGGTGTATACTTGGGGGCTCTGCTGTGCTCCTCTTGCCCCCACCAAGTAGCAAGAGCCACGAAGGCAGGACTGTGTGTTGCTCACCTCTGTACCCTAGCACCCAGCATGGCCTTATAGTCATTGCTCAGGGGTAAATAGAGAGAGAGAAGTCTGAGAGCATCTAAAGACAGAAATGTCTGGGAATCCATCTGCTAAGAAGCTAGGAGGACCTATTGGGGGTGACTGGGCTGGTACGAGCAGGTAAAGACCCCCTCGCTCCATCCACCTGTCACTTCTGCCTCTGACAGCCTGCCAGGGGCTCCCAAGGCTAGGGTGTATGTGCTCTTCTGGGGCCTGGTGGAAGGGTAATATCCCAGGACTATCTCCTGGTGAGTGAAATAACTGGATGGGTTGCAGAGGACCAACAAAGATTTGCTGAGTACCTTTGGGGCCCTATTTCTCCCCCATTGCCTCAGTTCATCTCTACCAAAACTTTGTGAGGCTGTAGTCATATCCATGTGACTTATAAGGATATGGAGGCTCAGAGGAGCTAGGTGCTCTCCTCCAGGCTTGCTCCTGGACTCACAGCCAAGCCTGAGCTGAACAAACCTGCTAGAAAGAAGCAAGGGCTCAAACCGCACCTGCCTTAATATGATCGGATCAGCTTTATCTCCAGGTCACAGCCAGGATGAGATCCCACAGTGAGGGAGGGTCAGATATGATGATGGCCTTTAAAACAGTTTCTTACCTGAAGAATCTGCGAACTGTCCACATCTGTCCAGGAGAGGGCTGCTCAATTTTGGCAGTGTGTGACTGGGACAATGCGACTTATCTTGTCTGGAGCTCTTGGGGTCAGACGTCAAGGTCAGGTGTTGTCAGTTTCCAGATGAAGCTCTGGCAATACCAGGAAAACAGAGCAGCAGACATGGGAGCAAAAGCGGGATCAAGTCTCCCCCATAGGCTATGGCCTCGCCTAGTTCTGTACTAGTTGCTGAGGGTTTTGAAACGAGAGCTTAACAGATAATGACATGGGTAAAATGGAGTTCATTGGGGCAGATGTAATAGCCAAGCCATGATAGAAAGATTGTAAGATGGTGATAGTGGGTCAGACACAAAGGAAAAAGACCGAAGAATTCAGGAAAACAATAATTAGAGGTGATTCTGGACCCTTTCCTGGCCTGGGACCAATCATGCCCTCAACTCCTGCTATGAACAGGCTCCCTCTCTAGATGCTGGTGTTGGCCTGGCCGACTCAGCTCCTTGCTTCCCACACAGAGGGCATCCCAGCATCGTGCAGGGGTCACCAGAGCCTGCCCTTATGTAAGAATCTCAAATTCTGCGTCAGACTGCAGCAGCCCTCCTGCTGACAGTGCCAGCCCCAGCAGGGAATGGGAGTGGCCTCTTGGGGGAAGGTGGGTAGGATTAGGGCTGCAAGAGGATGGAGAGTAACCAGAGGCCTCATAAAGGACACAGTCTTGCTTTCCAAAAGGAACCACAGGACACTTCCCATCCCTGTATTAGCTGAACATTTGGAGCTCCAGACTCCTGTGGAGAATACCCTGAAATCCACAGAAGCTATCCTAGGCTGGGACATTAGCTTGCTGTTCACTTCATTCCTGTCATTTTGCCTCTTCTGCAAAATAGAACTGCCACCTACCATCACATGCTGTAGTGCTGCGGATGTCATTTGTAAGAATATAAACCACATTTGGGTCTTTTGTAGCTGCCTTTCAAACACTGATACTTTAATGGCTTAAACCACTCTGCCTCTAACTTTATAGGCTAGTGTTGGTTTTTATAATTACTATCTTGTGATTCCTCATGAGTGACTCGCAAAGCACTGTGGTCCAATTGGAGTGTCTTCATGAAAAGTGAGGACTGCACACAGCCAGTATCGATGAGCACCAAGGCCAGGGAAAGGAGTGCCCAGGGGACTCTGGACCAGAAGGGGCCTTGGCTGCAAGGAGAGCTGACTTGAGTGGTCAGCAGTGCCCCGGGATGGCCCGAGTGGCAGTCATAGGCCTCTGCCTGTGCAGTCGGCTGCCTTGGCTCTCCGTCCTGATGTCACTTGGATAAAGCCTTAATAACAAAAATTATTTTACCAGCAAAAATGGGTTTCTTTGAGAATATCAGTATTGCAATTCAGGACATGCAAGGTATGGCAAAACCATAGGCCAATCCAATAAACAAAGGGGAGAAGCTCTATTTTATGGAGGAGGAAGTTGGGAGGGTTATTTTGAACAAAATCCACTGGAGAAAAGCAACAGAGAGTTGCAGGGGTAGTTGATTTCTTGTCGGAGGTCCAATGTACATCTTTCTCTGTTGGGGCCTATAATTGATGATTCCTTCCTGTTTACATTTCTTCTGTTGTGGTCTGTAATTGACAAGCAGCGGTACTGGCTCCCCATTCTAACCTCCAGATTCCACTTTAGGAAGGTTTCCCTTTATTAATTTTCATATGAGTCAACTGACTCTTCTCTAGGCCGGGGTGTCCTGCTTTACCAATTATTTTTAGGGATAGGGACCAATGCTCCAATAACTTTATATCTGATACTGTTGGGTGAAAAACATAGAGGGAGACTCCAGCTCAGGGACCATTAACAAGCCCCAAGGAGGAAAATGGAGCTTGATCCACAATCAGGTGAACACAACAATGATTTTGGTTTGAGCCTAATGCAGTTGAGACAAAAAGCTCAAACTGTTTAAACAGCTGCAAATCCTATGAGCAGTGGAATTGTCCCCAACATCCTAAGAGGTTTTTTTTTTAACTCTAATCACCACAGTAAACATTTTCCCAAAGAAGAAAAAAATTCTAAATTTAAACACCATAGCATATAGTTTGTGTGATGGCTGTGAGAATAGTGATGTTTTTATTTCCCCTTAGAACTGGGGGGAAATTGCTCCACATTCCACTTGAAAATGTTTTTCAATACCAAAGAAGACATTATTTATAATTAACATGTGTTCTCCCAATGAATAATAACTTAACATAAATTGCTCTATTTTTCTCCCATAAAATGGTTTGTTAACATGAGATATTGTAAAGTTTTTTTTCCTTTCCTCCTACCAAGATGAATTTTTCCCCATTTTAAATGGCATCAAAAGACAGTTGGGCTGTGGTTTTTATATTGGAAATAGGGATGACCCCACTGTCCCACTTGTTTAAATTTATACTCTCTTCAAACATCTATCAATTCTATTAATACTTTGTTCTGTGGAATACTTATGCTATGCCTAATAAGGAGCTGAATATGGAGTTTTTAACAAACCTATATTAGTTACTTTCTAAATAATGAATTTATTGGGCTACTTGTCTTGACTGTGGAAGCTGTAATATGGATGCAAATGTTTCATAATAGAACTGTAATGAATATATTACAAATCCCAACTGAACTCAAAGGAGTGGTTTGATTAGATGTTTGAATGCAGGAATAAAATTCCACTGCTTCTCAAGCTCAAGTTAGAATGTCAGTTGCCCCAAAGAGAGGGATTTTTAAAAAGGAAAATCAGTTTTTAAAAATCAGCAAGCCAATCAATCAGCCACAACAGATTTTGAATTCCAGATTTTGACTGGGAAGCAGGAAAAAGAATCCTCAAATGTACTATTAAGAGGTGACTATAGTCATGGAGAATGTACAAATTCATTTTAATGTTAGAATAAACAGCACAAATCTGAAATTCCCATAAAAAAATACAAATATTGTCTCCCCAAATCTATTATGTGTTTGTCAGATGAAGCCTGTCATCGCACCTTCCAGAGGGTTAGGTAAACGAGCAGGGTGATGTGTGTGCCAGGCCCACACACTGATGTTCACAGCAGATCCTCGCTGGCAGCCATGTTCCTCTGCGAGTGGTGAAATATGAAGGAATCTGAAGGTGACTTGTCCCATTGTGGGCCTGATGTATTAAAAATTTGCATGTGTGTGACAGTAGTTTTGTAGTTCTAGCAATGCACATTGCTAAGTGGAAAGCATTAAAATTAACTGTTGCTTCAAACGAAGCTTTGAGAGAAAGACAAATATAAATGATATTGATTTATTTAAATTGATTTTTTTCTAACCTTTTATTCTGTGTAGTCAAGAGAATGACCCAAAGGTTTGGAGTCCGGAGTGCATGAGCTGACAGAGTGCTAGTGGCTTTCTGTTTTCATAAGAGCAGGAGTAAATTAGAACATAAATGTTGCCTGAACATTTTCTGTTTTCAGGGACCTGCACCAGAACACAGCACCTGTAAGTGGGAACAATGAAGCAGTCTACTTTGTCTGCATATAGGGACTTTGAATGGATGCTCCAACTATAAAACACTAACCATCTCAGCATGCTTCCTCCCTCATTTCACAAAATTAATTTTAAGAACTGTGTCTATTCTAGAGGTTCAATCTTTGTGTGTTTCCTGCACCAGATAGGCTCTTCTTACCTAATTTTCTTAAACTGACGGATACTTTCCTGGGAGTGAATGAGGAAAATGGTGTGGTCCTGGGTATTTATACTGTGACACTGCCCACAAGGACACACTGGCCTGTAGGCTGGATGCCAGCCACCAGCCCATCACTTCTCAGTGAAAAGAACCTTTCAGCTCAGTTACCTCCTGAAGAGAGCTGATTTTCCAGCAGTCAGGCTTGATCCGGGTAAATAATTAAGAGAGCTGGAAGCGAAGACATCCCCTAGTGCTGTCTGTGATTCCGCTAATGTCGCCAGACCCGTGATTCCATCACTGCAGCGATCTTACACTGCCTTCTTCAAAAGCTGCAGAGAGAGAGGTAGGAGGGAGGGAGGGAGGTGCGGCAACAAAGCCAGTTGCTTGCATTTGTCTTAAAAGAATTAGTGACGTTTTTCATTCTTTTGGTGAAACTAAGAAAACAGCTGCAGTTCTGTATCTGCATTAAGAAGGGGACTCTCTCTATACCTTCCCTCTCCACACTATCCTCACCTACCAGGACATACATGCTCAGTGCAGTTACATCAGCATATTGATTTATTTTTAAACATGTATTGCCCGTAGTTTACTGGAACTTGCAGGGTTCTGGGTTGTGTAGGCAGAGCACATTTCTCATAAAGCAGACCCTGAAGTAGTTAATAGCTTGCTGTTGAACTTTTGCAGCTGCTCATTAAAAGCCAATTTAGAAAAGAAAGAAAGACTGGCTCTTTTAAAGTATATGCAGCTCTCTACAAGTCTCCAATATCCTGAAACTAGTACATTTTATCCTGTCTTTCTGTGTGGTGCCCATGAATGGAGAAGAGCAGAAAGGCATTGAAAAATGCAGAGGTTCTAATGAAATTCCCACTTCTTTCATGCATGTGTCTTCAGTTGCAACATCTGTAGTTACTGTGCCATTAATTCTCATTGAGAATCATGGTAAGAAGACCAATCTGATTCATTGAAGAACAGTGATTGTACTAATGGAGTTTCAGTACTTTTGAGAAGGATACATAATTATGAATGAACACTAAGAAATAGAAAAAGGTAACTTAATTAAAATAATTAAAATTCACAATAGGCATGTTTAAAGCAATTATATATTAACCACATAGGTCCCTTAACAATTTTTGGACCAAGAACTGGAAGACACGTTCAAGAAACGGTAGCCAGCAGTTCAGGTGGCTGTCTCCCACAGGTGTAGAAGATTCTGAATATCAAGAAAGCTAGAAGTCCACTATACACCCCCACCAAGGGCCTGCCTCCACAGATGTGTTTTTTACAGATTTCAAAATTAGTTCTTAACTGAGTTGAACTGTATACTTTTCTGGCAAATACTAGCTAAATTTGTAACATGGGTGGTCAACTTCAGTCCCAAACATGGTGGCCTTGCTGGGGATTCGGTGTGTGACAAACCAAGATGGTCCGGCCCACTTCAGGGCCAAGTAATCCAGACAAAGGGCTGCACAAAAGCACTTTATGTTTCTCCTATTATAGTGCATTCAGACCAAACCTCCTGACCCCACACTTAAAAATTTTTTTCACCCATTTAGTAAAACAGTTTGTCTTGGAACTAAGAGTATCAGTAGTTGATTTGATATTAACCGTGACATCTGAGTGGATCAAACCTGATCTCTCCTTTCCTCCCTCCCTCCCCAACCCAAGGGGCTTTTGAAGGCTGTTCGGTGGCAGGACCAAGAAAGGTCTTTTAGGACTGGATGCCAGAGGGGTGTGTCTGTGAGGCACGAACTCAGGGCCAGGAAACTGCCAGGTGTTTTCTGGTCTCACACAAAAGGGGCTGGGAATGTTTCCTGGAGAAGCATGGGACTCGGTTGTGCCACTGTCACGGAACAGTGTCAGGACTTATTTTAGGATGTCATGACAGAATCCTCTGGAGAAAAACAACGTGTAGGACCCCTTCCTGCAATGCCACTGGCAGGGTAGCGCTTTCAAAGCGAAGGCAGACTCTGGCCTGCCGGGGTGAAGCCTTTGTCTGCCTGCGCGCGGATCGCTCGTGCTGGGGATTGATTTTTGGCCCCCGCTGCCGCAAGTTGGGGGCGGACGACGAGTGTGGGGACGGCCGGGGGCGGAGGGCGGACTCGCATGCACTGCTTCTCCGGGATTTTTTTAACTTGGAATTTCCACATGACAAAAAGAAAGAGGTCCCTGCTCACTAACGGAGCCATTAGCATCCCTTAATAACGTCGACGGGTAAGTAGCGGGGCAGCGGGCTGCCGGCCGCCCGCCCGCCCGCGCCCGGTCCCCACGGTGAGGGTGGTCCTCGCGCTCGCCACCGCCCCTGCCGGCCGGGCGCGCCCTCCCCCGGGCACCGCGGGCCCTTCCCCTCGCCGGGTGCCCTGCGTCCCTCCCCCGGGGCACTGCCGGCCGCCCTCCTGCACCCGTCCGTCCGGGTTTTGCGATCCTTCCTGGGCACAGAAGCGCTCCTAGGAGGTGGTGCTTATGCATATTCATTTTGTCTAGGATCCGGCTGCCCGTCTTGCCATTGCAGGCTGATTTATCGATTTATGAATAACGTGTGTTTTATTTGAGCAGTTAGGCAATCCTGAATTCATGGGGCTGCCTGCACGTCCCAGACATGTTCATTGCTACGGATGAAAGACAAAGGTGCTTGTGCCACCCTCCCCCCCTTTCATTTCCTACCTAGTGGCCACTGACTTTTGTTGTTTTATGGAAAGCTAGTTAGTAATGGCTGCCCCCCTCCCCGGGAATCACCGAATTAAATATTACTCTTTGTAAATAAAGCGCAGTTATTTTTAAAAGCCTAACATTTGACAAGTATCTACTTTTGGGGGGAGTGTAAAGGTAGGGGTACTGTGCGGTGGCAGTCCAGTTCAGGGATGATTTCTAGGATTGATGTTACCTCTGTGAAACAGTCCCTTGCATGTCCCATCCAGGTACATGGAGGTGAGTGTTGCCTTTCATTACAAAGGATAATGTAGTGAAAAGGGGAGAGGTCACTTCCGCTGTATTTTCTCTACCCTTATGTACCCTCAACTTTAGTTTTCAGCTTTCCATGCTCCCACCCTTCTCACTCATCCATCCACACGCCCATCGTTGGGGAAAAAATCTCCACAGATCCAGTTTATATTTTCCAGGACCTCTATTATGCCTATAAACTTGACCTGGATTATGTTACTAATTTGGTAGGTTATTCTTTCATGCAGGAAATCACAGCCTGTGTGTGTCAGTAAGTCCATATGAGCCCCTCAGCCAAATTATCTAAATTGATTTTAAAAGATATTTTTAGGCCAGTGCACACTTAGCAAAAATGTCTTTACAGATCCTGATAGATCTATTTTTAGATTCAGTGCTTTAAAACCTTCTTCAATACAATGTAATCAATGTAAAATGTGCTTCTAACAAAAGATGTTTATATTGTTAATGATTGAATCATTATAAATTTCCTTTTTGGAAATAATGATCTAATAACAGAAATTTAACCATATAAAATATTGTTTTGATTTTAAGCTCTGGATAAAATTATGCATTTCTTACATTTTAGGGTGAAGGAGCCATGTAAGAATGAAGAAAGTACAGTAACATTTGGTTTGGGTATATATTTTCTGCCAACTTAATGTTAGATATGCCTTTTTTACTTTTTAAAAAGTCTACTAAAATTTCAATGTACTGCCAGTTTATATTATATATAAAATAGATGAACATGCTATGTATATATACATACCAGATTTAATCCATGGGTAGAAACGACAGCCATTGAGGTGAGAATGATGAAACGTCTGCCTGTACCAGAAAGAGCAAGAGAGAAGGCACCCCCAGATCAGTAACTTACAAGGAACCTATGAAGGTTTTCCTTTCAATTCTTAAGCTTTTCCTAGTAGCATCATATTAAGAATGGAATGATTAGGTAAAAACAAGACAGAACATTTACTGGGCAATATTTTTTTTTACTGTATATAATTTACAACAACAAAATTTTTTGAAATGCCTTCATTGTCTGCCGAAAAGTAATGAAAAAATTGATATTTGGAAAATGGCATGAGGATAGATTTTTAAGAGTAATAGATTTTTAACTCTGATAATGAGTTAGCATATGATAGTTAAGTGTATGGAAAAAGAATCTGGTATGTAGACGTGGAGTGTGTTTGGCGAGCCTTTGTGCCTGTTTTATAGGAGGCACGCCACCGTTGCCTGCACAGAGTGAACATGTAACGACTTAACACGGGGGTAATACAGTGAGTGTGGTCAGCAGTACATAGATCTTTCTTAGGTCTTGGGGATAGCAGAAACTTACCACAGAGAATGTAAAAAAAAAAGGGAGAGAATCAAAGGAAGCTGGGCTGATTCCCCCTGAGCAGAGATATTATGCCTTGAAATGTGGATTTTTGAATGAGGAGACAGTAATGGCCACCCACCCCTCCACATACACATAAGCACTTTAGTGGTACTGTCTCTATGTCGCTTTTTGTTTATTGTAGGTGGAATTGGCAATAAATCCCTGGGGAGGAAAATGGGGTATATGATCTTTTGCTGGTAGTCTGAATTCTATTGTGTTCCTGGAAAATACACATATACAAACACACAGTTATTAGATGGTAACCAATGCAAACGTGTGTTTAAAGAAGTCCTGTTTAAATTTATTTAGAAGGCTAGATGAGAATTTTTTTAAAACTCCACACCATTATCCTTCAGATCATTACTTGTGATTTTTTTTTGACCTAGAAAGTGAACTTTTCTCCACCAGAAACTCTTGAACATTAAAGAAGGTTTGTTCTTGTTTGATTGTTTAGGCTTGTGTCCTAAGAATGAACAGCAAGTAGCATATTCCTCAGATCAGAAACATTTGAGACAGCATCCTATTTGTTTCGTTCATGGATTCACTAAAAAATATATTTTCTTCATTTTAATGAATAATTGAAAGGGAACTGTTTAATATAAAAGCCTGTACCATGCAAAATTATAATGTGTCATGGTCTGTTGTGGTTGAATCCAGAAGCAGGGGAAAAGTTATTTTCACTTTGTAGATACTCCTGGTCATCCCTTGTTTGTCAAGGGTGATGTTAGGAATGAAATTTACAGGAGAGTATTGGCCATTATTTGTGTACATATTTACTGACACACAAATCTACTCTTTGTATTTTTTAATGTAGCTCAAAGTAGGATGGGATTCTTTGAGTGACTATTTTCTCTTACTGCACTAGGGACTAGAGTATTCCAGTTACCCCACTGGGATATCTTGAATTTTCTGAGAAATTAGATGGTATGAAAATAACCCACTTACACTGGTAGGGTTGGCCTCCCTAGGTAGCCAGTATTTGACTTCTAACCACCTTTTAGCAAAGCCGTCTCTAGGCTCACTTTAGCGTTATCATTTTGGGGTCAGGATGTTCCCCCACCACCACCAAAAAAAAAAGCTATTTCTCCTTTGTACGTGAAAAGGACTCGATTTTGGTGTAGTTCTACAGAACTCAGTTCCAGGGAGACAGTAAAATACCTTAGTGGTTTCGTCTTTATGTAATTTACATATTTTAAGCTCTTTATTCCAGGTCACTGCCCTATTTTGCTACTCTAGATGATTGACCAATGTTAACAAACCAATGTATCTTAGAAAGAATAAATTAAGAATGACTCTGGCAGCCCCAAAGGCCTTCAATAACTAGTTTTTAAAAGATTCAAAGATAAAAATATTATTGTCCTTCTTCAAACTTTATCCCAAACACAGTGCTTTACTGGCTGATAATCAATAATGATTCATGTGAGATTTAATTTACAGTGAAGTTTCATTGTTTCTGCCTGTAGGATTTCTCTGAAATGGTCTCCAGGTGGCTGAGGGGTTAAGCAAGCACTTTCCCTCTGTGCTTCAAGGATAGTAACCTGAAAATCAAAGTATACAGTTGCATCAAGGTATTGTTTAATTACTAGACAGCTTGTGCTTTTTGAAATTAAGAGCGGTAATAGTAGCCTCATGAAATATCTAAAAAATGCATGGCAAATACTGGGTACTAGATAAGGTGACACAGCCCAAAGATAAACTTTTCTGCCTTATTCTACCACATATTTTAAAGCATAACCTTCACACCCTTAATATAAGTGGTGTTATATGCACCTAAGTAAAATGTGGATGGGTAGAAAAATAGAGTGTGTTAATCTAATCTGAATGCTAAATTGGGCCTAGCAATTCACCAGACTCTACTGTGCTTACCTACGAAATCCCTAAGACAGGGAGCTGCCGAGTGCAGGTGGAGGCTTGTCACTGTGGAACAGATACACTGATCAAAAGTCGTGGTCACCTCTTACACAGATCCCTCTCTCCTGCTCTGAAGAATTTCCCTTCTCAAGGAAGCTAGAGGCAGGAGGAGAAGTATGAGCAAGCGAGGTAAGTAGGTGCCAGTGCCCACCCTGCACTGTGTGTCTGTGTTAAAGCAGATAAGTGCCTCTCATTGGGGCATGGTGGGGGGTGTGCGGTGTGTTGGCAGAGCACCAGTAACCCAACACCCAGGAAAGTGGTAGGGTGTAAACACTGGGAATTCACTTCCTGTGCACCCTGGGGGCTGCAGGGACATGGAGACCCCTCCTCGGTGCTTCCACTCCCAGCTGCCTGAGAAGTTCAGTTCCTCCTCCCAGTTCGGCGCCAGGGCCCATGCCCCCTCATGGGAGACGCCATGGTGGTTGCAGGCTTAACAGCCTTATTAAGACGTTGCTCTTGTTCTCAGTGACAGTCTAACCGGACAGGAATCGGGCTGAACCGTGTGAAACTGCCAGTGCTCAGCCATTTCTGACCTACAAAAGCAGCAGTTACTCATCTCCCTATTTCTCATCTTGTTCTACTTCTTCACACAGCAACCAGATCACATAATTCCCCTGCCTAAAAATGTTCCACTGGCTTCTCAGTGCACTCAGAATAAAATCTAGGCTCTTCACCTTGGCCTCCTCAAGGCCCCTCAGGCCCCGCCCTGCCCTCCTTCCCGGCGTCCCTCTGCTCTCCGGCAGCTCCCTCCACCCCTCCTGAGCTGGCCCCCTGACTGCTGGAGAACTCAGTTCTGGATCTTTGCATTTGTTCCTTGCATTCTTTGTCTGGCTCCTTCTTGTAATTTGATCCTCAAGTCAAATTTCACCTCCTCAGAGAGGCCATTCCTGCTCCTTACGTTTAAAGGAAGTTCTCCTCCAAGCACCACTAGTTCATTTAATTTTCTTCCTAGTACTTTATCCCTCTCTAAAAGTACCTTTTTTGCTTCTTCCTTTTAACTGTTGTCTCCTTTGCAACCATGGAGGAGGGAGCAAGCACCTTGCCTGTCTCATTCTCTGCAGTGTCCTCACTGCCTGGCACCCAGCAGGGGCTTAAGCATGGATTTGTTGAGTGAATGAATGTATTGGATGCCTTGTGTACCGCTGTGAATCCTCGCAGCCTGCAGTCACTGCACAGCCTGGTACAAGCGGCTGTGGGCAGCCTCCTGCAGGCACAGCCAGAAATGCCCTGCCGGGAGGCCCTGCTAAAAGGAGTCTCTGCCTCTGCTGCCATCTGGGGCTGACCGTCACCCTGGCAGCACCCCTTCCAGTGGGGTGGGGGCTGGCAGAGATCTGCTTCCCCCATTCATCCTGTACCAACAGTCCTGAAGCCTATTGCTCTAGGTTCCCCGGACTGTCCTTGTCTGATCCAGCCGACCAGCAGTGCATCCTGGACTTCCTTGACCTCCCTCATCCCACCCTCCTGTCCCTATTCCTGATAAACTATCTGCCTGTGAGCCCCTGTCACAGGCAGTACTTTTTGGGGGAAGTCAGGCTAATGAAAACACAACAGGTTTTGTGATCTTTTTCTTAAATAAAAAAAAAACAACCCAGTAAGTTTCTGTACTACCCTGTCGATTTGGTAGCAGCTTGTGGTTAGTAAGGACGTACAGTTTTAAGCCTAAACATTTAATCCTCACCTCAACCATATGCGGTCTCATCGCCATTGAACAGATGAGGCTGAGGCACAGTGACACAGGGTAAAACTGGCTCAGGGCCAGCTGGGCAAGCACCTCTGCCCTCCTCAGCCCTGCTCCCTCTTCTGCCATCACAGGCCCACCTCCCAGGGCTACTCTACAGATTAAAGGAGATGGTGTTTGTGAAGTGCTCCTAGTAGGCAGTCGGTAGATATCGGGTGTCTTAAATTTTTTTATAGTAGTTGCTAGAAAGTTAGGGCAGGACTTGAGGTGGGGCAGATTCAGGAGAGGACCTGTTTTCTGTTGAACGTTTAAACAGAGGAAAATGCCATTTTGCTCTCTCCCTGCCTCTGTGAACTCAGAGTAGATGCGCAGGAAGGCGTGAGATCAGAAGGCCCCATTGTCTTTCCCTCCCTGCATAAACTCCCCACTGCCCTGCCTCGGCCTGCCATAGCTGCCTTCAGTTCCGGGCACCTAGAACCCTAGGCATTCACCTATCACTTCTTACAACCCATTGCATATCCACAGAGCGGGTGGTCTTGGGGGAGAAGCAGGGACACGGTCTGTCCCTGAGGCCAACTTGGGCAGCCATGATGGGGCCTGCTGGTGTGTGTGGCCAGCAAATTCCTGGAGGCAGAAGTGCTTCCAGAGTGCACTGCCAGCTGCCCAGAGGAAGGAAGAGGTTGCCTGGGGTCAGACTCGTGATCTCCAGGCCACTGATTCCTCCACAGGGACCTCCACCCACTGTGGGCAAGGTCAGGCTCACCTCCCCTGTCTGGGAAAGGGTGAAAGTCAGTGCACTGAACTGTGTCCCTCTCAGTCCATGTGCATGCAGACAAATGTTTCCTATGCACTTCCTGATTAAGCAGCACAGTACTGGAGTTTTTAATTGGTTTTTATGTTGAGGGTGTTGCCCACACAGGGACGTACAAGGAACCTGCGTTTCAGTGTTAAGAAATGCAGAAGTGGTTTCTCCTGCTCCAGCACTCCAAGCAGCAGGTGAGTAACCTGGAGGCGAGTAGTTATGACAGATGGGCACACCACAGATTTCCCATTTCAGCATTCGTTTGTGGGGCCTACCAGAGTCCTTCAATGCATAGGACTCTTAAAACCTGATGGATATGCTTTTCTTGCCCACACACAGGGCCCATATATATCAGAGTAACAAGTACTTCAGATGTAGCTTTAAATAATAAGTTGTCCATGGTATTCACAAAACCAGGGAATAAGATTATCAGGCAAAATGACTGATACCAATATTGAAGTATCCTTT
Organism: Manis pentadactyla; assembly: GCF_030020395.1. NCBI lineage: Eukaryota > Metazoa > Chordata > Mammalia > Pholidota > Manidae > Manis > Manis pentadactyla. Next base: position 43,729,414 of record NC_080019.1, on the reverse strand, counting down.
CTTGCTAGGCACTTCCTATTGAAAAGGTAGAACCTTTGAATAGGCAAGGGATAAATCGCCTTGGTATCTCTTATTGCTGTGGATTTCTAATGCAAAACAAAGTCACATTTTAAGAAACTAGGCTTCAATCTTTGTCCTCAATTCTTATGGAAGGTACCAGGATCTTTATTGAACATAAGTGACCAGAACAGCCATTTTTCTTCTAGGCATATCATAATACCTGGAAAAAGAGTTATAAGATTCTGTTTTTCCATTTGGGTCTCTTTAAATCCTGTAGTATAAATAGCCCATTATCCAGTACTGTAGAGGAATTTGTTGACTATTTTCTGAAATTAAAAATATCTGTATTATCTTTAAAGTCATGCTCAGGATTCTGTTGTTTTCTTGCTCATTGGCATGTCCAGTCAGGGTTTTCTAAAGCAAGTCTTTAATCTTTTTCCTTCTGCCAAAGCTGTATGCATTTCTGCCCACATCTAGGGGCAAAGTGATCGACATCTTTTGACTAAAAATATGCATGTAATCTAAGGACCTTTTGTAGATCATGCCAAGTCCTTGTCTTTTCTAGACTTCATAGTTCCAATTTATTTGTGACTCCATCCTCCATCTTATTTGAGAAATGTGTTTTCAAGCCCCACAGGGGAACTCTTTCAGTTTTAATCTTTTGCTTTGCTTTGTTTTGTCTTTTTGTTTTTCATGTTTCTAAAATCCTAGAAGTGAAAAGGAGAAGCAGGAAATGTGGAAAGGTGAATCTGCTAACTGGTCATCAGATTATAAGTGCAAAATTACCAATAATATGAAACATAAGTATAAAAATACAGAACTACCACTGCCATATGTAATTTACTCTAATGCTTTCTTTATTTTTCTGCTCACTTTCAACAGAAGGAGGTAGATCGGCCCTCTGCTCTGGTGACAGGAACTTTGCACATGAAATGGTTGATTTCTTTGGTCCTCTTCTATTTGATTCTTTGTCCATGCATAGTACCATTCTAAAGTTCATCAGTTCCTCTTGGTTATCATTTAAAATTTTATATTGGTAGTGGTATAATGTGATAAAATACCTTACAGATTTGCATTTCGATGGGGAGGCACAGAGTAGGCTGGCTCAGGCTGCCCCACACAGACCCCATGAATACATCTGCTGGCTTGGTCCCCAGGGTAGTGGTTTAAATCTGGCCCATGTAGAGCCATCAGATGAGAATAGTTGATGGCCAGTCAAGGGACAGGGCCCTGGAAGATGAGTAGGGAGACACACAAGGGGAGTAACAGGGGGGCTCCCAGCACTGCGACCACCCCAGGAACCCAGTGGTTCCTAAAGGAGATGATTATTTAAGATAATTACCTAGTGATGGTTATTATAAATCCAGATCTCCAGGCCACTCCTGAGGTGGGTCTGAACCTGGGGATTGGGATTCTGCAATTTTCAAGACCTCTCCAATGGCTCTGACTACCAGCCTGGTGTGGGTGCTTCTCTTAGCTTCAGTTTCCACATCCCTAAAAAGAAGGTAATAACATCTATTTCACAGAGTTGTTGGCAGGAACTGAAAGAATGTGTGGGAAAGGGCCCTGGGAACTGTGAAGTGAGACAGACTTGGACTTGCTGAATTAGTAGGTTTAACTTCAGCCTCCTTCTAAAGGAGTTCCTGCTCTCTCCAGATTGAGGTGGGCCCTGCCCATGGGTCCCAGGTGCTGAGAATACTCTGTTCCCAGTAGCATCCCATCCTCAATCTTCACCTTCCCACATTAAATGCCAGAAAAGGCCTCCTAGCCCCGAACACCTCCTTTCCCTCAACAAGGATCTGTTGAGCACCCACTGTTCTAGGCATTTTTGGCACATCCAAGACCAGGGCTTCCTGTTTCCTGTCTTTGACCCAAGGGGGTAGGGGCGCACTGTGGTTTGTCCATGAAGAGAAAATGTCTGCCTGATTTCCTCTACTCTACAGATAATCCTTACAATCATATTGGTCAGAAATGTCTACCATTAGTCCTGAAAACACTTCTTAAGAGGTAACTGGTGGCTCAGAGCCCAGCGAATCCAGCCAGTAGCAAGGATAGCCTTTTCCTAGTCACACAGTACAGCACCTGCCTGTGCTGGCTGCCTTAAGGCTCCGGGAGAGACTCCTGCCATAGGCCGCATGACCGAGCCCGGAATTGGACATTTCCTCATGCCTCCCTCGTCCACAGTACCCAGAAAACCTCAGGCTGACACCAGAAAAAAACAGATCCCAAAGTATTCCATTTTGTAAATTCGTTACCTAGAATAGAATAGCAAAGACTGTGAACTAAAGATACATTTTAATGAAATAACTTCTCAACCACTGGGAAGATGGGGGTGTAGTTCCAGCCTCGTGACAGGGGAAGTTCTTCCACAGATACTATCTGACTATAATAATATAATAGTAGATACTTAGTAAACAGAAGAAAACATTTGCCAAGCTCCGTTTATGAACTGTCTCCCAGGGTTTGTTGGAAGAAGTAATGGCAGTAAGTACCGAGGGGGCTGTAGCCTGGCCCAGGCGGTGTGGCCAGTGAGCGGCAGAGCTGGGACTTCAGTCCAGTCTATGTGACTACTAGGTTACTCTTCCTCCCCCGGTGTGGCTGGTAGAGCTTTGTATAAAGCAGATTCCATCTGAGATCCCCTGAATGTTGGTCAGAGTTACGAAAATAACAAAAGTTTACTGAAATTCAGTCGGTATTTTCTCAATCAGTTCCCTGAAAATATTAAGCCGTAAGGCATCTACCATGTGATGAGTGAATTGTTCTGCAGCACACCAAGGATGGTGCCAGTCATGAACCATCCTTGGGAGAATGGAGAAAACAGCCTCTCCGAGGCTTTCCGTTGCCTTTAAAAGGAAGACCAGAACCCTTACACCGCTCCCAGGGCCCAGAGTCTTGGCGCTCTGCCCGCCGTCTTCCATTTCCGTGAACGAGCCTTGTCTCCTCTCAGCATGGAGCTGGAATCCTCCCGTTCTCTAATCTTATTCTTCACATCTCAGCTTAGAAGACTCTTCCTTTTAAAATTTCACCTGTTTTTCCAGTTTTATTGAGATACTATTTACCTGTAACACATGTTAGTTTAAAGCATACAATGTGATGATTTGATAAAAATATATATATATCGTGAAATGATTATCACAATGAGGTTGGTTAACATCCCCATCCCCTCACATAATTACTTCTTTTTTTGATGTAGTAATGACATTTAACATCTGTTGTCTTAACAACTTTCAAGTATATAGTCCAGTGTTGTTAATTATAGTGACTATGTTATTCATTAGATCCCCAGAACTTAACCATCTTACGGCTGGAAATGTATACTTTTTGACCAATATGTCCCTATTTCCCCTACTCCCTAGTCCCTGCAGCCATCATTCTGTACTATTTCTATGAGTTCAGCTTTTTAAAATTCCACATATAAATGAGAACCTGCAGTTTATATTTCTTTGGCTTAATTCACTTAGCATAACATCCTCAAGATCTATTCATGTTATCCAAATGGCTTAATTTCCTTCTTTTTTATGGTTGGATAATATTCCATTGTATAGATGTACCACATCTTTATCCATTCATCTGGCAATGGATGCTTAGGTTGCTTGTGTGTCTTGGCTATGGTGAATAATGCTGCAGTGAACATGGGGGAGCAGATATCTCTTTGAGACATTGATTTCATTTCCAGAAGTGGGATTACTGGATTATATGGTAGTTCCATTTTTAATTTTTAGAGGAATCTCCATATGTTGTCCATACTTATTTTACCAAATTACACTCCCACCTACAGTGTACAAATGTTCCCTTTTCTCCACATACTCACCAACACTTGTTATCTCTTGTCATTTTGATAATAGAAAAGACACTTCTTTTAGGGAGCCTTCTTTGTGCCATTATTTAAAATAGTCCATTGAAACAGACATAGTTCCATGAGGTCAAGATACTGTCTTTTTACTGTTGGATTCCCCAACACCCTTACAGTACCTGGCACATAGTAATATGTGCTGCATGCTCGATATATGATATGGGTGGATGGATGGGACAACACACAGAAGAAAGGATAGGATGATTTAATGAAAGTATGGAAGGAAGAGAAAACACAGCAAGGAGCCCTGTGTAAGATTCAGATGACCTTTTGTGACTTGTTAATAATCCCAAAATACGGGCCAGGGAAGCTCAACCATGTGTTTCACCTTGTATTTCCCATGAAGGCTTTAGCCATTCTAGTGTTGAACTCATTATTTTCTAAGCAGATCTACCCTTCCTGGCTTCCCCATCTCTCCTAAGAGACAGCTGTCAGGCTGTCCAAGTCACAGATGCAGGCGCCACCTTGATTTCTCTCTCTGCTCCGCTTGCTGCCCAAGGCCGCCTGCTCTGCTCTTCCCTGTCCTCCCCAGCATCTCCCTGCCAGGTCGTGCCCTAGCCCTGCCCAGGTTCAGCTCTGTCTTCACATGCTGGTCCCTCCTCCTTCTGTGGTCTCCCAGCCTCAGCTCTGATGTTCTACAGCCCTATGTCGCATACTTCTAAGGCAGTTCTTGTCCTGGAGAACTGTGGATGACCCAGGGGTTTGTAGTTTGAAGTGGAGTTTTTAATATTGTCATTTTATATTTGTAAAGGGGGAAAGGTCACAGAGGAAGGGGCTAGACAAATCTTGGCTGATGGGCTTGTGCAGCTTATACCAAAGGAAACTTTACCTTGCCAGTTCCCCTGGGATGTGTATGAAGGCAGAGGAGACATTTCTGAATTTCTCAGGGGGAGGGGGTGTGAAGTTTTTGTGATTACTCAGAGGAGGTGTGGATTAGAAATGGCTGAGCAATACTGTATCAATGGCTCTCAGCTGCCCCAGTAAGGGTTTGCTGTTTCCAGGGGAAGGAAACTGTATGCTGCACAGCCCAAAGCCTGCAGCCCAGGGCACCTCTGCTGTACCCTAGGAGCAAGCCATGGCCTTCACCATGCAGCTTTGACCTGAAGGCTGAGTCTCCAGTTCTGGCGAGGCCATGACTGTGTTCCTGGGCATGGTGGCGCAGCTCTCCTGCACGGTGCTTCCAGCCAGGGAGTGGGCCCCAGCCTGCCTTTCTGATAAGACTCCCCCCCACCCACATGACTCTTAAGCCACTCCAGGGTACTTACCCCTCTTAAGGAGGGTTTTGAGAAGATAGGGTTCTCCCCAGGGAGGGAAAGGAGGTCTTCTGCATAAGAAGTTTGCTGGCCTTCTCCAGTCCACACCTTCTGCCAGGATCTCTAGATCCTCCTCATTGTTGTGACTTCTTCTTCTGATGTCACCAAACCCTACAACTCCTCATCATAGGACGTCTCATGTTGTGGGTCATTTCTGTCATACAGCCCTGTCTTCCCCATAAAAGACTGACCTCCTTACAGACAGGAATCCTAGCACATGCAGCTTTGTGTCTTTAGCACCAGCTCACTGAATGGTACACTCAGCAGAGACTGGATGGCTGGACAGCTGGTGGATGGATGCTGGATGGATTCTGGCTTTCATGAGATGAATAAATGAAAGCATTTGCAGTTTTCATGGAAGATGGGCCAGGGATAGTCCTGTCCTAGAAAACCCCTTATGAAAGTAGTGACTCTGTGGCATCTTACTACACGGATGGACAGTGACTGCAATGGGGTATGATGGGGACTCGATAATATGGGTAAATGTAGCAACCAAATTGTTTTTCTTGTGAAACCTTCATAGGAATGTATATCAATGATACCTTAATAAAAATAATTTTTTAAGCCCTTATAAATATAAATATAACTACTATGGTCTGGATGTTAATTGTGGAAAGATCAAAAGCCTTTGGCTGAAACCCGCATTCTGTGGTCTGCAGTTACCCTCTGGAAAGCCAGCTCACACTGCACATCCTTTCCTGCCTGGTCCTTGGAATTTCAAGGTGCCCATCGTGCCCTTTGTCCAGTTTGTTCTTGCTTTCCCATCCTCATTTGAGACCCCTGCCTTTTTCCTGGGGGTATATGAAGGCTACTCACTGAGCCCATGGCAGCTCCTGGCTGGGTGTCAGTGTGACCTGATGTCTGATTGGAGGCAGGGCCAGCACAGGCCGGCAGTGCTCTCTGAGGACAGCCTCTGGACACAGGGCAGCCGTGGACTGCATGGGGAGCCTCGTCCAATGAATTCAGGAGGCTTGGGGGTGCTGGGATGCCCCTTCCCTGAGGTGGCTGTGGTCCTAATCTCAAGCCACCCTCTCCCCAGATCCACTCTGTCACCCCTATTTAAATAGCCCATCTTCCCACCAGTTGCTGGGATCAGAGGGTTTTTGCTTTCTGGCTATCTTTAATCTTATCCCTCAAGGGACATTAGACATTTTGAGATAAAGACCACAAACCAAAGATGACATTCTATTTCAGATCTCTTTTAAAAGAGGAAGAAGGTTGTGAGTGTAAAATGCCATACAGTAAAAGTACTCACTGCTGTGGGCACTTAGTATTTTTTTCTGTGGAGATGAATTCCAGTTTCTCATTGCTTAAACTCAGAAATCTAAGGCCATCCTCACATTTCAGGTATTTTACTATTTTAAAAAGTAACATTATGATAATACTAATAATTAAACAATAAAAAATGTGATCCCTGAATGAGTCTTTAACTGTATGTTACATAAAATAACTATCTAGAAACAAGGTCTTTCTCATTGAGAAGCTTCTCTTGCATCTTAAGGATTGAAACCCCAAATTAATTCTGCAGGCTTTTTTCTTTCCTGTTGTTGCTCAATTCCCAGTCAGGATACTTAAGTGATTCTTGGGCTTTTAATCAATGATTTTGAGTCTTAAAACTCAGTTTCCAGCATTTCTGTCTTGGGATTGGAGTCAAGGGCTCTGTTTTCTCTGGTGATGATGTGCAAGAAGTTTTTCTGTTCCACAGCAACAACTAAGCGTAGAGCGTGGTGTGTGCCTCCTTTCCATAATATCACCACTTCTTATAAGTACTGCATGGCACGCATTTATTTCTTACTATGTTTTTCCTCTGATTGTAAAAGTAAAATATGCTCATTTTAGACAATTTAGAAAATACAGAAGAGTATAAAGGAAAAATAAGTATACCCCCAGGGAGGACAACTGATGACACCTTCATCTGATTCTTCTCATTGTGGGCTGTGCAAATAAGAGCTCAAATTAAAATTCTGCTCTATACACATTCCCTATCCTGTTGTCTCCCCACTTTTCGTTTTATTTTGAGCATGTTCTCATGACATTGAACATTCTCTGAGAATATTTTAATAGATAAACAATATTCTTCTGTGTGGTAGTACCTGAATTGATTCTGCTGGATGTTTAGTTGTTCTGTTTTTTTACTAGGATGCATAGTGGTTCTGTAAATGTCAGTATTAATAGACCTTCATGTATGTCTCTGGTCCCCCACATCTACTCCTGGAACTTTTAAAATTGAAGTATATTGTACATACAATGGAACACACTGATCTTTGTGTACATTTTTAAGCAGGTATACACCTGGGTTTTATGTCATGTTTAAAGGTTCCTTTTATATTTCTCTCAAAACTAATTTTGCTTTAGGTTGTTTGTTTGAAGTATTGAAGCACAAATAGTCACCAGGGACTTTTCCTATGTGATTTCATCCAGTGCTCTTGAGCTTGCTCTGATGGAGATACCACTATTCTGATTTTCTAATTAAGAAAATTGAGATTCCACGCACCTAAGTGGGCTGCCCACATTCCTACAGCAAGGCAGAGTGGGGGCAGAATCGGATGCCACTCCTGCCTCTGTCCAGAGCTGCAGCTCTGTGTGTCTTTTTCTCCCATAAAATTGAAAGTAAAAGCTGCCGACACCCCTTCATCGGTGGGACAGGAAACCTCCGGTTTCTGTTTTTTTTCCCCCTTTTTGGGGTCCGTGATTGACTGCAGTGACTCCCCTTGTCATAACTTAGGTCTACAATCAGCAGAGAATGTCGTCCTTGCGTTCTCGTTTGGGTCCTGTTTTGCCTGTACATTTTGCTCAGGGCCAGAAAGCGTTATTGGCTGTCCCTGAGTTATATGCCATCACCCACCCACCCAGGCCCCTCCCAGGGACTCAGGCTGTCCCCGGTCCTGTTACCAAAAAGAGGAGCAATTCTGAGGACAGTAGCTTATGAAAGCCAGTTAACAAGCTGTCTTAGGCTTGACTAGCAAAGCGTGGAGAGAGGAGGTGTCAGTTAAGGTGCACAATTTAGATTTGGGACATGAGAGAAACATCTGGGCCCTCTTGTCCAACCTGCCCGGTTGATGAGGTGGACCCTAAGCCCACAGCCATCTGTAGGGAGGCAGCCTCTTACCAGCAGGCCTGAGACTGGAACCCAGGACATCCGCCTCAGGCACATGGTGCCATCTCAGTCCGTGAGCCCATAGGTGGGTGGCTGGGCCTAAACTTGAGGACACAGCCAGATTAAAGGCAGCCAGGTCGGACGTAACCCAAGTGCATTCCCACTGAAGGGAAAGTTAACAAGATGGAGAAAATTGTCTCTCCCAGACTCCTCAGTGTATGTGGCTAGAAGGAAGTTCAGGAGAAGCCGTTTGGGGGAGGATGGGGTGAGGACCCCAACTCCCTCAAAGAGCAAACGAACAGGTAACGAACTGCCGTCCAAGTGTGAAGTCAGTTAATCCCATGGCTCCAGGTTGCTCTGTGAGGTGTGCAGGTTTGGGGCCAGAACTGCCATCTGGCGATGGGCACCCAGGTGACAGGGCGTCCACACCTAGGACTCCAGGCGGGACGGCTGGGGTTCATCCTGGTTGTCAGGCGAGTCGCTTCACCTCGCAGGGCCTCGTCAGCAAAAGGGAAATGGTCACTGTACTCAGGCCCAAAGCTGATGAGCCGGTGAATGTGAAGTGCTCAGCACAGCCCCGTGCCCAGTGCGAGTGCCCGTCGGTACGGGAAGGCTGCTGACCTGCATGGGGACAAGGACGTCAGTGCTGCCACTCCCTGGGGCCCTGGAGGGGACACCGGCCTCCATGTGGGACAGAAAAACTAATCGCCCATCATCACCAGAGAAAACAGAGCCTTTGACTCCAACCCAAGACAGACAAGCTGGAAACAGGGTTTAAGACTCTCAAAATCATTGACTAGAAGCCCACCTCTGCAAAACACCTCAGAGCAGCAGGGAATTCGCCTCTGAGAGATGCTGAATATTTAAAGCCTTGATTTAAACAGGTGGCAAGTCATGCACTTTGCTATGGCACTGACATGCCTGAGTCCACAGCTGGACATGCAGACCCTCCTTCACGTCTCTCTGTCTAGACCAGTCCCCTCAGTCCCACCCAGGACCCCGCTTGTCTCCAGGTGCCACCTTCTCAGGATCCTTTCTGGGGGAATAGAGTTGGGATTAAGAGGCTGGTCACTGAACCTCATACCTCTGGCCTCTCTATGGGGTCAATGGGAGTAAAAATACCACCACCCTAGGGAGGTTGTGGATGCTGAGGGAACAGATGAAGGCTAAGAGCTATTGGGCTCTATTTTCCTCTTCCTATTTCCAACCTTTGGTCCTTCTGCATTCCATCTCTCCCTTCTTTTTCTCTGACACCTTCCACAGTATTAGAAGTCTGTGCCAGTGTTCCTGACAGAAGACTTCAACATTCTGCTCTATGAAATTCATACTGTTGTTTTTTGAGATAAGCATCTTCCTTTTTGTTTTTTGTTTCTGTGTGGGGGGTTTTCTATAATACTCTGTGTTTTTCTGTCAGAGGTCTTGAAGTCTTGGTCTAAATATTGGAGCCTCTCAGTAGACTGTGTGCTCCCAGAAGGCAGGGATTTCTGGATGCCCAGTGCTCAGGCAAGAGTCTGGCCCAGAGCCAGTGCTAGCAAGTGCCTTCTGAGTTAGCAGTCCGCCTCACCAGGAGGCCACGGGTGGCTGACGGTGCCCCCAGGCAGCCCACTGACGCACTTGTTGGCGGCCTTGGTCTCTTCCTGCCAGCAGCCACCCTGCCTTACCTGACTTCTCAAGTCCTTTTCTTAGGATAAGACACTTTCCTCTGGAACAGATGAAAAAAAATTTTTTTTAACATTGTTCCTCCATCTCCTGTATTCCTTTGCCATAAAGGCAAGGAGAGGAGAATATGCTGGGAACAGAGTGGTCCATTGAGGACGTCTTTCTTGTTTCCTGCTTGGGGCTTGGAGGTGGTGATAAAGCAGCTCAGGGATTTTCCCCTTTTGGTTTATGGCATCTCAGAGAAGTGGGCAGAATAGCAGCCTTTCCCATTTGTTGAACTGGCTGCTAGAATAAAGGATCTGGGTTGCTGTGCGGGCAGTGTGCAACCCCTGTGCCCTTACAGTGCCTGCCACCTCCCCCTCCCTCCCCCTTCAGGACAGAACCTCCCAGCCAGCAAATACTGCCATGGTGGCTGCGCCAGATTTGGTCTCAGCTCAGTGAGGGTAGGTTCTGGCATGCAAGTGACATTTTCAGACCAAATCAAATAAAGTGCATCTCTCCAGGGTATCTTTTGTAAAAATACCTATTAAAATAATTTTTAAACTTTTTCTCATTATATAAATAATATTTACTATTAAAATCTCTGGCTGTTTTGGAAAAGTGCAGGAAAATGTTACATAAAGGAGATCGTATCATACATGCTGTGCTAATTTTTTTTTTTTGTCCTCTTTTTTAAACAATCCTCCTCTCCCCGGTCTCTACCACTCCTACTAAGGCAGCCAGTATTAATAGCCTGGTAGTTTGGTCCCATGCTTTTCATACATGGACACATATTCACGTATGCATGACATCGATAAAATGTGATTTGGTCATTGTTTTATATGAGTGAGTCATCTTCTGTGTGCTTCCCTGCATTTTACTTCTGTCACTTGATGAACTGGGCCCACCCTGTGGTCAGCTGCTGCAGCTCACCCTAGGCCGTCCTCAGCAGCTGCGATGGCGGCAGAGCCCGGGTAGGGGGTGGGGGCTGGGTGTGTCCCAGGGCGGTTGAGGGCTTCCTCAGGACCCTCCCTTCCTTCCTGAGCAGCCTGCCATGGGAGACACCCGCGTGCATCTAGTAATTGCATCTGCCCACCTGCTTTTATTTTGGCGGGATTGTGCCCTTTCTGCTGTAAGAGAAGAACTATTAATACGTAAGGGCGTAATAAATGCAATGTAAGTGATATGCCAATCCTGAATAATATATACATAAGATGAGCCCAGCCACCTATTAGTAAAGAAAACATCAATACAAAGAAATGCAAAGAGAGCTTTACGTTAAAAATTCTATTAGAGTTGACCACAATCACAAATTAAAGGAGGAAAAGCATTCAGTCATCTCAATAAATGCATAAAAAGCTTCTGATAAAAATTTTACTCTCATCCTAATTTTTTAAAAAGTTTTGACCTATATGAATAGAAGGCCTGATAAAGGGCTTCTTCCAAAACCCTACAATAAGCACGCTGCTTAATGGTCAAATGTTACATGTGGAAATGAGCCAAGATGCCCAGTTCCACCTCTGCTCTTTAACACCGGTACTGTTTGGTGTCAGTCCTGGCCACCTTGATAAAACAGGGAAAAGAAATAAGGGGTATAAGGACTGAGAAGAGGGGAAACCCACATGGTAATCTGCTTAGAAAATCCAAGATAATCTATATAATTAGAACTATTCAGTGAATTCAGAATTGCTTCACACAAGTTCAATAGTGTTCATGAACACTTGCAACTTCTAGGCAGGTGAAATTTAAAAGATTCCAGTAACTACACAAACTAAGAGATTTGGAAATCTAATAACAAAAATACAAGAGGTGTATGAAAATAATTTTAAAACCTTATTGAAGGACAACAAAGAATATCTAAATGAGACATAAACTAATGTATTAATTTCTGCAAATTACTATATTAATGCAGTACAATTTCAGTAAAACCAATAGTTTTCCACAGAATTTAACAAGTTTATCCTAAAAATTCATGTGGAAGAGTAAAGAGCCAAGAAAACTCCGAGGTGAAGAATAGAGAAGATAACCTTCCACAATGAGAAAAGTTTTCCATAAAGATACAGTCATTGAAATAATGGGGTACTCACAGAGATGCTGTATGTGGGTCCTGTAGTCTGTTCCTCTGTTATCAGTGTTTATCAGAGTTATACTTCAGAGGTGGCAGAAGGGACCCGAGTCACTGAGTTGGTAGTATGACTGATTTTTCATACAGGGAAATAAAAACTTAGCATTATCACATCTCACACAAAAATAAATTCCAGATGGGTCAAAGAACTAAATGTGAAAGACAAAGTATTTAAATATTTTCAAGGAGAAGAGACAAATATCTCTATGACCTCAGGAAGGCAAGGATGTCTTTCTTTTTCTTTTTTCTATTTTCTCAGTAAGTAAAACAACTGAGAATCAATCCCACTAAAATGTTCCAGAGTTATTTATCCAATAAAGGCATGAACCGATGGACTTTGAAAGCTGGAAGGACCCTGGAGATAAGCTCATTCCACATTCTTTTTTATTGAGATATAATTGACATATAATATTAAATTAGTTTCAGCTATCCTGACATGATGACTGCAGTAAGTTTAGTTAACATCTGATAACATGTAGTTAGAAAAAAATTTTTTTGTGGTGAGGACGTTCAAGATCTGTCCTTTTAACAACTTTCAAATATGCAAAACAGTATTATTAACTATAGTCTCCATGCTGTATATTATATCTCCATGACTTATTTATTTTATAACTGGAAGTTTGTACCTTTTGACCCCCCTTCACCCATTTCACCCACCACCAACCTCCTGCTTCTGGCAGCCACCAATCTGTTCTCTATGAGCTCAGTTGGGTTTTTTCAGATTCTGTATACAAGAGAAACCATATTGTATTTGTCTTTCTGTCTTGTTTCACTTAGCATAATGTTCTTAAGGTCCATCCTCATTGTGGCAAATGGCAAGGTTTCATTCTTTTTTATGGCTGAATGATATTCTACCATGTATATATACCACAGTTTCTTTATCTGTTCTTTCATTGTGAACAACTTAGGTTATTTCCATGTCTATTGTGAATAATGCTGCATGAACATGAGCATGCATATATCTCTTCAAGTTAGTGTTTTAATTTTCTCTGGATAAATAACTAGAAGAGAAATTGCTGGATCATACGGTAGTTCTATTTTTAATTTTTTGAGCAACTTTCATACTGTTTTCAAAAGTGGTTTCATCAGTTTATATTCCCATCAACAGTGTACAAGAGTTCCCTTTTCTCCACATCCTCACCAACACTTGTTATTTCTGGTCTTTTTGATACTAGCCATTCTAACAGATGTTAGGTGATATGTCATAGGTTTTGATCTACATATCCCTGATTATGAGTGATACGGGGCATCTTTTCATGTACTTGTTGGCCATCTGTATGTCTTCTTTGGAAAAATGGCTGTTCAGATCCTCTGCCCATTTTTAATTAGATTATTTGTTTATTTGCTATTGAGTTGTATGAGTTATGTATTTTAGATATTAACTCCTTATCAGACATACGATTTGCAAATATTTTGTCCCATTCAGTAGGTTGCCTTTTCATTGTGTTTATGGTATCCTTTGCTGTGCAGGAAGCTTTTTAGTTTGATATAGTCTCACTTGTTTATGTTTGCTTTTGTCTTTACTTTTCCTGTCAAATAAAAAAAAAAAACCAACACCAAGACCTATGCCTATGTTTTCTTCTAGGAGTTTTATGATTTGAGGTCTCACAGTCAAGCTTTTAATCCATTTTAAGTTAATTTCTTTGTCCAGTGTCATTCTTTTTCATGTGGCTGTTCAATGCCCCCAACACCATTTGTTGAAGAGACTGTCTGTCCTTTCCCCAACTTGGCTCCTTTGTCATAAGTTGATTGACCATATATGCATGGCCTTTTTATTCTGTTCCATCAATCTATGTGTCTGTTTTTATTCCAAAGCCATACTATTTTGATTACTGTAGCTCTGTAATATAGTTTGAAATCAGGGAGCATGATGACTCCAACTTTGTTCTTCTTTCTCAAGATTGCTTTGGCTGTTCAGGGTTTACTGTGGTTCCATACAACTTTAGGATTGTTTGCTCTATTTCTGTGAAAATATGCCATTTGAATTTTGGTAGAGATTACATTGGATCTGTAGATTGCTTTGGCTAGTGTGGAATTTTCACAATATTCTTCCAATCCATGAGCACAGATTATCTTTCCACTTAATTGTACCTTCTTCAATTTCTTTACTGTCTTATAGTTTCCAGTGTAGATCTTTCACCTCCTTTGTTAAGTTTATTCCTAGGTATTTTATTCTTTTTGATGCAGTTGTAAATGGGATTGTTTTCTTAATTTCTCTTCCTGATAGTTCATTATTAGTGTATAAAAATGCAACAGATTTTTGTACATTGATTTTGTATCCTGCAACTTTGCTGAATTCCTGTATTAGTTTTGGTGGAGACTTTAGGGTTATCTCTCTGTAGTATTCATGTCATCTGCAAATAGCGACAGTTTTACTTCTTTCCAACTTGATGCCTTTTATTTATTTATTTTTTGGCTAATTGCTCTGGCTTGGATGGCTAATACTATGTTGAATAGAAGTGGGCATCCTTATCTTATTCCTGATCTTAGAGGAAAAGCTTTCAGCTTTTTGCCATTGAATACGATGTTGGATGCAGGGTTTGTCATATATGGCCTTTGTTATATTGAGGTAAGGGAATAATTTTTCTTAAGACACAAAACACAAACAATAAAGGGAAAAGATTGATAATTTCACAACATAAAAATTCAGCTTGTGAATGATGACAGAAACCATTTTTAGGAGGGGAAAAACAAGCCCCTCACTGGGAGGTATTCACAAGTTTTATCAAAGAACTAATTCATACTTCCAGGAACAACTTACAGCATTCAATGAGAAAGACACTAACAGCCCAATAGGGAAATGTGCAAAGTGTAGGGAGGAGCTCTTTGCAGATGGGGAAGACTGATAGGCCAGAAACATATGAAAAGATGCTCGATTAGTAATGAGGGAAATGCACATTAAAACCTCAAAAGGCAACCATTCCACAGCCAACAGATGAGCTAAAATGCTGAAGGCTGGCAGAAAGGAGATGACACATTGCTGTAGAACTTGTCATACTGAGAGGCCGGATTGACAACACCTGGTAAGTCTACAGGTCCAGCCTCTCCCCACCAACTCCGCCTACCCTAGAGTGCTACCCTAGAGAGCGTCCTTCATGAGCACCAGAAGACACAGCATCTGTGAGAAAAAAAAAAGGAAAGTAAACTAAATACCCATCTATGTGAGGTAAAAAAGTACTTTATGGGACAACCAATCAATGCAGTTCTAGTGGCAGTTAAATGACAGGGATTAGTCTGGGCAGACTTCAAAAGTTTGTTGATTTGGTGACTAGAGATACTAAATTATACAGTGATGCTGCTTATGAAAAAGAAATAGGTGTGTATATTAGGTTGAACTATACAAAAGTAGGTATTATGTGGGTAAAATAGGTAAAAATGGTTGATAATGACCAATTCATATAGTTCAATTTAATACATATAGAAATATTCAAAGGGGAAGCAAAGGGTACCTGCCAGCTGCAGGGTAGTGATTGCTTTTGGAGAAGGAGGGGGCAGACGAGTCAGGAAAACCCACCAAGGGAGCTTCCAGTGTGTCTTTAAAGTTTGATGTAACCCACAGAACTGGAACATATGGCAAAATGTGACTATGAGCAAAATCTATGACTATGAGTTGTGGGCACTTGGATATTTTCGTCCTTATTCTCTGTCTTTCTCTGTGTTTAAAAGACTTCATAAATCACAAAGAAAACCAACAAAAGGGATCCATTGGCAGGAAAGGGCAGTGGCCTATGTGGTTCAAGCAGGCCCACCCTCCATGTTTGTGCTTCACTCTCAGAGTGAAAGAAAGATGGGTGCAGTCCTTTTCGGCCTGGCTGCCAGCCTGGTGATACCAAAGGAGAAGGGAGGCTTCTGGTGTGTCTCCCAAGAGTGAGGGGTCATCTTTCTCCGAAGCCTCTAGAAAATGCGGCTTCAGTCCCACTGGCCCAGATCCGGTCATATGTCTAATCCTGAACCAAGCCCTGAGGCCAGGACAGTGCCAGGAGTGGCCTGGCTTAGGCCTCTCTTCCTGAGCCAATCACGGGCAAGGCAGGTGGGATTGCTCTTAGAGCCAATAGGTCCTTGGAAGGAGCTGCAGGGGAAAACAGGTGAGCTGTGCAGGCACAGAGGCAGATACCTGAGGAAACCTAGCATTCTGTTAGAAAGCGGAAGAGAGAAATGAGTGCCAGGTAGGAAACTAACCCAACAGTGTCCACCAAAGAAAAGATAGCAAGAGTGAGATTTGAGTATAAGGGAATGTGTCCTATAAGTTGAAGTCTGTGTTGTCAGATTGCTTTATAAAAAGATTGAGTTAATTTACATTTCCACCAGTATTGAGCCATGTCATACTTGACCCATCAGCCATGAGGTTTCTTACATCAGATTAGTAAAAATTGCAAGGTGATAAGTGATAGCTGATTGTTGCTGTGATTTGAGGTCCCCTCATGACTCCTAAGGTTGGGCATCCTTCCTTGTGTTTATCGGTCATTTGAATGTGGCCTTCTGTGAACTATCCATTCATGCTGCTTGACAAAAGAGTTCTTGTCATCCAGCTTTTAGGCTGCATAAGATTTGAATATGTTTTAAAGGCATTCTGTGAGCTGGGAGGTGAAAATAAGTGATTATCCATTTCTGGAAGTGAGACAGGGACTGTGGATGTAGTCAGAGTAGGGTGAGGGCCTCCGGAAAAAGCAAGGCAGGAAATTCCTTATGTTAAGTTAATTTTTAATATTCAGGGACCACTTAACAAGTCCACACCCCTAAGCTTTTTTTCACACTCCCAAATATCCTCAACTGCCTATAAAACCCCCTAGACAACGCACCAGCACGGACTCTCTTATCCCCTCCTGGCATGAGCCAGGAGCTCTGTCCTTTCACTTTATCTCTAAATAAAAGCCTGTACCTTGCTCTCCTACCTTGACTGTTTGTGAAGCGCATTCTTCGGCTTCGTGAGCAAGAACCCCGGCATCGGAGGCAGGTTAGTGCGTTGGTAATAAGAATCACTCAGCAAGCAGGGCACCAGAGATTCTTGTCCCGCTACTCTACCCCAGTTGCTTGTTTGTGATGTCACATGAGGGAAACTGAGGCCCAGAGGCAGAGGCAACTTACCTATCTGTAAGATGAATGGGCGGCATGATTATCCATAGGGTTTTCCAACTGTGGGACTTTGCACCGCTACTGTGCCCAGGAGGGAGGACCTTTGTCTGCCCTTGACTCCCTGGAGGTCCAAGCCTCCCCCTCCTACCTTGCAGTGGTCCCTTACTGGATAAGGTCATCTGTGGGATGAGAGCCCACCTCTCTGGGCAGATCAGCACCTTTGATTCGGTCTGCAGCACTTGCTGATTGAGTTTTGTCCCATCGTGGATTCCTTAGGAGGCAAACATGTGCCCATTCCCACCCTCCCTCCTTGCTCTGAGTCACTCCGTATCAGGCACAGGGGAAGCTTCTGGTTCTGGAGGAAGACCAGACCTTCCTTTCTTTTTAAAGCAGACCTATAAACACAAACATCAGGGCTAGTGTTTGATGGCAGAACAACAAGGCATAAGTTACATATCACAAGCAGGAGAGATTGAAGCAAGCCAGAAAATGTCGACCAAGAAAGGAATTAAGCAGGTTGTTGTCAGTCACATGTCTCTCTGCTCATTCAGATCAAATTGCTTATTCACAGATCACCTTTTACTAATGAACACAGTCACAGCAATAACAGTGGCGATGCTAGTGATCCAAGCCACACACACAAAGCAGCTTCTCCTGCAGCTGCAAGCCTGCTGCAGGACCTTTGGTGTGGAGGAGGGCAGGTCTCCAGGGCTGTGGAGTGCCAGGGGACGTGACCTTCCTGCGCACCCCCTGTGCTAGGCAGAGGCTATTATGCATCCAGGATGGGGCTGCCCTGACCATCCGTCCTTGCCAAGTTGACTTCTCAGTCATGTGTAAAGAAGCACCCCCCTCCGCTCCACAAGGGCCGCCATGCATCTCCCATTCAGCAGTGTCGGCATAAACATTTGTTCTCATGGCCGAGGAGGGTGGGCAACTGCCAACATGGTGCCAGTTTCATAAAAAGAAACCTGGGTCAACCTGTGATACCCAGTGTGCCCGCCCTGGTTTTCTTTAGCAACAAACTTCCATCAGTTTACCTCCAGGGTGTGTCTAACTTTTAGAAGAAGCCTATCAGTTTTGAGGATCGTAAAATCCACTCATTATCTTCCTTATTAACATCTGGACAGGAAAAATGCAGGTTGTGAGGGTCAACTGGCTGGTGTGTGTCATGTGGGGAGCAGCACTGGGGACGGGGGTGGCCAGTGTATCTGCCCCAGTTGGGAGCCGCTGCCGCTCATGCATATCTAGAAGGAGGCAGCAGAGAGCAGAGCCCAGCTGCCCCCTCCTCCCCTGCGACCCTGGGCCCCAGGCACATTAAATGACAGGGGTAACCCTGACAAGGGCAACCCCTACCTTCTGGCCTCCCCACAAACCCTTGGTGCTGTCCCGTCTTGGTACAGCAACGTTGCTGGCGGGGCCCTGCCGGCAGCTCAGAGAACGCAGCCTCCTGAGTTTCCTCAGACTGGGGCACGTGGAGAATCCCAGGGACGCTCGGCCTCGGAACCTCACCCGCCCTGCAGCCAGCACACAAGAGGAGTTTCTTAGTGTCATGAATCATGCTGCACAGGATGGCAGATGGCAGCATCCCCCAGCCAGCAGGCTGCAGCGTTCACACCACACTCTTGCCTGAGGACCTGCCTGCCTTTTCCAGAGTGAGTGACGGTAAAGACAGAGGCGACCATAGAAGTTGGTTTTGTGGTGTGTCATGGACTGGCATGGTGTTCTTTTTTTCTAGTTTTTAACCTAAGACTTACACGTTAAGTCTTTATCCTTCTGGAGAGATGGAAATTATTTGCATACTGTTGTTTCCATTAAAACATTATCCAGCACACATTTCCAGGGAGCCATGGCCAGTTTCTCAAGGCGGGGTTTGGCTGTAACATCTGTATGACCAAGCCCTTTAACTTGGTTGTGTCTGAAGCTTACAGCCATGCTGTTCACCGGAACAGACACCCGCAGGGTATGTACCGCGGAGAGGTGGCCGTGTGCAGCACTGCTCTGTGGAGCAGACCCTTCAGATCACTCAGGAGGTGACCCTGCCCAGTTATTAGTGATTGGGAACTTGAGATCTTAACCCTTTCTCATGTAGTGATAGCTATCTTTTTTTTTTTTCTCAAATCCAGTCATCTCTTCAAAAAAATACAGGAGAAGAAGTCTGTGTCCTACTTAAAATCCACTTGTTCCCTCATTACCTGCAAGATGAAATGAAAATGCCTCGGCCTGCTGGGAGCTTCCCAGGCTGTCGGGCCCGAGCATCTTGGGCATGTGGCCGCGCCCCAGCCATGCTCTGCCCTTCCTGTGCTGGGAGTGTCCCTCCACCCCCTTTCACGGGTGGGCCGAGTCCCCCCACAGCACCACCATACAGAAGCCCTCCTGCTCACCCATGTTAAGGGAGCCTCCAGGGCCTCCCACAGCTCGTTGGGACCTTCACAAGGGGCCTAAGGTGGCCCATCTTTCTTCCTCACTGGCTCGTGAACTCTTGGAGACAAAGAGTCTTCACTTTCATCTGTGTTCCTACTACTGAGTAAAACAAAATAGGCTCCTGGGAGACCACAGGTGCCTGTAAATGAGGTCTCTGGCGCACTCTGACCTATGCCCACCCCTCAGCCTTGGGCCTCAGCACATGGAGTGACCATTCGTTCATTCCCTGCTCACTGCCAGTTCTTGGGTGTGAAACCAGTGCTAGAAATCCTAGAGACTCCTCAGGCCCTTTACCAAAGATGGAATCAAGGTTAATAAACATTTATGAGACTTCATTTTGGGTTCACATAGTTCAGGGTTGATTTTTTTTTTTTAGCTTTTAATCTCCCATCACTCCCCAACCCAGACTTGAACTTGAAAGAGTTATCCCCAGGTCACTGCAGACTTGCTTGGAGGTCATGGAAAACCATACAGATACTCAGCATTTCCTCTAGACTATTTTAAAGACAGATTTAGATGCAGCATTGTGCCAACGTGTTTTGACTTTCCTTAATGTCCTAGTTGAACATCAAATTTTTATTAAAAACATTCAGAAACCTCTGCTACTCTTACAGCTATTTATATTTATAGATTTCTGAGCAGGAAGAGAATCACCAAATCTTTTCTATTTAATCATCTTCTAGATGGAAATAATCAAATGTAGGAAAAATAAGAAAATGCTTCATTCTTGGAGTTTCCTTGGCCCTCGGCCAGCTGCTGCACTGAGGTCCCCAGTCATCGCTGCTGTGAACCTTGTGGTGGGAGGGACTTTAAGTCCAAGGAAGAATGAGTTCCTGCTGCTGACCTTCCAGGTTCAGGTGGTCCAGGCCACTCCACTCCTCTGACTAGGGGTTTCCAGGGTGTGGCAAGCAGATCCCTACTGTATATGAGGGGTGAGTAGTGGGAGTTTCTGGAACTCCTGCCCTGGTACAGCCTACGTAGCAAATGAACATCAGCTTTTTCATTCTGACCACTTTTTTCTTGTAGTTGTTTAAACTTGAGATCTTGAAAGTGGAGTACATACAATATCACCCACTGTGGTGCACAAAAAATGCAGATCCACTGGACTGGGAAACTTATTTTGCATGCATCTGATAATGGACCTAATATGTTAGTGTAGTAGTACACGTACCTACTTTATAAATAAATCTGTATATATTGGTGGCATGACCACAATTTTTCTTTTACTAATGGAGTATGCTCGGAAAAGTTTAAGACTGCTGTGTTAGCTGATTGCCATTAATCTAGGACAAAGAGGGTGTCAATTTTCAGTGGAATGGATGAAAATGCGAAGAGACTTAAAACTAATCATCAATTGTGTAAATCAAGTGTGGTAATTTTCCTCACAGCACCATATATATGTTGGTATGCACTTAATAGCACTCCAGTTACTTCCTCCAGAAATCTAAAAGTGTGAGATGTTGTATTTTATAGAAAATTAGCCTCCATGCATAATAGCATGAAGAACTTTCTAGAGAAGCAACAACATAGTCAATGCTATCATTCTATCTGATATAAAAACTGCAGATATAAATGTGTAGAGGCAACCACCATTAATACTTAACGACATGTTCCAGTATTTTCTCTGTTAAGTATATAGGAACCAAATTATTATGCTAACTGATGTTTTATAACCTAGTTTTTTCTCTCAGTATCTACTTTTCCTTGTCAAAAGGGTGAGAACAAGATAAGGGGGACAGGTAATGCTCATGGAGGTGATTTGTGGTGGTTTGGCTTTGGTTCTGAGACTCAAACCCTGGAAAGTCTGTCCTTGTTGCTTACACTTCTTTGTAAATCTGAAAAGTCATCAAGTGCTTTGCAATGAGAAATACAGCCCCCACACACACTATGATCAGGTATACCAGGCCATACCTTCTCTTCCCAGCAGTAAAAATACCTTAGAAAACCATCCTGAGAGGAGAAGGCTTTGGAAAGTGCATAGACTTGACCTGAACCTGGAATCCCTGTCAGGCAGGTAGGGGGCCTTAGGCTACCCAGGCTGAGCTGTAGTCAGGGACTTCAATCAGTGACCTTCTTCAGCCAGTTCCAAGTTCTCCATCAAAAGATCTCTGACTGCTTCAGAGAAAATTCTTGTCCCTCCACCCCCACTCCAAACACAGGCATTAGGTAATATTGACACATGACAGTACTTTTATGGGTGTCCTTAGATTTCAACAAAATTAACAGCAACAAAATCTTGGGCAGAGGAGTAGAGCACAAAGATGCTCAGAACTGCCATCACTGTTAAGAGGACAAGATGAATCGGTGCTCACTTGAGGGCAGTGGCATAGACCAAGCAAGCCACCAGCTATGAACAGGTCCCTGCAGTCTTTGAAAGTCACCCCCTCCCTAGCATCCCAGCATCTTATCAGAATGAAGGGATGTGATTGGATGGATGGAACTGACAAGGCTATTTTTAAAAGCAAATCTTATTCTTAAACTTTTTAACACTTTAATTACTCTTATTAGTTCAAAGTTACTGCATGATAAACCACAATGCCTCAAAAATTTGTCTGTGGCTAATCCCCTTCTGTTCACCAGTCTCACTGCTGGTAGTTCCCAACCAGTGAAACCTGCTCCACCTCCACAGGGGAGGGCTTAGGAACTGAAGGGGCCTTACTGGATTTCTGGTCCCCAGTCAGGTTCCAGAAGGGTCTTTAACATCCACATTTCTTTATGCACCGTTCAGTCCGTAGCACAAACATGTCAGTGGGAAGCCATGAGACCCACGCTCTGTTAGGCATCGAGTCCCTGGGATTAAAGGGCCGGAGGGTTTTCCACAGTCTTTGGAGTGGTCTCTGGCTTCCATCTTTTTGAACCAATAGAGGTCGCACTGGTGATCCTGCCACCATGTAAGCAGCTTTATAGCCTGTGTGACTTCCTTTGCTATCTTTGGAATGTGGTTTGACAGGAAGGTTCTGGCTTCCAAATAATTCACATTTTTTATCAGTCCTCTCTAGTGGCCAGCCCTCCATTGCTAATCAGTTCAGAGCAACCAAAGAGGTCTTCCATGAATGGTCATTTCAGCCCTATGTAAATACTTCTGACTTGGGATGTTTCTCTATGAACAATCCAGATAAACAAAGTGCCCAGTGTATTGTGTTCATTTGGTATTTTTACCAGCTTTGTGGAGCCAGCCTTCTTCATACCAGTGCATTCTCGGAATTCTAAGCATGATTGCTGGTAGACATCTGAATGCTGTCTTTTAAGTACAAAGCTTTTGTAATCCATTTCCTTAACAGTGTCCCTTAGCTTGTGGGCCAAAAGTTATAGGTGAAGAGATGCTTTCTGGATTTGGGCTGGAGGATTTTCCTTGTCACAGTAGGGAGACCTTACTGAGGTGTGAGGAAGCGAATGCTGCCTGAGGTCAGTGTTAGGAGGGCTGAGGTTGCATGTGATTGATTAGTAATGTCTTCCATGGGCACAGTGGGGAGTGTTAGTCTCTTGGTAGTCTGTTACCCCAGAGCTGACCAACAGTATAAGGTCCTACCCGCCAACCTTTGAAGGCAGACCTGGGGGTTTCACAACAGCTGGATGAGGGGTCCTGCTTGTCATTGTCCTGAGACCCTCAGGAGTCAGCCTCTGAACTCTGAGTAATATCTGACTAAAGTGTTTCTTCTCTCCTAAAAGAAAGGTGACTTTTTACTGTGGAGTCTGTTCATCTATGTTTTCAAGGTCTTTTCAGTGGTGTAAAGACTCTGTTTCTGTGAAGTATCTTCCAGATACAGGCATCTGAGTTGATTGCAGTTG
The DNA here is from genome assembly GCF_030020395.1 of Manis pentadactyla. Taxonomy (NCBI): domain Eukaryota; kingdom Metazoa; phylum Chordata; class Mammalia; order Pholidota; family Manidae; genus Manis; species Manis pentadactyla. The sequence continues at coordinate 43,706,105 of NC_080019.1, read as the reverse complement.
TGCAGACAGAACTGTCTAGTGTGATCAGGGCTTCCTTGACAAATCTATCAGAGATAAGAATTTTTAATAGAAATTAAACCCCCACAGCATCCAACTCCAGCAAACTGTCCAAGTTTGGTGCTTATACTAGAACATGATAGCATAAAAATCTTCACTGGGGCTTAGCAATGTTAAACAGAGATCTTCTGGTAACAGTTCATAAGAAGGTTTGATTTGGGGATAAAATTTCATTTATAATTTTGGCCCACTTGTATCTTTGCATAAGTTCTGAAAAACTAGAGTAAATAAGTAGACATTTTTACTTTACTGCTTTGCTGTGGGTTTTTTATACATCATTGTGTTAAAGACCTTGTGGCTCATGGCAGAAAATTTTTTTCTACTTTTAAAGGAATTTTATCTACAAACTCAGATATCATTTTTCGGTCTTCACATTTCAAAGGCGATTTAACCCTCAAGTGTTGGAATGCTTAATCCAATTTCAAAAATAAATTTTCATTCCAGGGAAATCAACATCTCATTAAACTGCTGGGATTCACTTGTGAAAATCTCAGGATGGATGGTGATGGTGAAAGTGTGTCACATGCTGCCCTCTGTATACCATGCTAAGTGGAGATTATGGAGTTTAGAAAAGCTTTTGGTGGCAACACTGGCCCCCTCTGGGCATCTTTATTTTTCTGTGACATCCACATTGCCACCTGCAGAGGGACAGTCAGTCACTTGGAGATGCTGCAGAATGGACAGTCCCAAACAGAAAGCAGGAGTTTGTCCATTTGTTTCTCAATGACTCTCACCACCCACAGCTCCCCCAATCCAGAGTGAGTGGTTGGCCATGCAGGGACAATGGGAGCAAAGTTCCCACTGCTCAGCTGGTGCAGCGCAATGCCAGGGCCTTGGCTGCCTGAGACACTGGTGAGCTGCAGCCTGGCACCACGGGCTGTCTCCCGTCTCTTTCTGCAGGCCTCTCCCCCTAGCAGAACGCAGTGCCTTGCACCTGGTGGGACCTCAATACATTCTTGTTGAATTGAAATGGGTCCTTCATCCCTGGTCCTCAAGTCCTGCCCCAAGGGGTGGGTGGGCCTACCACAAAGAGCTTTCCATTGAGCCTTGACAGCTCTGAATCAGTCCTTAGCACATCTTCAGACATCTCCAGCATTGATGCAGCTGCTCGCTCCACCCCTTGCTAGTCAGCACATCTGCACTGTCGCTGGCACAAAGGACAGAGCCACTTTGGGGAGGGAGGGCTGGTCAGAGTCTGATACAACTGCCCAACAGACCCCTACTGTCTGCGCAATGCTGCCGATGCAACAAGGCCCGTGCATCTGTGGCTGCAGAAATGTTTCATCTCAGACTTAAGATTGGTTATGCATATACACATGTATGTGCACATTTTTTAAAAATAAGCCTCTGTAGTGTGGGGGATAGGAAATCAGTTTTAGAACTGTGGGATACATTATGACTTGCCTGTATCTTACTTGAAGAGAAGCAAAAGAAGCATGATCCAACATAAAACCAGATTTCTGTTGTTAATGGGTAAAGACAATGCATTTTATGAGTTTCAAAGCAACTCTGCAAGTGCAGCCTGGCGTCTTCGGTGACACATTCAGAAACCACTCTTTGGGCCCCTCCTGACACAGGGGAGTGACAGGAGGGGGCAGCCTCAGGTGTTGGGGGTGCCAGGCCATGTGGAGAGCAGGGGAGGCTGAGTGTGCTGGGTCCCCAGCACAAGTCCCAGAAGAGTCCTCTTGGGGTGCGGACAGGAAGGGCAGGGCTGGGGAGAGTCACACAGGAAAATGGTGCAGCCTTCCCTTGCCCAGGACTTAGCTCTGAGTTACCCTGAGGAGAACCCTTGGAATTAATTCACTGGTGGGTTCCTGATCCCCACAGGCCAAGGAGGAAATGGAGGCCACGGAGCACCCACAGAGGGAGAAACGGAGGCCTCTGTTCATCCAGATGAGTTCAGTCTGTGATTAAATTCTCTCAGGCCAAAACGCCTGTGCTTGTGGTTTGGGGTGCCTGGGGTACAGGGAGGGCTCTGTTTAGGGTGGGCTCCAAGTAGCCGTCTTTCTGCTACTGCCCCTCTGGCCACTATTCCCATGCCCAGAGCAGCGTCGGTCCAGCAAGGAAGCACGTTCTTCACCCCCAGGGGCTCTAGAGACGCGGACCGTACAGTGATGGCCCTGCCCAGCCCACGAGCCTGGGGTCGGGGGGCGCAAAGACGCATGTTTCCTCTACCACCACTCACCCTGGTCCATGGGGCCAGCGTCCACTATGGTGAGGTCTGCCCTGCCAGGGGGAGATGTCCAGGTGTCTCACAGAGCCGTCCTGCCTTGACCTGGTGCCCCTCTGCCTGTCCCTGCCGGGCCGAGGGTCCCCACCTGCCCCCAGCTCATTTGCCTGCAGGGCCAGGCCCACCAGCCTGCCTGACACCAGTGCTGCTACCACTGTGGCCCAGGGAGGAGGCCCACCCCCATTTCCCTCAGATCCCATTCCCCGAGCACAGCTGAGGTCAGCCTGCCACATTTAACCCAGGTCAGCAGCACAGCCACATTTAGCAGAGAAAAGGAGAAAGGGGTGCCAGGCAGGCCCCACCCTCCACAGGCACCACGCACCTAGCACCTGTCCCAGCTGCTGCCACATTTGTGAGAGGGAGATGTCTACCTCCTTCCTCCCCCATCTGCAGAGATGAGCAGCCTCTGGACACCAGGCTTCCCCCAGCCCAGCGGCCCACCCTTCAGGCCCTCACTTTCTGCACCCTGCTTTGGCCATGTGAAGTCACACTCCCCCACAAGAAACCCCAGTATTTACACCAGGCTGGCCTTGTCCTCTTTCCCTGAGCAGGACACTGCCGCCAGCTCGTGGCACTTTGCTGTATGACGGACCTTATAGCACAAGAGCTCTCCCACCAGACTTACTGACTCATTTTCCATTCCTCCCCTTGTGAGAATGACCTAGTTCCTGGGTGGGTGTTCCCAACTCCAGGTCATGTGGTCTAGAACAGCGCATGTGTACATGGTATGTGGCATCCAGGCCTCCTGGAAGGAACCGCAGCCAGGCAGGGCTGGCCTCACTGTCCTCCATGGGGCCTGGAGTGTCCCTCAGCACTGCAGACAACTGCCTGAACAAGGGCGCACGCCCGTCCCCACACATCACTGCACCCGAGCTGGCGTTGCAGCTCTGCAATGCAGCCCAGCTGCCTTTCCACAAAGGAATAAAAAATGCAGCTCCACTCGCAGCACAGATCTTAAGTTAATGGAAAGGCAGCTGTGGTGATACACTGTTAATTTAAACACATAGATACAAACACCACTGATTCCAGCAGCCTTATCTTTATGAGCAGAGACCCTGTTCCTGAGCCGGGCAGGGGGCGCTTCCTCCTTGTGGCCACTCCACGGGGGTTTCCTCTCCTACTTGACTGATGGGAAAAAGGCCCATTCTGACAGGACAGGTCTCCAGTCGTGTGGTGAGTGAGGGGAGGTCAAGCTCGAACCAAGGCACTGATCCCAGACATTCAGCCCCTTCCACAGCCGGGCAGATGTTTTTCCAAATAAGGAAATTTCCCCAAAGCTCCTTCCACTGACACCCAACCTTGGGGCCATTTAGAAGCCTTGAGGTGACCTGGGGAAGTGGAAAAGAGATGTCTCAAATAGAGCCAAGCTGGATGTGAAGACTGCCTCCAGGTCTTCCTGGCTGTGGGGCCATGGGCAACGGTTCTCGCTCTTCTGAGCCCACCTTCCTGTCTGTTCCTTATCTGTAAGAGTGACACAGTACCACCTCCGTGTCAGAATCTTGACAATGAATGGAAGGTACCTGGTGCATAACACATAGTAGGCACTCATTCACAGCCACCTCCTCCAAACCCAGATTTAATATCAGGACTTGTAATATTTTAATTCAACTTAATTGGTATTTTTATGTGAGCAAAAACATATAAGCTGTTAAGTCATGGCCAAGAGAATCTGCCCTGAAGCCCTCTGGCAGTGCCTAGAATTCTGTCTCCAGCTGTCCGGCTCCTCCGTCAGAGCTGGGAGCAGAGCCCGTGGCCCCTCCGACTACAGAACCTCTCCAGGCTCCACCTGGCCTGTTCAAGACTGGGCTCCCCCATCTAGCCTTTTCCCTCTTGGTTTTGAAAATATAGCAATCAAAAACCTCTTACCTTTTTTAGATGCCAAAGAAGCCTCAGGCCTTCTGCTTCCCAGCTCACTCCCGTGAGAGGGGTCAGGAAGGCTCTCCTGCTTTTGTGACCTTCCAGCAGGTAAGACGAGGTGGCCATGTCCATGTTTCATCCTGGTCTTCATGCCTCAGAGGTTTCCCTCATCTGCCCCATGAGATCCTAAGCCTCCTGACAGCAGGGACAAGGTCTCATTTTCTTTCCTTCATGTCCATTCATCACACCTCCTAGGGGTCTCACAGCGTCATTGACTGACAGTCCTGTGTCTGTATCAGGAACCCTAAGGTGTGTTCCTATAAGAACCATTTCCAGTTGCCTGGTAAGCCTCCAGTCCGTCCTTCAGAGAAAGGTGGACAGTTGGCAGCCGTCCAGGGGCGTGGCCCTAGACATGGTGATGGTCAAGGGTCCAGCTGGGTCTCCCAAGCCCTAGTAAGTGTTGGGGAGGCTCCATGCTGAGGATCAAGCCCTGGGTGATACTATGAGGAGACTTTTAAGGACAAACTGGAGCACTTGTAGCTTGCAGAACATTAGCTAGTGGTTTTCGTGTGATATCCAGCTCCCACTGCCAGGAGGCTGCCAGGTGTGGGATGTGGTGAGACCCCACCTTGAGGAGGGACCTGGGCACCAGGCGGGAACAAACAGCATCCACAAGGAAAGTCAGCCAGATGAACACACACAGTTCTGTTTAAACAGGGTGAGGTGGAATATCAAAGGAAAAAATCACAGGAGGGAGGAAGGGGTTTAAAAATAAGAGTTGACATTAAAACCAGAGAAATGACCCTCCTCTACCCTTTTTTGGTAAGGGTTGCTTTTTAAAATTCTGGATTTAACACATAGAGGACAAATAGATCCTTCTCTGCATAGCACTTAGAGTGGCTACTGCCGATTGATTGGGCTTGGCGGCTGAGATGAAATCTGAGACCTGCTCAACACTCAGCAAGAGTCCTGTAGTTGATTATTAATGTCTGCCAAGGGCAAGACGAAGAGGATTGGCTCAAGTGTCATGGATTTGCCATCTATCCTGATCAGTCTTTTCCAAAAATTCCCCTCCACCCCTTCCACCCAACTTGAGAAGATTTTCGTTAATGTAAAAAAGGGAAAGCAAGTGGGTACTAATAAAGCTGCAGTAAACTAGCTTGGCCATTTATTCACTGAACCATTCACTATTCATTCCAAAAGTTACCGTGTGGACAAAAGACCCCAGGAGAGTAAGCTGGGGAATGCTGAAAAGACAAGACTCACCTGCTGCTTCAAACACCTTCCCATCTAATTCCAGAGGTAGAATATGAAATAAAATTGATTAGAATACAAGCCATCACTAATTATAACACAAGGCAACCTAAAATAAAACAAGCGGGGCACATTGAGTTTCTCAGTGTTGTAGATAGTTTGGTACCTGATGAGCACTTTATAGGTGGTGGTTGCTTTTGCTTCATGTTTGTTTTGTAAGCAATGGACTTTTCCCTCAGGAAGTATAAACAGCAACATTTTTGGTAAAGGAAGAAGGCAGAGAAAAGTCCCTGACAGGTCACCAAGTTAAGCTAAATCTATAGACCTTTGACAGAGGTTGCAGGTAGACCCATAGAATATGTGGTTTGTCTTTTCTGAAACTGCTGAGCTGTTTTGAATCATCAGTAGTCTATGAACCGTTGGGGGTGGGATCTCTGTACTCTTTCAGCTATTCATTTCATTTCTTAAAACAAACAATATTTACCTAATTGCAGTAACCTAAGGTGGAAAACCCTGCAGTTGTGGAATTGATGGGGTGGGCCCCACTTTCCACAGAAAAGTTTATGTAAGAAAACCAAGTCTCTGTAAAGTGAAATTGTGGTCTTTCCTCTCCCTCCCTTACCTCTATGGAAAAGAGGACAGACAGAGTGACTCAGCCAGGAGCTCAGCCAGCCAGGAAGAGCATGTTTGGAGTATTTCATGCATTTTCCCCTTTTAAAGTGCCATTTGTAATGTGGGGTAAAAAGGCTGGTCGTTTTATTTTGCATAATTACCTGATGTCATGGCCGTGGGGTTCCTTCAAGAAGGCCACATGCCTCAGGGTACACTGGAGGTTCTGTGCACTAATGGGGGACAGGAAATGGGGGCCAGGCCTCAAGACCCAGGGCTGCTGCTCAGGATCCTTTGGGGATGCCTCCTGGAGCTGTGGCTTTAAAGTGGAGGAGGAGGACCATCTGTGGGAGGTGGTAGGGGTGAGAGATTTGTGGCTGAAGTGTGAACAGACTGCAAACATGCCTGCTTCCACAGCCCCTTCCTGCTGGGAATCCAGTGCTAGTAATAGCATCAGCACATTAATCTAAAAATAAGGCCTGCAAAGTGCTTGCTACTTCCCGGAGACAGACCCTGCTTCCTCAATCCTCCTTGGTCCTTCGGGTTCCAGAGCAGCTGACGGTAGGCCTCGCTCATGATGAGGGGAACCAGCCTTCCCAGACGCTGACCTGGCCTCCTGCTGGCACGAGGAAAACGCCAGCCTGTGTGAGGAAGCTGACAAAGGTCTCAGCTTGCTGTGGCTTTACAATCGTGTGCTGTGCCCCCATCTCACTTTCGGCCCCACACAGGTCCTTGTTTCAAGCTCACTTTTGGTCTGTGTCTTCAGCCCCACTGCATTGGTCTGTGATGGCCTCTCATGGCTTACCCGACCCTCACCTCAGCATGAGAGTGCTGGGCACAGCAAGGGGGTCTGCTGCCTCGGTGCCCCGAAATGGGAGTCACGTTTCTGCACCAAGCCACTCCTCTTGCCTCTGCGTGGTTCCTTTCCTGCTTGCACCTCTCTGCCCTGTTATCTGTGGCACTCTGAGTCCCAGCCACCTACCTTTGTCCTCTCCCTGGCAGATGCATCTTTTTGCCCCTTCTCTTAAGCCCCTATTGCATGCATTCTGCCTCCACGGGCAGGGACCATTCCTGCCCCCTCTACCGCCTTCACCTCAGTCATCCCCCTCTACCCCCCAGGCTACCCTCCCACACTAGAGCAGTTACGTCCCCCCAGGAAGCATCTGATGATGCCTCCTCCAAAGGAGGTCTTCGGGAGGCACGCCAGCCCCTCCACACTGTGACCACCACCTCCCTTCCCAAACTCAGGGCCCACCCCAAGCCTGCCCATTGCGAGCCTCCACGTTCCGGCTCCTGGATGCCCTCCCCAAAGGCCGCCTGCACCGAGGGCTCTCCCTGTTCTCCACGGCGTGAACCAGAGTCCCTCCTGTGTTCCGTGATGTTCCCTGGCCACCACTCTTAACATCAGTTACTGTTTCTGCACTTTCACGTACTTACCTGCCTGCGGAAGCCGTCAGCTTCCTGAGGGCGCACCATTCTGCCGCCACCTCTGAATGTTTGTGGAGTTGAATCTGTTGCCTCCAGTTGGAATCTCACCTCTGTGCCAGAAAGTCGAATGACTTCAGGTTCAGGCTTTGTCAGGGTAACTTCACAGAGCATTTTAAATGTGATCTGAAAATGTGGGAAACAACCTTATATTACCAGATCTTAAAGGAAAGGTATAAGATAGCATTTTTTAGTAATCACAGTTTGCTCGTCACTGACATCTCCTTGGTTCACGGTTGCTGAAGAGAGCTCTAGTTCTGCCCCTCCCACCTCCGGCCCCAAAGGCCGGCCTTAGGTTGCCGGCACAAACACCGTGTGCTCAGCCCGGCCGTCCCTGTCCAGCCCTAACTGCCTCGCTCCTGCCCCGGCCCATTGTGCGCCCAGCCCTAAGGGGTGGCCTTCCCTCTAGGGAGAAAGTCCTTGTCCGTTTAGAGACCGTGAAACGGGAGCTCAGGAGTCAGAGGCGGGCTATTCATTCCCAGGGATGTACTTGAAGGCAGGCAGGTATGTTCTTTTTGTTTGTTTTTGGGCAAGACAAATGTGCTTTTCAAAAAGATTGTATGTGTGTGTGTACACTCACACCCCAGAGGCTGCTTGAGCATCTAACACCTGCCAGCTCCCTGACAAGAACATTTGTGGCAGATAAAAGGCATTAAGAAGTCCTAAGAGTGAAGCGGGATGAGTCAGAGACGGCGAGCTTCCCGGCGTCCTTGAGAGCAGTGGGGTGCAAAGCTCCCCTCCTGGCCCCTCGTTTGTTCACACCTCTTGCGAAGCAGGGGCCCATGGGTGGGTGTGATCTATCCTCTTTGACCCCTACACCTCCCACGCACCCAGGGCGCCCTGGCCCACTGCACGCCCCGCGGGGCTCCTGGAGACCTGAAGGTTTTGTTTGCCGTGGGGCTGCCTTTGACCTGGAGGCGGAGACTGAAACGTGCGCGCAGTGCCTGCTTGCAGCTCGGCAGCAGTCATCGCAGCTCCGGAGGCAGCAGGAGGGCGTAGCCCTGCCGAGGCTGAGAGATGAGAAAAGTGCCTGCAAAACGGCTGAGATTTGCAACAAGGATCACAGGGAAAAGCGGTCTCACAGCGCCAGCCCGGCAGGCAGGCTGTGCCTCTTCTCTTTAGTACGCACGCGCAGCTCCTCCGGTCCCGGCACCCGGTGGCCGCCCCGTCCCGCCACACCGACCTTGCTTTTGGCATTGCGTGTGTCCTTGCATCCGGGAAGAGCGGGGAGAAGACGCATGCACAGTCGTTTGTGGAGCTGGGGACCAGGGCATCAGTGTCAGTGCGGCAGAAGCTGGAGTTTTTCACAGTTCCTGCTGCTTTTGGAATCTTTCAGGAATGCGCAGAGCTGGTTTAGAAATGTGTGATTCAGAAGGGAGGCTGGAATGAGAGGGGATCCATCATTTGTGGGAGGGAGGAATGCCTAGATATCTGGTGTGACATGTTTGGGGAGTAATGAAAACGAGTGACTCAATGAGGAGTCGGAGGGGGAGGATTGGAGCAGTTGGAGAGAGTTCTTGGCACCCCCAAAGCGCCTGGGAGGGCTGCCGGCCGGTCCACTGTCCGTGCTGTGCCTGCATCTCCCAGGAACCCACCGGCAGTTCCCTGAAGATCTCAGTGGGGATTCCGAGCCATAGGCTCGCCTTGCCTGTGTGACACTGAGAGCCCATGGCTGTGCGTGGCACACCTGTGACTGTCCCGAGGCCTAAGAAGAGACGGCGCAGGCATGGGCAGGACAGAAACTTCGCAGGCCTTGCTCAGCATGCCCTGCTCTGTTACTGAAGCGATAGCTGCTTAGTTAAGTTGGTAGCATGGTCAGTGCCTCCTACAAAACCGCTTTTGGGTACCCTCCTACCTGTGTTCAGGACACACTTGGGTGTGCCAAATGCAGCCATCTCCATATGCCATTTTGTCAAGGTCGTCTGGAGAACCACTGAAGCCTTTGGCCAGGTGTTAGAAATTTGAGTCACGGGGGGAACTATTGACCTCTGAGGTTATGGAAACTCCAGGGCTCTAGGCCGGCCTAGCATGCATCAGACCAGTTTGGAAATTCAAAGATGGTAAGCAGTCCTTCACCCCTCTAAGTCACAATGTGACTCTTGTAAAGAAACGGGCAAATAAAAAATGCGTTCATTTTGATTTATGCAGAAGCAGGAGATGGAAAATTTTAAACCTCAATTTTTATCAAACCTGAAAAAAAACTTAAAAATTAAGCAACTAGTTGGGAGCTTGCCTGTCTTTTTGTTTCTGTACAGGTCTGTTTTTTATAATTATTAGACTCACTAACAGAACACAGTGAATTTAGCCAGTGCACAGGGTTCCCATTATTTGCTGGACCACAACCCCATTGGAAATTCAGAAATGGAGCTCGTTTTATTAAAAAACTTGAAAGAATGTGTCAAAAAGGGAGGAGAAATAAAGAAACTAGCCACCGATCTGCCTCATCAAATAGCCAGTCGGTGTGCCAGCAAGCTAAAAGCAGCACATTCCAGTAGCCAGCTGGCAGCAGAGGAGAAGAGCAAGTCCTCCTCTACCTCGCTCCTTTGACAGGAGCCTCAGGCAGTCACAAGTCTTAAACAGGGGATGTTGTTTGCAGAAAGGATTTTCTTTCTGCACCACTTTTTCAGGTATGCTGTTTTCACCACCATCCTGCAATTTACACAAGAAGTCAATTGTCTTCCCCTTTTACATTGACCATGAGAGTGTTTCAAATCTGAGAAAAGTGACATTTAGGTTTTCTGATTCAGAAACACAAAAGAAGTTAAGAGAGATGGTATATGAACCTGGTTCACACTTTGGGAAAAAGTGCTCAGGTTAAATTAAAGACTTCTGGAACTGGAAGCAAAGATAACACTATTAAACACATGCATTAAATACGATTAATGGGACAACATGGATAACATCAGTGCCCCTTAGTGAATGCAGTTATAGCTTGCATTTCCTCCCTGAAAATGTGGGCAGGTTGAAGGATCTGAGTACATACCAGTGAAGGTCTGTGCTCACTTAAAATCCTAACTTCCTGGCAGTAAGAAGCAGTTCTAGAACCTTTCTTCTACCCTTTCATGGGATACCAACTTAGAAAAGGAGGATATTTCCCCCAAGAAGCACACTAGTAGAAATGCCAACTCATTGACAGGTCACTGTGAGATGAATTAGTGGACAGAAAAGAGAAAAATACCAAAAATTGGCAGCACCAGGGGATGGGAAGCTTGAACTTGCCCAAATCAGTTATCATGCTGTTGTCAGGCAGCTGCGTCTAGGTGAGACCCCAGCCTGGACAGGGAAGTGTTCTTGACTCTGATGGAGAAAGAATTCTCAAACAGGTCAGGCAAGTGTAGGTAAGGAAAGAATTCATTAACGCAAGCGTAGAAGTGAATGTAAACAGCCGTGCAGGCAGCATAGGTCAAGGAAGAGCAGAGGGAGGAAAGGGAAGCTCATTGCCCTACTGCGTGGCGTAGGGCAGATCCCTTGCCAACTCCTGAAGCCAGGGTCACCTGGTGTCCACTGTCCGCTTGAATCTGCAGGTCTGGAAACTCAGTCCCTACCACCCCAGGATTTGGGGGAGCCACAGAGCACTGGATGGACTGAGATGTTCTGGGAACTTCCTAAAGCAAAGAAAGGAGGTTTCTGGGCAGGCTACTAAAGAGGATGATCATGCAGCTGCAGTCCTGTCTAGATCACCCAGGCGACGGGAACTCGCAAGCCCAGATCAGATCTTACTAGCCCTTCCCTACTTGTCTGAAGTAGAACAGAGAGACTGAAGACTTGTGCTTAAGTCTAGAAAACTGAATGAAATAACAAAGTTACAGGTATTTACCACCAGAGGTAGAGGTTGGAGAGTTACTGTCTTTGTGGAGAAGAGTTCAGAGACAAGTGCAATCAGCTTATGCAGCAAAAAAGTTTATTTGATATAAGAGAGTACACACCAGATGGAAGTTGCAGGCAGCCTTAGAGAGGAGGCATGCTTAAGGATTCTGTCTTTTAAGGCTTTCAAGAATGGGGCAAAGGATGGAGGGTGGGAGTTGGTAGGTGTCACATAGACTCAGCATGTGGCCTCATGATGTTCTGTCTCCAGTAAGGGACATCATGTCACTATCCACAATCTGTCCTCTAGATACTCTGTAAGATAAACTCAACACAAGGAATTTCTTGTTCCTGTTCTTCTCCAAAATAGTGGTTGCCCTCAAGCAGCAGGACATACCATTTAGAACTACTTGCCCTGCCCCAACATAGGGTCGGTTGTCAGCTGATTACCATAAAATATGTTAGGAATCTTACCTCGTAACTCCTGTTTTTAAAATGGAATCTTCGCCTTAAGATGGAGTCTCTTCTGTTCTTGCTATACTGTTTATATCTCATCATAGGCGTTTTTCATCATAGGCAAGAAAAGTTAATCACGGTGCTTGCCCCATGTCCCTGACCTGCCTGAACGCTTTGTGACATTTATAAAGGATGGCCACTCTGGCTTTGCCTGTGAAGTGAAGGGGCTGGTTCCTTTTGGACCCCACTCACTGTGGGGCTGAGAAGAGGGCTGCTTGCGGATGAGCCAGCACAGACTTCTAGAACCCATTTTGGTGACACTTTGCATAGCCTCGTCTCCCAGTGGGAAGAATTGGACTTCCTAATCAGCTGACAGAGAAAACCACATTTAAAACACAATCATTCTGGAATGATAATGACTGGGGGCAAGGGCAAAATGTAGCTGTCACCTTCTCTTCCTCTGGGGAATATGTGATGTCTTAGTCTCCTCAATAAATAATAAAATAAGAGGTGGGGCAGGACTTTTCCCAGGTGGGAGTATGGAGGTAGCTGCTACCCTCACACCCTCTATACTATTTAGAGGCTTAAGCAGTGATCTGAAACGCAAAAAAACGTGAAAATAATCTGTCTCTTTGCCCACATCAATATCAGAGTTACTTTGTGTGTTTTTGTACACTTGAAATAAAAATTAGAATAGTTGATATAGCAACCCTATTGGGAAATTTTAATTCTGTTTTTAAAAAATGCTTTCCTTACCCTTTTTTCTTCAGACTATTTACTTTTCAATTCTCTCCTAGATTCTAATTTATCTTCTAAACATTAAAAGAATATAGTTAATAGTCATCTGACTTTTAAAAATTAAATTTACTGGTTCAACCTCCATTCTTTTTGTATTACTGTTACTATCATTGCCAGCACCTATTGCTGTTTTTTTGGGGTGTGAAAACCAAAATTGATGAAAATTAGTTTTTCTCTTCATACCCAGACCCACTCTCTTGATCAGTCAGTTCTGTTAGCTAAAATGCTTTGGGGAGGTTCTGTTCGTGTTCGTTTCAGTCCTTTCAAACAATGGTTCCTGCCCAGTACCTCCCAAGCAGGCTCTCATGAGCTTGTCTTCCAAAATATGCTGCCTGCATCCCTGAGAACTGTACTAGGAACTGCAGAGAGGCTCGGCTGGAGCTGGGGATCATGGCGGGGCTGCCCAGGCCACAGGGCCGCCCTGGACGTGGGGCCTGTCCGCCTGGATGAATCGGGCATGGAGGTCTGAGACAGGGCAAGCGTGCAAGAGGAGGCAGTTTAAGACAATTAGGGAGAGTGAAAGTGGGAGACAGGAGAAGACACTAGCAGTGGGGACAGAGCCCCTGACACGAGGACACATGTGGAAATGTAGAAAACAAGGAGCGACCAACCAGAAAAGTGGCCAATGGGATGCTGAGCAACAGATACGCTTTTAAAAGCCTATTTCTCAAAAGTAAATGTGGGGGAAATTGGGAAATGAGGATACCAGACAATCTACCTGCAAAGGCCTGGGAAGGGTGGTGGACCCTTGTGGGAAAGGCATCGTTGTCTGAGAGGGCCAGTTCTGGGAGGCGTGAAGGAAGTTCTGGGAGGAAGGCCAGTTCTGGGAAGCTAAGAAGGAAGAAGGCAGCAGAAGAGCATTGGACTGAGAGCCAGAGAGGGCTGGCCGGTCCTTTAGCCAGTTCTACTTTTTTAGCTGGCCTTAAGAGTGCTTGCAACCTGACTTCCACATGCATACCCTGCTCTTCGCCTTGATGCCTGTGTGACAGTGCCGTGGCCTGCCCCTGGCCCTCTAGGTGTTCCCTTTCCTCCAGGCAGACAGTGCAGAAGCGGGTCACCATCGCTGCATAGGTGTGTAAGGGCTGGGGCCCCTCAGGCTGTAGGAAGGCTACAGTGAGGCTTCATCCCAGCCTTGGGCTTGGAGGAAGCACTCTTCAGGCCGAGACAGGGGAGGGCAGGGGTTGTAGCAGGAGCTCTTGGACTGGACAGGAGAACTGTGGCCATAAACGCTGTTCTAGAACTGAAAGAAGGAATGCCATGGGGCTACGGAATCTAGAAAACTCAAAGGAAGGATACCCATCTTTCCGAAGTAGTATAATCTTGTTTAAAAAAAAGAAAATCCAAGTTTTTTAGTGTGTACTGGGCATATTGTACCTTTCTGGACCAAGAGGCGGCCAGATGGAGCTGAGCAGAATCACGAAACCAGTTTTGTTCTAGCAACTCTTCAGCTGCGACTGTCGTTTGGCCTCCTGACGGCCAAAGGCTGGAGTTGTCACAGAGATGTGGGCATCCGGCTCACGTGGGTATGGACTGTAGCCCCTCGGCAGACCACTGGCCTCTCCACACAGTCACCTATTTTAACTCTAAAACAGAAACCCCAGGAAGTACTAGGACAAGGTGAAAGTGCCACAAAAAGTGGAACCGTGGTTTGGGAACTCCAGGGGCGGTGCAACCTCGGGACGTGGCTCAGAGAGGAGCCCCCGCCAGCACCAGCCATCCCATCACTATGTCACATCCCCACCATGACCCAGGGGTGTCAAACACTTACTTCTCATGCACTCACCCCCTCCAGATTCACAACGCAGGTCAGTAAGCTCCTGCAGTCAGAGATCTGAGGGGCGCATTTTCATGGCTGCTACCAAGGAGGAAGGATGGAAGGAGGGGTGGAAGGATGCACAGAGGAGAGATGGATGGAAAGAAGAACATATGATGGAGGGAAGGAAAATGTTATATTCACTGTCCAAGTTCCAGTTGAACTTTCACCCTACTTTTAGCATGTAGAGAATCAGTAAACCATTGTTCCTTTTTTTTTTTAATTCAACAAAAACTTGTTGAGCACCTATTACATCTCTGGCCCACCCTCCTACCCTGGAGGAGCTCACTATTAAAGAGGGTCAGTGAGAATAGTCCATTAATCTCTCAAATGTCCAGCAGAAGTGGGAAAGGCCCCGCACAAGGGGTGCGTCAAGAAGCCTGGGCACCCTGAGGAAGGTGTGGTGGCCGCTCATTGGCCTGCAGCGATGGGCAGGAACTCATGAATCAGGTAATCTTCCATTAAAATACCACCCCTCCCTTGTGGGGAACTGCAGATGGTTCCTCTGGCTTTTGTACAGTTTCCTTGGAAATGTGGGGGCGGCGGGTTACCTGTGGTAAATGAAGTAGAAAATGTCTATGGGACCTTAAGAACAGTCCTAAAAATCAGTGTCAGAAACATGGACCCTTTTCTCATTGAATATTTCGGAATATTATTCCATGGTTAGCATGCATACCAACAATTCCTGAGACCCGTCATTTAATGGAAAAGCAAGGTGCAGAAAGGCATGCCCAGAGTGGTACCACCAGTGGAGAAGTACTGCACAGATCAATTCTGTGTGTTTGTGTTCTCCATGGGTCTGAGGGGACCCACACTAGACTGCTAAGCCTGGTTACCTCCAAGGCAAAAAGAAAGAAATTAGAGTTTGGGGGTGGGAAGAGTTGAAGGGGCAGTCAGCACTTCTTGGTAATCTTTCAGTTTTACTTTAACAAGGACAATGTTATCTTGCCATTAAAATGTAATTTTAAAATTCAAAAGATAATGGAGTCATTGGCTTAGTTCCTAGCTCTAAAATTTTCAATCAGAGCTTGCACATTCTGAGAATTGGGAAGACAGTCTCTGAAACCTAAGAAGTCCAGGGGTAAAAAGGAAAGAAAAAAGAGAGGGTTCCCCCACCCCCTGCAGAGAAGGGCCCCACCCCACCCCCTGCAGGCCTGCAGAGAAGGAGGCCCCCCACTCCCTGCGGGCCTGCAAAGGAGCCCCCACCGCCCCCTGCGGGCCTGCAGAGAAGGAGGCCTTCCGGCCAGCTGCTCCATCACAGCCTGGGCAGCGTCATTCATTTGGCTCACGGACAGTCAATTCCAGGGGGTGAGGTGCTCCCGGCCCACACTGGCCTGGCAGAATCTCCCCACCCTCCTGCCCAGGACTGAGGCCCACCCTGGGGCTGCGGCGGCTCCAGGCAGCAGTGCTGAGCATGTTGTTCTCTCCCTGGCACCAGGATCATTTTCTTGGAGAGTCTCTGTGGACGTTGGCAAATAATTTTGGCCTTCTTCCAAGAGATTGGGTTTATACCAGTCTAAATGAGGCAGGCATTTAATCAGTCACCCAGGGAACACGCTTGAGGCCCTCTGCTGTCTTCTTTTATAATTAATTTTTAACATTTGTTTTCAGTATAAAATTTGGGCCTTTATCCTCTTTGAAATAAAAACATAGCATGTGTACTAGACTGTATTGGCACTAAACTTCACACACCATTCTTTTATTCCCTTCCAACTATTAACTCTATTAAGCAAGACAAATAATAAGATCCCCCACAGTGCCCCAGCTCGCTGTCTTGCACCATGTCGCATCCTCTCTAATTGCCTTCGGTGGGCAAGCTCTTCCTTGTCATTTGTGTGCATCTGAGGCTCCTTGTCAGAGACCCGGCCACCTCCCAAGCTGCCCCATCTGCCACATGTCCCCTTCCATGCCCCTGCCTCTTCCTGCCCCAACCATTGGGAGGCCCCGACTGAAAGTCTTGTTAACAAGTCGCAGCAGGTATTTCTGTATTTTTAACCCTGAGATTTAAATTGCTACTGCTAGAGATTATTTCCTGTTTGTTTGAGCTGCGCCTGGCTCTCAGGAGCCCAGAACCTTCACAGTGGTACTCCAGCCTTGGTGTGTGCAAACAACAGCCAGGACATGTCTAAGTACAGATCCCAAGGCCTCTCCCCAGGCTTACTGAATCAGAACCCCCAGGCTGACAGCAAAACTAACTGGCCTTTATTTTTAAGCTCTATAATTATTGCAAGTTACTCTCAGTTAAAGGTCTGTTGTTCACTTTGTTTCAGAGAAGTTTCAGCACAAACATATCCTTAACTTTCAGTGTGCTGGGCTTGCCCTCAGGGCTACCATGTACCTTTTGTACAAATTAGAAACAGAGACCCTTCTTTCTGTGCAGCTGTGGGCCACACAGGAGAGAAGGCTGGCCTGTGGAGTCCAGGATGGACCATTCACCTCCTTGGCCAGGAGTCTTTGTGCAGGTAACAACCTACACAACCACAAAGGGCAACCCTGCTTACTTCATGGTACTCTGATAAAGGAAATAGCTACCCTTGAGTAACTACAGTGTAAGTATAGAACCAGGCTTTTTTTTTTTAACATAGTTATTATCTAGAACCCTGACAGCAACTCTTAAAGTTTTATGTTGAGGAAACCAAGGCTCAGAAAATTTGATTTCCCTAAAATAATATAAAAAGAAGCTGAGCCAGATTAACACCCAAGCCAGGCTCTGACCAGGCAAGCAATTGGATTGATAGGAAATTATTTGCAATCAGTGTCTTGCTTCTCCAGCAAGGCCATGGGTAATACCTTGTCCTCCTCCCCTCTGAGAAACCAACTCAGGAACTTGGGAAAGGCCCCCAGGCTAGCAGTTATTGCCTCTCCTTGCTGCAGGAGTGAGGAGAAGCCTCAGGCCTCCAAATGATGATTGAGAAATGTTTATGTAGCACCAGGGGATGTGAGTGGAGAGCATGTCATATGGGAAGTCATTAATGATCACATGTTTATGATTGGCAGAAGTATCACTTCTAGAAAATGACTGTGATAAAAAGTCCAGTTTTTCTTTGCATTATGTAGAGGACTGTGAACAAAGGGCTGAAATTCAGAAAAGATCATGAAATTGGAGCCACTAATGACCCGTTCCTAAAGTTGTTCTGTGCTGTCAGTGGCTCTGTGGCTTGTCTTGGGGAGTGAGGAGTGGCCCTGAGCAGAGCGCCACCGGCGGGGTGGGTGTACTGCGCATTGCCTCGTCTCTGCGGTTCCCGCTGCAGGTAGCTGTGGCTACACGAGGAACTGCCCCAGGGTGCAGTGGCTTCCACAACAGTTATTTTATCCATGTCTGCAGGGCTGCTGGAGCCTAGCTGATCCAGGGTTGGCTCAGGGAGGTCCCTGAGCTTCAGGTGGCAGCAGCTGGTGGCTGTGCTCTTTGTGTCTTACTCTCCATGGCCCAAGACAGGTGAGGTCTGCTCACCTGTCAGGTGCTCACAGGCAATGGCAGAGGAGTAGGAGGGCAAGTGAAAACACGCCAGGTCCCACGCAGTCCAGGCTCTGGACTAGCATGCCAGGGCAGGGCTGGAGGCCAAAGTCCAGGCAAGAATGCCCCTGCCGCCGCCCTCCTCCCTGCAGGTGTGCTTGGTGGGCGCCCCTGCCACCGTCCAGCCCTCCTTGCAGGCGGCGGGAAACCCCTGTGCCCCCGCCCACAATGCTCTCACAGCCAAGCTCACCAGCAGCCTGCTCACATTTTCAGAGAAAATCTGTCCCCCATCAAATTTTTTCCATTTGATTCTCAAAAAGGAATGATTTTTCAAGAAATGGCTCCCTCCATACTTTGAAATCACAGCCTCAGTTTTGCTAACTTCCTTCTCTGATGAATTCTGAAACATCCCACTTACCTTCCTTATGATGACAGCAGCTCAGTGGGGGCCCCTCCTTTCCCTGGGTGGCTTTGGTCCCTTTCAGAGATGGGGGCAGGTCCCCAGCCACCCTTGTAACTCCTTGCTGACCCTGGGAGGAGCCCTAGCTTCCACCTCCTGCAATGTGCCCTTGCCCCCTTCACCACCAGGTGGCATATGAGTGACCTGGTCTCCATCCTCATCTCAGGCTGACAAGCAGTTTGAGGGGTCAGCTAATCTGCTGGGCCCTAAAACTGGTCGGATGATGGAATCAGCAGGGAAATTGAACATATATGCAGATTCCTGGTGGGCCTGGATGACTGGGGATGGAGCTTCTAGGCAAGCTCATTTGGGAACCACTGAGCTCAGTCACTTCACCTACCTTCCCACCTCCACTTGGCATGACACGCAAACTATTCTAGAAGCTGCTGCTTGCTAATAACCCTCTCGTTACTTGTGACCTGGATCAGGAAGACATGATGGGATTTTTAAACGTTGGGAGTGTTATGAAATACCTTCTTATTAAGGCAGGAGGCTTCCATTCCTGCAGAACCTAGAATTGCCACATGATGGTGGGGACAGGAGGCAGCTCTCTTTCTGGCCCTTAGAGCACTGTCCTTGATAAAATCAGTCCTCTTTGATTCCTTCAGGAGCTCCAATAAAGAAACAAGTCAGTTATTCTAACTATTTATTTCTTGCTTTAGGCTTTCACTTACTGAGGATTCAAAACCGAATCACATCTCCAAGTAAAATCCTATCCAAGACTGAATATGAGGGCAGGTGAGCCCCTTACTCCTATTGTTTCTGTGGCTATTTAAGCAATGCTTTTTAAAGGACACTAGGCCAGGAATCACAGACCCAGATCTTAGACTCATGTCTTACTCTAACCTTCCTCTAGTCATTGCTCCCACTCTGGACCTCACCGTCGTCGTCAGAAAATGAGATGGTTTTATTATGCTGTCTAGAATCTTGCCATGCAAAGTGTGGTCCCTGGAGGCTGGTCAGAAACTTAGGAGCTGAGATTCCACCCCAGACCTGCTGAGTCAGAATCTGCAGGTTTCGTGTGCACATCAAATTTTGAGAAACACTGTGCTATAAGATAACTTCCAGGGTAAAACTGGAGCGGGACTTGTGTGGTGCCCCAAAAGGCTGGAGAAGCTTTCGGATGCTCCCGCTCTCACTCTGCTCTTCCTTTCCTGGTGAGGGGACTCTTCATAGCCAGGATGCTCCCTCTTGGTGCTAAACGGTGCCGGCCTGGGGAACGGGGTGATGCAGGCAAAAGCACACTTCTCTTCTTTCGCAGTTACTCAGGTTTTTCTTCCACTGTGTTGCTGAAATAAGTGGACTCTAGAGCTCTCCTTGAGCTGTTATGTTTGTGGATAGCTGTCTAATTATTTATTTTTGTCAGAGGACAGAGAGGCCAGGGTCTCCTGTTTCTCTACTTTTCTGTAAGTTTTATTAAGGTACCTTCCAGAAGCCTCAAATTCAGTCCCTTGGAAATCATTGTTGTTCTATTGCATCTTCCCTGTCATCCTCCCCCAGTTCCTTTGTGAAAGCCTACTGAAGACGGCTCTGGTCCCTGGTCCCGCCACAGTCAGTGCTGCTGCTCATTCATTGTGCCACATTCTAGTCCTTTCATTACCAGGGGCCAGGAAAACTGAGGAAACTTATAAGCCATGAAAAGCCCAGAAGAGAACTGTAGTTAAATTCTAAGCAAACTTCACATAAGTCTAGGTCACCAGACATGCCAGAGCCCCACAAAGTAGGCTGAATGTTCCCGGAGCCTGGAGGGCAGAGAGCAAGGCCGGGACCCTTCATAAGCAGGGAGATGCAGGCACGCTGGAGACCTTCTCCCATTGCTGCTTGTCAGAAGTATAGGCTGACACGTGTCCAGGAAAAGAGATCATAACTTTCTCTGACTCCTTTCCCTCACCATTTTAGAGGGTAGTGTGCCATGAACTTGGAGCTGTGCTGGTTGGTGATTTATTTGTGAATTATTTTCTGAAATGAGAGCTTCTCTTCCTGGTTCTGGGCAGTTCACAACACTTTTAACTGTTGGCTTGGTGAGTTCCCTTTTCCCTCAAGCCAAGTTCCCCATCCCGTTCCACCTCAGCATACCTCCTATAAAGGGTATGACCATTTAAATAACAGACTCCTAAAGCTAAAGGGAGATAGACTTTTCCTGTGCCCTGTTGAAGCCTGCTGAATTTTTCCTACTTCTTCATAGCAGCATGGCAGCTGTTACGTGTTCTTGAATATTATTTTGCCAGGAAACACGGGCAGCTTGTGCATGAAAAGGGCCGTCTTTTATTCATGTCTCAAGACCTAGTTCAGAAGCTAAGGATTCTACAGAACTCTGAGACACTGGATAGGGACACTTCCCGGTCTTCTAGACCACAGCAACCCAGTCATAGCAGAAAACAAGCAAAATGTCTACACTGTCCATGAACCACTTTAATAAGCGGTTGATTGAACGGGTGTTGGGTTGGCCAAGCTTGTTGTAGTGAGGATCATGTGAGCAACTGTGTGCAGGCACACAGGTAAGGAGGAGACACGGGAAGTAATCGCTCAAGGCCGCAGGCCCAGCGGGGGCGAGGGCCCAGACCCAGGCCTCCTACTCTGCGGCTCCTGCTGAGCCCCTGTCTCCACACTTCTGATGAGGAAATGCCCCTTCTCCAGCACCCCATTGCCTTGCAGACCTTTTTTTTAACCATATTATTCATACTTAGTGTTCAAGACCCAGCCAGCCATCACCTCTTCTGGGGAGCCGTCCCTGATTCCCAGGGGCAGGAAGAAAGAGAAATTCCCTTCCTTATGTGGCTAGTGTTCTTATCATAGCATCTTTAAGTGACTTCTCCAGTAGTCTTCCTTCCTCATTAGACTGAGAACCTCAAGCTGGAGACCATACATCCTTCCAAGTATCCTGCACAGTGCCTGGCATGAATGTCTATGTTGTTGCCACCATAGGATAAGGGATGGATGGCTTCACTGTGTTGTAACAGTCCAAATAGAAGGCATGTGCATTAATCCACATGTGGATATTTCTCAACATGTGCCATATTCCGTCGTGATCATTGCATTTTAAATCATTTGTTAACTTGGCAATGGAGATGGGGCTAAGGGCCTTTAAGTGGCTCATGAAATCCAGATGGAAAGGCCTTGTCAGGGGCTGCCCTCAGTGGCAGGGAAAACCTCTATCAAAGCTCAGAGCCATTGACACCTGATTAACATTTCATAAAATGTCCATGGTGTGTTCTCTCCATCAAAACCCTGACATCAGCCATTATACTTAAACTGCTCTGAACCAGGGTCAGCAGAGCTTGACTTGTTCAGAAAGGTGAGTAGACGTTCATTTTTCCATGTAGATGCCCTGTGACAGTGAGACAGCTCTGTTCTGAGGCTCAGAAAGGGAGACAGCAGATGCCGCCGAGCACAGTGACCATGTGAAATGCAGAGGTCACTCCCCAGCTGGGCTTCAGGGGCGTCTGTGTGCTCGGTGTCTGAAAGTGTAGTACGCGGGGCCTGCCACTTGGGCAGGGTCCCGGCTCGCCATTTGACTGCCAGGTGGCTCTGGATTAGTTGAGGCAGCAGGGTTCAGTGGCCTCACTCTGTGATGTGCAAATAATAATACCTCCTCGAGGTGCTGCTGAGCGGATTGAAGTTAATAAATGGGAGGCATTTGGAACAGTGATGAGCATACTCAGTGCTCATTGTTGAGTCCTGGCAAATCTGCCTGGTGCTAGACTGGAGGCTTCCAGAGGGCAGGCCCCTCCCTGTTTCAAGCTCCTTTGTGCTGTCACAGACCCCAGGGTGATGTGTCAGTAAATATTTGTTGAATAAGTAGGTATTACTCCTGGCCTTGGTTGGAATATGTTGTGAGCTGATGAAGAAGTAAGGTATGTTTTGGCTTTGTGGAATTAACTAATTTCTGTTTGATAAACATTGTTGTTACTACAACAAACAGAACAGCTGAGAGCCTGCAGCTGTGGCAGGTTGGGCCCAGCTGAGGACTTTCAGCCAAACTGGTGAAAAGCTGTCATCCTCCCTATGCCAGACACTGAGTCGGGATGGGGGTGACATGATCCACGATGTCATTAATGACACAAAGTCCTCTTACCATACACAGGCAACTGCAGGTGAGTGTTCATGAGTTGTACAGAGCTGTGGACGGAGGTAGGGGAGCCACAGACACGGCACAGTGCCGGACTCCAGCAGTGTCCTGCCTGCAGAGACTAGAGGAGGGGGCTGCACCAAAATCTGAGAATGAGAGGCCCTGTGAAGCAGAAGCTGGTAGGTGAGCCCAGCACGTTCATATCCTGACTGCACTCCCCTCCGCAGCAGGAGGGAAGGGAGCCGCTGATGAAGTCCCTACCGTGTGTCAGCCTCCCAGATCCCAGAGCTGAGTGACAAGGAAGGAGAGGGGACCCAGTCACGCACCCACAGGCAAGCTGCAGGATGCAGGAGACAGGAGCTGATGCAGACAGGGCAGCAGGTCAGTGGGGACTGAAAGCTCAAGGGGGAGGGTCAGAGGCAGCGTGAGTACAGCTGTTTCATGCCAGTGATCAGAAGAGGAGGGGAGAGATGACTGGGAAGGCAGTGGGTGTGAGTCCACTACCCAGGCACAGGGACATGTCACTGGTCAGTCCTCCCTCCAGCAAAAGCACAATGAAAGAGAAAAGAAGAAATAGACTAAAATTCATGGAGACTAGGTAATAATGAAGAAGAACACAAAGTGAGCTTCCAGCAATTGATGAGCCTTTCTGTCCTATGATTTGCTTTATGAAATTAGCAGAAACTAAAACTTCCAAACACAACTTCTCTTAATTTCTTTTCTCTGAAAGTCTGACCCACCTAGTGCTTGGGAGTAATGTTCTGGAACAAGCAGCCTGGTAGGAAGCAGCGTCTTCCCCTGCCTCTTCAGTTCACCACAGTCTGCATGTAAGCAAGGTCTGCCCTAGAGCAGGGCTCCTCCTCTTGTTAAGAGCAGATGCCAAGCCAACAGGTTTGAGTGGGCCTGAGGGTCTGTATTTCCACCAGCTCCCCAGGGGAGTGCTGTTGGTCCCTGGAGTCACTCTGAGCAGTGAGGTTCTGGGACGCCTTTTCTAATGAGTAGAAGGAAAAAACAAGTAGTGACTAGGCCATTACTGATATGAGCACTGGATAGTAAACATCCTTACAAACCAAAGAACAAACTCAGTTCAAAGCAGTAAGCTCCCTTCTACCCCAGCTCATCTCCCCCCTGAACACATAAAGCCCAGCGCCTCCAGGAGATCTTCTCTGCCTGTAAATACTGCTTCCTGCTTAAGAGCAGACGCTTCCGGGGGGAAAACCTCCCATGCACGTTGTAAATTACCTGTTAGCAGCAGCGGCTCCCTGTTTGGTTTGCTGATCTTCTTGAAATAGTTCTCTAGTTCACGTGCTGGATGATTTTCCACCACCATGCCTCTCCCCTGCCTGCCTGCACACACTAAAAGTGGTTTTCTTCAACCTCTTGGGGTGACTTGAGTCCATGGATGGAGGCAGATAGTTCATGAGCTCCTCTAAATGTCTCAACACTACTGCCTGCAAGGCTGCCTCCCTGCCCATATGACTACCAATAAATTTCAGAGAAGGTAGGTCCCCTGTGTTTATTTCACTTAGTAATTAAGGAGAGCTGTTAGTGTTCTACTGGATTTGAAAGCACAGGGCGTTTGAGGGTGCTGACTTCCAGGCCCTCACTTAGGGCTCCCCTTGGCCCTGAGTGAGCCCATACAAGGACCACTGGCTGCTTCTCGGCTTCCAAGGGTCATAAGCTGGGGCCTGCCTTTCACTTGTTACCTATTATTTAGTTCTAATCCTTGGGTGAAGAGCTGAGAGTTAGGGATGTAGTTACTGTCATGAAACTGCTTATTTTGAAAATAAGGTCAGTGAAGTGGAAAACCCTGTTCAACTTCCCCCAGCCCCACCTTCTACTCCCACCCCATCCCACTGAACTTTCTTTTTAAAAAGCAGATTGTGTCATTTGCCAGCATATATGGTCTAGATACACCTGGGTCCAGACATCACTTTCTTCTCTCTTTCTGGATTGTTTTCTTCATACCTGCTCAGGATCACCAAGCAAAACAAGTTCACCCGTAATCTCTGGCTCATGGTAGATTATGGAGACTTAATTCACTTCAAGTGGAATCACACTCTCACTTCAGAGAGGTGCAAATGTATCTGTAGCATTCTAATAATAGCATTATTGAGCATAGACTGTATGCCAGGGACTGTACCAAGACTATATGTGCAGTAGCTCATTGCCATGCCAGATGCCTCCTGAGGCAGAGGTGCACTTTCCCCACCTCACAGAAGAGACTGGGCGTCCATGGGTCAATACCTCAGATAGGAACACTCATTTGCTGCAGAACCCAAGCTCTGCTGTCTAGTGTGAGGCCGTGGCTGCTGCTCCTGCCTTGACTAGATATGTGCAGGAGACCCAAGTTTGAGCAGCCCCTTAATTAGAACATTGCTGACTGACAGCGCCAATGTGCCAGTGTAGAACCAGGTATTGTGTGCCCTCTCCCGCGTACTTCATAGACGTCTATACCAGGGCTTTTGTCTGGCACATTCCTTTGGCGAGGAGCCCCAGTCCTGCCCAGGCCACGGCACGTCCTTTCAGGGATGCTGAGGGGCTCTCTCGGCCAGGCACCTGCTCCGAGACCCTCAGAGGCAGCACTTGTCTCAGGTTCTGGGGGTCTGCACTGGGGGCATTCATTTATGTCTGATTTTGTCGGGCACTTAATACATAAAACTGCCAGACCCTGACTCGGGGGTCTCTGCAAGCTGAGTTATTTAGTTTGGGTAAGCAAGTTTAGAGTTCAGCCAGAGTGTGTGGTACACCTACTAAGTGCAAGCCATGGACAGGTAAAGTGGAGAGGGCAGACAGAGGGATAAATAAGACACAATCCCTGTGTCTAGGGCCCCAAGGGCACCAGCAGTAAGGGCACATGTCAGCCAGTAAGGCACCTCATGTGGCTCTGTAACGTGCAGTGGGAAGCCAGGAAAGGCAGGGAGAGAGCCGGCCAGTGGGGGCCTGGGGAGGCCTCATGGAGGAGATGGCGCTTGAGACAAGACTGCAGCAAGGCAATAGGACTCAGGCAAAGCCTTGGGGACCAGGGTGGTTGGGGGAGAAGCAGGGAGGCTCCCCATAGCATTTGCAGGAGTGACAGGCAGGGGCATCTGAGCAGCTGGAACTGTGCTGCCCTGTGGGTGTGGGGGGTACTGAACACCTGAATTCCCGAATAGAGCCAGTGTCTAGTCTCAAGCCATCCAGCACTTCAGAGCCATCTCATTTAACTCCTCCCTCACCCTGGAGGTACGTGGGGGTATGTCCACTTCACAGGTGGTGAGACCGAGTCCCCAAGAGGCTGAACAGACCTGCTCCAGGCAGAGTGAGGAGAGCAGCCCCGGCTGCCTCTGGAGAGGTCAGGCTCCTCGCCCCGACTGTCTGCCCGCAGGAGCTGACCCCTGTCCTGAGAAACTGAAGTGGTGGGGGCTGCCCCTCCCCGAATATGAGCCAGCTGTCTCCAGGCCGGACCAGGCTCTGACTCACATACTGGAGACGGAGGTGCCTCCGGGTCCTGCCCGGGCCCCTGCCGGGGCACACAAGCCTCCAGGGCAGAGCAGCCACATACACCCCCACTGCCCCGGCGCACCATCTCTGAGCCCACCTTGCGCATGTGTGTGCAGGGCCCCACTGCACCGGGAGCTCCTGTCACCTTGGAGTCCTGGGGCAGAGGGACACAAGGCAGGACAAGCCGGAGCCAGAGTCACGCACTCGTGCCCCTCTGAGGCACACCATGAACGCATTAACACTCGGACCTGCTGTTGTGACTCCGGCTGATGTGCTCTGACTGCAGTCTGGGGGCCCTGGAAGGCAGCTGCAAGGGGCAGAGTGATGAACTGGACCGTGAAAGTGCAGGAGAGAAAAATGATGGCAGCATTTTTACAATTACCTGGTCTTCCTTGGTCCACAGAGGAAAGTGCTTTCTCTTTGCACTTCTTTGGTACAGATGTGTCCAGGTTAAGTCCATTTCATCATTATGCCATCATGATCCGGTGTGTATTGATTGCTCACCACTCACCAAGACACTCAGCACCATCAAGTTCGACTCTCACACCCACCCTGCCCGCGGGCCGTCCTGGCACCTCCGCTTCTCAGAGGAGTTGGCTGAGGCCCTGAGAGGCCAAGCGGTGTTCCAAGTTGAAGGGCTGGTAGACTGCAGAGCCAGGACCCCCACCCAAGGCATCAGACTCCACAGCCTGCTCCTCCCAAGGGTGAAAATTTTGCTTTTCATTACATGACTATGATGGGAAGGGAAGTAGGTCAATTTTTGTCTTTCAGATTCCGTGTTCTTTTCACACCTGAGGGACTAGAACTAGTCTGGGCTCCCTGCAATCCAAGCACGTGCTCCCCTTACTGGAGTGGCAGGTCCCTCTTTGTGTTCAAGCGTGTTGCTATGTTCATTTTCTCCCTGAACATTATTAAGAATCTCACAGAAGTGAACTTAGAGCCATTGTACCAAGTAAAGGCTGCTTTCTATTTTTTGCTCTTCTACTTAAATTTTCAAAGAATCTAAAATAGCAGTTGCCATTTTTTACCATGTTCCCTTCTGAAATATTTAATTCTTCCTCAGGCAGTTTAACATTGCATTGCCCAAGGATTAACTTCCATTTCTGAAGAGAGTCTATTAGCCGAGAGAGGCAGAAAATGTCTTTCACTGAGTGGCAGGGACAGGGGCTGGCGATGTGAGCGAGGAGAAGCAGGAGGCCCACGGCTTTGCCTTTATGAAGCTGCTTGCCCATCAGCAAAGCCGGGACTGACTCCCCTCATTAAACATAGTGATTTTTAAGAAGCAGTTTCCCTGCAAAGACCAATTTTAAGGGATTAACACTTAATGATAATGTATGGGCAAAAGAACTATAGCAGTAATACTTAACTGGAAGAGGTAAAAGCAACTGTGTTGAAGTGCACAAGTCACCTAGGTCCTAAGAAGCCCTACAGGGCCCCGTGGCTCTTAGCCTTTCAGAACACGAGGGCAGCCCCCAGGTCATCAGCCGAAATGATGACAGTGTCAGGATCACCAACTGCCGCTCTTTCTCTCATCGTCTGTTTCTTACTGACTGCCAGAGAAGAGAGGGGGAGAAAAGAGCATGAGAGAAATGAAAGCTTTAGGGATTTCTGCCTTTGTATGTGAAGGTCCTAATCAAAAGCTTAATTTCCCCCTCTTAGATAATTAAGTCAGATACTGCTGCTCTCCGGTGATGACTCCAAACTCTTGCTCAAGTCTCTCCTTGGCCTCCACCTGCTCCCCGTGGGCCAGGCCGAAAAAGTCTGGAGTTTATCCCCTCCAGAGGCAGCTTTCTGCTCTGTTCGGCAGAATGTACCTCCTGTAGTTTTGGAGTGTGCAGTTTTTTTCCTTCTTTGACCAAAAGTGTCAGAATTCACCCAGAGTGGTAGCAGGAGCAAGGGATGTTCTCCTCTCTTGATCACTTGGTTTTTAAAACAGGCATCTAAGCCGTGAGGTCGCAAATGTTCTCGCCAGGTCACAATGTGATTCTTGGCTGATTAACCCTGAAGTTCATTTTCCCAAATCCACATTGCTAAACCTCATCAGATATCATTGTCTTCTTTCTTTTACCTTGAAAAAGTAAATGAAAGTGGCCTCTAAGAATTAAAAAGAGATCCCAGTGATCCCAATTCTAGCACATGCCTCTTCCCCTGGCCTGAGACACGGAGGACACGGTGCCTTCCAGTCGACTCAGGCTGCCCTGTAGCCCCGAGGAACACGGGCGCACCGGGCCCCAGGGAGCAGGGTGCTGGGCTACCAAGATGCTTCTCAGCGCCTCTCTCTCCTGGGAAGGCTGGTCCTCTGGCTCCCACGTTTTCCACTCTCCGTAATCCCCAGGTCTACAGTAACTACGGGGCCAGCCGCCATATATGTGTAAAGAAAATCCCTGATCTGCGGTATCTAGAGCACAGGGGCCGTCTCCAGACCTTGCTGTTGAATAAAACTTTTTCAGAACTCTCTTCCCCAAGTGGCCCTACACCAGGTAAACTGAATCTCTGTTCGAGGGACATGGCTTCGTTGCTTCTCCAAACAAGCGCTTGAATCCACTGTGCAGATGAGTTTGAGGACCACTACCTCAGGGCATTTCCTCAGACGGCTTTGGGGAAGGTTCCATTCAGGATAGTAACTTGCCTGCATGCTAGTCCCCACTCATTTAGTAGGATCTCCAGGTTTTCCATACTTTCCTATTGATTTTTTTTGACACATTCATGTTGCAGCTCCGTTTCCCCTCCTCATCTGGCACAGCCTTGAATAATCATACTTCTCCCAAAGAAGATGGTTTAACACTTTAAGCCATCTGTAACCTTACACTCTTTTTCCAACTTAGTAAATCTGCTGGCTTTTAACAGTCTTAAAGACTATACAAATTTCATTGTATTTTCTCATACTTAGCCAGATTTTTTCCTAAAAGCAAGGATGTGTTTTGGCTTTTGCTTTTTAAAAGATCATAAGTTTTTACAAATTAAGGAAACCTTTGGGGCCAGAAGATTCCTTTATTCTGAAAGTCTCCCAGCATAATTTCTTTAGACAGTGGATTAAGCTCTTCCATAACTAGAATGTTGGGTCTTTAAATTATTACAGTAGGTCTTTAATAATATCTGCCAATTAAAAAATTTACACTTAGGAGAAGAACAGGTATAGAGTTTGTTCTTCCTGCTTCACATAATACCTCAAAGTGAAAGAGCCATCATTGCAATTAGGCATTCTTTTTTTTATAAGACTCCAACAAATAATGTGTTTATTTCCCTACCAGTAGGCCTTCTAGAATACATGAAAGCATGGTGTAATAGGAGTCAGAAATCTCTGGTTCCATTTCTGACTCCTCCACTGTCTAAACATGAAATGTTAGGTGTAACATGTTATTTCTTGAGGTTGTTTCCATCCAGCCTAGCTCGCAGGGCAGTCATGTAGTTTCAAAGAGAGGTGAATGACGGCACCCTGAGAAGCCTAAAACACTGTATGATATAAAGTAAAATGAAAATATTACTAATTACAGTCTCACTGTCTGATGTGGCCTTTCTCTCTGGGGCTACAATGCTACCCTGAAACAGGCACATCCAAGCCACGCCCCAGCGGGAGAACAGAAGAGACAAGGGATCTAACAGTTAACAGGCAACTTCCCTCATGGCAAGGACACCGAGCAGGACATTTTTAAGGTACCAGTCTTGAATGAAAGTTGTGTCTCAACCAGTTCACTGCCTTGCCCTCTGTAGGATATTCTTTTGGAATGATGAAGGTAGAAATGAGTGAAAAACTTAGCCTTTTGCTCTGACCATTTCTGCATCGTTTCTAAGACTTTTCCTCACCTCCTCCTAACTTTATTGCTTCCCATTTCTATCCCATCTTTGGAAATGACCACCATTCACTAGGTAATGTTTATGTTTCCAGACATTTGCCAGTTATAATCATGTGCCTTTCAGAATAAAAACCAAAAATGAGTCTCTATTACAGAAACGTTCACCCAGTTCCCAAATACCAATTGAGCACCTAGTATGGACAAGACACTGTATAGGTGTTCAGGCTAAAACACCAAAGAATTGGTAAGATTTCTGGTCTCAGATAACTTCTATTCTAACCTTTTGTAACTTTTTCAAAATCTTTTTACTTTGGAATAATTATAGATTCATAGAAAGTTGCAAACATAGTACAAATAGGTCCTGTACTTTATCCAGTTTCAGCCCCCAAGGTTACATCTAATGTTACCATAATACATTACAAAACCCAACCATCCAAAATCCCTTATAGATTTGTGAAACTGTCACCATAATAAAGATCTCCCTCCTGCTACCCCTTTGTAGGCACACACACACCTGGCCCTTCACTGTCCTAACCCCTGGCAGCCACTAACCTATTCTCCACCTCTGTGATTTTCATTTGGGGAATGTTATATAAATAAAATAATATATTATGTGATCTTTTCTAATTGATGTTTTTACTCAGCATAGTGCCCTTGAGATCTGTCCAAGTTGTTATATCAATAATTTGTTCCTTTTTATTACCAAGTAACATCCCCATGGTATGGATATACCATAGTCTGTTTAACCATTTACCTTTGGAGGGACATTTAGTTGTTTCCAGTGAGCAGTTACAGGGAAGTCTGCTATAAACAATTGTATAAAGGTTTGGTATGAGCATAAATTTAAATTTTCTTGTAACAAATGCCCAGGAGTACAATTGCTGGGTCATATATTGCAATTGTGTGTTTTTAAAGAAAGTGCCACACTGTCATCCAGAGTGGCTGTACCGCTTCACAGTCCCATAGGTGATGTATTAGAGATCACTCCACATCCTCCCTAGCATTTTGTGCTGTTACTTTTTTTTATCTGTACTAAATAGGTGTGTGGTGATATCTTACCATGGTCTCAATTTGCATTTCCCTAACAGATAGTTGTGTTGAACATTTATTCACATGCTCATTTGCTGTCCATTTATACTTTTCAGTGAAATGTCTTTTCACATCTTTCGCCCATTTTCTAATTGGATTGTTATTTTAATATTGAGTTTAGAGACTTATTTGTGTATTATACTACATAAAGACCCTTTGTGGGATATGTGGCTTTCAAATATTTTTCTCCCAGCCTGTATAGCAAAAGGGTTTTTTTATTTTGTTAAAGTCCAATTATCAACATTTTTTCTTTTACAGCATCATGTCACATCTAAGGATTCTTTGCCTAGTTACAGATTCTAAAGATTTTCTCCTACTTTTTTCTAAGTTTTATAGTTTTACATTTTTATACTTAAGTCTGCCATCTATTCTGAGTTAACAAATCTGTCATCTATTCTGAGTTAACTTTTGTATGAGGTGTGAGATTTAAGTTGAGGTGTTTTATTTTATTGTCTATGAGTGTCCAATTGTTTTACCAAATGCTATGAAAAGACCATCTATCTTCCACTGAATTACTTTGGCACCTTTGTCAAAAATCATTTGGGCAATAATGCAGAATTATTTCTGAGTTCTCGATTCTTTCCACTGATCTGTATGTCCCTCCCTTTGCAAATACCACACAATTTTGTTGGCAATAGCTTTCTAATAAGTCTTGAAATCAGGCAGATTGATTCATTTCACTTTATTCGTCTTCAAAATTGTTTTAGCAATTTCTAGTACCTTTGCCTTTACATAAAAATTTTAGAATAATCTTCTCCATACCTAAAAAATACAGGAATTTTGTTAAGAATTGCATTAAACTTGTATCAATTTGTGTGGAATTAACATTACCATGCTGAGTTTTCAAATCCATGAACACAGTTTGTCTCTCTATCTATTCTGATCTTTTGTAAGTAATTCTTTCATTAGTATTTTGTGGTTTTCTTCAGCACCCAAGTTCTCTAGAAGTTTTGTTAGATTTACATGTAAGTGGAGATTTTTTTTTAGCAATTTTAAATTGTATAAATGCTTTGTATTCTTAAAGTGGGTGTTCATGTGTTCATTTCTAGCATATAAAAATACAGTTGATTTTTGTGCTTATTTATTGTATTATATGACCTTGCTGAACTCTCTTACAAGTTCTAGGAGTTGTTTTTTTAGATTCATTGAGATTTTCTATGTAATCTCATGTTATCTAGGTACAGAGACAATTTTATTTCTTCCTTTTTGTTCCTATGCCTTTTCTTTCTTTCTTCTTATTGCAATGGCAAGCATTTCCAGTAATAAGTTGAACAGGAGTGATGAAAGCCAGCATCCTTGCCTTGTCTCTTTTTATGGGGAAAGCATTCAGTCTTTCACCATGAAGCAAAATTTTAACTGTGCACAATAGTTTGTAGATATGCTTTATCCTCTGTTCCTTTTCTGAGTGTTTTTATCATGAATGCTTTTTATGCATTAACTGATGTGATCGTGTAATTTTCTCCTTACCTATTAATACTGTGGATTATATTGATTGATTTTTTTTTATATTGAACTAGCTTGCATCCTTGGAGGAAACCCTACTTGGTAATAGTATATATTCCTATTAAATATCGCTGGGTTCTATTTGTTAATGTTTTGTTAAGGAATTTTACATCTATTTTTATGAAGGGTATGATCTGCACTTTTCTTTTTTAATACTGCCCCTGTCTGGTGTTGGTATTGGGATAATACTGGCTTCATAAGAAAAGTTGAGAGTGTTTCCTCCTCTTTTATTTAGTGCAAGAAAATGTATAGAATTGGTGTTAATTCTTCTTGAGTAAAATTTTCCTAGGAAACCATATGGGCCAGAAGATTTCTTTTCTGGGAGATTTTAAACTACAAATTCAATTTCCTTTATATTTGCAGGACTATTCAAATGATTTCATATTAGGTGAGTTTGTGATAGTTTGTATTTTTTGAGGAGTTGGTCCATTTCATCTAAATTGTCAAATTTGTGTGGGTAGTGTTCATAATAATCCCTTAGTATCCTTTTGACATCTTTGGGATCCATAATGATGTGTTTTGTTTTAATTCATGATATTGGTAATTTATGTTTTTGGGTTTTTTTTTTTTGCTTTGTCAGTCTTGCTAGAGATTTGTCGATTTTCTTGACCCTTTTCAAAGAACCAGATTTTTGTTTCTCATTTTCTTTATTGTTCTGTT
The DNA here is from genome assembly GCF_030020395.1 of Manis pentadactyla. Taxonomy (NCBI): domain Eukaryota; kingdom Metazoa; phylum Chordata; class Mammalia; order Pholidota; family Manidae; genus Manis; species Manis pentadactyla. The sequence goes on along the minus strand of NC_080019.1, from coordinate 43,673,230 downwards.
TTCAGTTTCACTGGTTTCTGCTCTTTATTACATCCTTTCTTCTGCTTACTTTGAGTTTATTTTGCACTTCTTTTTCTAGATCCTTTTTCTAGATCCTTAGATCATTATTTTTAGATCCTTTCCTCTTTTCTAAACTATTTATTTTAGTGCTATAAATTTCCCTCTTAGCACTGCTTTAGCTATATCTCACATATTTTAATATGTTGTATTTTCATTTTAATTTGGTTCTGTGTGTTTTATTTCCCTTGAGATTTCCTCTTTCAACCATGGATCACTTAGAAGTCCTTTGTTTAGTTCCCAAAATGGAGAATTTTTATTTATCTTTCTGTTATTTATTTCTTGTTTAATTCCATTGTGATCAGAGACTGCTCTGTATGGTTTCAATTTTCTTGACGTTTTGTTCTAGATATTGTCTTTCTTTGTATGTGTTCCATGAGCATTTGAAAGGAATGTGTATTCTGCTGTTATCAGAGCATTCTATGAATGTTCATTAGATTCTATTGGTTTATAATGTTTTTGAGGTCCTCTAATATGCTTGCTGATTTTCTGCCTAGTTTCTCTGTCAACTTTTGAGATAGGGATGTTGAAGTCTCCAACTATAATTGTGGATTTCTCGGTTTCTCCTTTCAGTTCTATCAGTTTTTGGTTCTCATATTTGCAGCTTTTTTTGTTTGGCGCATACACACTTTAAACTTGCTTTATTTTCTTGATGGATTCTCCCTTCTATCATTATGTAATATCCATTTCTGTCTCTGGTAATTATTTTTTTCTATGAAACCTACTTTAATCTGATATAAATAAAGCCACTCTTTCTAGCTTTTGAGTAATGAATACATAATATATCCTTTTTCATCCTTTTATTTCATCCTTTTAATCTGTCTTTATCATTATATTTGATGTGAGTTTCTTGTAGACAGTATATAGTTGGGTTGTGTTATTTTTATCCACTCATGAAATCTCTAACTTTTAATTGGTATATTTAGATCATTTACATTTAATGTAACTATATGTTAGGGTTTAAGTTTGCCACTTTATTTTTCTTTTCTGTTTGTACTCACTCTTTTTTTCTTTTTTATTCTTCCTGTGGGTTGCTTGAACATTTTTTGGAATTCAATTTTGATTATTGATAGTGCCTTGAGTATGTTTCTCTGTATAGATTTTTTAGTGGTTTGTCAAGTATTACATTGTAAGTATGTATGTATATGTTTATGTGCATGTGTGTGTATATGTATATACATAATTTAACAGAGTCTGTTGGTACCAACATTTTAACAGTTTGAGTGAACTATAAAAAATTTACTTCCCTTTCCCACTTTTAACATAATTTCCTCAAATAGTTCCTCTACCTACATTTAGAACCACATCAGACAGTGTTAATTATGTTTCAACCATCGAACATAATTTAGAAAATTCAAGAGGAGAGGGATAATGTATTGTATTAACCCATATATTCACTATTTCCATTTTCCTTCCTCCCGATGTTTGAAGGTTCCTTCTTTTTTATTTTTTCCAACCAACAGAATCCAATCAACATTCCTATCGGCTTTTTCTGACTCTATTCTAGCAGGGGTAGGGGTGGGAGAAATTGGGGTACCTGTTACATCATGGCAAGGGTAAAGGTCTAGGTTTTCCACCTGGTCTTTGCTGATGGGAGTGGGGTCTTTTTCGTGGTGGTAGGCTGGAGTGGAGTGCTTACTGTCTAAAAGTTTTCTGTCATGATAGGGTGTCTCTTTCCTGGTCATTTGGCTAAAGAGAGCAGAGGGATCTTTTGTCTGTGCCTATTTGTTGGCTTCTTCACCTCCAAGTATGAGATATAAAAGAAACCCAGGAAACTCAACCCAAGTTCACCAGCCAGTCTGCTTTCTTCTCTCCACTTTTCATATCCATATCTCCATGGTGTGGAGACAGAGAACAGAAACAGATAGTCTAGATCTAAGTACCTTGCTGAACAATTTTAGTGGTTTAGCAATTTTTAAGTTGATGCTGTTGGATTTTGACAGATGGCAATCACATACTTTGAAAAGAACTGTATTTTCTCTTCCTCTCCAATGTTTATACCTTACTCCATTTTCTGGTCACTGCTTTCCTCAAGACCACTGGTGCAATGTGGAACTACAGTCATAATGATGGGCGTACATCCCTCTCCTGCTGATGATCTTTCCGTGTTAGATTGTTTCATAGGTTACTAATTATATTCCTTATCACTGTTTTCTCTGTACTTAAGTTACCAAGGATTTTTATTACGAATGGATGTGCAGTCTTATTAAATGCCCTTACTGGATTTATCAAGATGGTTATGTGGTTTTTCTCTTCTGATCCATTAATGAGTTGAATTATAGTAACAGGTTGTTCTAATATTGAGTCTTTCTTACATTCATAAAATAAACCCTACTAGGTCATAGTGTGTTACTCTTTTAAGACACTACTAATTTTTTTTTATCATTAATCTACAATTACATGAAGAGCATTATGTTTACTAGGCTCTCCCCTACCCCAAGTCCCCCCGACAAACCCCATTACAGTCACTGTCCATCAGCATAGCAAAGTGTTGTAGAATCATTACTTGTCTTCTCTGTGTTGCACAGCTCTCCCCTTTCCCCCACCCCCCACATTATACATGCTAATAATAATAATACCCACTTTCTTCTTCCCCACCCTTATCCCTCCCTACCCTCCCATTCTCCCCAGTCTCTTTCCCTTTGGTAACTGTTAGTCCATTCTTGGGTTCTGTGACTCTGCTGCTGTTTTGTTCCTTCAGTTTTTCCTTTGTTCTTATAAAATCATTTGGTATTTGTCTTTCTCCGCTTGGCTTATTTCACTGAGCATAATACCCTCCAGCTCCATCCATGTTGTTGCAAACGGTAGGATTTGTTTTCTTCTTATGGCTGAATAATATTCTATTGTGTATATGTACCACATCTTCTTTATCCATTCATCTACTGATGGACACTTAGGTTGCTTCCATATTGTAAATAGTGCTGCAGTAAACATAGGGGTGCATCTGTCTTTTTCAAACTGGAGTGCTGCATCCATAGGGTAAATTCCTAGAAGTGGAATTCCTGGGTCAAATGGTAAGTCTAGTTTGAGCATTTTGAGGAACCTCCATACTGCTTTCCACAATGGTTGAACTAATTTACATTCCCACCAGCAATGTAGGAGGGTTCCCCTTTCTCCACAATCTCACCAACATTTGTTGTTGTTTGTCTTATGGATGGTAGCCATCCTTACTGGTGTGAGGTGATGTCTCATTGTGGTTTTAATTTGCATTTCTCTGATGACAAGCGATGTGGAGCATCTTTTGATGTGTCTGTTGGCCATCTGAATTTCTTCTTTGGAGAACTGTCTGTTCAGCTCCTCTGACCATTTTTTAATTGGATTATTTGCTTTTTGTTTGTTGAGGTGCGTGAGCTCTTTATATATTTTGGATGTCAAGCCTTTATCGGATCTGTCATTTACGAATATATTCTCCCATACTGTAGGGTACCTTTTTGTTCTATTGATGGTGTCCTTTGCTGTACAAAAGCTTTGCTTTTCAGCTTGATATAGTCCCACTTGTTTATTTTTGCTTTTGCTTTCCTTGCCTGGGGAGATATGTTCATGAAGAAGTTGCTAATGTTTATGTCCAAGAGATTTTTGCCTATGTTTTTTTCTAAGAGTTTTATGGTTTCATGACTTACATTCAGGTCTTTGATCCATTTTGAATTTACTTTTGTGTATGGGGTTAGACAGTGATCCAGTTTCATTCTCTTACATGTATCTGTCCAGTTTTGCCAGCACCATCTATTGAAGAGACTGTCATTTCCCCATTGTATTCCATGGCTCCTTTATCGAATATTAATTGACCATATATGTTTGGGTTAATGTCTGGAGTCTCTAATCTGTTCCACTGGTCTGTAGCTCTGTTCTTTTGCCAGTACCAAATTGTCTTGATTACTATGGCTTTGTAGTAGAGCTTGAAGTTGGGGAGTGAGATCCCCCCCCAACTTTATTCTTTCTCAGGATTGCTTTGGCTATTTGGGGTCTTTGGTGTTTCCATATGAATTTTTGAACTATTTGTTCCAGTTTGTTGAAGAATGTTGTTGGTAATTTGATAGGGATTGCATCAAATCTGTATATTGCTTTGGGCAGGATGGCCATTTTGACGATATTAATTCTTCCTAGCCAAGAGCATGGGATGAGTTTCCATTTGTTAGTGTCCTCTTTAATTTCTCTTAAGAGTGTCTTGTAGTTTTCAGGGTATAGGTCTTTCACTTCTTTAGTTAGGTTTATTCCTAGGCATTTTATTCTTTTTGATGCAATTGTGAATGGAATTGTTTTCCTGATTTCTCTTTCTGTTGGTTCATTGTTAGTGTATAGGAAAGCCACAGATTTCTGTGTGTTAATTTTGTATCCTGCAACTTTGCTGAATTCCGATATTAGTTCTAGTAGTTTTGGAGTGGAGTCTTTAGGGTTTTTTATGTACAATATCATGTTATCTGCAAATAGTGACAGTTTAACTTCTCCTTTACCAATCTGGATTCCTTGTATTTCTTTGTTTTGTCTAATTGCCATGGCTAGGACCTCCAGTACTATGTTGAATAACAGTGGGGAGAGTGGGCATCCCTGTCTTGTTCCCGATCTCAGAGGAGAAGCTTTCAGCTTCTCGCTGTTCAGTATGATGTTGGCTGTGGGTTCATCATATATGGCCCTTATTATGTTGAGGTACCTGCCCTCTGTACCCATTTTGCTGAGAGTTTTTGTCATGAATGGATGTTGAATTTTGTTGAGTGCTTTTTCAGCATCTATGGAGATGATCATGTGTTTTTTGTCCTTTTTGTTGATGTTGTGGATGATGTTGATGGATTTTTGAATGTTGTACCATCCTGGTATCCCTGGGATGAATCCCACTTGGTTATGGTGTAGATCCTTTTGATATATTTTTGAATTCGGTTTTCTAATATTTTATTGAGTATTTTTGCATCTACGTTCATCAGATAAATTGGTCTGTAATTTTCTTTTTTGGTGGGGTCTTTGCCTGGTTTTGGTATTAGGGAAGACACTACTAATTTTGATTTGTTACTATATTTAAGATTTTTGCTTATGTATATGTTAGTAAGATTGTGCTTCTAACCCATATTGTACACCAAACTGATCACCTCCTTCAGATGGGGCTTATGTTCTCCATACTGCCCTGGACCACTCCCTATAGTCACTCAATATGAAATGTATACATTAATTTAGTAGAATATTAATGTCTTACTATTAAATGTCCTGCCTGGCTTTTATAGCCATTTTGAGTTGTTGAACTCTGGGTCTGTACTTAGGTGTTTTAGTGACATCCTATCTGTTGTGGTATCCAGGTCAGAGGAGCTTTGTAAAATAGATTGAGTCATTACACATTTCCTGTGTTCTGTAGCAGTCTAGCACAGGAATTATTATGTACTTTAAATTTTAAAGGTTGTTAAAAGTTTAAAAAAAATAAAAGGAAAGTAGTAATGAAACCATCTGGACGTGGACCCTGGTTGGTGGAGGTTGGGGTAGGGGAATTCCGACCACCTTTTCAGTTTTCCTTCCCTATAGTTACTGGTCTTTTCAGGTTTTCTGCCTCTTGTTGAATCATTTTAATTGTTTATGTGTTCTGAGAAAGTGTTTTTATTTCTGTTCTCAATTTCTTCTCAAAATTTTTCAAATTTAATGGAATTTGCATATATATTCTCTAATAATTTTGAATTATTATCAATATTTCTATTCTATTCTATTATTATCAAAAAATATCAAATCCATGTCTATAGTTGTATTCTTTCTTATTACTAATTTTGTTCTGTTTATCCTTTTTATCAGACTGGTCTCTTTTATTGGTCTTCAAATATCTCTTGGTTTTAATGATCAAGCCAACTTTTCTCTTTCATCAGTTCTTGCTTTTGTCTTTATTGATTACCTTTACTCTGCTTTGTTTAGCTCATTTTTGAAATTGATTATTGTTTTGTGCATTTTTAATCTTCCTTGTTTTCCAGGCACATTTAAACATGGAGTCACTCTTTGATGTGCCCTGTAGGTTTTGAGCTGAGTGCTCTCATCATTCATTGCTGTACACTGTCTAATTTCAGCTTTCATTTTCTTTTAAAAATTATTTTGGGTTAGAGTTCCAAGAGGCCTGTAGTATTTGTCTTTTGAGGGTTTTATTGAGATTTTATTTGTGGCCAAGCACTTGGTTAGATTTTTTTTAAGTGTTCCATGGAAATTTAAACATATGTTTTTCTGTTAGTTGGAAACTGAATTTAATATGACATTCATTTAGCTTGATGATTATTCAGATCATCTATATCCTTACCAATCTTTTTGGCTACTTGAACTGTCAATTTCTGAGGAAGAAATGCTGAGTTTCCCACTATGATCAGATTTAATAGTTGCTGCTTGCATTTCTAACACTTGATGCATAGTTCCATGCTATGTTGTTCAGTGAAAAAGGTTTATGAGCTATTATCTTCTGGATTGTATCTTAAATCCATATGAAATTTCCCTTGCTTTTGACTTTGAATTCTACTCTTGTCAGATATTAATACTGCATTTCTTGCTTTTTTTAATAGCACTTATTAGCTTTATTTCCAATGATTCTATTTTGTGCCATGTTACATATTTTATAAATAACATATAACTCAGTTCTACATATTTTCCATCAAAAAGTTTCTTTTAATAGGAGAATTAAATTATTTGTATTCATTATAAATATTGGTATGTTTGGACTTAGCCTTGTCATTTATTTTCATTTTCTACTTAACATTCTATTCATCGTTCCTCTCCATCTCCCTTTTCTTTATTGCTGTGCTCAATGTTTATTTTTTCCTTTGGTGCTTTGGAAGTTTTACCTCCTGTTCTTCTTTAGTTGTTTAAAACAGAGCATTTACCTTTCATCATAGATAGGCAAATATAATTGTAATCAGAATTTGTAACCTCATCTACCCTTCCCATATCTTAGCACATTTTTACATTTTTAACTTTCAGGGACTCTTTATTTGATTGAAGCTCTCTGAAAATAGCACCTGTGTGTGTGTGTGTGTGTGTGTGTGTGTGTGTGTATCTTGTTTGTAAATTCTGTTCTCTTCATTGGAGTCCAGTTCAGGTAATTTTTCTTTCTTTGCTGTGCATGTGATTTCCTCCAATGTCTCATAATTCTTGCTTGTGCATTCATATTTTAAATGCAGAAATATGTGGACTGGTGTTTCTGCAGCAGTCATATGGAAATGGTTCCCACTGCAGATCTCTCCTCTGAGGTGGAGGAATGGAAGCGCATGTCAGTTAGGAGGTGGCGTGACTGCGGATCCCCGACAGGGTGCCTGGGAAGAGAGCAGCCAGGCCAGCTAGGGATCCTCGCAGCGGAGCCCGCAGGGAAGTCTGCCCTCGGATCGAGTGGTCTCCCACGGCTCTCTGCCAAGCAGAGCTGTATGTCTCTTTTCCTCTCCTCATCCCCGCTCTGGCTCTTGAGGCTTCTCGGCTCCCTTCTCCAGTGTTGCAGACTCAGCATCCAGGATGACAGCCCCACCCTGTCCCAGACCCACCGCAGCTTCTGTGAGAAGTGCTCTCCTCGCAGCACACTGCATCATGCGGGGGAGGGGTGGGAAAGGGTGGGCCGCTGTGCGGAGACTGGCTTGGAGCTTGTTTCCCTCATAAGTGCCCCCGAGTCTGCCTCTGTCCGAGTCCGGAGTCGTTCCTGCTCACCGTCGGGAGGACTCTCCTGACTGCCAAGCCTACGGCTGGGCTTGTTTGGAGCAGCAGTTTTCACTATTCAACTTGCTCTATCAACCTGCCCCAACTGTCAGTATATCTGGGGCGCTGGTGGTGCCATTTCAATGCTATTAGGATTTATTTTCTTTTCTGGTGAGGTGAAGAAAAAATGTGTTTGATCTGTCATCTTGAACTACAAGTATAAAAAGGGTTTAGGATGCCACAAAACAGGTAGCTTTAGGAGTGAGGAAAACAAATAATTAATATATTTTTCTGTAAATAATTCTAAAAGAGACATCCCTTTTCCTGTACACAGAAGTCAAATAAATACAATGTAGGAACATGAGTAGCGTTTGCCTGCAGCCAGAATGAAGCTGGGCGCTGTGGCCCAGAGGGGCCTGGGGGCAGGGCTGCTTGTTTGGGTGGGGTGCTCACCACACTAGCTGCCCCCATTGCAATGTCACTATTGGCGAATGAAATTGAAAACTTCAGTTGCCTAGTAACTAATCCAATCTGAGAAAGAAGCAAAAATAGAATACATAAATTTAGAATTTTTAGGCCATGTGCCAACAAAATATTCTTGCTTATATCCTTTTGATCATCTGTCATTTGAATGGAAGGAAGAATATTTTAGTGTCAAATAGGCAACATTTGTGTTGGCCTTGCTTGCTAAAAGTGAATGCCCCTTGATGACTGAACACATAGGAGAGAGGGGCAGACTTTCCAAGGACCTATAGCCACCCTAGCCAAGCAAGGGCAGGAGCAGAAAGAAGCTCTGATTAGCTACTAGGAATTAGTTTTTCTGAATTAAAAAACCAAAGGACGTGATATGAGTTAAGCCACATTCTACTACTGGAAGGAAAGCATAAACCATCTGTATAACTATTTCTACATAAAATAAAAATATCATTTTTCCTCCCAAAGCAGCATTTCAGCAAGACACAGCAAATTAAGAAACTGTTTAAGATTATGTAGCACATGAAATAATTGCTAGGCTAGTGTAATAATGGAGTTTAAAGAAATACCATGATAAATAAACAGACATTAAATGTGATGTCAATTACTTCAAATATTATTACTTTTCTCTGCCTCAAAAACAAGAGAAACCCACAATTGCCTGTATTTACGATTGACATAATTCAAAATAGAAAGTAAAAAAGACTGAAAAATGACTCCCTCCAAAATAAAATAATTTAAAACTTAAAGAAGAGTTGTAGGAATAGTACAATGAATTTCCATATACTGTGGACCCAGATGAAGTGCATTGTCACTTCTCTCCCTCACTCTTACACACACACACACACACGCATATATACATATATGCACAGTTTTTCCTAAACCATTTGAAAGTTAGTTTATCTTTAAATATTTCAGCTTGAATTTCCTGAAAACATAACCAAATACAATTATCCAATTCAGGAGCTTAAACATTGACATAATACTATCGTATCGATCAGTTGTTTAGCATTGTATTGATACATTATCACAATCCATATTCAAGTTTTGCCATTTGTCTCAATAATGTCCTTTAAATAATGTCCTTTTTCCTGTCGTCTAGGATCCATCCCAGTGGTGCTCAGTGGCTTGACTGTTATGTCTCTCTGATCTTCTTTAATCTGAAACAGTGTCTCAGCCTTTCTTGTTTTTCACAGCATTGGCATTTTTTATGAGACCAGAGAATGTCCCACATTTGATCTTTCTAATGTGTCCTTATGACTAGAGGAAGACACATTTTTTTATCATGAATCACAGTATTCTAGTGGATAATCTAAGTCCATAAGAGAATAATCCAGTAGAAGATGGTTAACAAATCTGGCAGCCCTGGCAGCCCTGGCAGCCCAGGTGCCTGTGCCAAGGGCTCAGGCCTCAGCTCCCCAGTGTGTCACCACTCGGCATACAATGGGTATTTTCTAACAAAGTCTCTAGGGACCCATCCCAAAACAGGAAAGTGACCATTTCAGCCTGCATCCTGTTTTCCCCTCCCTTTTATAAATGTTTTAGAGATGTAAAAGTTCATGAAGAAAAAGCCATCTATACTAGCAGACATATTTAGGCTATGTAAATGTTCTTCTGCTACTAATAGTTAGCAAGTTAAGTTTTCAAACTGATACCAGCATTAGCTGCATACCTAAAGAAGGCTGGCTGATCAATTGAAGGCCTGCAATTTATGAGTAAACATCACTGGCAATGCAAAGGAATTAGTAAACAGGACTTACAAGTCCACACTCAGGCCAAGGAATTAAGTACCTAGTCTGCCGGTCTTCAGGTTGAATCTTACCCTGCACTCAGGTTTGCAGTGATGGGTCAGGTTAGGCAAAGTTTTTGTGAGAAATGTGCACATTTATGTGTCAGAAATTATGTTTATGCATAGTTGAATCTAGAAGAAGTATCCAAAGAACTGTTTCTTATCCTTGAAACTGAAGTTCATGCCCGAATCTTCCAGGGCCTCAGGTTTCCTGTTGTTTTGGGCTCTCCTCGCCCACACCTACAGAAACGTGGCGCGTCACAAGTTCTGAACAGCTTCACACAGTTCTCTAGACTGGAAACATAGCGATTGTCTCTAGGCTGTGATGCCAGGGTCTTGGGTCTTTTAGCCAAGATTCTTACAGTGCATCCTTCTGATTTATAACTCTTACCTTAGCCATAATTCTAAGCTTAGATTCTCACCTGCTTTCCTTCAGCTTCCATGGGAATCTAAACTGCTTCCTCACTCCTGCTGTGGACAAAGATCAAGGGGACAGTGGCAGCTGAATGGGACAAAGATGTTTCTTCCCATTCCATTCATTCATTTACTCAACAAGCATGTCTTGAGTATCTGTTATATTGCAGGCACTGTTCATGGTGCTAGAGAGACAGAGGCATACAGGGCAGACTGACTCACAGAGCTTATATCCAGCAGGGCCATGTATGCACTAGTAAATAGAGCCGAAAGGAACATCAGTCCAAACTGACTATAAGCACTATGATGAGAATCAGAGGCTAACACAAAAGATGCTGAAAAATGGCTAGGATACCTGCTGGCACCCTGAGTCTGTCCTCTCAGCTGTGTGCCCTCTTTGACTGTGGGTTTTGCCCTGGTGCTTCATCTTTTCCCTGGGGCTGGAGTGTGTGGGGAGATGCCATAAGGGTCCCAGGAACTCCATGCTGATGATCTCTAGGAGATGCTAAGTCATTTGGGATTTCTTGGAGACAAAACAGGCTTGTGTACATCTTATAGGCAGAACTCAGGATCAAGAAACTGGAAAAGAGTCCATTTTATAATCTGAGAAATTCCTTACTTTCTGCAGAAAAAGTCTTTTAGTTTGTTCAAGGGAAAGACAACAAGGCATTAGTATTGTTTAACCTAATTTTCATGTGAAAAAGAATCAGAACTATGTACAACAAATTTAGAATAGATATCATCTTGCTTATGCTTTCTAGACATGATGTGACTATACCATGTAGGTTATTCAAATGATTTTCTGCAACTCTTAGCATGTAATTACCATTCCATTCACATCTGCCCCTAAAATCGGGCCATATGCAAGTCTCTCTTACAGCATTTATCCTTCAAATCAAAAAGTTAACAGGCTGAAATTCTGACCAGAAACAGGGAAGGTGTTAGTTTTTTCACATCTTTTCAGAAGGTCATGTCTTAGGGCTGCTGAGTGTGAGTTTTAAAGTGCATCAAGGTAGCCTGGATCGGCCAGGAGAGAAAGGAAGCTCTGTGTCTGTTCAGGGCTTGATCGCTGACAAGCCTCCAAACCTTCATAATGGATTTTTCTCCTCTGGTGTCAGCCTGAGGTAGCTGCATCATGAATTTAGCAGGGAGCTGTGTTATATCATGGATTACAGAAGAGCTCACACACTCCCTCCACAAAACTTACATGCTTTCACCCAAACTCGCCCTGAGGCACTCTTCTGGGGCTGAGGAAGCAAGGCACGCCAGAGCCTAGTGCCTGCGGTGGGGCAGAACCTCGGCATCCAGCCGGGCCGCCAGCCCACAAGCTTCCACTGACAGGGGAGGCTTCCCTTGCTTCCACCCTGCCCCCGTGACCCTCAGGATTCCAGTGGCCTTCAACCTGTCACGGGAACTGTGGCCTCTGGAGGCAGCCCCACCAGAACACCCCAGAACCCCCCACCCAGTGTGAAGGGCTGAGAGCCCCTGCTCCCTAGGGAGCACTGGCTAAGGACTTTAGTGCCAGCACCTTACCCAAGGGGGGCACGAAGCACTTCTCTCCCTTCTTTTCCTCTGTACCAGAGGTCAAACTTTCCGCCTTCCAGGGCTGTGATACCCCAAAGATTGGAAGCAGAAAGTTCATCAAGAAGCAGAACTCTTGAGTGGCCCGGTGCACATATTTTATCACAGTAAAACACAACACAGCACATGAACAGGCTTCCTCTCTTTGCCCACAGCTCCAGTTCACATCAGAAGGTTCCTACTAAGCAAAGAAAGCATAAAACTAGCACAGCCCAAGGGTCCCTGTGTTCCTTGCTGACCTGTCCCAGCCACCCCCTGCCGCCATCTACCACCACCCCTTCCCCCCCGGATCCCTGGGCCTGAAGTTGGCCAGCTACTGCATGGACGGTGTGGACCACCTGTGGACCTTGCCCCATGAGCAGCCTCCTTCCAGGAAGAGGCAGAAGGAAAAGGAAGAAAAACAACTTGCCATCTCTGAGAGCCTTTATTTTTATTTTTTGATACAATGTGAAAGTATCCTGAAAGATAAGAGTGTACACTTGAGGATCCAAAGAAAATGAATGAATGCAGCAGCAAGCAGGATGCATAACCATTGCACCCGCTGACTGTCAGCATCCAGCAGGGAGGACGGAGGTCCCCCCGTGATCATGTGCATTCATCAGCAGGGCAGCGCGCGCTGTCAGAAGTGTTCGGGGACAGTGTCACCAGGCAAGCACGCAGCCTGTGTGGTCTGCAGTTAGACGGCCCCGTTGCTCCCTGAGAGTGATGCCGCTGGTCACACCATAGTGAAAGACCGAGTGACTTGGGTTTTTGTTGTTTATTAATCTGAGGTGCTGGCGCAGACGACACAGAATGTTTATTCTAATTGTGTAAGCACGGCTAACAAAAGCTTCACTCACGAAAGAAAATTAAATGTTGAGGTTTCACAAATGATGCCGGTGGTGTGGAGGCTGGTAAGCCACAGAAGGTTGGAAGGATAGGGGAAGTGTCATTTCCTTTGCTTTAGGAAAGAAAAATTGGGAGCAAGCCATAAACATAGCTTCATTCCCAAACCGGCAATTCTTACACTTAATATGTTTTGTCAGGCAAGTCTTCAATACAGATTAAGATGAAATGTCAAGTAATTTCCACCTCTCGGTCGCTCATGTCTGTGAACAAAGAAGAGTGCTCTGACGAATGTCACTTAGTGGTACTCTCACGCTTGTAGATTTCGTCCTAGCAGCAAGGACTGAGGAGTGGAGGACAGAGGCAGGGGGCGATCTGTGTGTAGCAAGGAGGGATGGGGAGGATCGTCCCATATCCCGTTCTGACTGATTCAACTCATGACTCACCCAAATTGAAAGTGGACTAAGAACAAAATCAGGATGCCAAGATGTGATGACCCTTTGTTGTTAATTAGACTCCAAGCATGACTGCCATGAACTGAGTCCAATCAGAGGAGGATTCCTTTGCATGGAGGATGTTTTGTCAGCTGATTCTATTTCTGACAAAGGCAAGGGGGTACCCACATTCTGGGGTCTAAGCCTCTGGTTCAGCTGGGGTGTTTGCAGCAAGTATCAACAGTCACACCCATCCTGACACAGCAAAACACACAGGCTGAGCCATTTATTTCATTTCCCTGCACATCACTGCCTTTGCACCTTTGTGTTCTGCACTCCCAATGTGGTGTGTATTTGAAGAGCAGGATAAGAATGGAAGTGCCAGCAGAATTGTGACACCTGGGGCTGTGTACCCCTGCCATCCACAGGGCTGCCATGTGCAGGGTACTTCTTCCTTTCTCTTGTCTTACTCTTAAGTTTGATTGGGAGGATTTGGTTTTCACTTATTTTCTTATCATTTGGAAAAGTAGCTTTAACTGGAAGTTGTTAATTCTACCATTGGTAAATGACAATTAATGCTTCTGTCCAGCAATCATTATGAAGGAAGCTTCTCTATTCAAAGTCTAGTAGATTAAATTGGCTTCCCTTCAAGGTTTCAAGGACCAGCCTATTAACTGGACTTTGGTGCCTCCATGTCTTTTGCTTGTGTTTTGAACTGCTGGTCACCAAATTTTGTAGTGCCAACCCAATTTTCTTAGATGTTCAATCATTAAGAAATTCTTACAGGAGTGCTCAGGACATGTGGAAAAATTCCCTTCCTGTGCAAGAATTAGAGCCCCAAGGGTAAGGAGAGTAAAAACCGAGGGGTCGGGCTCCCCTGTTCCTGCTGTTGGTTGATGGAGTTGGTATGCTGTGCTCATCTGGATTCAGCCCCACCACGCCCTTCTGAGGGGGGGACCTTCCCCATTTCACCATGAGACTGAGCTCGCGTGGCTTTCCCAAGATCCCACAAAGGAGGAATCAAGCTTCTGGTTCTGTTGGACGCCCCAGTCCCAGCTCCCTCACCAAAGCCTTCTCTTTAAGACATTTTCCAGCTATAAATCAGAACTGGGCTTAGTTCCTAAAAATGGTTGGGAAGAGAAGTAGGTCTCATTATGCTTGTACACTGGTGTTGAATTATTTTAAAATCTTTAACTTTTATCCTCTGGGTCAATAATCAATCTCAAAGCATCAAATGAGATGCTGAGTCTATTCAGATGCTGAGTCCTTCTGATAGAGAATTGCTTTGTATGTAAGAATCATATACTTTCTCATGTCCATTTCTTGGATAATCTGAAAGGTCTGCTTTACTGCCTATTCTAGGCTTTTCAGAACTACAGTTTAAGGAGGTGCTTCTAAAGCAAAAATAAAATGGAACGGCTTGAGTTGATCTCCCTCTGCACTCAGGGAACTTGCAAGAGCGGTGGGCAGTCTGCCAGCCTGTGGAAAAGAGGGCGGTGTTTCCTGCCACAGTGGTGGTGGGGCGGGGGGAGACTGGAAGACTGTGGCCAGAGCCCAGGTCATCCCCATGACCGACTGGAAGCCCTCTCGCTCCCCACCCCACTCCCCTCTGTGATCCGGAAGCATGCTTTGTTTTCTCATCATGCGGCAAATGGCAAATGCGAAACAAGCCTCCTGATCACTAGAAGCACAGATGAAAGTGGGAGGAAGCACAGAGTGAGGCTGAGTCTCCCTTTCCTCATTCATCAAATGGCGCAGTGACACCTCCCTCCTTGGTTCACGGAGAGGCTTGGAGATGCGGTGGATGGGGCACCCAGATGACCCTTGGCACAGTCAGCTTGGAGAAAGGTGCAACAGAGGCATTCCAGAGGCAGCCCGCTCATCCTCAGCAGACCTCAGACCACAGTCTGTCTCTGATAGAGCTCCAGATCTTCTGCAGTTTGGAGGGAGTATAAAGGTGCAAATTCACAGTGCTGGGAGTGTGACCATTAGGCCCCAGCCAGCAAAGACGGTCAAGAGGGATTGCCAAAGCAGGCCTGCCGGGGAGCTCCGGGGCACTTCTGCAGGCCCACTCCTCTGGGACCCTGTCATGATCAGAGGGACTTTTCAATTTCAATATCAAAGCCAAAGCTCAAGCAAAACACCAAAATAGAGCTGAGCATCCCTGTCTGCAAATTTCACTTCCCAAAGAACTCTCCATCAGCGGAAACACGGTAGCAATGATGGTAGCAGAAAGAGCTGGGGCCCAGGCGCCCTACCTCAGCCCCAACCCCTCCCTGGCCACCTGCCTGGAGGGCACAGTAATAGGAAGGGGCCAGGACGGGCCTTTCTTCAAGCGGATGGCAAGGTTTTGTTCATTTAAATGGTGAAAGCAGAGGAATGGTTGCTGAGGATACCAGACTGAGGAGGATGGAACCCAGAGCCTCTGAATGTCATGCATCAGCTAAGCATCTGGAAGCGGCCCTGAGAGACCGCCCTGGCTGGCTGGGAGTCAGGCTCGCTGGTCCCACATTCAGTGAGGCTCTTGAACCTCTCTGGCACAATGTGGAGGGAAGGAATCAGAGGCTTAGGAATGCTGGCAAGCTGGCATAGGTCTGTCACGAGGGCCCTGCACATGCACGTCCTCACACTGTCCCCAGAGCGGGCTCAGAGGACACTCTCTGCTAAGGCCCTGAGAAATACACAAGTGAGGGGTAGCACCTGCCTTGAAGAGCTCAGTGGTGGCTGACTGAGGGGTGTGGGCAGGGATGCTACACTGCATAGGCTCCCTGAGTTCACTGGGGCTGATGGTAACTGTGCAGCAGAGGCCAAGGACAGCACTTAACCTCCAGGGTGGGCAACAGTTACCTAATGGCCAGCAAAACATTTTTTGCTTTAGATCCAGCTATCCTACCAACATTAATTGTATAATGTTTTCTTTCTCCATTATTTCTCTTTGCTTTTACTGTAAACACCTGAACATTATGTAAGCTCTCCTGGCTATGAATCAACTGGATGCCTCTACTTTGGTCCTTTTAAATTTATCTTCCTAATCTTTGATACTGGAGAGAACCACTTCCAAGAACGTACAAGGTTCTACCAACATATCATCCACTGGCATAAAGAACTCAGTCCAGAGGCATTTAGAGGGAATGTTCCAGGTGTGCACCCCCCCACCCCCAGGGCTTCTGGAGAGAGAGCTAGCTCAGGACCTCCCCACTGGTATCTGCGCTTATTTCTGTGATGTTAGGGGAGCCTCTTAGCTGCCAACAGCAATGGTGACAGTGATGATGATGATGGCTGTGAATGTTTACTGAGTCCAGGGCTTACCTCTGGTATTCCCTCTAAAGCCAAAGAGGGTATGTGCTGTCATGATCCCATTTTGCAGACGAGGAAACTGTTAGCTAATTTTTGGCAGTCTGTCTCGTGGACCTTCCCCTTTCCAACCTAGATGTCCAGGGTGTCTGTGGGAGTCCCTTGGAGGACTCCACACTGCCCTCTACTTAATAAGTACTAGGTGGTCAGACACTCAGAAACAGCCACAAAACGTGGGCAGTGTTTCCTACTGAATATGCTCGGGCTTGAGGGGAAGAAGCATTTTTCAAATGGCAAAGCCTCACATGGACACGTTGTCCTGTTCGGTTATAATAACCCAGTCCTCTGTTCTGCATGATGCAGATGAAGCTTGGGGTAGGTGAGCAGCCTGGGCTCACCTAGGTAGCTCCCACCTCTGACACCAGGTCTTCCCTCAAGGAGGAAAGGTCATGATTTCATATACCTGAATAAGCTGCCAATGTTCTAGTAACAGATGGTTCAGACTGAAAAGACAACAGAAGCGTTTGTATCTGCCGGCGCTCTGGTCATGACTGCAGTGAGCCTTACCTCCAGTCCTTCTGACATGCAACCTGCTCACTGGAGCATCCCACCAACTCAGTAAATGTGGACAGGCTGCCATGTTCTTCATCTGGCCTGAATGCATTATAGCAGCAAAGAAAATAAACTGTGAAACATAATTTACTTCAAAGAAAACTTAAAGACATTTACAAGATCTGTATGGCCCCCACCAACCTGTGATTTTCATAAGGGTTAATAGGCTGCCCCAGAAAAGTTTAAGACCCACTGCCTCATTTTGCCCCATCTGCAAATGGGGACAAAACTGTGACCCATTCCCCATCTCCTCCCATTTTAGTGCCTGTCGAGGATGAGGGGAATGGAGGTCAGGTGCATCTTCAGCAGAGAAGACAGCTTTGTGGAGGGTATTCTCATTTCACCCCTTTCTCTCCAGCTTTCTTTGGAAGTTCCCTCTTCAGAGCCCCTGGGTCTGAGGTGCTGCCTCTGGGAGCGAGGCGACAAAGCTTGACGGCAGCCAGGTTGCGTGCTTGGTGCTCTGTCTGAAGAATGTTGCCTCGCCATCTTTTCCTTCCTAAGGATGTGGAAGAGGGGTGAAGGAGGAGGGAAGGATGAGAACACCCCAGCCCTAAAACAGGAAATTCTCCATCCTTTTGCCATCCATGCATGGTACTAGAAGCAGTGAGTCAAACAAGAGATAAGAGGCACTTTAAGGTGATGTGATAATGTTTGCTGTCCCTGTCACTTTGTCTTAAAAAAAATGCAGATCCAGCAGTGAGTACCCAGGCTGGCAGCTTCCCCACCTCTCATGCCCGCCCACCCCACCCACTGTCTTTCAGCCCAGAGCTAAGATAGTGATAAGGTAGCCTTCTTTGGGCCAGAATAGCCCCCATGAAATTCAGCTGAGTCCCAAGGTTGCCTTTGCTGAGTCCAAAGTTTGAGTGATTATGAGCTGACCATCTTCTGGATGTTTCTTGCAGAATGAGGGAGGCTGGCTGTCTTGCTTTGTGTCCAGGAAAGGGTGGAGAGGCTCAGCAGTTCCTGCAGGCCAGCGGGGTTTTTTTGTGCCTTAGGCTGGGGCTCTGAGTTGGCTGCAGCCTTGGTGGTGTGCAAGGCACATGGGTCTGGCTTTGAGGCTCATCACAAGGCCTTTGAAGGTAGCAAAATCCAGTGACAGTTCTGAGGGTGGAGCTCTGTCCTGACCTACATGACGTTCTCCCTTGGTATCTGCAAGGGGCAGGGGTCCTGGATCTTTTCCACATCATGGACCCCTTCTCATGATGCATTTGACCCTTGAACCATGCAGGGGCGTAGGGGCACCAGCTCCTTGTGCAGCCAAACAGCAACAAAAAGTTTTTCGCTCCCACAAAACTCAAGTACTAACCACCTACTGTTGACCAGAAGCCTTATTGATAACATAGTCAGTTAACACATATTTTGTATGTTGAATGTGTTATACACTATTATTAAGATAAAATAAGCTAGAGAAAAGAAAATGTTTTGTCAAATTGTCTCTAATTTCCAAAAAATTATCCATTTTATTTATTGAAAAAATCCACATGTAAGTGGACCCGTGCATTTCAAACCCATGTTGTCCAAGGGTCAATTTTACTGTCTTTATATATGCTTAAATTAAAATACATAGGGTTTCAAAAGTGCTTTACTTTGTGCAGAGTCTCAGGGACATTTGTCTAAGTAGTCCTCGTTCGATTTCATCCATAAATAATCACACAAAGGATTTATTTAAAGTATCACCAGGGAAGCTGCAGGGACCCCAGGATTCTGCCGTCTGCCTTGACCCACCCTCCCTTCCTGTTCTTCTGAGTAACCCCGTGCCCAGGCATATGAGCCCCTCCAGAGGTGGGTCCTTGAGCTGCAAGAGGCATGCCAGCGATGTGCCTAGGTCTGGAGCCTGGGAGTGACCCCTATGAGACAACCGCTCTGAGCACCAGAAGTTGGTTAATAGCCACAGAAAGATTCAGTCTATGCTTTGTCCCTCGTTTTTGCTAGCGATCTGTGAATAACGTTTGGGTGCCCCTAACAGGCTGTGAACGTGAAACTTCAGAGTCACCGCGGGCAGGGCATCATTTCCCCCAGCTCAGGCTGCGCCTGTAACGGGGGTGCTGACTCACCCATTCGCAGATGCCAGTTCCCTGTTATCTTTTCCTGAGTATTTTGTGGTGTCTTAGAGATAATTCACTTTGTTCTAAAGCAGAACCTCCCTTTGCTACTGTGTTAAACCACATTTCATTTAAAGGTTTTCTTCCTCCAAGACTATATATTAGTTGCTGCATTTTTTTTAAGATAATTTCTTGGAAGAAATTCTGGAGAGGAGAATGCAAACTTGCTTGGACAGAGGCCTTAGAACCTTGCAGGGAAAATTCCGCAGGGCTCCGTGGCCAGGAATTACAGTAGGGGGCAGGACTTCCAGAAAAGAACAAGTCTCTGCTGAGAACCGCAACTGCCCAGCCAGGCCTTGGGGCCTCAGTTCTAGTCAAGACTTTCAATCAACAGTTTCTTTTCTTCCCCGAGAAAAGCTGTGTGGTGGAGCTCCCCAGTCTACATTTTGTCTGAGAAGAAAACATTTTATCCTCTGACAATGGAAGTGCCAAGAGTCAAGACAAGGGGCATGCCAGGAGGAAGGGGGAGCAGCACACTGATGGGGTGGGGAGCCCCAGCCACCTCCTCAACCCTGTCTCTCTGGGCGCAGGAGGCTCAGGCTTGTCCAGAGGGCCAGCGACAGAACGGGAGAGGTCAGTAACCCCATGGAGGCCTCTGTCCAGCCAGTGCGCGTGCGGCTTAGTGTTTGAGGGAAAATGGAGACAGCGCAGTCTTGTTTGTTTATTAATCGGTGTTTGTCACACACCAGGGTAGGAAATAACCCTCCTGTTGTCAGTACACCTTCCAGGACTTGCAGGGTAGGGAGGTGCTTTTTTTGAAAGAAATCCCATTCAGGCATAGATGCAGCTGTGCCTCTTTATCTTCATACACTGGGCAGGTCCGCAAAATGAGGTGTGTCTCACATTCAAGGTACAGAGTCTTAGATCTCTTGAAGGAGTCGTTCCTTCTGTGATTTTTGTATAAATCGAGGCTTCCGTATATTAGGTTCTTTAAAGCAAGCTTTTCCTGCATTTTCCTTGGTCCCTAAAATAACAACAAGCAATATTATTTGGGAAAGGCAAGGAACTGACAGCCCGTTTGGAAGCTCTTAGTGCCTCAGTCTTCGCCACCTCTGATGGAGGCATGTGGGATTTCCGCTGCCCTACTATCACCCACTCCTAGACACACACTCAACAAACCTAGTAACTGAAATGACCATTAAAAAAAGAGGAAACTCAACAACTTTCAAGCATTTTTAATTCAATGAAGAATTAGAAAAGCAGAATCCTGAGAGCAAAGTCAAAAGCAGGTCTCTTTCAATGGTATGAAATCATCAGCTAAATCCTTTTTCAGTAGAGAAACCTGAGCACCTTCTATCCCTCTAACAGGATCTGTGAGTGCGGGGCACATCCCTAGAACCACCAAAGAGACAGAAGTTACTCAGGAAACAACAGAAACACACACAACTTGGACACCAAATTTACACCATAGAAAATAAGAAATCACAAACCCCCTCCATGATACTAAGTAGCATTTCTGGCAAAAACAAATTCTCTGACAGTAAATCAACCAGTAAAAGTCCTGCAGCACATGGCACGGAGGAGCCTTGTCAAATGTTGGGTGCTTATTATTCTGCTCCCAGCCTTTATTTTTTTCCCCCATCCCTCCCCATGGAAGACTACAGTCAGACACAGCAATCCATTGCAAGGAGGAGCTTTGCTTCTGTGGGATTAATCATGAGCCCACATGTCTGGCTGGGATGTGATTGATCTTGCTGGAGGAAATGCAGTGGGAAGCTAATGCTGCCTTTTATCCAGTAAGCAAAGTTCAGAGATGTTTGTGTTCTGCTAGGTAAGCATGGCTTTCTTAAGACTCAAGCTAGATGGACTGCCCTCTCACCAGGAATTCTTGCCAAGGCAACACACAGGTGTGCCTCAGTGGACTTGCCTGAGCTGCAGAGGCCAGAGGGTCAGAATTGCTCATTTTGCAAATAGCGTGATTTCATCATGTTTTGATTAGCATAAAATATTACAAGCCCATTCTATCCAAGAGATTGGCAAAAGAAAGCTGGATTAAGATCTGTGCAGTAGTAGACTTGAGATATATAGGATATTTCCAATCACTAGCACATGCTAGATGCTGTCATTTCCTTATTTTTGCAGAAAAGGAATCTTAGGGTTTTCTTTTTCTTCCTATATTCCCCACACCATCCTCCCAATAAAAAACCCTAAGAACAGAATTCATTAAAAAATAAAATGAAAAGGGAAATACTGCATTTGGCATGGCTGTAAACTAATAAATGCTAAAGTTAGTTGGTAATTTTGGAGGCCTGCCCTTGACTGAGATGCCCAGCAGAAGAAATGACATCATACCAAGATGTAATGTAGCCTAGTAGCCTTGAAAGCCAGCAGCCTGGGGCTCAGATCACAGCTTTGTGGCCACTTTCTAGCTGCAACTTCGGGTATGTTGTCATTTCCAAGCTGCCAGGTCTTATTTGTTTGTTTGTTTGTTTGTTGTTTGTTTTAGTACTGTAATACTTATATTTCTCCATTTTCTTAAAGTGGGAAATTGGTGAGACTGTACTCTCTCACTTCAACTAGAATTCAACGAGAGAATGATGGAAGTGCCCAACCTACTACTGAGGACATAGTAAGTTTTCAACTAATGATAGGACTTTCTTTATTAGCTCTATCAGGGTCTAGGAGAAGCAGGTGGTTTTTGATGGCTGGGTTGCCAGGGGAAGCAAACAATTCTTCTGAACAGCAAAATTCCCTCCCTTGCATTGAGGGCGAAATCCTGTCCTGATGCACCCAGTACCAAAAAGGCTTCATAAAAGCATTTAAGTGCTTATATCAAAATGCTTATTTCAGCTCTATCCATTCACAAGAGCAGTTTCAAATCTATACATTGTGCATGTTATTTACAAACCACTCATAGGCCTGAGCAGGACTCAGACCAGAGACTAATGCTCAAGGGACTGTATGGCTCTGAGAACATCTGGGGTAAGAAACAAGCCAGGGTGAACAGTGGTTAAGCAGCAGTGAGTGTGGCTTCATCTTCTGAGCCTGTGTTGGAGGCCAGGTCCTGTGCTGGCAGCTTTCTCTACAGGATCCCATGTGAGTGACGTCTCCATACAGGCTGCAGGGACATTAGAAGGCAGATAGATGGAGGGTTGGAGAGGGAAGCCCTGCGGCCTTGAGGGGCCTCCACAGCCATCATAGTCATTATTTATGGAGCAATTGCTGTGCTCTCAGCAGCATGCCGAGCACTACGCATGTGCCTTTTCACTCAGTATGATAACCCTGCAGTGTAGAACCAAGGCCCTCCATCCCTAGTGTCCGGATTCTGTCTCACAGTTTGTGCACCTTGCTGAGTCCCATAGTCACAGGCCCAGAACTCAGTACCTGGGGATCACCCAAAGGCCTGTGCTTACATGCCTGGAACTGCCCTCTTCACACCCACCAAGACTGCCAGGGGGAACACAGAGACCAGTGGTAGGGAGTGTAGAAAGGGCACCTCACATTCAGATTTCTGGGATTCCTGAGCAGGCAGGAGAGTGGAGTTTACATATGAGGACCCTAAAAAAAAGGCCCATGTGGAATTTTACCACCCACTTTGCATATGTACTACAGTAAGCTGCAAATAACAGTGAATTTTGATAAATTTCACAATCTATGCTAACATTAGCTTACATTTACCCAGTGCCTGCTACTGTGTGCCAGCACCATTCTGAGTGATTAACGTGTATTAACGCAATCCTCACAGGAATCCCGTGTGGCAGGTGCTGTGGTTAGGCCCATTGTACAGATGGGGAAGCAAAGCCAGACAAGTAAAGCAGCTTGCCTGAGGTCACAGAGGTAAAGCGTGGCCCAGCCAGGATTTGAACCTGGGTGAATCTGACTACAAGGCCCACACTCTTAACCCCGCTGGGCCACAGACAAGAGGAGCCATGTATTGTGGGGCCTGAAGATGCAGCTTCTCCCAGCATCAGGCGGGTCCCTGACAAAGGTGATTGCAGGAAGGGATGGGCTTCTTCAGATAATGACACCAGTGATCCTCTAAACTGTAAAGAGGTTGGCACCAAAGATAATGGTGAAACATATGCCCTCCGGCCATTTTCAAGCCCCCTCCTTGTTGAATCAAGGAAAAAGATGAGCGGATTTTCCTGTTTTAACCCTTCCCATTTAGCATATTCAGCTGACGGCTGGGGGAGGCTGCTTGAAGCAGCTTGGGGGACCTCCGAGAGCCTTGGCATTCTTGTCAGAAAGACATTGGCATTGGCAGCTGTCCAGACACTGTGGTTGACTTTCAAACTATTTAATTGAAACCATATCTTAAAAAAAAGGATGAGGTGGGTGTCAGAGCAAGAGGGAAGATCCTTGCCAAATACCCCTTCATACCCTTTTCCCACCGCTGGCTCGAGCAGACAGGGCCACAGAGCTGACACGGTGGTGTTAGCACAGTTGCGCTGTTGGACATGGGCATAGTGTGACGTGTGCTACAGCAAAGGCATTTGGCAAGATTCACCTGCCAAGGATAAAGATGTAGCAGACAAGAGGCTGAATTAATGGACTGGCATGACCGGAGTGGGGAAATCTATTTGCATGCGATATTAACTGTGCTAATAAACTCCAGGCTGGGCTCTGCAGGCCAGGCAGTCCTCTTTGAACCTGGGGTTTTTCTTTGACAGCCCACCTGTGTGTTGTGTGCTGGCCAAGATGGGCTAAAGCAGGCAGGATTCACAGGTTGCCATTGGGTTTGTTTATGCCATTCTCCTAGAGTAGATACCTGTCTTAAACGCCTGTAACAATGTGTGAGTGCTGACCAAGCAGAATGATCCTGACCTCTCAAGAGTTTGGGGCCAGAGGACCTTCCGTTTAGAGGGTTATGGTCTATGGAAAACAGTGAAGAAACATTAGTACAGTGCACTCCAGAAAATACCTGGGTGGAATAGGTTATTTTAACGAATTTGTATATTCCAGTTTCCTGAAAGTCAGGTGAGCAAGTGAGGCAGGGTGCAAACTTGAGGCGGTGCTCAGGGCCCTGCAGGAGCGCACAGCCAGCATCTGAGCCTGAGCGCCTTGCTCCCCCTGCCCTGTGCTCGCCCTGCTGAAAATGCCCGTGGGAACAAGGTAGACCCATCAAAACTTGGGTGGACTTAAATGCACTTGACACCATCACTAATGCCCAGCTGAGTGTCAGCAGGTAGGGCCAGGGAGCCCTGTAAGAGGTGGGGGAGGTGGCAGGAGAGGGAGCCACCCGCCAGGTCACCGCTGTGAGGCCATAGGGGCCTCTGCCAGCCTGAGCTGCCAGGAGAATGGGGTAGTGCCCACCTCCTCCAGCATGTCACAGGGAGGGCTGCTGCAGGCTGGTAGCCCCCTGGCATGTGGCCAGTCTGTGTGCAGGCTTGCCACACCCCTCCTGTTCCTGACCCAGGAAGCCCCAGCCCACTCACGGTACCTGGAAACTGTGGTGCTGGGCAAGACTTCATTTTCCTCTGAGGATGTTGAAACCACATCAAACTAGCACCACGCTAAGGCTCATTAGGAATGTTAATTTTTAACAGAGCCCTGGATTCAGAGCAGCAGTCCCCAAATCTGCCTTATCAGAATCCCTGAGGTGGGGTGGATTCCTAGACCGACTGGAGCAGGATCTTGGAGAAGGGGTCAGGCCCCCAGGCTCAGCCCCCATCCTGAGCCAGCCAGACTGGGACGGACGTCAGATGCTAAATGGAATCCACACTGACCCACAGTCAACCTGGAAGGTGGCTGATGAAGGAACAACAAACCGTGTTTTGTTGCTGTCATCTTTCTGCAAAAGTAACAGGCTGAAAAGTGGTTTGTTGATTTGAGACCTCTGATGCTATGTAAAGCTCAGATAAATGTCATGTGTCTGGGATTGCCTATACCAAGTGATCATTATGTGACTTAAAGAAAAGACAGAATTAGCTGCCTTGACCCTACCAAGCAAGCAATGAAAAAGGACAAACATAAGCAAGCCAAAGTGGAAAAGAATGAAATGAGAGACTTTAGTTAAAATTGGTGCAGAATTTTGGAACACCAGAAATCTTACATTCCCTAAAACACCCCTGCAGTAGCTAAGGTCCTCAGGAAAGCAATAGTAGGTAACAAGGCTCTAAGGTGGGAGGGAGCAGGGTATGTCCAGCAAAGCACTAGGGGCTCTGTCGTCCAGTGCAAGGCCACTCACCTAGCCATGAACCCTGTTCTAGGGCTGCATCTGCCCAAGGAAAGGGGTACCTTCTTGAGCACACGAAAGCCTCCATCCACAGCAAGGCCCTATTTTTTACATTTCAGAAGGTGCCACGTGGTCTAGCCCTATGTTTTGAGATCTGAAAGGCAACACATCTAAGTCCACAAAGAGGAGGAGGTAATAATGGTGGACCAGACAGGGCTGGACCACCAGGACTTGTGCAATATTACAGGGAATTTGGATTTCATTCTGGGTATAATGGGAAGGGAGTGAGGGTTTGAAGCAGGAAAGTGACATGCTCTGGTTTTTGTTTTAAAATGACCCATCAGGCTTAATGTGAAGAATATAGAATCACAAAGGGAAAAATTAGATGCATATTGTATCATCCAGGTGAGTGGTGGCGGTGGAGGGGTCTGGACTGAGAGTCTAGGGTAGCCATGGAGATGAAGAATGCACTTCAATGGCAAAATATTGGGACTTTACAGATACTCTGATGATTCATAAGGGACAGTAAGAACAAATTTTTACTGTCTGGTGTCCAATCCCACCCCAAGTTGGCAGGACTTCCTTGTTGATTGAGAGCACATCCAAGCTGAAGGTCCTTGTGTTCCAGGTGCTGTGTGGTGCGGGGCTGCCAGGTGACTCCGTGATGGCCTCTGTCCTTGGGGTCACCATCTCCTAAGACAGACTGATGGATGGAACAGTAATGGAAGGACACAAAAGGTACAGTCACAGACACCCGGCCCAGAGCTCAGGCTGACAAGGGGCTAGGAGGACCCTCTCGGTGACTGATTCTGGAGCCCCACCACAGGAAGAGAGGGATGTGCTGGGGTGAAAGGGGAAGGGCAGTCAAATCCACAGAGGCATGCAGATGTGGTATCTTGGGGGCATTCCTGACCCAGATGCGGGGAAGGGTAGGCAGGGAAGCAGGGAGCCATAAGATCTGGGGCCTTGTCCTGGGCACGAAGGGGGGTCTCGGAAAGATTAAGCCAGATCAGACTGTCCCTCTGGAAGAACCCCTCTGATGCCCTGTGCATCAGAGTGGGGTTAGCGTAAAGGCAGGGAGATGAGTTAGGAGGTCTGGCAGTCTATTAATTTAAAATTATTAATTACACAAAAGCTCTGTATATGTCCCTAAGATACTTGGTGCCATTTTGATGAGTCTGAGGGATTCATCCAAATGCTTAGAAAAGAGTACTTGGGCCCCAGGAGTCTTAGCTGAAATCATACCGTCACCCAAGCATTGGTATTTATCAAGCACCCCCCATGTGGCTAGTGCTGGGGACCCAGTAGTAAAGTTAGAGCTGAGTGCAGAAGACATCATGCATCCTGTGTGTTAAGCTCCTTAAGGACAAGTACCAGAGCCTGGAGAGCATGTTGAGAAGAGTCAGATCCGTCTGGGGTGGCAGCCCAGGGAGTGACTTTGGAGTTGAAGTCTGGAGAAGGAGTTGGTATTAAACTATGTGAAACGGGGAGGGAGGCATTCCAGGTAAAGGAAGCAGTGTGTGCAAAGGCCCTGTAGCGGGATGAAGTGTGGCATATTTGAGAAGTTAAAGGAGTGTGCAGAGCAACGAGGACAGTGGTGAGGGATAAGGGGAAAGGAAGAGGGCCAGGCCTGGTCTGTGCTCAGAGCCAACTCCTTGGAAGCATTTGAAGTTACAATGTGAAGGTCACATGTTAACATTGAGACAGTCATTTCTTGATATCTCTTTGACCTCCTGGGCATGGTGCGTTGTAAGACAGAATCAAGAAGAAGAGTTAGCTATGCTCATGGCACAACTTCTCACCTACTCCTGAGTTGCCTTTTGTCCCTCAGATACAAGGATTACAGTGCCAGTTCTGGGTTCATGGTGTTTGGACTTCCTTGGAGTTTGTGTAGATTTTACCTGGCACCAATATAACCTTCCTGTATGTATCCCAAGATACACAGTCTTGGACAGAAAAGCACATAAACTTTGCTAAAGGCTCTGGCCACTGAGCAGTAGCGATGCACAGTCCCCCTGCTTATTTGACAAGGAGTTACTCCCACTTTATGAATGTGCTCATTCTCAAAGAGTGAGTGAATGTTGGTCCTCAAGGCATTTCAGCCCCAGAGGAAAGAAAATATTTGAGGTCTTTACCCAATGTGCAGAAAGTCAGCCACATAACTCAGCACCAACACTCACTGAATGCACACATATATTAAGCATTTGCTGTATTCAAGGTTTTGTAGATCCTCAAACCAAGACCCAAGAAGTTCAATAACTTGTCCCAGGAACATGAATAAGAAGGGACAGAGTCTGAATACACACCCAGTGCCACCTGTTTCCAAAGTCCCAGTGCTTGACCAGAGTGCCACACAGCTGCCCCCAGGTCCATACTACATCCCAGAGAGCAGGCCCCCAGCCTGCCGGATAGAGGGCACTCCTTCAAGAGATGAGGATCTGAATAGGGAGAGTCACCCAGATTTGGCCATATCTGCCCAGGGAAGTTGGTGGCTGAGCAGGAGCTGAAGCCGAGTGTCCTCTCCACCCTGGCTCCTCCCCTGTTCCTCCACCACATGAGTCCTTCACCCTCTGAACTTCCATTCCTAACCAGGTGGGCACAGTGATGGTCCGTGACCCTCATGGGGTGTGATGAGGGTCAAGGAGTTAGAGCACATGCTGTATCTAGAGCAGCACCTGTCACTGACATCTACATCCTTTTATCCCAGCCCACTTTGAGCTGTGAAGCTGGGCCATGTCCTGCTTGGAGCCTGACATGGGCAACCCATATGGTAGAAATCCCCAGCTTGGCAGTGTGTGGACCATGGAAGCCCCAGTGTAGACATTATGGGCTGATGTCCCAGAAGGGATTCTTTGACTAAATGCATGAAAATCAAGATTTCTGAACTCAATTCCACAGTGATGTTCATGGCATGGCTTGATTGATGAATTACTCAGAGTTTCTGCCTCCCCCAACTCTGGCAAGAACTTTGGCAGAACTTCTGTGCCATATCCAGTACTAGGAACTTGCCAACTTCACATCCTTAAAATAAAGCAGATTCCAAGATACATGGCAGGAGGTGGAAGATATGATTTTCCTTGATTGGGTAACTAAGAACCAGGCAGCAGGAAGGAGCCATTTGGGGCCAAAGAGCTGTTCACTTAAAAGTGTTTATTGACACCTGGAAACAGGGATTCAAATGAACTTCAAATGCTGTTTCCATTGCATAATTTCATAATGGTGATAAAATCCAGGCAAATAAGAAAATAAGAGTGTCAAAGTCATTTTACTGCCGAGATTGTCTAGCAGAGACATTCAGTGTCTCCCCACCAAATCTCAGAGCAGGAGAACCCTGGTAGGTCCTGGTGCAAGGAGGGCAGACACAGTAACGGCCAGTTGTTTTCTCAGAGACCACCTACTTTCTTTTCAGCCTGACTCAGCTTCGGTTGTTTTGCATAACTGCCCCTAATCCTCAGTATTTGCCCTTATTTTGTTTGGAATGTGTTTCCAGCCTCAGGGAGATGCTCTCCGTCCTTGGAGGATTCTCTTCTGACCCATGTCACCCTTAGTAGACTGGGAGCTACTCCATGTGGACTCTGAGCTCCGGGGACTCTGGACAGGCAGACACATTGAGAGGGAAGGGGTCTTGGCAGAGCACGAGGTGACACTCGATGGTTTCTGTCTGGCACCAGGGTGGCGGGCATCCTTGCGGTCCTCCCCTATAAGCATCAGTGAGGAAGGAACCTCAGTCAAACCTTCACCCAGAACATACTTGGTCACCATGACATGTCCCAAGGCAGAGATATGCCAGCTGCAGAAGGCTGTGCTTCCCCCTGAGATGCACTGGCAGCCCGAGACCCCTTCCCAAGGAAGCACCAATGCGTGGATAGGTTTGGGTCCAGGGCTGCGTGGGGCCTGTGGATCCACCACGACCCTGGGGACAGGAAGGCTCACAAAAGACACAACTAAAAAGAACAGTCAGTGGGATGGGGGGCGAGAGGGAGACGGAAGTGAGCCTGCTCACGTCCCTGCTCTAACCTACAGTTGCTCTCTGTCCTCTGTCCACACTCCAGCTGCAGCACCGTGGAGTAAGCCCATGGCCCTGGCCGCTCCAGAGACATCCCGGCAGGTGCGGTGGGGCAGCTGGTGTTGTGAATCAGGCCGTTGCCAGTCAGAGAACGGCTACTTCACAACACCAGGGTCGCACCCCACCACAGGCAGCACCCTGGCACCTCTGCACTCCGGGTCCCAGCACGCAGACTCCACTGCAGACACGGCAACCTAACAGCTTATTCCACAATGCAGACAGCTCCTCTTTTAAAGGAGAGGCCACTCCTGGGGCAGCAGCTTCCCACAGAGAAAACGGTGCTGCTGGGGCTCCCATTGTGAATGTGGAGTCGCGTGCAAAGTGGCCCTAACTGGACACTTCCTCCCGGGCACAGGAGCACACAGTGCTGGACTGGACTTTGTTTTGACACATGGTGGTAGCAGCTTTGAATAGGGCAAAGTGGAGGGATGGGAAGCCTTAGTTCCTGGGTGGTAGCCTCTGGGGACACTCCCGGAGAGAAGAAGGCCTTTTGCAGCCAGGTAGACAGGGAACATGTCTGTTTCCGAGCTGGAAACAGACTCCCTGGTGAGGTAAAGCTGCTCTGAGTGTGAGTTCCAGGCTCTCCATCAGGCATGTGTCCCCATGCTGGATGGGAGCCAGCACAGGAGGACACTTCCTAGGGTGTCTGTGTCCTGTCTTGGGGGCACAGCCTGGCACCTGTGCTGGCAGGTGGGCTCTCCTCCTAGCAGAGGTGGAAAAAAGTCCAAGTGCCTTTATGCCTGACTTAAATCTTATGTGTGACATAGTTCAGAGCCAAGGGGGAGTTTAAAGATGGATGTGTGGGTTGACTGGCATCCTTCCTGAGGCACGAGAAAAAGGCGGCGTCCATCTCTCTGACTTCAGTGGGATGGAGAGAGCACCAGGGCCACCCTGGTGAGCCCAGGCTCTATGGAACCTCAGGGCTGCACTGCTGTCCTATCAGAAGCCAGAGGGATGGACAGAAATAAGGCCGTGCAGACACAGCACAGAGTGAGGCCACAAGGATGAAGCTGGGGACTAAAGCAGCCGTGGCTCTGCCCCCTCGGAGTTCTGGGAGGTGAGTCACTGCCTCTGGGAAGCTCTGCCTCGCAACCCATCGCCGAACTGCTAAGGCATCTCTGAAATGTGTACTAAGTTATGCTTGTGGAGAGCATCTTGAGAGTTAAGAGTCCCATTTTTTAGAAAGGTCTTCCTGCTTTCTCCTTAAAACATATCAACTGCACATTTCAGAATCCATCCGCTTTCCAGTTTCCCTGCCACCAACAGGCTCCAAGCTGGTGCTGCTCATGCTGTGGTGCTCGGTGGCAGCATCCGTGCATCAGGAGGGCACCACCCTGGGCCATACCGCATACCTGCTGCGCCATGATCCCGGGGGCCTCAGGAGCCATGTGCCCACAGGCCCTTCACAGGAGTCTCCAGAGTCGTGACCCCTCCTCCGGGCTCCCCACACCCTCTCTGCTTCCATTCCATCCCCATCTCTTCTGTTACAACCAGATGATCCTTTCAAAATGTAAGCCTACATCACGTGAATCTGTCTACCCATGGCCTTAAAACTACTTAAAGAGTCAGCCAGCCTGCACTGGGACCTACAGGTGGGATGCACTCTCCCTCCATGCCCTCCCTCCCCCTGGCACCCTGGCGCAAGACCCCTCTCCAGTCCTTACCTCCATAAGGCTCCCCCTGCCCCAGGGCCATCGGTGGCCCAGCGCTGCCTGGACTGCTCCCAGGCCCACCATTCTCCCCGGGGGTGCTGCCTTACTGTCCTCCCAGTTTCAGACAACACAGCTGCCTACAGGCTCCTTAAGTGAGACGGCAGGCCAGTAATGGTTGGCCGGCACTCGGCAAGCTGAATCCTGCCCCTTCAGAGCATCATTTCATTCTGTCACTGTGCATTCTTTCCTGGAAATCCCCACTAATGGGTGTCTTCCCCGCTAGCTACATGCCCTTGAGGGCAGAAACATTGTGCCTCATTCACTGCTGCACCCCAGCCTAGCTCAGTGTCTGGCACTGAGTAGAAGCTCAAGAATACATGTGTTTAATGAATGGCTGAGCACAGCCTGAGCCAGAAGTGTCCTTCGAGGTCAAACTCCCTCACTTGCCCACCGGCGCCTTGGGCCTTTGATTCCTTTCAGTGGCGTAGTCGTAACAGCAGGCGCTTCTGGAGTAGAAGCAGCGAGCCAGGTGCCACACTTTGAATACATCCCGCTATTGACTCAGTGCCTCAGTATCCTCAGGACTGCAAGGTCACATGACTACCCTGCCAGGTAAGTACCAAGACCACAGCATCCATACGCTGGGTCACTGGTGGCACCGGCATTCAAATCCTGGCAGTCTGGGCCCAGAGTCCATTCCCTGAGCCACTGTTCCGTGCTGCTGAAGGGCCAGAACGAAGGGGACAGAGCTGGACACAAGGCCCCAAGTGTGGCTCCAGGGACCCAGCAAAGCCCTCTCCGTTGTCAGAGGCTACCAGTCTGGCTCCTTAAGCCAGGGAGACGAGGCAGTATTCTCCTTCCTATGGGCTGTGCCTTCCTAAGAGGTCAGAGTCTAACCTTGTTTAAAGCAACTTCATAATGAACCTGATTAAAAACCTAGTAAAAAATGGGGTCAAGTCGAGAGAGAGAATGAGAGAGCTGTTTAAGAACCAGAGGAAGGTCTACTAAATTTTGTTGTTATGTGGTAAATTCACTTGAAGTGTGCCCAGATGCCTTCAGAGGTTGGAGTCTGCAATGCCACATGTGTGTGCCCTCGGAGCTGAGCACTTTCCGGGGCTGAGCCCAGTCAGAGCCCCGTGCCTAGCCTACACACTTCCACCCACTGTCCCAAATGCACCAGCCTATCCTCCTCCAGAACATTCCAGACCCTCCACTTAGACTTGGGGCCGCCTGGCCAGAAAAACTAGAGTGTCCATCCCCAGCCCTTTTCTGAAACCTGGATTTGGGGATCTATACCATCTAAAGCTCTAGGTTTAGAATCTAATAACTGCCTTGGGGTCCTACATTTGCAGCTAGCCATATTCAAAATTATGGGGTTCTCTCAAGAGGTTCCATTGCAAATAGCTAAAAGCCCGGGTGGTGTGGGAAATTTGTCATACACACACAGTACCTCCTCCGTCTGTTCTCAGACTGGTCACCATCTGCTGCCCTGGCCAGTGCTTCTGGGGAAAGCTAGGTTTAGGAAGGACATTTCCTGAGTAAATGTTTAATGCTAAATAAAATAGTGGTCCTCAAAGTCTGGTCCCAGACAGCAACACCAGAGTCTCCTGGGAACGTGGCAGACACGCAAATCCTCCAGCACTGTTGAGCTGGAAATCTCAGGTAGGACCCAGCAGTCAGGACCGAACAAGCCCTCTAGGGGATGGGGAAGCCGGAGCACCACTGAAGCAGAGTAAAAGACATGGGAAGACCTGCCTTCAGTACCGAATGATAAAAGGTTGCAGTAGTGGGGTGCCCACACCTGCCATCTGCAGCCATGTGAAAAGTTTAGGGCATTTAGTATATGTGGAACAAGTTTTTAAAAACCCACTTCTCTGAGTTTTAAAAGTAAATTCGCAGGTGTTCTGGGCTGTGGAAACCTGACCCTTTCCTTCTTCACTCAAATAAACACTCCCAGAACATCCTTTATCCCTCACAGCAGGGACATTAGGAGGTAGAAGTCCACCAATTTAAAGGTTTAGATTTTTTCCCCCGTTTATTGAATCCTTAGCACAGTAGGTGATCCATTTTAAAATCTTTGTTTCTTTCATCTGAGTTTACAACAATCCCATCTGGAAAAAAGGAACTAGAGGCAAAGAGAGAGAAAGTAACCCAGCCCCCAGGAATAAGGCATCTGCGTGCTGGAGCAGACATGGGAGGCGTGTGGGTGTGCTCAGACCCACTCTGGGACCGGCATTCCATTTGCTGCCTCCTGAAGAAACTGCTGGGCACCAGGAGAGTCAGCTGTGAGCCCAGAGTGCCCTGTGATTATCTGAGCGATTTAAAAAGCCATTTATGATTGGCAGGTAATTTGGGGAAACCCTGACTTTAAAACATAAAGCAATAAAAGACTAAACCCACTGGACAATCATTTCATTTGGACTTGAAAATTTTATTTTACCTTGTGGGTTTCTTTATTTGAAGGTGAGGAGATGATATTCTGTTTCACTTGTAATCACTAGACATTTACCTTGGGCACCCCCCCGCCATGGGTGGTCTTTTATGCATCCCTTGTGCAAGCCACAGCCAAGAACATTTTCATCCCCACACATCTGTCTCTCGACAGGTATTGGCCCAGGGAAGTAAGACAATACAATATAGTGATGTGAGGGTCCCTATCCCCCCGTGCTACAAGGCAGAAATTCTCGTGCGCTTCATCTTACCTCCTGTGGTGAGGCTGCCCAGAGCACCGGGCGCACACAGTGCTGACATGTCAGGAAGCGTTCACAGGCCTCCCACAGCTGAGGCGGGCTTCCGCCACGGTGTTAGCTTTTCATAGATTTTTTTAAAGGGGGACAGGGCAATAAAATCTGTTCCCCCACTCTCCCTGTCCACTAAAAAATCTCATAAAGAGCCTCATACAGACTAAAGAATATTTTAAATTGCCGTTTTAAAAGGCATACCAGAAAAAAGTTTTGATAGAAAAGTGGATCAAAGTAAAATTAGTGAAACCTGATTTCTTTATTCTGATAGACCCTCCAGCTATCTAGCATACTAGTTCAGTCTTAGGGACTCCTGAGTCCCACTCCCCCTCATTTCTAGGGCATAGCCTGGAACAGAAGGAAGGAGACCTGCGGCTGAGGCCCAGCAGAAAAAGGCCTTGAGTGTAGGAAACCCCACCACGTGGTGCCAGGTCTGGGGTGCAGTGGAGCCAGCTGTCCATCAGTCATGGTCTTGGATGGAATCAGTGCAGGGGCCACTGGGGGACAGGAGCTGCTGGCCTGGCTGTGGGGAATGTCTGCAGCCTGCTGTGGAAATGCCCACCCAGCCTTGTCCTGTTGCAGCTCCATTTTGCAGATGGAGAATTGTGGGCTCAGTAAGGTCAGGTAACCTGCATTAGGCCACACAGCCTCGCCCTCTATTTCCATAGCCACAGTTCTTCCTGTGTCGTCTCATTTTGGCACCGGGCAACCCTGGGAAGGGAAGCAGGGTTCTTATTCCCATTTTTCAGGTGAGAAACAGGCTCGGAAAGGTTAACCTGCTCAAGGTCTCGCAACTGGGGAGTGGACTCTCCGGCTCCAGAGGTATCTGCTGCTTACTGTCCTGAGGGTCCCCCTATCTCCTGCACAGTCCTCCCCCAAAGCAGGCTACCCCAGTGGGACAGACTGCCTTCAGACTTTTCTGTCTTCTGCTTGAAACACTGGAGCACAGGGAGAGTAAGCACCAGAAGTGAGAGAAAAAAATCCATGCCCTCCTGGAGTGAACTTCCAAGGATGTTCCCTTGGGGCCTGACACCGTGTGAGAGGTTATGTGTGACTTTTTTGACTGTGAAGCTCAATTATTTTCTGTCTTTGCCTGTACTATTTTTTCTTGTACATTGCCTAGAGGAATACCTCCTCAGTATTTAGAGACAAAACAAATAACAGAAAAAAATCACACTGTTCAAGGACTAAGCCATTCAAAATCAAAAGGATTACAGATGTATAAGATAGAATGTGAAAGTCCCTTATAATCCTATCCCAGAGATAACCCCTTTTTAATGATGTGAATTTTTTTTATGATTACAAAAGCTAGAAGCATTTAAATGTGCATCAGAACCACTTAGAAGCAAGTACATGTCATTGGCTTCTTTGGCAGGCGCAGGGAGGCCACACCCACCGACAGTTTGCTGCATGAGTTACCAGTCTCCCACTCTTGAGCCCTTTATGTTTGACTCAGAAAATAGAATAGGCAGAAGCTGACCTGCAATCCTACTGAAACAAGTGCCCCCAGCCCCACGGGTCCACCTGCGCTCCCCACCCATCTTCCTGCACTCCCCGCACTGCCCATCCTCAAGGCCTTTACACACACTGTCCCCAGGTTTCAGCTTGACTCTCCCCTTAGTGGAAGCCACCCTGACCTTCCCATGGGGTGTGTGTCCCTGTCCACAGTAATACCGCTGCCCACCCTGCCTCAGCTGCCACCTGCCGACTCTGACGTCATTTACGTGTGATCTGGCCTCCTCCCATTAGATGGTGACCCCCCAAGGAAAGGGATAATTGTCTGCTTGACTCACTGGTACACAGAACAGTGCCTGGCACACAGTAGGTGTTTGTGTCATCAGTGAATGTGGGACCCAGTTTTGCCAAGGCTGGGGAGGATGCAGCCGCCATCTTCACCACTCCAGCCTGCCTCTGCACTGTTCCCGTAGGCGGCTTCCTCTCAGCTGCACTCACAGGTCATGTAAGTTCTGGGAACCCAGAAGCCCATCGAGTCCAGTCCCTTCATGTTACTGATGGGAGCAACCAAGCCCACAAATGAGGGCTCTTGCCAAAAGGGAAGAATGCCTTCCAATGGAGCATTGTGACCAGAGGCTGTCACAGGACTTTTGGATGCATCATGCAGAGCACACAGACAGAAAAGAGCTTCCTGGCTGCCTTCCCTAAGCCCCAGACCAGGCCAGTCACCCATTACTCATGTGGCACCATGTACTTCAAGACCCTGCACACTCAGTTAAGCAAAGAAATAACTATGATTTTGCAATATACTCTTTCTCCACCAAGCAGGAGACTTCAGAAGCACAGAGTCAGAGTCTGTTTTGCTCTTTGGCCTCCCTAGCACCTGGCACAATGCCTGGCGTTTAGTAAGTGTTCTCAGGGACAGCCAACTTGCTGTCTCGTGCAGTGACCTGCTCTGTTCTGGCACACAGCAATGCTTAATACATCCCCCAACCTGCAAGAGACGTTCAGTGCACATCTCCTCCTACAGCCACCAAACATTCAGAGGCTAATTCCAAGTTGGTGCCCCAAGAGAGCATCCTGGCGAAGACGCCCCTGTTTCTCCATGCAGCCAATGTGAAGCAGTAGGAGTGATCTAGGACGTAGAAGAGAGACCTAAATTCTGTTACTTGCAGCCAAAAGCATTCATAACTAGTCTAATCGGAATTGTTATATTGGAATTACCACCCATTAAAGTAAGTGTGGAGGGAGGGAGCCCAGGGTGGATACAGTGATTCAAAGATGTCATCAAAAACAGGCTTTCCTTTTTGTTCTCCCAACCTTATCACGTCGCCACAAGAGGTCTGCCGCTGCTCAAGGCATCGCCCCCACACTCCAGGGAGAAGGAAAGGGATGCAGAAAGGCCATTACTGTCCCTTTTACCAGGAGACGTGGCTTTCTCAGAAACCTCCACCTGTACCCAGCAGACTTCCACTTGCATCTCACTGGCTAGCGCTCCATCACTTGGCTGCCCTCCATGTCAGGGAAGCAAGAAGGGTGGGGATTCAACAATAGACAGTGGAAAAGCCGGAGCAGTGAGGGGGGAGGGAGTCTGTAGCTGTAAAATAAGCCAGCCAGCAGCATTTGCCAAAACTGCGTAAGTTATTTTTTTAATATGACTTTTCATGGGTTTTCTTATTATAAAAGCAATGAATATACATTGTAACTTCAGAAAATAAATATTTAAAGCTCTCTATAATCCCATCACACAGAAGTAACTATTGTTTATTCCTGGTTTATCACCCTTCCAGATCTTTGTATTTTCGCATGGATGAAACTACACTATGGGTTGCTCTGTAATTAGACTTTTCTCTTGATAGGGTGAAAACTGTTTCCAAATCATTAAATTCACATTTTATGTCTGTGTGTCCATCATGTAAGGTTCCATGGTTGGTTTATTCAGTCCATTCGTGTTGGGCATTTGATGTCTGTGAGAGTAAAGGGCGAGGAGCCGGCACCAGTGGCCCCTCCCGGCTCCATCTTCAGTTCAGCAGTTCCGCTCTTGGAATGTCATCAGGGACTAATCTTGGATATGCACATTCTTTAGCACTTTTGAAATATCCTACCAGATCGCCCTAGCAGATGGAGTGTTCCAATGCACAACCCCAGCAAATACCAGTGCCCATCGCCTCTTCCAAATTTTTTACCAATACTGAGAAAAAGACCAGGACAACAGGAACGGAAGCCCAACCCAGCGCCCTCGTTTCCCAGATGAGGGGACAGAGGGAAGCATGCCAACAAGGCCACACAGCTCTGCCAGCCCTGGAACCAAGGCCTCAGGACTGCAGGCCAGGCCCCTTGACACCCACTGTGCCACCTCCCAGAGCACCAGTAGGTCGGGCAGAAGCCTTGGGATTCAGGAGAGTCTTGGTGCAGGGTGCAGTGGCTCAGATGGCAGGAACAGGTACCAGGGGTTCTCGAGAAAGGGAGGCCATACCTGGGAGACCATGGGGACGTGATGCCCAACAGGCAGCGGGGGTGGGTGATCCCAGGTGTGGGGATCACCCTGGGTACACAGGTCTGCCCCTGATGCTGCACTGTGCTGCCCCTCACACTGTGGGACCCTAAGCTTCTCACTTCCTCGTTTCTGGAACCAGTACAAATGAGTCTGGCTCAGAAACGGGTCCTCTTGTCCCCTTCACGCCTGCTGTGAACTGAACGGTGTCCCCTTACAAGCCCTGTGTTGAAGCCCCAACCTCCATGCCACAGAATACGGCTGTCTCTGGGAACAGGGCCTTTGGGGAGGTGATTACGGTCAGGTGAGGTGGTAAGGCTGGGTCCCGGTCTGATAGCACTGGTGTTCTTGTAAGCGGAGGAAGTGAGGCCGGCAAGGCACCCGCAGAGGGGCGGCCTGTGAGAACACAGAGCAGCTTCCTGCAAGCCAAAGAGAGGGCCTCGGGAGAAACCAAGCCTGCTCTTGGCCTTCCATCTCCAGAATTGCGGGTGACCGGCCTTGCTGAGGGCAGCCACCCTGTGCTATTGCGTTAAGGCCGCGGCCCCAGACTGACATGCGGCCCCGCGCTTGCTCGGATCACAGTGGCTGTTCCCGCGGCTCGAGCCCGAACCATCGCGGGCCTGACGCCGGAGGCAGGTGCTCTCCGCAAGCTGTGCGTCGGCGTGGCGGAAGATGTGGACACCCACCCGTACTCCAAGGCAACGTCGGTTCCCCGTGACCGCGGTGGGCCACTCCCTGTGCGCTGCCTGGTCCCCTCTCGGGCTGTGCGCCAGAGCTCCTGCGGCTGCGGCTGGAGCCCGCTGGGCCTCCGTGCGGACCGCGTCTGCCAGGCCGTGCGTGGAGCCCGGGTCCCCACGGCTGCCTTCGCCAGGGAGGAATAGCAGGCAAAACAGTCCCACCACTCTGCATGGCTCCTCGGACGGCCCCCAGCAGGATGGAGCCCCGCTGGCCCAGGGGGACCGGCTCCCTGACGCCCCTCCTCCAACGCCTTCCCTCAACTCCTGACTCCCGCAGGTTCCTCTCAAATAAACTGCCTGTCTCGGCATCTGCCTTTGAGGGAACCCACACCGTGGTGCCTGGGACAGAGAACTGGGCTTCGGGCCCAAGACAGACCCAGCTGCATAAACTTACACGCTACCCACACGGGACAGAGGCCGTGGGGGCGGCAGGTAGCGGCTGGGGCTGCGGCGCGCCAAGTCCTCAGCACAGGCATGAACCGCAGCTGAAGCAACGGCCACAGCCCAGGAGTGTTTGAGCCACGCAGACCCCGGTTCAAACCCCAGCTCTGCCGCTCACTACCCGGGCGATCTCAGGGGGCAAGTAACTTGCCAGGCCTCCGTTTCACCAACAGTGGGAGTGGAAATAACACTGACAACACAAGATCGGTGAGAGGCCTGAGGAAAATAACGCCGAGACAGTGCTCAGCAGAAGGCAGCTGCCCTTTCTGAGGCAGCCGTGGAACTGAACTGCTCAGACCTGGCTTCAGGAAAGGACTTGCGGTCCAGCTGCAAGGAGTATAGCCAAGCAGGCAGCCTCCAGCCGCAGCGCCTTCCTCTCTTCCTCAGCATTTGGGCGGAAGCCCTTCTCTTTCCAGTCAGTCCCACCAGGGACTGCACAGCAAAGACTGAAGCCTGGCCCTTTCCTTCTGTTGTGGGACTTCTCTGAGGGGAAATCTTCCCTCTGGAGCTCCCATCTGCTTCATCAGACCCGAGGGCAGCCTGGGGTTCTCCTGCCCAGTCCTGCTTCCTCCCTTTCCTACCCTCCCAGGCCCCAAACAAAGCTCTAGCACTACTGCTTCCCTCTCAGCTGGGTCCTCTGGAGAATGGTGCTGAAACATCACCCCCTTCCACTTACTTCTGAATACACCCACTACTGCACGGAATCACAGTAGAGAGGATTTTCTTACGGCTGTGTTGGAGGGGCTCCAGGCTCTAATCCCATTGGAATTCCCCCAAAGGATCAGAATCGGTTTGCAAACAATAGAAACAGACCCTAGGTAATTTAATAGGAAAAAGAACAGGAATTTATTGGAACGCTATGGGATTCTCAGAGAATCTAAGGAAAAGCTAAAGACCAGGCTCCATATAGACAGGGACCCAACAGCTCACACTCGCCTGGAATCATGAGCTCTCCCTTTTCCAGAACTCCACTGTTGACACTGGTAAGTTCTGGTCAAATTTCAGTCCTTGTAACATCCCACTAGGGTTCAGATTCCAGGGAGAAGGTGTCCCAGGAGGCAGTAGGGCACTTTCGGAAGCAACTTTTCTTCTGCTGATGGACAGAGCCAGTGACTGCATCCAATCAAGTCGGAGGTGCCTGTCAGCAGGTACATGGACCTGCCACATGGCGAACCAAACAGGAAGGAGCAATGCCCGCCCTGCCCCAGTGTGTGCCAAGAGCTCAAAAGCCATTTATCTCCAGTGCATTTCCGCCTGCTCAGGCCTGCCTAAACCACCATCCATCCATTCCGAGTGTTTTGACTTTCTTGGGTTCAGTAGCACTGTGCTTAATCTTAAGTGTTTTCCATCTCCCCAAAAGTATCAGATAAGGAGTCAGGAAGGGCATATTCAAGCACTTTCAAAAACACTTGCTTGGAATGTCTTAAACTGCATCCCTTTCCTCCAAAAGAGAACAACCCCTTTCCCAGCCTAACTCTCCCTCCATTCTCCACCCTGATGGAAGACATCAGGTTTTGATAGAACCAGTTTCATCGCCAGTTCTCTCGAATTTTGGTAACTTTTCAAAGGTCTCAGGATTTATTAATATTTTTAAAGGCTGTTTCACATTCCTTTTTCAAATTTAGCTCCTTATCCCAACCCTAAAGCGTTCTGATAGTTGGAGAAATTCACAAACACACAGAAGGCCGACAGCTCCTCCAGGAGACCCGTAGCTGTGATGTGGTGCCCTGTCCATAGCTTCTAGGTGGGGATTCACCTTCAAATGCTGGAGGCTGCTGCCTGCCAGTGACTCTGTGCTGAAGGGCTTTTGTGGGGTTTTGTTTGTTTCATTCTGATTGCTCACAGGTCAAGCTGGGAGTGTAGAGTTACAGCCCCTGGTGGGAGCCCTCCCCACAAAACGGGGGCATTTGCTAGGTAAATTCAGCAGCTCTCTTGCCCTTGGGGGATAACATGGTCTCCCAAAGTTCCTCAGGGGGCAAGGAGACGGAGATCCCCTTGCCTCAGCAGTCATTTTTGAAAACTCACCTTGACAGTGTGCCTGCCCTGCCCTGTCTCACTTCCCCGCTCCACTGCTGTTTCCTTGGATCACTTCCCAAATAAATTGCTTGCACATAAGTCCTTGTTTCAGTTTGCTCCCCCAGAATAGACCTCAAGGAAAGCCCCTCTTGAATCAGTTAAATCTGCTCACCAGAAAGGCTGCTGACAAGGGTCCAGGAAGAAAGTGCCCTGGAGGGGCCCCCCACCCCTACCCCTGGCCAGCTGGGAGGTGCCTGTGCCCTCCACCCACCTTCTCCCTGACCCAGTCAGGGTTCCCGCCCTGTGTACCGAGCTGCCGGTCCTGTCCTCGGCCTGGGGTGACCGGCCTGGAGGGACCAGGAGGCTGCTGCTGGGAATGCAAGGGCTGCAGTTGCCAACAGCTTCTCACTACGTATAGGCGCATTTCACACTGACAGCTACGGGCGGGGTGGGGGTGGGGGGGATAGGACTATTTTTATTTAAAACACCAGTTGCCATGGTAACATCCACATGACCCAATACTCATTCTAAGTCACACAGAAAATACCCTTGGGAAGGAAATGCAAGAAGCCCCATGACAGCGCATGCAGGGCTGCCCGGGGAGTCAAACAGCAAGAGGCAGCTCCTGGAAAAGAGGCCACTCCAGCCCGGTGCAGCTCTTCCTCCAACACAGGTCCAAATCTTCCAGAAGTTTCACTTTGTAATCAGTGTAAAGGTTTAGAGGCCTGTGGGGAGCACTATGATCCGTGATCAGCCCAAGTGGCCTTGTGAGCGGCAGCTCCGCCTGGAAGACCAGAAGTTTCCCCAGGAGTGACCTATTTCACGGTCGAGATGGGCCATGAAGCCAGCTGGACGACTGACTCAGCTTGCCACGGTGCACTCAGGGGGCAGGGAGTTTGCGCGACACAGACCCCACCTCCTCCGCCCTGCAGAAGAGGAGCCGGCCGGAGGTCTGGGCTGAACCGAGCCCCCTTGTAGAAAAGGAAAACATGGACAAGGAGTTGGCTCTTCAGGACCAGAGGGCGAGCTCATTCTGTAGCAGCCTCGTCCTGTTGTTCCCTGCCTCACCCAGGCCAGATACCAGTTCCTGCACACCTTAAGCTCCTTTACTTCCTTGTTAGCATAAAGCCCAGGGCTGGGCTGGTCATCTGAAACCCTTAGAGACTTGGAAGACTTCTGAGGCGGTTTGGACAGAGGTCAGGGGTCTATGGTGTAATTATCAGTAATTAGCGTAAGTAATTACGAACATTATTAGAGGGGTGGGTGTGGCCCATCCTCCAGGAACACCAACTGGACAAGTCGCACTGAGACTTTCCCTCCCGGAGATAATGAAATAATAATAGTTACAATAAAAACAACGGCTGTCGTTAACTGAGTACTTAGTGTATGTGAGTGCCTGACTTGTTTGATCCTCATGATGACCCTGCAAGGGACCACCGTCCTGCCGTCTACAGATGAGACTCAAGTCTCCCTGTCCCTGACACTGAATAGCCTGTCTAAGCCGCTGGTACATGCCACAGAACTGTGACCTGACCCCAGACCTGTCCGACTACCGAACGTGTGCTTTTTGTTCACATCATGCCACGAAGGTGATCAGCTGGGACTGCCCTGCCTGGGAAGAGAGTGGCCAAAGAGGTGTTCATGGGAGCAGAGAGAGGCCAGCTCTGTTATTGTGAGTGATGATAGAGCTTCAGGATGTTAAGGGCTGGCTGCTTGTCTATTAGCCTCAGATCTTTGCTCACTCTTGTTATTGTCTCTTCACCCCCATGTTTTTGGCAGACAAAATGACCACTCCGGACTGCTGTCAGTGTGTCTAACATGCTGTTGTAAGACCAAAGGGAGGAATAGCCCAGAAGGTACAATTGAGAAGTTGCCGATGTGTTTAGAGAGAGGCAATCAGAAGTATGGGGTCCCTGTGAGTGCCCTTCTAGGCGCCAGGCTCTGTGAGGCAGGTAGGGGCTCTTGCGAGATGGCTTCCCTTATGGGTGCTGCCACTGGAATACCACAGAGGTAAGAGGAGGTCCCAGGACTACGGCAGAACCACGTTAGCTTTGCAGTCTGCTCTGGTGGCCTTGGGATCACCCTGAAGGCATAGATGAAGGCTCAGTGGCTTGGGGCCTCACTACTGCTTCTTCATGGAGCGTGTCCTAGCAGGAAGGACATCAAGCAGCATCTTTGTCTAGCAGATCTGAGCAGACCTGAGCTGTTTGGCTTTGGAAGTCCCTTAAAGTCTCGCTCGGTTTTCTCATCTTTCAAACAGAAGTAATGTGCGCCAATAGCAGGTGTTCTTGGGTCCCACTCATAGCCATTTGGCTTCCCCAGAGGTTACCTAGGGATAGTTTTAAAGTCCACAGCTTCCTTCCTACCTGACAGTATCCTCCAGCCACAGCCTTGACCTCGCCTGCACACCTGGGGCCTAAGTGCTAAAGAGTAAACACTCCAAAAGCAGCCTCAGCCAAAGAAGATGGGGGTTGGTAGGGAGATGCTCTGGGTTCCTTGCACAGGGGAGGTTATTCTGAAGTGTGCTCCACAGATTCTTTCAAAGAGTCCCCACTGGACTGGAGCACTGAGTGCTCACTGTGCCACCTGCACACTCACGTACCCTGTATCAGTTTTCGTCCCTTGCCTGTCTCACCTCCCCGCACTGTCCGGGGATCACCCAGATGAACCACCTGAGTCTTTGTCTCAGGGCCTTCTTTGGAGATAACTGAACCTAACGGCCCATCACACATGGCGTGGGGAAGACTGAGGATACACATCATGCTCAGAGCACAGGGAACACTTTAATAACACTACCTCTTGTTATGCATATAACACACACTTGGGGATGGAGTAGAGTTTGAATGCGGAAGCATTTTATACATTTTGGAGCTCTATATTACCTGAGCTAGAAAGCCTCTAATCTGGGATTTTACTGTGGATGGTCATCTGCCAAATTCTTGATCTTCACATGGACTATTGAGAGAGATTCTATCTTCTAGATCAGTTTTTCCAATAAAATTCTTCTATAGCCCAGGAGTCTTTGCTTGGAGCAGAGAAGGCCTAGACAAAATCAACATAGGCAGCGGCGCCCTCTTCTGCTCACCCTTCAGGCTCATGGCGCCTGCCCAAAGGGAAACCCACCTCTGTGTAGGAGAACTCTTTTGCTTCCTAAACTTAACTTACCTCAGCTGCCAAAAATAAAACTTCATTGTGAACAAATTTGTCCCAAGGTGTGACTGATACTGTCCATTGCAGTAGGAACCCCAAATTGAGCTCCCATGAGTGTGTACCTTGGCTGTCTAAGGGAGAGCTGGAGGCAGTCCTTCCCCCACAATTCCACCAGGCTTACCATTTCTTTTGAATATCCTGTTTCAGCTGAAAGTTTCATACACTTTTCAAATTCTACTCCATAATGTATCCATATCTTAGAAAAATAGAATCAGGCCCACACACCTGCCAATGTGTTGAGTGTGAGTCACAGTCCCTGACCTCTGATATGAAACACCTTGATATTGTTTAAGCTGTTGGCTTTTTTGCCCTCCAATTTCACAGGCTGCTTTGTGTGTTTTCAGAAAGGAAAAAAAGAAATCAGAATACCTGTGACAGAAAGTTTGAATCAGAAAGTTAGAGAGGTTCATCTCCTCCTACCCACTGCACCCTTACCTATCTACATCAGAGAGCCTCAAATTTTAGTATAGACAAGAGTCCTGGGGAAGGGAGGAGCTTTTTTAAATGCAGCTCTTCTGTCCCACTCCAGGAGGCTGATTTTAGGTTTTGAGTTTCCTTTTTAAGCTGGGGTGCTGTCATTCCAATGAGGGTCATCTTTAGATTCTCACTTTGTTCATTTAAATCAGTGTTTCTCA
The DNA here is from genome assembly GCF_030020395.1 of Manis pentadactyla. NCBI lineage: Eukaryota > Metazoa > Chordata > Mammalia > Pholidota > Manidae > Manis > Manis pentadactyla. The sequence goes on along the minus strand of NC_080019.1, from coordinate 43,628,460 downwards.
AAGAGAGGTGTCCCAAGAGCACTCCTTTGCCCACTTCTGCCCTAAGCCCCCAGAGATATTCAAGTGGATCAGAAAATGCTGCTTCTTTGCCTATCAAAGGTGAACAAACAGCTTGAAAATCTGATGCTTCATAAAGAATCATGTACCTTGAGGTTTAAAAGCCCACAAATGAACCAGTTTATACATTACTAAACTATTCTGTTGCTTGAATATGATTATTTATAGATATCCCAGGACTATGAGCTAACTATAATGCACACTCCCTAGAGATAAAATTAATTACATCAAATGGTAACAGAAGAAATGCACAGGCTGCCCCTTTAGGGTATTTGGCATGGATGTGACAAGTATAGATTCTGCAGATACAAATCCTTAGGAGTTTCCTGACATCAGAGGGGAACATCACCTCCAGCCAACATTCTTGGCTAATTCTGCTTACAAATACCTGCACATTCTTGAGCTTCTTGTTTGACATGTAATCATCTCCATTCAGATCAAGATTCATAAAAATTAAAAATATATGAGCATCAAAATAGCTAAAGACAAAAGAAATTTGTCAAAATAGTTCTCTAGACAGACACAAACACTGTAGCAGTCACCTTTCAGCATGACACAGTCCAGCACCACCACCCAGAGAGGTTAATCAGTCAGCTCATTGCAATGGGTATCGAATCAAAAACTTGCTCCTTCACACTGGATTGCAAGAGAGATCTTAAGAAGCAGGATCCTCCATTTCTGGATGCTTGTTTTAGACTATATTGCAGATTTAACTGGTGGAAAGGGAATGGCCTGGAGTCAGGAAGCCCAGAAAGTCCAGTTAGAAACAGATAGCCAATATGTGCTCATCCTCATCAGCCAATCTGTCACATATATGAAGGCAGCTATAGATCCACACACAGGATAACCTCTCTTTAAGCTGGCTTGGTCTCCAAGGAGGTTTAGGTCCAGCTCATTTCCAGGAAGGGGTCATTGTTATGACTAGAAGATGTGAACACGTTACTGTACTTATCCACCATGTCCCCATCAGTCCCCATCAGATGGTTATCCAGAAGACCACATCACTGCTCCTCCACCAGCTCCGGGCCTCCCTCTCTTGATTTCCTAAGCCCCACAGTTATTTATCTTCCTTCCTCCCCAGGGTCCTGGCTTTTGCTGGAAAGGCAACATGGAATTGCTAGGAGAAGTTCTTGTTCTGTGGATTCAAAAAAACTTCCCTTCGGATATTCAACTCCCTCTGGGCAGGGCTTGGATGATTTATATCTTATTTCAGATTCTGTCAGAAGCAGATCCCAAGATAAGGATTTCAGTATAAGCAATTTTACTTGGGAAGTGTCCCTAGGAATGAACCATTGTGAGGGGAATAGAAAAGTGGGACAGGAAGGGTTCCTTACCAAGCTAGTCATACCGGGGATTCACTGGAGCTTAATGCCACCCACAGGGACATCCAGGATTTGGTGTAGGACAAACACCTGAAAAACTGGGGTATTTGTTAGTTGATGCCTACTCCCAGGGGCTTGTTAATTCCCTGGAGCTTCAGGCCACCACATGATTAGGAAAAATATCTTCTGCTGCCAGAATAAGTCCTCAGGAGAAAAAAATGCAGATGGAAGTCTGATGGCAGGGTGATAAGGGCAAAGGGACACAGGATTGGCAGAGGGAGCTACAGATTCTTAGGCTAATAGAATTCTCTGCCTCTTTGCTGTCTTATCAAGGACCACTTCCTATTAGTAGTGAGACCAGTGGAGGGAAGGAAGGAAGAGGGTGAAGGGGAGAAAATCCACTCCCATCACTGTATTTCTCATGTAGCACCTCTCAAGATGAAGGAAGGTTAAGAGTGATCTCTAGGGGAAAACAACTGGTGTGAAAACATTGTAATATAATTTCACATGGAGTTAGAGGGTACTGCTTTTTTAGAATACAAATATAGAAAGAAAAGTTCAAAGAAATCTCACGGCTTACCATACACAGAAAACAGAAGCGTGATCCTCACGTTGATGAGCCTTATGTAATAGACTCTTGGGCAATGGAAGATCCTGAGAAGTCTGGTAGCTACCAAAGTGCAGCATGGGTTTGAAAAGGTTGGAAAACACCGTTAGCGTGAGTGAGTACAAGAGGATAAATGCTGTGTGACCAGGGATGCAGGGGAGCAGATGAGAGCCACCTTGTGATTAAAAAGAAGAGAAATTTGACAAGGGAGGGGCGGAAGATGGCGGCGTGAGTAGAGCAGCGGAAATCTCCTCCCAAAACAACATATATCTATGAAAATATAACAAAGACAACCCTTCCTAGAATAAAGACCAAAGGACACAGGACAATATCCAGACCACATCCGGACCTGAGAGAACCCAGCGCCTCGCGAAGGGGGTAAGATACAAGCCCCGGCCCCGCGGGAGCCGAGCGCCCCTCCCCCCAGCTCCCGGCGGGAGAATAATAGGCAGAGCGGGAGGGAGACGGAGCCCAGGACTGCCAAACACCCAGCCCCAGCCATCCGGGCCAGAGTGCAGGGCCCTCGATACTGGGAAAACAGGGCAGCAAGAACAGTGAGCAGGCACTGGAGGCTGGGCGACAGAGGACATAAGAAAAGCGCGCGACCATTTTTTTTTTTTTTGCTTTTTTGCTGCTTTGTTTTGGCGAGTGCTTTTTGGAAGTCTTAAAGGGACAGGGACCCCAATACTAGGGAAACAGGGCAGAAAGACCGGTGAGCAGAGGCCTGAGGCTGGCACCGGAGAATAAAGAAAAACGAACGACCACCTTTTTTTTTTAATTAAAAAAATTTTTTTTTCTTGTTTTTTTTTGTGGTCGTTGTTTTGTTTTGGCGGGTGCTTTTTGGAAGTCTTAAAGGGGCAGGGCGGGTCACTTAATCCAGAGGTAGGGAATCCGGGATCTCTGGGCACCCTAACCCCTGGGCTGCAGGGAGCAGGGAGGCCCCTTACGGAGATAAATAGCCTCCCAGCAGCTCCTGCTCCAACGCGACTCCACCATTTTGGAGTAGCTGCCCGAGCCAGGCCACGCCCACAGCAACAGCGGAGATTAACTCCATAGCAGCCGGGCAGGAAGCAGAAACCCTGTCTGCGCGCAGCTGCGCAGCACAAGCCACTAGAGGCCGCTGTTCTCCCAGGAGAGGAGGGCCACAAACCAACAAGAAAGGAAGTCCTTCCAGCCGTCACTCGTCCCAGTTCTGCAGACTATTCCTATCACCATGAAAAGGCAAAGCTACAGGCAGACAAAGATCACAGAGACAATACCAGAGAAGGAGACAGACCTAACCAGTCTTCCTGAAAAAGAATTCAAAATAACAATCATAAACATGCTGACAGAGATGCAGAGAAATACGCAAGAGAAATGGGATGAAGTCCGGAGGGAGATCACAGATGCCAGAAAGGAGATTGCAGAAATGAAACAAACTCTGGAAGGGTTTATAAGCAGAATGCATACAATGCAAGAGGCCATTGATGGAATTGAAATCAGAGAACAGGAACGCATAGAAGCTGACATAGAGAGAGACAAAAGGATCTCCAGGAATGAAACAATATTAAGAGAACTGTGTGACCAATCCAAAAGGAACAATATCCGTATTATAGGGGTCCCAGAAGAAGAAGAGAGAGGAAAAGAGATGGAAAGTATCTTAGAAGAAATAATTGCTGAAAACTTCCCCACACTGGGGGAGGAAGTAATCAAACAGACCACGGAAATACACAGAACCCCCAACAGAAAGGATCCAAGAAGGGCAACACCAAGACACATAATAATTAAAATGGCAAAGATCAAGGACAAGGAAAGAGTGTTAAAGGCAGCTAGAGAGAAAAAGGTCACCTATAAAGGGAAACCACTCAGGCTAACGTCAGATTTCTCAACAGAAACCCTACAGGCCAGAAGAGAATGGCATGATATATTTAATACAATGAAACAGAAGGGCCTTGAACCAAGGATACTGTATCCAGCACAACTATCATTCAAATATGACGGTGGGATTAAACAATTCCCAGACAAACAAAAGCTGAGGGAATTTGCTTTCCACAAACCACCTCTACAGAACATCTTACAGGGACTGCTCTAGATGGGAGCACTCCTAGAAAGAGCACAGCACAAAACACCCAACATATGAAGAATCGAGGAGGAGGAACAAGAAGGGAGAGAAGAAAAGAATCTCCACATAGTGTATATAACAGCTCAATAAGCGAGCTAAGTTAGGCAGTAAGATACTAAAGAGGCTAACCTTGAACCTTTGGTAACCACGAATTTAAAGCCTGCAATGGCAATAAGTACATATCTTTCAATAGTCACCCTAAATGTTAATGGGTTGAATGCACCAATCAAAAGACACAGAGTAACAGAATGGATAAAAAAGCAAGACCCATCTATATGCTGCTTACAAGAAACTCACCTCAAACCCAAAGACATGTACAGACTAAAAGTCAAGGGATGGAAAAACATATTTCAAGCAAACAACAGTGAGAAGAAAGCAGGGGTTGCAGTACTAATATCAGACAAAATAGACTTCAAAACAAAGAAAGTAAGAGATAAAGAAGGACACTACATAATGATAAAGGGCTCAGTCCAACAAGAGGATATAACCATTCTAAATATATATGCACCCAACACAGGAGCACCAGCATATGTGAAACAAATACTAACAGAACTAAAGGGGGATATAGACTGCAATACATTCATTCTAGGAGACTTCAACACACCACTCACCCCAAAGGATAGATCCACTGGGCAGAAATTAAGTAAGGACACGGAAGCACTGAACAACACAGTAGAGCAGATGGACCTAATAGACATCTATAGAACTCTACATCCAAAAACAGCAGGATATACATTCCTCTCAAGTGCACATGGAACATTCTCCAGAATAGACCACATACTAGGCCACAAAAAGAGCCTCAGAAAATTCCAAAAGATTGAAATCCTACCAACCAACTTTTCAGACCACAAAGGCATAAAACTAGAAATAAACTGTACAAAGAAAGCAAAGAGGCTCACAAACACATGGAGGCTTAACAACACGCTCCTAAATAATCAATGGATCAATGACCAAATCAAAATGGAGATCCAGCAATATATGGAAACAAATGACAACAACAACACTAAGCCCCAACTTCTGTGGGACACAGCAAAAGCAGTCTTAAGAGGAAAGTATATAGCAATCCAAGCATATTTTAAAAAGGAAGAGCAATCCCAAATGAATGGTCTAATGTCACAATTATCGAAGTTGGAAAAAGAAGAACAGATGAGGCCTAAGGTCAGCAGAAGGAGGGACATAATAAAGATCAGAGAAGAAATAAATAAAATTGAGAAGAATAAAACAATAGCAAAAATCAATGAAACCAAGAGCTGGTTCTTCGAGAAAATAAACAAAATAGATAAGCCGCTAGCCAGACTTATTAAGAAGAAAAGAGAGTCAACACAAATCAACAGTATCAGAAACGAGAAAGGAAATATCACGACGGACCCCACGGAAATGCAAAGAATTATTGGAGAATACTATGAAAACCTATATGCTAACAAGCTGGGAAACCTAGGAGAAATGGACAACTTCCTAGAAAAATATAACCTTCCAAGATTGACCCAGGAAGAAACAGAAAATCTAAACAGACCAATTACCAGCAACGAAATTGAAGCGGTAATCAAAAAACTACCAAAGAACAAAACCCCCGGGCCAGATGGATTTACCTCGGAATTTTATCAGACATACAGGGAAGACATAATACCCATTCTCTTTAAAGTTTTCCAAAAAATAGAGGAGGAGGGGATACTCCCAAACTCATTCTATGAAGCTAACATCACCCTAATACCAAAACCAGGCAAAGACCCCACCAAAAAAGAAAACTACAGACCAATATCCCTGATGAACATAGATGCAAAAATACTCAACAAAATATTAGCAAACCGAATTCAAAAATACATCAAAAGGATCATACACTATGACCAAGTGGGATTCATTCCAGGGATGCAAGGATGGTACAACATTCGAAAGTCCATCAACATCATCCACCACATCAACAAAAAAGAAAAGCAAAAACCACATGATCATCTCCATAGATGCTGAAAAAGCATTTGACAAAGTTCGACATCCATTCATGATAAAAACTCTCAGCAAAATGGGAATAGAGGGCAAGTACCTCAACATAATAAAGGCCATCTATGATAAACCCACAGCCAACATTATATTGAACAGCGAGAAGCTGAAAGCATTTCCTCTGAGATCGGGAACTAGACAGGGATGCCCACTCTCTCCACTGTTATTTAACATAGTACTGGAGGTCCTAGCCACGGCAATCAGACAAAACAAAGAAATACAAGGAATCCAGATTGGTAAAGAAGAAGTTAAACTGTCACTATTTGCAGATGACATGATACTGAACATAAAAAACCCTAAAGACTCCACCCCAAAACTACTAGAACTGATATCGGAATACAGCAAAGTTGCAGGATACAAAATCAACACACAGAAATCTGTGGCTTTCCTATATACTAACAATGAACCAACAGAAAGAGAAATCAGGAAAACAACTCCATTCACAATTGCATCAAAAAAAATAAAATACCTAGGAATAAACCTAACCAAAGAAGTGAAAGACTTATACTCTGAAAACTACAAGTCACTCTTAAGAGAAATTAAAGGGGACACTAACAGATGGAAACTCATCCCATGCTCGTGGCTAGGAAGAATTAATATCGTTAAAATGGCCATCCTGCCCAAAGCAATATACAGATTTGATGCAATCCCTATGAAACTACCAGCAACATTCTTCAATGAACTGGAACAAATAATTCAAAAATTCATATGGAAACACCAAAGACCCCGAATAGCCAAAGCAATCCTGAGAAAGAAGAATAAAGTAGGGGGGATCTCACTCCCCAACTTCAAGCTCTACTATAAAGCCATAGTAATCAAGACAATTTGGTACTGGCACAAGAGCAGAGCCACAGACCAATGGAACAGACTAGAGAATCCAGACATTAACCCAGACATATATGGTCAATTAATATTTGATAAAGGAGCCATGGACATACAATGGCGAAATGACAGTCTCTTAACAGGTGGTGCTGGCAAAACTGGACAGCTACATGTAGGAGAATGAAACTGGACCATTGTCTAACCCCATATACAAAAGTAAACTCAAAATGGATCAAAGACCTGAATGTAAGCCATGAAACCATTAAACTCTTGGAAGAAAACATAGGCGAAAACCTCTTAGACATAAACATGAGTGACCTCTTCTTGAACATATCTCCCCGGGCAAGGAAAACAACAGCAAAAATGAGTAAGTGGGACTATATTAAGCTGAAAAGCTTCTGTACAGCAAAAGACACCATCAATAGAACAAGAAGGATCCCTACAGTATGGGAGAATATATTTGAAAATGACACATCCGATAAAGGCTTGACGTCCAGAATATATAAGGAGCTCTCACGCCTCAACAAACAAAAAACAAATAACCCAATTAAAAAATGGGCAGAGGAACTGAACAGACAGTTCTCCAAAAAAGAAATACAGATGGCCAACAGACACATGAAAAGATGCTCCACATCGCTAATTATCAGAGAAATGCAAATTAAAACTACAATGAGGTATCACCTCACACCAGTAAGGATGGCTGCCATCCAAAAGACAAACAACAACAAATGTTGGCGAGGCTGTGGAGAAAGGGGAACCCTCCTACACTGCTAGTGGGAATGTAAACTTGTTCAACCATTGTGGAAAGCAGTATGGAGGTACATCAAAATGCTCAAAACAGACTTACCACTTGACCCAGGAATTCCACTCCTAGGAATTTACCCTAAGAACGCAGCAATCAAGTTTGAGAAAGACAGATGCACCCCTATGTTTATTGCAGCACTATTTACAATAGCCAAGAATTGGAAGCAACCTAAATGTCCATCAATAGATGAATGGATAAAGAAGATGTGGTACATATACACAATGGAATACTACTCAGCTATAAGAAAAGGGCAAATCCAATCATTTGCAGCAACATGGATGGAGCTGGAGGGTATTATGCTCAGTGAAACAAGCCAAGTGGAGAAAGAGAAATACCAAATGATTTCACTTATCTGTGGAATATAAGAACAAAGGAAAAACTGAAGGAACAAAACAGCAGCAGAATCACAGAACTCAAGAATGGACTAACAGGTACCAAAGGGAAAGGGACTGGGGAGGATGGGTGGGTAGGGAGGGATAAGGGGGGGAGAAGTAGGGGGGTATTAAGATTAACATGCATGGGGGGGTAGGAGAAAAGGGAGGGCTGTACAACACAGAGAAGGCAAGTAGTGATTCTACAACATTTTGCTATGCTGATGGACAGTGACTGTAAAGGGGTTTATAAGGGAGACCTGGTATAGGGGAGAGCCTAGTAAACATAATATTCATCATGTAAGTGTAGATTAGTGATAGCAAAAAAACAAAAAAAAAAAAGGTAGTTCCTGTGTGGTAACCTCCAACGAGTTCTACACAAGTGTATAAAGGGCATATAAAAGTGTAGGCAAAGGGTCTGTTTGTGTTTATACAGAGGATCAAAGCCTAATTGGGCTACCCCGAAAATGAACTAAGATATGATATGAAAAAGAACTTCCAACATCTGCACTCTCTGGAAGACTCATGCCAGAAGATGATCATCAAAAAACCCCAACAAAGATCCACGCACTGCTACAGCTGTAGATGCACTCATCCCACCAGTTCCTGGACTTGCCATGGGAATGAGGAAGGAGATATCTAAGCTGGCCTGTGCATACAGTAAAACAACAAAATTGGACTGGATCTATACTGTTGGAACTCAACCAAGAATTTGGAGAAGTGCAAATTGTAGCGCTCCAAAGTCTTACAACTACAAACTATTTACTGTTAAAAGAACATATGGCATGTGAACAGTCCCCAGGAATGGGTTGTTTTAATTTGTCTGATTTCTCTCAGACTGTTCAAGTTCAGTTGGACAATATCCACCATATCATAGATAAGTTTTCACAAATGCCTAAGGTGCCTAACTGGTTTTCTTGGTTTCACTGGAGATGGCTGGTAATTACAGATATGCTTTGGTTATGTAACTATACTCCTATTATGTTAATGTGTGTGTGCAATTTAAGTAGTAGCTTAAAACCTATACATGCTGAAGTTACTCTACAAGAAGATATATCAAAGAAATAATCAATCTTCCCATGTTTTCTTCCGCCTGCTACTTCTATAGCTTTTCTTCTTCCTTCCTAATTACAACCCTTAAATAGAATTCGTGCCTCATATCAAATTTACCGAGTATCATAATTCTTCCAAGTGGTAAAGATACTTCAAGACAAATGCTGGGCATAGAAGCCACAGGGCATAAATATGCAAAGAAGTAAAAAGCTAACTTTTTCAAACAATAAGGCTTCTCTCTCACTTACCAACTTCACATTTCCCTGTATGGCCCCGGAAGATGACTGGTTAGCCAGAGACGGGTAAGATTCCTCAAGGGAGGAACAACCTAAGACAGGCACAGTCGCAGGGGGTCCATCAGGTGAGAAATTGGGGATCAACAGAGGTGAGGCTTAGAACCTCACCCCCCCGTTCTGAGAGAAATCTTCTGCATACGTGGATGTTTTATTGCCCTGGTCTAGCTTGGATTAACACATAGTCTACAGGCACACACCTGATCATCTACATGTGCTCTCTTACAACACTAAACTATGTTTTCTACCTTTATCTTGTATCTACCTACCACTTCAGCATTTTATTAAAAATAATAATAATAAAGAGAGAAATGTGGTATCCACATATAAATCAAGTATAAAAACCAAATGAGTATTCATATTTGAACTGACTGTTTAGAGTTCATAATGCATGAGCAAAACCGAAAGTTTCTGTGATGACTGCCCTTGTACTGTTCACTATGTAACTTATTCACTATGTAAGAATTTGTTCTACATGTAAAAACTTGTTTGTTATGCCTCAGAAGATTGGAGACTGACAAAAATTAGGCTTGGGGTGGATTAATGATTGTGCATTGAGCATTGACTCCCCTATACAGAATTTTATTGTCGTTAACAACCATTTGTTCAATAAATATGAGAGATGCCCTCACAAAAAAAAAAAAAAAAAAAAAAAAAAAAGAAGGACAGACTTCCAATGGTAAAATAAATTAGTAACCGGGATGTAATGTATAGCATAAGGAATATAGTCAAGATATTGTAACAGCCTGGTAGGGTGATAGCTGGAACCTAGAATTATGTATATAAATGTTCTACCACTGTGTTGTACACTTGAAACTCATGTAATGTAATACTGTGTGTCAACTACCCTTCAATAAAAAATAATTATTAAAGGAAAAAAAAAAAAAAAAAAAAAGAAGAGAAATTTTAAAATGGAGTGTGTTGGGCCACCCAGCCTCCCCTATAAAAAGCAGAAGTCTGGCACCATCCAGATTTCACTCTGGAGTGTCATCCCCTCTTAGGGTGCTCTTACTCTGAACTTTGCCACTGACTATCAAGAGTGCTCAGCTTCTCAGATATGTTCTTCTGAGCTCCCCCAAAAGCAGATTCTGAGATAATATCTGTATGAGGGCATTTATAGACTGATCTCATGGAACAGGAATGCGGTAGTGGGAAACAGAGGAAATAAAGGGTACATTAATGAGCAGCTTACTACTATGGGTGACTGGTTACAATCCTGCTGGGGGTCTTCTCAGGAACCGTATAAATCTGCCTCAGATGAGAAGCTGCACACTCATCCATAGGTCTCCATCCCCCAGGTGCATGAACTTTACACTTCTGGGCTGATGGTGTGTGAAAAAGTCCAGTGGACCTCATCATCTTTGGAGAAAATTCAAAGGCAGAAGAGCAGAGAGAATCTGCAGGGCCCAATCACAGCACCCATGGGGGTTCACTACTCAGATCTTCTCTAGCAGAACCTGCTGCAGGGTATCTCCTGCTTCGGCACCCTCAGATCTGCCACAGCACTCACCCCGAGGCCATGCTTTCCCTGGCTGCCCCCAGCCAACAAGACCACAGCAGGGGCTCTGGAACCAGGTCATTCCTGCCCGGTACAGGACTTCTCTAAACAGCAATCTCTGCTGAGGGGCTGGCTCCACATCGAATTGGTCAAGACTGCCTCAGAACTATACTATGGTCTGAGGCTCTCCGTGCCTACTTTTGCTTCCTTCCCCTTATCCTTCACAGAAGTTTCCCCTTAGAAACTTCTTGCTCATCTAATCCCGCTTCGGCGGGCATCTGCCGCTAGGAGTACCCGAAGTGACACAAATCGGGCAGGACTCCAGCCGTTGATTGGGAGCTGTCCGCCACTGTGGTGCTGAAATCAGGTGTAGGCCAAGGAGATGTGATACAGGAACAACCTTTATATGTGTTTTCCCTCATTAAACAGTATATCGCTGCATATGCCCCTGGTCCTCCTTAGCCAGGGGAAGTAGCTGTTACTTTCAGAGAGCTTTTTTAAATGCCATGGCGTTCAAAATGAGGTGATTGTCACAAAGCCACATATAGAGTGGTCTCTATAGGTGCTGTTCCTAGAAACATGGATGCTGCTGAAATCTGCAAAGTCACCCTCAGTTGTTTGCAGCTCCAGAACCAGTTGCACAATGACTTCTACCTCTCCTGATTTCTTTCAATTGCCTTACGCTGGCAAAGCCTGACAGGAACCCAACTGGGAAAGTTAACTAGAAATGCAACTCAATGCATTCAGCCTTCACAGTGCAGATGGCAAAGGACAGCACTGGAGAATGTGAGTGAAGCTGAGGTGCCACGGACAATTCCTTGGGTGAAGAGCAACATACCCTCAGTCATCAGAAGGGGAGTGGTGTCTGCCTGACAAAGGTGCTGAGGTAGAATGGGGAGAGCATTAAGCTTAGATTCTGTCAACAAGGCTTAAGCTCCACCCATGCCAGAGACCAGCTGTGTGACCTTGGGCAAGTAAAATGACCTTACTGAGCCTCAGCAATCTCATTTGTACAGCAGAGGTTGGACTAGACCAGATATTTCTTTAAGGCCCTTTCTATCCTTATCTTTTATAACTTCATAGAACATGACTCAAAATATGCTCCTGCCTCATAGAAGTAAGTGACTTAGGGAAGCTATCAACATCTAAAACTCATTTTTCTCATGTGTAAAATAATGAAATCAACAATAAATGAATGCCTGTCTTGTGTCAGGTGATTTGTACACATCCCTTTTCCCCACCCAACCCTCCAAGAGAGGTACCATAAGTATCCCCATTTTATAGCTAACGCCCAGAGACACTGAGCAACACATCACATTACTCAACCAGAAAATGACTCAATATAGGCTCCAATATCTATGCTTTCTCAACTGTACTGCCTGCCCATTTTGGAATGGTGTAAGGAAGAAATGAAATTATAAATGCAAAAATATGTTTTAAATTATGATGCAAACAAGCATAAAGAATTTGTATTCTTTGGATAAAAAAATAAGACCCATCTTTATGCTGTTCACAGCAGGCTCATTTCAGATGTACAGACACACACACAGACTGAAGGTGAAGAGATGGAAAAGGTGATCCATGCAGATGGAAACAAAAAAAAAGCTGGGAGAGCTATATTTAAATCAGACAAAATAGACTTTAAAACAAAGACTGTAGTAAGAGACAAGGAAGGGCATTACATAATGATAGAGGGGTCAACCCAACAAGAGGATAGTATTTGTAAATATTTATGCCCACCAAATAGGAGCATCTAAATATGTAAAGCAAATATTAGCAACCTAAAGGGAGCAATAGACAACAAAAAAAATAATGGTAAGGGATTTTATTACCCAACTTTCATCAATGGATAGGTTATCCAAACAGAAAATCAATAAGGAAATATTGACCTTGGATAACACATTAGATCAGATGAACTTAACAGATATATACAGAACATTCAATCCAAAAGCAAAAGAATACACATTCTTCTTAAGTGCACATTGAGCATTCCCCAGAACAGATAATATGTTAGGTCACAAAACAAGTCTTAATACACTGAGGAAGACTGAAATCTTATCAAGCATCTTTTCCAACTGCAATGGTATGAAACTAGAAATCAGTTACAAAAGGAAAACGAAAATTCACAAATATGTGGAGATTGAACAACATGCTCATGAAAAAAAAACAGGTCAAAGAAGGAATCAAAAGAGAAATCAGAAAATACCTAGAATCAAATGAAAACAGAAATACAACATCAAAATCTAGGGGGTGCAGCAAAGTGGTTCTAAGAGGAAAGTTCATAACAATGTAGGTCTACCTCAACAAACAAGAGAAATCTCAAATAAACCATTGAAATTTACACCTAAAGTAACTAGAAAAAGGAGAACAAATGAAGCCCAAACAAATTTATAGAAGGAAGGAAATAATGATCAGAGCAAAAATAAATGAAAAAGAGACTAAGAAGACAATAAGAAAGGTCAATGAAAATAAGAGCTGATTATTTGAGAAAATAAATAAAATGGACAAACTTTTAGCAAGACTCACCAAGAGAAAAAGAGAGGACTCAAATAAAATCAGCAATGAAAGAGATGTTACAACTGATACCACAGATAAATAAAAGATCAGAAGAGACCACTAAAAACAATTACACACCAACAAATTTGACAAGCTAGAAGAAATAAATTCCTAAAAATTTACAGTTTTCCAAGACTGAATCATGAAGAAGTACAAAATCTGAACAGACTGATTACTAGTAAGGAGATTGAATCAGTAACCAAAAACCTCCAAAAAACAAAAGTACAGGACTAGATGGCTTCTCTGATAAATTTTACCAAACACTTAAAGAAGAATTAATACCAGTCCTTCTCAAAGTCCTTCACAAAATAGAAGGGGAGAGAACACTTTCAAAGTAATTTTATGAGGCCAGCATTACCCTGATATCAAAACTAGACGAGGACACAGAGGAAAAGAAAACTATAGGCTAATATCCCTAATGAACATTGATGCAAAAATCTTCAACAAAATACTAGCAAACTGAGTTGAAAAATACATTAGAAGGACCATATGCTATGTTCAAGCAGGATTTGTTCCAGAGATGCAAGAATGGTTCAACATCACAAACCAATGTGATATACTACATTAACAAAATAAAGGGTTAAAATCATATGGTCATCTCAATAGCTGCAGAAAAAGCATTTGACAAAATTCTACATCCATTTATGATGAAAACTCTGAACAAAATGGGTATGCAGGGAATATGCCTCAACACAGTTAATGACAGGTCCAAAGCTAACATCATACTCCACAGTGAGAAGCTGAAAGCTTTTCCTCCGCGATCAGGAACAAGACAAGGATGCCCACTTTTGCCACTTATATTCAACATAGTATTCGAAATCCTAGCCAGAGCAATGAGGCAGTAAAAAAATGTAAAAGTCATCCAAACTGGAAAGGAAGAAGTAAAACAGATAGCATATTATATATAGAAAACCCTAAAGACCCCACCAAAAAACTCTTAGAACTAATCAACAAATTCAGTAAAGTTTCAGGATACAAAATCAATATACAAAAATATGTTGCATGTCTACACACTAATAAGAAACTATCAAAAAGAGATATTAAGAAAACAATCCCATTTATAATTGCATCAAAAAGAATAAAATGCCTAGGAGTAAATTTAACCAAGGACTTGAAAGACCTGCATATTGAAAACTGTAAGACATTGATAAAAGAAATGAAGACAATACAAATAAATGGAAAGATAGTCTGTGCTCATGGATTAGAAGAATTATTATTGTTAAAATGTCCATACTACCCAAAGCAATCTACAGATTCAGTGCAGTCCCTATCAAAATTGCAATGGCATTTTACACAGAAATAGAACAAAGAATCCCAAAATTTGTATGGAACAACAAAAGACCTCTAATAGTTAAAGCAACCTTGAGAAAGAAGAACAAAGCTAGAGGCATCATGCTCCCTGATTTCAAACTATATTACAAAGCTATAGTAATCAAAACAGTAGGGTATTGGCATAAAAAGATACATAGAACAATGGAACAGAATAGAGAGCCCAGAAATGTACTAAAATAAAATTTAAAAGTCAATTAATTTATGACAAATGAGCCAAGAATATATGGGGAAAAAAACAGGTCCTTTAATAAATAGCGTTGGGAAAACTGGACAGCCACATGGAACAGGATGAAACTAGACCACACTCTTACTCCATACACAAAAGTTGGCTGAAAATGGATTGAAGACTTGAAGGTAAAACCTTAAACCATAAAACTCCTAGAAGAAAACACAGGTGGTAAACTCCTTGAAATAATTTTGCAATGATTTTTTTGGATTTGACAGTGAAAGCAAAGACAACAACAACAACAAAAACCAAGTAGGACTATACCAAACTAAAAAGTTTCTGGCAAATGGGGATGCAATGAGTTTAGGTAGTTATGCAGTTTGAGGGAACAACAGTCCACACAAAGCTTCTCTCACTTCTGACAATTGCTGACTCAAGGAGTTCCCCAAACTGCCCACAGTTTCAATTATTCACTGGAAGGATTTGAAGAACTCACTGAAAGCTATTATACTCACAGTTTATTACAATGAAAGTTACATGTTAAAATCAGCCAAAGGAAGATGCTCATAGAGCAGAGTCTGGGAGGGTTTCAAATGCAGAGCTTCCTTTTGTCCCCTCCTCATGGGGTCCTGGAGGGCAGTACTCTTCTTAGCCACAGGGTATAACAATACACACAAGAGTACTGCCTGCTAGGGAAGGTCACCAAACCTTGGGTATCCAGAATATTTACTAAGCCTTGATCATATACCTTTAGTCCCCAGTCCCTCCCAGAGATTAGGCTAATACCTTTAGTCTCCAGTTCCTCCAGAACTGATAATGAGTGACCCAAAGCCCCATCATAAGTCATATTGTTGGAGTGTTTGGTGGCCAAAGCCCCAAGACAAAGGTACTTCTATCAGGTAGGACATTCCAGGAGCCTAGAGCCAAAGGTAAAGACTACTCTTTTAGTAAGGTTAATTCTTCCCTACACAGGGAATAAAAACAATTCCTATTTCATGAGGCTGTTGTGAGGATTAATAGAAGCATACCATTCCATGCAATCCCAAAATCCCAAATGCTCTTAAACCTGGAATTTTCTCATAAGTCATTTAGTGGCAACATTTACATCCCAATTAGTGGGAATTTTCATACATTTTTCCTACAGAAATATCACTGTGTGTGATTTGGGGGATGGTGCCACAAACACCCCCAGGAGGTATAACAGTATAATCAGCATCTTCCATGCACTGTTTTTTTTTTTTTGTAGATAATTTTTTTATTGAAGGGTAGTTGACACACAGTATTACATTACATTAGTTTCAGGTGTACAACATAGTGATTCAACATTTATATACATGACAATTCTAGGCAGCAGCTATCACCATACCAAGCTGTTACAATATCTTGACTATATTCCTTATGCTATACATTACATCCCGGTTACTTATTTATTTTACCATTGGAAGTGTGTACTTTTTTATGTGTGTGTGTGTGAGGGCATCTCTCATATTTATTGATCAAATGGTTGTTAACAACAATAAAATTCTGTATAGGGGAGTCAATGCTCAATGCACAATCATTAATCCACCCCAAGCCTAATTTTCGTCAGTCTCCAATCTTCTGAGGCATAACAAACAAGTTCTTACATGGAGAACAAATTCTTACATAGTGAATAAGTTACATAGTGAACAGCATGCACTGTTTCTTTAAAACCCCAAAATGAATAAGGGATTGTTGGCAGTAAGTGTAGGTACTAACAACAGTCCTTAGCATATAGTAACTGTTCAATAAATGTTAAATAAACTATTATTAGTTTCTACTAAGAGAAATACAAATGTAGTGAAAGAAGAAAAAATCCCTAAACATGATCAAGGTCACTGATTTAATAAACTTTGGCAAAATTTTACACCAACTTAAATTTTCACAAGAAAATTCCTGGAGCATATATGGTGAAAATAAATTTTGTACAAAATTTATCTTCTTGGGTTTATAATAAGTATTATATACTTTGATATCATAAATAAAAGTTAAACATAGTTGTGTCACAGCTAAGCAGGCACTGGTAAGGCCATGGGGGGCAGAGGGGTGTTGCAGCTTTGAGGGTCTGCCACAGGCATGCAGCCCTATTTGTACATCAACAAACTCTTGCTATATATTTAGTTCTGAACTTCCTGAAACTTATCACTAGGAGAATTCCTTAGAACTTCCTACCAACTTTTAGACAATTTGATTTATTGCTCAATGAGCCTACCAATTAAATGTTTAGCTTATTGTTTTTTCCTCTCTAGAACTTTAAAGAATGACCTCTTCTATTCAGGCAAATCAGGATTAAGAATTGCGGAGTTCTTTTTTGGAAATTCACGAGAGCCCACACACATCAAAAGCAGGGAGGAAAACAACGATTCTGGGAGCCAGCCTTCCCATATGCAGCACTACATGGTCTTCAGTCTTTCTGGAACCGGCTGCGAAACGGATAGACGGACACAGAGATTGTCTCATCATAGGACAACAGTCTCTGGTTCCCAATCCCCAAATCCAAAGAAGTCTGGAAGCAGAAAGATTTATTTGGAAGTCAATTAGTTACAAACCTTGCACTGGACTGACAAGAGGTTATTTTTAGTCTTTATGCTACTCAGTGTGAATATTCAGTTTTGGCTGCAGAAATATGTGTTTGATTATAGGGTACTTACCCAGGTTCCACTGGGGATGTTAAATAATATGATCTATGTGCTGAATCACCTTCCTAAAAATCCAAAAAAGGTCTGAATTTGGAAATATGTCAAGGCTTTTTAGGTAAGAGATTACAGACTTATATGGCATGAGACCCCAAGGCGTAAGTGTTATCTTTATTTTAAGGATAGTGAAACAGGTTTACAGATGTTAAGCAACTTACCTGAGATCACACAATAAGTAGCAAAATATTATACACTTTGATAGAATCATGTCAGTTGCTACTTCCAATGGACAGGACTACAGGGCAGAGCCAAGGGCCGTGGCACCTGGAGGCAGACAAAGTTACAAAGAGAGGTTTTGCTACCAGCAAAGTTATGGTGTTAAAATTTCAGACCAGCTCCCAGAGAGGTCTTCCACCTCCAATTTCAAGGAAACTGTGCCTTCTGACTTTAAGAAGATACATTTCTTCTTTTCCCTTAAAAGCAGAGAAATTTGATAAAGTAGTTGCCTGGCAAAGGAAAAAAACCCCACTAGACCAAAATTAAAACAAATCATTTTTTGCATATTAATCAGGCTCCTGATTGAAACTGTGCTAGCTGCTTCAAGAGAGGAATATTAAAAGTAAAGTGCTGCTAATTTAAGCACAACTAATTTTAAAAGATACCTAGAAACAGCCACATGAGAGAATCACGTAAGCTGCATCAACCACGCGCTTTGTTTGATAGGCTGCCCCTGAGTAGGAGGCCCAATGTCAGGATGTCTGTTTCATCCCCTGTGGGCAGAGAATGGAGTCAGCCATTCCCTGTCCTCTGCAGAGCTCTGGTTTTCATGGACTGATCCCAAATTATTCCTTGCAACTAAATAAGGGGTCCCCAGAAGAAAGACCCTGGCCTGCCACTGAAGTGACTCTCCAGGAGCTGCTGTGGCCAGATAGGTCCTTGATCTTGGTGTGAGAAAGAATTCAAGAAAGCACAGAGAAAAGCCATTGAACACTCAGAGTTTATTTGGAGAATAAAGTTCAGAGAAAGAGTAGACACCCGAAGGTTGGAACACAAGCAGACCCAGAGGGGGTCACGCCAAGGGAACAATAGGCAGTCTTTTTTATATGAAGGAAAATGAATATTTACTAAGAGTTTAGGTTCAAAGTGAACAGATGGAGGCTTCCTGGAGTTCTGGCTTCCCACCCCCACATCCCCGGGGGTAGATTTTTGACTGTAGTTGGTTCTCCTCGGAATTGGCATGATGCAGAGAGGCATGATTTTTACTTTGTTAATGACAGAGGGGCATGAATTTTACTATGTTAATGACTGTATAATATACTTGGAGATGAAGTCAGGGTCAACTTCTCCGTATCGGAACCAGCCAGTTTGGGCCGCTCTGTTACCTGTGTCCTCACTCTCCGCCCCATGGGAGCAGTTTGCCTGGAATGTGCACATATCCAACAGACATCCCCCTCCTCCCTGCTTATGTCTGGCTATCTACCTATTCTCACACACTGCCACAATGCTTGAACACCAGCCCTATGATGCTGCGAGGGCACCCTTTCCAAGAAGGCAGTACTGTAAAAGCAGATGCTGGGCTCACTGGTAAACCTCGCCTGTAGGAGATGCTGTTGGAACACTACCCAGATCCCCTCAGATTCCTTTCACCATTCTGTGTGCCCCTCCCTGCCCTTCTCAGTGCCTGAACCCATAACCCTCTGAGAAAGATTGCACCGTGGCTACTGGGGCACCTTTGCTTGCAGGCACTGTGAGTTTGTCCCTGGAGACAAGCCTTAGCCAGAGAATATATACAAATGAAAAACAAGTATATGAAAAGATACATCATTAGGGAAATGCAAATTAAACCCACAATGAGATATCACCTCACACTTATTAGAAAGACCATCACCAAAAAGACAAGAAATAACAAATGATGTCATGGATGTGGAGAAAGAACACTTGTGGACTGTTGGTAGATGGTAAACTGATACAGCCTTTATGGGAAACAGAGTGGAAGATCATCAAAAATTAAAAATAGAACTATCATATGACCCAGCAATTCCAACTTCTGGGAATACGTCCAAAGGAAAAAAAACACAACTCAGAAAGATCATCTGCACCACCATGTTCATAGCAGCATTATTTACAATAGTCAAGACAGGCAAAAACCTTATTTTTTCATGTGGTCCTTTGCATAGAAAGAAACAACTTTCACCTTCACCTGGACATTTCCAGTGGTGATTCTTATGTTTTCTAGAGCCCAAAGTGACATTCTTCTTAATTGAAGTATCGTTGATGTACAATCTTATGTTAGTGTCAAATATACAACACAGTGGTTCAACAGTTACCCATATTATTAAATCCTCATCCCTACTAGTGTGGTTACTGTCAACATAAGAAGATGTTACAGAATCTTTGACTATGTTCTCCATGCTGTGCTACCATCCCCGTGACCAATATATTATGACTGAGATTTTTGTGCCCCTTTATCCCCCTCACCCTTCCCACCCACCTGCCCCAACCCTCCCACACAGTAACCACCAGTCACTTCTCAGTGTCTGTGAGTCTACTGCTATTTTGTTTGTTTTGTTTTTATATGTCTGTGGGGTGCAGCACCAAGTCTCCAGACTCTCCTGCTGGTCTTAGTTCATTTACGTATCAACAGGTGTTCACCACTGCAGCTCCCTACAGCCTCCAGGGAGAATAGCAGTTCTTGCCTCCCTTCTGTTCTGGGTACATAATTGGTCTGGTGCTTGTCAGTCACCAGGGACCTGCCTACCTATGGACGTCCTCCCAGAAGGGACAAGTGGAGAAGTGAGCATGTGCCTTGGCTAAAGAGACAGAGAGCACCAAGTGGGCTCTGTTAGGGGAGCCTGGGAGAAAGGGAAGGAGTGAGAGTGGCAGCCAGAGGATGGACCCAGGCCTCATTAGGAGCAATAAAAGGGTTTCTCCCAACCTGCCTTTCCCTTGACTGCTTTTGGTTGCATGGGTTTATTCACCCACCCCTACCCTCCGGAGCTGCAGTGCCACAAGTAAGTGAATCATATATTTGTCTTTCTCCACCTGGCTTATTTCACCTAGCAAAATGCCCTCTAGATCCATCCTTGTTGTTGCAAATGGTAGGATTTGTTTTCTTCTTATGGCTGAATAATATTCCATTGTGTATATGTACCACCTCTTCATCATCAATTCATCTATTGATGGACACTTAGGTTGCTTCCATATCTTGGCTATTGCAAACAATGGAGTGATAAACATAGGGATGCATGTATCTTTTGAATCAAGGATTTTGTTTTCTTTTGGTAAATTCCTAAGACTGAAATTATTGGGTCAAATGGTATTAGTTTTTTGAGGAACCTCCATACTGTTTTCCACCGAGGTTGTACCAATTTGCAGTCCCACCAACAGTTTAGGAGGGTTCCTTTTTCTCCACATCCTTGCCAATGCTTGTTATTTCTTGACTTTTAGATAGTGGCTATTCTAACATGTGTGAGGTGATATCTCAGTGTGGTTTTGATTTCCATTTCCCTGATGATTAGTAATATGGAACATCTTTTCATGTGCCTGTTGGCCATCTGTATTTCTTCTTTGAAGAAGTGTCTGTTCAGGTCATCTGCCCATTTTTTAATCGGATTTTTTTTTTTTAGTGTTGAGACATATAAATTCTTCATATATTTTGGATGCTGACGTCTTATCAGATGAGTCATTTAAGAATATATTCTCCCATACTGTAGGATGCCATTTTTTTCTGCTCATGGTGCCCTTTGTACAGAAGCTTTTTAGTTTGATGTAGTCCCACTTGTTCTTGTAGTTTCCCTTGCCAAGGAGATGTATCCAGGGAAAAATTGCTCATGTTTATGTTCAAGAGATTTTTACCAATGTATTCTTCTAAGGGTTTTATGGTTTCATGTCTTACATTCACATCTTTGGTCCATTTCAAGTTTACTTTTGTGTATGGAGTTAGACAGCAATCCAGTTTCATTCTCTTGCATGTAGCTGTCCAGTTTTCCCAACATCAGGTGCTGAAGAGGCTGTCTTTTTCCCATTGTATATTCACAGATCCTTTATCATATATTAATTGACCCCTATATATGCATGGGTTTGTATCTGGGCTCTCTGTTCCATTAATTTATGGTTCTGTTCTTGTGCCAGGACCATACTGTTTTGATTACCATAACTTTGTAGCATACCTGGGAGTCAGGGAGTATAACACCCCCAGCTTTGTTTTTCTTTCTCAGGATAGCTTTGGTTATTTGGGGTCTTTTATGGTTCCACATAAATTTTTGGATTATTTGAAAATGTTGTTGGTATTTTGATATAGGGATTGCATTGAATCTGCAAATTGCTTTGGGAAGAATGGTCATTTTGCAGTGTTAATTCTTCCTACCTATGAGCACAAGATAGATTTCCACTTACATACATCCTCTTTAATTTCTATCCCAAGTGTTTTATCATTTTCAGAGTACAGGTCTTTTACTTGCTTGGTTAGGTTTATTCCGAGGTATTTTATTCATTTTGATGCAATTGTAAACAGTGTTGTTTTCCTGATTTCTCTTTCTGCTCTTGGGCATTGTTAGTATATAGGAATGCAACATATTTCTGTGTATTAATTTTGTATCCTGCAATTTTGCTGAATCCAGTTATTAATTCTAATAGTTTTTGGTGGATATTTTAGGGTTTTCTATGTATAATATCATGTTATCTGCAAATAGTGAGAACTTAACTCCTTCCTTACCAATTTCAATTAATTTTATCTCTTTGTGTTGTCTGATTGCCATGGCTAGGACCTCCAGTACTATGTTGAATAAAAGTGGTGAGAGTGGGCATCCCTGTCTTGTTCCCAATATTAGAGGAAAAGCTTTCAGCTTTTCTCTATTAAGTATGATATTAGCTGTGGGTTTCTTGTGTATGGCCTTTATTATGTTGAGATATGCAACCCCTATGTGTCTATTTTGTTGAGAATTTTTATCATGAATGGATGTTAAATTTTGTGAAATGCTTTTTCAGAATCTATTGAGATGATCATGTGGTTTTTATCCTTTTTGTTATTGTTGTATATAATATTAATTGATTTATGAATATTATCCCATCCTTGCATCCCTTCAATAAATCCCTCTTGATCATAATGGATTATCTTTTTTCTGTTTATTTGAATTCAGTTTGCTAATCCTTTGTTGAGGACTTTTGCATCTATGTTCATCAGGGATATTGGTCTGAAATTTTCTTATTTTGTAGTATCTTTGTCTAGTTTTGGTATTAGAGTGATGCTAGACTCATAGAATGAGTTTGGAAGTATTCCCTCCTCTTCTACTTTTTGGAATACTTTAGAAAGGATGTGTATGAGCTATTCTTTAAATATTTGGTAGAATTCAGTGGGGAGCCATCTGGTCCTGTACTTTTCTTTGTTGGGAGTTTTTTGATTACCAATTCAGTTTCATTGCTGGTGATTGGTCTGTTTCTTTCTGGTCAGTCTTGGATGTTGTATTTTTCTAGGAATTAGTCCATTTCTTATAGGTTTCTAATTAATTTGCATATAGTTTTCATAGGATTTTCTAATAATTCTTTATATTTCTGGGGTATCCATTGTGACTGTTCTAGCTTCATTTCTGATTTTGTTTGTGCACTTTCCATCTTTTTCTTGATAAATCTGATTAGGGGTTTATCTATTTTGTTTATTTTCTCAAGGAACCAGCTCTGTCTTCATTGATTTTTTTTTTACTGTTTTATTCTTCTCTATTTTATTTATTTCTGCTCTGATCTTTATTGTATCCTTCTCCTACTAACTTTGAGTTTCATTTATTCTTCCTTTTCTAGTTTCTGTGTGAGTTTTGACTGTTTACTAGGGATTGTCTTATAAATTGAGGTAGGCCTGTATTGCCATATACTTCCCTCTTAGAACTGCTTTTGTGGCATCTCACAAATTTTGGAATGCTGAATTTTTGTTTTCATTTGTCTCCATGTATTGCTTTATTTCTGTTTTAATTTGGTCATTGATACATTGATTATTTAGAAGCAGGTAGTTTAGCCTCCATGTGTTTGTAGGCTTTTTTGTTTTCTTTGTGTAATTTATTTGTAGTTTCATACCATTGTGTTCTTCTGAGAAGTTGCTCGATACCATTTCAGTCTTTTTGAATTTCTTGAGATTTTTTTTGTGGCTTAGTATGTGATCTGTTCTGGAGAGTGTTCCATGCGCACTTGAGAAAAATGTGTATCCTGCTGCTTTGGGTGGAGTGTTCTGTAGATATCCGTTAGGTCCATCTCATCTAATGTATTGTTCAGTGCCTCTGTTTCCATATGTATTTTTTCTGTCTGGTTGATCTGTCTATTTATGTGACTGGTGTGTTAAAATCTCCTACAATGAATGTGTTGCAATCTATTTTCCCCTTTACTTCTTTTAGTATTTGTTTTACATATGTAGGTGATCCTGTATTGGGTGCATAGATATTTATAATGGTTATGTCCTCTTGTTGGACTGACCCCTTTATCATTAAGTAATGTCCTCCTTTGTCTCTCATTACTTACTTTGTTTTGAAATCTATTTTGTCTGACATAAGTACTGCTATTCCTGCTTTTTCTCCCTATCGTTTGCATGAAATATCTTCTTCCATCCTTTCACTTTTAGTCTGTGTGTGTCTTTGGGTATGAAATGAGTCTCCTGTAGGCAGCATCTAAATGGGTCTTGTTTCTTTATCCATTCTGCCCTCTATGTCTTTTCACTGGCGCCTTCAGTCTATTTACATTTAAGATAATTACTGATAGGTATATACTTACTGCCATTTTATTGTTTTCTATTTGTTTTTATAGCTCTTCTCTGTTCCTTTCTTCCTCTCTTACACTCTTGCTATTTGATGGTTTTCTTTAGTGTTGTGGTTGGATTTCTGTGTATCTATGATAAGCTTTAGGATTGTGGTTACCAAAGGTTCAAAGCTAGCTTCCTGACTATATAACAGTCTATATTAAGTTGATGATTGCTCTATTTCCAACACATTCTAAAAGTACTATTTTTTCTTCTACTTTCTCCTCCACATTTTATGTATTAGAATCATAATCTGTATGTTTTATATATCCCTTGACTGATTTTGTGTATAGTTGGTTTTACTACTTTTGTTTTATTTTGTTTTAATATCATACTTGCTTGGTAAGTAATTGGCCTACTACCTTTATTGTGGGTTGATTTTCACTGGTGAAATCTATTTAGGTTTAGGAACATTTCCATCTATAGATATCCCTTAACGTATCTTGTAATGTTGGTTTAGTTGTTTTAAATTCCTTCAGCCTTCATTTATCTGAGCAATGTTTAATCTTTCCTTCAAATTTGAATGATAAGCTTGGTGTGTAGAGGATTCTTGGTTGTATCTCTTTGTTGAAGTCCTCCATGAGATCTTCAGTACTTTTTCACAGATCAGTGAGCATATTTATGACTGTTACTTTGAAAGTTTTATCAAGAAGATTGGTGATCTCCATTTCCTTTAGCCCTCTTTCTGGTAACTTATCCTCTAGTTCTGTTTGGAACACATTCTTCCGCCTCCTCATATTGTCAGGTTTTCGGTGTTTCTTCCTTTGTATTAAGTGGATCCGCTATGCTTCCTTGTCTGGAGAGTAATGGCTTTATGAATAAGGCATCCTGTGGTGCCCAGAGGCTCAGGACTCTCTCCTCTCCATACCTGGTTCCCCTTTATGGTGGAGCCTCAGTTGCTGTTGATGGGCAATGGGCATGGATGACTTTGTGTCTGTCTGCCAGCAGTGGTTCTATCTCAGTCCACTCCAGTCTGCCTCAGTTGGCCCTTTGTTATCAAAGCAGTAGCTTCTGCTGGGATTGTTGTGGGAAGGGCCACCCTCTGCCTTCCCTGCAGTAATGTGAGTGCTGCTGGGTTAAAGGCATGGGCAGGGCAGGGCAGTCCATGGCTCTGGGGCAACCACATGAAATGGTAAATAGTGTGGTAACAAGGTGGCGAGTTGCACAGATGACCCTCATGGCAGTGAGGCCTGCAGTCCAGGCTTGGGCCACTGTGGGGGAGGAAGGAGTGCTTGGAGCTGGCTCTTTCATATGGTACTCTAATTGGGTGGAGACAGGACTTGGAAAGCTGGATAACCTCCCTGTGCCTGCCAGACAGCAAAGTCTGATGCTGCTGGGCTGAATGGACTGGTGTGCTTACCGGGCACAGGGAAGCACCTTGGGGCTGAGCTGCCAAGAGACTGATGGGACATCTGGGGCTCCCATTTGCCCTACTTGTTAAACTGATGGAGAGCTGGGGACATATCATCCACCTGATCTTTCTTGTGAAGAGAGAGGTCCATCCGACCCTTGCCCCTCTGGCACCCTGCGGGAATCCAGCTCCAGCCTAGGGGTGGGATGCCCAAAGGTGCAGGACGGAGTCGGCATATGGAGAGACAGGACACAGAGTCAGATAGAGGTGGTCTCTTGACAAAGTGTCGATGACAGCTTTATTTATACCATTTTGCACAAGGATATGATTATTTTTTATTATTCTGATGATTCATTAGTATAGGCAGTTGGTGAATAAGTATAGGCAAGCTTTTTTCTTTCTTTTCCTTTCTAATCTATTCATGGTTGGTCAGGTGTTAGACAGGAGATTGTTTTCCTGTTCCTTGACCGAAACTTTTCCTATCAACATGTACTCTATTGTATTTTACGTTTCTATGCAACACAGTTTTTAAGTAGTGCATGTGACCGTAGGAGCATGCAGTATGTAGCAGCGACTATGGAGTCTATCAGCTCAGGGTGAAATACAGATCACTTAGTGCCACAGTTAGCTAGGATTCTTTCCCACAAAAATATTCTTAGAGGCTTTAATAAATTTATAATCAATCTAAAATCATAAACTCATATCTTCATCTTATACCCCTTTATAGAGCACAGTAGGCAGCAAACTAAATTTCTTCTTCTTATCTACATTTCTCTTTCTTCTGTGTGGATACTGAAATCTCCCTGACATATGCTACACAGGTCTCCATGACTCCACTACTGCAGGGACTAAACAAGTTCTTACATGGTGAACAATGCAAGAGCATTCATATCATAGAAACTGTTTCTGTTTTAACTACAAACCTTAAACTATAAACAATCATGTCAAATATAATGTATGATTATTCATTTGATTTTTATACTTTATATGTGAATCTAATAAAATGTTAATGTAGTAGGTAAATGCAAGATATAGATAGAAAGCATGATTTAGAATGTAAGAATGAGAATAAGTTAGCATAAGAGTAGCCATCTTAAGGGCCTAGAAGCAGTTTTCTGAAGTTGTGACTTAAAAGAAAAAAAACTGGAACTGAGTAAGGCCTTGGAAAACAAGTTAATCATGAACACCGGGATGGGGGCAGCTGTGGCCTTCGGTCAGCTAACCTTGGTCAGTTAATCCTACATACCAAGCTTATCATGCAGAGCCTCCCTAACAATTGAAGAGTAGTCTTATCTTGCTCTTGCTTAACCCCAGAATGTATATCTTGCAAAGATAATGTGCAGCTGTAGAAAATTACTAAGAGTTAAGTGTTTTGAAAATGCTATATAAACCCTTAGTTTTGAGTGCTCAGGGTCCTTGTTGAAACCCGCTGTGTAGGGCAGACACTTGGACCCCAGCTAGCTAGAATAACAATAAACCTCTTGCTTATTGCATCGATCAGCCGTAGCCTAGCCTTCGTCTCCTCACTGGGGGGAAAGCGCAGACCGGAATAAGGCCGTTGGGTCTTACATTTGGGGGCTCGTCCAGGATCGCATGCCCCCCCCCCGGAGGAACGACAAGCCAAGGATCGGGGGCTTGCCCTGTCCAGGTATTACTGTGTTTGTGTCCGTGTGTCTCTTGTCAAACCTGTAAGAACGTTCTGTGTTTAATCAGAAAGTGCCTTGCCGGCTAGTGAGCGCACCCAAGAGTTTTTGTTCACGAACAAGCCTGAAACCTGTATAAAGCCTGTGGGAGCTCCAATCTGTGTCTGTGTCGGGATTGATTTAGGCGGACGCGCTGGCAGGTCGCTGACCAGGGGTCTTGGGAGACGTCCCTTGCCCCCGTCTGGAGGACGAGGTCCTCATCTGTGAGGAAAGTCGGCTGCCGCTGCAGTCCGACAGGCCCTCAACTTAACTTTCAGGTTTGTCTCCGCGGCCGCGGCAGATTCTTCTCTGTAGGCGCCTGGTTGTTTTGTTTGTCTTAGTCTTTTTGACAGAAGAAATGGGACAGACGCAGACGACCCCCTTGCCTCTCATGACAGAACATTTTTCTCAGACGTTAGGGAGAGAGCTCACAATTTGAGCACAGACATCAGGAAGAGAAAATTTCGTGTTTTCTGCACCTCAAGTGGCCATCCTTTAATGTTGGCTGGCTGCCGGAGAGAACCTTATCATTATGTCTCAGTCTGTATGTTTGTGTGTCTAAGTGTGTAAATGAAAATATCTTTCTACCTCCGGATGGTATTAATGAAATTGATTTAAAGACAAGCGCTTGTGAAAATTGGGCATTCTAAAACTTCCAGAAAATCTGATGGAAAATGTTAAGCATTAATGCTAATTTGAGTTTGCCTGAGGCGGGCATGCCCTTGTGGTTATCAGCTGCCAAAGTTTACTTAAAGTCATTTAAGTTGATGTTACCAGTTAAACATTTCAAGAAAATGCTTGAAGAAAAGCTTGACTTTGTCTAATGTTTAGTAAAAGTTTTCTAAGTAATCTGGCATAGTTGCTAAAAATAAGTAAACAAGTGTAGCAAATAAACATCTTAATAATAATACTGTATTAATGTATAACAGTGTGTATGTATGCAAACAGCTTGAGAATTTTTCTGGTAACCAAAATTTTTAAAGTTTGCTAAGTTATATAGACATATTTTGTGCCTAATGAGAAATTGTGTTGTAAAGCACATTTCCAAAAATGATAATATATGTTCATAGATGAAGAATGCTAGTGTAACAGTTTACGGTGGCCTGTTTTTCAGTGTTCACTGAAAGTTAAAGTATCAAATGATTTTAAGTTCTAATGAAAACTACTTAAATAAGGAAAACATTTCTCTATGCTAAAAGATGTATGTTTTAATAAGAGAAGGTATAAAGAATAGAAACTCGTCTGCATGCTAAAGAATGTGTTTTTTGATAAAAGAAAGTGGCTTTGTTCTAAAGTGCAGCTGTTTGTTAGAGAGGGACGGAGAGACAGAGACAAAGAGAGAGCAGTGTGGTGCAGCAGCGTGGTGCCTTTTGTTGTAACGGATCTGCTCAGCCTGTTGCTTTGGAAGAAGGTCAAGATGTTTAGAGATAAGGCGGGACAAACCCAGGCAAGCCCAGGCATAATTCTCACCCGTTTATGTGCTTGAGACCATGGGGCAAATGAAGAATAAATTACTATATTCTTACAGATATAGTCATGCTGTGTGAAATTAAAGCAAGTGAGTCTTGATATCAAGTGCACAGCAAAATTAGAATTTTGTTTCCAATTAAAAAAAACAAAACAAAAAACAGTTTTCTTTAACTGTTAGTCTGCTCTTAATGTTGAAAGATTGCAAAGAGTTCTCTAATTGTTTTATCAAAGCAGTTTCTCATGCTTAAAGTCTCAGTGAGTTGCCAGAATTTTTTTTTAATGAAATCTTAATATTAAAAGACTAAAAGCTAAAGTTTGTTAACAACTCTGTAACCTTTATTTGCCTTTGAAATATTTTGTTATTGAAAACGATTGCATGGCATGAGAAATTGAATTATTTATTCCTTATATTTTTACAAGTAGAAAAATCTCTCTAACCAACAAATGATTAAAGTTGTTACTGATTATTTGTTTTCTTAATTTATCCTCCTAAGCAGAATAGTAACAAAGCTTTTTTTTAGCTGATTAAATGCACTTAGTAAACAAACCAAAATTTATTCTTAAAAACTAAACTGTGTAGAATCTGAACAAGATTATGTTTCTCCCAGAAAAACAGGTTTCACTGTAAAAGTTTAGATAGACAAACGTGTGACCACTTTTGAAAAAAGTTGTAATAGATTTTTTTGAGAACCACCAGGTCTTCTTGTTTAATTTATATGCTGTAGATATGTTTGTATGTTTTAAAAAACATATTTTTAATGCAAATGATCTTATAAGCTGCTATGCAAATTCTATTAAAAGCTCTATCTACTATTAAAGAGTAAAACATTCTTGAAGCTTTCAGAGAAGACCTGTAGACTTAAGCACTTTCTCTGCTTTTTTGTATCTGGTCTTAGACACTTATGCTGAGTTATGTTCTTATTGTTTTCACTGTTTGTAAGCTATTGATTGTATATAATCTTTAAACCATCCAAATATCCAGCATACATTTCCATGTCACCACAACCCACTATTGACGCCATGAATGAAATAGCTGGTTAAAAAGCCAAAGGTCATCATTTCTCAATCCCTAAATGAAGAAGTAAAATGCCTGATCTCTTTCATCTCAAAGCATATTTCTAGTCAAATCTGAATATCTGTGTGAAAAAAAGAGACATTTAAATTTGAGATTCTGCTTAAACTTTTAAGTTGAATTTGACTATAGCCATATTCATTCTTTGTATGTATCTCTAACAAGTCTTTTGTATGCCTGGTGATATTATAATCTGCCTTGAGTTTAGACAGTCCTTTCAGCTAAATGTGAATTCTTATTGTAGCTTTTTTCCCCTCCTGAAGATGAAAGCAGAAAAATCTACCATCTGCTACCATTCTCTCAATAATGCTTGGTAACCTAGATTATTTTGACTTTGTATATATTGTCTTTAAAAACTGACAGCAGCAGTCTCCCCTGCTGCCCCACCTTTTTAAGATATCTCGTTTACTGTGCTAGGTATATAGACAATAAATGTGTAATGATAGACAGTTCTAAAAGAATTAAATGCAAAAAAGTGCTTTTACCTCTAGTTAACTCTGATATTTTCCAGAGGGCCCCTAGAACATGTCAGAAGAATTTTTTCTCATTAGAGAAAGTATTTGACTAATTTGGCTTATTTATCTGATATATATATATATTTACCAAGAAAGCACTGTCAAAGAGAATAATGCTAAACTTTGTTACTGAAAGTTTTGTATTACAGAAATATCAGAATTTCCTTATGTCAACTGTCTTACAGTGAGCTCTCGTCAGATCTTTGACCATTGTCATTTGTAAGTTTTTTGTCATTTATAGTCACTGTTTTGTTGTTCCTAGACTGGTAAAGAACTAGATTTCAGCAGAACAGGTATTAGTTACATAAGATTACATAAACTAAAGAAAATAGTTTTGTGTCTTTTTGTTTCGAATGTTGCTGATAGTGTTTTGAGCTTGTTCTCTTAAGCTGACAACAGTTTAGTAGATAGCTGTCTTTATAAGCAGAATTGAGACATCCTTCTCTCTACCTGATCCCTACAGAGTTTAAAAACTTTTGGTGACTGTTTTTGTATTCCATGGCAGTATGTTTATTTGCACGAGTTTAGTAAGAATCTGCTTTCCTTGTGAGAAGACTAATTAAGAACACTGGTTATACTGCCAGAGCTTTGGCTGAAATGTCATACCTAAGAGACATGTGCATGGACTCAGATGTGAACAACTTTAAAAAACTAAGATTGACTTTATAGAGCCAACAAAGCCCCTTAGAAAAACTAGCCTAGTACCTTGCTTGCAGAGTTCCCAGCAGCCTTACCAGGTGAGTAAAGAAAGTCGCTTCCTGGCAGGTGCAGAAACCTCGAGAAGAGAAGAATTCATCCAAATCTACAGGTACTGCAGGCAAAGCCTGATGGCAGGTCTGGCTTAGCTGTCTAGCCTCAAGAGGCCTTTAAAAGTTCAATCTGAAGTTCCTTGCAAAAAGTTCCAGCAAAGCATATTTAAAAGAGCCTGTGTAATCAATTGCTCTTCTTGCTGCACTTGTGCAAATAATCAAGCCAGCTGTTAATTATTTTCTTAACCTGGTTACTTCTAATAAAAATGAAAGTGATTTTAAAATATTGTTTCAATAACGCAGCCTCCTTCCAGAATAGAAAATCCAACTCCAGATGTTGCTACATAACCTAATATCACAATTTGTTTTATCTTGCCTAGAAGCCACAAAACTGCAAATAGTAATAGAAATGAAACCCAGAATAGAAGCGCCAGCCTTCTGAAGCCCTCTCAACTGACCAGTGATAGAGACCTAGCTGCACCCTTTACTGTGCCCCCTTCTCAGCACAAAGCAGCCAGAGCGGTCATCGCCCCTTTTCCCTAGAAGCAGCTAGAGTCTCTACCTGTAAAAGAGAGAATGAGACAGAGACCATAGGCTTAGACAGAATAAAGTGAGAGCCTCTGGAAGAGGTAGGGCGAGATATTTGCAATCAGAGCAATGTAACTACATGCTAGAACTCCCCCCTCCTGGAACTATGTTGAACATGGAACTCTAGAATCATTCTTCAGTGAGATCAGTTAATGTTCCCCAGATAGAGAAGAGTAGCACATGTTTTGTTATGCTAGTCATTTGTAATCATGGATGAGATTCGCTTTAGCATACTGGAGGGCCCAGGCCTGTGTGCTGTCTTTCCTCCTTCAGATCTGACTAAGTAATTTTGCAAGCTGAGCAATTGGCTTAGCATGCAGACCCAGCTGTAGACAGCATAGTAAAAAGCAAGATACTTTAGCAAATTGACAATATCTCAGCCCACCTTAGAGGCTGGGCATGCAATCTTTTGATGTGGACCCGAACCAAGGCGCCAGTGTCCCAGAGAAAAATCAAGGAAAGAAATTATCTTTAATATTCAAAGACCCCTTCCCCATTACCCAGACTGACAACTGCGATTTATATAATAAGTTAAAAGCTCTCCAGGCAGTCCAAAGAAAAGTGTAGACCCAACTAAAAGCAGTCTATGAGCCCGGCACTTCAGAAGCAGCCCACCCGTTCCAAGTTAAAGACTTTGTGTTTGTAAGGCGACACCGAGCGCAGACCCTTGAGCCACAGTAGAAAAGACCCTACTTAGTGTTACTGACCACCCCAACAGCAGTCAAAGTTGATAAGATTGCCGCCTAGATCCACGCATCTCATGTGAAACCCGTTGTCTCAGCCGAGACAGCTGACGACCATCTCACATAGAAAGCCCAACGTACTGAGAATCCTCTCCAGCTTAAAAATCACCAGAAGACCCCTAAAGTGACCAGGTGCGCGTCCAGAGACACCAACGCCGTTTAGCTGAAACATGCACCGTTCTCAAAAACTCTATTCCAAGATAACCACGTCAGCTGGACAAAGACAACCCTCAAAAGCTAAGACTGCGCCGTTCATATTGTGCCTTTCCCCTATTGCACTACCAAACAAATGACCTCTAATTTCATGATTGAAATAGTTACAAGAAGAAGAGGGGAATGTAAGAATGAGAATAAGTTAGCATAAGAGTAGCCATCTTAAGGGCCTAGAAGCAGTTTTCTGAAGTTGTGACTTAAAAGAAAAAAAACTGGAACTGAGTAAGGCCTTGGAAAACAAGTTAATCATGAACACCGGGATGGGGGCAGCTGTGGCCTTCGGTCAGCTAACCTTGGTCAGTTAATCCTACATACCAAGCTTATCGTGCAGAGCCTCCCTAACAATTGAAGAGTAGTCTTATCTTGCTCTTGCTTAACCCCAGAATGTATATCTTGCAAAGATAATGTGCAGCTGTAGAAAATTACTAAGAGTTAAGTGTTTTGAAAATGCTATATAAACCCTTAGTTTTGAGTGCTCAGGGTCCTTGTTGAAACCCGCTGTGTAGGGCAGACACTTGGACCCCAGCTAGCTAGAATAACAATAAACCTCTTGCTTGTTGCATCGATCTGCCGTAGCCTCACTGGGAGGAAAGCGCAGACAGGAATAAGGCCGTTAAGTCTTACAAGAACTGTAAGAAGGCAGGTGTAGATGATCAAGTTTGTGCCTACAAACCAGGTCTTAACCCAAGTTGAACAAGGGCAACAAAACATCCACAGGTGTAGAAGATTTCTCTCAAAACTGGGGGAGTGAGGTTCTAAGCCTCACCTCTGTTGGCCCCCTTTTTCTCACCTGATGGCCCCCCTGTGACTGTGCCTGTCTTAGGTTGTTCCTCCCTTGAGGAATCTTACCCGTCTCTGGCTAACCAGCCATCTTAGGGGCCATACAGGGAGATGTAAAGCTGGTGAGAGAGAAGTAATATTCTTTGAAAAGGTTAGTTTTTCACTTCTTTGCAGATTTATGCTCTGTGGCTTCTATGCCCAGCACTTGTTTTGAGGTATCTTTACTTCCTGGAAAATTATGGTACTTGGTAATTTCATATATGAGGCACAAATTCTAGTAAAGGGCTGTAATTAGGAAAGAAGAAAAACTATAGAAGTAGTAGAGGGAAGAAAACATGAGAAGATTAAGTGTCAACAGGGTTATTCAATATTTTCTCATGACACTATTTCTATAAAACTTTCCATCACTAGTTTCACTAGCATTGTAAACAAGGGGGGCATTCTCAGTGGGAATGGGGTGGTCAATGTTTGACTAACTAAACAGCAGGTTTTGGTACTTTATGCTAAGATTGCCATTTGGCCCCTGCGTGTTCTATTCTTCAGGAGCACTGTCCTGAAAAGCTTTTGGGAAGTTTATGTTCTCATCTTTTCCGTGCTGCTTAGCAAAGGTTAGCTTAGTCTTTGGCAACAATGCAAGTAAAAACAAAGCCAATAGTATAATGGAAAATAACAAAATCAAGGTGGGTAATAGAGGGAGCCAGCTGCGAAGGCCCCTGCCTTATGGGGGTCTTCTTCCAGCCTGAGCTTCGCTACACAGCTTGAGTAGCATGGCTCCCGGCAAGCACCCCTCCTACTGTTGGCAATTCTTTCAAACATGCCCCTCTCCTTTGGGTCTCAGGACCCACAGAGTGTGCCTGCCCTCCACATGTGGCTGGAGTCTCAGCTTCCCAGAGTGTTCCAACTATCTCTGGTGTCCAGCTCTGTTAATCACCAGAATACAATGTGGACTCATATTCCCAGGGCAGATTTCTAGGGCCTGGTGTGCATCATTCCTGGGCTCCAATCCCTTCCTTGATCTGTTCCTCTTCCTCCAGCCTGTGGGATAGGATGACGGAAAGTCTTGGGCTCCACTCAGTTGTGGCTCTGACACTTTGCCCTTCTCTGTGTAATCTTCTTCACAAGGTGTCAGTGGTCTGCTCTGCAGTCTTCAGGTTATTTTCAGGCTTAGTTGTATTTGCTGTGGTTGTTTCTTTGGGGTGTGTGGGGGAGGAGGTTTCCACTTTGCCTTCCTAGTCTGCCATTTTTCTAAAGTGCCATTCTTGTGGCAGCCACAGTGACAGACAAGGTTATATTTCACAGGTCTCTGTAAGTCCTAAGAGAAATAACAAATGTATAGTAGTTCCTGATATGGCCCTTTTTCCCTTACTCACAGCTTAATAAATACAGTAGCAGAAGTCATGTACCTGATTCCTGAATATGGAATGTCACTGATCAAGATTTATTCCACTTAGTTAGGAAACAAGTATAGGTGTTTCATAATTTGAAAAAGCACTTGAAAATATGGTCTGAGAAAACAAACTAGGGCTGAAGATTGATTGCTTCTTTCTCTCTCAATCTTTTAAGAAGTTCACCTAACATTTATACCCATCAAGTTGAAAAATATGATAAAGAATATATCCCACTGATGGTGAGTGAGTGTGGAGGAGCATAGGTACTCATACATGCTGCTGATTGGAATGTAATTACAGCCCTTCTGAAAGTCATTATGGGAATATGTTTCAAAAGACTTAAATATATGCATATACTTTGACTCTCAAAAAACTCTTTGTTGGGGAAATTTTGGGGTGTATAGCTTAATGAATTTTAACAAATAGATGCAGGTAATGATTAACACAACAAATATACTTCACTCTTTTGTGCTATTTCTTTATAGTCACCTTCTTCCCTCTACAATCCCTGGTGACCATTGATTTGTTCTTTAATCCATATAGTTTATCTTTTCAAGAATGTCATATAAATATATTCACACAGCATGTAACCTTTTGTTACTCAGCACAATGTGTTTCCAATTCATCTAAGTTGTTGCATTTGTCAATGATTCATTTCATTTCATTGCTAAGTAGTATTCCATTGTGTAGATGTTCCACAGTTTGTTTATCCACTTACTAATTAAATGACATTTGGGTTGTTTGCAGTTTTTGGCAGTTATGAACAGAGCTACCCCAAACACTCATGTACAGGTTTTGTGTGAACATAAGTCTCTATTTCTCTAGATACCTGGGAGTGAGATTGCTGAGTCATACAGTAGGTACATGTTTAACTTAAGAAACCGTATTGTTACAAACTATTTTCAAGATTTGCATTCCCACCAGCAATGTAAGGAATTCCAGTTGCTCCACATCTTTATCAACACTTAGAATTGTATTCATGTTTGCTTTCTGGTAGAAGTGTAACAATATTTCATCATGATTTTAATTTGTATTTATTTATTGTTAGTGGTTAATGATGTTGAACATCTTTTTGTGTTCTTACTTGCCATCTGTATATCATCATCAATGGATGTCTTTTTTGCTCACATTAAATTTTTTTTACTATTGTTGAGTTTGAGTTCTTTATGTTTTAGAAAAAATTCCCTTGTCAGATACATGATTTGTTAATATTTTCTACCAGTCTATAGCTTCTATTTTCATCCTTTCAACAGTGTTATTTGCAGACCAGAAGTTTTAAATTTTAGTGAAATCGAATAAGTCAATACTTTCTTTTATGGATCATCATTGTGTTATGTTTAAGAAGTCTTCACCTAACCTCAAGTCATAGATTTTCTTCTTTTATTCTGTAAGTTTTATAATGTTTTATATTTAGATCTTTATTATTTCCAATAAATTTTTATACAAGGTATAAGGTTTATATTTTTGAATAAGGGTGTCCAGTTGTTCTAACACCATTTGCTGAAAAAGCTATCCTTTCTCCCATTGAATTACTTTAAGACCTTGTAAAAAATAAGGTGGGCACATCTGTGTAGATGTATTTCTTTTTTTTTTTTTTTTTTACATTACATCCCAGTTACTTATTTATTTTACCATTGGAAGTCTGTCCTTTTTTTTTTTTTTTTTTTTTGTGAGGGCATCTCTCATATTTATTGATCAAATGGTTGTTAACGACAATAAAATTCTGTATAGGGGAGTCAATGCTCAATGCACAATCATTAATCCACCCCAAGCCTAATTTTCGTCAGTCTCCAATCTTCTGAGGCATAACAAACAAGTTCTTACATGTAGAATGAATTCTTACATAATGAATAAGTTACATAGTGAACAGTACAAGGGCAGTCATCACAGAAACTTTCAGTTTTGCTCATGCATTATGAACTCTAAACAGTCAGTTCAAATATGAATACTCATTTGGTTTTTATACTTGATTTATATGTGGATACCACATTTCTCTCTTTATTATTATTATTTTTAATAAAATGCTGAAGTGGTAGGTAGATGCAAGATAAAGGTAGAAAACATAGTTTAGTGTTGTAAGAGAGCAAATGTAGATGATCAGGTGTGTGCCTGTAGACTATGTGTTAATCCAAGCTAGACCAGGGCAATAAAACATCCACGTATGCAGAAGATTTCTCTCAGAACAGGGGGGGTGAGGTTCTAAGCCTCACCTCTGTTGATCCCCAATTTCTCACCTGATGGCCCCCCTGCGACTGTGCCTGTCTTAGGTTGTTCCTCCCTTGAGGAATCTTACCCGTCTCTGGCTAACCAGTCATCTTCCGGGGCCATACAGGGAAATGTGAAGTTGGTAAGTGAGAGGGAAGCCTTATTGTTTGAAATGGTTAGCTTTTTACTTCTTTGCATATTTATGCCCTGTGGCTTCTATGCCCAGCATTTGTCTTGAGGTATCTTTACCACTTGGAGGAGTTATGATACTCGGTAAATTTGATATGAGGCACCAATTCTATTTAAGGGTTGTAATTAGGAAGGAAGAAGAAAAGCTATAGAAGTAGCAGGCAGAAGAAAACATGGGAAGATTGATTATTTCTTTGACATATCTTCTTGTAGAGTAACTTCAGCATGTATAGGTTTTAAGCTACTACTTAAATTGCGCACACACATTAACATAATAGAAGTATAGTTACATAACCAAAGCATATCTGTAATTACCAGCCATCTCCAGTGAAACCAAGAAAACCATTAAGGCACCTTAGGCATTTGTGAAAACTTATCTATGATATGGTGGATATTGTCCAACTGAACTTGAACAGTCTGAGAGAAATCAGACAAATTAAAACAACCCATTCCTGGCGACTGTTCACATCCCATATGTTCTTTTAACAGTAAATAGTCTGTAGTTGTAAGAGTTTTGAGCGCTACAATTTGCACTTCTCCAAATTCCTGGTTGAGTTCCAACAGTATAGATCCAGTCAAATTTTGTTGTTTTACTGTATGCACAGGCCAGCTTAGATATCTCATTCCTCATTCCCATGGCAAGTCCAGGAACTGGTGGGATGGGTGCATCTACAGCTGTAGCAGTGCGTGGATCTTTGTTGGTGTTTTTTGATGATCATCTTCTGGCATGAGTCTTCCAGAGAGTGCAGATGTTGGAAGTTCTTTTTCATATCGTATCTTAGTTCATTTTCGGGGTAGCCCAATTAGGCTTTGATCCTCTGTATAAACACAAACAGACCCTTTGCCTACACTTTTATATGCCCTTTATATCATTGTGTAGAGCTCATTGGAGGTCACCACACAGGAACTGCCTTTTTAAATTTTTTTTTGGTATCATTAATCTACACTTACATAATGAATATTGTTTACTAGGCTCTCCCCTATACCAGGTCCCCCTATAAACCCCTTTACAATCACTGTCCATCAGCATAGCAAAATGTTGTAGAATCACTACTTGCCTTCTCTGTGTTGTACAGCCCTCCCTTTTCTCCTACCCCCCCATACATGTTAATCTTAATACCCCCCTACTTCTCCCCCCCTTATCCCAACCTACCCACCCATCCTCCCCAGTCCCTTTCCCTTTGGTACCTGTTAGTCCATTCTTGAGTTCTGTGATTCTGCTGCTGTTTTGTTCCTTCAGTTTTTCCTTTGTTCTTATATTCCACAGATAAGTGAAATCATTTGGTATTTCTCTTTCTCCGCTTGGCTTGTTTCACTGAGCATAATACCCTCCAGCTCCATCCATGTTGCTGCAAATGATTGGATTTGCCCTTTTCTTATGGCTGAGTAGTATTCCATTGTGTATATGTACCACATCTTCTTTATCCATTCATCTATTGATGGACATTTAGGTTGCTTCCAATTCTTGGCTATTGTAAATAGTGCTGCAATAAACATAGGGGTGCATCTGTCTTTCTCAAACTTGATTGCTGCGTTCTTAGGGTAAATTCCTAGGAGTGCAATTCCTGGGTCAAATGGTAAGTCTGTTTTGAGCATTTTGATAAACCTCCATACTGCTTTCCACAATGGTTGAACTAACTTACATTCCCACCAGCAGTGCAGGAGGGTTCCCCTTTCTCCACAGCCTCGCCAACATTTGTTGTTGTTTGTCTTTTGGATGGCAGCCATCCTTACTGGTGTGAGGTGATACCTCATTGTAGTTTTAATTTGCATTTCTCTGATAATTAGCGATGTGGAGCATCTTTTCATGTGTCTGTTGGCCATCTGTATTTCTTTTTTGGAGAACTGTCTGT
This sequence comes from Manis pentadactyla, assembly GCF_030020395.1. NCBI lineage: Eukaryota > Metazoa > Chordata > Mammalia > Pholidota > Manidae > Manis > Manis pentadactyla. The sequence continues at coordinate 43,589,255 of NC_080019.1, read as the reverse complement.
TCAGTTCCTCTGCCCATTTTTTAATTGGGTTATTTGTTTTTTGTTTGTTGAGGCGTGTGAGCTCCTTGTATATTCTGGACGTCAAGCCTTTATTGGATGTGTCATTTTCAAATATATTCTCCCATACTGTAGGGATCCTTCTTGTTCTATTGATGGTGTCTTTTGCTGTACAGAAGCTTTTCAGCTTAATATAGTCCCACTTACTCATTTTTGCTGTTGTTTTCCTTGCCCGGGGAGATATGTTCAAGAAGAGGTCACTCATGTTTATGTCTAAGAGGTTTTCGCCTATGTTTTCTTCCAAGAGTTTAATGGTTTCATGGCTTACATTCAGGTCTTTGATCCATTTTGAGTTTACTTTTGTATATGGGGTTAGACAATGGTCCAGTTTCATTCTCCTACATGTAGCTGTCCAGTTTTGCCAGCACCACCTGTTAAGAGACTGTCATTTCGCCATTGTATGTCCATGGCTCCTTTATCAAATATTAATTGACCATATATGTCTGGGTTAATGTCTGGATTCTCTAGTCTGTTCCATTGGTCTGTGGCTCTGCTCTTGTGCCAGTACCAAATTGTCTTGATTACTATGGCTTTATAGTAGAGCTTGAAGTTGGGGAGTGAGATCCCCCCTACTTTATTCTTCTTTCTCAGGATTGCTTTGGCTATTCGGGGTCTTTGGTGTTTCCATATGAATTTTTGAATTATTTGTTCCAGTTCATTGAAGAATGTTGCTGGTAGTTTCATAGGGATTGCATCAAATCTGTATATTGCTTTGGGCAGGATGGCCATTTTAACGATATTAATTCTTCCTAGCCATGAGCATGGGATGCGTTTCCATCTGTTAGTGTCCCCTTTAATTTCTCTTAAGAGTGACTTGTAGTTTTCAGAGTATAAGTCTTTCACTTCTTTGGTTAGGTTTATTCCTAGGTATTTTATTTTTTTTGATGCAATTGTGAATGGAGTTGTTTTCCTGATTTCTCTTTCTGTTGGTTCATTGTTAGTATATAGGAAAGCCACAGATTTCTGTGTGTTGATTTTGTATCCTGCAACTTTGCTGTATTCCGATATCAGTTCTAGTAGTTTTGGGGTGGAGTCTTTAGGGTTTTTTATGTACAGTATCATGTCATCTGCAAATAGTGACAGTTTAACTTCTTCTTTACCAATCTGGATTCCTTGTATTTCTTTATTTTGTCTGATTGCCATGGCTAGGACCTCCAGTACTATGTTAAATAACAGTGGAGAGAGTGGGCATCCCTGTCTAGTCCCCGATCTCAGAGGAAATGCTTTCAGCTTCTCGCTGTTCAATATAATGTTGGCTGTGGGTTTATCATAGATGGCCTTTATTATGTTGAGGTACTTGCCCTCTATTCCCATTTTGCTGAGAGTTTTTAACATGAATGGATGTTGAACTTTGTCAAATGCTTTTTCAGCTTCTATGGAGATGATCATGTGGTTTTTGTCTTTCTTTTTGTTGATGTGGTGGATGATGTTGATGGACTTTCGAATGTTGTACCATCCTTGCATCCCTGGGATGAATCCCACTTGGTCATGGTGTATGATCCTTTTGATGTATTTTTGAATTCGGTTTGCTAATATTTTGTTGAGTATTTTTGCATCTACGTTCATCAGGGATATTGGTCTGTAGTTTTCATTTTTGGTGGGGTCTTTGCCTGGTGTTGGTATTAGGGTGATGTTAGCTTCATAGAATGAGTTTGGGAGTATCCCCTCCTCCTCTATTTTTTGGAAAACTTTAAGGAGAATGGGTATTATGTCTTCCCTGTATGTCTAATAAAATTCCGAGGTAAATCCATCTGGCCCGGGGGTTTTGTTCTTTGGTAGTTTTTTGATTACCGCTACAATTTCGTTGCTGGTAATTGGTCTGTTTAGATTTTCTGTTTCTTCCTGGGTCAATCTTGGAAGGTTATATTTTTCTAGGAAGTTGTCCATTTCTCCTACGTTTCCCAGCTTGTTAGCATATAGGTTTTCATAGTATTCTCCAATAATTCTTTGCATTTCCGTGGGGTCCATCGTGATTTTTTCCTTTCTCGTTTCTGATACTGTTGATTTGTGTTGACTCTCTTTTCTTCTTAATAAGTCTGGCTAGCGGCTTATCTATTTTGTTTATTTTCTCGAAGAACCAGCTCTTGGTTTCATTGATTTTTGCTATTGTTTTATTCTTCTCAATTTTATTTATGTCTTCTCTGATCTTTATTATGTCCCTCCTTCTGCTGACCTTAGGCCTCATCTGTTCTTCTTTTTCCAATTTCGATAATTGTGACATTAGACCATTCATTTGGGATTGCTCTTCCTTTTTTAAATATGCTTGGATTGCTATATACTTTCCTCTTAAGACTGCTTTTGCTGTGTCCCACAGAATTTGGGGCTTAGTGTTGTTGTTGTCATTTGTTTCCATATATTGCTGGATCTCCATTTTGATTTGGTCATTGATCCATTGATTATTTAGGAGCGTGTTGTTAAGCCTCCATGTGTTTGTGAGCCTCTTTGCTTTCTTTGTACAGTTTATTTCTAGTTTTATGCCTTTGTGGTCTGAAAAGTTGGTTGGTAGGATTTCAATCTTTTGGAATTTTCTGAGGCTCTTTTTGTGGCCTAGTATGTGGTCTATTCTGGAGAATGTTCCATGTGCACTTGAGAAGAATGTATATCTCGCTGCTTTTGGATGTAGTGTTCTATAGATGTCTATTAGGTCCATCTGCTCTACTGTGTTCTTCAGTGCTTCCATGTCCTTACTTATTTTCTGCCCAGTGGATCTATCCTTTGGGGTGAGTGGTGTGTTGCAGTCTCCTAGAATGAATGCATTGCAGTCTATATCCCCCTTTAGTTCTGTTAGTATTTGTTTCACATATGCTGGTGCTCCTGTGTTGGGTGCATATATATTTAGAATGATTATATCCTCTTGTTGGACTGAGCCCTTTATCATTATGTAGTGTCCTTCTTTATCTCTTGTTACTTTCTTTGTTTTGAAGTCTGTTTTGTCTGATATTAGTACTGCAACCCCTGCTTTCTTCTCACTGTTGTTTGCTTGAAATATGTTTTTCCATCCCTTGACTTTTAGTCTGTACATGTCTTTGGGTTTGAGGTGAGTTTCTTGTAAGCAGCATATAGATGGGTCTTGCTTTTTTATCCATTCTGTTACTCTGTGTCTTTTGATTGGTGCATTCAACCCATTAACATTTAGGGTGACTATTGAAAGATATGTACTTATTGCCATTGCAGGCTTTAAATTCGTGGTTACCAAAGGTTCAAGGTTAGCCTCTTTAGTATCTTACTGCCTAACTTAGCTCGCTTATTGAGCTGTTATATACACTATGTGGAGATTCTTTTCTTCTCTCCCTTCTTGTTCCTCCTCCTCGATTCTTCATATGTTGGGTGTTTTGTGCTGTGCTCTTTCTAGGAGTGCTCCCATCTAGAGCAGTCCCTGTAAGATGTTCTGTAGAGGTGGTTTGTGGAAAGCAAATTCCCTCAGCTTTTGTTTGTCTGGGAATTGTTTAATCCCACCGTCATATTTGAATGATAGTTGTGCTGGATACAGTATCCTTGGTTCAAGGCCCTTCTGTTTCATTGTATTAAATATATCATGCCATTCTCTTCTGGCCTGTAGGGTTTCTGTTGAGAAATCTGACGTTAGCCTGAGTGGTTTCCCTTTATAGGTGACCTTTTTCTCTCTAGCTGCCTTTAACACTCTTTCCTTGTCCTTGATCTTTGCCATTTTAATTATTATGTGTCTTGGTGTTGCCCTTCTTGGATCCTTTCTGTTGGGGGTTCTGTGTATTTCCGTGGTCTGTTTGATTACTTCCTCCCCCAGTGTGGGGAAGTTTTCAGCAATTATTTCTTCTAAGATACTTTCCATCTCTTTTCCTCTCTCTTCTTCTTCTGGGACCCCTATAATACGGATATTGTTCCTTTTGGATTGGTCACACAGTTCTCTTAATATTGTTTCATTCCTGGAGATCCTTTTGTCTCTCTCTATGTCAGCTTCTATGCGTTCCTGTTCTCTGATTTCAATTCCATCAATGGCCTCTTGCATTGTATGCATTCTGCTTATAAACCCTTCCAGAGTTTGTTTCATTTCTGCAATCTCCTTTCTGGCATCTGTGATCTCCCTCCGGACTTCATCCCATTTCTCTTGCGTATTTCTCTGCATCTCTGTCAGCATGTTTATGATTGTTATTTTGAATTCTTTTTCAGGAAGACTGGTTAGGTCTGTCTCCTTCTCTGGTATTGTCTCTGTGATCTTTGTCTGCCTGTAGCTTTGCCTTTTCATGGTGATAGGAATAGTCTGCAGAACTGGGACGAGTGACGGCTGGAAGGACTTCCTTTCTTGTTGGTTTGTGGCCCTCCTCTCCTGGGAGAACAGCGGCCTCTAGTGGCTTGTGCTGCGCAGCTGCGCGCAGACAGGGTTTCTGCTTCCTGCCCGGCTGCTATGGAGTTAATCTCCGCTGTTGCTGTGGGCGTGGCCTGGCTCGGGCAGCTACTCCAAAATGGTGGAGTCGCGTTGGAGCAGGAGCTGCTGGGAGGCTATTTATCTCCTTATGGGGCCTCCCTGCTCCCTGCAGCCCAGGGGTTAGGGTACCCAGAGATCCCGGATTCCCTACCTGTGGATTAAGTGACCCGCCCTGCCCCTTTAAGACTTCCAAAAAGCACCCGCCAAAACAAAACAACGCCCACCAAAAAAAAAAAGAAAAAAAAAATTTTTTTAATTAAAAAAAAAAAAAAAAGTTTTTAATTAAAAAAAAAAAGGTGGTCGTTCATTTTTCTTTATTCTCCGGTGCCAGCCTCAGGCCTCTGCTCACCGGTCTTTCTGCCCTGTTTCCCTAGTATTGGGGTCCCTATCCCTTTAAGACTTCCAAAAAGCGCTCGCCAAAACAAAACAGCAAAAAAGCAAAAAAAATGGTCACGCGCTTTTCTTATGTCCTCTGTCGCCCAGCCTCCAGTGCCTGCTCACTGTTCTTGCTGCCCTGTTTTCCCAGTATCGAGGGCCCTGCACTCTGGCCCGGATGGCTGGGGCTGGGTGTTCGGCAGTCCTGGGCTCCGTCTCCCTCCCGCTTTGCCTGCTCTTCTCCCGCCGGGAGCTGGGGGGAGGGGCGCTCGGCTCCGGCGGGGCCGGGGCTTGTATCTTACCCCCTTCGCGAGGCGCTGAGTTCTCTCAGGTGCGGATGTGGTCTGGATATTGTCCTGTGTCCTCTGGTCTTTATTCTAGGAAGGGTTGTCTTTGTTATATTTTCATAGATATATGTTCTTTTCGGAGGAGATTTCCGCTGCTCTACTCACGCCGCCATCTTCCGCCCCCTCCTAGATGTATTTCTGTACTCTCTAGTTTATTTATTTTATCAATGTTTCTGTCTTTTCACCAATACTATGCTCACTTGATTAGTGTAAGTCTTAAAATCAAGTAGTGTAATGCTTCCAACTATATTCTTCTTTTTCAAAATTTTAGCTATTCCCATTTATTTGTTTTCCATAAAATTTAGAATACCTTTTTATGCATTGAATAAAAAACTTGCTGGGATTTTGACTGGTATTGTATTAACCTATGGATCAATTTGAACAAAACTGACAACTTTACTTTCTTGAGTCTTTGAATCCATAAGCCTAGTATCTCTTTCCATTCATTAGGTCCTGATTTCTTTCATCAGCTTTTTATAATAGTACATAGACCCTGCATATATTTGTCAGATTTATACATAAGTATTGTATTTGTAGGAAGGGAGAATTATTTAAAATGGTATTTTAAAAAATTCTGCTTTCTATTTGGAATCATTTAATGTATAGAAATATTACTGGTTTTTGTATGCTGACCTAATATCTTGTGAATTTGCTTACTTCACTTATTTGTTTTAGGAGACTTTTTGGTGATTCCTTGGGATTTTCTGCATAGAAAATCATGTTGTCTGTGAAAGATTTTCTTCCTTTCCAATCTGTACAGTTTTACTTCTTGCTTCTTTCTTTTTTCCTGACTGCATTAGCTAATACCTCCAGTAGAATGTTGAATAGCATTGGTGAGAGTGGATATCTTTGCCTCATTCCTGATATTCAGTCTTTTACCAGTAAGCATGATGTTAACTGTAGGCTTTTTTGTAGGTGCCCTATATAAGGTTGAGGAAATTCCCTCTACAATTCTGCACCCAATTCCAATATGTGTGTTTTCCATACCACCAAACAATTTGATAACACCAGTTGGGTATCTTACAATTCAACTCAATTCTGCAACTCCACTTGGAGATAGCATCAGATCCCTCAGGTTAAGGGCTCAGTCCCACAAGGCTGCCCACCCTTCCCCCACATTAGACACCAAACAGTCATAGATTGGAGGTTTCAAAGACCCCCCTCCTTAGGGTCTTTTAATCTCACAGGCTCTATTAATTTGCTAGAGCAGCTCACAGAACTCAGAGAAACATTTTACTTAGTAGATGACCAGTTTATTATAAAAAGATATATAGCTCAGCAACAGCCAGATGGAAGAGATTCCCAGGGAAAGGTATGGGGAAGGGGTGCAGAGCTTCCATGCCTCTCCAGGGGCACCCCTCTCCCAGCACTTCCACCTGTTCACCTGCAAAGCTCTCTTAACCAGTCCTTTTGGGTTTTTATGGGGGGTGCTTTACATAGGCAGGACAGATTAAACCAGTGGCCCTTGGTAATTGACTCAACATCCAGCCCCTCTCTCTTCCTAGGTAGGTGTGTGGATGCTGGAGGAGTGGGGGTGGGTGATGACTGAAAGTTCCAACCCCCAATCACAGGGTTGGTTCTCCTGGCAACCAGCCTCTATCCTTAGGTGTTTTGCAAAAGTCGCCTTATTAACATAACAAAAGTCACCTTTATTGCTCTCATTACAGGAAATCCCAAGGGTTTTAGGAGCTATGCCAGGAACAGGAACAGACCAAGTATATATTTCTTATTTTAAATCACAATATCACACCTTCTATTCATAGTTTGTTGAGAATCTTTATCAGGAATGGATGTTGGAATTTGCCAAATGCTTTTTCTGCACCTGTTGATATAATTATGCGGTGTTTTCTTTCTTTAGATTGTTAATGTGGTGATTTACATGGATCAATCTCTGAATACTGAATTAGTGTGTATTCCCAATCTAAAACCCACTTGGCCACAGTGTATTAGCCTTTATATATATATATATATATATATATAAAATATATTGTTGTGCCCAAAGTTGCGAATCCCAGAAGACCACCAAGGAGCCAACACCAATGCAAAAGCAAAGAGCCTTTATTCGAGCTAGCTCGAGCTCAATTTCTCATCTACACCAACGCAGTGGCAAGATGCCAGAGAAAAAGAGCACATTTCCCCCAGAACAAAGGTTTTATGGGTTTCCAGGGCGGTTTGGGGGGTGATGGCCGTGGCCCTGGCTGATTGGCTGGGCCTGGGGGTAGTTGGTGGGTGATGAGTTGTGGCTTTGGTCAATTGGCAGGGTCTAGGGGTGGTGCGTGTACTTCTTGCTGACTAGAGGGGAGAGAGACCAAGCTCTGATTGGGTGAAATAGGATCCGGGTCCCAATTGGCTGAGGTAGGATCTGGGTCTCAATTGGCTAAAATAGAATCTGGGAGCTTGCCCTTTCATATATATCATTTTTGTTTAAATTTGCTAATTTTTTTGAGTGTTTTGCATCTACATTCAGGGACTATATTGGTATGTACTTTTTGTTTTTGTACAATCTTTGTCTGGTTTTGGCATCAGGAAAATGCTGGATTCAAAATGAGCTGGAAAATATTTCTTTCTCTTTTATTTTCTCATAGAGAGTGCTCAAAATTGGTATTTGGTAGAATTTGCCCACAAAACCATCTGGGTCTGAAAACTTACTTTCTGGAAAAATTTTAACTAAATTCAATTTCTTTAAAAATTTAGGGCAGCACAGGTTCCCTGTCTTAGGTGAGGTCTGATAGTTTGTGGATTTTGAGAAATTGGTCCATTTCATCTAAGTTTTCCAATATATACGGAGAGTAGTTTGTAGTATTCCTTTGAAAGCCTGTGAAGACTAATGATATTTCCTTTTTTGTTTATTCCTACTGAGATCGGGAAGCAGCAGGGAATAACCCCTGCCCAGTTAGAGTGTGGGCCCCTGGAAAAGGACAAAGTCTCACTAAGGCTTCAGGAATGTAAAGGATAAACAGGGTACTTGAGGTTAAAACAATGTAACAATATGTAGAGAAGCACCCCCCACCCCCAACCCAGTGATATGGAACAGCTTGCTGACCTCAGTCAGGTAGGCACATCAGTTTAAAATAGGGCAACCTTTAATGAGATTGGTTAAAACATAACTAGCATTCTAGCTGAACCTAAGACAGCTCCCACAGCAGCAGGCATAAAACCCTAGACACGGAGACCCCAGGCGGCAGCCGTGCCCCTCCCTGCACCTGCGGGGAGTTCCATACTTCCATACTTTCTCTTATCCTGAATAAAACTTTCTCCGTAAATCTCCTACCTTGCTTGTTCACGAAGTTCATTCTTCAACTCTGTGAACCAGAATCCCAGTATCACTAATATTGGGGATTTGTGTCTTCTCTTCCCTTTGCTTTCTCAATCTTCCTAGAAGTTCATTAATTTTATTGATACTTTCAAAATGCTCAGCCTTTGGTTTCATTGATTTATCTGTTATTTCTCTGTGCCAATTTCATTAATTTCTGATCATTCTGCTGGACCTTTTGTCCTTATCTCACAGGTTCCTCAGGTTTTGCTCCCTTTTTTCAGATTGACAGAGATCTTTGGAATTTGTCCAGTTTCTTTTCTCTTTCTGCTAATGAGTCTGTCTACAGAGTTTTTCATCTTGGTTGTAATTTTCAGGTCTAAAATTTACATTTAATTCTTCTATGTTCTCTATTGCTTCACTGAGACTTTCTATTTTTAGCCTTTGTTTCAAAAGTATTCATGATGACTTGTTTGAGCATTTTTATAATGGCTGACTTAAAGTCTTTGTCAGAAAATTCTGTCTTCTGTGTTATATCTGTATTGGCATCTGTTGAATGTCTTTTTCCAAGCAAATTGAAATTTTTGCAGTTCTTCATATGCTGAATAAATTTAGATTGTATCCTGACATTTTAAGTATTATGTTATGATATTCTGAGTTTTGCTTAAATCCTATGAAGAATGTTGATATTTTTGTTTTAACAGACAATGGAGCTGGTTAGGTTCAGGTTGAAACTTCCAACCTAGAGGCTCTATTTCCTGTCGGGGTGATGAACTTGCTCTCCTGGGTCCTGTCCCCACCGCAACCAGGACCTGAAGGGCAGAGATGCAGTAGTGAAGTGGAATGAGAGTTTTATTTGAATACACTTTAAGGGAGTAATGGGCTGAAGTCAAGGTAGATAAAGGCAGGTTTAATTACATATTTGGAATACACAGAGAGAGTAAAGATTTATGCTAAAAGTCTGGAAAATGGAATGGAAAAGTGAAGTAACAAAGACACCACTAGAAGAGCTCAGAGACAAAGTGTAATAAGTTGAGCAGTAAAAAGTCTTGAAAATATACACTCCAAGAAAGAGGAGTGTGGGCAACTTCAGAGAGGAGGAGGCTCACCCAAAGGTTGGGATTTTGTCTTCTAAGGCTTTTAAGAATGGGGCAAAGGTAAAGGGCAGGGTTACAGGCTTGCCAGGCAGTCTCATCTCAAGATTCTATCTCTGGGAGAAACAATATGTCATTGTCTATAGCTAATCCCCTAGGTAATTCTGTAGGACAAACATCTTGTTTCTCTCTAAGATAGTGGCCTCTCCCAAGTACTGGGAACACATCAGTTAGGACTGCTTGTCCTTATGATGTCTCTTCTGTTCTTATTATGCTAATCTTGGCATTTTTTTAGGAAAATTAGTCATAATGTTCATCTCATGTCTCTGCCCCATCTCACCTGCCTTAGCTGGAGCAAGTCTCAAAGTCAGCCCAGATTCACAGCATGTGGAGTGAATTCACATTGCAAAGGGTGTGAGTCCTTTCTGGCTCTCTGGCTTAATCTGATTAACTCCCTGAGTTTTTGGTGGGCTCTACCCTCTTCTTATCCTGTTCATAACTGTCTTTTTGTTTGACATTCTGATGTCAGTTCAGTTGTCAAAACCTTTGCAATAAATTTCATTTCTGTCATGGATGTATACCTGTAACTGCTGGGAAGTCAGGGGAAATCTTTCTCCCAGGCTGGGGCAAATTACCTTTGAAACCAAAATCAGTCAAAGAGAGAAATAAAGTGGGAGAAACCCATTTATTGCTTACAAGGAGTCGTCCACTTCTGCTCTCCAGGTCTTTCACCACCTGGATGCAAAAGAGACCCCACCAAACTTCTCTGGTCCAGTTATACTACTCCCTCCCTGCCCCCTCTTATAATCAGCCATTGATATGGAGATGGACTACATCTCTCCACCCTTGGGAACACCTATTGATATAGAGATGCACAAGACCAGGCAAGAGATTCTGAAAATATTGCAATTTACCCACAGCCCAACCCTCCAGAAATCTCACCTCATAATCTACATGTTCCCCATCTTCTGCAATGGCCCCTGTGTGAGAAAACTGGAGCACTGTAACCACACTAATAACATACAATAACAACAGCAATAAAATTATGATAATCCTCAAACTGAAGGATTCAGGTAGGTTCAAAGTCCTATGTAGATTAAGTCCGTAGATCACCTGTTCCACAGGTGCCAGTAGTTGAACAAGTAGGGAGTTCACAGCAATAATCAGGTGGCAGCTGCAGCCAGGGGGCAGGTCCAGGCCACAGGGACTGTAGGAGGAAATAACCTTAAGGGCGATAAGATACATGTTTTAATGACACCAGCATAGACAAATCTTGTCTATCAGGTAGGATGCATGTAAGAGAGTGGTCCTGTGGTAGGATAGTAGCAGGAGTGGGATCTCATCCTGGTCTAGTGTACCAGACTTTCACTCCCACTACCTGTGTGAGTTACAGATGGGTCAATATATAGGGCTACAGGAGGTACATGCATTGGCCATAAAGATAAAACAAAACTTCCCCTTATGATGCTTTTACCTCCTGGACATTTTGGGTACAGTGCCATGACCTTTGGGAGCCATTCAGCTGTTATTCCAGGAATACACAGGAGGCCAGCTTCCAGGCCTTTCCCCCAAGGTGCCAGAAGGGCCAGTCATTGCTGGTCTATGTGTTGAAATGTCCAGGGCCACGTCCACTCTAAACAGTGTCTACAGGGTTTAACACAGTTGGAGCTGACAGCAGGATGTTGCTATGCTGGCCATATCCTGGCTTCAACAGTTCCTCTTTGGTTTGTGCATACAGTTGTATAGGAGAGGCAGCAATGTGTGTGAGCGCGTCCACAGGGCTCAAGGCTCCTTTTGGGGACTTCTCATTCAAATGCCATAACACTGTCCATAAGTGAACTGACCAACCCCACAGACTATTGGTGTCTGACTTCAGGCCAGATTTCAACAAACCATTGTACCTCTCTATCATGCCTGCCTGTGGGTAAAATTGCAGTATTTCCTGAATCTCTCACCTGGCTTTAGGGCATCTCCATGTCAACAGGCATTTCCAGGAGGTGAAGAGAAGTAGTTCATCTCCATATCAATGGGTGATTGCCGGGGCGAACAAGGGCTTATCTGTACCTGGGAGGTTGGGGGAAATATTCACTCACTTCAGCCGCAGCAGAAGAAAGAGAGAGATGCCAGAAGGCTGTTTGTGAACAATAAACAAGTTTTAAACTTTTTCCTCCCTTTGACTGATTTCGGTTTCAGCTTTCAGTATTTTGCCCCGGGATTTCCCCTCCCCAGATTTACACTGCTGTGGGTAAAATTGGAACATTTCCAGAGGTGGAAAGAAGTATGGCTTTAGTGCATTTGCATCTTTCCTCAGGGGTGGAGAAGTTCATCTCCATATCAGTGGGTGATTACCTGGGCAACAGAGGGCTTATCTGTAACTGAGAGGTGAGGGAGAGGGCCGGTGTTGTGGCTGCTTGAGCAGGAGAGAGAGATGGGTCGGACTGCAATTTTGTGAGCAATAAACAGGTTTTAAACTTTATTTCTCCTTTGTACTTATTTTGGTTTTTAGAGGTATTTTGCCCTAGGATTGCCTTTCCCCGGACTTACAACTGCCCTAGTAGGACTATGTGGTACATGAGACTTCCACTTTATTCCTAATTGCTGCACCCATTCTTGTAACACATGTCCAGTAAAGTGGGTGCCTTGATCACTCTCTATCACCTGTGGTCGACCATAGGCTGCAAAGAGATGCTCTAGACCCCACTTGGTGGTTTGCTGATCTGCACAACATGCAGGAAAAGTAACCAACAGTCCAATAGCTGTGTCCAGACAAGTCATGGTATAACAGTACCCTTCTGACATGGGCAGGGGCCCAATATTGTCTATCTGTCACCTGACAAGGGGTCTCAGCCCCTTTACTATTGTCCTATGTTGCTGCAGGACTCAGTGTAAGTCCCTCTTAGAGCACACAAGGCACTCCTTCTGGGCTCTGCTGACTTCTTCAGAGGTCAATGGCAAGCCCCACCTATGGGCTACAGTCCACATTGTCTTTTGCCCTGTGTGCAACCAAAGTTGATATATCATTGGGCCACATCAGAGGCAGGCTTTTGCACCTGGGCCAGTGTGTCTGCTTCATCATTCCCTGGGGACACCAAAGGGGAATGGCCAGTCACATGATATAAGGTAACAATCTTAGTCTGACCAGAGGCCCACAGGTCTTGCCACAACTCTTGCCCCCAAAGGGGCTGGTGACCAACCATTCAGTTGGCATGATACCATGTCAGTACCCACAGGGTCAAGCCCCAATAGATGGCCCAGCTGTCAATGCAGATAACTATAGCGAAGGGACCTCTCCTGCACACTGCCTGTAACTCAGCCCTTTGACTGATCTTGCCTCTCCATCTTCCAACTGTATTGTCTCAGTCTTAGGATGGAGAGCCACAGACCTCCACTTCAGGGGCTGCCCACAACTGGAGCTGCCTGTACACAAAGCATCTTCAGGTACAGGGGCTTTTCCCTCCTGATAAGGAGTCTTGGCTACCAAGGGCTGAAAAGCAAGTTCTTCCTGTCTTCCACCAGTATATGTCACTTGCCCCAATAAGTGTTGGCGTTCTCCACTTAAGGGGCTAGTGGAAAGGAAACTACGCTGCAGTAAATATGCACCCTACTTGGCCAGTGTGGGTGTCTGTGCCACGCCAGTCTGACCTTTGGGTCTAGTCTCGCACCCACCCCATGATGGGATAGGTGGTCAGAGCTGTTCTGGTGATGGGCTCTATAGCCAGCAAGGTGTGGTACACAGCAGCCAGTTGTTTTGCTATCAAGGTGACCATGACCTCTGCTCCTTTCCATAGCTGTGACCAGAATCCAATAGGTTGGTGTGTCCGTTCAAGCTGCTGCCAAAGACCCTATCCAAAACCATCTTCAGCTCCATGAACATCTAGTTCACAGGGCTTTGATGAGTTCATTACACTCAAGGCCTGTACGGCCTTGACTGCCCACTTAGCAGCAGTAAAAGCAGCTGCACATGTCTCATCCCAGTCCCCCCTGATGCCCTTTCATATCAACTGGTATAAGGGCTTCAGAATTTGTACCAAGTGCAAGATAAACACTCTCCAGTAGCCCAAAAGACCCCAAAACTCTTGTAATACTGCCACAGTGGTAGGGGTGGGGAAAGCCTGGACTTTGTCTTTAACTGCTTCTGGGATAACTTTAGTTTTATCCAACCAGACAACCTCCAAGAACTTTACAGACAAACCAGGTCCCTGAACCTTGGTGCTGTTCACAGCCCATCCTTTTCCCTGTAGATGTTGCAACAGTCTAGGAACTGCCCTTTCTAAATCTGAAAGAGAATCAGATGTGAGCATAATATCAGTGTAGTGAGACAACCACAATGTTTGCGGTTTCCTCCATGTGGCCAACTCCTGGGCTACAAATCCGTGGTAGATGGTGGGACTGTGGAGGTATCCCTGTGGAAAGAATGTCCACTGCTGGCCTTCCCACATGAAGGCAAGCTGTTACTGACTTCCTGTGCTGTGTCAATAGAGAAGAAAGCATTAGCAAGGCCCACACACAATAATACATCCCTAGTTCATGACTGACAGTGTCCATAAGGGTTGCTATAGATGGGACAGAGGCATGCAAAGGGGGTGTGACTTTATTCAATTCCCTGTAATCCCACAGCCATCTATCATAGCAGGGGTCCCAGGAAAATGCTCAGTGTTGCCATAAATCAGAAAACATTCAAATCCTGTGTCCACCAGCGCCAGGACACATTGTACATTCATGGGGGACCAATAAATTGCTAATTCTACATGTGGCCTCCAGTCCCCACCACGTCTCCCAAGGTGGGGACCTTGACCCCCACCTCAGTCAAACTGCAATGCTCAATCATCCTCCTGTGGGGGTGAAGGCCCAGGAGGAGTCTTAGCACTGTCCCCCAGGAAGTCTTGTAGGGATGCAGGCCTGACATGGGGCTTTGCCTCTGGCTTCTATGCCCTGGACCTCAGCGGCTGGAACTGCTGCTCTGGCTTTAATTGGTGCCACAGTTCTAATAAGATTCTATTGGGCTGCCTATTGAGTTTTTCTTTCACTACCCTGGCCTTTATCAAATCAACCACATCTGGGTCCTCGAGACCTTCCCAGGGCCCTTTGCACCTCTCCTCTCAGTTGTAGCCCGTACATCCCTCCATGCTCTTATTGTTTCAACCTCCCCCCAGATCTGCTAAAGTACAAGTAGCCTCTCTTATGGGTTGCCCTAGGTGCAGCACCAGGTTTCTCATTCCTACAGTGAGCAACTTCTTAACAGGCCCTAGGGGTCCATAGTATATATTTTTCATGTCCAGCTCTGTTAACACCTGCTGGAGCTCTGCATATGTTTTCTAGCTAGTGGGTGAGTATGGTAAATCACCCTGATTAGGCCTAACTGCCCTGAAGGCTGCTGTCAGCCAGTCCAGAAGCACCAATGCCCTGCAGTGTGATGGGCACTTTGCATCTGCTGCCGGAGGGAAGGGTGAGTCATCAGGGAAGCCAGTCTACCTATTACAGAACCTGACATCACAAGGCTTTTCACCCCATATCCCAAAGACACAAATGCCATGTAGGCAAAAGTTCCAACAGTTTTTGCTGAAACTGGATGCACACGTCCACTAGCTCATGCTGAGTATAGGGGTGAAGCCTGGAGTGCTCCACAGCCTGGGGAGGGGGCTGCTCCTCCTCCTGAGAAGCCCACTGTTATTGCATTTTTACTTTCTTAATTATAACCAGGTGGGCCTTTAGTGTGGGAGAGGCTGGGGCCTTGGGCAGTGGCCTTGGCAGGAGTTCTGCCCTCAGCCCCACCCCTCAGGCTCCTCCAACACCTCCTCCACCATCTCCCAGGCTAGAGGCACCACTCTTTCCTCCCCCTCCCCAAAGGCCTCCTGCAACAGGGCTTCTCCTGCTGCCTCCTCCCTCGCTGCTAACATATCTTCTGGGAGCACAACCTGTCTTCTCAATAACTGTCTCTCTTTCTTAAGGGCATCCTATAGGTCACCACCCAGCTCTTCCTGGCAATGCTGAAGTGTATCTTTCTTCTGCCAGAGTGTGTTTCTCTTCTTGATAACACTTTCTACTGTCTTGACAAACAAACATCCCACAATCCCAGCTGCTACACAGCTACTCAGGGCCTCTAAGCAGTCTTCTATCTCACAGATGGCTAATTCCACAGCTTCCGGTGTCTCCACCCTTCCCCAATTCTGGGGAGAGCCTCACCCATCTAGGAGGTGCTTTACCCTAGACCAATTTCCCACTAGGGGCTCCCTAAGAAGAAGCCCCACAGATAGGAGGCTCCCAGGTGAAGCCACACCCTCCACTGCTGCAGCCACTGGGGCCTTGCCACCATTCACAGGGGCAGCCTGCCCAAGCATCACACCCATGAAGGCAGATTTCAGGTTCAGAGATCCTGCCAACTACACCAGCTGTAATTCCAGGGGACAGGGGGAATCTTTCCCAGCCCAGGGCAAATTACCTTTGAAACTGAAATCAGTCAAAGGGAGAAATAAAGTAAGAGAAACCCATTTACTACTTACAAGCAGTTGTCCACTTCTGCTTGCCTGTGTCTCTCATCACCTGGCTGCAAAAAAGAGACCCCACCAAACTTCTCTGGTCCAGTTATATGCTTGCTCCCCCAACCCTTAGAATCACCTGTTGATATAGAGATAGACTACTCTCCACCCTTGGAAACACTTGTTGATATGGAGATGCACAAGGCCAGGCAAAAGATTCTGGAAATATTTCAGTTTTACCCACAATACCAATACAATTCCCAGAGTTGTGGGGGTAATGTATCCATTACTTTAGATCTCAAAGTCTTTGGCATACTACTCATGAAACTGTGCATACTTCATGGCTCGGGAGTGGCCCCGGAGCTCACAGAGAATGAACTGCACTTCCGTAAGCTTTCCTTCCCTGCAGTCTCCCTGGTACTTTCTGATTTTTCAGATTTCAGCCTTCTGGCCAGAAACTTGAGACTGTAGTTACCCTCCTCAGCCACACACTTCCATGACTGGATCTGCACTGGTGCCAAGTGTTGGGAAGATAAAAAAGGTTACCCTCACGCTTTTGGTATCAGAGACCAACCTCTGCCCCCACTGTACAAGACTGCCTGGGGGCTGGGCTATGAGAGAACAGAGAAAAGAGAAGTTCAAATCTAGAAGGATCTCTGCTTGTGCTCCCTCTTCTGCTCTCTTCTCTCTCCCTCCCTTTCATACCTCTTCACTCCCCCCTTCTCCCAGATCCAAGTAAACCCACAAATCCCTTTTCAGATTATTCCATTCTCACCCAGGGCCCTCAGAGTCTCACCTGCTCCCCAGTGGCTTAACAAAGTACTTCTTTCAAACACTCACCCCAAGAGAACATTGGTAAAGAATATTCTCTCTCACAGCAACTAGTTCATGTGTTTTTCCTCTTACTCTTCTGTTATGGGTTGAGTTCATTCTCTGCGGTCCTTGTCCCCACTACAACAAAGAATTGAAAGGCAGAGAAACAGTAGCAAAGCAGAACGAAAGTTTTATTTGAATACACTCGAAGGGAGGAGCAGACCAGGGCCAAAGTCAAGGTAGGTAAAAGGCAGGAAAGGGAAGCTCATTGAAACCCTGCTTGGCATTGGGCAGATCCCTTGCCAACTTCTAAATCCAGGGTCACCCGGTGTCCACTGTCCGCTTGAATCTGCAGTGTGGGAACTAAGTCCCCACCACCCCAGGATCTGGGGGAGCCGCAGAGCACTGGATGGAGTGAGATTATGTTCTGGGAACTTCCCAAAGCAAAGAAAGGAGATTTTCAGGCAGGCTGTTAAAGAGAACGATCATACAGCTGCAGTCCTATTCAAGTCACCCAAGAGACTGGAGTTTGCAAGCCCAAATCGGAGTTCTCAGTGCCCCTCCCTACTTATCAGAGTGTAGCAGACAGAGTGACAGCCTCAGCGAAAGTGGGCTGCGGGCAACCTCAGAAGGGAGGTGTGCTTAAGGGTTTAGAGCTTGGGGTTTTATAGGGCCTTTTGGGTAAGGGTTAGCATAAGGCATGACATATACAGGTGAGTCTAGTTCCTTTGAAGTTTTGTCTTAAGAATGGGGTTATTTGGGTGACTGTTGGTCCAGATTTCAGCATTCCTTACACTTCAGAGGACTATCATCTATCCTGGTTACAAAGTTACTTGATTAAGGGGTTGGAAGATGAGGAAGAACAGCATATAGATTAAGTTAAAGAATTAGCTGGACCTTTTCACAGGCTAAGTAGATTTTACAATGGCTTAACCCTTGTCCTGTTTCCTTCTCCTTTCTCATGGGCATTTTTCTCTATTCTGGGGAATATCTGGATATTCTAAGTCACTCCTGGCCTTTGAAGCTTCAACTAATTAACTCATTAACTCTGTCCCTTCTAGTGGGTTTTATTGGCTTTATTCTCTCTCCACCCTCTTGTCTTTCCACCTAAAATTTCTGGTCATTTTTGCTCCAGTTATTTTTCAAGAATAACTAGACATGCAATAAGCAAATGATCTATGGGAAATTTAACCTACTTAAAAGTGGGAGAAATGAGATGTGGCTACCTGTGTATTATCCCTTGAAGACACTTACAAAAGTACAGCCCCTGTAGCCAGAATGCTCTGAGGAGAGGCTGTTGGGGAGAACAATAGCTAAAAATAGTATTTGACCTTGGGTTTATGAAAGGAAAATGATGAAAAATCTTGACCAAAGAGTTTCAAGTGTCTTTGAAGAAAAAATAAAAATAAAAGCACACCCACTTTTTAAAACTGCATGGAAGTCACCTTCTGCACTTTCTGGAAAGGAAAAGCTATTCACCCAAGGTGTAGGATTTCTGGCATGATCTTCAAAACAGGCAAGGGCAGCACTCCATATACCAAGTAGATGTGGACGCAACAGGGCAACAAAAGAGAATGATGTCCCCAAACATTGGAGAGATCACAAAGTAAATGGCTGGGTCAGGAGCAGAGCCATCACGTTGAGATCATACTGAAAAGGGCTGCTTTCACTGTCAGCAAAGGAAAAGGTATCATATGCACTGCAGTTTTGGGAATGTTGGCATTCATGGAAAATGAATGTTCCCACAAAGGAATGAGGGAGAATCTGATTCTACCATCTTACTATGAGTGTGTTCACTGATGCCAGCACTCCAGCCACCTTGCAATGGAGATTCTTCTGCGGCAGGAGGAAATGAAGACCCCGAGGAGGTTTCTCCTTGACGCACACTCTCCAGCTACTGTCTTGCTCTGATCTCTCCCTTGTGCTCCTTTCCTTTCTCTTAACTTATGAAGGGGCTCACTCCATGCTGGGAACCATGACATGGGAGAGGCCATGAGCAAGGAATGCATGAAGCTTGGAAAAGGTGAGAAATGGATTCTCTCCTAGAGCTGTGAGAAAGGAACACAACCCTGCTGACATCTTGTTTTTTGCCCATTTTAGATTATTAACCTCCACAACTCTAAGGTAATAAAGTTGTTTTAAGTCACTAAGTTTATGGGAACTGAATGTTGCTGCCAGTGTTTTTACTTGTTTTACAATGTTTTACTCCTTACCTGGTAAGGGGACCAAGGTGTGTTTCAGTAAGAGATAGCAGCTCAGTGTTCGTTCCAACACTCCCATTAATTCATGGATGTTTTTCATTTATTCAGCAGGAACCATATGCTGGGCAGAGTGCCAGATGCTGGAGTACAACAGAGAACAAGACAAGAAGCTTCCATTTCTTGAGCAACCTGCTGTCTAGCTGGTGTTAGGGTTCGGGACTCCGGGGCTTCTCCAGAGAACAAGCCACGCAGGCACGGAGATGTAAATCCAAGCAAAGTCTTTATTCAGCCAGCAAGCTGGGGCCGACAGCACCTCCCCTGACACGCAGGTCGAGTCCGAGCTGTCGACCCCCAAGCAACTTTAGGTATAGATTATATAGGATTTCCACAGCCATTACACCAAAGCCCATACATTACCACAACCAATGAATTTAAAACACACCCCATGCTTTAACCAATAAAGTTGAAACGGGGACCCGCCACTTGCCTGACCTTTGCAGGAGCATCCCTTAACATCTTGTCACGTCCCCCATAGGGTATGGAAACTGGATGGCTCTCACTCTAGGGTGTTTCCTGCATTCCTTTACACTGGAGACCAGATACAAAGTCAATGAAAAGATAAATAATTCAAATGGTAATTAATAAGCACAATGAATGAAATTAACATCACGGTGCCCTAAGAAACATGATGGTTAGGGAAGGCTTCTCTGAGATGATATTTAAGTTGAAATCTATAAAAAAGAGAAAAAAACGTCTGAAGGAATTATGCAAAGAAGACAGGAAAAACAAGGCCCTGTGGCTGGAAAGAGCTGTTAGCACGGTGTGGGATTTGACAAATGGCTTATGCAACAGGAAAGTAGTAAGGAAGGGGGGAAGGTAGACAGAGACTAGATCTATAGGCCTTGATGAGAAGTTATTCTTGAGAACAATGAAAAAACACTGAGGAGGTTATAAACAGAAGAGTGTTGTAATCCTATCGTATTTTGTATTATTCTTTGTTAACTTTTTATTTTGAAATAATTATATTTCCGGAAAGTTGCAAAAGACACACAGTAAGTCCCATGTACCCTTCACCTAATTTTCCCCAATGGAAAAATCTGGCATAACTATGGTACAATTTCAAAATCAGGATATTGGCAATGATATAATCTGCCAAACTTTCTCATATTTCACCAGTTTTACATGTACTTATTTGTGTATATATATAGTTTTATGTGATATGGCCTCATGTGCAAATTCATGTACCCACCACCACAATCAATAGATAAAACTACCCTATCACCACAGGATTCTTTTATACCACCCATTTATAGCCACACGCTATCCCCTTTCTCACCTAACCTTTGGTAATTTATAATCTCTTTTCCATCTCTGTAACATTATTGCTTTGAGAATGTTTATATTAATGGAAATGCACAGCACACACTTTTTGAGATTAGCTTTTTTCACTCAGCATAATTCCCTCCAGATCCATCCAAGTTGTTGCTGATATCAATAGTATGTTCCTTATTGCCAAATAGTATTCCACAGGATAAATGTGCCATAATTTTATTAAACATTCACCTATCGAATTACATTTGGATCATTTCTAGTTTCTGGCTGTTAGAATTAAAGCTGCTATGAACATTCATGTGCAGGTTTTTGTGAGAATATAAGTCTTAATTTCTCTGGGATAAAAACTCAAAAGTGCAATTGCTAGCCTGTAAGGTAGTTACATGTTTAGTTTTATAAGAAACTACCAAAATGGTCACCAGAGGGGTTGTACCATTTTACTTTCCTGGCAGCAATGTATGAGTAATATAGTTTCTCTACATCTTCACCAGCATTTGGTGTTATTGCTATTTTTATTTTAGCTATTCTGATAGCTATGTAGTGATATCTCATTGTGGATTTAATTTTCATTTTTCTAAGAGCTAATGATGTTGACTTTTTTTATTGAAGTATCACTGATATAGAATCTTATATTGGTTTCAAATATACAACATAATGGTTCAACAGTTATCCATATTATTAAATACTCACCCCCACTAGTGCAGTTATTGTCAACATACAAAGATGTTACAGTCATTAACTATATTCTCCATGCTGTACTACTATCCCCATGGCCAACTTATATTATGATTGAGAATTTTGCTCCCTTTTATCCCGCTGACCTTCCCCACCCACCCATCTCAACCTCTCCCACATGATAGCCACTAATCACTTCTCAATGTCTATGAGTTCATTGGTGTTCATTCTGTTTTGCTTTATTATTATATTCCACAAATCAGTGAAATCATACGATATTTATCTTTCTCCATCCAGCTTATTTCACTTAGCATAATACCCTTTAGGTCTGTCCATGTTGTCACAAATAGCAGGAGTTTTTTTATGGCTGTATAATATTCCATTGTGTATATGTAACACATCTTCTTTATCCATTCATCTACTGATGGAGACTTAGGTTACTTCCACATCTTGGCTATTGTAAATAATGCAGCAATAAATATAGGGGTGAATATATCTTTTCATATCCAGGATTTTGTTTTCTTCAGGTAAATTCATAGAAGTGGAATTACTGGGTTGAATGGTGTTTCTATTTTTAGTTTTCTGAGAAACCTCCATACTGCTTTCCATAGCTGTTGTACCAATTTACATTCCCACCAATGCGTAGGATGGTTCCCATTTCTCCACATCCTTGCCAATGCTTATTATTTCTTGACTTTTAGATAGTGGCCATTCTAACATGTGTGAGGTGATATCTCAGTGTGTGTTTGATTTCCATTTTCCTGATGGTTAGTAATGTGGAACATCTTTTCATGTGCCTGTTGGTCATCTGTATTTCTTCTTTGGACAAGTGTCTGTTCAGGCCCTCTGCCCATTTTTTAATAGGATTATTTGTTTTTTTTAGTGTTGAGGCATATAAGTTCTTTATATATTTTGGATGTTGACCTCTTATCAGATGAGTCATTTAAGAATATAATCTTCCATACTGTGGGATGCCTTTTTGTTCTGCTCATGGCACCCTTTGTACAGAAGCTTTTTAATTTGATGTAATCCCACTTGTTCATTTTTTACTTAGTTTCCCTTGCCCAAGGAGATGTGTCTAGGAAAAAATTGCTCATGTTTATGTTCAAGAGATTTTTTTCCAGTGTTTCCCTCTAAGAGTTTTATGGTTTCATGTCTTACATTCAGGTCTTTGGTCCATTTCAAGTTTACTTTTGTGTATGGAATTAGACAGTAATCCATTTCATTCTCTTGCATGTAGCTGTCCAGTTTCCCCAACATCAGTTGTTGAAGAGACTGTCTTTTCCCCATTGTATATTCACAGATCCTTTATCATATATTAATTGACCCCTATATATGCATGAGTTTATATCTGGGCTCTCTGTTTCTTTGATTTATGGTTCTGTACTTGTGCCAGTACATATTGTTTTGATTACCATAACTTTGTAGTATAGCTGGGAGTTCGGGGTGTAATATCCCCAGCTTTGTTCTTAGTGTTGGCTTTGGTTATTTGGGGTCTTTTGTGGTTCCACATGAATTTTAGGATTATTTGAAAATGCTGTTGGTATTTTGATAGGGATTTATTGAATCTGCAAATTGCTTTGGACAGGTCATTTTGCAATATTAATTCTTCCTACCTATGAGCACAGGATAGATTTCCACTTATTTATATCTTCTTTAATTTCTATCCCGAGTGTTTTATCATTTTCAGAGTACAGGTCTTTTACTTCCTTGGCTAGGTTTATTCCTAGGTATTTTATTCATTTTGATGCTATTGTAAATGGAGTTGTTTTCCTGATTTCTCTTTCTGCTAGTTCATTGCTAGTATTTAGGAATGCAACAGATTTCTGTGTATTGATTTTGTATCCTGCAACTTTGCTGAATTCAGTTATTAGTTCTAGTAGTTTTTTGGTGGATTCTTTAGGGTTTTCTATGTATAATATCATGTCATCTGCAAATAGTGAGAACTTAACTCCTTCCTTACCAATTTCAATTAATTTTATCTCTTTGTGTTGTCTGATTGCCATGGTTAGGACCTCCAGAACTATGTTGAATAGAAGTGGTGAGAGTGGGCATCTTTGTCTTGTTCCCGATATTAGAGGAAAAGCTTTCAGCTTTTCTCTATTAAGTATGAAGTTAGCTGTGGGTTTCTTGTGTATGGCCTTTATTATGTTGAGATATGCACCCTCTATGCCTATTTTGTTGAGAATTTTTATCACGAATGGATGTTGAATTTTGTGAAATGTTTTTTCAGAATCTACTGAGATGATCATGTGGTGTCGGTCCCTCCCTGTTTGTGACCTGCAGATAAGGGAGGCGACACCATGAGACATCAAAGATCTGAAAGGACCAGCCATGGCACTCGAGGCTTAATGGTGCAGGAATGGTGTTGAGAGGTCACCCTTCATATCTATTGAGCAAATAAATGTTAACAACATTAGAATTCTGTGTGGGGGACTTAATACACAACCATTAACTAACTCTAAATTTAATCCTTGGCAGTTTCCAGTCTCCTGGGGCACGACATATCATATGGTATTGAAACAATAGCAAGGGCTATTAGGTCACAGAAACTGTTCTGGTCTTGTTTGTTCTGTTCTTGATCACATATCAGGAATTACAGGGAAAATAATCAAGTCATACATGATTATACATTTGATTTTTATACTTGATTTATATATTAATCCCACAATGTGGTTTTTATCCTCTTTGTTAGTGTTGTGTATGATATTGATTGATTTATGAATATTGTCCCATTCTTGCATTGCTTGAATAAATCCCTCTTGGTCATGATGGATTATCTTTTTTTCATATATTTGAATTCAGTTTGCTAATATTTTGTTGAGGATTTTTGCATCTATGTTCATCAGGAATATTAGTCTGTAATTTTCTTCTTTGTAGTGTCTTTGGATGTTGACAACTTTTTATGGGCTTATCCTTTTTGGTGAAATATCTCTTCATATATTTTACCCATACATTCTATATGCAAATCCTTTGTCAGATATATGCTTTGAAAATATTTTCTTCCAGTGTGTAGCTTATTTTTTCATCCTCTTAACAAAGTCTTCCACAGAGCAAAAGTTTTTAATTTTGGTGAGTTCTGATTTATTAGTTTTTCCTTTATAAGTTTGGTTTTTGAGGTTAAGTCAATTCTATTTAGTCCTTGGTCCTGAAGATTTTCTTTTCTTTTCCAGAAGCTTAATAATTTTATGTTTTACATTTAACTTTGTGATCCATTCTGAGTTATTTCTTGTTTAAGGTGATTTATTTTGGTTTTAGGTTTTTGGTTTTTTGCCTATGGAAGTCCATTTGCTCCAACACCTCTTCTGATGCTCCCTTCATCCCTCCATTAAAATTGCTTTTATACCTTTGTCAAATCCAACTGGGATTATTTTTATAGGTCTCTTTCTGTGTTCAGTAGTCTATTATTCCACTGAGCTATGTGTTTATCGTTCCATAATACCACACTGTCTTGATTACTGTTGCTACATAGTTAGTAAATCTTGAAGTCAGGTAGACTGATTTCTCACACAATATTTTTCTTTGTCATTTTTTTTTAGCTATTCTAGTTCCTTTGTCTTTCCATGTAGATTTTTAGAATAAGCTTGTGTATGACTACAAAGGTAATAATAAAACCTTTCTCATATTTTGATAGGAATTGCATTAAATATATAGATCGATTTGTGCAGAACTGATATCTTCACTATGTCGAGTCTTCTAATCCAAGAACACAGTGTATCTCTCCATTTATTTACATCCTCTCTTATTTCTTATGTCAGCATTTTATAATTTTCAGCATACAGATTCTGTTCATGTTTTGTCATATTAAGTAAGTACTCATTTTTTTGGTATTATAAATGGTATTATTTTAAATTGCAGTTTCTACATGTCTGTTGTTGGTATACAGAAAAGCAATTCATTTTTGAATTTTCTCCTGTGCCATAGAGCCCTGCTGGGTCTTTTATAGATACCTTGGGATTTTTTACATAGGATATGTCATTTACAAACAGAGACAGTTCATTTCTTTGTTTCCAATCCAGATGCTATTTAAATCTTTAAAAGATTTCTCTGCTTCTTAAGAAATGAATTGTAATAGGACAACTGCTTTTTGGATATAGAAAGTAGTTGGAGAATGGTGTCATTTATTGATATTGGAAAACCTAAGGGAGGAAAAGGCTAAGGGGAGAAGAGTCAAGAGTCCTGCCTGTGGACATCCAGATGGTGAGAGTTCAGAGGGCAAGTCCTCAAAGGAGGAGTCAGAAATGGAGATGGAATGTGGGGACAGCCAGTAACTAAGCAGTATTGATATCCAGGGAGGAAACAGATGGAGGCAGGAAGAAGACTCGGGACTAAGCGCTGAGGACTGAAGATGGTTAGAGGTTGGCCACAAGAGGAAGAGCCTACAGAGAAGACTGGGAAGGGTGCCCAGTGGCTTCAGGCAAATCACTCCACATCTTTACACTTCAGTTTATTCATGTGAAAAACTGGGAGTTTTGGTGAAAACACAAACATTTCTCTTAGGGCTCTTCAACAATTCTTCAATTTAGAGGGCCCCAATCAGCAGCATGCTAGATAGAAAGTCAGACAATGAAGCTACTCCCCCATTTACTTATTTTGGGAGACTTGGCACTTTAGGAGTGGTAACATTATGATTTCCTTACACAGGTAATACCTACCCTGATTAAGGAGATACTGATGGCCTCTCTGGCCAGGCTCTTTGACCAACAATTATGAGAAACTAATCCCCACTACTCAATAGCATCATCAGTCAGAAAGCAAAACATTTTGCTGAACAGAAAGGCTGATAAGGTTCTCTTGGTGCTCTGGAAGTCCAGCCCCTCTGCACTCCACACTATAGCTCAAGGGCTGGCACTTCTGAACTCACCTACCCTGCCCCAGTTTTTTTTCCCTATACCTCTTACTACATTTAAATGTAATAAACATAAAGTATAGGCAAGTCTGATGTTTATTGTTTCTCTCCAATTAAAATAACTCCTATTCAAAGAAACCTAAAAGCCTAGATATGTGGCCAGCACATAATAGTATTCTAACATTAGTTGACAAATTTTGAAATGATATAAATCATTTCTGAATTTTAAGTTCTTCAAGAATCATGATCCAAAGCTCCTGGGCTGACTGTCAGTGGTTTTGCTATTAATACAGAGAGAAACTGCTTCATACTCCCTTTTATGAAAAAGGGAGTTCTGAATTATGCAAAGCTTGAATTATACAAGATTGTCTTGAATGCACCCTTTATGTAAAATATAACCAGTTTATAATTTATTACATGTGCATGCAATAAATATACAATCATTAAGTAAGTTTTAAAATATATTTAATGATATGTGGAAAGTAACCTCATGTTATAGTTTTGAGTTCAAATAATGGGATATAAAACTACATATACAAACCCAGGAAGAAACAGAAAATCTGAATAGACCAATTACCAGCAAAGAAATTGAATTGGTAATGAAAAAACTACCTAAGAACAAAACTCCTGGACCAGATGGTTTCACTGCTGAATTTTATCAAACAGTTAGTGAAGACCTAATACCCATCCTCCTTAAAGTTTTCTAAAAAGTAGAAGAGGAGGGAATACTCCCAAACTCATTCTACAAGACCAACATCACTCTAATACCAAAAACAGGCAAAGACACCATAAAAAAACAAAATTACAGATCAATATCCCTGATGAACATAGATGCAAAAATACTCAACAAAATATTAGCAAACCGAACTCAAAAATACATCAAACAGATCATCCATCATGATCAAGTGGGATTCATCCCAGGGATGCAAGGATGGTACAACATTCAAAAATCCATCAACATCATCCACTACATCAACAAAAAGGACAAAAACCACATGGTCATTCCATAGATGCTGAAAAATCATTCAACAAAATTCAACATCCATTCATGATAAAAACTCTCAACAAAATGGGTATAGAGGGCAAGTATCTCAACATAATAAAGGCCATATATGACAAACCCACAGCCAACAATATACTTAACAACAAGAAGCTGAAAGCTTTTCCTTTAAGATTAGGAACAAGACAAGGATGCCCACTCTCCCCTCTTTTATTCAACATAGTTCTGGAGGCCCTAGCCATGGCAATCAGACAACATAAGGAATAAAGGACATCCAGATTAGCAAGGAAGAAGTCAAACTGTCCCTATTTCCACTTGACATGATTTTGCACATAAAAAACCCTAAAGACTCCATTCCAAAACTACTAGATCTAATATTTGAATTCTAATATTTGAATTCAGCAAAGTTGCAGGATACAAAATTAATACACAGAACTCTGTTATGTTCCTATACACTAATGATAAACTAGCAGAAAGTGAAATCAGGAAAACAATTCCATACACAATTGCATCAAAAAGAATAAAATACCTAGGAATAAACCTAACCAAGGAAGTGAAAGACCTATACCCTGAAAACTACAAGACATTCTTAAGAGAAATTAAGAGGACACTAACAAATGGAAATTCATCCCATGCTCTTGGCTAGGAAGAATTAATATTGTCAAATTGGCCATCCCACCCAAAGCAATCTACAGATTCACTGCAGTCCCTATCAAAATACCTACAGCATTCCTCAACGAACTAGAGCAAATAGTTCTAAAATTCATATGGAATGTTAAAAGACCCCAAATAGCCAAAGCAATCCTGAGAAGGAAGAATAAAGCAGGGGGAATTATGCTCCCTGACTTCCAGCTCTACTACAAAGCCACAGTAATCAAGACAACTTGGTACTGGCGCAAGAACAGACCCATAGACCAGTGGAACAGAATAGAGAGCCCAGATATAAACCCAAGCATATATGGTCAATTAATATATGATAAAGGAGCCGTGGATATACAATGGGGAAATGGCAGCCTCTTCAACAGCTGGTGTTAGCAAAACTGGATGGCTGCATGCAAGAGAATGAAACTGGATAACTGTCTAACCCCATGCACAAAAGTAAACCCGAAATGGATCAAAGACCTGAATGTAAGTCATGAAACCATAAAACTCTTAGAAGAAAATATACGCAAAAATCTCTTGAACATAAACATGAGCAACTTCTTCATGAACATATCTCCTGGGCAAGGGAAACAAAAGCAAAAATGAAAAGGTGGAACTATATCAAGCTAAAAAACTTCTGTACAGCAAAGGACACCATCAGTAGAAAAAAGACATCCTACAGTATGGGAGAGTATATTCATAAATGACATATCCAGTAAGGGGTTGACATCCAAATTATATAAAGGGCTCATGCATCTCAACAAACAAAAAGCAAATAATCCAATTTAAAAATGGACAGAGGGGAGGCGGAGCCAACATGGCGGCGTGAGTAGGACAGTGGGAATCTCCTCCCAAAAACATATATACTTTTGAAAATACAACAAACACAACTAGCCCTAAAAGAGAGACCAGAAGACGCAGGACAGTGGCCAGACTGCAGCTACACCAGCGAGAACCCAGCGACTGGTGAAAGGGGTAAGATACAAGCCCCGGCCCTGCGGGACCCGAGCGACCCTCCCCCCAGCTCCCGGCAGGAGAACAATAGGCAGAGCGGGAGGGAGACGGAGCCCAGGGCTGCCGAACACCCAGCCCCAGCCATCCGGGCCAGAGCGCAGACACAGTATATGCCCAGGGGGCCCTGGATACTGGGAGAACAGGGAGTAAGACCTCTGAGCGGGTGCTGAAGCTGATGCCCCTGTGACAAAGAAAAGCGGGGGCTTTTTGAAAGTCTTAAAGGGACAGGGACTTAACAGCTTGACGGAAAAAACCCAGGTCACAGTACAGCAGCTGGAAATTACAGGGAAAACCGGGTGCACTAACCCCCTGGGCAACAGCTCTGAGACCCCTCACGGAGGCAAACAGTCAAGCAGCCCCCCCATCCATCACCCCACCGGGCGCTGCGAAAGCAGAGAAGCAGCCTGAGACAAATTCCGCCCACAGAAAGGGAAATTTCTCCCTCCCGGCCAGGCAAGACACAAAGACCCACTCTACACGCAATTACCCAACACAAGCCACTAGGGGTCGCAGTTGCCCCAGTAAAGAAAGGCCAGTAGTAAGTGAAAATTTTGGCCCTCCCAGCTGACAGTCAATAGCACCTGTCAACATGAAAAGGCAAAAAAATATGATCCAGACAAGACTAACCCAGACAGCTTCGGCATCTGCTACATCTTCCCCTGAGAAGGAATCTGGGGAGATAGATTTAGCCAGTCTACCTGAAAAAGAATTCAAAACAAAAGTCATAACCATGCTGATGGACTTGCAGAGAAATATGCAAGAACTAAGGAAGGAGAATTCAGAAATAAAACAAGCTCTGGAAGGACTTCAAAACAGAATGGACGAGATGCAAGAGACCATTAATGGACTAGAAAACAGAGAACAGGAACGCAGAGAAGCTGATGCAGAGAGAGATAAAAGGATCTCCAGGAATGAAAGAATTTTAAGAGAGCTGAGTGATCAATATAAAAGAAATAATATAAGAATCATAGGCATTCCAGAAGAAGTAGAGAGAGAAAAGGGGATAGAAAATGTCTTTGAAGAAATAATTGCTGAAAATTTCCCCAAACTAGGGGAAGAAATGGCCTCTCAGACCACAGAGGTACACAGAACTCCCATGACAAGGGATCCAAGGAGGGCAACACCAAGACACATAATAATTAAAATGGCAAAGATCAAAGACAAGGACAAAGTATTACAAGCAGCCAGAGAGAAAAAAAAGGTTACCTACAAAGGAAAACCCATCAGACTATCATCAGACTTCTCAACAGAAACCCTACAGGCCAGAAGAGAATGGCATGATATACTTAATGCAATGAAACAGAAGGGCCTCGAACCAAGACTACTGTATCCAGCACGAATATCATTTAAATATGAAGGAGGGATTAAACAATTCCCAGACAAGCAAAAGTTGAGGGAATTTGCCTCCCACAAACCACCTCTACAGGGCATCCTACAGGGACTGCTCTAGATGGGAGCACTCCTAAAAAGAGCACACAACAAAACACCCAACATATGAAGAAGGGAGGAGGAGGAATAAGAAGGGAGAGAAATAAAGAATCATCAGATTGTGTTTATAATAGCTCAACAAGCGAGTTAAGTTAGACAGTAAGACAGTAAAGAAGCTAACCCTAAACCTTTGGTAACCACAAACTTAAAGCCTGCAATGGCAATAAATTCATACCTTTCAATAATCACCCTAAATGTAAATGGACTGAATGCACCAATCAAAAGACACAGAGTAATAGAATGGATAAAAAAGCAAGATCCATCCATATGCTGCTTACAAGAGACTCACCTCAAACCCAAAGACGCGCACAGACTTAAAGTCAAGGGATGGAAAAAGATATTTCAAGCAAATAACAGAGAGAAGAAAGCAGGTGTTGCAATTCTGGTATCAGACAAAACAGACTTCAAAATAAAGAAAGTAACAAAAGACAAAGAAGGACATTACATAATGATAAAGGGCTCAGTCCATCAAGAGGATATAACCATTATAAATATATATGCACCCAATACAGGAGCACCAACATACCTGAAACAAATATTAACAGAACTAAAGGAGGAAATAGAATGCAATGCATTCATTCTAGGAGAAATCAACACACCACTCACTCCAAAGGACAGATCCACCAGACAGAAAATAAGTAAGGACACAGAGGCACTGAACAACACACTAGAACAGATGGACCTAATAGACATCTACAGAACTCTACATCCAAAAGCAACAGGATGCACGTTCTTCTCAAGTGCACATGGAACATTCTCCAGAATAGACCACATACTAGGACACAAAAAGAGCCTCAGTAAATTCCAAAAGATTGAAATCCTACCAACCAACTTTTCAGACCACAAAGGCATTAAACTAAAAATAAACTGTTCAAAGAAAGCAAAAAGCCTCACAAACACATGGAGGCTAAACAACACGCTCCTAAATAATCAATGGATCAATGACCAAATCAAAATGGAGATCCAGCAATATATGGAAACAAATGACAACAACAACACTAAGCCCCAACTTCTGTGGGACGCAGCAAAAGCAGTCTTAAGAGGAAAGTATATAGCACTCCAAGCATATTTAAAAAAGGAAGAGCAATCCCAAATGAACGGTCTAATGTCACAACTATCAAAATTGGAAAAAGAAGAACAAATGAGGCCTAAGGTCAGCAGAAGGAGGGACATAATAAAGATCAGAGAAGAAATAAATAAAATTGAGAAGAATAAAACAATAGCAAAAATCAATGAAACCAAGAGCTGGTTCTTCGAGAAAATAAACAAAATAGATAAGCCTCTAGCCAGACTTATTAAGAGGAAAAGAGAGTCAACACAAATCAACAGTATCAGAAATGAGAAAGGAAAAATCACAACAGATCCCGCAGAAATACAAAGAATTATTAGAGACTACTATGAAAACCTATATGCTAACAAGCTGGGAAACCTAGGAGAAATGGACAACTTCCTAGAAAAATACAACCTTCCAAGACTGACCCAAAAAGAAACAGAAAATCTAAACAGACCAATTACCAGCAACGAAATTGAAGCGGTAATCAAAAACTACCAAAGAACAAAACCCCCAGGCCAGATGGATTTACCTCGGAATTTTATCAGACATACAGGGAAGACATAATACCCATTCTCCTTAAAGTTTTCCAAGAAATAGAAGAGGAGGGGATACTCCCAAACTCATTCTATGAAGCTAACATCACCCTAATACCAAAACCAGGCAAAGACACCACCAAAAAAGAAAACTATATACCAATATCCCTGATGAACGTAGACGCAAAAATACGCAACAAAATTTTAGCAAACCGAATTCAAAAATACATCAAAACCATCGTACACCATGACCAAGTGGGATTCATCCCAGGGATGCAAGGATGGCACAACATTCAAAAGTCCATCAATATCATCCACCACATCAACAAAAAGAAAGACAAAAACCACATGATCATCTCCATAGATGCTGAAAAAGCATTTGACAAAGTTCAACATCCATTCATGATAAAAACTCTCAGCAAAATGGGAATAGAGGGCAAGTACCTCAACATAATAAAGGCCATCTATGAAAAACCCACAGCCAACATTATATTGAATAGCGAGAAGCTGAAAGCATTTCCGCTGAGATCGGGACCTAGACAGGGATGCCCACTCTCTCCACTGCTATTTAACATTGTACTAGAGGTCCTAGCCACGGCAATCAGACAAAACAAAAAAATACAAGGAATCCAGATTGGCAAAGAAGAAGTCAAACTGTCACTATTTGCAGATGACATGATACTGTACATAAAAAACCCTAAAGACTCCACCCCAAAACTACTAGAACTGATATCGGAATACAGCAAAGTTGCAGGATACAAAATCAACACACAGAAATCTGTGGCTTTCCTATATACCAACAATGAACCAACAGAAAGAGAAATCAGGAAAACAACTCCATTCACAATTGCATCAAAAAAAATAAAATACCTAGGAATAAACCTAACCAAAGAAGTGAAAGACTTATATTCTGAAAACTACAAGTCACTCTTAAAAGAAATTAAAGGGGACACTAACAGATGGAAACGCATCCCATGCTCATGGCTAGGAAGAATTAATATCGTCAAAATGGCCATCCTGCCCAAAGCAATATACAGATTTGATGCAATCCCTATGAAACTACCAGCAACATTCTTCAATGAACTGCATCAAATAATTCAAAAATTCATATGGAACCACCAAAGACCCCGAATAGCCAAAGCAATCCTGAGAAAGAAGAATAAAGTAGGGGGGATCTAACTCCCCAACTTCAAGCTCTATTATAAAGTCATAGTAATCAAGACAATTTGGTACTGGCACAAGAACAGAGCCACAGACCAATGGAACAGACTAGAGAATCCAGACATTAACTCAGACATATATGGTCAATTAATATTTGATAAAGGAGCCATGGACATACAATGGCGAAATGACAGTCTCTTCAACAGATGTTGCTGGCAAAACTGGACAGCTACATGTAGGAGAATGAAACTGGACCATCGTCTAACCCCATATACAAAAGTAAACTCAAAATGGATCAAAGACCTGAATGTAAGTCATGAAACCATTAAACTCTTGGAAGAAAACATAGGCACAAACCTCTTAGACATAAACATGAGTGACCTCTTCTTGAACATATCTCCCCGGGCAAGGAAAACAACAGCAAAAATGAACAAGTGGGACTATATTAAGCTGAAAAGCTTCTGTACAGCAAAAGACACCATCAATAGAACAAAAAGAAACCCTACAGTATGGGAGAATATCTTTGAAAATGACACATCCGATAAAGGCTTGACGTCCAGAATATATAAAGAGCTCACACACCTCAACAAACAAAAAACAAATAACCCAATTAAAAAATGGGCAAAGGAACTGAACAGACGGTTCTCCAAAAAAGAAATACAGATGGCCAACAGACACATGAAAAGATGCTCCACATCGCTAATTATCAGAGAAATGCAAATTAAAACTTCAATGAGGTATCACCTCACACCAGTAAGGATGGCTGCCATCCAAAAGACAAACAACAACAAATGTTGGCGAGGCTGTGGAGAAAGGGGAACCCTCCTGCACTGCTGGTGGGAATGTAAACTTGTTCAACCATTGTGGAAAGCAGTATGGAGGTACATCAAAATGCTCAAAACAGACTTACCATTTGACCCAGGAATTGCACTCCTAGGAAGTTACCCTAAGAACGCAGCAATCAAGTATGAGAAAGATCAGTGCACCCCTATGTTTATCGCAGCACTATTTACAATAGCCAAGAATTGGAAGCAACCTAAATGTCCATCGATAGATGAATGGATAAAGAAGATGTGGTACATATACACAATGGAATACTACTCAGCCATAAGAAAAGGGCAAATCCAACCATTTGCAGCAACATGGATGGAGCTGGAGGGTATTTTGCTCAGTGAAACAAGCCAAGCAGAGAAAGAGAAATACCAAATGATTTCATTCATCTGTGGAATATAAGAACAAAGGAAAAACTGAAGGAACAAAACAGCAGCAGAATCACAGAACTCAAGAATGGACTAACAGGTACCAAAGGGAAAGGGACTGGGGAGGATGGGTGGGTAGGGAGGGATAAAGGAGGGAGAAGTAGGGGGGTATTATGATTAGCATCCATAGCGGGGTGGGAGAAAGGGGAGTGCTGTACAACACAGAGAAGACAAGTAGTGATTCTACAACAGGTTGCTACACTGATGGACAGTGACTGTCAAGGAGTATATAGGGGGGAACTGGTATAGGGGAGAGCCTAGTAAACAAAGTATTCGTCATGTAAGTGTAGATTAATGATTAAAAAAAAAAATGCAGTTCCTATGTGGTGACCTCTAATGAGTTCTACACAATGATATAAAGGACATATAAAAGTGTAGGCAAAGGGTCTGTTTGTGTTTATACAGAGGATCAAAGCCTAATTTGGCTACCCCGAAAATGAACTAAGAAACGATATGAAAGAGAACTTCCAACATCAGCACTCTCGGGAAGACTCATGCCAGAAGATGATCATCAAAAAACCCCAACAAAGATCCACGCACTGCTACAGCTGTAGATGCACTCATCCCACCAGCTCCTGGACTTGCCATGGGAATGAAGGAGATATCTAAGCTGGCCTGTGCATACAGTAAAACAACAAATTTGACTGGATCTATACTGTCGGAACTCAACCAAGAATTAGGAGAAGTGCAAATTGTAGCGCTCCAAAATCTTACAACTACAGACTATTTACTGTTAAAAGAACATATGGGATGTGAACAGTGCCCAGGAATGGGTTGTTTTAATTTGTCTGATTTTTCGCAAACTACTCAAATTCAGTTAGATAATAACCATCATATCATTGATAAGTTTTCACAAATGCCTAGGGTGCCTAACTGGTTTTCTTGGTTTCACTGGAGATGGCTGGTAATTACAGGTATGCTTTGGTTATGTAACTATACTCCTATTATGTTAATGTGTGTGCGCAATTTAAGTAGTAGCTTAAAATCTATACATGCTGAAGTTACTCTACAAGAAGATATGTCAAAGAAATAATCAATCTTCCCATGTTTTCTCCCACCTGCTACTTCTATAGCTTTTCTTCTTCCTTCCTAATTACAACGAATTCTTAAATAGAATTCGTGCCTCATATCAAATTTACCGAGTATCATAACTCCTCCAAGTGGTAAAGATACCTCAAGACAAATGCTGGGCATAGAAGCCACAGGGCATAAATATGCAAAGAAATAAAAAGCTAACCATTTCAAACAATAAGGCTTCTCTCTCACTTACCAACTTAACATTTCCCTGTATGGCCCCGGAAGATGACTGGTTAGCCAGAGACGGGTAAGATTCCTCAAGGGAGGAACAACCTAAGACAGGCACAGTCGCAGGGGGGTCATCAGGTGAGAAATTGGGGATCAACAGAGGTGAGGCTTAGAACCTCACCCCCCCTGTTCTGAGAGAAATCTTCTGCATATGTGGATGTTTTATTGCCCTTGTCTAGCTTGGATTAACACATAGTCTACAGGCACACACCTGATCATCTACATTTGCTCTCTTACAACACTAAACTATGTTTTCTACCTTTATGTTGTATCTACCTACCACTTCAGCATCTTATTAAAAATAATAAAGAGAGAAATGTGGTATCCACATATAAATCAAGTATAAAAATCAAATGTGTATTCATATTTGAACTGACTGTTTATAGTTCATAATGCATGAGCAAAACCAAAAGTTTCTGTGATGACTGCCCTTGTACTGTTCACCATGTAACTTATTCACTATGTAAGAATTTGTTCTCCATGTAAGAACTTGTTCGTTATGCTTCAGAAGATTGGAGACTGATGAAAATTAGGCTTGGGGTGGATTAATGATTGTGCATTGAGCATTGACTCCCCTATACAGAATTTTATTGTTGTTAACAACCATTTGATCAATAAATATGAGAGATGCCCTAACAACAACAACCAAGAAAAAGTACACACTTCCAATTGTAAAATAAATAAGCAACCGGGATGTAATGTATAGCATAAGGAATATAGTCAAAATATTGTAACAACTTGGTATGGTGATAGCTGGTACTTAGAATTATCATGTATATAAATGTTGAATCACTGTGTTGTACACCTGAAACTAATGTAATGTAATACTGTGTGTCAACTACCCTTCAATAAAAAATAATTATCTATAAAAAAAAAAAAGAAAAAAATGGACAGAGGAGCTGAACAGACACTTCTCCAAAGAAGAAATTTCATGTGCCAACAGGCACATGAAAAGATGCTCCACATCGCTAATTGTCAGAGAAATGCAAATTAAAACCAGAATGAGATATCACCTCACACCAGTAAGGATGGCCACCATCCAAAAGACAAACAACAACAAATGTTGGTGAGGATGTGGAGAAAGGGGAACCCTCCTACACTGCTGGCAGGAATGTAAATTAGTTCAACCAATGTGGAAAGCACTATGGAGGCTCCTCAAAAAACTAAAAATAGAAATACCATTTGACCCAGGAATTCCACTGCTAGGAATTTACCCTAATAATGCAGTTTCCCAGTCTCAAAAAGACATATGCATTCCTATGTTGATAGCAGCACTATTTACAATACCCAAGAAATGGAAGCAACCTAAGTGTCCATCAGTAGAATGGATGAAGAAGATGTGGTACATATACACAATGGAACATTATTCAGCCATAAGAAGAAAACAAATCTTACCATTTGCAACAACATGGATGGAACTTGACAGTATTATGCTCAGTGAAATAAGCCAGGTGGAGAAAGACAAGTATCAAATGATTTCACTCATCTGTGGAGTATAAGAACAAAGCAAAAACTGAAGTAACAAAACAGCAGCAGAATCACAGAATCCAAGAATGGACTAACAGTTAACAAAAGGAAAGGGACTGGGAAGGATGGGTGGGAAGGGAGAGGTAAGGGGGGAAAAGGGGCATTATGATTAGCACACATAATGTAGTGGGGGGGACACAGGAAAGGCAGTGTATACAGAGAAGACAAGTAATGATTCTATAGCATCTTATTATGCTGATGGACAGACTGTAATGGGGTATTTGGCGTGACTTGATAATAGGGGGAGTCTGGTAACCATAATGTTGTTCAAGTAATTGTACATTAATGATAAAAAAAAAAAAGCTGTAACCTGAGTCTGATCATGAGAAGAACATTACACTAAGCTTAATTGAGGGACTGAGGGACATTCTATAAAATAGCTGACCAGTATTTCTCAAAACTGTTAAGGTCATTGAAACCATGGGAAATCTGAGAAACTATTACAGCCAAGAGGAATTTAGGGAGGCCTGAGGGTTAAATGTTCTATAGTCTCCTCAATGGGATCCTGGAACAGAAAAAGGACATTAGGTAAAAACTAAGGGAATTTGAGTGAAGTATGAACTTTGGTTAATAATAATAATCTATTAATATTGCTCATTGATTGTGACAAGTGTACCACACTAATATAAGATACGAATAAAAGGGGAAACTGGATTTGGGTTATATGGCAACTCTCTGTACAATCCTTGCAATTTTTTTGTATATATAAAACTATTCTAAAATAAAATGTTTAGCTTGCCCATTACAAAAAAAAAACTACATATACAAGATGAACACATTTCGAAAGGGAAAAAAATGAATCAGACACACACACAAACCCAGAGTACATACCAAAATAGCTGAATTTAGTTATAGTTAAAATAGTTGATAGTTGAATAGCTAATATTACAAGTATATTTTTTACATCCTTTTTGTTGTTCTCTATCATTATCATGTAAAACTTGTACAATCAGAAAACACAAGTCGCCAAATGGAGAGTGCTTGTAAGATGATATTTTCTCAGAACTAAAAGAACTTTTAGGACCATCAAAGACAGTCCCACTTAACTCATCCGAGAGGCCCCAAGGCCTCCTGGAGGTCAACCACAGGACAAGGAAGGAGCCGGCAGCCACAGGAAAGCACTGTTCTTGCTGGATTGGGCCCTCTGCATCTTAAAGCTTTCAGTTGACCCAAGGCCCTTGCAAAGTGTCAGGGATTTTTCTCTCTCAAGTAGAACACCTTAAACTGCAGGTAACAGAAAACCAATACAACTGGCTTCAACTACAAGGAAATTATTTCATATAATAATATGCAAAATGAGTAGGGCAGTTCCTGGATAGGCTCAAAAATGACAGAGTCATGACCTACCTCTTAATCACTCCAACTCATTCAGTCTAATTTTAATTCTCATCCTGCTGTTGGTATGGTCACTGTAAGGCTTGAGGCACCAGGGGAAGGGGTGAGCCTGATGAACAAGCTCAGGTCTCACCAAACAAGGCAAAGAGACCAACAGGTTCCGGTCTGACAACATTCCAGAGCCTGATTGGAAACAACTCCCAATTAGAGCCCTTCCCCCAAGCTAAAAGATTACTGGTAACTTTCCAATACCTCACTAAAGGCCAATGAGAGACCCCCACGTACCCTAGGTGAGCCAATCCTTGTGCCACTGTACACCTTTGCTCTCCCTCCCCCAGCCTTCTTTAAAAACTTGCTGCCTGACCTGCTGGGGGTGACTTCCCCAGCCTGTTTCAGACCGAGGAACATCCCCCAGGGATTGAGTTCAGATAAACTGCCTGGCCCTTTGTTGCCTCTCTTCACCTGCTTATTTCGGTTGGAATTTATTGGAATTTATCTTACATTTGGTGCCAAGATCCCAGGAAGGTGCATGAGCACGGGGCCCTGACCGGCCACTGGTGGCCCCACCCCCTCCTTCCCTGACCCAGGACCTCAGCCTGCTTTCCACTGCGTGGACTATTTTCTGGTGAGTCCCTCAGTTTCCCCCAGTTTGTTTCTCTTCCTAACTCCATTTCACCTGGTCTGTTAGAAATCGTAGCTACGTTCAGGTTGGGGCATCCGGCCCCTGGGCATTTGGCCCACCCTCTGCGGGCATCCAGCCCACCCCTGGCCCGGTGGTATGGGAGACGTCCCTACCCCAGGCCCCAGGATGTCTGCGGGCATCTGGCCCGCCCCTGGCCCTGCGGTGGGGGAGACGTCCCTCCCCCAGGCTCCCAGGACGTCTCCCCTGACTTGGTGTGCTTGGGACACTGGGCACTCCTCTCAGCAGGATTGGTTGGGAAGTGGCACAGATATGGGGAACCAGCCCTCAAAAGCAGAGGCTCAGACCCCACTGTGGTGTCTCATTTCTAATTTGGCTGCTCTATATTTGTCCTGGGAAGTTTGCAAACAGAAGCTGGTCTTTCTTTGCTCTCAGGCCAGGCCTCAGTATCCCTTGGACAATCAATCTCCCTGGCCCCCTGAGGGAACTTTCGATTTTGGCCTCTTCACCAACTTAACTAATTATTGCCATCAGAGCGGCAAGTGGGGTGAAATCCCATATGTGCAGGCTTTTTGGACTCTGCGCACCCACCCAGATCTGTGTGTTAAGTGCACTCCTTCCCAAGTTTTGTTAGCCCAGGCCTCCGCCAAAGACCACCGATCTCTACCCCTCCTATTACTGGGAGGCTTTTCTCTGATGGAATCAGCAGAGGATCTTGGTTACTCCCCTTCCCGTGCCTCCAGGCCCACCATGGGGGCAAGCTCCCTTCGTCAATGTATCTCTCCCCCATCTTGATCTCTTTATCTTCCGGTTTCTCCACCATTTTGTTCCCCTTCTCTTCCAGTTTCTTCACCATCTCATTCTCCTTCTCTTCTGGTTTCTCCACCATTTTGTTCCCCTTCTCTTCTGGTTTCTCCACCACTTTGTTCTCCTTCTCTTCCGGTTTCTCCACCATCTTGTTCTCCTTCTCTTCCAGTCACGCCGCTGTCTTGTTCCACAGGTGCTGACTGCACTTCGGATAAAACAGATAAAACTCCCCCATACCCCAGTCCCCTGCCTTCAAGCTCCGCATAGCTTCCCAAGTTGTATCCCCCACTGCCAAGGTCGCCCCCTCCATCCCCTCCTTCGAACTGACTGCCATCTTACTTGCCGCAGCTGGTGCCCAAATGGTTTAGCCCTCCTGTAACCCACTCTAAGTCACAGCAGTCTCAAGCTCATGTGATGGTTCCTCTGAGGGAGGTAGTGAGGGCTGAAGGGGTAGTGCAGGTTCATGTTCCTTTTTCTCTGGCAGACTTATCCCAAGTAGAACAGTGATTGGGGTCCTTTTCCTCCAACCCCATAATGTTCACTAAGCAGTTTAAATATCTCACTTGAGCTTACAAGCTCACCTGGCACTATGTGCATGTAGTCCTCCAATCCACTCTAACCCCAGAGGAATATGACCATGTCATGGCAGCAGCACAGCACTGTGCCAATGAAGCCCATGACACAGATGAATGGGAACCTATGGGCAGGGAAGCTGTTCCTCTACAGGAACCCATGTGGGATTATAATACTCCTGAGGGTGAGGCATGCCGGGATCGCATGGTTCACTACTTATTGGCAGGTATGAACTCAACCACGCAAAAGGCTATCAATTATGATAAACTTAGAGAGATTACCCAGAAGCCTGATGAAAACCCATCATAATTCCTCAAGCACCTAAAAGAAACTCTAGGAGCTTTTACTAAAATTGACCCAGCCTCAACGTTAGGTTCCTCTCTCCTAGCCATGCATTTTATAACTCAGTCAGCTCCCAACATCAGGCACAAGCTTAAAAAGGCTGAGGATGTTCCCCAAATCCCTCTAGGAGACCTGGTAGATATGGCATTTAAAGTTTTTCATGCCCGAGAGGACGAGAGCGAGAGAAGGTCAGCTGCCCAAATGGCAGAACAGACTCGCGCCATCATAGCTGCTCTGTGGCTGGCTTGTGGAGATCGTCGGGGTGTCCCTGAAAATCGACTCAAACCTCTGGGCCCTTGCTTTCAGTGTGGCAAAGAAGGGCACTGGGCACAGAAGTGCCCCAACCAACCATGCAGACTGACCAGACCGTGCCCCAGCTGCAGTAAGCAAGGCATTGGAAAGTAGACTGTCCACTTGGGGGTGGTCCTCCTCCAGCGGCAGAGCTCTGTGGGGGGAGGACACCCTTGAAAGACTACCCTTCAGACCTGCTGGGTATCCTCGAAGGCTGAAGATGCCTGGACTTGAACACCCTGATTACCCTTGCTGAGCCCAGGGCCAAGCTGTGGGTAGCAGGTAAGCCCATCTCCTTCTTGGTGGATACAGGGGCTACCTACTCTGTTCTCCCCTCCTTTAAAGGGCCTTTGAACCCTGCCGAGTTGGGGTCATGGGAACCCTCTCCAAGCCTTTAGAGACGGGTCCAGTGGCCTGTACCTTCCAAGGCATCCCATTTACCCATTCCTTTCTAGTCATGCCTTCCTGTCATACCCCTCTGTTAGGATGGGATTTGCTCTATAAGTTAGGAGCCTCTATTTCCCTCCCACCTTTTAAATGCTTACAGGACTCCAGAAACTCCCTCACTGCTTTGGTTGGCGAAGGAGAGTTAGACGACAGTAACCTGAGTCTCCCGGCTTCCTGAACTGCTGTCAATTCGGTCGTGTAGAACATCTCCACCCCTGTGGTGGCAACCCACCATACCCCAGTTTTAATACGCCTTAAAGACCCATCCTGCTTCCCCTCTCGGCCTCAATTTCCTATTTCGCTGGCTAATCGAAGGGGACTACAGCCTATTGCTAATTGTCTGCTCTCGCAGGGGCTTTTAGTACCGACTAACTCTCCATGCAATACTCCCATCTTGCCGGTAAAAAAGCCTTCTGGAGCATATTGCCTCGTTCAAGACCTCTGAATAATTAATGAGGCTGTTATTCCCTTACACCCAGTAGTGCCTGACCCATATACTCTTCTGTCTCAGGTCCCTTCCGGTACCTCTCATTTTACTGTACTGGACCTTAAAGATGCCTTTTTTACTATACCTCTCCACTCAGACTCACAGCCGCTATTTGCCTTCATGTGGGAAGACCCTGACACCTGTTGATCTAGACAATTGACCTGGACAGTTCTACCTCAAGGTTTCAGAGATAGTCCCCATCTTTTTGGACAGGCCCTGGCAGAGGACCTCTCACGACGTTCAATGGGTGAGAGTACTCTCCTCCAATACGTGGATGATCTTTTACTTTGCAGCCCCTCAAAGGAAGCCTCGGTCCTGGACACCATATCCCTTCTTAATTTCCTGGCAGACGTGGGATACAGGGTATCCCTTACCAAAGCACAGCTGTCTCTACCTCAGGTTACATACCTCAGGCTAACTCTAACTCCCACCACTAAAGCCCTGATGGTGGACCAAGCGGCTGTGATTAAAGCTCTCCTGCCACCTACTTCAGGAGCCTAGATACTATCCTTTCTTGGACTGGTGGGTTTTTTAAGACTCTGGGTGCCTAACTTTGCCCTTCTGGCCAGACCACTTTATGCAGCTGCCACAGAGACTCCTACTGGGCTGCTAACTTCACCCACCGAGGTGGCTTCTCCTTTCAATCAGTTGTGGGATGCATTGCTTTCATCCCCCCCCCCATTGATGCTCCCTGACTTAAGTAAGTCCTTTACTCTATATACAGCAGAGAGGGCAGGGGTGGCCACTGGAGTGCTGGTATAGCCAGTGGGGCTGGGGTACCGTCCCACTGCCTTTCTCTCCAAACAGTTAGATACCACTGCCAGGGGGTGGCAACTTTGCCTCTGAGCCCTGGCAGCTGCAGGAAGTCTGGCCCGAGAAGCCCTGAAATTAACACTCCAACAGCCCATTACTGTGTATTCCCCACACTGGTTACAGGATCTTCTGAGTCATAAATCCCTGGCCTCCTTGAGTCCTTCAAGGGTACAAGAATTCCATCTTCTGTTCATTGAACATCCTCAGGTAACCCTACAAGTCTCTCCACCCCTTATCCTAACCTCCTTGCTTCCCGTCGGTGATCAGGCAGATCAGCCCACTCATTCCTGTGTAGAGATTGTAGAGGCTCTTAGGAAACCTAGAGAGGGCCTACAGGACGTGCCCCTCGAAGACCCTGACTTGACCTTTTTCGTGGACAGAAGCTCAGTGAAGGGGAGTGATGGGGTGCAAAGGGCGGCCTATGCAGTGGTGACTCTGTCACAGGTGATAGAAGCAAACCTACTCCCATCTGGGACCACCTCCCAGAAAGCCGAATTAGTGGCTCTTACCTGGGCATTACAGCTGGCAGCTGGGAAGAGGGCCACAATTTATACTGACTCCAAATATGCCTTCCTAGTTACACACACTCATGCTGCAATTTGGAAAGAAAGGGGCTTCTTTACCACTAAGGGAACCCCGATCATCAATGGTAGGGCTATCAGCTGCATGCTACAGGCCCTACAGGACCCCAAGGAAGTGGCCATTGTGCACTGTAAGGGACATCAGACTAGAAACAATCCAGTAACCAGAGGTAATGCATTGGCAGATGCCACAGCCCGAAAATTAACATCTGGGTCAGGGCAACCCTCTGTGCTGTTTCTTTCCCCCTCTCTATTGCCCCAATACCCTGATGATGAACAGTGACTGCTTCTACATCAAGGGGGGATGTTGGGAGATCAGGGATGGATTTATCTCAGAAGATGAATTGCCCTTCTCCAAGCCCAAGGCAGAGATGTCATATCCAAAATTCATCAGTTTCTACACATTGGGCAGGAAGCCATGCACTGGTTTCTCTCCCCCATATTTGCCCCTTATGGTCTCTGCAAGGCCATAGATCAGGTGCACCAAGCCTGCACTACTTGTCATCACATCTCATCTCAAGGTGCTCTGAAGATCCACATGGCCCTCCACCAGATGAGAGGAACAATCCCCAGACAGGACTGGCAGGTCAATTTCACCCACATGCCTAAGCATAAAAAGCTCCAGTATTTACTAGTTCTGATTGATACCTTTTCAGGGTGGATTGAAGCCTTCCCCACCAGCCAAGAGACAGCTTCGGTAGTGGCACAGACATTGGTGGTGCATATCATCCCCCTCTTTGGTCTGCCTGCCTCACTACAGTCAGACAACAGGCCTGCTTTTGTCTCTAGGGTCACTCAGCTAACAGCCGAGGCTCTCAATATCACCTGGAACCTCCATATACCCTACCACCCCCAATCATCGGGTAAGGTCAAAAGGGCTAACCGTCTCTTAAAAGACCAACTAACTAAGCTGTCTCTAGAGGTAAAGCTCTCGTGGCCCGATCTACTCCCCATCGCTCTTGCTCAGCTGTGTGCTGCCCCCCAGAGACCAGCTGGACTAAGCGCATTTGAGCTGATGTATGGCAGGCCCTTCTTGCTAAACACAGGCCTGCCAGCTACCTCTCCTCCTTTGGCCTCCTACCTTCCTTACTTTACACTGTTGAGACATCTTCTTAGGGAACACGCAGACTAGCTCCTACCCCAACCTATGTCA
Source organism: Manis pentadactyla (assembly GCF_030020395.1). NCBI lineage: Eukaryota > Metazoa > Chordata > Mammalia > Pholidota > Manidae > Manis > Manis pentadactyla. The sequence continues at coordinate 43,544,929 of NC_080019.1, read as the reverse complement.
TCCAACAACCCAGGAGACGTAGTGATCCTTCAGCCAGGAGACGAGGTACTCCCAAGAGAACTCCAGCCAAAATCTCTCCAACCCCGCTGGACAGGGCCTTATACAGTAATCCTCACTACACCCTCAGCAGTCAAACTACACAGGCATTCCTCCTGGTATCACCTTTCTAGGCTCAAACGGGTACCCAGACATGATGAGTGGGTGTCTTGTGAGGTGGGTCCTCTTAAGCTGCAGGTTAGTCGTGTCAAGTACAACCAGCCAGATGAATAGCCTGGTGGTCTCCAGACAGAGTTATTCTGCATGGAAGTTTAAGCTCCAACTAACTCTTTATGGAATCAACTGAGAAGTAGGCACCCAAAGTTGCCCACGTGTAGGTTGTCAGGCACCAATTCAAATACCGGTACACACAGACATCTTAAACACTTTCTCAAACCCTACGCTGTGCTTTCCGTATGACCAAATCTCTCATACATGTATTTTCCAGTCCAACATGTATGGGGGATGTCATCCTGAATTAGACACATGTAGAGTTCATGCAGAAAAAAAAACAGCAAGAGGAGTCTCTGACAACATGTTCTTCAGAATACAAGATAAGCTATACATTACCATTAGTGACCCATGGGATCCACGCTGGGAAAAAGGAGTACAGGGCAAGCTATACAATCGTTACCAATGGCCCCCACAGGGCACAGTATACATCAAGAGGGAATGGACCACTGTAAATCCCACTCTCACAGAAGTTCTAAACACCCAGGCACAGGTATCGAGTAATATTCTAACAGAACAGGCACTAAAACAGAAGATTCAGTCGGACCCCTACCCCCACTCTCTACGACCAGCAGGAGCACCACTTTCCTGGGCCGGAGTCATTAGAGAAACAGTGCAGTTTCTTAATGCTTCACATATCCTCAGCAATGTGTCCAATTGTTTCCTCTGCACCTCCCTCCAACACCCTCCGGTGGCGGCAGTTCCCCTTAGTTTTTTCCAGGCTCAACCTGTAAACTCTGAAAAAGACTGTGGCCTCCCTTTAAGCGAGGTACTGATGTGGAAAATGAGCCTTAAGCCCGAAGCTTGACACAGGGCCACCAGAAAATGGCGCGAAGAACCATCGTCCCCACTGACCTGCTACCTGACCCAGCATTCTACCATCTCAGAATTGTCAATGGGAAGCCAATGCCAACAATGGGTAACTGTAGACACTCCAATCTCCCTTCAAGGGGGCAGGTTCTTCTGCTGCAATAATATGCTTACCCAATGCATCAACATTACCATAGTAGAACCCTGCCACGGTAGGTGCCGTAGCCACCACAGAGGCAGGAGCATTAGGCCATAGCTTAGTCAGTTTTCAGGGTCTAGCAAGTCAATTGGCGGCATTAGACTATAGAGTGAGCCTAACCTTGGGAGAAACCTCGACCTCCCTTATTTCCCTCCAGTGACAACTTACTTCCCTTGCCCAAGTCACCCTTCAAAATCGGCAGGCCTTAGATCTGCTTACCACAGAAAAGGGCGGAACCTGTATTTTCTTGCCAGAAGAATACTGCTACTGTATCAATCAATGGGTCTGGGGTCGTAGAACAAAGTGTAAAAAAACTACAAGAACTACACAAAACACACACAAAACCTCCACAAAACACAAGTACCTGAAGGCGGCCCTTATGGGTGGCTTCAGTCTCCCATAATGGCCTGGCTAATGCCTCTGCTAGGCCCCTTAATAACAGTTTGTGGTTTACTCTTAACTGCCCCATGTGTTTTCAGATTCCTTCAACAGCACATGGCAGAAATTTCACACATAAAAGTTAATCAACTGTTGCTGCACAAGTACTCGCCCCTCCTGACTGAGCCTCCTCCGGCCGTTAACTAGCCTTAAAATCCACCCCCCCCCCCCATGATGCCTCTTGTCAGCTGGAAGTAGCCAGATCAGGTCGTCGCCCATTATGACGGAAAGGCTGGAATGTAAGGCTGGCGGCACCAGGGGAAGGGGTGAGCCTGCTGGACAAGCTCTGACCTCACCAAACGAGGTGAAGAGACCAACAGGTTCCGGTCTGACAACATTCCAGAGCCTGATCGGATAACACTCCCAATAGAGCCCTTCCCCCAAGCTAAAAGATTAGTGGTAACTTTCCAGTACCTGGCTAAAGGCCAATGAGAGACCCCCACGTACCCTAGACTAGCCAATCCTCATGTCACTGTACACCTTTGCTCTCCCTCCCCCTGCCTTCTTTAAAAACTTGCTGCCTGCCCTGCTGAGGGTGACTTCCCCGGCCTGTGTTTCAGACTGAGGAACATCCCCCAGGGATTGCGTTCAAATAAACTGCTTGGCCCTTTGTCGCCTCTCTTCGCCTGCTTATTTCAGTTGGAATTTATTGGAATTTATCTTACAGTCATTTCAGGCACCATGTACAGGCAAATGGCCAGAGGCAGAGGAGGTTCTGCCTCTTTCTTATAACTGAAGAATGAGTCTACCTTTCAAGAAAGAGTCCACCATCTATTTCTCTTGTTTGTTGTGTCATTCTACCCTTTTCTAATCAAATTACCTGCAAAAGAATAAGAGCTCTCTGATTACACCAATCAAACCCACCCCTGGAGACAAGGTGGGTCAGCCCCCTCTAAATCCCAGGATATATGAGCATGAGGAGGCATCTGAGGACACGGAAAGTGTGTGTGGGAGTCACCCAGGTGAATGTCAGGTGGCGGCCAGGAGCATGTTACAGCTCCTGGATTCTCCCTGGCAGCCAGTGGGCTTTTTATCCCCAACTGGAAGAAGAAACATGTAGCTTCCTTTGGACCAGCCTTAAAACACAAGGCTTCCCCAGAGACCCATTACCATCCTTTCAAAACACACGTAGACACGAGATTTTATAACATGGAAGGCTGCATTTCCTGCTTCAGACAATGCTTTTTAGTTAACAGAGCTAACTGATGGACTGCCACGTTTTTCATTTGCTCAGTTACACCACAGCAACATCTCCCAGGAATTCAAAACCTACCTCTTTGCTTTGAAGAGTAGAAGGACTCAAACAGTTGGGTGTGGACTGTAGTGAGGCAGCATTGGTATGGAGTCAAAAAATCATGAGTTATTGTCAGAAAGGGTTTAAATCCTGCCTTTGTTAGTTAATTACTGAGTGGTTTCAGGCAAGATATTTGACCTCTCAGAAACCATTTTCTCATGATAAAATGGAATACCACTACCCACCCAGAGAGCTGTTGGTCTAATTAAATGACTACCAATCTTTTTTTTTCATTTCCCTAGAGAAGTTTGCATAGGGAATAATCAGACCATATAAATAGGCAACCAGTATACATGCTGATCTTTCCCTTTGTAATTTTCAACATTTGGCTTAAATTCTCTTTGGACCGAACCAAAATAACACAAACAAGTTGATTGGTTTTTAGTAATTATACTATAGAGAGGCTTCATTGCACACATGGCTGGGGTCAGAAGACAATCTGTAATTCAGAGAAGCATGAAATGCTTGCCTGGCATTTTGGTTTTCCTGTAGATGAGAAGTCATGACATTTTCCAATATATTTGGAGGCATTTATGAAATGTAAAATGGTATGAGCAGCTACACTGAGTACTGTCAAGACTGCATGTTGCCAATGGGGTGGATAATTTATGTTATTGCTACTCAAATTATTGCATACTAAACACAGTCAGAATATGCTTCAAACTAAATTATCTAAAATATGTAAGATGGGAATAAATGATTCTATCAATATTCCAAGAGCATTTAGCTTCCAGCCAACTTGTCTTTACCTACATTGATGTTCCACATGGAATTTCTGAAAGTCCATAATACCTCAGAATATGCCTCTCCTTCAAAACAAATTTTTTTAAGCACTTTATTTTTATGAGTTTTTCAAATAGGTTTATGTACTTCATTTTTGTTTTTTTACAGTTCTCATTTGATAGCAACTCTGCTAGCCTGCCTGTGAGGGTCTATTTGCATTGTGAGAAGTACTAAAGGTGTTATCTGCCCTCCAGGCACATAAACCTTAGGTTGTCTCAAGGAAAGAATGTGGAATTTCCTCAAGTCCGCTTCCTTCACCAGACCTGTCAGCAAACACCCACCCAGGGTCTCACACATCACTGCTCTGTTGGCCTCACCGTGTGGATCTCTGGCTCTCACTGCTGAGAACAAACTAGGCTGGTCCCATAGGAAGGGACACATAGTACGTCTGCGAAATAACCCATAGCTGAGAATTTGGGGATGAATGAAATGATGGCTCACGATTTCCTGGAATAATGAGTGCTATTTTCTCTTTTTCAAAGTTTCAACACATCTTGAAGCCCTGCAATTCACCTGTTGAAATGCCCGCACCACCCTCCAATCATTTACTATGTTGTGGGTGTGGAGATTTTTATACTCTCCAGCCAGTACACACAGATGTCCCTTCTTGTGCCCTTCTGAGGAAGGAGACAGAATGCTCTCTTACCTGGCGGTCTCACCCAAACGCAGGCACGGAGGCATCCGGGCTTCCAGCTCAGGTAACCCTGATGCAATTGCGGGTTACACCACTCTTCCCAATTTATTTTCATTTCCTGAGTCAGTTTCTTTTCAGTGATTACACAGTCATCTATTTTCAACAGAGTATATGACCTTTCATTTATGTTTATTGGTCATAGAAACAGCAAGGCCGCAGTCAGTCAGAAAGGGCTGAATTTGACGGGAAGCCCTTGAATGGACGGAAGAGCTAGGGAAATCAAGAGTGGGGGCCCTCGGCGGTCCTGTCACGGCTGCCGTCCCGCCCGGGTGTGTGTCGCCGTGTCACACGGAGGATGGTGGGGAGCGGGCAGCCGCGAGCATCCACTGTTCCAACGGCTCCTTTGGAGGCCACACTCTGAGAGAAGAGTCTAAAATGGTACTAAAAAGAGTCAGAAAACAACAGTCTGCACCACCAGCACCCTCCCAGGCTATAGAAGCCTTTCCTCTGGAGTTTCTCTGTTTTAAGAAGGATCCTGCCACCTCCCGACCTCAAGACAGCTATCCCGTCTGCTTGGGAAGCTCCTTCCATGCAAGCCCTGGCCGGCCTGCGGAAGAGCAAGAGAGGGAACGCGACTTCCCCTCCACACGGGCCGGGACACATCTGCTGGCACAGTCGGTACGCTTGGTCAAATGCGGTCTGACGCAGTAAGCAGCGAGGCTGCCAGTTGTGACACAGTCACACACACACACACACACACACACACACAAACTTCGCCAGCCAACCACACTGGCTCAGGTTGGTGACCGACATCAGCTTGGCCCCCTTTCACTCTTTGTTTTTCCCTCCTTCCTGACCCTGCCTTGCCAGGGGCTTGTCATAGCCTCCGTTCAGCTGGCAGCATTCTCTCCCCTCGCCCCTCCTTCTGAGGTCCTCCCTGGTCTCTGTTAGCTAGCTTCACGTGCCCCAAAGGAGGATTTGATTGGTTCTACTGATGCTTTCAGATCAGGCCATGTGGGTCACTGACTGATGTACGGTTGGACTTCCCTCGGGTCAGATACTTCATTCAGCACTCACACAGCCATGGCTAGAGAGGTGGGGTTAAATGGAGCAGACAGGTAAATGGCCTATTGTGCCTCAGCAGCTTACGGTAGGGGCAGAAAGACCCAAAACCCCAAGTGGACACAAATTTCTGTAAAAATACTTGGTAGATTCCCTAAAGAAATAATTGATGGGCTAGGATTTATTTTTGTGATCAGGTTATAAACTCTGGACTAGAGGTAATGAGAAATAATCTGTTAGCTTAACTTGCTTTCATCTAAAGTGCTTTCTTACATTTTCTCATTTTGAAGAGATGCTGATTTGACGTGAAGAGTATTTGAAGCTGATACGGCCTTCAGCACCCAGGAGTGATTCAGTCACCTTAGCAAAGTCACAGAAATTTAATCAGAGGCAGTCATGACTAAGCCTCCAGACACATGAATTCGTATTTCAAAGAAATCAAACTATAACAAACCTGCAATCATTTCACAATAGATACGAGTGTGAAATCATCATATTGTGTACCTTAAACTCATATATATGTCAATTATATCCCGATAAGACTGGAAAAATAAATAAAAAGCAATCCAGTAATACACACACATACATATAGATGCATTCACCAAATCTTGGCCAAGAACAGCTCTAATCAAACTTGAACATCTTCATTGGCTTTGTCCCTCCACCGACTACGCTATACCCCTTGTTTTTAAATATTTTGCAAGTAATTGCAAGGATGCCTATATCTCAAGGAATGTGAAAGGAAGATGAAAAGTACACTGCAGCATTTCCAAAGATAGTAAATGTAATGCACCCCATTCCACCAGCATTGAATGAATAATTAAAATGGAAGCATGATTTTTTTCTCTGCTCAAGGTTATTCCCCACACATTGTGCATTGGAGGTCCCTTCTGATTTAGCATGTTTCCCCTGGGCTCTCAGTGAACACTTCCCAAGGTGACCACAGCTGTCTGGTGCTCTGTGAGGACAGGCCCGGGCCCATCCCATTCACTGTTGTGTCACCACTGCCCATCAATGTTGGATGAATGAATTAGCAAAATGCCCAATACTGTACCAAGCCCTGTGAAAATAAGCAGGAACCCACCACATCCAACAATAAAAGAACGCACAGAGCAATTAATTATTCTGTCATTACTGTGGGTCTATCAGTCTCTGCAGTCCTACCTTTTAGCTATCTCTCCCATTTCAGCACCATGTGCCCCCCAACAAGCAGCCTCTCATCTGCTTTCTGTCTCTATAGGTTTACCTATTCTAAACATTTCATAAAATGGAATCATGTAACATGTGGTCTTTTGTGACTGATTTCTTCAGTTGGCATGTTTTCAAGGGTCATCCATGCAAAGTGTATTTAAGCACTTTATTCCTTTCTATGGTTAAATAATATTCTAGGACATACCATATTTTGTTCATGCACTCCTCTGTCAATGGACATTTGAGTTGTTTCCACTTTTGGTTCCTATGAGTAATGCTGCTAGAAACATTTGTGTACAGCTTTGTATGGACATGTGTTTTCAGTTCTCTTGGGTAGATACCTAGGAGTAGATTGCCGGGTCAAATGGCAACTCTATGTTGAACATACTCCTGCTATCTAATGTTTTTTCTTTTCCAAGCTTTTATTTCTTATACCAGTACCATCACCCACACAACTTTTTCTTGCCTTTTGTTAAGTCTCGTTAGTTCCAGTTTTTCCTTCTACTGGTTAGGAAGTTATATATTCTACATTTATTCTTTTAATGATTTACCCTTTAACCTTTAACCTTTCGTTTTAAGTTTAAAATTTTTAATTTACATACATTTTTCTAATAAGGTCCCTTTCTATAGCTTCTCCCCAAGACATGGAAAGAGGCATAAAGGGCTTTTACAGTTCTACTTCCTCGCCCACCTGCTGTCCTACCTCCATATTGAAATCATCTGAAATTCTAATTCCAAATCATTCTTTTAAACATATCCTCAATTAGTACTAATTTAGGCAGCTCTAAATGTTACTCACCATTGCATCTCGGCATTTCCTCCTGAACCAATTTTTCTTCTTGCTGAATTATGGCCTCTAGTAATTTTTCCAAAGACAGTCTGTGGGTGGTATGCTTTAAATCCACATATTTGAAAAAGTCTGCAAGTAAACCATATATTCAAGCGTCCCTCCTCTGATTAAAACTATGTAATGTCTCCTGCTTTCATAGAAAAGCCACACTTCTTAAATGCCAGCATGACCTGGCTCCCATCCTCTCAGGCCGCATCACTCACACCTCATTTGCTGTGCTCCAGCTACCTTTCTGACTATGCCTCTGATATGAGCAGGCAGGCAGGCAGGTGTCAGCTCATCTCATGCCTTTGTCCCAGCTCTTCTCTCTTTGGGATTCTATATTCTTCCTCCAGATACTCACTAGCCAGTCCCCTCACCTCAGATTTTTGCTCACACATCACCTTCTCAGGGTGCTCTCCCTACACTCACTGCCACCTTTGACTCTTAAATCCTTAATTCCCTTTATTTTCCTCTACAATTTCTTATTTTTCTATAAGAAAAAAACTTTGACTTGTCTAAGATATGTAGTCTTTTGTGACTGATTTCTTCACTTGGCATGTTTTCAAGGGTCATCCATGCAAAGTGTATTTAAGCACTTTATTCCTTTCTATGGTTAAATAATATTCTAGGACATACCATATTTTGTTTATGCACTCTATAATTTAGTGCATAATTTATATTTAGTGGTGAATTCAACAACATTCAAAGAATATCAGTTCTTCTCAAACTCTTCCAAAAATAGAAGAGGAGAGAACACTTCCAAACTAATTTCAGGAGGCCAACATTATTCTGATGTGAAAACCAGATTAGAATACCACAAGAAAATTACAGACCAATATCCCTGATATGCACACATACAAAAATCCTCAATAAAATATTAGCAAACTGAATTGAACAATACATTAAAAGGATCATATGCCATGATCAAGTGAGACTTATTCCACCGGTGTAAGGATGGTTGAACATCCACAAATCAAACAATGGGATAAACCATATTAACAAACTGAAGGATAAAAATCATATGACTGGAAGGTGGAGCCAAGATGGCGGCATGAGTAGAGCAGTGGAAATCTCCTCCCAAAACCACATATATCTATGAAAATATAACAAAGACAACTCTTCCTAGAATAAAGACCACAGAACACAGGACAACATCCAGACCACATCCACACCTGAGAGAACCCAGCACCTCGTAAAGGGGGTAAGATACAAGCCCCGGCCCCGCGGGACCCGAGCTCCCCTCCCCCCAGCTCCTGGCGGGAGAAGAGTAGGCAGAGCAGGAGGGAGACGGAGCCCAGGACTGCTGAACACCCAGCCCACGCCATCCAGACCAGAGTGCAGACACAGTGCATGCGCCGGGCCCTGGATACTAGGGAAACAGGGCAGCAAGAACAGTGAGAGGGTACCAGAGGCCTGGCGCCGGAGAACATTACAAAAGCAAGCGGCCATTTTTTTTTTTTTTTTTTTTTGCTGTTTTATATTGGCGAGCGCTTTTTGGAAGTCTTAAAGGGACAGTGAACCCAATACTAGGGAAACATGGCAGCAAGACCAGTGAGCAGATGCCTGAGGCTGGCGCTGGAGAAAAAAGAAAAACGAGAGGCCATTTTTTATTTTTATTTTTAATTTTTAAAATTTTTTAATTTTATTTATTTATTTTTTTTGTTGTTGTGGTCATTTTGTTTTGGCGGGTGATTTTTGGAAGCTTAAAGGGGCAGGGCGGGACACTTAATCCACAGATAGGGAATCCGGGGATCTCTGGGCACCCTAATCCCCTGGGCTGCAGGGAGCATGGAGGCCCCTTATGGAAATAAATAGCCTCCTGGCCACTCCCCTTCAACATGACTACATCCCTTTGGAGCGGCAGCCCGAGTCAGGCCACGCCCACAGCAATAGCAGAGATAAACTCCATAGAACCCAGGCAGGAAGCAGAAGCCCTGTCTGTGCGCAGCTGCCCAGCACAAGCCACTAGAGATCGCTGTTCTCCCAGGAGAGGAGGGCCACAAACCAACAAGAAGGGAAGTTCTTCCAGCCTTCACACTTTCCAGCTCTGCAAACTATTCCTATCACCATGAAGAGGCAAAACTACAGGCAGACAAAGATCACAGAGACAACACCAGAGAAGGAGACAGACCTAACCAGTCTTCCTGAAAAAGAATTCAAAATAAGAATCATAAACATGCTGACAGAGATGCAGAGAAATACGCAAGAGAAATGGGATGAAGTCCGGAGGGAGATCACAGATGCCAGGAAGGAGATCACAGAAATGAAACAAACTCTGGAAGGGTTTATAAGCAGAATGGATAGGATGCAAGACACCATTGATGGAATTGAAACCAGAGAACAGGAACGCATAGAAGCTGACATAGAGACAAAAGGATCTCCAGGAATGAAACAATATTAACAGAACTGTGTGACCAATCCAAAAGGATCAATATCCGTATTATAGGGGTACCAGAAGAAGAAGAAGAGAGAGGAAAAGGGATGGAAAGTATCTTGGAAGAAATAATTGGTGAAAACTTCCCCAAACTGGGGGAGGAAATAATCGAACAGACCACGGAAATACACAGAACCCCCAACAGAAAGGATCCAAGGAGGACAACACCAAGACACATAATAATTAAAATGACAAAGAGCAAGGACAAGGAAAGAGTTTTAAAGGCAGCTAGAGAGAAAAAGGTCACCTATAAAGGAAAACCCATCAGGCTAACGTCAGATTTCTCGACAGAAACCCTACAGGCCAGAAGAGAATGGCATGATATATTTAATGCAATGAAACAGAAGGGCCTTGAACCAAGGACACTGTATCCAGCACGACTATCATTCAAATATGATGGTGGGATTAAACAATTCCAAGACAAACAAAAGCTGAGGGAATTTGCTTTCCACAAACCACCTCTACAGAACATCTTACAGGGACTTCTCTAGATGGGAGCACTCCTAGAAAGAGCACAGCACAAAACACCCAACATATGAAGAATCGAGGAGGAGGAATAAGAAGGGAGAGAAGAAAAGAATCTCCAGACAGTGTATATAACAGCTCAATAAGCGAGCTAAGTTAGGCAGTAAGATACTAAAGAGGCTAACCTTGAACCTTTGGTAACCACGAATTTAAAGCCTGCAATGGCAATAAGTACATATCTTTCAATAGTCACCCTAAATGTTAATGGGCTGAATGCACCAATCAAAAGACACAGAGTAATAGAATGGATAAAAAAGCAAGACCCATCTATATGCTGCTTACAAGAAACTCACCTCAAACCCAAAGACATGTACAGACTAAAAGTCAAGGGATGGAAAAACATATTTCAGGCAAACAACAGCGAGAAGAAAGCAAGGGTTGCAGTACTAATATCACACAAAATAGACTTCAAAACAAAGAAAGTAACAAGAGATAAAGAAGGACACTACATAATGATAAAGGGCTCAGTCCAACAAGAGGATATAACCATTCTAAATATATATGCACCCAACACAGGAGCACCAGCATATGTGAAACAAATACTAACAGAACTAAAGGGGGAAATAGACTGCAATGCATACATTCTAGGAGATTTCAACACACCACTCAACCCAAAGGATAGATCCACTGGGCAGAAAATAAGTAAGGACACGAAAGCATTGAACAACACAGTAGAGCAGATGGACCTAACAGACATCTACAGAACTCTACATCCTAAAGCAACAGGACACACATTCTTCTCAAGTGCACATGGAACATTCTCCAGAATAGACCACATACTAGGCCACAAAAAGAGCCTCAGTAAACTTCAAAAGATTGAAATCCTACCAAACAACTTTTCAGACCACAAAGGCATAAAACTAGAAATAAACTGTACAAAGAAAGCAAAAAGGCTCACAAACACATGGAGGATTAACAACATGCTCCTAAATAATGAATGGATCAATGACCAAATCAAAATGGAGATCCAGCAATATATGGAAACAAATGACAACAACAACACTAAGCCCCAACTTCTGTGGGACACAGCAAAAGCAGTCTTAAGAGGAAAGTATGTAGCAATCCAAGTATATTTAAAAAAGGAATAAAAATCCCAAATGAACGGTCTAATGTCACAATTAGTGAAATTGGGAAAAGAAGAACAAATGAGGCCTAAGGTCAGCAGAAGGAGGGACATAATAAAGATCAGAGAAGAAATAAATAAAATTAAGACGAATAAAACAATAGCAAAAATCAATGAAACCAAGAGCTGGTTCTTTGAGAAAATAAACAAAATAGATAAGCCTCTAGCCAGACGTATTAAGAGGAAAAGAGAGTCAACACATATCAACAGTATCAGAAACGAGAAAGGAAAAATCAGGACGGACCCCACAGAAATACAAAGAATTATTAGAGAATACTATGAAAACCTATATGCTAACAAGCTGGAAAACCTAGGAGAAATGGACAACTTCCTAGAAAAATACAAACTTCCAAGACTGACCCAGAAAGAAACAGAAAATCTAAACAGACCAATTACCAGCAACGAAATTGAAGTGGTAATCAAAAAACTACCCAAGAACAAAACCTCCGGGCCGGACGGATTTACCTCAGAATTTTATCAGACACACAGGGAAGACATAATACCCATTCTCCTTAAAGTTTTCCAAAAAATAGAGGAGGAGGGGATACTCCCAAACTCATTCTATGAAGCTAACATCACCCTAATACCAACACCAGGCAAAGACCCCACCAAAAATGAAAACTACAGACCAATATCCCTGATGAACGTAGATGCAAAAATACTCAACAAAATATTAGCAAACCGAATTCAAAAATACATCAAAAGGATCATACACCATGACCAAGTGGGATTCATCCCAGGGATGCAAGGATGGTACAACATTCGAAAGTCCATCAACATCATCCACCACATCAACAAAAACAAAGAGAAAACCCACATGATCATTTCCATAGATGCTGAAAAAGCATTTGACAAAGTTCAACATCCATTCATGATAAAAACTCTCAGCAAAATGGGCATAGAGGGCAAGTACCTCAACATAATAAAGGCCATCTATGATAAACCCACAGCCAACATTATATTGAACAGCAAGAAGCTGAAAGCATTTCCTCTGAGATCGCGAACTAGACAGGGATGCCCACTCTCCCCACTGTTATTTAACATAGTACTGGAATTCCTAGCCATGGCAATTAGACAAAACAAAAAAACACAAGGAATCCAGATTGGTAAAGAAGAAGTTAAACTGTCACTATTTGGAGATGACATGATACTGTACATAAAAAACCCTAAAGACTCCACCCCAAAGCTACTAGAACTGATATCGGAATACAGGAAAGTGGCAGGATACAAAATCAACACACAGAAATCTGTAGCTTTCCTATACACTAACAATGAACCAACAGAAAGAGAAATCAGGAAAACAACTCCATTCACAATTGCATCAAAAAAAGTAAAATACCTAGGAATAAACCTAACCAAAGAAGTGAAAGACTTATACTCTGAAAACTACAAGTCACTCTTAAGAGAAATTAAAGGGGACACTAACAGATGGAAACTCATCCCATGCTCTTGGCTAGGAAGAATTAATATCGTCAAAATGGCCATCCTGCCCAAAGCAATATACAGATTTGATGCAATCCCTATGAAACTACCAGCAACATTCTTCAATGAACTGGAACAAACAATTAAAAAATTCATATGGAAACTCCAAAGACCCTGAATAGCCAAAGCAATCCTGAGAAAGAAGAATAAAGTAGGGGGCATCTCACTCCCCAACTTCAAGCTCTACTATAAAGCCATAGTAATCAAGACAATTTGGTACTGGCACAAGAACAGAGCCACAGACCAATGGAACAGACTAGAGAATCCAGACATTAACCCAGACATATATGGTCAATTAATATTTGACAAAGGAGCCATGGACATACAATGGCAAAACGACAGTCTCTTCAACAGATGGTGCTGGCAAAACTGGACAGCTACATGTAGGAGAATGAAACTGGACCGTTGTCTAACCCCATATACAAAAGTAAACTCAAAATGGATCAAAGACCTGAATGTAAGTCATGAAACCATTAAACTCTTGGAAGAAAACATAGGCAAAAACCTCTTAGACATAAACATGAGTGACCTTTTCTTGAACATATCTCCCCGGGCAAGGAAAGCAACAGCAAACATGAACAAGTGGGACTATATTAAGCTGAAAAGCTTCTGTACAGCAAAAGACACCATCAATAGAACAAAAAGGAACCCTACAGTATGGGAGAATATATTTGAAAATGACACATCCGATAAAGGCTTGACGTCCAGAATATATAAAGAGCTCACATGCCTCAACAAACAAAAAACAAATAACCCAATTAAAAAATGGGCAGAGGAACTGAACAGACAGTTCTCCAAAAAAGAAATACAGATGGCCAACAGACACATGAAAAGATGCTCCACATCGCTAATTATCAGAGAAATGCAAATTAAAACTACAATGAGGTATCACCTCACACCAGTAAGGATGGCTGCCATCCAAAAGACAAACAACAACAAATGTTGGTGAGGCTGTGGAGAAAGGGGAACCCTCCTGCACTGCTGGTGGGAATGTAAGTTAGTTCAACCATTGTGGAAAGCAGTATGGAGGTACATCAAAATGCTCAAAACAGACTTACCATTTGACCCAGGAATTGCACTCCAAGGAATTTACCCTAAGAATGCAGCAATCGAGTATGAGAAAGACCAATGCACCCCTATGTTTATCGCAGCACTATTTACAATAGCCAAGAATTGGAAGCAACCTAAATGTCCATCGATAGATGAATGGATAAAGAAGATGTGGTACATATACACAATGGAATACTACTCAGCCATAAGAAATGGGCAAATCCAACCATTTGCAGCAACATGGATGGAGCTGGAGGGTATTATGCTCAGTGAAACAAGCCAAGCGGAGAAAGAGAAATACCAAATGATTTCACTCATCTGTGGAATATAAGAACAAAGGAAAAACTGAAGGAACAAAACAGCAGCAGAATCACAGAACTCAAGAATGGACTAACAGGTACCAAAGGGAAAGGGACTGGGGAGGATGGGTGGGTAGGGAGGGATAAGGGGGGGGAGAAGTAGGGGGGTATTAAGATTAGCATGCATCGGGAGTAGGAGGAAAGGGAGGGCTGTACAACACAGAGAAGGCAAGTAGTGATTCCACAACATTTTGCTATGCTGATGGACAGTGACTGTAAAGGGGTTTATAAGGGAGACCTGGTAGAGGGGAGAGCCTAGTAAACAAAGTATTCGTCATGTAAGTGTAGATTAGTGATACCAAAAACAAAACAAAACAACAACAACAAAAAAAAAAGGGCAGTTCCTGTGTGGTAACCTCCAATGAGTTCTACACAATGGTATAAAGGGCATATAAAAGTGTAGGCAAAGGGTCTGTTTGTGTTTATACAGAGGATCAAAGCCTAATTGGGCTACCCCGAAAATGAACTAAGATACGATATGAAAAAGAACTTCCAACATCAGCACTCTCTGGAAGACTCATGCCAGAAGATGATCATCAAAAAACCCCAACAAAGATCCACGCACTGCTACAGCTGTAGATGCACTCATCTCACCAGCTCCTGGACTTGCCATGGGAATGAAGGAGATATCTAAGCTGGCCTGTGCATACAGTAGAACAACAAATTTGAATTGATCTATACTGTCGGAACTCAACCAAGAATTAGGAGAAGTGCAAATTGTAGCGCTCCAAAATCTTACAACTACAGACTATTTACTGTTAAAAGAACATATGGGATGTGAACATTCCCCAGGAATGGGTTGTTTTAATTTGTCTGATTTCTCTCAGACTGTTCAAGTTCAGTTGGACAATATCCACCATATCATAGGTAAGTTTTCACAAATGCCTAAGGTGCCTAACTGGTTTTCTTGGTTTCACTGGAGATGGCTGGTAATTATAGGTATGCTTTGGTTATGTAACTGTACTCCTATTATGTTAATGTGTGTGCGCAATTTAAGTAGTAGCTTAAAACCTATATAGGCTGAAGTTACTCTACAAGAAGATATGTCAAAGAAATAATCAATCTTCCCATGTTTTCTTCCACCTGCTACTTCTATAGCTTTTCTTCTTCCTTCCTAGTTACAACCCTTAAATAGAATTCGTGCCACATATCGAATTTATTGAGTATCATAATTCTTCCAAGTGGTAAAGACACCTCAAGACAAATGCTGGGCATAGAAGCCACAGGGCATAAATATGCAAAGAAGTAAAAAGCTAACCTTTTCAAACAATAAGGCTTCTCTCTCACTTACCAACTTAACATTTTCTTGTATGGCCCCGGAACATGACTGGTTAGCCAGAGACGGGTAAGATTCCTCAAGGGAGGAACAACCTAAGACAGGCACAGTCGCAGGGGGACCATCAGGTGAGAAAATGGGGATCAACAGAGGTGAGGCTTAGAACCTCCCCCCCGTTCTGAGAGAAATCTTCCGCATACGTGGATGTTTTATTTCTCATGTCTACCTTGGATTAACACATAACCTACAGGCACACCTGATCATCTACTTTTGCTCTCTTACAACACTAAACTATGTTTTCTACCTTTATCTTGTATCTACCTACCACTTCAGCATTTTATTAAAAATAATAATAATAAAGAGAGAAATGTGGTGTCCACATATAAATCAAGTATAAAAATCAAATGAATATTCATATTTGAACTGACTGTTTATAGTTCATAATGCATGAGCAAAACTGAAAGCTTCTGTGATGACTGCCCTTGTAATGTTCAGCATGTAACTTATTCACTATGTAAGAATTTGTTCTCCATGTAAGAACTTGTTTGTTATGCTTCAGAAGATTGGAGACTGACGAAAATTAGGCTTGGGGTTGATTAATGATTGTGCATTGAGCATTGACTCCTCTATACAGAATTTTATTGTTGTTAACAACCATTTGATCAATAAATATGAGAGATGCCCTCACAAAAAAAAAAGAAAGAAAAAAGTACACACTTCTAACGGTAAAATAAATAAGTAACCGGGATGTAATGTATAGCATAAGGAATATAGTCAAGATATTGTAACAGCTTGGTATGGTGATAGCTGGTACCTAGAATTGTCATGTATGTAAATGTTGAATCACTATGTTGTACACCTGAAACTAATGTAATGTAATACTGTGTGTCAACTACCCTTCAATAAAAAATAATTATCTCCAAAGAAAAGAATGAATAGAAATAAACTATAAATCTAAAGACAAAGAAAGGCTGCTAGAACTTCATATCAGACATGCTCATTCTCAGCCTCAGGAAAGAGCCAGCAGAAAAAGGGCGAAAAGGGTTTGGCTTGAACCCTTAGACAATGAATTCTATTTGTATCCTATCCAAAAAGCTGCTAGAAGAAAATAAGATTACCTACTATATCAGGATGCAGAAGACTCCATTAGAAGATTTTTCTTAAATGAGGAAAACATTTTACATACAAGTCCTGAGGTAGAAAAGTTCCAATATTAATTCAGTATTTCAAAGTCATCAGATACCCACAATATTTCTATTTCCTGGCTTTGCCTCCCACAAAGGATTTAATTTTTGTTCTTGGGCTGTTAGCCCATGGTACAGCTGCACCCAGCAATACTGAACACTGACCAAAGGGTATGAAGGGCAACTCTGTCCTCCATACCAAAAGCACTGACCAGAGGGAATGGCATTATCAGAACTGAATGACCAGCTTGGACCAGAGAGTCTTAGCTGGTTGTCCAGTGCCGAGAGTGGGTGATGGTCCTGAGACTCTGATCTACCTGTTCTTAGGGCAGCCTAGGTGCACCTGGGGTACCCAGAGTCCCCCAGGCTAGTCACCTCCCAGAATAAATGGAAGCACTTAAAAGGTGCCGTGTAAGAAGCATGTCCCGTGTGGGCCTTGATATGAAAAAGGATGGGAAGCAATGGCTAAGAGAGTAAGTCACCTCCACTCCTGGGACTAGACAGATGACCAAGGAACACTGGTCATTAGAAACCTGAATAACACTCTAGTTCTATCAGCAAGGAAATCGGGGAAGCAACTGAATATTTGCCACAACTGTAAAAGAGCTAGATTCAGAGTGAATTAAAATTCTAATCAGTACCTCTAGAAACAAGACAATACAACTGTTTTAAAGTGATAAAAGAAAAGAACTTTGACCCAGAGTTTAGCTGCAATAAAAATGTTCAAGGTTGGGCTTACTAAGGAGTAAGCACTGTGATGGAGATTCACATGGGTTTTTAACCAGGGATTAATACTTCTGGGAAAGCGAAGTCAGCAGGATTAGGCAGAGCAAAGGGGGCTGCAGTGAAGCCCTAGCTACGGCATCAGCTGATCCCAAGGGGGAGCTCTGAGGTGGGATGGCCTTAGAGCTGCCCCACACTGCCGTGAGGAACCTGATCTGTCTGCTCCCACATGGACCAGTCACTGGTGCAAGACACCCCCAGGGGTGTGACCTTGGCTGAGGGCCATTTCTGGAGAAGACTGAAAGCTGAGACATGTTTGCCAACAGCATTCCTTGGTGCTGCCAGAGTAAGTTCTTCTGTCATGAGTGAGAGACTTGGTGGTCAAATCCCAGCATTCAGGACAGAAATTAATATTTATTCAACAAATATTTATTGAGCACCTATTATGTGCCAGGCATCATGCTAGGCATTCGCTGCCTATCTGTAAACAAAAAGACCAAATATCCCTCCCTGCCTGTGGCATTTACAAGTAGACAAACTAAAATAAATAAGTCAGTCATGTCGTTGGGTACTAATCAATGTCCAGCCAAGAAAATCAAAGCAACTCTACAATGTTCATGTGGAAATTCTAGACAGGGGAATTCATACTGGGGATTAATAAAGTATTGAAAGAATAGGGGAGGCAAACAGGTTTGCAATGTACCCACAGGTTGCAACAGCAGGCAGCTGCTACCACCTCTAGAGCTACAGGGGCAAAAGCAAGGGGCAGTTTTACCAGAATTAGAAATTGATGCTATTGGCAGGGGCTTAGCCTGGAAGGCATTGGACCCTAGAAGAAGGGCATATATGGAGGGAGATGGAGTCGTGGAAAGGACACAGATGCTGTTGGATGTACCACAGGAAGCAGAGAAAGCAGAAGTACTCCAGTCTTTCCCTTTTCCTCATCCTCCAATCTTCTGCCAATGCTTCCCATTGGCTGAAACTCCCAGAAGCCAGAGGGCAAGTGAGCCTGGGAATTCTAGTTCCTTATGATACAGATCAGGGCAGGAGAATGGTGGGGATTGATCTGAGAGCAAACCACCATTGAACAATATAATATGTTTAGAAGGTGACATGTTTTCAAAAGTTTGTTGTCTTAAGATTTAGAAATAATTTCTGGACATTTCATCCATTTATTCTTATATTCAGTGAAAATATATTGAGCACCTACTATACATTAGACATCAGTCTAAGCACTAGGCATGTAATACTCTAAGAAAATATGTTAAAACATACATATACTAAACAAAACATCATTAAATTATTTAAAGCAAACACATTAAATATATATCTTATTAGACTTTAAAAGATCATTTTAAAAAATTGAGGTATAATTGGCATATATTATTAGTTTCAGGTGTACAAATAATTCAGTGTATGTATATATTGCAAAATGATCACTACAATAAATTTAGAAAATATCCATCACTACATACTTACAATGTATTTTTTTTTATTTTGGTATCATTAATCTACAATTACATGAAGAACATTATGTTTACTAGGCTCCCCCCTTCACCAAGTCCCCTCCACATACCCTTTCACAGTTACTGTCCATCAGCATAGTATGATGCTGTAAAATCACTACTTGTCTTCTCTGTGTTGCACAGCCCTCCCTGTGCTCCACCCACACTATACATGCTAATCGTAATGCCCCCTTTCTTTTTCCCTGCCCTTATCCCTCCCTTCCCACCCATCCTCCACAGTCCCTTTCCCTTTGGTAACTGTTAGTCCATTCTTGGGTTCTGTAATTCTGCTGCTGTTTTGTTCTTTCAGTTTTCCTTTGTTCTTATACTCCCCATATGAGTGAAATCATTTGGTATTTGTCTTTCTCCGCCTGGCTGATTTCACTGAGCATAATACCCTCTAGCTCCATCCATGTTGCAAATGGTAGGATTTGTTTTCTTCTTATGGCTGAGTAATATTCCATTGTGTATATATACCACCTCTTCTTTATCCATTCATCTACTGATGGACATTTAGGTTGCTTCCATATCTTGGCTATTGTAAATAGTGCAGCGATAAACATAGGAGTGCATATCTTTTTCAAACTGGAGTGCTGCATTTTTAGGGCAAATTCCTAGAAGTGGAATTCCTGGGTCAAATGGTATTTCTATTTTGAGCGTTCTGAGGAATCTCCATACTCTTTCCACAATGGTAGAACTAATTTACATTCCCACCAGCAGTGTACAGTGTAGGAGGGTTCCCCTTTCTCCACAACCTCGCCAACATTTGTTGTTGTTTCTCTTTTCGATGATGGCGATCCTTACTGGTGTGAGGTGATATCTCATTGTGGTTTTAATTTGCATTTCTCTGATGACTAGCAATGTGGAGCATCTTTTCATGTGTCCATTGACCATCTGAATTTCTTCTTTAGAGAACTGTATATTCAGCTGCTCTGCCCATTTTTTAATTGGATTATTTGCTTTTTGTTTGTTGAGGTGTGTGAGCTCTTTATATATTTTGGATGTCAATCCTTTATCGGATCTGTCATTTATGAATATATTCTCCCATACTGTAGGATGCCTTTTTGTTCTATTGGTGGTGTCCTTTGCTGTACAGAAGCTTTTCAGCTTGATATAGTCCCACTTGTTCATTTTTGCTTTTGTTTCCCTTGCCCGCGGAGATATGTTCATGAAGAAGTCACTCATGTTTATGTCCATGAGATTTTTGCCTATGTTTTTTTCTAAGAGTTTTATGGTTTCATGACTTATATTCAGGTCTTTGATCCATTTCAAATTTACTTTTGTGTATGCGGTTAGACAGTGATCCAGTTTCATTCTCTTACGTGTACCTGTCCAATTTTACCAGCACCATCTGTTGAAGAGACTGTCATTTCCCCATTGTATGTCTATGGCTCCTTTATCATATATTAATTGACCATATATGTTTGGGTTAATGTTTGGAGTCTCTATTCTGTTCCATTGGTCTGTGGCTCTGTTCTTGTGCCACTACCAAATTGTCTTGATTACTGTCGCTTTGTAGTAGAGGTTGAAGTTCGGAAGCTAGATCCCCCCAACTTTATTCTTCCTTCTCATGATTGCTTTGGCTATTCGGGGTCTTTGGTGGTTCCATATGAATTTTTGAACTATTTGTTCCAGTTCATTGAAGAATGCTGTTGGTAATTTGATAGGGATTGCATCAAATCTGTATATTGCTTTGGGCAGGATGGCCATTTTGACGATATTAATTCTTCCTAGCCAGGAGCATGGGATGAGTTACCATTTGTTAGTGTCCTCTTTAATTTCTCTTAAGAGTGTCTTGTAGTTTTCAGGGTATAGGTCTTTCACTTCCTTACTTAGGTTTATTCCTAGGTATTTTATTATTTTTGATGCTATTGTGAATGGAATTGTTTCCCTGATTTCTCTTTTGATTAGTTCATTGTTAGTGTATAGGAAAGCCACAGATTTCTGTGTGTTAATTTTGTGTCCTGCAACTTTGCTGTATTCCGATATCAGTTCTAGTAGTTTTGGAGTGGAGTCTTTAGGGTTTTTTATGTACAATATGATGTCATCTGCAAATAGTGACAGTTTGACTTCTTTACCAATCTGGATTCCTTGTATATCTTTGTTTTGTCTAATTGCCATGGCTAGGACCTCCAGTACTATGTTGAATAACAGTGGGGAGAGTGGGCATCCCTGTCTTGTTCCTGATCTCAGAGGAAAAGCTTTCAGCCTCTCGCTGTTCAGTATGATGTTGGCTGTGGGTTTATCATATATGGCCTTTATTATGTTGAGGTACTTGCCCTCTATGCCCATTTTGTTGAGAGTTTTTATCATGAATGGATGTTGAATTTTGTTGAATGATTTTTCAGCATCTATGGAGATGATCATGTGGTTTTTGTCCTTTTTTTTGTTTATGTGGTGGATGATGTTGATGGACTTTCGAATGTTGTACCATCCTTGCATCCCTGGGATGAATCCCACTTGGTCATGGTGTATGACCCTTTTGATGTATTTTTGAATTCGGTTTGCTAATATTTTGTTGAGTATTTTTGCATCTACGTTCATCAGGGATATTGGTCTGTAGTTTTCTTTTTTGATGGGGTCTTTCCATAGTTTTGGTATTAGGGTGATGTAGGCTTCATAGAATGAGTTTGGGAGTATTCCCTCCTCTTCTATTTTTCGGAAAACTTTAAGGAGAATGGGTATTATGTCTTCCCTGTATGTCTAATAAAATTCCGAGGTAAATCCATCTGGCCCGGGGGTTTTGTTCTTGGGTAGCTTTTTGATTACTGATTCAGTTTCATTGCTGGTAATTGGTCTGTTTAGATTTTCTGTTTCTTTCTGGGTCAGTCTTGGAAGGTTGTATTTTTCTAGGAAGTTGTCCATTTCTCCTAGGTTTTCCAGCTTGTTAGCATATAGGTTTTCATAGTATTCTCTAATAATTCTTTGTATTTCTGTGGGGTCCGTCCTGATTTTTCCTTTCTCGTTTCTGATACTGTTGATGTCTGTTGACTCTCTTTTTCTCTTAATAAGTCTGACTTATCTATTTTGTTTATTTTCTCGAAGAACCAGCTCTTGGTTTCATTGATTTTTTCTATTGTTTTATTATTCTCAATTTTATTTATTTCTTCTCTGATCTTTATTATGTCCCTCCGTCTGCTGACCTTAGGCCTCATTTGTTCTTCTTTTTCCAATTTTGATAATTGTGACATTAGACTGTTCACTTGGGATTGTTCTTCCTTTTTTAAATATGCTTGGATTGCTACATACTTTCCTCTTAAGACTGCTTTTGCTGCGTCCCACAGAAGTTGGGGCTTAGTGTTGTTGTTGTCATTTGTTTCCATATATTGCTGGATCTCCATTTTGATTTGGTCATTGATCCATTCATTATTTAGGAGCATGTTGTTAATCCTCCATGTGTTTGTGAGCCTTTTTGCTTTCTTTGTACAATTTATTTCTAGTTTTATACCTTTGTGGTCTGAAAAGTTGGTTGGTAGAATTTCAATCTTTTAGAATTTACTGAGGCTCTTTTTGTGGCCTAGTATGTAGTCTATTCTGGAGAATGTTCCATGTGCACTTGAGAAGAGTGTGTATCCTGTTGCTTTTGGATGTACAATTCTACAGATGTCTATTAGGTCCATCTGTTCTAGTGTGATGTTCAGTGCCTCTGTGTCCTTACTTATTTTCTGTCTGGTGGATCTGTCCTTTGGAGTGGTGATGTGTTAAAGTCTCCCAAAATGAATACATTGCATTCTATTTCCTTTTAATTGTGTTAGTATTTGTTCACATATATTGGTGCTCCTGTATTGGGTGCATATATGTTTATAATGGTTATATCCTCTTGTTGGACTGAGCCTTTTATCATTATGTAATGTCCTTCTTTATCTCTTGTTACTTTCTTTGTTTTGAAGTCTATTTTGTCTGATACTAGTATTGCAGCACCTGCTTTTTTCTTCCTATTGTTTGCATGAAATATCTTTTTCCATCCCTTGACTTTTAATCTGTGCATGTCTTTGGGTTTGAGGTGAGTCTCTTGTAAGCAGCATATAGATGGGTCTTGCTTTTTTATCCATTCTATTACTCTGTGTCTTTTGATTGGTGCATTCAGTCCATTTACATTTAGGGTGATTATTGAAAGATACGTACTT
Source organism: Manis pentadactyla (assembly GCF_030020395.1). Lineage (NCBI taxonomy): Eukaryota > Metazoa > Chordata > Mammalia > Pholidota > Manidae > Manis > Manis pentadactyla. The sequence continues at coordinate 43,521,631 of NC_080019.1, read as the reverse complement.
ATTGCCATTGCAGGTTTTAGATTCATGGTTACCAAAGGTTCAAGGTTAGCTTCTTTACTACCTTACTGTCTATCTTAACTCACTTTTTGAGCTATTATAAACACAGTGTGATGATTATTTCTCTCACTTCTTATTCCTCCTCCTCCATTCTTCATATGTTCAGTGTTTTGTTCTGTACTCTTTTTAGGAGTGCTTCCATCTAGAGCAGTCCCTCTAAGATACCCTGTAGAGGTGGTTTGTGGGAGGCAAATTCCCTCAACTTTTGCTTGTCTGGGAATTGTTTAATCCCTCCTTCATATTTAAATGATAATCATACTGGATACAGTATCCTTGGTTCAAGGCCCTTCTGTTTCATTGCATTAAATATATCATGCCATTCTCTTCTGGCCTGTAAGGTTTCTGTTGAGAAGTCTGATGATATCCTGATGGGTTTTCCTTTGTAGTTGACCTTTTTTTCCTCTCTGGCTGACTTTAATACTCTGTCTTTGTCTTTGATCTTTGCCATTTTAATTATTATGTGTCTTGGTGTTGTCCTCTTTGGGTCTCTTCTGTTGGGAGTTCTGTGTGCTTCTATAGTCTGAACAACAATTTACTCCCCCAGTTTAGGGAAGTTCTCAGCAATTATTTCTTCAAAGACACTTTCTATCCCTTTTTCTCTCTCTTCTTCTTCTGGTAACCCTATAATACGGTTATTGTTCCTTTTGGATTGGTCACACAGTTCTCTTAATATTGTTTCAATCCTGGAGATCCTTTTATCTCTCTCTGCATCAGCTTCTATGTGTTCCTGTTCTCTGGATTCTATTCCATCAATGGCCTCTTGCATCTTATCCATTCTGCTTGTAAATCCTTCCAGAGATTGTTTCACTTCTGTCATCTCCCTCTGGATGTCATCCCTTAGCTCTTGTATATTTCTCTGCAGCTCTGTCAGCATGTTTATGATTTTTATTTTGAATTCTTTTTCAGGGAGACTGGTTAGGTCTGTCTCTATAGATTCTCTCTCAGGTGTTGTCTGAACTATCTTGGACTGGACTAAATTTTTTTGCCTTTTCATGGTGATAGCGGTGGCTTTAGGCAGGTTGCGGGTGTGTCATCTGGGAGAAGAAAGTCCTTTCCTGCTTGCTGGATGCCTTGCCCTTCTCTGCTGCCTTGTTGGTTACCTGCACTCCTGGAGCAGCCACCGGGTTAGTCCCCTCAGCTGCTGTGTGTGGGGTCTCCATCAGAGCAGTGTGGAGCCATGCGGGGAGTAGCAGGCAGTCCAGGTGCATTCCTCCGTGATAGCAGCGCCCCTGCCAGGCAGCTGTGTGCCAGCAGCGGCCTTTGGGTCTGGCCCGGGTGGCTGCGCATTGGGCTGGGATTCCAGTCAGTTGCTGGGAGCGTGCCTGCTCCCTCTGGCACCGCTGCAGGTGCGCACAGGCTTCTCCCGCATGGACCTCTCCTGAGCTCCTCTGGTGCCACTTCCCCAGTGTGTGTGGGCCACACCCGGGCTGTTCAGTCACCACTGCACTGGGCTTGCATGAGCCGCTCCTGGTCCCCTCTGGTGCTGCCGCCCCTGGTGCTCGCTGCCACTCTCCCACTACTGGGCCGGTGTGTCTGTGTCTGCGCGTCAGTTGGAGGAATGACTGGCAGCTTAGTGCCATGAGGGGGTTCAGAGCTGCGCTGCTGCCCTGGGGTTTAGAGGGCCTAAAGTTCCCCTGAAATCCGAGCTGCTGGCTAATTGTACTGGGATGACTTCGTCCAGCTGTGGGGTCCCTGTCTCTTTAAGACTTGCAAAAAGCACTCGCTTTTCTTTTGTCTCAGGGGCACCAGTTGCAGGGACCTGCCCACAGGTTTTGCTTTTCTGTTTCTCTAATATCCAGCACTCTGTGCACCTTGTGTCTGCGCTCCAGGTGTGGATTTCTAGAGCTGGTTGTTTAGCAGTCCTGGGCTTTCACTCCCTTCCCGTTCTGACTCCTTTCTTCCCACCGGGTTCTGGGGTGGGGGAGCATTCAGGTCCCACCTGGCTGTGGCTTCTATCTTACCCCCTTCGTGTGATGTTGAGTTCTCGCAGATGTAGATGTATCCTGGCTGTTTTACTGCAGCCACTGGTGTCTCTTTTAGGAACAGTTGTATTTATTGTATTTTCATAAATATATATGTTTTGGAGAGGAGATTTTCACTGAACTACTCACACTGCCATCTTCCCATGATCTCCCTTACAATGTATTTTATCCCCTTGGGATGAGAACTTTAAAAAAAATTTTTTTATTAAGGTATGATTAATATACACTCTTATGAAGGTTTTACTGAAAAAACAATATGGTTACTAATTTACCCATCTTATCAAGTCCCCACCCATACCCCAATGCAGTCACTGTCCACCAGTGCAGCAAGATGACAGAGATCCACTATGTGCCTTCTCTGTGCTACACTGTTCTCCCCATGTGTAGTAAACATAACACCCCTCAATCCCCTTCTCCCTCCCTCCTCACCTGCCCTCCCACACCCCTCCCCTTTGGTATCCACTAGTCCCTTCTTGGAGTCTGTGAGTCTGCTGCTATTTTGTTCCTTCAGTTTCACTTCATTGTTATACTCCACAAATGAGGGAACTCATTTGGTGCTTGTCTTTCTCTGCCTGGCTTATTTCACTCAGCATAATGTCCTCCAGCTCCATCCATATTGTTGCAAATAGAAGGATTTGTTTTCTTCTTATGGCTGAATAGTACTCCATTGTGTATATATACCACATCTTCTTTATCAACTCATCTACTGATGGACACTTAGGTTGCTTCCATGTCTTGGCTATTGTAAAAAGTGCTGTGATAAACATAGGGGTTCATATGTCTTTTTGAATCTGAGAAGTTTTATTCTTTGGGTAAATTCCAAGGAGTGGGATTCCCGAGTCAAATCATATTTCTATTTTTAGTTTTTTGAGGAACCTCCATATTGCTTTCCACAATGGTTGAACTAATTTACATTCCCACCAGCAGTGTAGGAGGGTTCCCCTTTCTCCACATCCTCACCAGCATTTGTTGTTCTTAGTCTTTCAGATGGTGGCCATCCTGACTGCTGTGAGGTGATATCTCATTGTGGTTTTAATTTGCACTTCCCTGATGATTAGCAATGTGGAGCATCTTTTCATGTGTCTGTTGGCCATCTGAATTTCTTCTCTGGACAAGTGTCTCTTCATATCCTCTGCCTATTTGTTAATTGGGTTATTTGCTTTTGGGTGTTGAGGCATCTGAGTTATTTATATATTTTGGATGTTAGCCCCTTGTCGGATATGCCATTTACAAATATATTCTCCCATACTGTAGGATGCCTTTTTGTTCTGTTGATGGTGTCCTTTGCCATACAGAAACTTTTTAGTTTAATGTAGTCCTATGAGTTCATTTTTGCTTTTGTTTCCCTTGCTCGAGGAGATGCATTCAGGAAGAAGTTGCTCATGCTTATATTCAGGACATGTTTACCTATGCTGTCTTCTAAGAGTTTTATGGTTTCATGAATTACATTCAAGTCCTTTTGTTGGGGTTAAACAACAACAATCCAGTTTCATTCTCTTGCATGTAGCTGTCCAGTTTTGCCAACACCAGCTGTTGAAGAGGCTGTAATTTCCCGATTGTATGTCCATGGCTCCTTTATCATATATTAATTGACCATATATACTTGGATTTATATCAGGGCTCTCTGTTCTGTTCCACTGGTCTATGGTTCTGTTCTTGTGCCAGTACCAAATTGTCTTGATTACTGTGGCTTTGTAGTAGAGTTTGAAGTCGGGGAGTGTAATTCCCCCTGCTTTATTGTTCCTTCTCAGAATTGCTTTGGCTATTCGAGGTCTTTTGTGGTTCCATATGAATTTTAGAACGATTTTCTCTAGTTCGGTGAAGAATGCTATTGGTATTTTGATAGGAATTGCATTGAACATATAGATTGCTTTAGGCAGGATGACCATGTTGACAATACTAATTCTTCCTATCTATGAGCATGGGATGTGTATCCATTTATTGGTATCTTCTTTAATTTCTCTCATGAGGGTCTCGTAGTTTTCAGAGTATAGGTCTTTCACTTCCTTGGTTAGGTTTATTCCTTTGTATTTTGTTCTTTGGGATGAGCACTTTTAAGATATGTTCTCTTAGCAACTTTCAAATATTCAGTACAATATTATTAATGGTAGTCACCATGCTGTACATTACATCCCCATGACTTATTTATTTTATAACTGGAAGTTTGTGCCTTTTGACCCTCTTCACCAGTTTTGCCTATGTCTACCCTCCACCTGTGGCAATCACGAATCTGCTCTTTGTATTTAAAAGATTTTGTTGTCAGTGGTGGCAGTGCTTTTTATTTTTTTGATTCCACATATAAGTGAGATCATACAGAATTTGTCTTTTTCTGTCTAACTTGTTTCACTTAGCATAATGCCCTCAAGGTCCATCCATGTTGTCACAAATGGCAAGGTTTCATTCTTTTTTTATGGCCAAATAATGTTCTGTTGTATATGTACCACCTCTTCTTTATGCATTCACTCCTCAGTGGACACTTAGGTTATTTCCATACCTTGGCTATTGTAAATGCTACAATGAACATAGGGATGCACATATCTTTTTAAGTTAGTGTTTTCATTTCCTTCAAATAAATACCCAGAAGTGGTATTGTTGAATCTGCTAATAGTTCCATTTTTAATTTTATAGGGAACCTCCATACTGTTTTCCATGGTGGCTGCACCAATTTACATTTCCACTGGTAGTACACAAGGGTTCTCTTTTCTCTATATCTCTATATAGCTGGCAAAGCTCTTGTGATTGCCTGTCTTTTTGATACTAGTCATTTTGACAAGTGTGAAGTGATATTTCATTGTGGTTTTGATTTTCATTTCTCTGATGATTAGTGATGTTGAGCATCTTTTCATGTGCCCATTGGCTATCTGTATTTCTTTGGAAAAATGGCTATTCAGATCTTCTGCTCATATTTCAATTTTTTTTTTACTGTTAGTTGTATAAGCTGTTTATATTTTGGATATCATCCCCTAATCAGATATATGATTTTAAAATATTTTCTCCCATTTGGTAGGTTACTTTTCATTCTGTTGATGGTGTCCTTTGCTGTGCAGAAGCTTTTTAGTTTCATGTAGTCACTCTTGTTCGTTTTGCTTTTGTGCCGTTGTTTTTGGTTTCAGATTAAAAAAATAATTGCCAAGACCACTACTGAGGAACTTACCACCTGTGTTTTCTTCTAGGAGCTTTATGGAAAAGGATTACACTCAAGTCTTTGTCGATTTTAAATCAATTTTTGTTCCTGGTGTAAGATAGTGGTCCAATTTCATTCTTGTAGCTGTCCAGTTTTTCCAATACTATTCATTGAAGATACTGTTCTTTCCCCATTGTTTATTCTTGTCTCCTTTGTCATAAATTAATTGATCAAATATGCATGGGTTTATTTCTCGTTCTCTATTCTGTCCCATTGATCTATATATCTGTTTTTGTGCCAATACCAACTCTTTGGAGTACTATAGTTTTGTAACATAGTTTGAAATCAGGTAGCATGATGCTTCCAGCTTTGTTCTTCTTCCTCAAGATTGCTTTGGCGATTTGGGGTATTTTTGTGGTTCCATATGAATTTAGGATTGTTTGTTCTGTTTCTGTGAAAAATGCCATCACAGTTTTGATAGGGTCTGCACTGAATCTGTAGATTGCTTTGGGTAGTTTGGACATTTTAACAATAATAATTCTTCCAGTCCATGAGCACAGACTATCTTTCCATTTATTTGTGTTATCTTCAATTTCTTTCATCAGTGTAGTAGTTTTCTGTGTATGTTCTGTCACCTCCTTGGGTTAAATTTATTCCTAGAGATTTTATTCTTTTTGATGCAAAGCAAATGGGATTGTTTTCTTAATACCTCTTTCTGATAGTTTCTTAATAGTGTACAGAAATACAATAAATTTTTGTATATTGATTTTGTATCCTGCCATTTTATTGAATTTGTTGATTATTTCTAGCAGTTTTTTGGTGGTGTCTTTAGGGTTTTCTATATAAAATGTCATATCATCCACAAGTAGTGACAGTTTTACTTCTATTCCAATTTGGCTTCCTTTCCTTCTTCTCTCCCTCCCTTGCTTCTTTCCTTCTTTTTTTGCCTAATTGTTCTGGCTCGGACTTCCAACACTGTGTTGAATATAAGTGACAAGAGGGGCATCTTTGTCTTGGTCCTGATCTTAGAGGAAAAGCTTTCAGCCTCTTACTGTAGACTGTGATGTTAGCAGTGAGCTTGTTATACATGGCTTTTATTATGTTGAGGAACTTACCCTCTATGCCCACTTTTTTTGAGAGTTTTCTTCATAAATGAAAGTTGAATTTTGTCAAATACTTTTTCTGTATCTATTGAGATAGTCATATGATTTTCTTTTTTTTTTGTAGATAATTATTTTTTATTGAAGGGTAGTTGACACACAGTATTACATTAGTTTCAGGTGTACAACACAGTGATTCAACATTTATATACATGATAATTCTAGGTACCAGCTATCACCATACCAAGCTGTTACATTATTTTGACTATAGCCCTTATGCTATACATTACATCCCGGTTACTTATTTATTTTACAATTGAAAGTGTGCACTTTTTTTTTTTTGAGGGCATCTCTCATATTTATTGATCAAATGGTTGTTAACAACAATAAAATTCTGTATAGGGGAGTCAATGCTCAATGCACAATCATTAATCAACCCCAAGCCTAATTTTTGTCAGTCTCCAATCTTCTGAAGCATAACGAACAAGTTCTTACATGGAGAACAAATTCTTACATAGTGAATAAGTTACATGGTGAACAGTACAAGGGCAGTCATCACAGAAACTTTTGGTTTTGCTCATGCATTATGAACTATAAACAGTCAGTTCAAATATGAATACTCATTTGATTTTTATACTTGATTTATATGTGGATATCACATTTCTCTCTATATTATTATTACTTTTAACAAAATGCTGAAGTGGTAGGTAGATACAAGATAAAGGTAGAAAACATAGTTTAGTGTTGTAAGAGAGCAAATGTAGATGATCAGGTGTGTGCCTGTAGACTATGTGTTAATCCAAGCTAGACAAGGGCAATAAAACATCCACGTATGCAGAAGATTTCTCTCAGACGGGGGGGGAGGTTCTAAGCCTCATCTCTGTTGATCCCCAATTTCTCACCTGATGGCCCCCCTGCGACTGTGTCTGTCTTAGGTTGTTCCTCCCTTGAGGAATCTTACCCATCTCTGGCTAACCAGTCATCTTCCGGGGCCATACAGGGAAATGTTAAGTTGGTAAGTGAGAGAGAACCCTTATTGTTTGAAAAGGTTAGCTTTTTACTTCTTTGCATATTTATGCCCTGTGGCTTCTATGCCCAGCATTTGTCTTGAGGTATCTTTACCACTTGGAAGAATTATGATACTCAGTAAATTTGATATGAGGCAGGAATTCTATTTAAGGGTTGTAATTAGGAAGGAAGAAGAAAAGCTATAGAAGTAGCAGGTGGCAGAAAATATGGGAAGATTGATTATTTCTTTGACATATCTTCTTGTAGAGTAACTTCAGCATGTACAGGTTTTAAACTACTAATTAAATTGCACACACACATTAACATAATAGGAGTATAGTTACGTAACCAAAGCATACCTGTAATTACCAGCCATCTCCAGAGAAACCAAGAAAACCAGTTAGGCACCCTAGGCATTTGTGAAAACTTATCTTTGATATGGTGGATATTGTCCAACTGAAACTGAATAGTCTCAGAGAAATCAGACAAATTAAAACAACCCATTCCTGGGGACTGTTCACATCCCATATGTTCTTTTAACAGTAAATAGTCTGTAGTTGTAAGATTTTGGAGCACTACAATTTGCACTTCTCCTAATTCTTGGTTGAGTTCCAACTGTATAGATCCAGTCAAATTTGTTGTTTTATTGTATGCACAGGCCAGCTTAGATATCTCCTTCTTCATTCCCATGGCAAGTCCAGGAACTGGTGGGATGACTGCATCTACACCTGTAGCAGTGCGTGGATCTTTGTTGGTTTTTTTTTTTTTTCTTTGGATAATTATTTTTTATTGAAGGGTAGTTGACACACAGTATTACATTAGTTTCAGGTGTACAACACAGTGATTCAACATTTATATACATGATAATTTTTAATCCAAGGTAGACACGGGCAATAAAACATCCACGTATGCAGAAGATTTCTCTCAGAATGGGGTGGGAGGTTCTAAGCCTCACCTCTGTTGATCCCCATTTTCTCACCTGATGGCCCCCCTGCAACTGTGCCTGTCTTAGGTTGTTCCTTCCTTGAGGAATCTTACCCGTCTCTGGCTAACCAGTCATCTTCCGGAGCCATACAAGAAAATGTTAAGTTGGTAAGTGAGAGAGAAGCCTTATTGTTTGAAAAGGTTAGCTTTTTACTTCTTTGCATATTTATGCCCTGTGGCTTCTATGCCCAGCATTTGTCTTGAGGTGTCTTTACCACTTGGAAGAATTATGATACTCAGTAAATTCGATATGTGGCACGAATTCTATTTAAGGGTTGTAACTAGGAAGGAAGAAGAAAAGCTATAGAAGTAGCAGGCGGAAGAAAACCTGGGAAGATTGATTATTTCTTTGACATATCTTCTTGTAGAGTAACTTCAGCATGTATAGGTTTTAAACTACTAATTAAATTGTGCACACACATTAACATAATAGGAGTACAATTACATAACCAAAGCATACCTGTAATTACCAGCCATCTCCAGTGAAACCAAGAAAACCAGTTAGGCACCTTAGGCATTTGTGAAAACTTATCTATGATATGGTGGATATTGTCCAACTGAACTTGAACAGTCTGAGAGAATTCAGATAAATTAAAACAACCCATTCCTGGGGACTGTTCACATCCCATATGTTCTTTTAACAGTAAATAGTCTGTAGTTGTAAGATTTTGGAGTGCTACAATTTGCACTTCTCCTAATTCTTGGTTGAGTTCCAATAGTATAGATCGAGTCAAATTTGTTGTTTTACTGAATGCAAAGGCCAGCTTAGATATCTCCTTCTTCATTCCCATGGCAGGTAGAGGAATTGGTGGGATGAGTGCATCTACACCTGTAGCAGTGCGTGGATCTTTGTTGGGGTTTTTTTGATGATCATCTTCTGGCATGAGTCTTCCAGAGAGTGCAGATGTTGGAAGTTCTTTTTCATATCGTATCTTAGTTCATTTTCGGGGTAGCCCAATTAGGCTTTGATCCTCTGTATAAACACAAACAGACCCTTTGCCTACACTTTTATATGCCCTTTATATCATTGTGTAGAGCTCATTGGAGGTCACCACACAGGAACTGCCTTTTTAAATTTTTTTTTGGTATCATTAATCTACACTTACATAATGAATATTGTTTACTAGGCTCTCCCCTATACCAGGTCCCCCTATAAACCCCTTTACAATCACTGTCCATCAGCATAGCAAAATGTTGTGGAATCACTACTTGCCTTTTCTGTGTTGTACAGCCCTCCCCTTTCTCCCATCCCCCATGCATGCTAACCTTAATATCCCCCTTCTTCTCCACCCCTCTTATCCCTCCCTACACACCCATCCTCCCCAGTCCCTTTCCCTTTGGTACCTGTTAGTCCATTCTTGAGTTCTGTGATTCTGCTGCTGTTTTGTTCCTTCAGTTTTTCCTTTGTTCTTATATTCCACAGATGAGTGAAATCATTTGGTATTTCTCTTTCTCCGCTTGGCTTGTTTCACTGAGCATAATACCCTCCAGCTCCATCCATGTTGCTGCAAATGGTTGGATTTGCCCATTTCTTATGGCTGAGTAGTATTCCATTGTGTATATGTACCACATCTTCTTTATCCATTCATCTATCGATGGACATTTAAGTTGCTTCCAATTCTTGGCTATTGTAAATAGTGCTGCGATAAACATAGGGGTGCATTGGTCTTTCTCATACTCGATTGCTGCATTCTTAGGGTAAATTCCTTGGAGTGCAATTCCTGGGTCAAATGGTAAGTCTGTTTTGAGCGTTTTGATGTACCTCCATACTGCTTTCCACAATGGTTGAACTAACTTACATTCCCACCAGCAGTGCAGGAGGGTTCCCCTTTCTCCACAGCCTTGCCAACATTTGTTGTTGTTTGTCTTTTGGATGGCAGCCATCCTTACTGGTGTGAGGTGATACCTCATTGTAGTTTTAATTTGCATTTCTCTGATAATTAGCGATGTGGAGCATCTTTTCATGTGTCTGTTGGCCATCTGTATTTCTTTTTTGGAGAACTGTCTGTTCAGTTCCTCTGCCCATTTTTTAATTGGGTTATTTGTTTTTTGTTTGTTGAGGCATGTGAGCTCTTTATATATTCTGGACGTCAAGCCTTTATCGGATGTGTCATTTTCAAATATATTCTCCCATACTGTAGGGTTCCTTTTTGTTCTATTGATGGTGTCTTTTGCTGTACAGAAGCTTTTCAGCTTAATATAGTCCCACTTGTTCATGTTTGCTGTTGCTTTCCTTGCCCGGGGAGATATGTTCAAGAAGAGGTCACTCATGTTTATGTCTAAGAGGTTTTTGCCTATGTTTTCTTCCAAGAGTTTAATGGTTTCATGACTTACATTCAAGTCTTTGATCCATTTTGAGTTTACTTTTGTATATGGGGTTAGACAACGGTCCAGTTTCATTCTCCTACATGTAGCTGTCCAGTTTTGCCAGCACCATCTGTTGAAGAGACTGTCGTTTTGCCATTGTATGTCCATGGCTCCTTTGTCAAATATTAATTGACCATATATGTCTGGGTTAATGTCTGGATTCTCTAGTCTGTTCCATTGGTCTGTGGCTCTGTTCTTGTGCCAGTACCAAATTGTCTTGATTACTATGGCTTTATAGTAGAGCTTGAAGTTGGGGAGTGAGATGCCCCCTACTTTATTCTTCTTTCTCAGGATTGCTTTGGCTATTCAGGGTCTTTGGAGTTTCCATATGAATTTTTTAATTGTTTGTTCCAGTTCATTGAAGAATGTTGCTGGTAGTTTCATAGGGATTGCATCAAATCTGTATATTGCTTTGGGCAGGATGGCCATTTTGACGATATTAATTCTTCCTAGCCAAGAGCATGGGATGAGTTTCCATCTGTTAGTGTCCCCTTTAATTTCTCTTAAGAGTGACTTGTAGTTTTCAGAGTATAAGTCTTTCACTTCTTTGGTTAGGTTTATTCCTAGGTATTTTACTTTTTTTGATGCAATTGTGAATGGAGTTGTTTTCCTGATTTCTCTTTCTGTTGGTTCATTGTTAGTGTATAGGAAAGCTACAGATTTCTGTGTGTTGATTTTGTATCCTGCCACTTTCCTGTATTCCGATATCAGTTCTAGTAGCTTTGGGGTGGAGTCTTTAGGGTTTTTTATGTACAGTATCATGTCATCTCCAAATAGTGACAGTTTAACTTCTTCTTTACCAATCTGGATTCCTTGTGTTTTTTTGTTTTGTCTAATTGCCATGGCTAGGAATTCCAGTACTATGTTAAATAACAGTGGGGAGAGTGGGCATCCCTGTCTAGTTCGCGATCTCAGAGGAAATGCTTTCAGCTTCTCGCTGTTCAATATAATGTTGGCTGTGGGTTTATCATAGATGGCCTTTATTATGTTGAGGTACTTGCCCTCTATTCCCATTTTGCTGAGAGTTTTTATCATGAATGGATGTTGAACTTTGTCAAATGCTTTTTCAGCATCTATGGAGATGATCAAGTGGGTTTTCTCTTTGTTTTTGTTGATGTGGTGGATGATGTTGATGGACTTTCGAATGTTGTACCATCCTTGCATCCCTGGGATGAATCCCACTTAGTCATGGTGTATGATCCTTTTGATGTAGTTTTGAATTCGGTTCGCTAATATTTTGTTGAGTATTTTTGCATCTACGTTCATCAGGGATATTGATCTGTAGTTTTCATTTTTTGTGAGGTCTTTGTCTGGTTTTGGTATTAGGGTGATGTTAGCTTCATAGAATGAGTTTGAGAGTATCCCCTCCTCCTCTATTTTTTGGAAAAATTTAAGGAGAATGGGTATTATGTCTTCCCTGTGTGTCTGATAAAATTCCGAGGTAAATCCGTCCAGCCCGGGGGTTTTGTTCTTGGGTAGTTTTTTGATTACCACTTCAATTTCGTTGCTGGTAATTGGTCTGTTTAGATTTTCTGTTTCTTTCTGCGTCAGTCTTGGAAGTTTGTATTTTTCTAGGAAGTTGTCCATTTCTCCTAGGTTTTCCAGCTTGTTAGCATATAGGTTTTCATAGTATTCTCTAATAATTCTTTGTATTTCTGTGGGGTCCGTCCTGATTTTTCCTTTCTTGTTTCTGATACTGTTGATATGTGTTGACTCTCTTTTCCTCTTAATACGTCTGGCTAGAGGCTTATCTATTTTGTTTACTTTCTCAAAGAACCAGCTCTTGGTTTCATTGATTTTTGCTATTGTTTTATTCGTCTTAATTTTATTTATTTCTTCTCTGATCTTTATTATGTCCCTCCTTCTGCTGACCTTAGGCCTCATTTGTTCTTCTTTTCCCAATTTTGATAATTGTGACATTAGACCATTCATTTGGGATTTTTCTTCCTTTTTTAAATATGCTTGGATTGCTACATACTTTCCTCTTAAGACTGCTTTTGCTGTGTCCCACAGAAGTTGGGGCTTAGTGTTGTTGTTGTCATTTGTTTCCATATATTGCTGGATCTCCATTTTGATTTGGTCATTGATCCATTCGTTATTTAGGAGCATGTTGTTAATCCTCCATGTGTTTGTGAGCCTTTTTGCTTTCTTTGTACAGTTTATTTCTAGTTTTATGCCTTTGTGGTCTGAAAAGTTGGTTGGTAGGATTTCAATCTTTTGGAGTTTACTGAGGCTCTTTTTGTGGCCTAGTATGTGGTCTATTCTGGAGAATGTTCCATGTGCACTTGAGAAGAATGTGTATCCTGTTGCTTTAAGATGTAGACTTCTGTAGATGTCTATTAGGTCCATCTGCTCTACTGTGTTGTTCAGTGCTTTCGTGTCCTTACTTATTTTCTGCCCAGTGGATCTATCCTTTGGGTTGAGTGGTGTGTTGAAATCTCCTAGAATGAATGCATTGCAGTCTATTTCCCCCTTTAGTTCTGTTAGTATTTGTTTCACATATGCTGGTGCTCCTGTGTTGGGTGCATATATATTTAGAATGGTTATATCCTCTTGTTGGACTGAGCCCTTTATCATTATGTAGTGTCCTTCTTTATCTCTTGTTACTTTCTTTGTTTTGAAGTCTATTTTGTGTGATATTAGTACTGCAACCCTTGCTTTCTTCTCGCTGTTGTTTGCCTGAAATATGTTTTTCCATCCCTTGACTTTTAGTCTGTACATGTCTTTGGGTTTGAGGTGAGTTTCTTGTAAGCAGCATATAGATGGGTCTTGCTTTTTTATCCATTCTATTACTCTGTGTCTTTTGATTGGTGCATTCAGCCCATTAACATTTAGGGTGACTATTGAAAGATATGTACTTATTGCCATTGCAGGCTTTAAATTCGTGGTTACCAAAGGTTCAAGGTTAGCCTCTTTAGTATCTTACTGCCTAACTTAGCTCGCTTATTGAGCTGTTATATACACTGTCTGGAGATTCTTTTCTTCTCTCCCTTCTTATTCCTCCTCCTCGATTCTTCATATGTTGGGTGTTTTGTGCTGTGCTCTTTCTAGGAGTGCTCCCATCTAGAGCAGTCCCTGTAAGATATTCTGTAGAGGTGGTTTGTGGAAAGCAAATTCCCTCAGCTTTTGTTTGTCTTGGAATTGTTTAATCCCACCGTCATATTTGAATGATAGTCGTGCTGGATACAGTGTCCTTGGTTCAAGGCCCTTCTGTTTCATTGCATTAAATATATCATGCCATTCTCTTCTGGCCTGTAGGGTTTCTGTCGAGAAATCTGACGTTAGCCTGATGGGTTTTCCTTTATAGGTGACCTTTTTCTCTCTAGTTGCCTTTAAAACTCTTTCCTTGTCCTTGATCTTTGCCATTTTAATTATTATGTGTCTTGATGTTGTCCTCCTTGGATCCTTTCTGTTGGGGGTTCTGTGTATTTCCGTGGTCTCTTCGATTATTTCCTCCCCCAGTTTGGGGAAGTTTTTAGCAATTATTTCTTCCAAGATACTTTCCATCTCTTTTCCTCTCTCTTCTTCTTCTGGAACCCCTATAATAGGGATATTGATCCTTTTGGATTGGTCACACCGTTCTCTTAATATTGATTCATTGCTGGAGATCCTTTTGTCTCTCTCTATGTCAGCTTCAATGAGTTCCTGTTCTCTGATTTCAATTCCATCAATGGCCTCTTGCATTCTATCCATTCTGCTTATAAACCCTTCCAGAGTTTGTTTCATTTCTGCGATCTCCTTTCTGGCATCTGTGATCTCCCTCCGGACTTCATCCCATTTCTCTTGCGTATTTCTCTGCATCTCTGTCAGCATGTTTATGATTCTTATTTTGAATTCTTTTTCAGGAAGACTGGTTAGGTCTGTCTCCTTCTCTGGTGTTGTCTCTGTGATCTTTGTCTGCCTGTAGCTTTGCCTTTTCATGGTGATAGGAATAGTTTGCAGAGCTGGGACAAGTGACGGCTGAAAGAACTTCCTTTCTTGTTGGTTTGTGGCCCTCCTCTCCTGGGAGAACAGCGACCTCTAGTGGCTTGTGCTACGCAGCTGCGTGCAGAGAGTGTTTCTGCTTCCTGCCGGAGTGCTATGGAGTTTATCTCCGCTGTTGCTGTGGGCCTGGCCTGGCTTGGGCAGCTACTCCAAAGTGGTGGAGTCACGTTAGAGCGGGAGCAGCTGGGAGGCTATTTATCTCCGTAAGGGGCCTCCCTGCTCCCTGCAGCCCAGGGGTTAGGTTGCCCAGTAATCCCCAGATTCCCTACCTCTGGATTAAGTGTCCCGCCCTACCCCTTTAAGATTTCCAAAAAGCACCCGCCAAAACAAAACAACGACCACCCAAAAAAAAAAAAATTTTTTTAAATTAAAAAAATAAAAAAAAGGTGGCCGCTCGTTTTTCTTTATTCTCCGGCGCCAGCCTCAGACATCTGCTCACCGGTCTTGCTGTCCTGTTTCCCTAGTATTGGGGTCCCTATCCCTTTAAGACTTCCAAAAAGCGCTCGCCAAAACAAAATAGAAAAAAAAAAATGGGCACTCGGTTTTCTGGTGTCCTCCAGCGCCAGGCCACCGGTGCCCATTCACTGTTCGTGCTGCCCTGTTTCCCTAGTATTGGGGTCCCTATCCCTTTAAGACTTCCAAAAAGTGCTCGCCAAAACAAAACAGAAAAAAAAAAAATTGGTCGTGCGGTTTTCTTATGTCCTCCGGCACCCGGCCTCCGGTGCCTGCTCACTGTTCTTGCTGCCCTGTTTTCCTAGTATCCAGGGCCCCCTGGGCACGTACTGTGTCTGCACTCTGGCCCGGATGGCTGTGGCTGGGTGTTCGGCAGTCCTGGGCTCTGTCTCCCTCCCGCTCTGCCTATTCTTCTCCCGCCGGTAGTTGGGGGGATGGGCGCTCGGCTGCCGCCGGGCCGGGGCTTATATCTTACCCCCTTCGCGAGGCGCTGGGTTCTCTCAGGTGCGGATGTGGTCTGGATATTGTCCTGTGTCCTCTGGTCTTTATTCTAGGAAGGGTTGTCTTTGTTATATTTTCATAGATATATGTGGTTTTGGGAGGAGATTTCCACTGCTCTACTCATGCTGCCGTCTTCTGCCCCTCTCCTATTTCTATTCATTTTTATACTTCTATTTCTATTTACTTATTATTTTTCATTTGAGGTACACACAATAAAATACACAAATCTTCATATACAGCTCAATGAATCTTGACATGTGCACATACTCATTTAACCACTGCCCAGACCATGATGTCAAGTATCTTCACTGATTTTCCCACCCCTGGCAGCCATTTGTGACCATGAGAAAAGGCCAAGCAACTGAAGGCACCTCAGCCCTGAACCAGTACCAGCAATGTTCTCCCCAGGCCTAGTACAGAAGCAAGCAAACCTCAAGTCTTTAAGCCACTACAGGTGGGTCTCTGTCACCAGCAGTCAAACATAACTCCTCACTGACTCAATATCTTTTGCATATTTGTCTAACAGATTGTCTGTTTCTTGTCAAATTTTATAAGCTCTTTATATAGTGTAGAGATTTACCCTTATCTGTGCTACAAACATTTTCTCAAGCTGTTACTTGTCTATTAACTTTTATTTTGACATGCAAATGTTTTACATTTTCATATAATCAGGGTTTCTTTCCTTTACAGCTTCTTAAATTCTCCCATCAGGAGGTGGAGCTTAATTCCCCTCTTCTGAGTATGGGCTGAATTTAGCAGTTTATGTCTAATGAATGGAATATGGCAGAAGTGATATGGTGTAACTTCTAAGTTTAGGTTAGAATAATATGAGGCTTCTATCTCGACTGCACTCTGTCCTTTCTCTTTTTTCTCCTCCTTCTCTTCTTCTTTGCTCACCCACCCCCACCCCACCACCATATCTTACTATGGGGGGGAGCAAATCCTGTACTGTGAGCAGCCCTGTGGAGAGGTCCACAGGTGAGAAATGGAGGCCTTCTGCCATTACCCAGTGAGGAAATGAAATCTACCAAGAACCAC
Organism: Manis pentadactyla; assembly: GCF_030020395.1. NCBI lineage: Eukaryota > Metazoa > Chordata > Mammalia > Pholidota > Manidae > Manis > Manis pentadactyla. The sequence goes on along the minus strand of NC_080019.1, from coordinate 43,505,033 downwards.
ATGAATGGGCTTAGAAGCAGATCCTTAGAAGGCAGCCCCAGTTGAGCCTTCGGATGACTGACTGTATCCCTGGTCAACAACTTGACTATAACTTCCTGAGACATCCTAAACCAGAACCACCCAGCTAAACTACTCTGAGATCCCTGGTCCCTGGAAGGCCTGTGAGATAATAAATGTTTGGTGTTTTAACCTGTTAAGTATTGGAGTACTTTATTACACAGCAATAGATAAGTAATACAATTACAAACCATTGCCATTATTCCCCATTACTACATGTACTGTCCCACATTTTCTTACCAAGTTTTAACATTTTAGAAAAATATATTTTAGGTCTTGAATAATGTTATTTTATTTTTTATGTAGAGTAAAATAAGTCTACATACTTTATCCTGTATAAACATCATTTGTTATATAATCTATTATGAGTCTATCAACTCTTCAAAATATTAAATTTTTATAGAAATCCAAATCTCTTTCTGAATTTTCTCCTGGAACAGAGAAAGAAGTTGTTTATTTGTCAGTCCTTAAGCCAATAGAATTGATTTGATTACAATCAAACTAGCAGTTGATTACAATCAAACAAATCCACTATTTGATTACAGTGGCCATTGGCTGGGGCTAGAGGTTCAGTGAAGGCAGCCTAGAACTATAGAGGTAGGGGATATAGTATATTGATGGAGATGGAGATATGGAAGAGACACAGCCAGATGTTTCTGGAGTTGCCAAAAGCAGCAGAGAGGAGGAACATGAGCTCAGCCTTTTCTTTCTTCCCATTCTCCAAACTTCTGCCAGTGCCTCACATTGGCTGGGCCTCCCAGAAAGGAGGAAAGGAGAAGGAATGGGTAAGAAGAGTCTAATTCTGCAGTGTACCTCCAAGAATGTTTCAGCCCAGCCAGTGGGGAGACCTCAGGCAAAAGTTGTCAGTTACAGTCCTACATCCCCCAAGCTTGGTGTTTGCTAGGAGTAGCCCAGGGGAAGGATGATTTCAGTGAAAACATGGTAGGTGAATCCAGAGGAGTAGCAGCTGGAGCTGCTACATTCTCCTTGGCAAGAGATCTGGGCAGCACATTTTCATAGTCACCAACTTTGGTTGAAAAATTCAATATATATTTAAAACACTGAAACAGTATCACCAGTGGTCTCTAAGTGCAATGTCTGATAAGTACTCTCTGACTAGAGAAATATTAAGCATCATTCATTTGTCAAGATGCCCTTTTAAAGGATAATGCACACCATATGTCATTTTTGTGTCAGTTGTCATAGAATAACTACCTTTATACCTGGAAGAAAATAAAAATATATTTTATATGGTCAACTTTAATGGCTATCATGTTCTAAACAATGTTCTTAGGCACTGGGGGAACAAAGTGGTAAAACAACAGACAGATTCTGCCCACATGGAGTTTGCATTCTAGAGGGGAATGAGGTAGGGTGCGAAATGAAAGACGGCAATGAAATAGTGAACTCTGATTTGTAGGGTAGAGAATAACCAAAGGGAAGGAGCCAGGGGAAGACATTAGACAGAGTTCAGCCAGGCCCCTGAAGAGGTAACAACTGAGCTGAACTTGAATTAAATCTCTTTTGCTATCTCCAAATGTTTCATAACTTATGTTCAATGTTGAGTGCTTCTGGATAGTCTTTATTAGAGACATATATTAGATGTTAAAAATTCCTGTATTGTAAGAAAAAATTAACTGGTTTCTTTTCATAATCTTCATGATATTTTTTTAAATGACAAGTTTAGAGAGTAAGTTTTAGGCTGCTGTTTGCAAGCATTTCTCCACAAAGAACACATTACAAATGTGGATACTATTTATTCCTAATAAATAGAAAGCCAAATTGGAGTAATTTTCACCACATTCTCTCTTTAGTACTACTTACTTAAGACAGATATGTTGATCTGTTATATAAAGATCTCGATAAATGCAACTTACATATTTGAGAACATCTTGAGGCAAATTTGAGGAATTATCATTTATATTCATAAACATGTACTTCAACATTAATGTTCCTTGTGTTTCCTACTTCCATCATGTGTTCATTATGGCTGCAAACTAAACACTATTACTAAAACAATGTAAATATATACTGGTTAAGGTAATTGCAATGTCCACCCTGTCTACTAGCCACAGTGGACTTGGGTTCAGACAGACAATAAAACTCATGGAATACATTTAGCCCCCACACAGAACTAAGTTTATTTAACTTTACTAAAGTAAAGAAGACATGCAACATCTTGGCAAGCACAGCAATGACACAATAGAGGTCCTAGGACTCCCAGGCAGTCATTTTGAGTATAGAACATGTGTGATCACAAAAGACAAGACTGAATGCACATGACCTGAATTCAGGGAGCCATCATCTCTGAGCCCCCCTTCAACTTCATGCCAGCTGGCCATAGCCCCCCATTCTTCAGGGGAGCTGCATCTCATCAATGCCAATTACTCATTACTCAATAACCAATATCAGCAATGTGCATGTACAGACTAAGCACCTGTACATAATCATCAGCCAGATTCTATTAAATCAGTAGCATGTCATCTCAGCAATTCCTTGAGTTACTGTTGCAAAGAGAAAAGACCAGGAGTCAAATCCACAGATATCCCTGAGGCTAGAGGAAAGACCACAGACTCAGCTATTAATCCCTTCCTTCCAGTTCACCTCTTGACCCCCACGAAAACTTCCTTGAAACATATATGAGCCATTTTCTTATTCCTAGTACAGCAACTTCTATAATATTTATTGTACAAAAATATATACTAACATAGAGACATTCACCAGATGTCTATCCTCCAATGAGGAGTTCAGATTCTCTCTGCAAAAGAAGTTAAAAGGATTCTGCCCTCTTCACAAGTTTGCTAACATATCCTTTACCAATTGCTCCATTCCTCTTTCCTCTCCTCCATTGTTTGCTCCCTTTTTATAGGGTTGACAGAAGCATTCAACTCCACTGGCAAGTTTCTATGGGAATTATAGTGACTAGGGGTCTTTATTCAATGTCCCAAAACATCTTTTCATCCTGGAAATCATCTTCTACATTGGCTGACTTTCATTTAGCTCTACACATGAAGCTAAAAATCTGTTATTATACTCTGTAACTATGCCAAAGATTCAAGTAATGCTTAACATACCATACACCGGTTAGTATAGTTAATATTATGCTGTTATGTTTCCAACTTTCCAAGCAAAAATACCATTTTCTCATATACCACTAGTTTCTCTTAACCCAGGTGCTTACTGGAGGCCACTGTTTCAATAACTCTGAGTTCCATATGGTCTGGTCATATCTCAGCCACCAGGAAAATAGTTTTCACTAACCCGGGCCTCCACGCTTCATTGTGTACCAACCTGCCTTTCCAAATGCCAGGGGAATCAATTGGGCATGGCCACCATATCACATAGATATTCACCCTCTTGGACACCCTCCTGACCCCATAAAGTTTTGCTTGTATAGTTTTCATCCACATTCACATCTGGTAAAGTCAAAAGGCAAAACAGATTCTAAGACACTGTGTAAAGCAAGGTGCAGCTCTTTTATACCTTTAACATGATGTCATCCTAGCTGACAACAATGCAGTGTATCAGCTGCCATGCACAATAAGACAGTGTGTTTATCCCAGTTTAAAGATAGGATTTCTGTTAAGGCTGAAAAAGAACCAATATTGCAAATATAACCAAAATAAACAAACTAAAACAAAAAGCACCCAAATCCATCTTGTTACTGTTCAGGTTGGTCATCAGGGGGTACTGAGTGATGTTATTTCTCTAAACCAACCAAGCGGAATTCTTAACTACTATAGCTTGTAGTTAAGGCTTCCATCCAAATCTGCTTCTCAAGGGAAAGAAAATCCAGAGGTTTCTTCCAGCATCTGCCATAGCTTGGCACCACAAACATCTAACAGTATTATTTTCTTGCTCCAAGATGCAATCTTGGGAAAATATGACATTATCCTTTCCCAACATCATTATCCATTTGTGTGCTCCATTTCCATTTGCCGTGATCTCCCCTTTTGTCTATTCACTACCTGTCTCAACCCAGATAATGAATCTGAGTCTCTGGATTCAGCCATACTACCCACCATGGGGGAAATAGCAGAATTAACCCTGTCAAAACATCCCCTTCTGTCCATCCCCAGGAAGGAGGTGAAGCAGGATCAGAAAAGCAGATGAGGGAGATACACCAGCAGGCAGCCGGGCAGCCTTACCGTCAGTCCTGGTTTAGACACAGGAGGAAAGGCTGCTATCCAACACCTGCTGCCTTTGGAAAAAATCACAGCCAAATCCTAAGAAACTGAAATACTGTCCTGAGCAGCAAAGTCTATCTCTGTGGTCTTAGTCCAAGTTATTGGACTAAGTTATTCCCAAGAATTGAAGTGATTAGGCCCTGGATTTTGGCAAGGTGAATTAACCATCTTTAGTTGTGCTATCGAGTTCTCCAATTTTCCCTGGCTGCTTCTTCTGAAAAGGAGACCATCATAACATCATCAATGTGAAAATCAACTTACTTTTGATGGTAATCAAATCCAAATCTCTTCTCACCAGGTTTTGAGCATATACTGGAGACTTTCATTACCCTTGTGGAAAGGTTGAATGCATACTACATTCCTTCCATAAAGAAATGAATTGTGTCTGGCTTCCTTCCAAAATTCATATAGAAATGCAAGCATTTGAGAGTCAAACTTGTCAAAAATTTTATTAATATAATCTTATTTCAGTTTCAAGTACACAACACTGTGGTTCAACTGTTACCCATATTATTAAATCGTCACTCCCATTAGTACTGCTACTATCTGTCAACACAGGAAGATGTTACAGAATCATTGGCTGTATTCTCCATGCTGTACTACTTTCCCCATGACCAACCTACATTATGATTGAGAATTTTTGTGCCCCTTTATCCCCCTCACCTACCCACCCACCCACCTTAACCTCTTCCCCATGGTGGCCACCAGTCCCTTCTCAGGATCTATGAGTCTACTGTCATTTTGTTTATTCTGTTGCTTTGTATTTATATTCCACAAATAAGTGAAATAATTTGGTACTTGTCTTTCTCCACCTGGTTTATGTCTCTGAGCATAATGCCCTCTAGCTCCATCCATGTTGTTGCAAATGGTAGGATTTGTTTTCTTCTTATGGCTGAATAATATTCCATTGTGTATATGTACCACCTCTTCTTTATCTATTCATTTACTGATGGACACTTAGGTTGCCTCCATATCTTGGCTATTGTAAATAGTGCTGCGATAAACATCAGGGTGCATATGTCTTTTCAGAGCAGGGATTTTGTTTTCAGGGTTAGTTGTATTTGCCGTAGTTGCTTCCTTTGTGTGTGTGTGTGTGTGTGTGTGTGTGTGTGTGTGTGTGTGTGTGTGTGTGTGGAGAGTTCCGTTTTGCCTTCCTACTCCAACATCTTGAGGCTCCTCTCCAACCTGTCAAATTTTTAGCCTGTTTGACCCCCTAAACATTTTCACTGTGTCTGTAGCTTGGTGAAAAGCCATAATAGCCAACATTTAGTCTCCAGGAACCTCCTGGTTTACTCACAGACCATATAGGGCTATTATGAGATTGGAGAGACTATCACTCTTGATTCTTCCACTCATTTTATTAGAGCTGGAATTTCTTAATGCCTTCCCATGATGTTTAATATTCAGCTTAAAATGTGTATGGGGCAGATAGAGGGAGGACTTTAGTATATGGGAAGTGAATTTCCAGGACTGCCCAATAGCAGTGCATTCAATAAGCAGTCAATCACATTTGATCTCCCCTGAGGTAGGTTTTCTCCCAAGCACTCTGGAATGGTGTCAATAATTGTGAAGGGTCTGAGATTTTATCCTACTTGTGAGCTAGAAATATTTGTTTAGCCTGCTGCAGTTTCATGGTAGAAGATATGAGCCTCCTGGATCAAAGGATACTTATGAATAAGAAGCATAAGCTGTATGTTTGCATGTCCCCTGGCACCAGACGGATGTTGCACTGCAGGTTCCAAAACTCCAAGGTGGGAAAGGCATTAGCATGTTGGAGAACAGAAAGAGTACAAGTGTGCCTAGATTCTGGTCATCAAGGGGAGAAGCCAAATGAGGAGATTGGCAAAGTAAGCAGGAGTCAGATTTGCAGGACCTACAGATCCTTGAAGACAGGGAGCCATGCAAGTCTCCTAAGCAGGAAATGCCACCATCCAATTAATGCTCAAAGGAGGTCATTCTGGCTGCAATGTGGAGAAAAGATAGGAGGAGGACAGGAATGGAAAGTTTAGTCCAAATGAGAGGTGAGTATGGCTTGATTTAGATGTTACAGGAAGGTGGAAAGATATAGATTTAAGACAACCTGGAGCTCAAATCAACATGTCTTGCATATGGATTGGTGGGGAGAGGCCTGTGCTGGGGGTAAAGGAAGAATTAAGAGTGATGTCTAGCTTTTTGGCCTGAAGAAAAGACAAATACACAGGAGGTGGGAAGATAGGAAACAAGGTTTGAGCAAATGGAGAGATATCATAAAAGCTCCTTTTGAATAAAAGTGACTTCAAATGCATATAAATTTGAAGTGTTAGTATTTGGGGTATACTTAAAGACATGGAACTAGACAAGATGACCTGTGAATGAGTATAGCTGTCAGACCAATACCACAGATGTGGTCAAAGATTTATCTACAAGAGTGAACATAATGGTGTTCACCTAACAAAACAGTAGCCTCAAATCCATTAACAAGAGACTGACTAAATACTATGCCATCAATTAAAATTGTGTTTTATAAGGTATTTGCTCACATGCAAAGAGGTTCATGATAAAAGTTATGTGGCTACATATAGGGTGATCCCATTTTTATTGAAGAAATTCTCTGTACATGTGTGTCTTGCCAGTAGGTTTCAGCTCCGGGCAAGTTCACTATGCATTCAGTAAGTCCGAGGAATGACAATGGAAGGTTCTTGGGGTGAAAGGGTTTATACCCAACTTTATTTCCACAGTGGCAGGTCAATCACTAGAATCCCGTCCACTCAGAGTGAGTCTGCATGCAGCAAGCCTTTGGGCCCCTCTGTCCCCGCAGCTGTCTTAGTTTCTGTCCTTGGCGCTGCCACCACTCCAGTTTCACCTCTGCTGTCCTGCATCCTTGCAGCCGTGCCACCGTGTTGCCCAGGGCACTGGGCGGAAGTTTTTATATACAGTCAGTAACAACTTACTGCCCACACATGTGTAGTGAGCCAGCCGACCAGGGCCAGGTGAGAATCCTGGCAGTAGGAACCTTCACTTTATCCACAATGTGCTTAAAAACAAGAGCAAAAGAAATATACACTAAATTGTACATTAGTATATTAATGGTTGTTCTGAGTAGCTATATTATATAGATTTTTTTGTCTCTGTATTTTTCTAAATTTTCAGTGAACATGTATCACTTGTATAATAGGAGAACAGCTATGAAAATGTAATCTGATGTCTCACATCTCATCTTTGAGACTTAAACCCTGTTTCTAGGGGCTTACATGTGGACATTAAGCTAAACCAAGTAGATCAAGACAATCAAATCTGTCTTATTTCTTAGCGTCGTTTGTGTAGCCAGCAGTTCTGAACCTTGGCTGCACATGAGAATCAGCTGAAGGAATTACATGTCTATGCCAGGGCCCTACCCGTGGGGATTCTGACTTCAGTGGTCTGCAAGGTAGCCCAGGTGTTTCTGGGACCCCAGGTGATTCTGATGGGCATATAGGGCTGGGAACCATTGCTAAGCTGGCTTACTCTCCAAAGCACAGGTTGTGAAAACTGGGAGAGGAGAGTGGGGTAGAAAGGAAGCTAGAGAAGGAAGAATTGTGGAAGAAAGAAGACTTGGAAATAAAGGATTAAAGAGAAATTAATCAGGACACAAAATGCAAAGAGGAAAAGGTTGAGAACTCCTCCCGCCTCAAAATAGCTTTTATTTCACACTAAGCATTAGTTAGCTGCAAAAATCTGATCCACGCACAGAAGTTGATAATAAGAGGCCGTTCCCAAAGCTGCTGGAGCAGGTGTTTACTCCCCAAAGAAGATGGGCCAGAACTGTAAATCTCATTTTGGAAGTTTCAAGCCCTGGGGACACTCTTCTATGTTGCTGCCACTGGCGCTGCCATCTGTACTGAAACTCGGCTCTCATTTCTGGGGCAGCCCTCAATCCAACTGGCAGCCCCGTGGTTTGCATTCTTGCACAGTGTGTGAATGGAGAGGGAGAGCCTTTGGCAAGGCAGCCCTGGGGTCTCCTTTCCTCAAAAGATTCGCCAGTGATCCATGCCCTGTTGGCGTCCTCTTTAATTGCTCCACTGTGGGGAGCAATTGAGATTAAATGGCCGCTTGCTGGGCGGCTGTGTGATGCTAGGCATGTGTGGCTCTATTTGGAGCACATGTGGTATCCCGGGATTGAATGAAGCAACGGCTGAGGCTGGAGATGACGGGTTGTTTTTTGAAGCTGTGTCAAAACAAGCTCTTAATTTCGTAAAAATTAAGCGTCCAAAGTCAAGCTGGCTCTGAGAAATAGAGCTATTCTAGATAGATGGATGTCACAAGCAGGAGCCAGAAGTCACAGACCTGGGCAGAAGGAGATTTAAGGTTACAAATCAAGAAAATGGGTTATTATACCAGCTCCAGGTTGCTTTAATAGCCAGCAAGGGAAAAAGAAAGATCCTCCTCCACAACCAGAGAGTCCACATTTCTCTGATTACGCTGCGCAGCCTCTGGGACCAAGGTCATCCTAAGAGGGAGCCCAGAAGCTCTGCATTTTGGATGCTAAAGCCCTGACAAAGCACTGCTGACTGTGGCCTTGGGAAAACCACTGAGCTACCCAAGGCCTTAGATCACACGCTCTGCAAGAGGGTGACAGAACATCAAAGGGGCATCTACACCTTCTCCTGGGCATGACCTCAAGGGGGAGATGTGAGCACTGTGTTCAGCCCCATCTTGAAGAATGGATTGGGGACCTCATTTAGATTGAGCCAATGCAAATGCCAACCCCTTGCAAACCAGAACCCAACCACTTCCTGTCACCTGCAGTCACCCTTAGCCTCTATGAGCTCTCAGACCTCATCAGCTACTACTTTCCCCCTTGCTTACTTTGCCCCCCACATATATTCCTGCCCCAGGGCCTTAGCATTTGGCTCCCTAAGTCAAATCCATATTGGAGAGTAACTCGAACTTCTAGTAAAAAGAACAAGCATTTCCATCTAACAAGGATCTCTTCAGTTCTTACTGCAAACAAATTGCAAAATGTGTATATCAGGACAAACTAAGCAGGGAAATTGCTGCTTAGAATTATTAGCTATAAACCAATTATAAACTGGGAGTTGTCTACCACACAGAAGACTTGGCTCTCTCAGCCCTTTGATTTTGGATGAAATTAGCTGACAGGACCTGTTGTTCAGTAAGTCCCTTCCTGATTTCTAATATGTAGATTGCAACATGGTTTTGACTTTCTTCTGCTTGCATCCAGTTCAGCCCAACATGCTAGGCAATCATTAAATGGAAAAGAAGGGTGTCCAGGAAACCTGGCCTTGAGAGATGAGGTAACTACACAAGAACCCAGAGCAGAGTTGCAACCAGAGCTGAGGTGAGGAAGGGGGAAGCGGCCAGGCACAGACCCGGCCAAGCGGCACCCACCAAAGGAGGCAGTGGCTGCTCAGCACCAACCGTCATTCCATGGGAATGTGAATCTGGTGCTACCAAATACGATTTTTTAGTGCAAGCCAGAAACCCACAGACCTGGTTTATGTGAAATACCTGTTTTTAAATATTGGCCACTCATTCAAATTAAAAACAAAAAGCAGCATGGGTCAAACTATGTCTCTGGCAGAGATCCAGCAGACAGGTTGCCAATTTGTGATCTCTGAATTGACACAGAGAAGATTACAGCAGTAAGGAAGGAGACCAAGGGAGCTCTATAAAAAGCAGAATGAAGACCCCTGAGCTTGAGGACAGAAAAGGGGTTGGAAAGTGTTAGAACGGTGCCTGAGGAACATGACTCAGAGTTGCAGGCAGGTGTGTATAAGCCAGCATACACACCTTTAGGACAGCCAGTAAAAGCATGGAGACAGGATGGGCAATGCAGAGTCTGGCCAACTGAAGTACAGGAAGCATGCTAGCACTGTGGTATTTTTTTTTTTTTTTTTTAAGAATAGAGGCAACCCTGTGCTCATTGCCTCAGGGTAGAAGTCACAAGCAGCCTGGACTCCACAGAACTTGTTACCAAAGTCTGAACTCCTGTGTCTAGGTAGAATTCTCAAGAAAGGTACTTAAGATGAAAGAAATAGTCTATAAAGAGATTCCCTGGGCTGTGGAAGTAAAAACAAGCAAAGAAGTCTGGGGTTCCTATGGTAGAGGCAACCTGCTCCCCATTTCCAAGAACCACCTGGGAAGCAGCCAGACCCCAGAAAGAAAGAAGTGGCACCCACAGGCAGATAAGATTCCATATGGCTTCCTAGAGAGATTGCCAGCTACAGTCTGGAAATAGCAGAGAGCCCCTAGGAAAATGGAGACCGTGGTAGGAACATGTATTTACAAAGGCTTCATAACCAAGAAGATACTTCCAAATATCTTGGCTTCCCTAACAAAGAGTAAAGTTTCAGAAGACCCAATGAAATGGAGGCTCAAAATTAAAGTGGTTTTATTTTTTCTACACCTGGATTTGTAGACTGAGATTCAGACTGGCTCCCTTTTAGACTGGCTCCCCTCCAGAGGTGCAGGCAGGTAAGTCAAAGGCAGTGTCTAAACTTGAGTCTACTATGCCGGAGGTCACTGTAGTAGGCAGTCTCCAAGATGGCCTACAATGATCCCCACTCCCTGGCATTCATGCCTTTGTGCAGTCCCTGTCAGGACTGGCCTGTGTGTGATCAATAGCAGACAGCAGAAGTGATGGCATACCACTTCCAGGACTAGGTCACAAAAAGACTGTGGCTTCTATCTCACTCTTGCATGTGTCCTCTCTCTCTCCCTCAGAAGCAAGCAGCCATGTTGTGAACATCTCTAGAGAAGCCCAAGAGGCAAAGAACTGAAGCCGCTGGACATCAGCCAGTGAGGAAGGGAGGCCAGCCAATGGCTACGTGTGGGAGCTTGGAAGCAGATTCTCTATCCTCAGTCAAGCCATGAGATGGCTGCAACCTCCCAGGAGGCTTTGAACCAGAACCCCCTGGCTAAGCCACCCCCAGATTCCTTCCCTTAAAAACAGAGAGAGTAAATGTTTGGCACTTTAATTTGTTAAGCTTTGGGGCAAGTTGTTACACAGCCATAGGTAACTAATACACCCCTAACTCAATAGATAGAGTAGATGCTGAACCTATTAAATAGGAATTAATGATTAGCCAGCAAAGTACAGAGGTATTGCCATTTTTCTGCCAAGATAGTAGCACTAAGCCTCTGCCAGGGGAGCCTGTTCAGAAGAAAGAAGTGAACAAGGTGGGTAGTCAGGGATGGGTCATGGCTGTGAGCAGATTTAAGATAAAGTAGTCAGGTGAGCAGTCAGATATGGCTGCTGAGCCATCCTCTGTACTAGGCACTTCTGGGCACTACAGAACAAATCTGGTGCACCGAGATCACATGTCTGCAGAGGGAAGATTGTCACAGTGGTTCACACCAGTTGGGAGACCAAGAGTTCCCCGGTGTCCAGCAGCTTCACACCCAAGCCCTGTAGACTGGGCTGCATGGCAACTTGCTTTGGGTGATTTAAGGTAAAGACTGGTTTTCAAGAGCAGCAAATTTTTGCAAATCACTTCTCTTTCCACCCACTCATTTTTTTTTTTTTTTAACACAGAAGGGGAACATTTGCAGTTTTTTTAGTACTTAGAGCCTCAGCATCTGCCCCCTTGTCATTTGGGAATTGAGTATTACTGCACTTGATTTTCAAAGTAGCCATTAATCACTTAGCTACACACTCATGCCAATGACAAGCCAGAAATGGATATAAACTGGAGCATTGGAGGATTAACCCAACAATCTCCTGCCATATCTGTCATTTGGTCTCTGTGGCCCACTGCATGCAAACTGGAGATGACCCAGGAGAGAAGCTGGGGTCACCCCTTCTCTGGAGAGGTTTCCTAGAGTCTCCCTTCCAGGACCAAATCTCTGCCCACAGGGACCCTTAGGTCTTGGGAGAATCCCACAGGAGGGTGCTTGCCTCTAGAACAGGCTGGTGGCCTCCCTGCAGCATGGTCTGCAGGTGGCTGCACCACTGCCATCTATGCCCATTGGAAAAGCTTACAATTCCAAACAGATTCACTTTGGATTCTGAGACTTCAAAGGGCTCCTCTAAGTGGCACAGGGCTTTCTCTCAACAACGCACATTCACATCGCCTTCGCTCTGAGGATTCCTCATTTTAACCTTGTGACAAGGTATCACTTCACAGAGGACTGAGTGTGGTTTTTAAAATCGTATCTGGAAGCTGGAAAGTAGGGGAGTACTGAATGTGCGCTTGTGGTATCAGAGGGAGGGCACAGATGATGAGCGGTCTCTGTCAAGCCTTACGAAAAGGTCAAAGTGAATGACTGCCGGCCTTTACCACAGGGTCTCTGGCTGGGCTGGGCCAGGCTGATAGCCGGAACAAAGTCTCTGGGCTGCCTCCCATCTCTCTCCACATTCACAGACGTGCAGGGCCTGCTGCTTCCTAACCGCAGGAAGGGGAAGAAGCTTGGCCATGCCAGTGAGGAGTGGGGAGAAAGCTGATCAGAGCAGGAGCTCAGCTCTCCTCCTGGCCCCTTGGGTGGACTTGGACATCTGTGGGCTGGTACCCGACAGCCAGTGACAGTAGTTCACGGGAAGGCTGATGACACTCTGGACACAGGCAGAGCTGCTTCAGGACCCAGGGGATGGCACAGGACAGAGCTGCCAGAGAAGGGTGTTCTCAGCAGAGCTGAGCACAGCTCTGGGCCTTCAGGTAGGGGCAATGCCTGAAACCATTTGGATTCTCAGCTCATCTGTTCCCACAGAATCCAATCTGTGATTGGTACACACTGGCCTTGTCAGAATCTTGTTCCACGCAGAATTAGAATCACTGCAAAGGATCTGAGAAAATTTCATTTCTGTCTTGTGCTTGAAGACAAATAGAAAGGTTTCACATTACTAGAGTTAGCCTAGGTTCATGAGGCTTTGGAAGTGTGATTCTGTAGAAGAGCTAGTCCATTTTTTTTTAGCCCCCTGGTGGGATGTCTACAACCTGTTTCTTTTTTTATTTTTTGATATCATTAATATACAATTACATGAGCAACATTATGGTTACTAGACTCCCCCCATTATCAAGTCCTCACCCCATACCCCATTACAGTCACTGCCCATCAGCGTAGTAAGATGCTATAGAGTCACTACTTGTCTTCTCTGTGTTATACTGCCTTCCCCATGCGCTCCCACACATTATATGTGCTAATTGCAATGCCCCCTTTCCCCCTTATCCCTCCCTTCCCACCCATCCTCTCCAGTCCCTTTCTTTGGTAACTGTTAGTCTGTTCTTGGGTTCTGTGAGTCTGCTGCTATTTTTTTCCTTCAGTTTTTATTTTGTTGTTATATTCCACAGATGAGTGAAATCATATGGTATTTGTCTTTCTCTGCCTGGCTTATTTCACTGAGCATAATACCCTCTAGCTCCAGCCATGTTGTTGCAAATGGTAGGATCTGTTTTCTTCTTATGGCTGAATAGTATTCCATTGTGTATATGTACCACCTCTTCTTTATCCATTCATCTACTGAGGGATGCTTAGGTTGCTTCCATTTCTTGGCTATTGTAAATAGTGCAGTGATAAACATAGGGGTGCATATGTCCTTTTCAAACTGGGCTCCTGCATTCGCAGGGTAAATTCCTAGGTACAACCTGTTTCTTTGAAGTTACCAGGAACACTTTAAAGAAGAGATGGTACTCAGCATGAGGCTTTGCCATGCCATCAACAGAGGCCATGGACTGTCTCAAGTCTTACTTTTGGTAATGACCTGTGAGGGGACTTTCCAGAGGGGTCTCCATCGTCAGACCACACACCTGCAGATGTGTTTCCAGGAATCTCCCACAGATATCCATTCCAAGGCCTCTTGACAGTTGGAGATGCTTGTTTCCATTAGGGCAGTGGCTTCTAAACTTATTCTACAGACAAAGTTATAAGAACCCCAATGTATAGAATGCATGAAAATCGAAATTTTGGTTAAATGAGGGGACATGGCATCCAGACCTCATCAAACCTAGTTAGAAGCCATGTATAATCATTAAATGGTATCTTCAAATGTGGCCAAATGGGTCTCCCTTTTGCTGCCCGTGCTGATGTCTGTTTTGTTTTTGCAGAATGATAAGCAGCTAAGGGGACACAGAGGGCCCACGGAGGATCTGTTGGGGCAGCAGTTGTTCCAGGTCCAGCTGATGCACCACAGGGAAAAGCTAGCAGGGCCCTAGCAGTAGCTACGCTGGTGATGATGGCAGTGTTGGTGTGGTTTCAGTGCTGCCAGATTTAGGGTTTGGTGCAGTGGTAATACACTTTGTACATGTTCTATGAAGGGGACCAGTTCTATGAAGCTACTCAGCATACTGTTCCTGGCTGTGGAGCCTCCATATCTGACTTTTCATCTTTCCTGTAAATTATTTTCTTTTCTGCTTAAGTTAGCCAGAGTCAGTACTTGCAACTAAAAGCCTGGCTTTCAACAGCCTCTGAGAGATCGACAAAGGAAAAGTTAGTTCAGTAAAAAAAGACTCAAATGTTCCCCCCAAAGCACAGTAATATACCCACTTGATGCACTCTTTCTGCCTGTTAGGGGCCTTCCATTTCTGACAGCTGAGACTACACATCTGGTGTGCTTTTCTTTCAGTTTGAGCCATGAGAACTGACTCCAGGATAGGTCACATGATTGGAGGAGGTGAGCAGGCAGAGACAGAGAGCCGGGGTCCTAAAGGGCCAGCTGGAAGGTAGAGCGTGAGTCTCTGCTGCTAACTGATCAAACCTAATGGTGAAAGCTAGGCACTGTCCCTTCACACGATCAACCTCTGCATCAAGTGCCCCAGGAGGCCCCCACCCCGTTGCTCCCTGAGGGTAGAGCTAAGACAAACAGTGCTTGCAGGTAGTTGGCTTGACAAGGCCTCCCAGGGATCAGCAGTGGGGGAAAGGGGAGCCTGAGACAGGCAGGAGGGAAAGCATTACCAGGTGCCTTCATCATGGACTCAGTCACCACTGTGGGCCCTGGGGCATCAGCTTCTGAGAAGCCTGGGTAAAGTGCACCATAGAATTGTCTGCCTCAGAGACAAAAGGGAAGAATGTTAACAATGGGCTCCTACTGTCCACTAGCCAAGAGCTGCCGCATGGGGCCCTGCCCTGCCCATCTGGATTACACATGCAGCCATGTGAGGTGGGCTCCCAGACCCCCCATATGCAAGCACAGTACAGGGCAGGGATGGCCCTGTCAGAAGGTGCTGACCCCAGGGAACCATGTACTCTAGCTGTGCCTGGAATCAGAGGCAAGGTTGGGGGGATGTGCCACTGTGTGCAAGGCCCCCGATGCCCCCCACAGTGCTACTTTCTCACAGCATTCCATGCTTTTCGGAAGGTTAGTACCATGTCTGTTAGAAATGATTGTTGCCCAAGCTTGGTCACTTTCAATGTTATTCCTGGAACAAGCCCCACACCACTAATGGAAGCAAAACCGATATGGCCAAGTCTTGACCTCTTCCTTGTGCACACACTTTAGCCCATGCATCATGGCTTTGATTCATGACCATGAGGCTGGGCAGAGGGAACCACACTTGGGTTCTGAGCCTGGGAGAAGAGACTCGATTTAGGCCTCCAGCATGCATCTCAGACTCCAGACCAGATCTTTCAGACTCCATTCGGGCCTAGGGAGTATATGTCTGAGACTCTGTCAAAGTGGCGTGCTGTTCTTCTGTATCCCACCATCCCCCCTGGAGGACCTCTCAAGAAAGCTGTGACCTTGTCAAGACCACTTTGGTGGTGGCAGAGCACCTGCCTTCATGCAGGACATTTACCTGGGCAAAGATGTGACTGATACATCTATTCCACTGATACCTGAAGCACTTCTTAATAAATTTCAGCTTTTTCTAGTTGCCAGACTATTTATCTTAAGTTATTTCCAAATAGACCGGGAAACCATCTCCTTATCCTCTCCTGGGAGATGCCCTTTATCAAAATTGCTAGCATGTAAAGCAGTAGCAAAATGAAGCCTAATGGAGGACTTCTGGCCCTAGTATCTCTGAATACATTATCATTGACAAAATATCAGCAAATTATGAATGAAGTATAGAATCTGGGAATCATTTGTTTTTTCTCAGCTTGAGTTTATATTAATTTCATTCTTCATTCCTAGTGATACTATAACACTGACTCTTACAGGCACTAAACCCTTTTTGTCAGCAAATAATTTCTCTGTAAGTCTAAAACAAACCTTACTTAGTAACCAATTTATACTCAAGTCCACTAAGTGAAGGTGTGCTGTCACAATACTTTTTTCTACAAGGACAAGAATACTGATCCGAAGAGCATTAATGGGTCTGAAAGCATTAAAGGTGGTAGCTATTAAAGTGTAATATCTGTGTCATACATCCACTACATGTGTAAAAGTTAAAAGGTGGTGTCAATATAGGCTGAACTGACAAATAGTGATGCTAACTCAGGAAGCAGCCTAATCCAGTGCTGGAGTCAGAAACTATCCATCATGGCTATCCTGAACTTCAGCCCAAGCACTCTCTTCCCTCCCAATTGTTCTTTTGCCCAGAGAGACCTCTTCAAGCAGTGATACTACATGTCAAAGCATCTTACATCTGCTTTTAACTTTGATGTGTTAGCAACCCCCCATGTTTCTATCTATGCCAGCATTTGTTGGTATTTAACACTTATAACCTTATTTTCTCAGAGATTCAAATGTAGAGGAAATAAGATTATTCTATGTTAGACTTCAAAAGATGTGAATGGGCATATTCTATATGACAGCCCAACATATGATGTAAAAGATTACCATGAGAAACATAGGCCAGTGGGCATGGCAGTTGCCAGAGAAGGAGCAGTGAGTTGGTATTGCTTGTGTCACAAGTGCACTCCTCTCCCCTCTCCTTTTGGAACTTTGCTCCTCTGCCCCTTCCACACATTTTATTTGTCATATGTCCTTGCCCCGACCAAATTCAGCCCAATGTGAGTCGCTCCATGGGATTCTTCTTACTGAAGTTGTCAAGAAATGCTTTTTCTTCTCTAATCAAATGGCTATAAAAAAATGTAAGTCTGCAGCCATCTGAGACTTTGGTTCCAGCTTCCTCTGTACAGAGAACCTGGGAGAACAAAATCAGCATGCAAAGAGAGGTAGGTACAAAAGCTGGGGAGTACCAATGACATCCAAGCCCCTCAGTCCAATTATCTCTGGAGTCCGCTCCACCTGCACCCCTTCTTAGACAAGTCTGAAACTTACGACTGACAGAGTCCTAATACAGAATGCTTCGTAAAAGGAGATGCAAGTTGGGTCTTAAAGGAAGGCTATAGCCTTGGATGCATGTTAAGGAAAAAGAGCATGGGGTGGGCAGGGAGAGGTACAATGGTCAGACTGAAGGCGCAAATGTACTATCCAGGAATGGAGAGATGACTGTCCAAAATGCAGACAGGTATTGTTGTTGGAATAAAAACATTCTAAATTGGTTACACTTCTAAAGTAAATGTTGAAAATTTCCCTCCTGTGCCTGTCTCACAACCACTTGGGGGTTCCCATCCCCAGGAATCTCTTTTATATCCATATAGCAACTTTCTTTTTACATATACCACCAATACACGTAACTATTTTAGAAATCTTGGAGTGCCAAGATAAGGCACTTGATCTGCATTTTTATTAATAGGAAACCACTGTAGTATTTTTCTTAAAGATAGCTTATATACATATAAAATGTGTATTGTACATTCTTTTTTAAAATTGTAGTTGATACACAATCTTAAATAAGTTTCAAGTGTGCAACACATTGGTCCAACAGTTACCCATATTATTAAATCCTCCACCCCACTAGTACAGCTTCTATCTGTCAACATTGAAAGATGTTACAGAATCACTGACTATATTCTCCATGCTGTACTACTATCCCCATGGCCAACCTACATTATAAGAATTTTTGTGCCCATTTATCCCCCTTACCTACCCAACTGTCCACCCCAACCCCTCCCCCATGGTAACCACCAGTCACTTCTCAGTGAGTCTACTTCTATTTTGTTCATTCTGTTTTGCTTTGTATTTATATTCCACAAATAAGAGAAATCATGTTATTTGTCTTTCTCTGCCTGGCTTATTTCACTTAGCATAGTACACTCTATGCCCCTCCATGTTGTAGCAAATGACAGGGTTTCTTTTTTATAGCTAAATAATATTCCATTTTGTATATGTACCACTTCTTCTTTACCCATTCGTTTATTGATGGACACTTAGGTTGTTTCCATATCTAGGCTATTGTAAATAGTGCAGCAATAAAGGGGTACATATATCTTCTCAAATCAGGGATTTTGTTTTCTTTGGGTAAATTCCTAGAAGTGGAATTACTGTGTTATATGGTATTTCTATTGTTAGTTTTCTGAGGATCCTCCATACTGCTTTCCACACTGGTGGCACCAATTGACATTCCCACTGGCAGTGTAGGATGGTTCCCCTTTCTCCATACCCTCACCAACCTTGTTATTTCTTGTCTTTTGGATATTGGTCATTCTGACTGGAATAAATCCCAGTTGGTCATGATGAATGATCATTTTGATGTATTTTTGAATTCAGTTTGCTAATTTTTGTTGAGGACTTTTACATCTATGTTCATCAGGGATATTGCCATATAATTGTTTTTTGTAGTGTCCTTGCCTAGCTTTGGTATCAGAGTGATGCTGGCCTCATAGAATGAGTTTAGAAGTATTCCCTCCTCTTCTGCTTTTTGGAATACTTTAAGAAGGATGGGTATTAGCTCTTCTTTAAATGTTTGTTAGAATTCAGTTGTGAAGCCATCAGATCCTGTACTTTTGTTTGTTAGGAATTTTTTGATTACCAAGTCAATTTCATTGCTGGTGATTGGTGTCCAGATTTTGTTTCTTCCTGGGTCAGTCTTAGAAGTTTGTATTTTTCTAAGAGTTTGTCCATTTCTTTGAGGTTGTCCAATTTATTGGCATAAAATTTTTCATATATTCTCTAATAATTCTTTGTATTTCTGTGGTACCCATTGTGACTACTCCTTCATTTCTGATTTTGTTTATTTGTGTACTCTCTCTTTTTTTCTTGATAAGTCTGGCTAGGGATTTACCTATTTTGTTTATTTTTTCAAAGAACCAGCTCTTAGTTTCATTAATTTTTTCTATTGTTTTATTCTTCTCTATATTATTTATTTCTGCTCTGATCTTTACTATGTCCTTCCTTCTACTAACTTTGGATTTCATTTGTTCTTCTTTATTTAATTGTGAATTTAGACTGTTATTTGGGGTTGTTCTTGTTTCCTGAGGTAGGCCTGTATTCTATGTACTTCCCTCTTAGAACAGCCTTTGTGCCTCCCACAGAAATTAGACTGTTGTATTTTTGTTTTCATTTGTCTCCATGTATTGCTTTATTTCTGTTTTAATTTGGTTATTGATTCATTGATTACGTAGAAGCATGTTGTTTAGCCTCCATGTGTTTGTAAGGTTTTTTTTGCTTCCTTTGTGTAATTTATTTCACATACCATTATGTAATTTAGTTCCATACCACTGTGGTCTGAGAAGTTGCTCGATACAATTTCAATCTTTTTGAATTTATTGAGGCTCTTTTTGTGGCCTAGTATGTGATCTGTTCTGGAGATTGTCCCATGTACACTTGAGAAAAGTGTGTATCCTGCTGCTTTTGGGTGGAGTGTTCTGTAGATGTCCGTTAGGTCCATCTCATCTAATGTATTGTTCAGTGCCTCTGTTTCCATATTTATTTTCTGTCTGGTTGATCTGTCTATTGATGTGACTGGTGCGTTAAAGTCTCCTACAATTAATGTATTGTGATCTATTTCCCCCTTTAATTCTGTTAGTATTTGTTTTACATATGTCAGTGCTCCTATGTTGGGTGTGTAGATATTTATAATGGTTATATCTTCTTGTTGGACTGCCCCCTTTATAATTATGTAATGTCCTTCTTTGTTCTGCTTACTTTGTTTTGAAGTCTATTTTGTCTAATACAAGTACTGCAACTCCTGCTTTCTTCTCCCTATTATTTGCATTAAATATCTTCTTCCATCCCTTTACTTTTAGTCTGTGTGTGTCTTTGGGTCTGAAATGAGTCTCCTGTAGGCGGCATCTACATGGGTCTTGTTTCTTTATCCATTCTGCCCTCTTTGTCTTTTCACTGGTTGCATCAGTCTATTTACATTTAAGATAATTACTGATATGAATGTACTTACTGCCATTTTATTGTTTTCTGTTTGTTTTTATAGGTCCTTTCTGTTCCTTTCTTCCTCTCTTATACTCTTGTTATTTGATGGTTTTCTTAAGTGTTGTGGTTGGATTTCTCTCTTTTAAGTTTTTTGTGTATCTATCATAGCCTTTAGATTTGTGGTTACCAAAGGTTCAATGATAGATTCCTAACTGTCTAACAGTCTTATATTAAGTTGATGATTGCTCTATTTCAAACACAATCTATAAGTAATTTTTTTCTCTTCTCCTCCACATTTTATGTATTAGATGTCAAAACATGCACTTTTTGTGTATCAGTTGATTGATTTTTGTGTATTGTTGATTTTGCTACTTTTGTTCAATTTTAATTTCATACTTTCTTGGTAATTAATTGGTTTACTACCTTTACTGTGGATTTATTTTCACTGGTGAAGACTACTTAGCCTTAGGAACATTTCCATTTATAGCAGTTCCTTTAACATATCCTGTAATGCTGGTTTAGTTGTTATAAATTCTTTGAGCCTTTGTTTATCTAGAAATTGTTTAACCCCTGCTTCAAATTAAATTATAATCTTGCTGGGTAGAGGATTCTTGGTTGAAGGTCCATCTGTTTCAGTACATTAAATATTTCAAGCCCCTCCCTTTTGGCCTATACAGTTTCTGCTGAGAAGTCTCCTGATAGCCTGATGGGGTTTCCCTTCTAAGTAATCTTTTTTCTCTTTCTGGCTGATTTTAGTACTCTCTTCTTATCCTTAATCTTTGCCATTTTAATTATTATATGTCTTGGTGTTGTCTTCCTGAGGTTCCTTTTGTTAGGAGTTGTCTGAACTTCCATGACCTGAGTGTCTATTTCCTTCCCCACATTGGGAAGTTTTCAACAAGTATTTCCCCAAAGAGACTTTCTATCCCTTTGTCTCTCTCTCCTCCTTCTGGTATCTCTATTATGTGCCTATTGGTTCACTTGGATCGACCACACAGCTCTCTTATCCTTCTTTCATTCCTAGAGACCCTTTTTTCTCTGTCCCCCAGCTTTGTTATGTTCCTGTTCTCCGACTTCCATCTCATTGTCTCCTCTACTTGCAGCAATCTATTATTCATTCCCCCCATTGTTTCATTTAAGTTACTGTATCTTCAGCTCTTGTATCTCCTTGTTGAAGTCCTCCCTGAGATCTTTTATACATTTCTGTAAATTAGTGAGAATATCTATGACTTTTACTTTGAAGTCTTTATCAAGAAGATTGGTCATCTCTGTTCATTTAGCCCTCTTTCTTCTGGTGTCTTATTCTGTAGATTTGTTTGGAACATATTCCTATGTCTTATTTTGTCAGGTTTTCTGTGTTTCTTCCTTTGTATTAGACGGATCCGCTATGCTTCCTTGTCTGGAGGGTAATGGCTTTGTGAATAAGGCATCCTGTGGTGCCCAGAGGCTCAGGACTCTCTCCTCTCCAGTACCTGATTCTCCTCTGCTATGGAACCCCAGTTGCTGTTGGTGGACAATGGGCAGTGTTGCCTTTCTGTCTGCCTGCCAGCAGTGGTTTATCTCAGTCTGCTGAAGTTTATCTCAGTTTGCCTCAGCCAGCCTTTCATGATCAGAGTAGGGGCTTCTGCTGGGATCCTTGTGGGTGGAGCCACCCTCTGCCTGCCCTACAGCAATGGCAGGGCTACAGGGTTAATGGGGTGAGTGGGGCTGCTGTGCAGCTCTAGGGCAGGGCGGGATGTGCAACACACGTTCTGGACATCCACAGGGAGCAAGGAGTTCTCAGTGCTGTCTCCTGCAGGTGCCTCCCCAGTTGGGCTGAGACAGGGCTGAGAGACCTGGAAGAGCCTTCTCTGCCTGCCAGGCAGCAAAGCCTGATGCTGCTGCTGGGCTGAGTTGCCATTGAGGAGGATGGGTCTTCTGGGCTTCCCAAGACTTCCCAAACAGCTTGGCCAAGGGAGTACTGGAGAAGTATCCTCTACCTGCCCTTTCTCCTGAGGAGAGAGCTCTGTCCAACCCTCACCCCTCTGCACCCCACCCCACCCCACTGCTGACAAATCTTTCAAACTGCCCCCCTCTGCTTTGGGTCTCAGTAAGACCAGCAGAGCATACCTGTCCTCCACAAGTGGCAGGAGTCTCAGCCTCTCAGAGTGTTCACCTATCCCTGGTGTCCAGTCCCACTAATCACCAGAACCCAATGCAATGCAGACTCATGCTCCCAGAGCAGGTCCCCAGGGCCAGGTGTGCAGAGCTCCTGAGCACCTCTCCCCTCCTGGCTCTGTTCCTCTCCTTCTAGCCTGTGGGCTGAGATAGGGAAGAGCTTGGGTCCCACTCAGTTGCAGCTCTGCCACATTACCCTTTTCTGTGTGGTCTTCTCTTCTTCCCCAGGTGGAGGTGGTCTATTCAGTAATATTCAGGTTGTTTTCAGGTTTACTTGTATTTGCTATAGTTGCTTCCTTAGTGTGTTTGTGGGAGGAGGTTTCCACTTTGCCTTCCTATTCTGCCATCTTTCCCCCCATCCATATTGCACATTCTTAAGACACATAGCAAGTGTAGTGTTTAAGAAGGCATTGGCTATCAGAAGGGTTCAGAGTTTCACTAGGTGGGCTTTATAGCATATCTGAGGTGACATGAGAAAAAAATAAAAGATGGCTTATGGTAAAACATCAGAAGGTCTAACATAGGTTTCATTAGAGTCCCAGAAAGAGGGAAGTCAGAGATGAGCAAAAAATATTTGAAGAAGTAATAGTCCAGATTTCCAAATTTTGTGAGAAATGTAGATTTAGAGGTTGAAGAAATTTAGAGAGTCCTAAACAGGATAAGCACAAACAAACACACCTAGCCACATTATAGTTAACTGCTGAAAACCAAAGAAAGAAAAAATTTTGAAAGAAGTCTAACAAAAAGGTTATTTACACATAGGGGAGCAAAGTTAGGGACTATGGCTGGCTTCTAATCAGAAACAGTGAAGGCAAAAAGTCACCATAATGACATCTTTAAAAGTGCTGAAAGAAACTTGTACCTGTTAGAATAACTAGTATCAAAAAGGAAATCACAAGTGTTGGCAAGGGTGTGGAGAAAAGGGAATGTTATACACTGTTGATGGGAATGCAAATTAGTACAGCTATGGGAAACAGTATGAAAGTTCTTCAAAAAATCAAAAATAGAACTACCATATGATCCAGCAATTCCACTTCTGAGTATTTATCCAAAGAAAGAAAACACTAACATGAAACAAAATGCACCCCATGTTCACTGCAGCATTATTTAAAATAGACAAGATATTGAAACAACCTAAGTGTCCCTTGATGAACAAATGGATAAAGAAAATGTGCTATATATACACAATGGAATATTACTTAGCCAGAAAAAAGAATGAAATCTTGCCATTTGAGACAACATGGATGGACCCTGTGGGCATTATACTAAGTGAAATAAATCAGAGAAAGATAATGCCATACAATTTCATTTATATGTGGAATGTTAAAAAAAAACCCTCAGATACAGAGAACAGATTGGTGGTTGCTAGAGGTAGAGGGTAGGGGTGGGTGAAATAAGTGAAGGGGGTCAAAAGGTACAAACTTACAGTTATAAAATAAACAAGTCATGAGATGTAACCCATGGCGACTACAAGCATATTTGACCATTGATAGGATTAAATCTTAGGAGTTATCACAAGAGAAGAAATTTTTGTGACTGCATATAGTGATGGATGTTAACTAGACATTATAGTATCATTTCACAGTATATACAAATATTGAATCATTATGTTGTACACCCAACAGTAATGTAATGTTATATGTCAATTATGCCTCAATTTAGAAATTAAATAAAACTATTGAAAGAAAACTGTCAACCCGTACTTCTATATCTGGCCAAAAAACATTTCAAGAATAAAGGAAAAATAAAGACATTTTTAGGTAAACAGAACCTAAGAAACTTTATCACCAGCAGACCTGTTCCATAAGAAACGTTAAGGAATGTTCTTCACACTGAAGGAAAATAATACCAAATGGAAACCTGGATCCATTTGAGTCCAGGAAGAAAGGCAGAAAAACACTAAAAATAGAAAATACATAGGCAAACATGAAATAGTATATTTTTCTTAATTTTTAAAAAACACATATGACCATATACATAAAGTGATTTCTATTACACTGAACCGTGGGGCTCATACTACACATATGTAATATGATGTAATATGTGCACATGTATATGCAGCATAGTTATCAAAAACATAAACTACCAAAATCAAGAGTGAAAGACTTGATTGAAAGAGTAAGCCAACGTTACAAACTTTATAATAAGTTACACATTATGAACTTTACAGTAAGTTAAACAATTTAGATAAAATGGGCAAATTCCATGAAAGGTACACACAATAAATCTGACACAAGAGGTAAGGAATCTGAGTGCCCATAGCTATTTTTAAAATTGACTAATATCAAAGTCCTTCTCATAAATAAGACTCTAGGCCCAGATGGTCTGATTAGCATGTTCTATCAATCATTTAAGAAAAAACACACCAGTCCTACACAAACTCTTTCAGGAAAAGGAATAAGAAACACTTCAACTTATTCAATGAAGCTAGCACTTCCTTAATATCACCACAGACAAAAGGAATATAAGAATCCTACAGACCAACATATCTAATCAACATACATGCAAAAATCCTTAGCAAAATATAAATAAATCAATACATTGTGAACAAGTGAGGTTTATGCCCAGAATGCAAAACTGGTTTAAGATTTGAAAACTAATACCCCATATTAACATAATAAAGGGGGGAAAAAATCCCATGATGTGACTAGTTAGTGAAAAAGCATCCATTCTCTCCATTTCTATTCAACATTGTACTGGAAATTGTAGCTACTACAAGGCAGGAAAGAAAAAAGGCATAATGATCAGCAAGGAAGAAGTTAAATTTTATCATATGTGACATGACTGTTTATGTAGAAGGATTTAAAGAACCTATATCAATTACTAAAACAAGTGGATTTATAAGGCCACAAGATGCAAAGTCAATATTGGTATGTAGATGTACAATTTTTTTCCAATTTAAAAGCTAAAAATTTAAAGCAATACCATTTTACAAATCTTTCCAGCCTCCCTGGGATTAGGTGTGGCCTGTGACCAAGCTCTGGTCAACGGAATGTGAATAGAGGTGTTCTGCACCCTTCTAGACATGACCCAGAAAATCCTCCCAGGTGCAATTCTCAGTCTCTCTCCCCTTCCTTATTACTGGAAACCTTGGCAGCCCTGGAAACCATGAAGATGATAGAGCCACAAGACAGGTGCCTGGGTCCCTAAAGCCCTGATGTAGAAGAGAGATGCCTGCCATCAGGAATAATTGTTTTTGATACTCCTAATTTATCATGTTGGATATACTAGCTAATAATATTATACCTTAACTGAAACATAAGAATTCTGCAGACCAATATCTCTAATCAACATACATGCAAAAATCCTTAGCAAAAAATTAATAAATCAGTACACTGTGAACAAATGAGATTTATGCCCAGAATGCAAAACTGGTTAAAGATTTGAAAAAAAAAAATGTATTATGACCATCAGTATGGGATCAGACAGGGAAAATGTAGTGGGTGAGTACTTGGAATACTAAGCTGCAGTTAAAGGTCATGAATAAGATATTCACACTGCTGTGCATATATCATAAGCATTGACTAGAGAGACTGAAATCCATAAAATGGATGTAAATTGGAGTACTTTCTGCTGTCCATTGAAGGAATTATACAGACAAATGAGGACATATTATTAACTGCATTAGAAAGTCTGAGGTGGAATGGAAGTGGATTTTTATGGACAAGTGGATAAAAACGTGGCTGTAAAATGATCAACTCCATCACTGCAAGGAGACACCACAGAGAGGAAGAGCTGGGAGATGGGGAGTCTGCAAGTAGGTGCTGTTAGTCTCATGTGATCGGCATACAAAGACAATGAATGTTAAAGATTGCTTAACAGGAAGTCCAATAGCACAGTTTGCTTTGCAGAAATCACCAAAGTGTACTTAGTTAAAGGAAGTTCTTGATATTCATTGTCTCATTTGCAAAACAGGATGATATATATTTTCTGGTAGATGCAAAAACATCCTAAGTCACAATAGCACTGGTCTATGTGTTTCAAAGGAAAAGTTGTTAGAAACAGTACTCTGATAATCCAGGTATTATTAATGGGAGCCTCAAAACAGGAATGTTAGAATTAAGACTGTCTTCCACTTAACCACCAACTGTTATAGATCTGTAAAGGCATTGCAAAAAGCCCTGAAGACACATCACAATCAAGGATTCATACTTGGCCTTTAGTTCTCTTTTAGAAAGAAACAGCTCAAGACTATAAGGCATTTCATCAGGCACTTATGAGAAGGAAGAATATCTGACCACTTAATAATCCTACTTTCTTAAATTCCCATGTTAAGGAGAAGAGGCACAGTTCCAGTTTAGCCATTTAGTATGTGAATTATATATGATTTTAAATGAGGCTCTTTAGACTAGAGGCTCATCTCAGTGTCTAACTGCTGGGAAGGGTACAATAAAAATGTGTTTAAGGCCCCATGGAACTAGCACCAGCTATTAAAGTTGTACTGCTAGTCAAAGAAAAATTCTTAATTGAATAAGATTGCTATGGTCTCACTGTGGTACACATACAGCTTGAGAAGGCCTGGCTCCTAGTGATACAAAATACATTTTGGGTTGTTTGCCTATACTTCAGGAGATGTCTGAAAGCTACTGATAACAGCAAGGAATACCCATGTAGGATTTCACTTAAGAGAACAAAATATATGACTGCAATGTTTCAACACATGCTTTCTGGCACTGCACTATTGCGTATCACCAGAGTTTGATGTGTTAGAATCTGGGCATCATATGAACTTTGTAAAGATGTCAAGATAAAATGCCTTATCTTCACTGTAAAACTTTATGACTTGCTAAGGACGTGATCACCACATCTGTTGCAGATGCTCTGCAGATGAAAAAAACCCAGAATTATGTCAGGGCACAGAGGCAAGAAGGGTGGATAATTTAAGAGATGGATTATTTAGCCAAAATGTGAAACATTCACTTTGATTTGTTCTGGGGCAAGGGGGAAGGGAGATGGGACAGAAGGCTAGAAGAGGGTCCCAGGTCACTCCCAGAATTATTCTTTCAGGCTATTGGGTAAAATTTTACACTCCAAGAGCAAAATTTACATGCATTACTTGGCAATTGCCATCCTGGTAGAAATAGCCTTTGGCACACCACCATCTAGTGGCGTCCAAGAAGAACTCAACATCTTTGTTCTTTTTTTCCTTTTTGTCTTTAAACTCATTGGAGCAGAGGAAGGGGATTTTGTGCAGATTGAGAACCTCTTTGCATTCTAGGCCCCCTCCAAAGAGGGAAGCTTTCACTGGACTTTAATAATGGCATCTCAGACTGTCCTCATTTGAATGAATCCTGCTGCCGTTCATCGTCTAGGGTGAGGATAATAGTATCTATCCCCGTAAGTCTATTCTGGTGATAAAAGTGACTCACAACCATGCACAGTAAGCACCCAAATTCTCTACCAACAACCAGGGTTAGAGCCAATGACATTCATGCACTTAAAAATCCACCCCACCACTCAACAGAGTTAAACCAGGCCATCTAAGGCTTCTCAGCTTTTCTTACCACAGCCATCCCCAAATGCAGGTGGCCAAAAGCAGTGGGCAGAAGCAGCAGCATTTCACTGAGCATGAGTAAAGAACAGGAGAAAAAGCTTCCATTCTTCCCCTTGTTTTTAGAGCCATTATTTCTTCCACACTCAACTGCTCACACCAGCGTGGACTTTTGTCTGTATGCTGCCCTGATGTTATCTGGCCTTCGCTGGAGACAGGGTTGCTGCGCCCATTTCCAACAGGGAAGGAGCAGGCAATGACTCCCCAAGCAATATAGAAGAAAAGCATGATCAGAACCAAGGTCTTTCTTCTCTTAACCACCTCCAGACACCTCACACCTGCCAATTGGAGCTGCCTCTCCTGAAGGGTTCCTCAAAGGTTTGGTAAGTTCCCAGATTCCACACTTCCATCTTCTCTAGCAGTTTTTCATGAGAGGCCAACCGCCCACATTACTCATCTGGATTTGACAGGAATCACCTACTTTTTTTTTTTGTAGTCTTATGGTATTTTTTTCTTTTTATTAAGGCATCATTGATATACACTCTTATGAACGTTTCACAAAAAAAACAATGTGGTTATTACATTCACCCTTATTATCAAGTCCCCCCCATACCCCATTCCACTGTCCATCAGTGTAGTAAGATGCCACAGAGTCCCCATTTGTCTTCTCTGAGCTACACTGTCTTCCCGTGCACCAATCATGATACCCCTCAATCCCCTTCTCCCCCACTCCACACACACACACACCCCTCCCCCTCCCCTTTGGTAACCACTAGTCCCTTCTTGGAGTCTGTGAGTCTGCTGCTATTTTGTTCCTTCAGTTT
This sequence comes from Manis pentadactyla, assembly GCF_030020395.1. Lineage (NCBI taxonomy): Eukaryota > Metazoa > Chordata > Mammalia > Pholidota > Manidae > Manis > Manis pentadactyla. Next base: position 43,476,251 of record NC_080019.1, on the reverse strand, counting down.
TGCTTCATTGTTATACTCCACAAATGAGGGAAATCATTTAGTATTTGTCTTTCTCTGCCTGACTTATTTCACTGAGCATAATACCCTCTAGCTCCATCCATGTTGTTGCAAATGGTAGGATTTGTGTCTTTCTTATGTCCGAATAGTATTCCATCATGTACATGTACCACATTTTCTTTATCCATTCATCTACTGATGGACACTTAGGTTGTTTCTATATCTTGGCTATTGTAAATAATGCTGCAATCAACATAGCGGTGCATCTGTCTTTTTGAATCTGAGTTGTTTTCTTTGGGTAAATTCCTATGAGAGGAATTCACGGGTCAAATGGTATTTCTATTTTTAGTTTTTTGAGGAACCTCCATATTGCTTTCCACAATGGTTGAACTAGTTCACATTCCCACCAGCAGTGTAGGAGGGTTCCCCTTCCTCTGCATCCTCACCAGCATTTGTTGTTCCTAGTCTTTTCTATGATGGCCATCCTAACTGGTGTGAGGTGATATCTCGTTGTGGTTTTAATTTGCATTTCCCTGATAATTAGTGATGTGGAGCATCTTTTCATATGCCTGTTGGCCATCTGAATTTCTTCTTTGGAGAAGTGTCTGTTGATATCCTCTGCCCATTTTTTAATTGCATTATTTGCTTTTTGGGTTTTGAGGTATGTGAGTTCTTTATATATTTTGGATGTTAACCCCTTGTCAGATATGTCATTTACAGATATATTCTCCCATACTGTAAGATGCCTTTTTGTTCTGTTGATGGTGTCCTTTGCTGTACAGAGGCTTTTTAGCATGATGTAGTCCCATTTGTTCATTTTTTATTTTGTTTCCCTTGCCTGAGAAGATGCATTCAGGAAAAAGTTGCTCATGATAATATTCAATAGATTTTTGCCTATGTTTACTTCTAAGAGTTTTATGGTCTTACATTCAGGTCTTTGATCCATTTTGAGTTTACTTTTGTGTATGGAGTTAGACAGCAATCCAGTTTCATTCTCTTACATGTAGCTGTCCAGTTTTGCCAACACCAGTTGTTGAAGAGGCTGTCATTTCCCCATAGTATGTCCATGGTTCCTTTATCATATATTAATTGACCATATATGCTTGGGTTTATATCTGGGCTCTCTAGTCTGTTCCATTGGTTTATGGCTCTGTTCTTGTGCCAGTACCAAATTGTCTTGATTACTGTGGCTTTGTAGTAGAGCTTGAAATTGGAAAGCGAGATCCCCCCCCTGCCTTATTCTTCCTTCTCAGGATTGCTTTGGCTATTTGGGGTCTTTCGTGGTTCCATATGAATTTTAGAACTATTTGTTCCAGTTTGTTGAAGAGTGCTGTTGGTATTTTGATAGGGATTGCATTGAATCTGTAGATTGCTTTAGGCACAATGGCCATTTTGACAATAATAATTCCCACCCAAGAGCATGGGATGAATTTCTATTTATTAGTGTCCTCTTTAATTTCTCTTAGGAATGTCTTGTAGTTTTCAGGGTATAGGTCTTTCACTTCGTTGGTTAGGTTTATTCCTAGGTATTTTATTCTTTTTGATGCAGTTGTGAATGGAATTGTTTTCCTGATTTCTCTTTCTGCTAGTTCATTGTTAGTGTATAGGAATGCAACAGATTTCTGTGTATTAATTTTGTATCCTCAATTTTGCTGAATTCAGCTATTAGTTCTAGTAGTTTTAGAGTGGATTCTTTAGGTTTTTTATGTACAATATCATGTCATCTGCAAACAGTGACAGTTTGGCTTCTTCCTTACCAATCTGGATACCTTTTATTTCTTTGTGTTGTCTGATTGCCATGGCTAGGACCTCCAGAATTATGTTGAATAAAAATAGGGAGAGTGGGCATCCTTGTCTTGTTCCCAATCTTAGGGGAAAAGCTTTCAGCTTCTCACTATTAAGTATGATGCTGGCTGTGGGTTTGTCATATATGGCCTTTATTATGTTGACGTACTTGCCCTCTATGCCCATTTTGTTGAGAGTTTTCATCATGAATGTATGTTGAATTTTGTCGAATGCTTTTTCAGCATCTATGGAGATGATCATGTAGTTTTGTCCTTTTTGTTGATGTAGATGATGTTGATGGATTTTCAAATGTTGTACTATCCTTGCAGAGGTTCAGGGAGCTGGATATGCTAACTTTGGCTTGTAGATAGGAGTTGAAACAGTGGAGCGAGTGAGGTGGCTGGGGTGGGAGATTGAGACCCAGCATTCAGAGAGCAGGTGAGGAGGAAGGCAATCCAGAGGGAGACCGAGAAGGGGAGTCAGGTAGGGGCGTCACAGCCCTGGGACCAGGGAGAGTTCTAGAAGGAAAGCGTATTGGTCAGCTCAGGTTGCCATAACAACATAACACAGCCCAGGCTGCTTAAACCACAGACATTTGTTTTCTCACAGTTGTGGAGGCAAAGTCCAAGACCAGGTGGTGGCAGGCTCTCTCCTGAGGCCTCTCTCCACAGCTGGCCATCTCGCCCTGTGCTCTCATGTGGCCTTTCCCGTGTGTGTGCATCCCTGGTGTGTCCACTTCCTGTAAGGCCACCAGTGCTACCCAGTTGGGGACCACCTTTATGAACTCACTGACCCTTACTTACCTCCTTAGAGGCCCCAACACAGTGTCATCTCCAAATACAGGCATGTAGGGGATCAGTGATTCACCATATGAGCTCAGTAGATGAGTCCACAGGTTTCTCTCCATTCTGTGCCCAGGGTCCTGATGAGGAGTCAGGAAGGGGCCATTTGACAGGAAGGAGGAGCAGAAACTACTATTTTAAAATCAGCCCAGTAGGGAAAAGTCAGGCTTCAGTGGGTCTTGTTAGTGGCCAGCCGAGGGGCCGCAGGGAAGACCCAGGCACATGGGAACAGGGAACAGGGGTATTCCAGAGCCCAGAAAATGGGCCCCCAGCTTGCCAGCAAGGCCAAATGTCTGGGCCACCTCTGAGCTTGTCAGCCTCACTCTTCTGGATCCCCTGCCACTCTGTGAGGTCATCAGAGAATGAGCTTCTGTCCCAAACCCACCTGCATTGGTGGTGACCCCTCTACAGGTAACCAGTGTGGTGCTTGCCCAGCTCTGACCCCAGGGAGCGGCTAACCTGCAGGCTCAGCCCTGCCCTGGCTCCCTGAACACCCAGCCCACCCACTGCCCCACACTCAGCCACACCAGCCCCACCAGGCTGGCTGCACCTTCTGCATCCCCATCAGCTCCTGGGGCCCCACACACTGCCTCACCATGGCTGGCTCAACTTAGCACCCAGGGCTCCAGCTTGTCAAGAGGGAAACGGCCGCCGTGGCTGCTGCAGGCAAACCCAAGGACATGACCTGCTGTGCGCCAGGCACTGGACTCAGCCTTCACCTATGTCCTCGCACGCCCCACACCAACTGCAGGCGGAGGTCCTAGGCATTGGCAGTTGTGTGTGCGCTTGAGAAACTAAGCACAGAGAGCGGAAGAGGCCAGGTTCACCATGGCTGGCAGGGCGCAGAGTGGGAGCACCACGCCAGCCTCACCTGGAAGCCCTTTGCCTTCCTTGCTGGTGTGATTACTTCCATCTGCTCAGGTTTGGTGGCTGGACCTGCCTCCTCCCCACTGACCCGGGATAGCATGGTGGGGCAGAGGCTGATTCCCGGTGTCTCCTCACGCCCCCCATTTGCCCTTGCAAGCCCTCAAGAAGTTTGAATGGGGTGGTGGTGTTTACTGCCTTTTTTCCAATTGTTTCTTCAAGATCAATCAAAATTTGTTCTAGTAAACATTACTTATCTTACAAATTTCTAATACATGCTCACATATTTCAGAATGGCATGCAATATGCTTCTGACATAGAAAGGAATTCTATGTTATTTCCAATGTCTGTATCCATTGCCACATGTCAATGATAGTTAAAGAACAGTGGAGCTTTTATGTAAATCAAAATACAGTACTTCTAATTTTAGAGATTCCAATCATGTGAAAGAATGTACCGCAAAGAATTATATTAAATGAAATTTTATTTGAAAAATACTCTTAAAATTATAATGCTATGCTTACTTGGATAAGGGAACTGTCATTCAGTTAAATAACAGTAGCTACACCTAAAAGAGAGAAATCACAATTAGCTTAAAGACAGAAACACCTGCAGAGCTGTGCCATGGCTGGGGGTGGTCAGGACCCGGCTGCGGTAAGCTGAGTCACACCTGCAGGTCACCCCTGCCCCCTGGGCCCTCATGGTAACACTGTCCTCTTTCCTGGGGGGGCCTGAGGATTCAGGGGATCCTGGGACACTTGTGGCCTCTGTGGGCTGCAGGTGGAGCAACAGGAGCAGAAGGGCCACTTGGGAAAGGCTGCAGGTGGGCCTCGGCATCGGCCAGCATTTGCCTGATGTGGTCGCCTTCTCTTTTTAGCTTCATGAGGTCTCTCAGTCCACATGGCTGCCTTCCAGCTTTTCTGAGCCCTTTTCTCACACAAGAGGAACTCCCTTTGGTAGAAGGACCTGGTTCTCGCCAATTCTTTGCCCATTTCTTCAGCGATCTTGTTGCACAGCTGAAGAATCTGAAACTAGGAGTTCCAGTTTCTGCACAACTTGATCAGTTTCTTCTCAATTTGTGCACTCTTTTCCTCCTTAGCGGTTTGGCTCTCAAGTTGCACAGTACATTCTTTTTTTTTTTTTTTACTTTTATTTTTTATTTATTTATTTTTAATACTTTTTTTTGTTATCATTAATCTACAATTACATGAAGAACATTATGTTTACTAGGCTCTCCAGTACCCCAAGTCCCCCCACAAACCCCATTACAGTCACTGTCCATCAGCATAGCAAGATGTTGTAGCATAACTACTTGTCTTCTCTGTGTTGGACAGCCCTCCCCTTTCCTCCACCCCCCACATTATACATGCTAATCATAATACCCCCTTTCTTCTTCCCTGCCTTTATCCCTTCCTACCCTCCCATTCTCCCCAGTCTCTTTCCCTTTGGTAACTTAGTCCATTCTTGGGTTCTGTGATTCTGCTGCTGTTTTGTTCCTTCAGTTTTCCTTTGTTCTTATATTCCACAGATGAGTGAAATCATTTGGTATCTGTCTTTCTCCACTTGGCTTATTTCACTGAGCATAATAGCCTCTACCTCCATCCATGTTGTTGCAAATTGTAGGATTTGTTTTCTTCTTATGGCTGAATAATATTCCATTGTGTATAGGTACCACATCTTCTTTATCCATTCATCTGCTGATGGACACTTAGGTTGCTTCCATTTCTTGGCTATTGTAAATAGTGCTGTGATAGACATAGGGGTGCATCTGTCTTTTTCAAACTGGAGTGCTGCACCCATAGGGTAAATTCCTAGAAGTGGAATTCCTGGGTTAAATGGTAAGTCTATTTTGAGCATTTTGAGGAACCTCCATATTGCTTTCCACAATGGTTGAACTAATTTACATTCCCACCAGCAGTGTAGGAGGGTTCCTCTTTCTCCACAACCTCGCCAACATTTGTTGTTGTTTGTCTTTTGGATCGTGGCCATCCTTACTGGTGTGAGGTGATGTCTCATTGTGGTTTTAATTTGCATTTCTCTGATAACTAGTGATGTGGAGCATCTTTTCATGTGTCTGTTGGACATCTGAATTTCTTCTTTGGAGAATTGTCTGTTCAGCTCCTCTGCCCATTTTTTAATTGGATTATTTGCTTTTTGTTTGTTGAGGTGCATGAGCTCTTCATTTATTTTGGATGTCAAGCCTTTATCGGATCTGTCATTTACAAATATATTCTCCCATACTGTAGGGTACCTTTTTGTTCTATTGATGGTGTCCTTTGTTGTACAGAAGCTTTTCAGCTTGATATAGTCCCACTTGTTCATTTTTGCTTTTGCTTCCCTTGCCCAGGGAGGTATGTTCATGAAGAACTCACTAATGTTTACGTCCAAGAAATTTTTGCCTATGTTTTTTTCTAAGAGTTTTATGATTTCATGACTTACATTCAGGTGTTTGATCCATTTCGAATTTACTTTTGTGTATGGGGTTAGACAGTGATCCAGTTTCATTCTCTTACATGTAGCTGTCCAGTTTTGCCAGCATCATCTGTTGAAGAGACGGTTATTTCCCCATTGTATATCCATGGTTCCTTTAACGAATATTAATTGACTATATATGTTTGGGTTAATGTCTGGAGTCTCTAATCTGTTCCACCGGTCTGTGGCTCTGTTCTTGTGCCAGTACCAAACTGTCTTGATTACTATGGCTTTGTAGTAGAGCTTGAAGTTGGGGAGTGAGATCCCCCCACTTTATTCTTCTTTCTCAGGATTGCTTTGGCTATTTGGGGTCTTTGGTGTTTCCATATGAATTTCTGAACTATTTGTTCCAGTTCGTTGGAGAATGTTGTAATTTGATAGGGATTGCATCAAATCTGTATATTACTTTGGGCAAGATGGGCATTTTGATGATATTAATTCTTCCTAGCCAAGAGCATGGAATGAGTTTCCATTTGTTAGTGAGCACTATAATTTCTCTTAAGAGTGTCTTATAGTTTTCAGTTTATAGGTCTTTCACTTCTTTGGTTAGGTTTATTCCTAGGTATTTTATTTTTTTTGATGCAATTGTGAATGGAATTGTTTTCCTGATTCCTCTTTCTATTGGTTCATTGTTAGTGTACACGAAAGTCACAGATTTCTGTGTGTTAATTTTGTAACCTGCAACTTTGCTGTATTCTGATATCAGTTCTAGTAGTTTTGGAGTGGAGTCTTTAGGGTTCTTTATGTACAATATCATGTCATCTGCAAATAGTGACAGTTTAACTTCTTCTTTACCAATCTGGATTCCTTCTATTTCTTTGTTTTGTCTGATTGCTGTGGCTAGGACCTCCAGTACTATGTTAAATAACAGTGGGGAGAGTAGGCATCATCCCTGTCTTGTTCCCAATCTCAGAGGAAAAGGTTTCAGCTTCTCACTGTTCAGTATGATGTTGGCTGTGGGTTTATCATATATGGCCTTTATTATGTTGAGGTACTTGCCCTCTATACCCATTATGCTGAGGGTTTTTATCATGAATGGATGTTGAATTTTGTCAAATGCTTTTTCAGCATCTATGGAGATGATCATGTGGTTTTTGTCTTTCTTTTTGTTTATGTGGTGGATGATGTTGATGGATTTTCGAATGTTGTACCATTCTTGCATCCCTGGGATGAATCCCACTTGGTCGTGGTGTATGATCCTTTTGATATTGTTTTGAATTCGGTTTGCTAATATTTTATTGAGTATTTTTGCATCTATGTTCATCAGGGATATTGGTCTGTAGTTTTCCTTTTTGGTGGTGTCTTTGCCTGGTTTTGGTATTTGGGTGATGTTGGCTTCATATAATGAGTTTGGGAGTATTCCCTCCTCTTCTATTTTTTGGAAAACTTTAAGGAGAATGGGTATTATATCTCCTCTGTATGTCTGATAAAATTCCGAGGTAAACCCATCTGGCCCAGGGTTTTTTTTCTTGGCTAGTTTTTTGATTACCCCTTCAATTTCTTTGCTGGTAATTGGTTTGTTTAGATTTTGTGTTTCTTCCTTGGTCAGTCTTGGAAGGTTGTATTTTTCTAGGAAATTGTCCATTTCTTCTAGGTTTTCCAGCTTCTTAGCATATAGGTTTTCATAGTAGTCTCTAATAATTCTTTGTATTTCTGTTGGGTCCGTCATGATGTTTCCATTCTCGTTTCTGATTCTGTTGATGTGTGTTGATTCTCTTTTTCTCTTAATAAGTCTGGCTAGAGGCTTATCTATTTTGTTTATTTACTCAAAGAACCAGCTCTTGGTTTCATTCATTTTTTTCTATTGTTTTATTCTTCTCAATTTTAATTATTTCTTCTCTGATCTTTATTATGTCCCGCCTTCTGCTGAATTTAGGCCTCATTTGTTCTTCTTTTTCCAATTTTGATTATTGTGAAATTAGACTATTCATTTGGGGTTGTTCTTCCTTCTTTAAATATGCCTGGATTGCTATATGCTTTCCTCTCAAGACTGCTTTTGCTGCATCCCACAGAAGTTGGGGCTTTGTGTTGTTGTTGTCATTTATTTCCATATATTGCTGGATCTCCATTTTAATTTGGTCATTGATCCATTGACTATTTAGAAGGGTGTTGTTAAGACTCCATGTGTTTGTGTGCCCTTTTGCACAATTTATTTCTAATTTTATACCTTTGTGGTCTGAAAAGTTGGTTGGTAGAATTTCAATCCTTTTGAATTTACTGAGGCTCTTTTTGTGGCCTAGTATGTGGTCTATTCTGGAGAATGTTCCATGTGCACTTGAGAAGAATGTGTATCCTGTTGCTTTTGGGTGTAGAGTTCTATAGATGTCTGTTAGCTCCATCTGTTCTAGTGTGTTGTTCAGTGCCTCTGTGTCCTTACTTATTTTCTGTCAGGTGGATCTGTCCTTTGGAGTGAATGGTGTGTTGAAGTCTCCTAAAATGAGTGCATGGCATTCTATTTCCTCCTTTAGTTCTGTTAGTATTTGTTTCACATATGCTGGTGCTCCTGTGTTGGGTGCATATATATTTATAATGGTTATATCCTCTTGTTGGACTGAGCCCTGTATCATTATGTAATGTCATTCTTTATCTCTTGTTACTTTCTTTGTTTTGAAGTCTATTTTGTCTGATACTAGTACTGCGACACCTGCTTTTTCCTCCCTATTGTTTGCCTGAAATATGTTTTTCCATCCCTTGACTTTTAGTCTGTGCATGTCTTTGGATTTAAAGTGAGTCTCTTGAAAGCAGCATATAGATGGGTCTTGTTTTTTTTTTATCAGTTCATTGACTCTGTGTCTTTTGATTGGTGCATTCAGTCGATTTACATTTAGGGTGATTATCGATAGGTATGTACTTATTGGTTTTAGATTCGTGGTTACCAAAGGTTCCAGGTTACTTTCCTTACTATCTAAGAGTCTAATTTAACTCACTTAGTACACTGTTACAAACACAATCTAAAGGTTCTTTTCTATTTCTCCTCCTTTTTCTTCCTCCTTCATTCTTTATGTATTAGGTATCAAATTCTGTACTTTTTGTCTACCCCTTGATTGACTTTGGAGATAGTCAATTTAATTTTGCATTTGCCTCACAATCGGCTGCTCCACCCTCCCTACCATGGTTTTACTACCTCGGGTGACAGTTATCCAACCCTAGGAACACTTCCATCTATAGCAGTTCCTCATAAATAGACTGCAGAGGTGGTTTGTGGGAGGTAAACTCTCTCAGCTTTTGCTTATCTGGAAATTGTTTAATCCCTCCTTTAAATTTAAATGATAATCTCACCGGATAAAGTAATCTTGGTTCCAGGCCCTTCTGCTTCATGGCATTAAATACATCATGCCACTCCCTTCTGGCCTGTAAGGTTTCTGCTGAGAAGTCTGATGTTAGCCTGATGGGCTTTCCTTTGTATGTGATCTTATTTCTCTCTCTGGCTGCTTTTAACAGTCTGTCCTTATCCTCGATCTTTCCCATTTTAATTACTATGTGTCTTGGTGTTGTCTTCCTTGGGTCCCTTCTGTTGGGAGATCTGGGATCTCCATGGCCTGAGACACTATGTCCTTCCCCAGATTGGGGAAGTTTTCAGCAACTACCTCCTCAAAGACACTTTCTATCCCTTTTTCTCTCTCTTCTTCTTCTGGTATCCCTATAATGCAAATATTGTTCCGCTTGAATTGGTCACACAGTTCTCTCAATAGTCTTTCATTTTTAGAGATCCTTTTTTCTCTCTGTGCCTCAGCTTCTTTTTGTATTCCTCTTCTCTAGTTTCTATTTCATTTATTGTCTCCTCCACAGTATCCAACCTGCTTTTAATACCCTCCATCATGCTCTTCAATGATTGGATCTCTGACCTGAATTCATTCCTGAGTTCTTGGATGTCTTTCTGTACCTCCATTAGGATGTTGGTGATTTTTATTTTGAACTCCCTTTCAGGAAGAGTGACGAGGTCCATATCATTTAAATCTTTCTCGGGAGTTGTATTAATAATTTTACTCTGGACAAGGTTCCTTTGGTGTTTCATGTTTGTATGTGGCGCCTTCTAGTGTCCAGAAGCTCTATTCTGGAGCTGCTCAGCCCCTGAAGCAATGTCGGGTGTCGCAGGGGAGCAGTACTGGTGCCTGCGGGGAGGAAAGCACTGTTCCCCGCCTCTGGCTGCTGTGCCTGTCTCCACTGCCTGAGCCAGTGGGTTAGTCACACAGGTATGTTTTTGTCCCAGAGCAACAGGATGTGGATCCCTGCTTTCCACAAGCAGCTGGAATCCCAGTCTCCCCAGGAACTCTGCCTGTATTAACTTTCCAACCCGGTAGTCATGCGAGTCTCATGAAAGCACCGTGAAATGTAGTTTTGTGCTCCCAGGGCATGTCTCCGGAGCTAGGTATTCAGCAGTCCCAGGCCTCCACTCCCTCCCTGCTCTGTTTCTCTTCCTCCCGCCGGTGAGCTGGGGTAGGGGAGGGGCTCGGGTCCTGCAGAGCCACAGCTCTGGCACATTACCCCATTCGCTGAGATCTGCTCTTTTCTCCAGGTGTGTGCAGTCTGATGCCGTCCTCTTTCCTGTTGCTCTCTCAGGATTAGTTGCTCGAATTAAATTTTCTAATTGTATCCAGTTTTAGGAGGAAGCCTCTGTCTCTCCTCTCACGCTGCCATCTTTAATCCTCACATCTGCCCTGCACGGTACATTATTAAGCAGACTCTGGAGCTTCAGCTGAAGTAGCTGACTTCCCAGCTGTAGGATTTCACACCTCAGAGATGATTCCTCTGCCTGGAGGGCGGCTGTTTGTTTTCTCAGCTCTTCACTCACTCCCTTTTGTTCCCTTGATGATCTGGCTCTCTCAGGACTTTGAGGGGACACCGGAAGTCAGCATCGTGCATGCCAGCCTTCAGTGCCACTTCTGACCAGGGATGGGGTGTTCCTGCTTCTGCTGGTCTTCCAGGCTCCCGCCCTCCAGGACCTGTCTCAGGGGCCCAAGTGCGGGACGGAGTGGAGCAGGGGCTCAGCCACTGACAGCAGTCGGCTGATGCTCTTTCAGGACCTGCTCTGCACGTGCGTTTGACCCAACAGTCCTTCCTTCCCCTCCTCCTTTTCCCTCAGCTTCTGCCTGCATCTTGCGATGTCCTGGGCAAGGATTTCTGCCCTTTCTGGAAAAGCAGTGTTTCCTTTCCAATCATCCAGCATTTTCTTCCCAAGTTGTTCTCCATCCTTCTGTGATGCCCTGAGGGTCGGTTTCCCATCAGTGGCCTTGGGAAGTGTAGGAGGCTGGCTTTCCCATACCCTTGCCAGAAGGCCCAGAGTGATCTGAAGGGACAGCCTCAGGTGTGTGGTCACCACTGCCGAGCTCAGGCTTTGTAGGGTGGGAGGACTGGCCTCCCCTGCACGTGGCCTGCCAGTGTCATCGGTGGGAGTCACTCATTCTGCAGTGTCAATGCCATGGTTTCCAGGTACTTCCTGGCAGGCAGAACAGCCTCTGCCCTGAGCCTCAGTGCATCGTGAATTCCATGCTCCCCTTACCATGAAAAGCATCCGTACACAACCTGCCAGGGTCCCCCAGGGGACTGCAAGGAGTCCTGTTAGGCATCCCCAGCTCTCAGTGATCACCAGAAGAGTCTGCCACAGGCGCTTCAGGATCAGCTGGCACATGAGTCTGGCAGCAGGCAGCAGGCCTTCCATGGCTGCGGGGGCTCCATCGCTCTGCCTCCAAGTGCCAGTGTCTGTGCTCAGAGGGGATCACTCAGAACCCTGCAGAGTTCCATCGCCAAGGGCAACAGGGGCCCTAATAATAGGGCAGGTCAGTTAGGTGGGGGAGGGAGGCCAGCCAGGTCCTAGAGCACTGCTCTCCCCACCCAGCTGTGCAGCTGACCTGGGTGACAACACAGGGCCAGGCCAGGTCCCTCTCTGTGTATGAGGGCCAGTCAGGGCAGAGCTGCTGGGGCCCATCCCAGCTGAGGCCCTGTCTCCTGATTTAATGTTTTCTTCTGCTTCAGGGATGTCCACTGCTGTCCACCAGGGCCCAGGCATCTCCCTCCTCTGCGGCTCCCTCTCTCTCCCCTTGTGTGTTTGTCCCTGTAGGTGGGCAGGGGCTCAGCAGTGAAGGGTGTCCCTAAACGTATTAGTCAAGAGACCAGGACTCCAATCCCAACAACTCAGGAGCCATCACCTGGAACTGGCAAGGCCTTACAATTACGTGGATCCTGTGGGGCCTGCAAGTCCCTGTTCCATGCACATGTTCCTGGACACAGTTGACTGTGCTCTGGGGGTGACAGAGTGACCTGGGCTCCTTCCCTTGTGTGGTCCTCCATCTCCAGCCCATCCCTCCCTTTATTTTTTCTAAACTTTCTAAGGTTCACTCTGCCAAGGCCTGGGGGCCACACATGATAATCATCATTCCCAAGGTGACTGTCTTAAATCTTAAGCCTTTTCTCTGGATTGTGGGGATTGGCTCATCTCTGTTTCCACAGTTCACAGTGCTTTCTTGACAGCACATCTTGAAAACAGGATCACTAACCCTGAATAATCAGGAGCTGTGTTAACCTGAGTGAGCACTAGGATCTCAGACGAGGCTGAGTCTTGGACCAAGGGATCCTGGTGTGCACACAGAGCAGGGCCAGCACTTGTAACCATGAGCCAAACAGCAACCTGATCATGAACTAAGGGGCCCTTTATTTTCTCCTCGTGCCCTCACTTGTGTAGCTCAGGAGTTTTGTTTTCTTCAGTTCACTGAAGCACAACATTGAAGGTACAAAAAGGATGATCAAAGCTTTTCCTCAGACACCTTCAGTGTAATTCAGCTTCAAACTGAGGTGGCACAGCACACACTCAATCCTTGGTTACCTACAGGGAAAGAAATGGATGCATCACTATTTCCGGCATTAGAGGGCAGTGTTTCTCTGCACAGCAAACCCGGTTGACAGGCTCTCTGACGAGCTGGCTGACTTCCCGTAGCCTTGTGCAAGGGCGCCCAGGAGCTGATCTGAACTCAAGGTACCAAATGAGAAGTGGCACCATGCTTCCATTTTCCAAGGGAGGTGCAAGCAGTGGGTCCTCTGTGGCTCTTGACTAAGAGAACCACGTTAGGACCTGGGAAGGGGAGACAGTGAGAGAAGAGGAGAGAGGTGTCACTGCAGGAACACCTCAGTGCAGACACCTGGGGGCAGATCCTCTCTAAGAAGCAGAGGTCGACCTAACTTTAGACTTGAGAATGGTGCTCGCTTTGCTTCTCTTTGATGGTCCATATTCACAGGCTTTCTTCATCCCAATTGTCTCAGAAAGAATCTGAATAATAGGCAATTCGCTGGAGGTCTCAGTATGATTCAGCTGGGGGTCAATTCACCTTCCAAATTGCTACTTTGTTGTATCATTGTGCCTCCTAATGAACAAAAAAAAACCTGTTCTTTTTGTCTAGCACAATTTTAGTATTGCTGCTTCTCATCAATAGATATATAGAGAGACAAGCCCATGTTTAAAAACTGGCTAGGCCTTGGGTATGCACAGCAGTACTTGGCCGGCACTGAAGAAGCACTATATTCTTTTGTATAGCCATCCTGGTGGGTCATCCAAAATGACATAACCAGCACCCTGTCTGTGAAGGACTCCACCTTGGAACTCTACATACATTTTCTAATTAAAGTGTTTCATGGGGTAGTTTTCCAAATTAACCCATATTGTCTCTTTATATTTCCTAATTTTCCCTCATCATCACTATCATCTCAGGTTTTTCTCCAAAATATAAATGCAAACCAAATGTTGTCATCTCCCCAAATTCCATGGCCAGAGATCATCACAGTGAACATTTTGGTGTCAATAGTTTTCTCTGTGCATTACAGCAAACTGCCATATTTCTTAACTATCAGGAGCGTGACCTTCATCAATAAATTTCTTCAGCCACCTGAGCTCTTGAGAGAGCTGGCCTGGTTTATTTCTGAATGCTCCCTTTCTTAACCTACAAAGCAGAAGTAATGATAGCCCCTATGCCCAGGGTTAGCAATAAAGGATACCAGATAATATGCTGCCAATGTGCCAAGCATGCAAAATTGCCGGATGATGCAAACTTTTATGTCATTATTGCCATTATTACACAAACTTTTCTATCATAAAATTATTCAAAGTTTTGAAAATTCAAAATCGTATAAACAACATATAAATCTTGTATAATCCCACTAAACAGAGATGATCATTGCTAACCATTTAACGTTTATTTTTAATGCTTTTAAAAATATCCACAGAGGGATCATATTGTATGGTTTTGTTTGCTGTTTTCTGGCGTATAATCTCACAGAAACCTTTGATTTTTATCTGCTGAAGAACACCCTGGCATATGGATATATTACAATGAACTCTTCCTCTATCACCAGGGGTGTGACTGACTGCCTTCTGATTTGTTGCCTTTATAAACAACGATGTGATGAATATCGTCAATATAATGCTTTGTCCACGCTGTCCTCTTTCTCTACGTTAGTGTAAGAAATGCAGTTCAGTAAGTGCCGGTTCTGAGCATGGTAGCCTGTGACCCACACCAACTGCAGTTCCACGTCCTCCTCAGTCCCCCACACCCACTCCACCTCTGGAGCGCCTGACGCCTCTGTGTTCTGCACAGCCTGCACATACAAGCAATCAGGGCTGCACCTGTCCACACGCTGGGCAAGAGAAGCTGAGAAGGTGGACTCGAGCTGAGCTTTCAATGAATGCGTGACCCTGTGTACTCGTGCAGATGCCCTGAGAGCGTACCAGAGCCTGGGGCGCTCAAACTAAGGAAATTATTTTCTCACCATCTGGAGAGTCAAAATCCAAGATCAAGGTATCAGCACAACAAATTCCTTCTCAGTCCTCCGTCCTGAGCTTGCAGGTGGCCGTCCTCTTGCTGCGTGTTTACATGGCCTTCCATCTGTGCGTGTTTGTGTCCAAATCCCCACCTTTTACATATACCGGTCAAGGGTTAGGGCCCACAGTAGTGATCTCAGTAACTTACAGACACTGTCTCCAAATACAGTCACATCCAGAGGTTCTGGGGTTTAGAACTTCAACACAGAAACCTGGGGGTCACAGTTCAGCCCATAACATGTGGAAGCGTGTGGGGAAGGGGAAGGAATTCCCAGGAGAGGAAACAGTGTGAGCAGGCACCTGGCAGAGAGTGAGCCTGAGGGCATTTGGTCCTGACTGGACCCCAGCGAGCGGAAGGGGGTTTGCCTGCAGCTGGGGAGCCAGCAGCAGGCACGAGGGGGCGGGGCACGGGGCCCCCGGGCCCGAGTAGCGGTGCTGGAAGGGACAGTTCACGAGCTCGGGCTGGTCTCCCATTGATGCACACAGCAGTGGACCTGAGGCTGGGGAACGAATAGGGGGGATGGACCGCATGGCAGGAACAGATCTGGGAGGAGAAGCTAAAGATTCAAGACACTGTTTGAAGGAGGAAGTAGTAAGGCTTGGAGACAAAAGGCCTGAGGGACGGGGAAGGAAAAAAGCAGAAATTTTCTATTTTAGATTTTGGAAGAGACGTGGTGCCAGTGGGCAGGAAGCTGGCTGGGTTTTCTGTGTAAAAGCAGCCTTTACCCTATGGGGAGGAAGAATTATCCTCTACCCTTCAAGGTTCGTCTCGCTGGTCTAAGAATCAAATTGACATTGGACAGAGTGATAGTAGAGAATTAAATTTCGCAAATACGGGACCCCACATACATGAGAGGTTCAAAGACAAAGATAAAATGTGGTGTATGTGCCGTCCTGAGCTCAGGAGTGAGGTGGGGACCTGGAGCTTCAAGGAGGGGAGGGCAATGCCTGAGGGAATGAAGACCAGGTGCCTGGTGATCAGGTATTCACTCTGTGACACAGGTGGGTCACTCAGATAGGATCTATCTCTGGTAAAGACTCCTATTCGGGGAAGGACCCCAATTAAGATTTTTGTAGGTCGTTAAGGGGGGACAAAAGCTTCTCTTGAGTCTGCATGGTCTTGGTTTGCCTTTGGCTCAAAATAGTCCACATGTCGATGTGCACGTTTTGGGGCCAACTCTCCTTGGCCCCTACAGCCCTATCTGTTATTATCTCATTTGTCGGAACCACAGAATTGGAGATGCAGCAGGACCTAAGTCACCGAATCCACCCTCTTCGATTTGTCCACGTGGGCTAGGCCTGTTTTATTACAGCTTGTATGTGCTCATCTCTGTTCTACTGTTCCCTCTTAGTGCGGTGGTTCTAAACCACAACCCCCCTGGAAAGGGATTGCTGTTCGGCTTGATATGGGAGCAGCTCGCCGTGTCTGCAGGAGTGCAGCTCACCCCACCCACGGGTGCTCACTGGGCGAACTTAGGCAGTCGCCTGGCCTGGGCACCTTCCCACTGCAAGGCGGAAAACTAAGACCAACCAGGTGACCCCTGGAGGCCCTGCAGCTTAGAGACCTGGAATCTGCTTTCTCCTACTTCATGGACAAACAATAGCTTAACAGCCCTACAGTTTATTAAAGAGATAAAGTTTAAGATTTGAAAAGAAGAGGTAACCCCACTACTTAAAATGACAGGAAGATACATACATGGGGATATCAGATCTTTTACAAGGCCTGGGAATTAGGAGGAGTGCGAAGGATGAGGAAAGAGGAGGCCATAGGCATTCACAGTAAATGGGTGCCTTCCACACCAAAGCCTAAGGCTGTAGGAGCTTGGACGTGGACACTTGTTTGTTGGGTACACATGCTCTCTCCGCCCTTCTATTTCCAGCTCAGAGCTGAACCTGGAAAGGGGGACAAAGCCACGCTACCCCTCGGCAGATGGGTGGGAAGGGCTCCGAGCCACGGTGTCCTGATGAACCTGGCAGAGCCCGGCCTGGTGGGGAGAGATGGCCCTTCCCTGGGCTCCCATTTCTCCCCAGAGGGCTGCTTGTCTTGCTTGTATTTTATTTTTGTCGCCAGCATTATGCTCCTCTGCTGTCAATATGATTACAGGTGGCAAGCAATCTCAAATAATACGTCCATATTTTCCTTCAGGACCTCAGTATTCATACACACACTCCTACCATGAGCTAAGCCCCGCCAGTAAGACTAACTGTTCATATTTCAAAAAGGTGTCCATACAAAACCGCACTTCTTTGCAGAATATTGTTATTATTTTCTGTGTAATTTGATGGCTGTTGAAATATGGCAAAAAAAAACACAAACCCTCTGAAGCACAAGAAATTAGTTGTTTCAATTATCTAAAATATTTCTGTGCTGGTTCAGTGGGTTTACTAGGATGCTAAATTAAGCATACAAAGGGCCACAGTCTGCAGTTCAGGGGGCCACAGGCCTGTCCTCCGCTGTCCATGCATATCCTCTCCTGCTTGCAGTTCAAGATGCAGAAAACCTGAAGTTGTGCCACACCGTATCTTTCCCAGGGCAATCTTGCTTCTGTAAATTTTTCTGTACCACATTCAACAGATGCTAATTATCCTTAGGTTATGATTAAAATGCATTTTGTAACTTGCTCCATTAATGAAACAAGTTGTTTCAATTTCAAAATCATCTCTGGTTTTAACAGATGTGTTCTTTTTTTGTTTTGCTTAAGATTCAAGTAATAACAGATAGGGAGAAGTGGCACAATTCTTAAAAGCCTACCAAATTGTAAATAAAATGAAAACTGATAATATAAATATATTTCAAATTAACTTGACATATTAATTTAATGTAACTTCTATTTCCTTTGTAACTAAAAATTTCATTTTAATAGCATGTATTGGAGTATGGAAGGACCTGAAGTTTAACTGTGATTTTTTAAATAAAAAAATTTATGAAAAATCTCTAAGTTTTAAAATAGTAAATGTTTATCTAGAATCATCTGTAGTTATTGTAACTCAAACATGGCCTTTCTAAAACTGGATGCTAAAGAATGGAACATGAATCAATAACAAAGTATGTTATATTTAATTCAGATGATTAAGGCAGTCATTAATGTTGTTACATCTCCTAAAAAAGGAAGGAATGCAAATTAATATGGAATTGTGTGAGAATACAAAAATCCTTCTGAATAAACCATACATTTTTAAAAGAAGAACCCTAAACCTGAAGAATAACATTTCTCCATTTAAAGGTGAGAAACACATTTTCATTTTTCCTTGAGAACTTTTTACTTGGTTAAATGTTATTTCATTCAACTTTTACAAAGTATATCATAATCAGAAGGCAGAAAACAAATATAAACTTGTATCAAACCTATTTATCAATAAGCTAATAAATGTAGTACATTGTTTGTGTGGAGGGGGTGTTGTAAAAGGTTTAGAAAAAGAAACAGATCCGTTACCATGAGCAAACAATCTAATTTCATTGATTCTCTCAATTATCATATAGCATACTCAAATGGCAAAGAACTTTTAGGTCACATGTTATCTTCATTGTCCCAAATGAAATGACAGTAGCAAGGTATTGGCTTATTTTTCACTGATATGCAGCTAAAAGCATATTTCTATTATCAAAGATAAGACAATATTGACTACTATGGAAACTATTGTTCAATATTATTCTGGTAGTACTAACCAGAGCAATTAGACAAGAGAAACAAAACACTATAAATATGGGGAAAGAATTATTTGCAGATGATATTATTATATATTTCTAAAATTCATTAAAAAGTCAACTGAAAAGCTTTTAGAAACAAGATAACTAAATAAAGTGTCTGCTTACAAAGTAAATTTTACAAAAATTAATACATTTTCTATAAGTAAATAAAGTTGGGAGAAAATGATAACTTCCAAGTCTGACAGGCTAGATTAGGTTTTTGCTTCTACAAACCAGGCTTCCTTCTGCCTCCAAGCAGTGGGCTGTGACAGGAAGAATTTCTGTTGGACAAACTGAAGTGGTGGCTTGGACAACAAGGCTATTTTTCATCAAGACACACCTTTTTGTTGCTTCTGATGACCTGCTGGCAGGGCGAAGTTTGTCTGTTATATGTGTGCCGTGTGTGTCAAATCAGAGTCTTTGAAGTTTTTCAAATAAAGAGGATTAGTCATGGTTTTAAGGAAATATAAAGACTAAGTCAAAAGAAGCAGAGTTCATATGATTTCATGCATCTGTTAACCTGTTTCAGACACATTTCCTTGTAGTATGGGTACTTCATGCACTGTTTGCATTGAAATAATCACAGATCTAATCAATTCTTTATGGTACTAGAACTCTTGTGTATCCACAAAGATGTTCCATTATCATCTTAATAGCCCATGTAATGCAGACAATCCAATCAGAAAGTTATTTCTCAGACCATTATATTTATACGTAAACTCCAAACACCATATATTGCTTTTAAACTTATGTTCTGATCTTCTGCCATCAAACCTGACATGTTGCTCTATTTTGATTAGCTCCATAGAATAGTTTACTTTTTCCTCTAAAATGTGCTTTAAGGGCTGAGGCTATTTTAACAAAATTCTTGAATCTGTGAATCTGTGTTATATTCTTTTGATTTTCTGCTGTCAAAATATACATTATTCAAAGATGTGTTACCATTTCCAAGTGCTAACTAGCTGGAGAACATAGAACTTGGTACGTGGTAATAAAACTTCACCCTTAAATCGCAAATCCCTAATACTGCATACCTACTTCATCCATAGCACCAGAGGAATCCTGTGTATAATATATATGCCGACAAAACAAAGGTGCTGTGTTTGTTTGCAGCAAGTTTTTAGTTTAAAAAGTGCTCATCATTTAGAAAAGACCTAAAGATTTATTTTAAAAATCAGCTTAAAGAATTCTGATCATTTAATTTTGTTTTGACAATAGATACTTGATAAATATGTAAGAGACAAAAATAATTGTAAAATAAACACCATTCAGTTTTGTGCTCCCTACATTTATGTCATCACATAAACAAAGAGAAGTGAGACTTAACTTTACTATAAAAGAATCCTTCACTGGAAGCAAATTCATAATATGCCCTGAAATTTTTTAGAAAAATTAATTTATGGTCATTATTCCCTCTCTAAAAACATTCTTTGTTTTATTAAAGGATCCACAAAAGATGATACCTTTAAGTATAAGCTCCTTTAATATAACTAGAAGTAATTAATTAATAAAAATTAAAAATACATATATCTATTCAGGAGCCCATCCAATAATTTTTTTTGGTTAAAGGTTTTCTGGAGATGTTTTCTCTTCCCTCATTTGTAGGGCTCCTCTTAGGGCTGTGGTGAACTATGAAATACATTATAAAATAAATATACATAATACAATTACTTAACATTTCTATGTTGAATTTTAAATTTCATTCATTCTTTCATTCAACAACTATGCATTAAATCCTGCTGACTATGTGCCAGGCATATGTGCCCTTGGGTTACTGCAGTAAACAAAATTACCATCTGCGTGGAGTTTATATTCTGCTCCTGGTGCATATAAGAAACTGGTGACTTTAAAAAGTTTTTAAGTCTATCATAGGCTGAGTCTGTCATAAAGGAAAAAAAAAAACAACAGAAAAGAGCTCAGGTCAATGCATGTATCTTGTTAATTGAAATCCTTCTTGGAAGTAGGCAGGGTAGTAACCTTCCCATTATCAATAATTTGGGCATTCTGTGATGAGTGTGTTTATCTCTCTAATTGTGTTGCACAAACAGAAAAAATCCTTTTCCAATTGCTGTTCCCATTTGGTGAGTCACTGTGTGGGAGCAACTGCTGGCATTTGCCTATAGTTTCACACCAGCCTAAGTGCTACTCTGGGACGAACATTTGCTTGAGTGTCAAAGGAACTCACCTTCCAATCTCACCTCTTACTAGGATGTTGGGCCAGTTACTTGATTTCTCTGAAACCAATTTCTCATCTGTTAAACAGGCTCACTAATCCTCCCTCAAAGGACTTCATTCACATTAATGAACTAGTTGGTGGGATGTGGTTGGCAGGTGGGAGTGACCTTACCTGAGATTCCCATTCAGTAGCAGAACTGGGATTAGAACCCTTGTCACCCTTGATGTTGGGACCCATCCTTTGTCTTTTTGCATTTAGTAATTTCTGGTGATTTTACCCATATGACAAGATAGCAGAAATATTCATCATTGATTAAGAAGACCTGGGCCCTATGCTGTGCTGCCTATGGAACCCTCTAGGCCTCAGCTTCCCCTCATGAAAGATAAAGGAGCTGAATAAGATGGCATTTAGGGCCCCTCTCAACTGTGCACTTCCATGACTCCAGGTAGGGGAACTGACCATCCTGGCCTGCCTAGGACTGAAAGGTTTCCCTGGACACTGGGCCTCTAGTCACAGTGGGATGCATTCATCCTAACTCCAGGCTTCCTCTCTGCTTGGTTTCTATCATCGACTTTCCTGCTATATCACCTGTGGATAAAATGAGAGTTCCTGTGGCCAGGATTCTCACCTGGCCGTGGTTGACTAGCTCACTGCACACCTGTGGGCAATACATGGCTGTTGGCTCTATATAAAGAGCTCTGCCCAGTGCTCTGGGCACGATATGATGGCAGGGCTGCAAGGCTGCAAGACAGCAGAGCAGAGGCTGGAGTGGTGGCAGTGCCGAGGACAGAGGCCCAGAGGATGGCTGTGTGGGACAACTGTGCAGGCAGAGAGGCCCAGAGGATGGCTGTGCAGACAGAAGGGCCCAGAGGCAAAGACTGACTTGCTGCATACAGACTGGCTCTGAGTGAATGGAATTCTAGTGACTGACCAGCCACCTGGAAATAAAGTTGGGTATAACCCTTTCACCCCAAAGAGCGTTCTGCTGTCAATTTTCTTTGGTCACATTGAATCCATAGTGAACTTGCCCAGGGCTGAAACCCATTGGCAAGACACCACCAAATACCTAAAACTGAACATAATCCTGCAAAAGAATGCAAGCATAAAGTTAGCAAGCAAAACTGCAACCATGTGGCCTCTCTGCTTCTGATTTATCCTTTTTTCCCACTTAGCAGTGTCATATCTGCACGCTGTTTTGTAAACCTATTTTTAATCATCTACTGCTGTGGTCTCTCCACGTTTGCGGGAAGAAACCAGGATTTCCATAACCCTGTAAATGCATGTTTCCTTTCCCGCTTCTCTTATTCTTCTTCCCTTTTCCTCTCCTCATAATAATTATTATTATCACTACTACCAAAAGGCACTCACCTCCACGGGAACCACGACAGAAAGAGTGCGCTCCAAGCACGCTGTTTTGACTCTGAATGGAGCCTACCCGCCTTTTGCTGTTCCCTGGTGGGGACGCCGGCTCTGCCAGCCCCAGATGAGATACCACTTTACAGGGTGAGCCTTCAGGGGCAGGGCCTCCTCAACATGTTTACAAGATGTGCAGCTATTAGCAACATGCTAATTAATGGGGAGAGTGGCTGATGAAGGCCTGCTCTATGGAGGGCCAAATTGCATCAGTGTTTGGGCTTTAAATTGATACCAAAAAGTAATTCCTCTCACGTGTGTTTTGAGTAGCACCTTTCCCCAGCAGGTTGGTTGGTTGCTACACGTCAGCTACTGCAGATACCAAAGTGGCCCAAAACACCAGGGTTACAAGTTTTATTAAGGTCATTTAAACTAGCTAAGTGTATCCATTTTAGCCGAGTTACAAGGACTGTCCATATGTTCCAACCTCCATGAATCCCACACCAGGAGCTGCCTGGTCATTAGGTCCTGACTCTGCTGTAGGTAAGGACACAGACTGATGTTATGCTCTAATCCTTGTAATGGAGGGGCCACTTTCTATTCCAACACACACATGTCCCTGTTATTCTAGCAGGAACACAGTGTTTCTCACATTTACCATGAAATCCCTCTATGCTGAAATTTTGAAATCAAAATTTCAAAGGGGAGTTTTTTATATATCTATAAAATAACGCTTTTACTATATTATTAACTTTTTCAACAGGTAATGGGTTTAACAATTAGTCAATCAACTTCTGCTTATTTAAAGTTTTAAAGGTTTCAGTTAAAGTTTTAAAGAAAAAGAACTTGGAATTTGAAGTCACTAAAATTGTACTCCCCTGGATACCTAGTTATTGATTACTTTTTGCCCCCAGTAGGAAGGTGGTTTTACCATGTCCATTTTATGAAGAGTAAAACAGCTCTCTTGCAATGCTGCACGATCCTACCAGAGTTATAAAAAATGTACATCAGATAAATATCAGTATCTCCCAACCTCCAGGGTAAAAAGCTGTGTTATTTGTAAATTCTTTCCCCAGGGTGAAGTCACAGGATCATTTCAGCTCATTCTCTGCCTTACAGAGGAGATTTCAGTATCCACTGGGAAAAGATCAGGCACCATCTGAGATCCCTTTCAGAATAGGTAACATACCAGGAACACTGTTACCCTTGGGCAGAGGGAGGAGGATGGTCGCAGGGGATGGTTCAGAAGGGTGGTCCACCAGTAAGACTTTCACTTTTTACTTTATCCTCCTCAGTATATGTTGAAAAACTTAAAAAAGAATCATGTTTTGTTTTTCAATAATACAAAACAAAAAAAATAAGATTTTTTTTTCAGGCTGTGACTCAAAGATTTCCTACCTGCTTGGTTATGTTTGCCTCTGAGCAGACACAGAAGGGGCTACAGATTTTGGGCTGCCCCTATAGTGGTTTGCTTCCAGTTTCACTGGGATATAATTGGCATGCTGCTCTGTATATATTTAAGATGTGCTGCATCATGCCTTGACATGCCCATGGCAAACTTGATGTGATCCCCACATGCAGTTTGGTCAAGCCCTCTTAATCTGGAGGCTTTTTAAGAGGAAGGTGGATGAAAGAGTTGTAGTTGGAGAGGATGATGGCCAGTTGCCTTTGACACCATCCCACCCTGAGCTCACAGGGGCGTTGTGAGGATTGCTCTTTGTGAGCACTCCTGCTCCTTGGAGGAAAGACAAGCCACAGAAATGCAAAATAACAACCAAACATTGCTCCTAATGTTGCTTAATGACTTATCTCTTGAAATTCAGTCTTTGGCGGGTCTTGCCTTCCCATGACACATAAACTACTTCTCATACACAATAAGGGCTCTCCTGGGCTCCCCGGAAGCCTGCCATGCCGCCCTGAGTCTGGCTCCTCCTCACTGTCGTCCATCTCTCCTAAGTTTTAGAGAAAACCTCCCTTTCAGCAAACCTACCCTCAGTCTGCTTTGCATACTAAAAAGGGCAAAAAATAGATGTCTGAGAGCTGAGCATCCCTCCGAGTTGCAGGAGCAGGAACAGGGGCCTCCTTACCTTTCCGCCCACAATTGCTGCGACCGTGAAGGAAGAACAGAACACGATGGACAGTTGACTTCCCCCTCCTAGCTGGATTCCGGCTACTCGCCTTTGCAGCTCACATCCTGGCTGTGCAGCCTACAACAGCAAGCCTGCAATTAAAAGCAACCACTTTTATGAGACATTGTTTTGCAAAAGCAAATACCCTCAATGTGTTGGTTTAGAAGGTTTCAGGCAAGGCACAGTGAGGCCGCTCGTGCAATGCAAGGCTAACTACTTTTGAAAGAGGACCATATGTTGACTTTACAACATCTGTTTGGTGCTTATTTGATGAAACAATGTACCATAATCAGCTGTGAGGACAGCGGTCGTGATTGACAGAGAGGGCCTCACATGGTATGACTCTTGATTTCAATATCACTGTGCAAATCCCATTAGTCGCATGAGCTAGCTTGTTTTGGGCTACCTTAAAAAGTTATTTCTTTAATGGTCAAATTGCCACGAGATCTGGAAGATTTAATGTATCATAAAACTCATTAAATGACCAGCCTGGCAGCCCCCACTGCTGGTTAGTGTCCTGGCATATGGTGGATCCTCTCTGAAGACTCCAGTATCCCTTTGTGTGCCAGCCACCGCAGCCCTGAGGGATAAACGCAGACTGTAGAGAGAAGTGTGTTCTAAGTCAGTGTTCCTCAAACGTAAATGTGCCTATGAATCATCAGAGTGTCTTATTAAACAGATTCTGATTCAGCAGGTCTGAGACAGGGGCCTGAGAATCTGCACTACTGGCAACGTGGTGTTGATAGGTCAGTCCAAGGACCACACTTTGAAGAGCAAGGCACTGAGGAATCTCGAGGGTAGCCAGCAGTAACAGCTCACACTCATCAACCTCATGGTCTCTTGTAAGCACTTGATGTGTGCTCATTTACTGAATCCTTACTTTCAACCCCACAAGGTAGATCTTACCACGCCCACCTTATCGATAAAGAAATCAGGGCACAGCCTTGCTACATAACATAGCCAAGGTCACGGACAATTTTCTAGAAAAATACAAGCTTCCAAGACTGAACAAGGAAGAAACAGAAAATCTAAACAGACCAATCAGCAGCAAAGTAATTGGTAATCAAAAACTACCCAAGAACAAAACCCCATAGCCAGATGGATTTACCGCTGAATTTTATCAGACATATAGAGAAGAAATACTACCCATTCTCCTTAAAGTTTTCCAAAAAATAGAGGAGGAGGGAATACTTCCAAACTCATTCTATGAAGCCAGCATTACTCTAATAGCAAAACCAGGCAAAGACCCCACAAAAGAAGAAAATTACAGACCAATATCCCTGATGAACATAGATGCATAAATACTCAACAAAATATTAGCAAACTGAATTCAAAACTGTACATCAAGAGGATCATACACCATGATCAAGTGGGATTCATCTCAGGGATGCAAGGATGGTACAACATTAAAAAATCCATCAACATCATCCACAACATCAACAAAAAGAAGGACAAAAACCACGTGATCATCTCCGTAGATACTGAGAAAGCATTCAACAAAATTCAACATCAATTCATGATAAAAACTCTCAACAAAATGGGTATAGAGGGCAAGTACCTCAACATAATAAAGGCCATATATGATAAACCCACAGCCAACATCATACTGAACAGCGAGAAGCTGAAAGATTTTCCTCTAAGATCAGGTACAAGACAGGGATGCCCACTCTCCCCACTGTTATTCAACATAGTACTGGAGGTACTCGCCACAGCAATCAGACAAAACAAAAAATACAAGGCATCCAGATTAGTAAAGAAGAAGTCAAACTGTCACTATTTGCAGATGACATAATATTGTACATAGGAAACCCTAAAGAATCGACTTCAACACTACTAAAACTAATACCTGAATGCAGCAAAGTTGCAGGATACAAAATTAATACACAGAATCTGTTTCTTTCCTATACACTAATGATGAACTAGCAGAAAGAGAAATCAGGAAAACAATTCCATTCACAATTGCATCAAAAAGAATAAAATACCTAGTAATAAACCTAACCAAGGAAGTGAAAGACCTATACCCTGAAAACTATAAGACACTCTTAAGAGAAATTAAAGAGGACACTAATAAATGGAAATTCATCCCATGCTCTTGGCTACAAAGAATTAATATTGTCAAAATGGTCATCCTGCCTAAAGCAACCTACAAATTCAATGCAATGCCTATCAAAATACCAACATCATTCTTCAACGAACTGGAACAAATAGTTCTAAAATTCATATGGAACCACAAAAGACCCCAAATAGCCAAAGCAATCCTGAGAAGGAGGAATAAAGCAGGGGGGAATCTCGCTTCCCAACTTCAAGCCCTACTACAAAGCCACAGTAATCAAGACAATTTGGTACTGGCACAAGAACAGACCCACAGACCAGTGGAACAGAATAGAGACTCCAGATATTAACCCAAACATAGATGGTCAATTAATATATGATAAAGGATCCATGGACATACAATGGGGGAAATGACAGCCTCTTCAACAGCTGGTGTTGGCAAAACTGGACAGCTAGGTACATGTGAGAGAATGAAACTGGATCACTGTCTAACCCCATACACAAAAGTAAACGGATCAAAGATCTGAATGTAAGTCATGAAACCATAAAACTCTTAGAAAAAAACATAGGCAAAAATCTCTTGGGCATAAACATGAGCAACTTCTTCATGAACATATCTTCCCGGGAAAGGGAAACAAAAGCAAAAATGAACAAGTGGGACTAACAAGCTGAAAAGCTTCTGTACAGCAAAAGACACCATAAACAGAACAAAAAGGCATCCTACAGTATGGGAGAATATATTCATAAATGACATATCCAATAAAGTGTTGACATCCAAAATACATAAAGAGCTCACACACCTCAACAAACAAAAAACAAACAATCCAATTAAAAAATGGGCAGAGGAGCTGAACAGACAGTTCTCTAAAGAAGAAATTCAGATTGCCAACAGGCACATGAAAAGATGCTCCACATTGCTGATCATCAGAGAAATGCAAATTAAAACCACAGTGAGATATCACCTCACACCAGTAAGGATGGCCACCATCCAAAAGACAAACAACAACAAACGCTGGCCAGGATGTGGAGAAAGGGAAACCCTCCTACACTGCTGGTGGGAATATAAATTAGTTCAGCTATTGTGCAAAGCAGTAAGGAGGTTCCTCAAAAATCTAAAACTAGAAATACCATTTGACCCAGGAATTCCACTTCTAGGAATTTACCCTAAGAATGCAGCAGCACAGTTTGAAAAAGACATATGCACCGCTATGTTAATTGCAGCACTACTTACAATAGCCAAAAAATGGAAGCAACCTAAGTGTCTATCAGTAGATTAATGGATAAAGAAGATGTGGCACATATACACAATGGAATATTATTCAGCCATAAGAAGAAGACAAATCCTACCATTTGCAACAACATGGAAGGAGCTAGGGGGTATTATGCTCAGTGAAATAAGCCAAGCAGAGAAAGACAAGTATGAAATGATTTCCATCATCTGTGGAGTATAAGAACAAAGCAAGAACCGAAGGAATAAAACAACAGCTCAGAATCTCAGAGAACCCAAGAGTGGACTAACAGTTACCAAAGGGAAAGGGACTGGGGAGTGTGGGTGGGAAAGGAGGGATAAGGGGGAATAAGGGGCATTACGATTAGCACACATAATATAGGGCGGAGGGGGCATGTGGAAGTGCGTACAATACAGAGAAGATAAGTAGTGACTCTATAGCATCTTACTACGCTGATGGACAGTGACTGTAATGGGGTATGCGGTGAGGAATGTTAATGGGGGAGTCTAGATACCGTAATGTTGTATATTATGTAATTGTATATTAATGATACCAAAATAAAAAAGGAGAAAAAAATTAAGTACTCAATGATAACATCAGAAAGAGCTGTACTTACCATACTTAACAATTTGTACTTATGTTCATTTTAGTCTCTCAGCAAAGGAGGTTCATGAAGGGTCAAGCTGGGAAATGCCAGGATCTCCTTTCACTGAAGGGCATGGCCTGACAGCAGGTGGAAGGAACCTTGACTGGAACAGCACAAAAATGGAAGCAGGAATGAAACTCAGGAGGCTGATGCAGTCGCCTGATGCAAAGTCTGAGAGCCAGAGCCTCAGTAATGAACTAGGGAGAGTGGCTGACAAACACGGGACGTAGAACCAAATCAATGCGGATGTGGGGAATGGAGTGTAAAGAAGTGTGTCTGATGGTTTCCAGGTTTCTGGCTTCCCTAGGTGGATGGTGGTGCATCCAGCAGCAGAAGAGGGGCAAGCCTGTAGGGAAAGATCAGCTTAGTTTTGCACATCCAGAATTTGAGGTGCCTACAGGAGACCTGGGTGAACATACGGCGAAGGTAGATGCAGAGACCCTTCCAAGACACTTGCAGTGAAGTCAGAAGCCACCGACCAAGCGTGGTCCCTGCGAGCAGCCAGGTGCAAGGGGCAGCATGTGGGAAAATGCCCAGTGAACGGTTCCCGGCAGGCTCCGGCCTTGCGGAAGGCCCAGCGGAGGGCTGTGTGTGGGCGACGGGAGGCTCCCCGTGGAGCGCCAGTGGCTGCGGGCCGCGCGGGCTCGAGGCCCTGCGCTCTTCGGGCCGCACTGCGCTTGCTCCGCGGGGCCGCAGAGGCCCCCACTTCCGCTTCCGGGCCCGACCTGAGGCGGCAGGCGGCGCGGGCCAGAGCAGTTGGTGCGGGTGCCACCTTCGCACGGCCGGCGGGCCCCTGCGAGCGGAAGCGGCTGCCCTCGGTTGGCAGGGCGGCGGCCGGGGGCGGATGTCGCGGCCGCCCGTCTCGGGCCCCGCGCCATCCCTGGGACGTGGAGGTGATGCGCGCGGCCCAAGGAAGCGAAGCCGGCGTCTGGGGCCCGGCAAGGCGGGAGGCCCTGAGGCCGTGGAGCGCGAGGGGAGCTCGCAGAAGAGGAGAATGGTCAGCCGGGCGTCCGGGAGAGGAGAGACGGGCGCGTCGGGTGAGGCACGCGGGGCCGCGAGTGGAGGCGCTGGGGGTGCTGGGGGGCCCTGCAGACACAGTAAGAAAGACCTCAGGGGTCCTCCCCTTTCTAGTCTTTGCACCTCCGCAGGTTCCATCCTTGTTTACCACTAGTGTTTAGGTTCAGTCTGCGTGGGCTTTACTGGTGCACGTGGTTGACTAGGCCAGGGGAAAAAACGAGGAATTCTCTTAAAGTGTTTGCCCTGTCAGCTGTACTATGAGAGGAATTCGTACTAGTGATACATTTTTGGCTAGTGTGAAATGATAATGCTAGAGGTTTATACTGCTGCTGTGAAATTTATACAAGTTTGTATGTAATTCCTTAACAGAAATTGGGTCTTTCATTTAAAAACAAATGTGTATTTCCATATAGCTATTCAGGGAAGTAAAAATGCATAGTTTTTTTTTTTTTAAGTGGTATTGCTTTTTTCTTTTCACTATAAAATCTTTTCTGGTATGTTTGTTGTTTTGATCAGCCAAGGAAAAAAGAAAAGTTACTGAATCCTCAAGTGATGATCCACAGCCAGGGACTGACCTGGTAAGAAAGGAATCATTAACCAGTTCGGAATCTTTCCAAACAGTGGAGCACAGTGGATTTCAAAGTACGGCTTCCTTGCAGTCTTTGGGTAAGGAAGGTTTGGTAGAAGGTATTAAAAGAAGAATTCAAATTAAAAATGTTAAAACCTTAGAAAGCCCACCTCTCAAAATAACTGCAAATAAGGCTACACAAAATATTAAGGTTGAATTCCAAGATGAACTGTACAAGAATACTCTGAAATATTCTTGTAACAGCTTGTCACCTGAAGTAGAAACTAATTCCATTTTTAAATTACATTATTACAATTGTTTCCCCCATACTAAGGGTTGTAATGATGAAAATAACCTTACATATAAGCCTGACAGTGGATGTACACATATACCAGAAAATTCCTCGAAGTTAAAGAAAGAAAACCTTAGGAGTCTTGCAGACAAGAGTGACACAAATAATACTCCTCAGCTTTTACAAACTGAAGAAAACTTAGTGGGAGTAAATAAGTTATTGCTTGAAGAAAATGATTTATACCAAACTAAAAATAATGGCTTGCTTTCCTGCCTTCAAAGTGAAAAAAATAAATACTCAGTAGAGGAGAGCAATGTTGGGAGAAAACCCAGGAAAAAGATGAAGGTGTCTGAAAAAGGAGATGAAATAGTTATTGAGGCAAACTTCTCTAACGTATGTAACAAGTCTGGGTTGGTATTACAAGGAAACCAAATGGCTGCTGAGAGTAAGGAAGCAGAGGCTAAGAAACGTCCTTCAGAACATTTGAGAAAAGTGAACCATAATACAGTCTCTCCAATAGATCGTTTATTAAGTCTTCCAGAAACAGTAGGAAAGAAAACAAGCCCTGAACATCATGTAAATGCTATATTTCAGAAAACCCTTGAGCCACTTTTGAAAGAGGAAACAAAGAATACTTCAGAGCCCTTGGAATGTAAAATTGTGGAGCCAGAAGAGTATTTTAAGTCTGTAAAAAGCTCAGTAGTGAAATCACCTAGTGATTGCCATCCTATTGAAAAGAGACATTCACAAGAAGAATTGAGAAATGAAGCTGAAGAATCAAAGTTAAGCTGTCAAAGAACAATACCAATGACTGGTAAAAGAATTTGGCCTTTTTATTCATGTGCTAGAGTATCTGCTCTATGTTGGAAAAAGACTTCCTTGCCAGATTCAAATAACTTTCTTCCTGGGTTTCAGGAAAATTCTAGGCAGGATGATTTTCTTAAACACCAAACAAATCAAACTCACTTAACTGACTCCAAATTATCATTACAAAGTCCCATAACAGAAACAAACAATGAATATTCAAATAAAGAAAAATTGGATTCTAATGTAAAGTGTTTATCTTCAGTCACTATAGTAGAACCTTCTCTAATGGTTATAAAAGAACCTATAATCAATGATGATAAAAAGGTGAAGTCAGAAGAACCAAGCAGAAGTTTGTCAGAGATAGTTTCTAATACTACTGAAGATAGTCAGTTTACTAAGGTGACTCAAAACTTAATGGAAAGTAAGAAAAAAGATAGAGGGAATTTAACAAAACTTAATCCGACAGTGGCTTCCCAGAATGACCAACAAGCAAGTAACTCTACAGGTGAAACTGCTCATCGAAAAGCCTGCGTTGCGAAGCAAACACTTGTGGTTCCAGACTTCGTTAAAATATTGAACACAGGACGGCTAACTAATTTTAAAATTCCTTTACTTAAGAATAAAGCAGAAAAAAAAGAAAGAAATGCCAAGTCATCGGAGAGAGAAGCATATAGTCCTCTAGAGCTTCTTGACAATTTATCTGGAGCAGAGGTGAGACAGAATAGGAGTAAAGAAAATGTCTTCACAGTAACTTCAGGACCTCAATCTTTGAGCATACAAAATAGTGTAACTCCAGTGCAAACTAGTTCTGACTCATACTGCAATAAGAATTCCTGTAGTATTTCTCCAAGCATTTTAAAGCAAGGTAACAGTAATAAACCATCAAATCAATTCTCTGAACCAGGTAATTTTATTTCCAAAAAGGAAGCTGTTTCTGTCTCAGTTGAAAGTAATACTTCTTGTGATCCTGGGTGTATAAAGAAAAGTCCTGCCTTCTCTAATGAACAAGAAACATTCAGACAAGTTTCTTCTGAAATTAGTGGCAGAGAAGTGACTAAGAACTTCTCAGAAATTAAAGTGGGGTTTCTAGATATTCTTAAAGCATATGAAGATGATGTCCTCTTAATTGATGTAATTCACGATGACCCAGATCTCTTTGGAGTCTCCAATGAAGGGGAGTTCTTACTTACTGCAGAGATCCCCATGATAAGCCAGGAACCCAACATCGCTGAGGAGCACCAGTCAACAGACTCCAAGCACATGGAACTTCCAGAAAAAAAAGAACCAAGCAATAACTTGAGGTATGCATGTTCAGGTATGCCTTTTGATGCAGACTATTGTTGGGGATTTTAAAAGCACTTTCTGCTATTAGGTGTCACTAGTTTATTTGGTGTTCATTGAAGCTCCATTATTTTTTTAGCCCAGTTGTTTTTTACTTGCAATATAGCATTTTATTGCTAAGACCTGTAAATGTCATTATGCTAAAGCTTAGTAACAAAATAAAACAATTGTAAATATCTTAGAAATTATAATGGAGCAGATTACCTGTTCAAATTTAAAGTGGTCATTTATAAAGTGGCTTTTAAAATTACCGAGATTGCTTCTTTCAAACTTCAATTAAATTTATTTTCATATGTGCTTTATTACAAATATGCAGGCATATTTTTATTTCAGCCAGATTACTTACTAAGAAACTATATTTTAACCCATTTTCTTTGGGTTCCTTGTTGGACAAAAGTTTCATATTTCAAGTAACAAGCCTTAGAAAAGTTTATTTGAAGTAATTAGGACTTGAGAGTAGAATCAAAAGTTAAACCATTTTCTGAGGAAAAAGCATAAATTTGTTTTAACTTTTTAAGATAATGGTTTTAAATGACGATTTAACTTTCAAAGACGGTGAGTTTGCCAAAGACAACTTTAAATGGAACCAAGTGACAACTTCCATGCTCAGGAACTTGATCTATTCCGGTTTGCCCAAATTTTATTTAATATCATGTCTTACTGTTATATTTGTTAAAGCTCTAATTTATACTTGTATGTTATAATACTTCATTATTGGAACATTTTGAAAACAATGAAAAAGAAACAAAAACACTTTCCAGTTAGATTCAATGGTACATGACTTCAGTTTCTCTATGATTTTAGTTTTATGACATCATATTTTTCTTGATGTGCTTAGTGTTACAAGAACTTACAACTTAACACCAAGTAGAGTACTTTCAATGTGCCAAATGGAGGACCAAGAGCCTTATCTTAGGTAAGATGGTACTCTGCCCTTTTTGAGGATATCAAATTGAAGATGGTGAGTTGTCACTTGTCCAAACACACAGCTAGTTACAGAATCTGGATTTGAATCTAGGCCTATCTTACTTTGAAATTAGTGATTAAGAGCTTGACCTTTATAGTCTGATGTAGATTTTTAATCTTCTTGCCACCTAATAGCTATTTGATCTTTTAGGCAAATTATTTGACCTTATCTGTAAAATGGGAAAGTACTTGCCTCAGGATTGTGAGGAGTAAATTAAAGAATGTGTGGGAAGGTTTTAGCATGGCACTGGATGAGTAAGAAGAACTCAATGAAAGGTAGTTATTGAAGGTGATTTTAACTCTTGTTAACACCATGCTTTGAGGAACAGAAAGGGATATTAGAGCAATCCCGCATTCAAGAGCAAACATCTGTGTTAGCTAACAAAATGTTGGCAATGAGCCAAAGGTAAAAAGAACAATGTTGTGAATTGGGCAGGAAGTTTATTTTTCTTTTTCTTTCTCCTTTCTTATTTTGAATAATAGCCAATTTTGTAAAAATGATACCTGTTGGTCACATTAAAAGTGTAAAAGGGCTGGTCTGGAGGGTGGGAGCAGGAAATCCCACTACCCAGAATAACAAATTAATTGCAAACAATTTGTATCCATTATTCCAGACATCTCGTTAGGCATATACATGGATATAATTTTAGAAAAATTGAGCCGTGCCATTTTTTAGTGCAAACATTTAGTTTTATTTATACTTAATGGGAGGGGAGTGCTGATGTGAACCTAAAGGAATTGTTGAAACAATATACTTCTCTCCTACAAGAAATTAGTTACTAAAAGCCTCCCTCAAGTTAATAAGAAAGATTACTTAAAGGTTTGAGTTTTATCATGACTTAAAAACTGTGTTCTAACTGAGAACACAGTATTTGCTTTCCTGATATGACAAATTAACGTATCAGTACACATTCACTTTTTCTCCCAATCGTGGCCTCCACATTTTTGTTAAAACAAATTTTTTTTCATATTGTTGTGCCTTGTGCCATTTTCATTCTCTTCAATAGTCTGAATCCCCAAAGACTTTTTACTCTTAGTTCTGTCTTTGAATTGATTCATTTGTTACCACCAGCCCTTTTTATTTTCCTCTATTCTTCGACTATTTTGATCCATTCTTATTTGGCTAGATTTCAGAGCAATTGTTTTTAAGAAGAGGTTATGATTACTGTGTTTCCTAAGATCTTGGGTACATAAGGGTGACTGTTTTAGGAGAAATTTGAGTATGAAGTTCTTAGTTCATATTTTTCCTCATCATAACTGTCTGGTCATTCCTCCTCTCTGCTTTCTGGCTTCAAGAGTTGTAGTGGAAAAGTCTGAGGCCAAACTAGTTTTCCACTGCCCTTATCTAAACTGCCGTCTTTTTTTTTTTCCTGCCTGCTTTGTCTTGGAATTGGGATTATGTATAAATAATCAGATTTACTTAAAGTAATTTTTATACTGTTGTCTTGGAATTTCAATTCCCTTCACTTCAGAGGCACCACTTACACTGTTACTGGCTCTTCTTTTTTTTTTCTCCATAGTTGCTTCTGAAATTTTGGTATTTAAATAAACTTGAAAAAGTTTCCTGTTATTATTTTAATTTTTTCCTGTTTTAGAAATAACAGTTTCACAATCATCCACAGTACTAGAGTAAACCTTAAGAAATTATGGAGGCATGATAACCAGAGGGTCTGCAAATAGTTGCATAGAAAGCTGTTAATGACTCTAGAACTAAATGAAGCTTAAAATATAATTTCACATTTTAACTCTGTCCATTTTACCAATCAGTTGCTGGTTTATACACATTCCTTTTTCCTCACTCAAAGCCATGTAAGAGGTTGAAGACTGTTAGAATTTCTATTTTACAGGAATAGAAATTTGAAGATGGGAGGTTTAGGCCTATATACTGTCAGATGCTCTGGACTGCCTCTTACTGGTAAAACAGGTAGATAAACCTGACTTGATTTAATTGTTGGGGGAAATATTCTCAGACTTGGTTAGGGAGAATTTGTAAGGTGTTTACGTTGTATTATAATGTTAGTTCATTATCAATCTCCATAGTGGGTGAAGTCCATATTAAAAGCCAAAGCAGTAGACACATATTAAAACTAATTCACTAAGACTTGAACTGATGAGCTTGGAAATGTATAATGGATGAAATTGGTGAAACTTTTAAATTGGTCAGTAAGTATAGCTGGAGATCTGAGAATGTCTATAATAGTACTGGACAGTTCATCTATACTAGAACATAGGATTATCTTCAGTCACAATTTTATTATACGCTAAAATATTGATAATGTATATTGAAATTTTAAGAATCTTCCAAAATTCAAGGGAATTACTGTATAGCTGGGGAGGAACTAATGTGTTTGAAACAAAAATATATAAACTGAGGTACTAAGGAGACTAGTAGTTTAGAAAAGAATAAAAGACCATCTTGGAAAACCCAAAATTTGTACTGATCCTTGAAGCTTAGATTGATTTAGAGTAATAAAGGGAAAAAAAGTTCGGTAGGGGAAGAAAATGTGGGCAAAAGATAAAGATACATATGAATATGGTTATGTACGGCAGCTTGTGAAGCATTTCCTGACTTCTTCAGGCAGAGGTAGCCCTTCTCTGTTCCATAACAGCTTTTGTTACCTACTTATGGTACTGATTTCATGATGGTATAATTTATGTCTGTCTCACTTGCTAGGCTGTTGGCCTTCTTGAGAACAGGGTATGCTCATGTCTCATTTATCTTGGTAAGCACAGTCCCTCACCCATTGAAGGAGGAGAGAGAATTAAGGTTTTGATTCCTACTATGTTGCAGGCTGTTTCTTAAGCATCTAGATTGGAGTATATGTAAATGGAGACAGTGACTCCTTTTTTCCTAAAGCAAATAGATGTTGAAGAGTAGTGGGAAATACGACTTGATAAGTTAGGGTGATGCCAGATTGGAAGACTGGAAAGTTAGACACCAAAATTTAAGCTCAGTAGAGAATTGATGCTGGTGATCAGTGAGGCTCAGTTATAGCACTTTTGCCTAAATCCATAAAAAGCCATTGTAAATTCTACAGCTGTTAAATAGCAAACTTCTGGGGCCAGAGTGGGGGTGGGGTTGGGGGTGCGGGGTAGAATGCCTAGCACCAATACACAGAAAATAAAAGCCTGTCACTTTTGCCCAAGTATTTGAGTCCTGTTAGACCCATGCCAGCATGGGTCTGTCCTGGCAACTTACATCGTCTCAAGTAACCAACCCCACTTACTTTCTTAGAATCTGATTTAGCCTCAGTTGATCCCTCCAGGAGATTGGCCTTCTAGAGTAGAATAGTCTAATCACCAATTTTACCATACCAAATGACCAGAAAACCAAAAAACAAAACCCAGGTTTTCACCAAAAGTAAAGGTCATTCTCTTTCTCTCCCTTTTGTATTTAAACTCCTTGGCCTGTATGTTAAGAAGCTTACCTTGCTCCATTCTCCCATTCCACTGAACATCTGAAGCACTCTATAGTACAAAAGTTTACACTCTGTTATTAAAGAAGTGGTACTTGGTGTGTTTCCTGTGCTAGATGCTTTGCTTATATTTCATTTAGTGAAATTGTTCTGAGGTTGAAAGTGGCCCTATCTTTAAAATTGAGTCAAAGTGATTAATTTTCCAAAGGTTACACAGGGTTAAGATCTGAACTCAGGGCAACTTGCTGCAAAGTCTGTCTCCCTTCCCCAAAAAAGCATGCTATAAGAATGGCATTTTGGTTCTTTCTATGGCTTTAATTCAATTACTCTGCAGACTGCCACAGAACATTATTTTACTTTTGATCCCTTTTCTTCTCTCATCTCTTCCTCCTCTTTAAAAAAATAGCAGGTGGGGCAGTATAAAGAAATGTCATGCTGAATTTAACTTTTTCTCTTTTGAACCACATAAACCACTGTTTCTTGTCTTTGATGGAAGATACGATATTGTACTTGATGGAGAAATCATTTGTAATATCAGCAAACCTAGCACCTCACAGCATGGCATCAGACTAGGGAACCTCTGGCCTAGTGAATTGGATACTGTACTATGTCTCTGCTTTTGGCCACTGATACCTGCAAAATAATTGTCCCAGTAAATATGTGGCAGTCCTATGCAGAAACACAATGTGTGCATGTGTAAATACGTGACCATTGAATTGGCTAGCTAGTTAGCCTCTCAAAAGGAAGCAATGACATTTTTGAATTTTCTGGGGGCCAATAGTTTGCCAGTTTGCTCTGCTAGTAATTATTACAGATCAGTCATCTTCAAACCTTTTATCAATTACCCATAGCAAAGGTACATTTTGCATTACAATCCAATACATGCTTATGAATGTGTAAAACTAGATTTACAAAAGTAATATTTTCCTTACTGCAAGTGATGTAGTATCATGTTTTGTATTCTGCTCGTGTTTTTTGGTTTTGGGGT
Source organism: Manis pentadactyla (assembly GCF_030020395.1). NCBI lineage: Eukaryota > Metazoa > Chordata > Mammalia > Pholidota > Manidae > Manis > Manis pentadactyla. Next base: position 43,438,817 of record NC_080019.1, on the reverse strand, counting down.
GTTTTTGAAAGAAATCCTAGTTGGAACCCATAAATTTCATTACCCCCTTGAAAAGTGCCCTGGTAGAGGATAAAGTTTCATAAGCCTCTCATTCTTCTCTCTTTTTTTTTTTTATTTCATCCATTTTTAATCAAGCTTTCTTTAAATACTGTTCTCTTAGTTTCCATTTCAGCCCCCACAAAGAGGAAAGCCTGGAATGCACCTCAGTCTATCAGAAGAACCACACAAGAATCACCCAGATGTTCTGATTATGGCACTTGCGGTGGACTGTGGTCTATCTTAGGAGGATCCTTTTTCTCGGCTAATTGAGAGAAAGGGAAGTTGCTCTTTTCATGGAAGTGTAGAGGTGGCACATTTGTTCAAACTATGACTTGGATGTTCATAATAAAGATGTAGTTCGTCCTGGTTGTGCTGAGCTGGCCTTTCTGCATTGGGGAGGGACCCAAAACCGTAGTCAGTTCTGTTCAGCTAGTTTTGGAAGTGGTTGGCTGTTCTTTGTGAGCTGTCCAGTCTTGACGGACCTCCCCAGCCTGGCTTCCCCCTTCACGAGTGTGCGGGTGAGTGGAGGGGCTTACAGTGGCTTCTGCACAGAGGGGCCTTGGGCCTGCAGTGGTCTCTGAGGTGGAAATTCAGTGCCAAGATCTCGAGATCATTCATTCTCTTGCCCTAGGTGATGCTTCTGGGAACATCTCCCACCTCCATTTTACAGGCCAGGCCCTACTTTGCTGCTCACTAGGAAATCTGGGTGCCTCTCCCAGCGGGCCCCTAACTCTGAATATTTTGTGCTGTGACTCACAGAGTCAAGGCTAATGCATGGGGTGCGGGCAACTTTTGGGCTTGGCCACACTGGTCCACGTGGTGCCCATGGGAAAGAGACCCCTCCCTTGAGTGAAACCTAAGTCAGCATTTTACATACTTCTCATAAATAAAAAATACAATAAGCAATCATTTTGAAGTCATGCAGATCCAATAAATGAACATTAAAATGCCATAAAATTTAAATGAGTCTTCTCTCTTCTTTCCTGGGATCTTCTCTTTCACCATTCTGTACTTCTGTACCCTCACCCAAGTCTTTTTCTGTTTTCTCTCTTTCCGCCCTTCATTTTTTTCCCTTTTTATTCCATCAAGACAGAATTGTAACTTTCCACTCCAACGCAAAACTATAAAATATGTGGATTACAGTTTTGCTTACTTTATAGTTTTTGCTTTTTTTCATTGAAGTATTATTGATATACAATCTTATATTGATTTCAAATATACACACAGTAGTTCAACAGTTACCCATATTATTAAATCCTCACCCCCACTAGTGCAGTTACTCTCTTTCAACATAGGAAGATGTTACAGAATCACTGACTATATTCTCCATGCTGTACTTCCAATCCCTGTGACCAATTTATATTATGATTGAGAATTTTGATGCCCCTTTATCCCCGTCACACTCCCCATCCACCAATCGCAACCCCTTCTCCATGGTAACCACTAGTCACTTCTGAGTGTATAATTTTTTTTCTTAGCAACTTTTTAATTAAGGTATCAATATTCACTCTTATGAAGGTTTCACATGAAAAAACAATGAGGCTACTACATTCACCCATATTACTGTGTCCCTCCCATATCCCATTGCAGTCACTGCCCATCAGTGTAGTAAGATGCCAGAGAGTCACGATTAGCCTTCTCTGTGCTACACTGTCTTCCCCATGATCCCCCCACACCATGTGTGCCAATCATAATACCCCTCAATCCTCTTCTCCCTCCCTCCCTCCCCACCCACCCTCTCCCACACATCCGCTTTGGTAACCACTAGTCCCTTGGAGTCTGTTGCTGTTTTGTTCCTTCAGTTTTGCTTTGTTGTTATACTCCACAAATGTGTGAAATCATTTGGTATTTGTCTTTTCTCTGCCTGGCTTATTTCACTGAGCATAATATCCTCCAGCTCCATCCATGTTGTTGCAGATGGTAGGATTTGTTTCTTTATTATGACTGAATAGTATTCCATTGTGTATATGTACCACATCTTTATCTGTTCATCTACTGATGGACACTTAGGTTGCTTCCATATCTTGGCTACTGTAAATAGTGCTGCAGTAAACATAGGGGTGCATATGTCTTTTTGAATCTGAGAAATTATATTCTTTGGGTAAATTCGTACCACTGGAATTCCCAGGTGAAATGAAATTTCTATTTTTAGTTTTTTGAGGAACCTCCATACTGCTTTCCACAATGGTTGAAGTAGCTTACATTCCCACCAGCAGTGTAGGAGGGTTCCCCTTTCTCCACATCCTCACCAGCATTTGTTGTTCCTAGTCTTTTCCATGCTGGCCATCGTAACTGATGTGAGGTGATACCTCACTGTGGTTTTAATTTGCATTTCCCTGATAATTAGTGATGTGGAGCATCTTTTCATGTGCATGTTGACCATCTGAAATTCTTCTTTGGAGAATTGTCTGTTCATATTCATATCCTCTGCCCATTTTTTAATCGGGTTATTTGCTTTTTAGTTGTTGAGTCATGTGAGTTCTTTATATCTTAGATTTTAACCCCTTGTCGGATATGTCATTTACAAATATATTCTCCCATACTTTGGGATGCCTTTTTTGTTCTGTTGATGGTGTCCTTTGCTGTACAGAAGCTTTTTGTTTGATGTAGTCCCATGTGTTCATTTTTGCTTTTGTTCCCCTTGCTCAAGGAGTTGCGTTCAGGAAAAAGTTGCTCATGTTTATATTGAAAAGATTTTTGCCTGTATTGTCTTCTAAGAGTTTTATGGATTCATGACTTATATTCAGGTCCTTGATCCATTTTCAGTTTACTTTTGTGTGTGGGGATAGACAATAACCCAGTTTCATTCTCTTGCATGTAGCTGTCCAGTTTTGTCAACACCAGTTTTTAAAGAGGCTGTCATTTCCTAGTATATGTCCACAGCTCCTTTATCATTTATTGATTGACCATAATGCTGGGGTTTATATCTGGGCTCTCTAGTCTGTTCCATTGGGCTATGGGTCTGTTTTTATGCCAGTACCAAATTGTCTTGATTACTGTGGCTTTGTAGTAGAGCTTGAAGTCAGGGAGCATAACCCCCTCCCCCTTTATTCTTCCTTCTCAGGATTGCTTTGGCTTTTCAGGATCTTTTCTGGTTCCATGTGAATTTTAGAACTATATGTTTGAGTTTGTTGAAGTCTGTTGGTATTTTGATGGGGATTGCATGGAATCTGTCGATTAGGCAGGATGGCCATTTTGACAATATTTATTGTTCCTATCCATGAGCACAGGATGTGTTTCCATTTACTGGTATCTTCTTTAATTTCTCTCATGAGTATTTTGTAGTTTTCAAAGTATAGATCTTTCACGTCCTTGGTTAGGTTTATTCCCAGGTATTTTATTCTTTCTGATGCAATTGTGAATGAAATTGTTTTCCTGATTTTTCATTCTGCTTGTTCATTGTTAGTGTATAGGAATGCAACAGATTTCTGTGTATTAATTTTGTGTCCTGCAACTTTGCTGAATTCAGACCTTAGATCTAGTAGTTTTGGAGTAGATTCTTCAGGGTTTTTTATGTACAATATCATGTCATCTGTAAACAGGGACAGTTTTAACTTCTTCCTTGCCAACCTGGATGCCTTTTATTTCTTTGTTTTGTCTGGTTGCTGTGGCTAGGACCTCCAGAAGTGTGTTGAATAAAAGTGGGGAGAGTGGGCATCCTTGTCATGTTCCCAATTTTAAAAGCTTTCAGCTTCTCGCTGTTCAGTATGATGTTGGCTGTGGGTTTGTCACATGTGGATGGCCTTTATTATGTTGAGGTACTTGCCCTCTATACCCATTTTGTTGAGAGTTTTTATCATGAATGGATGTTGAATTTTGTCAAATGCTTTTTCAGCATCTATGGAGATGATCATGTGGTTTTTGTCCTTCTTTTTGTTGATGTGGATGATGTTGATGGATTTTCTAATATTGTGCCATCCTTGCATCCCTGGAATAAACCCTACTTGATCATGATGGATGATCTTTTTGATGTGTTTTTTAGTTTGGTTTGTTAATATTTTGTCGAGTATTTTTTGCATCTATGTTCATTAGGGATATTTGTCTGTAATTTTCTTTCTTTGTGGTGTCTTTGCCTGGTTTTGGTAATAGGATGATGCTGGTCTCATAGAATGAGTTTGGAAATATTCCCTCCTCTTCTACTCTTTGGAAAACTTTAAAGAGAAAGGGTATTAGGTCTTCACTAAATGTTTGATAAAATTCAGTGGTGAAGCCATCTGGTCCCAGTATTTTGTTCTTAGGTAGTTTTTTGATTACCAATTCAATTGTGTTGCTTGTAATTGCTGTGTTCAGATTTTCTGTTTCTTTCTGGGTCAACCTTGGAAGGTTGTATTTTTCTAGAAAGTTCTCCATTTCTTCTAGGTTATGCATTTTGTTAGCATATAATTTTTCATGGTAGTCTCTAATAATTCTTTGTACTTCTTTTTTGCCCATAGTGATTTTTCTTTTCTCATTTTTTATTGTGTTTATGTGTGTAAACTCTCATTTTCTTGATAAGTCTGGCTAGGGGTCTATCTATCTGTTTATTTTCTCGAAGAACCAGCTCCTGCTTTCATTGATTCTTTCTGTTGTTTTATTCTTCTTGATTTTTTTTGTTTCCGCTCTAATCTTTATTATGTCCCTCCTTGTACTGACTTTGGGCCTCATTTGTTGTTCTTTTTCCAGTTTCATTAGTTTTGAGTTAAGACTGTTCATTTGGGATTGTTCTTTCCTGAGGTAGGCCTGTATTGCAATATGCTTCCTTCTAAACATGGCCTTCACCATGTCCCACAGATTTTGTGGTGTTGAATTATTGTTGTCATTTGTCTCCATATATTGCTTGATCTCTGTTTTTCTTTGGCCATTGATCCATTGGTTATTTAGGAGCATGTTTTTAAGCCTCCATGTGTTTGTGGGATTTTACATTTTCTTTGTGTAATTTATTTCTAGTTTAATACCTTTGTGGTCTGAGAAGCTGGTTGGTACAATTTCAGTCTTTTTTAATTTAATGAGGTTCCTTTTGTGGCCTCGTATGTGGTATTCTGGAAAATGTTCCATGTGCACTTGAGAAGAATACGTCTCCTGCTGCTTTTGGATTGAGAGTTCTGTAGATGTCTGTCAGGTTCATCTGTTCCAATGTGTTGTTCGATGCCTTTGTCTCCTTACTTATTTTCTGTCTGGTTGATCTGCCTTCGGAGTGGGTGGAGTGTTGAAGTCTCCTGGAATGAATGCATTGCATTCTATTTCCCCTTTTAATTCTATTAGTATTTGTTTCACATATGTAAGTTCTCCTGTGTTGGGTGCATAGATATTTATAATGGTTATATCCTCTTGTTGGATGAGCCCTTTATCATTATGTAATGTCCTTCTTTGTGTCTTGTGACTTTCTTTGTTTTCAAGTGTATTTTTTCTGATACAAGTACTGCAACTCCTGCTTTTTTCTCCCTATTGCATGAAACCTCTTTTTCCATCCCTTCACTTTTAGTCTGTGTATGTCTTTGAGTCTTTTGTAGGCCACATATAGATGGGTCTTGTATTTTTATCCATTCAGTGACTTTGTGTCTTTTGATAGGTGCATTCAAACCATTTACATTTAGGGTAATTATCGATAGGTATGTACTCATTGCCATTGCAGGCTTTAGATTCGTGGTTACCAAACGTTCAAGGGTAACTTCCTTACTATTTAAGAGGCTAACTTAACTCACTTACTATGCTATTTCAAGCACAATGGAAAGGGTTTTTTTTTTTTGCTCCTCGTTTATCTTTCTCCTCCATTCTGTATTTATTAGGTATCATATTCTGTACTCTTTGTCTATCCCTTGACTGTCTTTGGGGTAGTTGATTTAATTTCACATTTGCTTAGTACTTAACTATTCTGCTTTCCTTACTGTGGTTTTATTACTTCTGGTGATGGCTATTTAGCCTTAGGAACACTTCCATCTATAGTAGTCCCTCCAAAATACACTGTAGAGATGGTTTGTGGGAGGTAAATTCTCTCAGGTTTTTCTTATCTGGAAATTGTTTAATCCCTCCTTCCAATTTAAATGATAATCTTGCTGGATAGTATATTCTTGGTTCGAGGCCCTTCTGTTTCTTTGCATTAAATACATCATGCCACCCCTTTCTGGCCTGTAAGATTTCTGTTGAGAAGTCTGATGATAGCCTGATGGGTTTTCCTTTTTATGTGATCTTTTTTCTCTTTCTGGCTGCTTTTATTAGTCTGTCCTTATCCTTGATTTTTGCTATTTTAATTATTATATGTCTTGCTGTTGTCTTCCTTGGATTCCTTCTGATGGAAAATCTGTTCACCTCCATGGCTTGAGAGACTATCTCCTTCCCCAGATTGGGGGAGTTTTCAGCAATTACCTTCTCAAAGACACTTTATATCCGTTTTTCTCTCCCTTCTTCTGGTAGTCTTATAATACAAATATTGTTCCATTTGGATTCGTCACACAGGTTTCTCAATATTCTTTCATTCTTAGAGATCCTTTTTCCTCTCTGTGCCTCAGCTTCTTTGTATTCATCTTCTGTAATTTCTATTTCATTCATTGTCTCCTGCACTGTATCTAATCTGCTTTTAAAACTCTCCATTGTGTTCCTTAACCATTGGATCTCTGTCCCTAAATTTGTTCCTGAGTTCTTGAATATTTGTCTGTACTTCCATGAGCATGTTTATGATTTTCTTTTGAAATCTATTTCAGGAGATTGATTAGTTTAGTTTCAGTACTCACTTTTTATGGTGTTTGTGGGATTTTGTTTGAACCAGGTTCCTCTGACGTTTCATATTTGTATGTGGTGCTCTCTCGTGCCTAGAAGCTCTGCTCTCTGGAGTTGCTCAGCCCCTGGAGCGATGTCAGGGATTGCAGGGGAGCGGTGCTAGTGTCTGGTGAGAGGGAAGAGCTGTTTCCTGCTTCCCAGCTGCTATGCCTGTCTCCACTGCTGGAACCAATGGGCCAAACACACAGGTTTAAGCCTCTATGCTTTGTATTTGTAGCTCTTCTAGACAGGGCTTCCCTCTGGCTGGTCTGATGCTATGGTAGGGTTTGCCGGTTTGTGAACCAGGTGCGGGCTGGCTGGGATAAAGGCACAGCAGGCTGCATATCACAGGGGAGGTCTTGGAGCTGCATGGGCAGCCTGGGGGATGGAGCTCCTGAAGATCCTGAGAGTTCCTAACCTGCTGAGCAGAGTGCACCTGGATAATTTTGTCTGCCTGTCCTTTCTCTTAAGTAGTAAGCTATATGCAATCCTTGCCCCTTTAGCAGCCCTCTCACTGTTAGGAAATCTCTCAGAATGCCCGCCCAGGAGAGCCAGATAGGGATCCATTTTCCACAAGCGGCTGGAATCTCAGTTTCTCCAGGTGTTCCGCCTGTCCTAGCTTTCGAACCCCAATAATCAACAGACCACCATGCAATGTAGGTTTGTCCTCCCAGATCAGATCTCCATGGCTGGGTGTTCAGCAGTCATAGGCCTCCACTCCCTCCCTGCTCCGTTTCTCTTCCACTGGTAAGCAGGGGTCTGGGAAGGGCTTGGGTCTCTTCAGGTCACATCTTTGGTACATTACCATGTTCCATGAGGTCTGTTCTTTTCCCCAGGTGTATGCAGTCTGGCCCAATCTTCTTCCTTGTTGCTCTTTCAGGAGTAGTTGTATTGATTATATTTTCATATTATATGTGGTTTTAGGAGGGGTCTCTGTCTCACCTCTCATGCCATCATCTTTAATCTCCTCGGTGTATAATTTTTTTTATAATTTAGCTGAATTTAACCTCTTTCTGTCTCATATTCAAAACAAAACTAAATTCTAACAAGACGTGTACCTGCAATTTTACCTTCCTTTGAGTTATTCGTAGTAAAACATTTCTCACACTTATAAACTGTGTGCAGCAATATGTGTGTCTAGCTGCTCTCCATATACTTAGCACTCTCCATATACTCAGCATTGTAAAAATACTACTTTAGTACTTTGAAATTAAAGCAGTATATTTGCTATACCTATTTATGCTCTTTGGGTTTTTTGGTTTTGTGTTTAGGAATAACCTCATTTATGTCTGTAGCTATTCCTGTTTATGAATGTAATGTTCAGGACAAGTAGAAAATACAGAAGAATCCCTCAGTTATTCTCTATTTATTGATTACTTATTTATGCTATTACATTATATTTCTCATGGTTTTTCCTTCCTCTCAATTCTTGCTGCTATGTTATTATTGTAATGACTCCTGGTTAATCTTTCTGAGCTTTCTTCACATCTTCCACCATAGTGATACTCTGAAATAGGATTGATCTGCCAGTGGCTGCTTACATTGCTTCAGTGGCTTTCAGCCACATGAGGATGCAGTCTAAATTGCTTGGCATGGCTTTTTAAGGCTCTTAGTAGATCTGTATCCATTATCTATGGTGGCTATGGTATAGATGGAGAGAAAAGTAGGGTGGAAGGTTAATAAAAGATAAGTACAACAAGCAGCTCACTGTTTTCACCGTCTGTCATGTACTCGAATCTTTTCACATGTATCTTCATCTGGAAGTCCCTTTCTTTTCATTCAGTTACTACCTTCAAATCTCATCTGAGATGTTATTCTAGGGATTTGTTCCAGTAGTTCTCCTGGCACATATCTCAGTATATTATGTCTGCTAGTATGTGAGCTTCCCCTTATAGTGGGAGTTCCTAGACAGGAGAGAAGCATCTTTATTTGGTTGTCCTTAGTGTCTGACCAGGAAGTTGCTAGGTGCTGAGTATATGGAGAGCAAGTACACACACATGGATGGGCCTTGTCCTCACAGAAGTTTTAGTCTGCCAAGGGAGGCAAGTAAAGCAAGGACAATAAAATGTGATTGGAGAAGTGCAAGATCTTAAAGGCTTCCTGATCAAAGTGACATTTATGGTGAACACTAAAGAATGAGTAGGAATTGGCCAATAGGTGAAGAAAAGTGAATAGAATTTTGTCATAGAAGATATAGCCTATATAAAGGCCCACAGGGAAGAGCATGCCACAACTGAGAAACAGAAATAACATCCCATGGCTTAGGGTTCAAATGGCAATAAACCAAAGTACAGAATATGCAGAAAGCTCAGTCATGGAGGACTTTACAAATAGGATGACCATAGAATTTATCTTCTGAATTGCAAAACATTTGAGGGGTAAATGGGAAACTATTTATAACTAATATGTCAGGATTACAAGAATAAACAGACCACCATAGATAAACTAAAATTCATGGTGAGTTTGAACTTTATCTTAAGGGCACATAGGGATTCACTGAAGGATGCTTAAGTATAGAGAAAATGTGATCAGATTTACATTTTTAAAATCATTATAGCTCTACTGTGAAGAATAAACTGATGGAGCTGTTGTAATAATTTGACCAAAAGGACATAGTGACTTCAACCAGAAGTAGGAGTGGATTTGAGAGATTTAGAAAGTGAAGATTGATGAATCAGATGGGGATAAGGCCAGAGAAGTTAAGGATAATACCTGGTTTCCCATATTTAGACATGTTGAATTGGAGAGACTGTTGAAATCCTGAAATGGAGTCACTCTAGTAGACAGATAGGAGTTTAAAGAGATATGAATAGGAGGAGGAGATTTGCATGTTTTCTTTAGTGTCTTCTGTTTATATTATTTTTTCCATTCTTTAAACTGATACTTTATGCTTCTGATTGTTTCTTGAGTTTGTGGTGTGGGAAAAAATATTTCATGTGTTCGAAAACTTCAAAGATCATTGTTTATAAAATATTTTGTTTAGTTTCCCTCTTTCTTGCCTAGGACCTGAACCAATGAGTTACCGAGTTGTAGGATAGGTTTAACCCATTTATTAAAGGAGTAAATGGTGGGGTTATGGGTGTTGACTATATTTCCTGTGTGCTTTTATATATTTTTATCTAAGTTTTTAAAAATGGGATAGTACTTGGCCATTTATTTTGTGGTATCTTCCAGAGATGTAATTTGCATTTGTTGAGCCTATATCATTTAATCTCACAATGACTTCATGGGTAGGTGTATTTCTCATTTACATATACAGTTAGAGAAGTTAAATAATTTTGCCACAGTTGACACAGCAAGTGGCAGATCAGTAGAACCTAGGTTGGTCTAACTCTGATGTCCATAGCCTTAACTTTTAGACAGACAAATACAAAACAGACAGTCACATGTTGTCTTACAAGACTATAAAAAAAAGACTCAACTGCTGTCAAACTGACTTCCTTTCACATGGTAGTTACGACATACATACTCATGCTTGAGAATAGAAGTTAAACATTATCTTGTATTGGTGTTATACCTTAATTTTTCTAGACAATGCTTGGCATATATATATCATCAGGTTCTCTGAGTCACAAATTTTGACCATCACCATTCCCTCACAGTTGTGGCATATGTAATTAAAGAAGCAATGAGGACTCTACTTGGGGTGCTGGTGTCTGAGTCCCAGGATAATGCTTTGCTCTTGGACGACGTGAGCTGATGTTCACTAGATGCTAAAGCTAGTATTATGTAAGGTTTAGAAGAACAGTTCTGCATAGAATATGTTACAATGTTTAAGCTCTGTTTGCTTTATGATAGAGAAGTTCCTGTACTGGATCCTGGATTGATGAGGTCAGAGATCTGTGCTTCCTTCTCAGCAGGTAAAATTCGAGATTTTCACAATACTCAATATTGAAGGAGCTTTTTATATGTCCATTCATATCCACTCGAAATGAATTCATTAAAATATGAAGTTTTTCATTTGGGAGTTCTGTTAACCTTATGTTTCACAGTTTGTCAGTTTTTTTGTTTTAATTGCCTGGTTGGCAGATCAGGTTTTCAAGAAATTTTCCATTAGGGCATTTACTAAATAATTTTGTTAGGCTTTATCTATAAAAGATAGGCAATTGACCGTAGCAACTTTTTAAGCCTAATTTTTTAAATTGAAATATTTTTAAGTTTTACCACACTGTAAGTCTGAATCCTTTCAAAAATTTTTGTAGTACTAACCATAATTTTGTCTTACTTCCAATTGTTTTAATACTGCATAATAGAGTTATTTTGATAGGGAGGAATAATTATATAATTTGCTGAAAGCTCTACATTTTGTCACACTGGACTTTAAAAGAGTCTCTGAATTCTAAGTGATTCTTAGAACAGTCTTTGAATGACTTACTTATACTGTCATTTAAAATTTCTGCAGTTGAACATTATTTCCTTTCAGCAAATGAGTTAAAACATGATTCCAAAGGTACAAACATTTCTTTAGGAGAAGTTACGGATGAGACCTCTGAAAATGAAAAGTCAGGAGACTTCAGTGAAAAGATAACAGTTTCAGACTTGGATGAAAAGGTACTAGAGAATCTTTTGCATTTTCTTATTTCTTGACCTAAATACGGTAATACAAAAGTTTGACCCAACAGTGCTGTCAGGTGACAGGTATAACTCCTTCTTACGGAGTGAAAGAATCCCATCCCTCTGGCCACAGGGTGTATTGCTCAATGCTTTGCATAGGCACACTATTACCATGGTTTCCCATGTTGGGAAGTAGTATTTAATTGTATATTTAACTTTTTTGTTTTTGTTGTGTCCTGAAGTTTACCTCAAACCTGTGTAGGTCTTTCTAAATTGTTATTTTCCTGCCTAGTTAAAGACAAAGTACTGAATGTCATTTGATCTTTGAAATTTTAGAATATCATACTACCAGAGGGCTGTGAAAGTAAATATAAGTTATTCAACCACAGATATAGAACGTATAGGAATTGAAGCTAAGTGTAACTTAATGGTGGGACATGCCACTGTAGTATGATATGGGGAAAATTTGGGATATCAAGTTGGTTCTTGCTTTATGCCAGATAATATGTATAATTACCTTAAACTTTTGAGTAATTAAACTGACTCCAAGGCAACCATTTTGTATTTTCTTCTTTCTTCTTACTCCTCCTCATTCATCCTCACAGCTAACAACCTAATTTCCTATTTCACCAAGAAAATTAAATTGGAAAAGAACTTCCAAAGTTCCCACCAGTATATTAGTCCACCTGTGTGTATCTGCTCCCAAAACTCCATCTTCTCTTCTATTACCGTGTATGAACTAGCCAAGGTTATTCCCTCCACCTGTGTGCTAGAGTCCATCTCTTCTCTCTCTTAATATACTCCTCCAATAACTCTTCTTTTATTATTGGATCATTCTCATCAACACACTTTTCACCCAACTTCAAACAAAATGAAAAAAACCCTTTCATGGTCCCATTTTCCTTTTCAGCCATCATCCTATTTCTCAGAAGACTTATCTGTACCCATTATCTCCACTTTCTCCCCTCTAGTTCTCTTGAAGCCATTCAAAGATACTTGCCTTCACCTCCACAAGAACTACCCTTCCTAAACTCTCCAATGACCTCCTTGTTGCTGAATCTCAGTCTTAATTTTACTTAACCTATTACCGCTATTTGACGCATTTAATCACTCCTTCCTTGAAACACTTTTTACACTTCCAGGATAAACATACTTGCCTGGTTTACTTTCTGTCTTTCTGTCTGTGACTTCTCAGTTGGTTTTGCTGGTCTCTCCTCATCTCCCTAACTTGTACATACTGAAGTGACCCGGAGCTTAGACTGTGACTCTGCTCTTTTTCCCTGTCTAGATTTACTCCTTAAGATGGTCTCATCCAACCTCAGTGCATGAAATGCTATGTGTGTGCAAGATTATAAGAACATGTATATACTTTTATAAATTTATTTATATTTCAAATATATAAATATATTGTATATATTTATTATATATATGTATATATTATACATATATGTATATTTATCTCCATCTTGAACTTCTTTCCTGGACTGCAGAACTTTGTCTACCTGTCTACTTGATTTGTCCACTTGGATGTCCAATTAGGTATTTCAAACTTAACATGTTCAAAACTGAACTCCTGACCCATCTGTGTACTGCCTATAAGAGGCTAACTTCAGAAGTAAGGATGCACACAAACTGAAAGAAAATGGAGGGAAGAAGGTATTCCATGAAAATCTAAACAAAAAGAAGCTAGTATAGCTATGCTTATATCAGACAACATAGACTTTAAAACAAAGAATAAAAGACAAAAGGGGTACTATATAATAAAGAGGTCAATCTAGCAAGAAGATACATTAATAAATATTTACACACCAACATAGGAGCACTAAAATATATAAAGCAAATATTAACAGACCTAAAGGGAAAAATAGACGACAATACAATAATAGTAGGGGACTTTAACACCCCACTTACATAATTGGATAGTTAGTCCAGTGAGAAAATCAATAAGGAAACATCAGCCTTAGCTCACACATTATACCAAATGGACTTTGTAGATATATACGGAATGTTCCATCCAAAATCAGTAGCATATACATTCTTCTCAAGTGCACATGGAACATTCTCTGGGATACATGACGTTAGGTCACAAAACACAAAACAAATCAAATGAAGACAGAAATATGACTTGCCAAAATCTATGGGATGCAGCAAAAGCGGTTCTAAGAGAGAAGTTCCTAGCAGTACAGGTTTACCTCAAGAAACAAGAAATCTCAAAACAATTTAACTTTACAGCTAAAGGAACTAGAACAAGAAGCCCAAAGTTACCAGAAGGAAGAAAATAAAGATCAGAGTGGAAATCAGTGAAATAGAGAATTAAAAGACAACAACAAAAAATTAATGAAACTGAGAGTAGGTACTTTGAAAAGATAAACAAAACTGACAAACCTTTAGCTAGTCTCACCAAGAAAAAAAGTGCTGTGGATAAAAAGAGAGTTCCTCTGGCCAGGATTCTCACCTGGCTGTGGTTGACTAGCTCACTGAAAACCTGTGGGCACTACATGGCTGTTGACTCTATAAAAAGAGCTCCAAGGCTTACATGCACCTACAACAGTGCCAGAGGGAGCAGCCGCGCCCTCAGCAGACAACGGGAATCCCAGCCCGATGCACAGCCGCCCGAGCCAGACCCAAAGGCCACTGCTGGTACACAACTGCGTGGCAGGGGCACTGCCATCATGAAGGAGCACACGTGGGGTGCCTGCCTCTCCCCACAGGGCTCTGCGCTGCTCTGACAGAGACCCCGTCCACAGCAGCTTATGGGATTAACCCGGTGGCTGCTCCAGGAGTGCGGGTAACCGACACAGGCAGCGGAGAAGGGTAAGGCATCCAGCAAGCAGGAAAGGACTTTCTTCTCCCAGCTGACACACCTGCAACCTGCCTACAGCCACCGCTATCACCATGAAAAGGCAGAAAAATTTAGTCCAGTCCAAAATAGTCCAGAAAACCCCTGAGAGAGGATCTGCAGAGATAGACCTAACCAGTCTCCCTGAAAAAGAACTCAAAATAAAAATCATAAACATGTGGATGGATCTGCAGAGAAATATGCAAGAGCTAAAGGAGCAAGTACACAGGGAGACTACAGAAATGAAACAATCTCTGGAAGGACTTAAAAGCAGAATGGATGGGATACAAGAGGCCATTAATGGACTAGAAACCAGAGAATAGGAACACATAGAAGCTGATGCAGAGAGAAAGAAAAGGATCTCCAGAAATGAAACAATATTAAGAGAACTGTGTGGCCAATCCAAAAGGAACAATATCTGCATTATAGGGGTACCAGAAGAAGAAGAGAGACGAAAAGGGATCGAAACTGTTTTTGAAGCAATAATAGCCAAGAACTTCCCAAACTGGGGGAGGAAATAGTTGCTCAGACTACAGAAGCACACAGAACTCCCAACAGAAGGGACCCAAAGAGGACAACACCAAGACACATAATAATTAAAATGGCAAAGATCAAGGACAAGGACAGAGTAATAAAGGCAGGCAGAGAGAGAAAAAAGGTCACCTACAAGGGAAAACCCATCAGGCTATCATCAGACTTCTCAACAGAAACCTTACAGGCCAGAAGAGAATGGCATGATATATTTAATGCAATGAAACAGAAGGGCCTTGAACCAACGATACTCTATCCAGCACGATTATCATTTAAATATGAAAGAGGGATTAAACAATTCCCAGACAAGCAAAAGTTGAGGGAATTTGCCTCCCACAAAACACCTCTACAGGGTATTTTAGATAGGAGCACTCCTAAAAATAGCATAGAACAAAACACCCAACATATGAAAAATGGAGGAGGAGGAATAAGAAGGGAGAGAAATAAAGAATCATCAGACTATCTTTATAATAGCTCAATAAGCGAGTTAAGTTAGACAGTAAGGTAGTAAAGAAGCTAACCTTGAACCTTTGGTGACCACAAACTTAAAGCATGCAATGGCAATAAGCACATATCTTTCAATAATCACCCTAAATGTAAATGGACTGAATGCACCAATCAAAAGACACAGAGTAATGGAATGGATAAAAAAGCAAGACCCATCTATATGCTACTTACAAGAGACTCACCTCAAACTCAAAGACATGCACAGATTAAAAGTCAAGGGATGGAAAAAGATATTTCATGCAAACAATAGGAAGAAAAAAGCAGGTGCTGCAATACTAGTATCAGACAAAATAGACTTCAAAACAAAGAAAGTAACAAGAGATAAAGAAGGACATTACATAATGATAAAAGGCTCAGTCCAACAAGAGGATATAACCATTATAAACATATATGCACCCAATACAGGAGCACCAATATATGTGAACAAATACTAACACAATTAAAAGGAAATAGAATGCAATGTATTCATTTTGGGAGACTTTAACACATCACCACTCCAAAGGACAGATCCACAAGACAGAAAATAAGTAAGGACACAGAGGCACTGAACATCACACTAGAACAGATGGACCTAATAGACATCTGTAGAATTCTACATCCAAAAGCAACAGGATACACACTCTTCTCAAGTGCACATGGAACATTCTCCAGAATAGACTACATACTAGGCCACAAAAAGAGCCTCAGTAAATTCTAAAAGATTGAAATCCTACCAACCAACTTTTCAGACCACAAAGGTATAAAACTAGAAATAAATTGTACAAAGAAAGAAAAAAGGCTCACAAACACATGGAGGCTTAACAACATGCCCCTAAATAATCAATGGATCAATGACCAAATTAAAATGGAGATCCAGCAATATATGCAAGCAAATGACAACAATAACACAAAGCCCCGACTTCTGTGGGACGCAGTGAAAGCAGTCATAAGAGGAAAGTATATAGCAATGCAGGCATATTTAAAGAAGGAAGAACAATCCCAAATGAATAGTCTAATGTCACAATTACCAAATTGGAAAAAGAAGAACAAATGAGGCTTAAGGTCAGAAGGAGGGACATAATAAAGATCAGAGAAGAAATAAATAAAATTGAGAAGAGTAAAACAATAGAAAAAAATCAATGAAACCAAGAGCTGCGTCGTTGAGAAAATTAACAAAATATATAAGCTGCTAGCCAGACTTATTAAGAGAAAAGAGAATCAACACACATCAACAGAATCAGAAATGAGAAAGAAAAAATCATGACGGACCCCACAGAAATACAAAGAATTATTAGAGAATACTATGAAAACCTATATGCTAACAAGCTGGAAAACCTAGGAGAAATGGACAACTTCCTAGAAAAATACAACCTTCCGAGATTGACCCAGAAAGAAACAGAAAATCTAAACAGACCAATTACCAGCAATGAAATTGAAGCGGTAATCAAAAAGCTACCGAAGAACAAAACCCCCAGGCCAGATGGATTTACCATGGAATTTTATCAGACATACAGAGAAGATATAATACCCATTCCCTTAAAGTTTTCCAAAAAATAGAAGAGGAGGGAATACTCCCAAACTCATTCTATGAAGCCAAACATCACCCTAATACCAAAACCAGGCAAAGACCCCACCAAAAAAGAAAACTACAGACCAATATGCGTGATGAATTTAGACACAAAAATACTCAACAAAATATTAGCAAACTGAATTCAAAAATACATCAAAAGGACCATACCCCATGACCAAGTGGGATTCATCCCAGAGATGCAAGGATGGTACAACATTCGAAAATCCGTCAACATCATTCACCACATCAACAAAAAGGACAAAAGCGACATGATCATCTCCATAGCTGCTGAAAAAGCATTCGACAATATTCAACATCCATTCATCATAAAAACTCTCAACAAAATGGGTATAGAGGGCAAGTACCTCAACATAATAAAGGCCATATAGGATAAACCCACAGCTAACATCATACTAAACAGCGAGAGGCTGAAAGCTTTTCCTCTGAGATTGGAAACACGACAGGGATGCCCACTCTCTCCACTGTTATTCAACATAGTACTGGAGGTCCTAGCCATGGCAACTAGACAAAACAAACAGAAAGAATCCAGATTGGTAAAGAAGAAATCAAACTGTCACTATCTTCAGATGACATGATATTGTACTTAAAAAACCCTAAAGACTCCACTCCAAAACTACTAGAACTAATATCAGAATTCAGCAAAGTTGCTGGATACAAAATTAACACACAGAAATCTGTGACTTTCCTATACACTAACAATGAACTAATAGAAAGAGAAAATCAGGACAGCAATTCCATTCACAATTGCATCAAAGAGAATAAAATACCTAGGAATAAACCTAACCAAGGAAGTGAAAGACCTAAACCCTGAAAACTACAAGACACTCTTAACAGAAATTAAAGAGGACACTAACAAATAGAAACTCATCCCATGCTCCTGGCTAGGAAGAATTAATATTGTCAAAATGACCATCCTGCCCAAAGCAATATACAGATTCGATGCAATCCCTATCAAATTACCTACAGCATTCTTCAACGAACTGGAAGAAATAGTCCAAAAATTCATATGGAAACACCAAAGACCCCAGATAGCCAAAGCAATCCTGAGAAAGAAGAATAAAGTGGGGGGGATCTCACTCCCCAACTTCAAGCTCTACTACAAAGCCACAGTAATCAAGACAATTTGGTACTGGCACAAGAACAGAGCCACAGACCAGTGGAACAGAATAGAGACTCCTAACGTTAACCCAAACATATGTGGTCAACTAATATTCAATAAAGGAGCCATGGAATACAATGGGGAAATGACAGTCTCTTCAACAGATGGTGCTGGCAAAACTGGACAGCTACTTGTAAGAGAATGAAACTGGATCACTGTCTAACCCCATACACAAAAGTAAATTCGAAATGGATCAAAGACCTGAATGTAAGTCATGAAACCATAAAACTCTTAGAAAAAAACATAGGCAAAAATCTCTTAGACATAAGCATGAGTGACCTCTTCTTGAACATATCTCCCCAGGCAAGGGAAACAAAAGCAAAAATGAACAAATGGGACTACAACAAGCTGAAAAGCTTCTGTACAGCAAAGGACATCATCAATAGAACAAAAAGGTATCATACAGTATGGGAGAATATATTCAGAAATGACAGATCTGATAAAGGGTTGACATCCAAAATATATAAAGAGCTCACACATCTCAACAAACAAAAAGCAAATAATCCAATTAAAAAATGGGCAGAGGAGCTGAATAGACAGTTCTCTAAAGAAAAAATTCAGATGGTCAACAGACACATGAAAAGATGCTCCACATCGCTTGTCATCAGAGAAATGCAAATTAAAACCACAGTGAGATATCACCTCACACCAGTAAGGATCACCACCATCCAAAAGACAAACAACAATTGTTGGCGAGGATGTGGAGAAAGCGGAACCCTCCTACACTGTTGATGGGAATGTAAATTAGTTCAACCACTGTGGAAAGCAGTATGGAGATACCTCAAAATGCTTAAAATAGAAATACCATTTGACCCAGGAATTCCAGTTCTAGGAATTTACCCTATGAATGCAGCACTCCAGTTTGAAAAAGACAGATGCACCCCTATGTTTACTGCAGCACTATTTACTATAGCCAAGAAATGGAAGCAACCTAAATGTCCATCAATAGATGAATGGATAAAGAAGACGTGGTACATATACACAATGGAATATTATTCAGCTATGAGAAGAAAACAAATCCTACCATTTGCATCAACATGGATGGAACTAGAGGGTATTATGCTCAGTGAAGTAAGCCAGGCGGAGGAAGACAAATACGAAATGATTTTACTCATATGTGGAGTATAAGAGCAAAGAAAAACTGAAGGAGAAAAACAGCAGAAGAATCACAGAACCCACGAATGGACTAACAGTTACCAAAGGGAAAGGGACTGGGGAGGATGGGTGGGATGGTAGGGGTAAGGGTGGGGAAAAATAAAGGGGACATTACAGTTAGCAAGTATAATGTGGGGGGGTACAGGGCAGGCTCTACAACACAGAGAAGACAAGTAGTGATTGTACAGCATCTTACTACGCTGATGGACAGTGACTGTGAAGGGGTATGTGGGGGGGACTTGGTGTAGGGGGGAGCCTAGTAAACATAATGTTCTTCATGTAATTGTCAATTAATGATACCAAAATTAAAAAAAAAGAAAAGTATAAGAGCTCCACTCAGTGATCTGGGTGCAACATGGTGGCAGATCTGCAAGGCTGCAGGAGAGCAGAGCAGAGGCTGGAGTGGTGGCATTCCCGAGGGCAGAGGCCCAGAGGATGGCTGTGTGGGATGGCGTGCAGAGAAGCCCACAGGACAGCTGTGTGGACAGAGGGGCCCAGAGGCAGAGACTGGCTTGCTGCATACAGACTCACTGTGAGTGAATGGGATTTTAGTGACTGACTGCCACCTGGAAATAAACTTGGGTGTAACCCTTTCACCCAAGAACATTTTGCTGTCATTTTCTTTGGTCACACTGAATCCATAGCAAACTTGCCTGGGTCTGAAACCCATTGGTAAGACAGTGCTCAATTAAAGTCAGAAATGAAAGAGAAGCTACAGCTGATAACGGCAGAAATACGAAGAATAATAAGGCTGTTATGAACAAATATATACCCACAAGTTTGATAACCTAGAAGAAATGGATAAATCCTAAAAACTGACAGTCTTCTGAGACTGAATCATAAAGATATGGAAAATCTGAATAAACTGATTTTTCAGTTTATTCAGTACAGAGGTTGAATCAATAATCAGAAACTTCCCAGCAAACAAAAGGACAGGCACAGATGGCTTCACTGGTGAATTCTACGAAACATTCAAAGATTTAATACCTATCTTTGTCAAACTTCCAAAAAATAGAAGAGGGAACATTTCCAAACTCATTTTATGAGGGTAATATCACCTTGATACCAAAATTAGTGAACTGAGCAATACATTAAAAGGATCCTGTATCATGATTAAGTGGGATTTGTTCCACTGGTACAAGGATGATTCCACATCTGCAAATCAATCAATGTAATATACCACATTAACAAAATGAACAGTAAAAATCATATCAGCTCACAAAGCAAAAACTGAAGGAACAAAACAGCAGCAAACTCAAAGAACCCAAGAATGAACTAACAGTTACCAAAGGGAAAGGGACTGGGGAGGCTCAGTGGGAAGGGAGGGATAAGGGGGAAAGGGGGGCTTTACTATTAGCACACTTAATGTGGGTGGGTGGCACAGGGAAGGCAGTACAACACAGGGAAGACATGTAGTGAGCTGATGGACAGGGACTGTAATGGGGTATGTGGGGGTGACTTGATAATGGTGAGAGTCTAGTAACCATAATGTTCATGTAATTGTACATTAATGATAACAAAATAAAATACAAAAAATAAATCATATCAGCTCAGTAGATCCAGAAAATGTGTTAAACAAAATTCAACATCCATTTATTATAAAACCTCTTAACAAAGTGGTTATAGATGAAATGTACCTTAGCCTAATAAAGTTCACATATGACAAACCTACAGCTAATACCATACTTCATAGTGAAAAGCTGAAAGCTTTTCCTCTAAGATCGAGAACAAGACAAGGATGAACTCTCTTGCTGTTTTTATTCAACATTGTATAGCCATAGTACTTAGGCAAGAAAAAAATAAATAAAAGACATCCAAATTGGAAGGGAAGAATTAAAACTCATTATTTGCAAATGACATAATATATATAGAAAACCCTAAAGTCTCTAACACATAAAGCTGTTAGAACTAATAAATGAATTCAGCAAAATTGCAAAATACAAAAGCAACATACAAAAATCTTTTGTATTTCTATATAGCAATAACATACTGTCAGAGAAATTAAGAAAACAATCCCATTTACAACTGCATCAAAAATAATAAAATACTTAGGAATAAGTTTAACCAAGGATATGAATGACCTGTACTATGAAAACTATGACATTGGTGAAAGAAACTGAAGAAGATGAAATAAATGGAAAGGTACTCTGTGCTCATGGCTTAGAAGAATCAATACTGTTAAAATGATCATAGTACCCAGTGTGGTTTACAGATTCAATGCTATCTCCCTCGAAATTCCAATTACATTTTTCACAGAATTAGAACAAACAATTCTAACATTTAGATGGAACCACAAAAAGACCTCAAATAGCCAAAGCAATCTTGAGAGAGAAGAACAAAGATGGAAGTATCATGCTCCCTGGCTTCAGACTATACTGCAAAGCTATAATAATCAAAACAGTGTGGTATTGACATTAAAACCAGACTAATAGGTCAGTGAAATGTAATAGCCCAGAAATAAACTTACGCATATATGGTCAATTAATTTACAACAAATGCAAGAATATACCAAGGGGAAATGATTGCCTTTTCAATAAATGGTTTTGGTAAAACTGGACAGCTACATACAAGAGAAGCTGGACCACAGTCTTATACTATATACCAAAAGGATTAAAGACTTGAATATAAGACCTGAAGCCATGAAATTCCCAGAAGAAAACAGAGGCAGGAAGCTCCTTCGCATCAATCTCAGTGATTTTTTTTTTGAGCTGACTTCAAAGACAGGGGAAAGAAAAGCAAAACAGAACAAATGGGACTACATCAAACTAAAGTTCCTGCACAGTGAAGGAAACTATCAATAAAACAAAAAGGCAACCTACTGAATGGGAGGAGATACTTGCAAATCATGTATCTGGTAAGGAGTTATTATCCAAAATATGCAAAAAACCCTATACAACTCAGTAACAACATAAGCAGTCCAATTAAAAAATGAGCAGAGGATCTGAATAGACATTTTTCCAGAGAAGTCATACTGATGGCCAGCAAGCATATGGAAAGGTGCTCAGTATCACTATCATCAAGCAAATGCAAATCAAAACCACAAGGAGATATCACATTATAACTGTCAGAATGGCTTGTATCAGAAAGATAAGAAATAGGTGGAGGCAGAGATGGGAGTGGTGGAATACGAACCTGCAGACTGCTAGATGCAGACATGATTATAGTACTCAGCCTACCATCATGAGAATAAAGCCGGATATAAACCCTTTTACCCCAAGAACATTCACCTGTAATTTCTGGGTCTCACTGAATCCATAGTGAACTTGCCCAGGGCTGAAATTCTCAGGTCTTGAGCCTGCTGGCCTTCTGACTAGAATCACACCATCAACTCTCCTGGATCTGGGAACTTGTCAGCTTCCATAATTGACACTGTGAGAAGCAACCATCTCTTTAAGTCATAAAGAGAATTTTCACCAGGAACCAAATCAATCAACAACTTGATCTTGGACTTCCCAGACTCCAAAACCGGTTACATGGTGAGACAGCCTTACAAGTGGAGATTTCCCTTACACACGTAAATGTCTCTTACAAACAGTACTGTCAAAAAGAAAACCACAGAGGCAAATGGAGTCACTTATGCCAGGCCAAACCACCAAACCAGGGATTAATCCCACACCTAACTGCAGTTCCAACCTCCCCCAGAAATGTGGCCTGAAACCGTCAGAACTTTATGGTCAGCACCAGTGAGGTAATCTGTTACAGGGGTCCTCTCTATCCCCCAGAAGAAGATGAGGTGATCTGATGATAAAACCATTTACTCTTCCCCCGGAGGCAAGATGACCTTTGCGAAGAACATTCTCTTCTTTTCTTCTGCTAATAACTTCTTGCCCCACCCTCCTCCTTATAAAAAACTTCCATTTTGTACAACTTCTTGTAGCATCTCTCTGCTTGTTAGATAGGATGCTGCCTGATTCATGAGTCTCTTAATTCCTCTGCTAATAACTTCTTGCCCCACCCTCCTCCTTATAAAAAACTTCCATTTTGTACAACTTCTTGTAGCATCTCTCTGCTTGTTAGATGGGATGCTGCCTGATTCATGAGTCTCTTAATAAAGCCTATTAGATCTTCAAAAAGAAAAAGATAAGAAATAGCAAGTTTTAGTGAGGACTACAGAGAAAAGGAACCCTGTGCACTGTTGGTACGAATGTAAATTGGTGCAACCACTATGGAAAACAGTGTGGAAAGGCCTAAAAAAATTAAGAATAGAACTACCACATAATCCATCACCACAACTGGGTATCTATCCAAGGAAAACAAAAAATATATGCACCCCTATGTTCATTGAAGGATTATTTACAATGGCCAAGATAAAGAGACAGCCTAAGTTTCCATCAATGGATGAATAGATAAAGAAGATGTGGCATACATACATACTGGAATACTACTCAGCCATAAAAATAATAAAATCTTGCCATTTGTGACAACATGGATGACCTTAAGAGTATTATGCTAAGTGAAATGTCAGACAGAAAAAGAAAAATACCACATAATTTCACTTATATGTGGAGCCTAATAAAACAACGAACAAAACAAAACTCAGACTCATAGATACAGAGAACAGATTGGTGGTTGCCAGAGGGGAAAGGCAGTTTGAGAGGTAGTGGATGAACAGAGTGAAGAGGATGAAGAAGTACAAACTTTCAGTTATAAAATAAGTCAAGGGGAATGTAATATACACCATGGGAATATACTCAATAATATTGTATTAACTTTGTATAACTAGACATTTATAATCATTTCATAATGTATACAAGTGTCAAATCACCATGTTATACACCCAGAACTAATATAACATTGTATGACAATTATACCTTGTAAAAAATAAAATCATTTATTTTTTAAAGTTTTTTTTAATTGAATTCTTCCCCAACCACAGCTCGTCCTATAATCTTTTCTGTTAGCTGCTCCATCTTTTATCGGTAGGCTCAAAACCTTGGATTTCCTTATTTTTTCTCACTCCATACCAACTGTAAGGAAATCCTGCTGGCTTTTCCTTCAGGTGATATCTAGAAACTGTCACCCCACCAGCACCACACAGGCTAGTAACATCTCTTACCTGAATATTGCAGTCGCCTTCCAACAGATCTCCTGCTTCTAATCTTGTCCTTCTGTAGTTTATTGTCAACATGGCACAAGTTAAATCATGCAGTTCTTCTGCTTAAAACTGTGATGGATTCTAATATCATTAAGATTTGAAGCCATAATCCTTATTTTGACCTACAAGTACACGTATATCTCTTCCCTGTACTCTTTCCCCTACCTTGTTACCTCTTTAATCTCCTCTGTGCTTTCCTCACCCATTTCACTCTGACTGCACTAGCCTCCTTATTACTCTTAGAACATAGCAGGCTTTCTGCCATTGCAGGGCCTTTGCCCTTGCTATTTTATCTTCCTGGAATGTTCTCCTAAAACACGGTATAGCTGTCTCCCTTATTTCCTTCACATCTTCACTCAAGTTTCATGTTCTCAGAACTTCCCTGGCCATGCAATCTAAAACTTCAATGTTTTCCCTTCTCCCAACATTTCTTAACCTCTTTTCTTGTACTTACCATGATCTGACATCCTATATATTTACTTATTTATGTTTTTCTCCTCTTGCTAAGATGAAATTCAGTGAAGGAAAGCATTTTTGTCCATTTTGTGTTCTATGAATATTTAGTACCTAGAGCAGTGGCTGATATAGAGTAATAAAACACAAATCGTTGAGTGAATTATTTGAATGTGCACCTCATTTGAAAATAGTCTTTAAGTGCTTAAGTGTCCTACCTATAACATGAAAAAAATCTCAAAAAGTATTTGCTTAATAGTTTGAAAATGACAATAGCCAGTATTTACTAGGCCTTTATTATATGCCAACCAGCCACTGTTAAACATCTGGCACTGTTGGTCACATTTTATCCCCATAACTTAATGAGATACTGTTCAGGAGTCCCCAAAACCACCCTTAGGTTCAGTGATTTGCTTAGAGAACTCACAGAGGTCAGCAAAGCTGTTATATTGGAGGTTACTGTTTATTAGAGTGAAAGAATGCAGATTAAAGGTAGCAAATGAAAGTCACATAAGGCAGAGCCCTGAGAAACTAGGCACAAACTCACAGTTGCTGTTAGTTGTGAGGACACTGCTTGCTTTTCCCAGCAGTGATGTGTGGCAACATAATAGTATTCTCAACCACTGACCTGTGCCCTGGTCTGGGTTTTTATTGGAGTTAGTCACATAGGCAATGGCTGACCTTAGTCACTAAGTCTCCAGATCCTCCAGAGGTCAAGCTGATACCACATGGCCTGAAGCCGCCGAGCATAAGTATATGCTTCCCAGACTCCCAGGTAAACACACAGTTAACAGGCAGCATATTCCAAGGGATTAGAAGTTACCTCCCAGGAGAAGGTCAAGGGCCATCCTTTAACAAACACTATATATATACTTGCTGAGTTAATCCTTTATTATACATGAGGTATGCAGTAGTATTTTCTTTTATAGCTAAAGATACTGAGACTTGGACTCAGTATCTTGTCCAAGGTCACACAGCAGAGTCCCTTGACTATAGTAAGTATCAGCAAACTTTTTCTTCAAAGGGTTAGGTAGTAAATACTTGTATAGTTTTGTGGGCCATAAGGTGGTTGTCAAAGCTCTTCAACTCTGCCATTGTAGCACAAAAGAAGCCATGGACAACAAATAGCAATTGATAAATCAGATAAATATTTATACAAACAATCAGCCTGAAGGTAGCTTGCCAACCCTTGCTTTATTTCACTGAGCATAATACCCTCTAGCTCCATCCATGTTGTTGCATCCATCACTTATAGCTGAGTAATATTCCAATTAAAAAATAAGACACACAGTTTCTTTTTATTCTACTATTATTCTACTTAAAACTGAGGAAAAGATATAATACATTCACTCCTGCAAGGATAGATTTTGGGAGATGTTTGCCAGAATTCATTAAGTTCTTAACACTGTAAATAACTTAAAGGGTGTAGACTCTTTTTAGTCTCTCTTAAAAATAACCTACAAAATCATTTAACTGCTTCTTAATATGCTTTCTTGGATTTAAGAGAAGGGGAATGATACATTTATCCTTTTAATACCATGGTAACTCAGAATTGCAACTGTTAAGAAAATGCATGATCTAGGCAATAAATTTCTCTTTGACATATCTGGCCTCCAAATTTGGGAATTAACAAACTTTTATCCATCTGTCTCACCTTACCCTTTAGGAGCTTTAGAGGGTAAATAGGTTGACTTTAAGACAAATGGTTGGCCTACTACTTTTCTGCATCCATGTATGGTTTTCTGTGAATTTTTAGAAATGCTTCCTTATTGATCTTTATATATACTTGTCTAGAGACCTTTGGTTTCTTTTTTCCCCTCTACGTATCAGTTATACCCAGAATCTATTTGTAACAATTTTTAGGTTTCCCATGGTAGTAATTGCTTAATGATTCTAGTTTTAAGCCCCAGATAGCTAAAGTGTTGGTGTAATTTTTTTTTATTTTGGTATCATTAATCTACAATTACATGAAAGACATTACATTTACTAGGCTCCCCCCTTCACCATGTCCCCCCCACATACCCCTTCACAGTCACTGTCCATCAGCGTAGTGACATACTGTAAAATCATAACTTGTCCTCTCTGTTGCACAGCCCTACCCGTGCCCCCCACACTATACATGATAATCATAAACCCCCCTTCCCACCCATCTTCCCCAGTCCCTTTCCCTTTGGTAACTGTTAGTCCATTCTTGGGTTCTGTGATTCTGCTGCTGTTTTGTTCCTTCAGTTTTCCTTTTTTCTTATACTCCACATATGAGTGAAGTCATTTGGTACTTGTCTTTCTCTGCCTGGTTTATTTCACTGAGCATAATACCCTCTAGCTCCATCCATGTTGTTGCAAATGGTAGGATCTGTTTTTTTCTTATAGCTGAGTAATATTCCATTGTGTATATGTACCACATCTTCTTTATCCATTCGCCTACTGATGGACACTTAGATTGCTTCCATATCTTGGCTATAGTAAATAGTGCTGCAGTAAACATAGGGGTGCATCTGTCTTTTTCAAACTGGAGTGCTGCATTCATAGGGTAAATTCCTAGAACTGGAATTCCTGGGTCAAATGGTATTTCTATTTTAAGCATTTTGAGGTATCTCCATACTGCTTTCCACAGTGGTTGAACTAATTTACATTCCCATCAACAGTGTAGGAGGGTTCCGCTTTCTCCACATCCTCGCCAACAATTGTTGTTTGTCTTTTGGATGGTGGTGATCCTTACTGGTGTGAGGTGATATCTCACTGTGGTTTTAATTTGCATTTCTCTGATGACAAGCGATGTGGAGCATCTTTTCATGTGTCTGTTGACCATCTGAATTTTTTCTTTAGAGAACTGTCTATTCAGCTCCTCTGCCCATTTTTTAATTGGATTATTTGCTTTTTGTTTGTTGAGATGTGTGAGCTCTTTATATATTTTGGATGTCAACCCTTTATCAGATCTGTCATTTCTGAATATATTCTCCCATACTGTATGATACCTTTTTGTTCTATTGATGGTGTCCTTTGCTGTACAGAAGCTTTTCAGCTTGTTGTAGTCCCATTTGTTCATTTTTGCTTTTGTTTCCCTTGCCCGGGGAGATATGTTCAAGAAGAGGTCACTCATGCTTATGTCTAAGAGATTTTTGCCTATGTTTTTTTCTAAGAGTTTTATGGTTTCATGACTTACATTCAGGTCTTTGATCCATTTCGAATTTACTTTTGTGTATGGGGTTAGACAGTGATCCAGTTTCATTCTCTTACATGTAGCTGTCCAGTTTTGCCAGCACCATCTGTTGAAGAGACTGTCATTTCCCCATTGTATGTCCATGGCTCCTTTATCGAATATTAGTTGACCATATATGTTTGGGTTAATGTTAGGAGTCTCTATTCTGTTCCACTAGTCTGTGGCTCTGTTCTTGTGCCAGTACCAAATTGTCTTGATTACTGTGGCTTTGTAGTAGAGCTTGAAGTTGGGGAGTGAGATCCCCCCACTTTATTCTTCCTTCTCAGGATTGCTTTCTCTATTCGGGGTTTTTGATGTTTCCATATGAATTTTTGAACTATTTCTTCCAGTTCATTGAAGAATGCTGTTGGTAATTTGATAGGGATTACATCGAATTTGTATATTGTTTTGGGTAGGATGGCCATTTTGACAATATTAATTCTTCCTAGCCAGGAGCATGGGATGAGTTTCCATTTGTTAGTGAGCTCTGTAATTTCTCTTAAGAGTGTCTTATAGTTTTCAGGGTATAGGTCTTTCACTTCCTTGGTTAGGTTTATTCCTAGGTATTTTATTCTTTTTGATGCAATTGTGAATAGAACTGTTTTCCTGATTTTTCTTTCTATTAGTTCATTGTTAGTGTATAGGAAAGCCACAGATTTCTGTGTGTTAATTTTGTATCCTGCACCTTTGCTGAATTCTGATATTAGTTCTAGTAATTTTGGAGTGGAGTCTTTAGGATTTTTTATGTACAGTGTCATGTCTTCTGCAAGTAGTGACAATTTAACTTCTTCTTTACCAGTCTGGATTCCTTGTATTTCTTTGTTTTGTCTAATTGCCATGGCTAGGACCTCCAGTAGTATGTTGAATAACAGTGGGGAGAGTGAGCATCCCTGTCTTGTTCCCGATCTCAGAGGCAAAGCTTTCAGCCTCTCGCTGTTCAGTATGATGTTGGCTGTGGGTTTATCATATATGGCCTTTATTATGTTGAGGTACTTGCCCTCTATGCCCATTTTGTTGAGAGTTTTTATCATGAATGGATGTTGAATTTTGTCGAATGCTTTTT